>NC_135498.1:193256298-194456298 GCF_052857255.1 Amblyomma americanum
ACGTGTTGGCGAGTTGTTGCATTCCCGTGCTTCCGAAGTATATAAGGCGCTAAGCTGGAGGCATGAAGTAACCTGGGAAACGAAACGGACGAAATTGAAGAGCCGCATCACGTAGCTGCTCCCACGCCCACTGAACAGTTCCGGGACACGCCAGCAATTCTTATCGACGACGAGTGTTGATGAAAAGTCGATGCGGATGCCTTGATCAACAAGGAAGCGATCCAGCAGGTTTGCCGGTGGTGGTCAAAGTCTTCACAGTGAAAGCTGGCGAAACGTGTTGGCGAGTCTTTGCATTCCCGTGCTTCCGAAATATACAAGGCGCCAAGCTGGAGACATGAAGTAACCTGGACAAAGAAACGGACGAAATTGAAGACCCGCATTACGTAGCTGCTCCCACGCCCACTGAACAGTTCCGGGACACGCCAGCTCCTTATCGGCGAGCAATGTTGATGACAAAGTCGATCCGGATGCCTTGATCCACGAGGAAGCGATACAGCAGGTTTGCCAGTGGTGGTCAAAGTCTTCACAGTGAAAGCTGACGAAACGTGTTGGCGAGTCATTGCATTCCCGTGCTTCCGAAATATACAAGGCGCCAAGCTGGAGACATGAAGTAACCTGGGCAAAGAAACGGACGAAATTGAAGAGCCCCGTCACGTAGCTACTCCCACGCCCACTTAACAGTTCCGGGACACGCCAGCTGTTCTTATTGACGAGGAGTGTTGATGATATAGTCGATCCCGATGCCTTGATCCACGAGGATGCAATCCAGCAAGGTTGGCAGTGGTGGTCAAAGTCTTCATGGTGAAAGCTGACGAAACGTGTTGGCGAGTCGTTGCACTCCCGTTCTTCCGAAGTATGCAAGGCGCCAAGCTGGAGACATGAAGTAACCTGGGCAAAGAAACGGACGAAATTGATGAGCCGCATCACGTAGCTGATCCCTCGCCCACTGAACAGTTCCAGGACACGCCAGCAATTCTTACGGACGACGAGTGTTGATGAAAAAGTTGAGCCGGATGCCTTGATCCACGAGGAAGCGATCCAGCAAGGTTGGCAGTGGTGGTGAAAGTCTTCACGGTGAAAGCTGACGAAACGTTTTGGCGAGTTGTTGCATTCCCGTTCTTCCGAAGTATGCAAGGCGCCAAGCTGGAGACATAAAGTAACCGGGGCAAAGAAACGGACGAAATTGAAGAGCCGCATCACGTAGCTGCTCTCACGCCCACTGAACAGTTCCAGGTCACGCCAGCAGTTCTTATGGACGGCGAGCGTCGATGACATAGTCGATCCGGATGTCTTGATGCACGAGGAAGCGATCCAGCAGGTTTGCGAGTGGTGCTCAGTCTTCACCGTGAAAGATGACGAAACGTGTTGGCGAGTCGTTGCATTCCCGTGCTTCCGAAATATACAAGGCGCCAAGCTGGAGACATGAAGTAACCTTGGCAAAGAAACGGACGCAATTGAAGAGCCTCATCACGTAGCTGCTCCCACGCCCACTGAACAGTTCCGGGACACGCCAGCAATTCTTATCAACAAAGAGTGTTGATGAAAAATTCGATCCCGATGCCTTGATCCACGAGGAAGCGATCCAGCAAGGTTGGCTGTGGCGGTCAAAGTCTTCACGGTGAAAGCTGACGAAACGTGTTGGCGAGTTGTTGCATTCCCGTTCTTTCGAAGTATGCAAGGCGCCAAGCTGGAGACATGAAGTAACCTGGGCAAAGAAACGGACGAAATTGAATAGCCGCATCACGTAGCTGCTCCCACGCCCACTGAACAGTTCCGGGACACGCCAGCAGTTCTTATCGACAACGAGTGTTGATGAAAAAGCCGATCCGGATGCCTCGATCCACGAGGAAGCGATCCAGCAAGGTTGGCAGTGGTGGCCAAAGTCTTCACGGTGAAAGCTGACGAAACGTGTTGGCGAGTTGTTGCATTCCCGTTCTTCCGAAATATGCAAGGCGCCAAGCTGGAGACATGAAGTAACCTGGGCAAAGAAACGGACGAAATTGAAGAGCCGCATCACGTAGCTGCTCTCACGCCCACTGAACAGTTCCAGGACACGCCAGCAGTTCTTATCGACGGCGAGTGTCGATGACATAGTCTATCCGGATGCCTTGCTCCACGAGGAAGCGATCCAGCAGGTTTACCAGTGGTGGTCAAAGTCTACACCGTGAAAGCTGACGAAACGTGTTGGCGAGTTGTTGCATTCCCGTGCTTCCGAAGTATATAAGGCGCTAAGCTGGAGGCATGAAGTAACCTGGGAAACGAAACGGACGAAATTGAAGAGCCGCATCACGTAGCTGCTCCCACGCCCACTGAACAGTTCCGGGACACGCCAGCAATTCTTATCGACGACGAGTGTTGATGAAAAAGTCGATCCGGATGCGTTGACCAACGAGGAAGCGATCCAGCAGGTTTGCTAGTGGTGGTCAAAGTCTTCACAGTGAAAGCTGAGGAAACGTGTTGGCGAGTCGTTGCATTCCCGTGCTTCCGAAGTATGCAAGGCGCCAAGCTGGAGAAGTGAAGTAACCTGGGCAAAGAAACGGACGAAATTGAAGAGCCGTATCGCGTTGCTGCTTCCACGCCCACTGAACAGTTCCGGGACACGCCAGCTCTTCTTATCGACGACGAGTGTTGATGACATAATCGATCCGGATGTATTGATGCACGAGGAAGCGATCCAGCAAGGTTGGCAGTGGTTGTCAAAGTCTTCACGGTGAAAGCTGACGAAACGTGTTGGCGAGTTGTTGCATTCCCGTTCTTCCGAAGTATGCAAGGCGCCAAGCTGGAGACATGAAGTAACCGGGGCAAAGAAACGGACGAAATTGAAGAGCCGCATCACGTAGCTGCTCTCACGCCCACTGAACAGTTCCAGGGCACGCCACAGTTCTTATGGACGGCGAGTGTCGATGACATAATCGATCCGGATGTCTTGATGCACGAGGAAGCGATCCAGCAGGTTTGCGAGTGGTGGTCAGTCTTCACCGTGAAAGCTGACGAAACGTGTTGGCGAGTCGTTGCATTCCAGTGCTTCCGAAATATAAAAGGCGCCAAGCTGGAGACATGAAGTAACCTGGGCAAAGAAAGAGACGAAATTGAAGAGCCGCATTACGTAGTTGCTCCCACGTCCACTGAACAGTTCCGGGACACGCCAGCTCCTTATCGACGAGCAGTGTTGATGCCAAAGTCGATCAGGATGCCTTGATCCACGAGGAAGCGATACAGCAGGTTTGCCAGTGGTGGTCAAAGTCTTCACAGTGAAAGCTGACGAAACGTGTTGGCGAGTCGTTGCATTCCCGTGCTTCCGAAACACACAAGGCGCCAAGCTGGAGACATGAAGTAACCTGGACAAAGAAACGGACGAAATTGAAGAGCCGCACCACTTAGCTGCTTCCACGCCCACTGCACAGTTCCGGGACACGCCAGCAATTCTTATCGACTACGATTGTTGATGAAAAAGTCGATCCGGATGTCTTGACCCACGAGGAAGCGATCCAGCAAGGTTGGGAGTGGTGGTCAATGTCTTCACGGTGAAAGCTGACGAAACGTGTTGGTGAGTCGTTGCATTCCCGTGCTTCCGAAGTGTGCAAGGCGCCAAGCTGGAGACATGAAGTAACCTGGGCAAAGAAACGGACGAAATTGAAGAGCCCCGTCACGTAGCTACTCCCGCGCCCAATGAACAGTTCCGGGACACGCCAGCTGTTCTTATTGACGACGAGTGTTGATGATATTGTCGATCCTGATGCCTTGATCCACGAGGAAGCGATCCAGCAAGGTTGGCAGTGGTGGTCAAAGTCTTCACGGTGAAAGCTGACGAAACGTGTTGGCGAGTCGTTGCATTCCCGTTCTTCCGTTGTATGCAAGGCGCCAAGCTGGAGACATGAAGTAACCTGGGCAAAAAAACGGACGAAATTGAAGAGCCGCCTCACGTAGCTGATCCCTCGCCCACTGAACAGTTCCGGGACACGCCAGCAATTCTTAACGACGGCGAGTGTTGATGAAAAAGTCGATCCGGATGCCTTGATCCACGAGGCAGCGATCCAGCAAGGTTGGCAGTGGTGGTCAAAGTCTTCACGGTGAAAGCGGACGAAACGTGTTGGCGAGTTGTTGCATTCCCGTTCTTCCGAAGTATGCAAGGCGCCAAGCTGGAGACATGAAGTAACCTGGGCAAAGAAACAGACGAAATTGAAGAGCCGCAAAACGTACCTGCTCCCACGTCCACTGAACAGTTCCGGGACACGCCAGATCCTTATCGACGACCAGTGTTTATGACAAAGTCGATCCGGATGCGTTGATCAATGAGGAAGCGATCCAGCAGGTTTGCCAATGGTGGTCAAAGTCTTCACAGTGAAAGCTGACGAAACGTGTTGGCGAGTCGTTGCATTCCCATGCTTCCGAAATATACAAGGCGCCAAGCTGGAGACATGAAGTAACCTGGGCAAAGAAACGGACGAAATTGAATAGCCGCATCACGTAGCTGCTCCCACGCCCACTGAACAGTTCCGGGACACGCCAGCAATTCTTATCGACGACGAGTGTTGATGAAAAAGTCGATCCGGATGCCTTGATCCACGAGGAAGCAATCCAGCAAGGTTGCCAGTGGTGGCCAAAGTCTTCGCGGTGAAAGCTGGCGAAACGTGTTGGCGAGTTGTTGCGTTCCCGTCCTTCCGAAATATGCAAGGCGCCAAGCTGGAGACATGAAGTAACCTGGGCAAAGAAACGGACGAAATTGAAGAGCCGCATCACGTAGCTGCTCTCACGCCCACTGAACAGTTCCAGGACACGCCAGCAGTTCTTATCGACGGCGAGTATCGATGATATAGTCGATCCGGATGCCTTAATCCACGAGGAAGCGATCCAGCAGGTTTGCCAGTGGTGGTCAAAGTCTTCACCGTGAAAGCTGACGAAACGTGTTGGCGAGTTGTTGCATTCCCGTGCTTCCGAAGTATATGAGGCGCTAAGCTGGAGGCATGAAGTAACCTGGGCAACGAAACGGACGAAATTGAAGAGCCGCATCACGTAGCTGCTCCCACGCCCACTGAACAGTTCCTGGACACGCCAGCAATTCTTATCGACGACGAGTGTTGACGAAAATGTCAATCCGGATGCCTTGATTCACGAGGAAGCGATCCAGCAGGTTTGCCAGTGGTGGTCAAAGTCTTCACCGTGAAAGCTGACGAAACGTGTTGGCGAGTCGTTGCATTCCCGTGCTTCCGAAGTATATAAGGCGTTAAGCTGGAGGCATGAAGTAACCTGGGCAACGAAACGGACGAAATTGAAGCGCCGCATCACGTAGCTGCTCCCACGCCCACTGAACAGTTCCAGGACACGCCAGATCCTTATCGACGACCAGTGTTTATGACAAAGTCGATCCGGATGCCTTGATCCACGAGGAAGCGATACAGCAGGTTTGCCAGTGGTGGTCAAAGTCTTCACAGTGAAAGCTGACGAAACGTGTTGGCGAGTCGTTGCATTCCCGTGCTTCCGAAACACACAAGGCGCCAAGCTGGAGACATGAAGTAACCTGGACAAAGAAACGGACGAAATTGAAGAGCCGCACCACGTAGCTGCTTCCACGCCCACTGCACAGTTCCGGGACACGCCAGCAATTCTTATCGACTACGATTGTTGATGAAAAAGTCGATCCGGATGTCTTGACCCACGAGGAAGCGATCCAGCAAGGTTGGGAGTGGTGGTCAATGTCTTCACGGTGAAAGCTGACGAAACGTGTTGGTGAGTCGTTGCATTCCCGTGCTTCCGAAGTGTGCAAGGCGCCAAGCTGGAGACATGAAGTAACCTGGGCAAAGAAACGGACGAAATTGAAGAGCCCCGTCACGTAGCTACTCCCGCGCCCAATGAACAGTTCCGGGACACGCCAGCTGTTCTTATTGACGACGAGTGTTGATGATATTGTCGATCCTGATGCCTTGATCCACGAGGAAGCGATCCAGCAAGGTTGGCAGTGGTGGTCAAAGTCTTCACGGTGAAAGCTGACGAAACGTGTTGGCGAGTCGTTGCATTCCCGTTCTTCCGTTGTATGCAAGGCGCCAAGCTGGAGACATGAAGTAACCTGGGCAAAAAAACGGACGAAATTGAAGAGCCGCCTCACGTAGCTGATCCCTCGCCCACTGAACAGTTCCGGGACACGCCAGCAATTCTTAACGACGGCGAGTGTTGATGAAAAAGTCGATCCGGATGCCTTGATCCACGAGGCAGCGATCCAGCAAGGTTGGCAGTGGTGGTCAAAGTCTTCACGGTGAAAGCGGACGAAACGTGTTGGCGAGTTGTTGCATTCCCGTTCTTCCGAAGTATGCAAGGCGCCAAGCTGGAGACATGAAGTAACCTGGGCAAAGAAACAGACGAAATTGAAGAGCCGCATTACGTACCTGCTCCCACGTCCACTGAACAGTTCCGGGACACGCCAGATCCTTATCGACGACCAGTGTTTATGACAAAGTCGATCCGGATGCGTTGATCAATGAGGAAGCGATCCAGCAGGTTTGCCAATGGTGGTCAAAGTCTTCACAGTGAAAGCTGACGAAACGTGTTGGCGAGTCGTTGCATTCCCAAGCTTCCGAAATATACAAGGCGCCAAGCTGGAGACATGAAGTAACCTGGGCAAAGAAACGGACGAAATTGAATAGCCGCATCACGTAGCTGCTCCCACGCCCACTGAACAGTTCCGGGACACGCCAGCAATTCTTATCGACGACGAGTGTTGATGAAAAAGTCGATCCGGATGCCTTGATCCACGAGGAAGCAATCCAGCAAGGTTGCCAGTGGTGGCCAAAGTCTTCGCGGTGAAAGCTGGCGAAACGTGTTGGCGAGTTGTTGCATTCCCGTCCTTCCGAAATATGCAAGGCGCCAAGCTGGAGACATGAAGTAACCTGGGCAAAGAAACGGACGAAATTGAAGAGCCGCATCACGTAGCTGCTCTCACGCCCACTGAACAGTTCCAGGACACGCCAGCAGTTCTTATCGACGGCGAGTAACGATGATATAGTCGATCCGGATGCCTTAATCCACGAGGAAGCGATCCAGCAGGTTTGCCAGTGGTGGTCAAAGTCTTCACCGTGAAAGCTGACGAAACGTGTTGGCGAGTTGTTGCATTCCCGTGCTTCCGAAGTATATGAGGCGCTAAGCTGGAGGCATGAAGTAACCTGGGCAACGAAACGGACGAAATTGAAGAGCCGCATCACGTAGCTGCTCCCACGCCCACTGAACAGTTCCTGGACACGCCAGCAATTCTTATCGACGACGAGTGTTGACGAAAATGTCAATCCGGATGCCTTGATTCACGAGGAAGCGATCCAGCAGGTTTGCCAGTGGTGGTCAAAGTCTTCACCGTGAAAGATGACGAAACGTGTTGGCGAGTCGTTGCATTCCCGTGCTTCCGAAGTATATAAGGCGTTAAGCTGGAGGCATGAAGTAACCTGGGCAACGAAACGGACGAAATTGAAGCGCCGCATCACGTAGCTGCTCCCACGCCCACTGAACAGTTCCAGGACACGCCAGATCCTTATCGACGACCAGTGTTTATGACAAAGTCGATCCGGATGCGTTGACCAACGAGGAAGCGATCCAGCAGGTTTGCCAGTGGTGGTCAAAGTCTTCAGAGTGAAAGCTGACGAAACGTGTTGGCGAGTCGTTGCATTCCCGTGCTTCCGAAGTATGCAAGGCGCCAAGCTGGAGAAATGAAGTAACCTGGGCAAAGAAACGGACGCAATTGAAGAGCCGTATCACGTAGCTGCTTCCACGCCCACTGAACAGTTCCGGGACACGCCAGCACTTCATATCGACGACGAGTGTTGATGATATAGTCGATCCTGATGCCTTGATTCATGAGGAAGCCATCAGCAGTGTTGTCAGTGGTGGTCAAAGTGTTCACCGTGAAAGCTGACGAAACGTGTTGGCGAGTCGTTGCATTCCCGTGCTTACGAAATATACAAGGCGCCAAGGTGGAGACATGAAGTAACCTGGGCAAAGAAACGGACGAAATTGAAGAGCCGTTTCACGTAGCTGCTCCGACGCAAACTGAACAGTTCCGGAACACGCCAGCAATTCTTATCGACGACGAGTGTTGATGATATAGTCGATCCTGATGACTTGATCCACGAGGATGCGATCCAGCAAGGTTGGCAGTGGTGGTCAAAGTCTTCACGGTGAAAGCTGACGAAACGCATTGGCGAGTTGTTGCATTCCCGTTCTTCCGAAGTATGCAAGGCACCAAGCTGGAGACATGAAGTAACCTGGGCAAAGAAACGGACGAAATTGAAGAGCCGCATCATGTAGCTGCTCCCACGTTCACTGAACAGTTCCGGGACACGCCAGCAATTCATATCGACGGCGAGTGTTTATAAAAAAGTCGATCCGGATGCCTTGATCCACGAGGAAGCGATCCAGCAAGGTTGGCAGTGGTGGTCAAAGTCTTCACGGTGAAAGCTGACGAAACGTGTTGTCGAGTTGTTGCTTTCCCGTTCTTCCGAAGTATGCAAGAGCCGCATCACGGAGCTGCTCCCACGCCCACTGAACAGTTCCGGGACACGCCAGCAATTCTTATCGACGGCGAGTGTTGATTAAAAAGTCGATCCGGATGCCTTGATCTACGAGGAAGCGATCCAGCAAGGTTGGCAGTGGTGGTCAAAGTCTTCACGGTGAACGCTGACGCAACGTGTTGGCGAGTTGTTGCATTCCCGTTCGTCCGAAGTATGCAAGGCGCCAAGCTGGAGACATGAAGTAACCTGGGCAAAGAAACAGACGAAATTGAAGAGCCGCATCACGTAGCTGCTCCCACGCCCACTGAACTGTTCCGGGACACGCCAGATCCTTATCGACGACCAGTGTTTATGACAAAGACGATCCGGATGCGTTGATCAACGAGGAAGCGATCCAGCAGGTTTGCCAGGGTGGTCAAAATCTTCACAGTGAAAGCTGATGAAACGTGTTGGCGAGTCGTTGCATTCCCATGCTTCCGAAATATACAAGGCGCCAAGCTGGAGACATGAAGTAACCTGGGCAAAGAAATGGACGAAATTGAATAGCCGCATCACGTAGCTGCTCCCACGCCCACTGAACAGTTCCGGGACACGCCAGCAATTCTTATCGACGACGAGTGTTGATGAAAAAGTCGATCCGGATGCCTTGATCCACGAGGAAGCCATCAGCAGTGTTGTCAGTGGTGGACAAAGTGTTCACCGTGAAAGCTGACGAAACGTGTTGGCGAGCCGTTGCATTCCCGTGCTTCCGAAATATACAAGGCGCCAAGCTGGAGACATGAAGTAACCTGGGCAAAGAAACGGTCGAAATTGAAGAGCCGCATCACGTTGCTGCTCCCACGCCCACTGAGCAGTTCCAGGACACACCAGCAGTTCTTATCGACGGCGAGTGTTGATGACATAGTCGATCCGGATGCCTTGATTCACCAGGAAGCGATCCAGCATGGTT
This sequence comes from Amblyomma americanum, assembly GCF_052857255.1. Classification (NCBI taxonomy): domain Eukaryota; kingdom Metazoa; phylum Arthropoda; class Arachnida; order Ixodida; family Ixodidae; genus Amblyomma; species Amblyomma americanum. The sequence goes on from NC_135498.1 coordinate 193,265,737, forward strand.
GGCAGTGGTGGTCAAAGTCTTCACGGTGAAAGCTGACGAAACGCATTGGCGAGTTGTTGCATTCCCGTTCTTCCGAAGTATGCAAGGCACCAAGCTGGAGACATGAAGTAACCTGGGCAAAGAAACGGACGAAATTGAAGAGCCGCATCATGTAGCTGCTCCCACGTTCACTGAACAGTTCCGGGACACGCCAGCAATTCATATCGACGGCGAGTGTTTATAAAAAAGTCGATCCGGATGCCTTGATCCACGAGGAAGCGATCCAGCAAGGTTGGCAGTGGTGGTCAAAGTCTTCACGGTGAAAGCTGACGAAACGTGTTGTCGAGTTGTTGCTTTCCCGTTCTTCCGAAGTATGCAAGAGCCGCATCACGGAGCTGCTCCCACGCCCACTGAACAGTTCCGGGACACGCCAGCAATTCTTATCGACGGCGAGTGTTGATTAAAAAGTCGATCCGGATGCCTTGATCTACGAGGAAGCGATCCAGCAAGGTTGGCAGTGGTGGTCAAAGTCTTCACGGTGAACGCTGACGCAACGTGTTGGCGAGTTGTTGCATTCCCGTTCGTCCGAAGTATGCAAGGCGCCAAGCTGGAGACATGAAGTAACCTGGGCAAAGAAACAGACGAAATTGAAGAGCCGCATCACGTAGCTGCTCCCACGCCCACTGAACTGTTCCGGGACACGCCAGATCCTTATCGACGACCAGTGTTTATGACAAAGACGATCCGGATGCGTTGATCAACGAGGAAGCGATCCAGCAGGTTTGCCAGGGTGGTCAAAATCTTCACAGTGAAAGCTGATGAAACGTGTTGGCGAGTCGTTGCATTCCCATGCTTCCGAAATATACAAGGCGCCAAGCTGGAGACATGAAGTAACCTGGGCAAAGAAATGGACGAAATTGAATAGCCGCATCACGTAGCTGCTCCCACGCCCACTGAACAGTTCCGGGACACGCCAGCAATTCTTATCGACGACGAGTGTTGATGAAAAAGTCGATCCGGATGCCTTGATCCACGAGGAAGCCATCAGCAGTGTTGTCAGTGGTGGACAAAGTGTTCACCGTGAAAGCTGACGAAACGTGTTGGCGAGCCGTTGCATTCCCGTGCTTCCGAAATATACAAGGCGCCAAGCTGGAGACATGAAGTAACCTGGGCAAAGAAACGGTCGAAATTGAAGAGCCGCATCACGTTGCTGCTCCCACGCCCACTGAGCAGTTCCAGGACACACCAGCAGTTCTTATCGACGGCGAGTGTTGATGACATAGTCGATCCGGATGCCTTGATTCACCAGGAAGCGATCCAGCATGGTTGGCAGTGATGGTCAAAGTCTTCACTGTGAAAGCTGACGAAACGTGTTGGCGAGTCGTTGCATTCCCGTGCTTCCGAAGTATGCAAGGCGCCAGGCTGGAGACATGAAGTAACCTGGGCAAAGAAACGGACGAAATTGAAGAGCCGCATCACGTAGCTGCTCCCACGTTCACTGAACAGTTCCGGGACACGCCAGCAATTCATATCGACGGCGAGTGTTGATAAAAAAGTCGATCCGGATGCCTTGATCCACGAGGAAGCGATCCAGCAAGGTTGGCAGTGGTGGTCAAAGTCTTCACGGTGAAAGCTGACGAAACGTGTTGGCGAGTTGTTGCTTTCCCGTTCTTCCGAAGTATGCAAGAGCCAGATCACGGAGCTGCTCCCACGCCCACTGAACAGTTCCGGGACACGCCAGCAATTCTTATCGACGGCGGGTGTTGATTAAAAAGTCGATCCGGATGCCTTGATCCACGAGGAAGCGATCCAGCAGGGTTGCCAGTGGTGGTCAAAGTCTTCACCGTGAAAGCTGACGAACCGTGTTGGCGAGTCGTTGCATTCCCGTGCTTCCGAAATATACAAGGCGCCAAGCTGGAGACATGAAGTAACCTGGGCAAAGAAAGGGACGAAACTGAAGAGCCGCATCACGTAGCTGCTCCCACGCCCACTGAACAGTTCCGGGACACGCCAGATCCTTATCGACGACCAGTGTTTATGACAAAGACGATCCGGATGCGTTGATCAACGAGGAAGCGATCCAGCAGGTTTGCCAGGGTGGTCAAAATCTTCACAGTGAAAGCTGACGAAACGTGTTGGCGAGTCGTTGCATTCCCATGCTTCCGAAATATACAAGGCGCCAAGCTGGAGACATGAAGTAACCTGGGCAAAGAAATGAACGAAATTGAATAGCCGCATCACGTAGCTGCTCCCACGCCCACTGAACAGTTCCGGGACACGCCAGCAATTCTTATCGACGACGAGTGTTGATGAAAAAGTCGATCCGGATGCCTTGATCCACGAGGCAGCGATCCAGCAAGGTTGGCAGTGGTGGTCAAAGTCTTCACGGTGAAAGCGGACGAAACGTGTTGGCGAGTTGTTGCATTCCCGTTCTTCCGAAGTATGCAAGGCGCCAAGCTGGAGACATGAAGTAACCTGGGCAAAGAAACAGACGAAATTGAAGAGCCGCATTACGTACCTGCTCCCACGTCCACTGAACAGTTCCGGGACACGCCAGATCCTTATCGACGACCAGTGTTTATGACAAAGTCGATCCGGATGCGTTGATCAATGAGGAAGCGATCCAGCAGGTTTGCCAATGGTGGTCAAAGTCTTCACAGTGAAAGCTGACGAAACGTGTTGGCGAGTCGTTGCATTCCCAAGCTTCCGAAATATACAAGGCGCCAAGCTGGAGACATGAAGTAACCTGGGCAAAGAAACGGACGAAATTGAATAGCCGCATCACGTAGCTGCTCCCACGCCCACTGAACAGTTCCGGGACACGCCAGCAATTCTTATCGACGACGAGTGTTGATGAAAAAGTCGATCCGGATGCCTTGATCCACGAGGAAGCAATCCAGCAAGGTTGCCAGTGGTGGCCAAAGTCTTCGCGGTGAAAGCTGGCGAAACGTGTTGGCGAGTTGTTGCATTCCCGTCCTTCCGAAATATGCAAGGCGCCAAGCTGGAGACATGAAGTAACCTGGGCAAAGAAACGGACGAAATTGAAGAGCCGCATCACGTAGCTGCTCTCACGCCCACTGAACAGTTCCAGGACACGCCAGCAGTTCTTATCGACGGCGAGTAACGATGATATAGTCGATCCGGATGCCTTAATCCACGAGGAAGCGATCCAGCAGGTTTGCCAGTGGTGGTCAAAGTCTTCACCGTGAAAGCTGACGAAACGTGTTGGCGAGTTGTTGCATTCCCGTGCTTCCGAAGTATTTGAGGCGCTAAGCTGGAGGCATGAAGTAACCTGGGCAACGAAACGGACGAAATTGAAGAGCCGCATCACGTAGCTGCTCCCACGCCCACTGAACAGTTCCTGGACACGCCAGCAATTCTTATCGACGACGAGTGTTGACGAAAATGTCAATCCGGATGCCTTGATTCACGAGGAAGCGATCCAGCAGGTTTGCCAGTGGTGGTCAAAGTCTTCACCGTGAAAGATGACGAAACGTGTTGGCGAGTCGTTGCATTCCCGTGCTTCCGAAGTATATAAGGCGTTAAGCTGGAGGCATGAAGTAACCTGGGCAACGAAACGGACGAAATTGAAGCGCCGCATCACGTAGCTGCTCCCACGCCCACTGAACAGTTCCAGGACACGCCAGATCCTTATCGACGACCAGTGTTTATGACAAAGTCGATCCGGATGCGTTGACCAACGAGGAAGCGATCCAGCAGGTTTGCCAGTGGTGGTCAAAGTCTTCAGAGTGAAAGCTGACGAAACGTGTTGGCGAGTCGTTGCATTCCCGTGCTTCCGAAGTATGCAAGGCGCCAAGCTGGAGAAATGAAGTAACCTGGGCAAAGAAACGGACGCAATTGAAGAGCCGTATCACGTAGCTGCTTCCACGCCCACTGAACAGTTCCGGGACACGCCAGCACTTCATATCGACGACGAGTGTTGATGATATAGTCGATCCTGATGCCTTGATTCATGAGGAAGCCATCAGCAGTGTTGTCAGTGGTGGTCAAAGTGTTCACCGTGAAAGCTGACGAAACGTGTTGGCGAGTCGTTGCATTCCCGTGCTTACGAAATATACAAGGCGCCAAGGTGGAGACATGAAGTAACCTGGGCAAAGAAACGGACGAAATTGAAGAGCCGTTTCACGTAGCTGCTCCGACGCAAACTGAACAGTTCCGGAACACGCCAGCAATTCTTATCGACGACGAGTGTTGATGATATAGTCGATCCTGATGACTTGATCCACGAGGATGCGATCCAGCAAGGTTGGCAGTGGTGGTCAAAGTCTTCACGGTGAAAGCTGACGAAACGCATTGGCGAGTTGTTGCATTCCCGTTCTTCCGAAGTATGCAAGGCACCAAGCTGGAGACATGAAGTAACCTGGGCAAAGAAACGGACGAAATTGAAGAGCCGCATCATGTAGCTGCTCCCACGTTCACTGAACAGTTCCGGGACACGCCAGCAATTCATATCGACGGCGAGTGTTTATAAAAAAGTCGATCCGGATGCCTTGATCCACGAGGAAGCGATCCAGCAAGGTTGGCAGTGGTGGTCAAAGTCTTCACGGTGAAAGCTGACGAAACGTGTTGTCGAGTTGTTGCTTTCCCGTTCTTCCGAAGTATGCAAGAGCCGCATCACGGAGCTGCTCCCACGCCCACTGAACAGTTCCGGGACACGCCAGCAATTCTTATCGACGGCGAGTGTTGATTAAAAAGTCGATCCGGATGCCTTGATCTACGAGGAAGCGATCCAGCAAGGTTGGCAGTGGTGGTCAAAGTCTTCACGGTGAACGCTGACGCAACGTGTTGGCGAGTTGTTGCATTCCCGTTCGTCCGAAGTATGCAAGGCGCCAAGCTGGAGACATGAAGTAACCTGGGCAAAGAAACAGACGAAATTGAAGAGCCGCATCACGTAGCTGCTCCCACGCCCACTGAACTGTTCCGGGACACGCCAGATCCTTATCGACGACCAGTGTTTATGACAAAGACGATCCGGATGCGTTGATCAACGAGGAAGCGATCCAGCAGGTTTGCCAGGGTGGTCAAAATCTTCACAGTGAAAGCTGATGAAACGTGTTGGCGAGTCGTTGCATTCCCATGCTTCCGAAATATACAAGGCGCCAAGCTGGAGACATGAAGTAACCTGGGCAAAGAAATGGACGAAATTGAATAGCCGCATCACGTAGCTGCTCCCACGCCCACTGAACAGTTCCGGGACACGCCAGCAATTCTTATCGACGACGAGTGTTGATGAAAAAGTCGATCCGGATGCCTTGATCCACGAGGAAGCCATCAGCAGTGTTGTCAGTGGTGGACAAAGTGTTCACCGTGAAAGCTGACGAAACGTGTTGGCGAGCCGTTGCATTCCCGTGCTTCCGAAATATACAAGGCGCCAAGCTGGAGACATGAAGTAACCTGGGCAAAGAAACGGTCGAAATTGAAGAGCCGCATCACGTTGCTGCTCCCACGCCCACTGAGCAGTTCCAGGACACACCAGCAGTTCTTATCGACGGCGAGTGTTGATGACATAGTCGATCCGGATGCCTTGATTCACCAGGAAGCGATCCAGCATGGTTGGCAGTGGTGGTCAAAGTCTTCACGGTGAAAGCTGACGAAACGCATTGGCGAGTTGTTGCATTCCCGTTCTTCCGAAGTATGCAAGGCACCAAGCTGGAGACATGAAGTAACCTGGGCAAAGAAACGGACGAAATTGAAGAGCCGCATCATGTAGCTGCTCCCACGTTCACTGAACAGTTCCGGGACACGCCAGCAATTCATATCGACGGCGAGTGTTTATAAAAAAGTCGATCCGGATGCCTTGATCCACGAGGAAGCGATCCAGCAAGGTTGGCAGTGGTGGTCAAAGTCTTCACGGTGAAAGCTGACGAAACGTGTTGTCGAGTTGTTGCTTTCCCGTTCTTCCGAAGTATGCAAGAGCCGCATCACGGAGCTGCTCCCACGCCCACTGAACAGTTCCGGGACACGCCAGCAATTCTTATCGACGGCGAGTGTTGATTAAAAAGTCGATCCGGATGCCTTGATCTACGAGGAAGCGATCCAGCAAGGTTGGCAGTGGTGGTCAAAGTCTTCACGGTGAACGCTGACGCAACGTGTTGGCGAGTTGTTGCATTCCCGTTCGTCCGAAGTATGCAAGGCGCCAAGCTGGAGACATGAAGTAACCTGGGCAAAGAAACAGACGAAATTGAAGAGCCGCATCACGTAGCTGCTCCCACGCCCACTGAACTGTTCCGGGACACGCCAGATCCTTATCGACGACCAGTGTTTATGACAAAGACGATCCGGATGCGTTGATCAACGAGGAAGCGATCCAGCAGGTTTGCCAGGGTGGTCAAAATCTTCACAGTGAAAGCTGATGAAACGTGTTGGCGAGTCGTTGCATTCCCATGCTTCCGAAATATACAAGGCGCCAAGCTGGAGACATGAAGTAACCTGGGCAAAGAAATGGACGAAATTGAATAGCCGCATCACGTAGCTGCTCCCACGCCCACTGAACAGTTCCGGGACACGCCAGCAATTCTTATCGACGACGAGTGTTGATGAAAAAGTCGATCCGGATGCCTTGATCCACGAGGAAGCCATCAGCAGTGTTGTCAGTGGTGGACAAAGTGTTCACCGTGAAAGCTGACGAAACGTGTTGGCGAGCCGTTGCATTCCCGTGCTTCCGAAATATACAAGGCGCCAAGCTGGAGACATGAAGTAACCTGGGCAAAGAAACGGTCGAAATTGAAGAGCCGCATCACGTTGCTGCTCCCACGCCCACTGAGCAGTTCCAGGACACACCAGCAGTTCTTATCGACGGCGAGTGTTGATGACATAGTCGATCCGGATGCCTTGATTCACCAGGAAGCGATCCAGCATGGTTGGCAGTGATGGTCAAAGTCTTCACTGTGAAAGCTGACGAAACGTGTTGGCGAGTCGTTGCATTCCCGTGCTTCCGAAGTATGCAAGGCGCCAGGCTGGAGACATGAAGTAACCTGGGCAAAGAAACGGACGAAATTGAAGAGCCGCATCACGTAGCTGCTCCCACGTTCACTGAACAGTTCCGGGACACGCCAGCAATTCATATCGACGGCGAGTGTTGATAAAAAAGTCGATCCGGATGCCTTGATCCACGAGGAAGCGATCCAGCAAGGTTGGCAGTGGTGGTCAAAGTCTTCACGGTGAAAGCTGACGAAACGTGTTGGCGAGTTGTTGCTTTCCCGTTCTTCCGAAGTATGCAAGAGCCAGATCACGGAGCTGCTCCCACGCCCACTGAACAGTTCCGGGACACGCCAGCAATTCTTATCGACGGCGGGTGTTGATTAAAAAGTCGATCCGGATGCCTTGATCCACGAGGAAGCGATCCAGCAGGGTTGCCAGTGGTGGTCAAAGTCTTCACCGTGAAAGCTGACGAACCGTGTTGGCGAGTCGTTGCATTCCCGTGCTTCCGAAATATACAAGGCGCCAAGCTGGAGACATGAAGTAACCTGGGCAAAGAAAGGGACGAAACTGAAGAGCCGCATCACGTAGCTGCTCCCACGCCCACTGAACAGTTCCGGGACACGCCAGATCCTTATCGACGACCAGTGTTTATGACAAAGACGATCCGGATGCGTTGATCAACGAGGAAGCGATCCAGCAGGTTTGCCAGGGTGGTCAAAATCTTCACAGTGAAAGCTGACGAAACGTGTTGGCGAGTCGTTGCATTCCCATGCTTCCGAAATATACAAGGCGCCAAGCTGGAGACATGAAGTAACCTGGGCAAAGAAATGAACGAAATTGAATAGCCGCATCACGTAGCTGCTCCCACGCCCACTGAACAGTTCCGGGACACGCCAGCAATTCTTATCGACGACGAGTGTTGATGAAAAAGTCGATCCGGATGCCTTGATCCACGAGGAAGCCATCAGCAGTGTTGTCAGTGGTGGACAAAGTGTTCACCGTGAAAGCTGACGAAACGTGTTGGCGAGTCGTTGCATTCCCGTGCTTCCGAAATATACAAGGCGCCAAGCTGGAGACATGAAGTAACCTGGGCAAAAAAACAGACGAAATTGAAGAGCCGCATTACGTAGTTGCTCCCACGTCCACTGAACAGTTCCGGAACACGCCAGCAATTCTTATCGACGACGAGTGTTGATGAAAAGTCGATCCGGATGCCTTGATCAACGAGGAAGCGATCCAGCAGGTTTGCCGGTGGTGGTCAAAGTCTTCACAGTGAAAGCTGGCGAAACGTGTTGGCGAGTCGTTGCATTCCCGTGCTTCCGAAATATACAAGGCGCCAAGCTGGAGACATGAAGTAACCTGGACAAAGAAGCGGACGAAATTGAAGAGCCGCATTACGTAGCTGCTCCCACGCCCACTGAACAGTTCCGGGACACGCCAGCTCCTTATCGACGAGCAGTGTTGATGACAAAGTTGATCAGGATGCCTTGATCCACGAGGAAGCGATACAGCAGGTTTGCCAGTGGTGGTCAAAGTCTTCACAGTGAAAGCTGACGAAACGTGTTGGCGAGTCGTTGCATTCCCGTGCTTCCGAAACACACAAGGCGCCAAGCTGGAGACATGAAGTAACCTGGACAAAGAAACGGACGAAATTGAAGAGCCGCACCACGTAGCTGCTTCCATGCCCACTGCACAGTTCCGGGACACGCCAGCAATTCTTATCGACTACGATTGTTGATGAAAAAGTCGATCCGGATGTCTTGACCCACGAGGAAGCGATCCAGCAAGGTTGGGAGTGGTGGTCAATGTCTTCAGGGTGAAAGCTGACGAAACGTGTTGGTGAGTCGTTGCATTCCCGTGCTTCCGAAGTGTGCAAGGCGCCAAGCTGGAGACATGAAGTAACCTGGGCAAAGACACGGACGAAATTGAAGAGCCCCGTCACGTAGCTACTCCCGCGCCCAATGAACAGTTCCGGGACACGCCAGCTGTTCTTATTGACGACGAGTGTTGATGATATTGTCGATCCTGATGCCTTGATCCACGAGGAAGCGATCCAGCAAGGTTGGCAGTGGTGGTCAAAGTCTTCACGGTGAAAGCTGACGAAACGTGTTGGCGAGTCGTTGCATTCCCGTTCTTCCGTTGTATGCAAGGCGCCAAGCTGGAGACATGAAGTAACCTGGGCAAAAAAACGGACGAAATTGAAGAGCCGCCTCACGTAGCTGATCCCTCGCCCACTGAACAGTTCCGGGACACGCCAGCAATTCTTAACGACGGCGAGTGTTGATGAAAAAGTCGATCCGGATGCCTTGATCCAAGGGGCAGCGATCCAGCAAGGTTGGCAGTGGTGGTCAAAGTGTTCACCGTGAAAGCTGACGAAACGTGTTGGCGAGTTGTTGCATTCCCGTGCTGCCTAAGTAAACAAGGCGCTAAGCTGGAAGCATGAAGTACCCTGGGCAACGAAACGGACGAAATTGAAGAGCCGTTTCACGTAGCTGCTCCGACGCCCACTGAACAGTTCCGGAACACGCCAGCAATTCTTATCGACGACGAGTGTTGATGAAAAGTCGATCCGGATGCCTTGATCAACGAGGAAGCGATCCAGCAGGTTTGCCGGTGGTGGTCAAAGTCTTCACAGTGAAAGCTGGCGAAACGTGTTGGCGAGTCGTTGCATTCCCGTGCTTCCGAAATATACAAGGCGCCAAGCTGGAGACATGAAGTAACCTGGGCAAAGAAACGAACGAAATTGAAGAGCCGCATCACGTAGCTGCTCCCACGCCCAATGAACAGTTCCGGGACACGCCAGTTGTTCTTATTGACGACGAGTGTTGATGATATAGTCGATCCTGATGCCTTGATTCATGAGGAAGCCATCAGCAGTGTTGTCAGTGGTGGTCAAATTGTTCACCGTGAAAGCTGACGAAACGTGTTGGCGAGTCGTTGCATTCCCGTGCTTACGAAATATACAAGGCGCCAAGCTGGAGACATGAAGTAACCTGGGCAAAGAAACGGACGAAATTGAAGAGCCGTTTCACGTAGCTGCTCCGACGCAAACTGAACAGTTCCGGAACACGCCAGCAATTCTTATCGACGACGAGTGTTGATGAAAAGTCGATCCGGATGCCTTGATCAACGAGGAAGCGATCCAGCAGGTTTGTCGGTGGTGGTCAAAGTCTTCACAGTGAAAGCTGGCGAAACGTGTTGGCGAGTCGTTGCATTGCCGTGCTTCCGAAATATACAAGGCGCCAAGCTGGAGACATGAAGTAACCTGGGAAAAGAAACGAACGACATTGAAGAGCCGCATCACGTAGCTGCTCCCACGCCCAATGAACAGTTCCGGGACACGCCAGTTGTTCTTATTGACGACGAGTGTTGATGATATAGTCGATCCTGATGACTTGATTCACGAGGATGCGATCCAGCAAGGTTGGCAGTGGTGGTCAAATTCTTCACGGTGAAAGCTGACGAAACGCGTTGGCGAGTTGTTGCATTCCCGTTCTTCCGAAGTATGCAAGGCACCAAGCTGGAGACATGAAGTAACCTGGGCAAAGAAACGGACGAAATTGAAGAGCCGCATCACGTAGCTGCTCCCACGTTCACTGAACAGTTCCGGGACACGCCAGCAATTCATATCGACGGCGAGTGTTGATAAAAAAGTCGATCCGGATAACTTGATCCACGAGGAAGCGATCCAGCAAGGTTGGCAGTGGTGGTCAAAGTCTTCACGGTGAAAGCTGACGAAACGTGTTGGCGAGTTGTTGCTTTCCCGTTCTTCCGAAGTATGCAAGAGCCAGATCGCGGAGCTGCTCCCACGCCCACTGAACAGTTCCGGGACACGCCAGCAATTCTTATCGACGGCGAGTGTTGATTAAAAAGTCGATCCGGATGCCTTGATCCACGAGGAAGCGATCCAGCAGGGTTGCCAGTGGTGGTCAAAGTCTTCACCGTGAAAGCTGACGAACCGTGTTGGCGAGTCGTTGCATTCCCGTGCTTCCGAAATATACAAGGCGCCAAGCTGGAGACATGAAGTAACCTGGGCAAAGAAAGGGACGAAACTGAAGAGCCGCATCACGTAGCTGCTCCCACGCCCACTGAACAGTTCCGGGACACGCCAGATCCTTATCGACGACCAGTGTTTATGACAAAGACGATCCGGATGCGTTGATCAACGAGGAAGCGATCCAGCAGGTTTGGCAGGGTGGTCAAAATCTTCACAGTGAAAGCTGACGAAACGTGTTGGCGAGTCGTTGCATTCCCATGCTTCCGAAATATACAAGGCGCCAAGCTGGAGACATGAAGTAACCTGGGCAAAGAAATGAACGAAATTGAATAGCCGCATCACGTAGCTGCTCCCACGCCCACTGAACAGTTCCGGGACACGCCAGCAATTCTTATCGACGACGAGTGTTGATGAAAAAGTCGACCCGGATGCCTTGATCCACGAGGAAGCCATCAGCAGTGTTGTCAGTGGTGGACAAAGTGTTCACCGTGAAAGCTGACGAAACGTGTTGGCGAGTCGTTGCATTCCCGTGCTTCCGAAATATACAAGGCGCCAAGCTGGAGACATGAAGTAACCTGGGCAAAAAAACAGACGAAATTGAAGAGCCGCATTACGTAGTTGCTCCCACGTCCACTGAACAGTTCCGGGACACGCCAGCTCCTTATCGACGAGCAGTGTTGATGACAAAGTCGATCAGGATGCCTTGATCCACGAGGAAGCGATACAGCAGGTTTGCCAGTGGTGGTCAAAGTCTTCACAGTGAAAGCTGACGAAACGTGTTGGCGAGTCGTTGCATTCCCGTGCTTCCGAAACACACAAGGCGCCAAGCTGGAGACATGAAGTAACCTGGACAAAGAAACGGACGAAATTGAAGAGCCGCACCACGTAGCTGCTTCCACGCCCACTGCACAGTTCCGGGACACGCCAGCAATTCTTATCGACTACGATTGTTGATGAAAAAGTCGATCCGGATGTCTTGACCCACGAGGAAGCGATCCAGCAAGGTTGGGAGTGGTGGTCAATGTCTTCACGGTGAAAGCTGACGAAACGTGTTGGTGAGTCGTTGCATTCCCGTGCTTCCGAAGTGTGCAAGGCGCCAAGCTGGAGACATGAAGTAACCTGGGCAAAGACACGGACGAAATTGAAGAGCCCCGTCACGTAGCTACTCCCGCGCCCAATGAACAGTTCCGGGACACGCCAGCTGTTCTTATTGACGACGAGTGTTGATGATATTGTCGATCCTGATGCCTTGATCCACGAGGAAGCGATCCAGCAAGGTTGGCAGTGGTGGTCAAAGTCTTCACGGTGAAAGCTGACGAAACGTGTTGGCGAGTCGTTGCATTCCCGTTCTTCCGTTGTATGCAAGGCGCCAAGCTGGAGACATGAAGTAACCTGGGCAAAAAAACGGACGAAATTGAAGAGCCGCCTCACGTAGCTGATCCCTCGCCCACTGAACAGTTCCGGGACACGCCAGCAATTCTTAACGACGGCGAGTGTTGATGAAAAAGTCGATCCGGATGCCTTGATCCACGAGGCAGCGATCCAGCAAGGTTGGCAGTGGTGGTCAAAGTCTTCACGGTGAAAGCGGACGAAACGTGTTGGCGAGTTGTTGCATTCCCGTTCTTCCGAAGTATGCAAGGCGCCAAGCTGGAGACATGAAGTAACCTGGGCAAAGAAACAGACGAAATTGAAGAGCCGCATTACGTACCTGCTCCCACGTCCACTGAACAGTTCCGGGACACGCCAGATCCTTATCGACGACCAGTGTTTATGACAAAGTCGATCCGGATGCGTTGATCAATGAGGAAGCGATCCAGCAGGTTTGCCAATGGTGGTCAAAGTCTTCACAGTGAAAGCTGACGAAACGTGTTGGCGAGTCGTTGCATTCCCATGCTTCCGAAATATACAAGGCGCCAAGCTGGAGACATGAAGTAACCTGGGCAAAGAAACGGACGAAATTGAATAGCCGCATCACGTAGCTGCTCCCACGCCCACTGAACAGTTCCGGGACACGCCAGCAATTCTTATCGACGACGAGTGTTGATGAAAAAGTCGATCCGGATGCTTTGATCCACGAGGAAGCAATCCAGCAAGGTTGCCAGTGGTGGCCAAAGTCTTCGCGGTGAAAGCTGGCGAAACGTGTTGGCGAGTTGTTGCATTCGCGTCCTTCCGAAATATGCAAGGCGCCAAGCTGGAGACATGAAGTAACCTGGGCAAAGAAACGGACGAAATTGAAGAGCCGCATCACGTAGCTGCTCTCACGCCCACTGAACAGTTCCAGGACACGCCAGCAGTTCTTATCGACGGCGAGTATCGATGATATAGTCGATCCGGATGCCTTAATCCACGAGGAAGCGATCCAGCAGGTTTGCCAGTGGTGGTCAAAGTCTTCACCGTGAAAGCTGACGAAACGTGTTGGCGAGTTGTTGCATTCCCGTGCTTCCGAAGTATATGAGGCGCTAAGCTGGAGGCATGAAGTAACCTGGGCAACGAAACGGACGAAATTGAAGAGCCGCATCACGTAGCTGCTCCCACGCCCACTGAACAGTTCCTGGACACGCCAGCAATTCTTATCGACGACGAGTGTTGACGAAAATGTCGATCCGGATGCCTTGATTCACGAGGAAGCGATCCAGCAGGTTTGCCAGTGGTGGTCAAAGTCTTCACCGTGAAAGCTGACGAAACGTGTTGGCAAGTCGTTGCATTCCCGTGCTTCCGAAGTATATAAGGCGTTAAGCTGGAGGCATGAAGTAACCTGGGCAACGAAACGGACGAAATTGAAGCGCCGCATCACGTAGCTGCTCCCACGCCCACTGAACAGTTCCAGGACACGCCAGATCCTTATCGACGACCAGTGTTTATGACAAAGTCGATCCGGATGCGTTGACCAACGAGGAAGCGATCCAGCAGGTTTGCCAGTGGTGGTCAAAGTCTTCAGAGTGAAAGCTGACGAAACGTGTTGGCGAGTCGTTGCATTCCCGTGCTTCCGAAGTATGCAAGGCGCCAAGCTGGAGAAATGAAGTAACCTGGGCAAAGAAACGGACGAAATTGAAGAGCCGTATCACGTAGCTGCTTCCACGCCCACTGAACAGTTCCGGGACACGCCAGCACTTCATATCGACGACGAGTGTTGATGATATAGTCGATCCTGATGCCTTGATTCATGAGGAAGCCATCAGCAGTGTTGTCAGTGGTGGTCAAAGTGTTCACCGTGAAAGCTGACGAAACGTGTTGGCGAGTCGTTGCATTCCCGTGCTTACGAAATATACAAGGCGCCAAGGTGGAGACATGAAGTAACCTGGGCAAAGAAACGGACGAAATTGAAGAGCCGTTTCACGTAGCTGCTCCGACGCAAACTGAACAGTTCCGGAACACGCCAGCAATTCTTATCGACGACGAGTGTTGATGATATAGTCGATCCTGATGACTTGATCCACGAGGATGCGATCCAGCAAGGTTGGCAGTGGTGGTCAAAGTCTTCACGGTGAAAGCTGACGAAACACATTGGCGAGTTGTTGCATTCCCGTTCTTCCGAAGTATGCAAGGCACCAAGCTGGAGACATGAAGTAACCTGGGCAAAGAAACGGACGAAATTGAAGAGCCGCATCATGTAGCTGCTCCCACGTTCACTGAACAGTTCCGGGACACGCCAGCAATTCATATCGACGGCGAGTGTTGATAAAAAAGTCGATCCGGATGCCTTGATCCACGAGGAAGCGATCCAGCAAGGTTGGCAGTGGTGGTCAAAGTCTTCACGGTGAAAGCTGACGAAACGTGTTGTCGAGTTGTTGCTTTCCCGTTCTTCCGAAGTATGCAAGAGCCGCATCACGGAGCTGCTCCCACGCCCACTGAACAGTTCCGGGACACGCCAGCAATTCTTATCGACGGCGAGTGTTGATTAAAAAGTCGATCCGGATGCCTTGATCTACGAGGAAGCGATCCAGCAAGGTTGGCAGTGGTGGTCAAAGTCTTCACGGTGAACGCTGACGCAACGTGTTGGCGAGTTGTTGCATTCCCGTTCGTCCGAAGTATGCAAGGCGCCAAGCTGGAGACATGAAGTAACCTGGGCAAAGAAACAGACGAAATTGAAGAGCCGCATCACGTAGCTGCTCCCACGCCCACTGAACTGTTCCGGGACACGCCAGATCCTTATCGACGACCAGTGTTTATGACAAAGACGATCCGGATGCGTTGATCAACGAGGAAGCGATCCAGCAGGTTTGCCAGGGTGGTCAAAATTTTCACAGTGAAAGCTGATGAAACGTGTTGGCGAGTCGTTGCATTCCCATGCTTCCGAAATATACAAGGCGCCAAGCTGGAGACATGAAGTAACCTGGGCAAAGAAATGGACGAAATTGAATAGCCGCATCACGTAGCTGCTCCCACGCCCACTGAACAGTTCCGGGACACGCCAGCAATTCTTATCGACGACGAGTGTTGATGAAAAAGTCGATCCGGATGCCTTGATCCACGAGGAAGCCATCAGCAGTGTTGTCAGTGGTGGACAAAGTGTTCACCGTGAAAGCTGACGAAACGTGTTGGCGAGCCGTTGCATTCCCGTGCTTCCGAAATATACAAGGCGCCAAGCTGGAGACATGAAGTCCCCTGGGCAAAGAAACGGACGAAATTGAAGAGCCGCATCACGTTGCTGCTCCCACGCCCACTGAGCAGTTCCAGGACACACCAGCAGTTCTTATCGACGGCGAGTGTTGATGACATAGTCGATCCGGATGCCTTGATTCACCAGGAAGCGATCCAGCAAGGTTGGCAGTGGTGGTAAAAGTCTTCACGGTGAAAGCTGACGAAACGTGTTGGCGAGTTGTTGCATTCCCGTTCTTCCGAAGTATGCAAGGCGCCAAGCTGGAGACATGAAGTAACCTGGGCAAAGAAACGGACGAAAATGAAGAGCCGCATCACGTAGCTGCTCCCACGCCCACTGAACAGTTCCGGGACACGCCAGCAATTCTTATCGACGGCGAGTGTTGATGAAAAAGTCGATCCGGATGCCTTGATCCACGAGGAAGCGATCCAGCAAGGTTGGCAGTGGTGGTCAAAGTCTTCACGGAGAAAGCTGACGAAACGTGTTGGAGAGTTGTTGCATTCCCGTTCTTCCGAAGTATGCAAGGCGCCAAGCTGGAGACATGAAGTAACCTGGGCAAAGAAACAGACGAAATCGAAGAGCCGTTTCACGTAGCTGCTCCGAAGCCCACTGAACAGTTCCGGGACACGCCAGCAATTCTTATCGACGACGAGTGTTGATGAAAAAGTCGATCCGGATGCCTTGATCTACGAGGAAGCGATCCAGCAAGGTTGGCAGTGATGGTAAAAGTCTTCACGGTGAAAGCTGACGAAACGTGTGGGCGAGTCGCTGCATTCCCGTGCTTCTGAAGTATGCAAGGCGCCAAGCTGGAGACATGAAGTAACCTGGGCAAAGAAACGGACGAAATTGAAGAGCCGCATCACGTAGCTGCTCCCACGCCCACTGAACAGTTCCGGGACACGCCAGCAATTCTTATCGACGGCGAGTGTTGATGAAAACGTCGATCCGGATGCCTTGATCCACGAGGAAGCGATCCGGCAAGGTTGGCAGTGGTGGTCAAAGTCTTCACGGTGAAAGCTGACGAAACGTGTTGGCGAGTCGTTGCATTCCCGTGCTTCCGAAATATAAAATGCGCCAAGCTGGAGACATGAAGTAACCTTGGCAAAGAAACGGACGATATTGAAGAGCCGCATCACGTAGCTGCTCCCACGCCCTCTGAAGAGTTGCGGGACACGCAAGCAATTCTTATCGACGACGAGTGTTGATGAAAAAGTCGATCCGGATGCCTTGATCCACGAGGAAGCGATACAGCAGGTTTGCCAGTGGTGTTCAAAGTCTTCAAAGTGAAAGCTGACGAAACGTGTTGGCGAGTCGTTGCATTCCCGTGCTTCCGAAATATACAAGGCTCCAAGCTGGAGACATGAAGTAACCTGGACAAAGAAACGGACGAAATTGAAGAGCCGCACCACGTAGCTGCTTCCACGCCCACTGAACAGTTCCGGGACACGCCAGCAATTCTTATCGACTACGATTGTTGATGAAAAAGTCGATCCGGATGCCTTGACCCACGAGGAAGCGATCCAGCAAGGTTGGCAATGGTGGTCAATGTCTTCACGGTGAAAGCTGACGAAACGTGTTGGTGAGTCGTTGCATTCCCGTGCTTCCGAAGTATGCAAGGCGCCAAGCTGGAGACATGAAGTAACCTGGGAAACGAAACGGACGAAATTGAAGAGCCGCATCACATAGCTGCTCCCACGCCCACTGAACAGTTCCGGGACACGCCAGCAGATGTTATCGACGCCGATTGTTGATGACATAGTCGATCCGGATGCCTTGATCCACGAGGAAGCGATACAGCAGGTTTGCCAGTGGTGGTCAAAGTCTTCACCGTGAAAGCTGACGAAACGTGTTGGCGAGTTGTTGCTTTCCCGTTCTTCCGAAGTATGCAAGAGCCAGATCACGGAGCTGCTCCCACGCCCACTGAACAGTTCCGGGACACGCCAGCAATTCTTATCGACGGCGAGTGTTGATTAAAAAGTCGATCCGGATGCCTTGATCCACGAGGAAGCGATCCAGCAGGGTTGCCAGTGGTGGTCAAAGTCTTCACCGCGAAAGCTGACGAACCGTGTTGGCGAGTCGTTGCATTCCCGTGCTTCCGAAATATACAAGGCGCCAAGCTGGAGACATGAAGTAACCTGGGCAAAGAAAGGGACGAAACTGAAGAGCCGCATCACGTAGCTGCTCCCACGCCCACTGAACAGTTCCGGGACACGCCAGATCCTTATCGACGACCAGTGTTTATGACAAAGACGATCCGGATGCGTTGATCAACGAGGAAGCGATCCAGCAGGTTTGCCAGGGTGGTCAAAATCTTCACAGTGAAAGCTGACGAAACGTGTTGGCGAGTCGTTGCATTCCCATGCTTCCGAAATATACAAGGCGCCAAGCTGGAGACATGAAGTAACCTGGGCAAAGAAATGAACGAAATTGAATAGCCGCATCACGTAGCTGCTCCCACGCCCACTGAACAGTTCCGGGACACGCCAGCAATTCTTATCGACGACGAGTGTTGATGAAAAAGTCGATCCGGATGCCTTGATCCACAAGGAAGCCATCAGCAGTGTTGTCAGTGGTGGACAAAGTGTTCACCGTGAAAGCTGACGAAACGTGTTGGCGAGTCGTTGCATTCCCGTGCTTCCGAAATATACAAGGCGCCAAGCTGGAGACATGAAGTAACCTGGGCAAAAAAACAGACGAAATTGAAGAGCCGCATTACGTAGTTGCTCCCACGTCCACTGAACAGTTCCGGGACACGCCAGCAATTCTTATCGACGGCGAGTGTTGAATAAAAAGTCGATCCGGATGCCTTGATCCACGAGGAAGCGATCCAGCAGGGTTGCCAGTGGTGGTCAAAGTCTTCACCGTGAAAGCTGACGAACCGTGTTGGCGAGTCGTTGCATTCCCGTGCTTCCGAAATATACAAGGCGCCAAGCTGGAGACATGAAGTAACCTGGGCAAAGAAAGGGACGAAACTGAAGAGCCGCATCACGTAGCTGCTCCCACGCCCACTGAACAGTTCCGGGACACGCCAGATCCTTATCGACGACCAGTGTTTATGACAAAGACGATCCGTATGCGTTGATCAACGAGGAAGCGATCCAGCAGGTTTGGCAGGGTGGTCAAAATCTTCACAGTGAAAGCTGACGAAACGTGTTGGCGAGTCGTTGCATTCCCATGCTTCCGAAATATACAAGGCGCCAAGCTGGAGACATGAAGTAACCTGGGCAAAGAAATGAACGAAATTGAATAGCCGCATCACGTAGCTGCTCCCACGCCCACTGAACAGTTCCGGGACACGCCAGCAATTCTTATCGACGAGGAGTGTTGATGAAAAAGTCGATCCGGATGCCTTGATCCACGAGGAAGCCATCAGCAGTGTTGTCAGTGGTGGACAAAGTGTTCACCGTGAAAGCTGACGAAACGTGTTGGCGAGTCGTTGCATTCCCGTGCTTCCGAAATATACAAGGCGCCAAGCTGGAGACATGAAGTAACCTGGGCAAAAAAACAGACGAAATTGAAGAGCCGCATTACGTAGTTGCTCCCACGTCCACTGAACAGTTCCGGGACACGCCAGCTCCTTATCGACGAGCAGTGTTGATGACAAAGTCGATCAGGATGCCTTGATCCACGAGGAAGCGATACAGCAGGTTTGCCAGTGGTGGTCAAAGTCTTCACAGTGAAAGCTGACGAAACGTGTTGGCGAGTCGTTGCATTCCCGTGCTTCCGAAACACACAAGGCGCCAAGCTGGAGACATGAAGTAACCTGGACAAAGAAACGTACGAAATTGAAGAGCCGCACCACGTAGCTGCTTCCACGCCCACTGCACAGTTCCGGGACACGCCAGCAATTCTTATCGACTACGATTGTTGATGAAAAAGTCGATCCGGATGTCTTGACCCACGAGGAAGCGATCCAGCAAGGTTGGGAGTGGTGGTCAATGTCTTCACGGTGAAAGCTGACGAAACGTGTTGGTGAGTCGTTGCATTCCCGTGCTTCCGAAGTGTGCAAGGCGCCAAGCTGGAGACATGAAGTAACCTGGGCAAAGACACGGACGAAATTGAAGAGCCCCGTCACGTAGCTACTCCCGCGCCCAATGAACAGTTCCGGGACACGCCAGCTGTTCTTATTGACGACGAGTGTTGATGATATTGTCGATCCTGATGCCTTGATCCACGAGGAAGCGATCCAGCAAGGTTGGCAGTGGTGGTCAAAGTCTTCACGGTGAAAGCGGACGAAACGTGTTGGCGAGTTGTTGCATTCCCGTTCTTCCGAAGTATGCAAGGCGCCAAGCTGGAGACATGAAGTAACCTGGGCAAAGAAACAGACGAAATTGAAGAGCCGCATTACGTACCTGCTCCCACGTCCACTGAACAGTTCCGGGACACGCCAGATCCTTATCGACGACCAGTGTTTATGACAAAGTCGATCCGGATGCCTTGATCCACGAGGCAGCGATCCAGCAAGGTTGGCAGTGGTGGTCAAAGTCTTCACGGTGAAAGCGGACGAAACGTGTTGGCGAGTTGTTGCATTCCCGTTCTTCCGAAGTATGCAAGGCGCCAAGCTGGAGACATGAAGTAACCTGGGCAAAGAAACAGACGAAATTGAAGAGCCGCATTACGTACCTGCTCCCACGTCCACTGAACAGTTCCGGGACACGCCAGATCCTTATCGACGACCAGTGTTTATGACAAAGTCGATCCGGATGCGTTGATCAATGAGGAAGCGATCCAGCAGGTTTGCCAATGGTGGTCAAAGTCTTCACAGTGAAAGCTGACGAAACGTGTTGGCGAGTCGTTGCATTCCCATGCTTCCGAAATATACAAGGCGCCAAGCTGGAGACATGAAGTAACCTGGGCAAAGAAACGGACGAAATTGAATAGCCGCATCACGTAGCTGCTCCCACGCCCACTGAACAGTTCCGGGACACGCCAGCAATTCTTATCGACGACGAGTGTTGATGAAAAAGTCGATCCGGATGCCTTGATCCACGAGCAAGCAATCCAGCAAGGTTGCCAGTGGTGGCCAAAGTCTTCGCGGTGAAAGCTGGCGAAACGTGTTGGCGAGTTGTTGCATTCGCGTCCTTCCGAAATATGCAAGGCGCCAAGCTGGAGACATGAAGTAACCTGGGCAAAGAAACGGACGAAATTGAAGAGCCGCATCACGTAGCTGCTCTCACGCCCACTGAACAGTTCCAGGACACGCCAGCAGTTCTTATCAACGGCGAGTATCGATGATATAGTCGATCCGGATGCCTTAATCCACGAGGAAGCGATCCAGCAGGTTTGCCAGTGGTGGTCAAAGTCTTCACCGTGAAAGCTGACGAAACGTGTTGGCGAGTTGTTGCATTCCCGTGCTTCCGAAGTATATGAGGCGCTAAGCTGGAGGCATGAAGTAACCTGGGCAACGAAACGGACGAAATTGAAGAGCCGCATCACGTAGCTGCTCCCACGCCCACTGAACAGTTCCTGGACACGCCAGCAATTCTTATCGACGACGAGTGTTGACGAAAATGTCGATCCGGATGCCTTGATTCACGAGGAAGCGATCCAGCAGGTTTGCCAGTGGTGGTCAAAGTCTTCACCGTGAAAGCTGACGAAACGTGTTGGCCAGTCGTTGCATTCCCGTGCTTCCGAAGTATATAAGGCGTTAAGCTGGAGGCATGAAGTAACCTGGGCAACGAAACGGACGAAATTGAAGCGCCGCATCACGTAGCTGCTCCCACGCCCACTGAACAGTTCCAGGACACGCCAGATCCTTATCGACGACCAGTGTTTATGACAAAGTCGATCCGGATGCGTTGACCAACGAGGAAGCGATCCAGCATGTTTGCCAGTGGTGGTCAAAGTCTTCAGAGTGAAAGCTGACGAAACGTGTTGGCGAGTCGTTGCATTCCCGTGCTTCCGAAGTATGCAAGGCGCCAAGCTGGAGAAATGAAGTAACCTGGGCAAAGAAACAGACGAAATTGAAGAGCCGTATCACGTAGCTGCTTCCACGCCCACTGAACAGTTCCGGGACACGCCAGCACTTCATATCGACGACGAGTGTTGATGATATAGTCGATCCTGATGCCTTGATTCATGAGGAAGCCATCAGCAGTGTTGTCAGTGGTGGTCAAAGTGTTCACCGTGAAAGCTGACGAAACGTGTTGGCGAGTCGTTGCATTCCCGTGCTTACGAAATATACAAGGCGCCAAGGTGGAGACATGAAGTAACCTGGGCAAAGAAACGGACGAAATTGAAGAGCCGTTTCACGTAGCTGCTCCGACGCAAACTGAACAGTTCCGGAACACGCCAGCAATTCTTATCGACGACGAGTGTTGATGATATAGTCGATCCTGATGACTTGATCCACGAGGATGCGATCCAGCAAGGTTGGCAGTGGTGGTCAAAGTCTTCACGGTGAAAGCTGACGAAACGCATTGGCGAGTTGTTGCATTCCCGTTCTTCCGAAGTATGCAAGGCACCAAGCTGGAGACATGAAGTAACCTGGGCAAAGAAACGGACGAAATTGAAGAGCCGCATCATGTAGCTGCTCCCACGTTCACTGAACAGTTCCGGGACACGCCAGCAATTCATATCGACGGCGAGTGTTGATAAAAAAGTCGATCCGGATGCCTTGATCCACGAGGAAGCGATCCAGCAAGGTTGGCAGTGGTGGTCAAAGTATTCACGGTGAAAGCTGACGAAACGTGTTGTCGAGTTGTTGCTTTCCCGTTCTTCCGAAGTATGCAAGAGCCGCATCACGGAGCTGCTCCCACGCCCACTGAACAGTTCCGGGACACGCCAGCAATTCTTATCGACGGCGAGTGTTGATTAAAAAGTCGATCCGGATGCCTTGATCTACGAGGAAGCGATCCAGCAAGGTTGGCAGTGGTGGTCAAAGTCTTCACGGTGAACGCTGACGCAACGTGTTGGCGAGTTGTTGCATTCCCGTTCGTCCGAAGTATGCAAGGCGCCAAGCTGGAGACATGAAGTAACCTGGGCAAAGAAACAGACGAAATTGAAGAGCCGCATCACGTAGCTGCTCCCACGCCCACTGAACTGTTCCGGGACACGCCAGATCCTTATCGACGACCAGTGTTTATGACAAAGACGATCCGGATGCGTTGATCAACGAGGAAGCGATCCAGCAGGTTTGCCAGGGTGGTCAAAATTTTCACAGTGAAAGCTGATGAAACGTGTTGGCGAGTCGTTGCATTCCCATGCTTCCGAAATATACAAGGCGCCAAGCTGGAGACATGAAGTAACCTGGGCAAAGAAATGGACGAAATTGAATAGCCGCATCACGTAGCTGCTCCCACGCCCACTGAACAGTTCCGGGACACGCCAGCAATTCTTATCGACGACGAGTGTTGATGAAAAAGTCGATCCGGATGCCTTGATCCATGAGGAAGCCATCAGCAGTGTTGTCAGTGGTGGACAAAGTGTTCACCGTGAAAGCTGACGAAACGTGTTGGCGAGCCGTTGCATTCCCGTGCTTCCGAAATATACAAGGCGCCAAGCTGGAGACATGAAGTAACCTGGGCAAAGAAACGGACGAAATTGAAGAGCCGCATCACGTTGCTGCTCCCACGCCCACTGAGCAGTTCCAGGACACACCAGCAGTTCTTATCGACGGCGAGTGTTGATGACATAGTCGATCCGGATGCCTTGATTCACCAGGAAGCGATCCAGCATGGTTGGCAGTGATGGTCAAAGTCTTCACTGTGAAAGCTGACGAAACGTGTTGGCGAGTCGTTGCATTCCCGTGCTTCGGAAGTATGCAAGGCGCCAGGCTGGAGACATGAAGTAACCTGGGCAAAGAAACGGATGAAATTGAAGAGCCGCATCACGTAGCTGCTCCCACGCACACTGAACAGTTCCGGAACACGCCAGCAATTCTTATCGACGGCGAGTGTTGATGAAAACGTCGACCCGGATGCCTTGATCCACGAGGAAGCGATCCAGCAAGGTTGGCAGTGGTGGTCAAAGTGTTCACCGTGAAAGCTGACGAAACGTGTTGGCGAGTTGTTGCATTCCCGTGCTGCCTAAGTAAACAAGGCGCTAAGCTGGAAGCATGAAGTAACCTGGGCAACGAAACGGACGAAATTGAAGAGCCGTTTCACGTAGCTGCTCCGACGCCCACTGAACAGTTCCGGAACACGCCAGCAATTCTTATCGACGACGAGTGTTGATGAAAAGTCGATCCGGATGCCTTGATCAACGAGGAAGCGATCCAGCAGGTTTGCCGGTGGTGGTCAAAGTCTTCACAGTGAAAGCTGGCGAAACGTGTTGGCGAGTCGTTGCATTCCCGTGCTTCCGAAATATACAAGGCGCCAAGCTGGAGACATGAAGTAACCTGGGCAAAGAAACGAACGAAATTGAAGAGCCGCATCACGTAGCTGCTCCCACGCCCAATGAACAGTTCCGGGACACGCCAGTTGTTCTTATTGACGACGAGTGTTGATGATATAGTCGATCCCGATGCCTTGATTCATGAGGAAGCCATCAGCAGTGTTGTCAGTGGTGGTCAAAGTGTTCACCGTGAAAGCTGACGAAACGTGTTGGCGAGTCGTTGCATTCCCGTGCTTACGAAATATACAAGGCGCCAAGCTGGAGACATGAAGTAACCTGGGCAAAGAAACGGACGAAATTGAAGAGCCGTTTCACGTAGCTGCTCCGACGCAAACTGAACAGTTCCGGAACACGCCAGCAATTCTTATCGACGACGAGTGTTGATGAAAAGTCGATCCGGATGCCTTGATCAACGAGGAAGCGATCCAGCAGGTTTGCCGGTGGTGGTCAAAGTCTTCACAGTGAAAGCTGGCGAAACGTGTTGGCGAGTCGTTGCATTGCCGTGCTTCCGAAATATACAAGGCGCCAAGCTGGAGACATGAAGTAACCTGGGAAAAGAAACGAACGACATTGAAGAGCCGCATCACGTAGCTGCTCCCACGCCCAATGAACAGTTCCGGGACACGCCAGTTGTTCTTATTGACGACGAGTGTTGATGATATAGTCGATCCTGATAACTTGATTCACGAGGATGCGATCCAGCAAGGTTGGCAGTGGTGGTCAAATTCTTCACGGTGAAACCTGACGAAACTCGTTGGCGAGTTGTTGCATTCCCGTTCTTCCGAAGTATGCAAGGCACCAAGCTGGAGACATGAAGTAACCTGGGCAAAGAAACGGACGAAATTGAAGAGCCGCATCACGTAGCTGCTCCCACGTTCACTGAACAGTTCCGGGACACGCCAGCAATTCATATCGACGGCGAGTGTTGATAAAAAAGTCGATCCGGATGCCTTGATCCACGAGGAAGCGATCCAGCAAGGTTGGCAGTGGTGGTCAAAGTCTTCACGGTGAAAGCTGACGAAACGTGTTGGCGAGTTGTTGCTTTCCCGTTCTTCCGAAGTATGCAAGAGCCAGATCACGGAGCTGCTCCCACGCCCACTGAACAGTTCCGGGACACGCCAGCAATTCTTATCGACGGCGAGTGTTGATTAAAAAGTCGATCCGGATGCCTTGATCCACGAGGAAGCGATCCAGCAGGGTTGCCAGTGGTGGTCAAAGTCTTCACCGTGAAAGCTGACGAACCGTGTTGGCGAGTCGTTGCATTCCCGTGCTTCCGAAATATACAAGGCGCCAAGCTGGAGACATGAAGTAACCTGGGCAAAGAAAGGGACGAAACTGAAGAGCCGCATCACGTAGCTGCTCCCACGCCCACTGAACAGTTCCGGGACACGCCAGATCCTTATCGACGACCAGTGTTTATGACAAAGACGATCCGGATGCGTTGATCAACGAGGAAGCGATCCAGCAGGTTTGCCAGGGTGGTCAAAATCTTCACAGTGAAAGCTGACGAAACGTGTTGGCGAGTCGTTGCATTCCCGTGCTTCCTAAGTATACAAGGCGCTAAGCTGGAGGCATGAAGTAACCTGGGCAACGAAACGGACGAAATTGAAGAGTCGTTTCACGTAGCTGCTCCGACGCCAACTGAACAGTTCCGGAACACGCCAGCAATTCTTATCGACGACGAGTGTTGATGAAAAGTCGATCCGGATGCCTTGATCAACGAGGAAGCGATCCAGCAGGTTTGCCGGTGGTGGTCAAAGTCTTCACAGTGAAAGCTGGCGAAACGTGTTGGCGAGTCGTTGCATTCCCGTGCTTCCGAAATATACAAGGCGGCAAGCTGGAGACATGAAGTAACCTGGGCAAAGAAACGGGCGAAATAGGAGAGCCGCATCACGTAGCTGCTCCCACGCCCACTGAACAGTTCCGTGACACGCCAGCAATTCTTATCGACGACGAGTGTTGATGAAAAAGTCGATCCGGATGCCTTGATTCACCAGGAAGCGATCCAGCAAGGTTGGCAGTGATGGTCAAAGTCTTCACTGTGAAAGCTGACGAAACGTGTTGGCGAGTCGTTGGATTCCCGTGCTTCCGAAGTATGCAAGGCGCCAAGCTGGAGACATGAAGTAACCTGGGCAAAGAAACGGATGAAATTGAAGAGCCGCATCACGTAGCTGCTCCCACGCCCACTGAACAGTTCCGGAACACGCCAGCAATTCTTATCGACGGGGAGTGTTGATGAAAACGTCGACCCGGATGCCTTGATCCACGAGGAAGCGATCCAGCAAGGTTGGGAGTGGTGGTCAAAGTCTTCACGGTGAAAGCTGACGAAACGTGTTGGCGAGTTGTTGCATTACCGTTCTTCCGAAGTATGCAAGGCGCCAAGCTGGAGACATGAAGTAACCGGGGCAGAAAAACCGACGAAATTGAAGAGCCGCATGACGTAGCTGCTCTCACGCCCACTGAACAGTTCCAGGGCACGCCAGCAGTTCTTATGGACGGCGAGTGTCGATGACATAGTCGATCCGGATGTCTTGATGCACGAGGAAGCGATCCAGCAGGTTTGCGAGTGGTGGTCAGTCTTCACCGTGAAAGCTGACGAAACGTGTTGGCGAGTCGTTGCATTCCCGTGCTTCCGAAATATAAAAGGCGCCAAGCTGGAGACATGAAGTAACCTTGGCAAAGAAACGGACGAAATTGAAGAGCACATCACGTAGCTGCTCCCACGCCCTCTGAAGAGTTCCGGGACACGCCAGCAATTCTTATCGACGACGAGTGTTGATGAAAAAGTCGATCCCGATGCCTTGATCCACGAGGAAGCGATCCAGCAAGGTTGGCACTGGTGGTCAAAGTGTTCACCGTGAAAGTTGACGAAACGTGTTGGCGAGTCGTTGCATTCCCGTGCTTCCGAAATATACAAGACGCCAAGCTGGAGACATGAAGTAACCTGGGCAAAGAAACGGACGAAATTGAAGAACCGCATCACGTAGCTGCTCCCACGCCCACTGAAAAGTTCCAGGACACGCCGGCAGTGCTCATCGACGGCGAGTGTTGATGACATAGTCGATCCGGATGCCTTGATCCACGAGGAAGCGATCCAGCAGGTTTGCCACTGGTGGTCAAAGTCTTCACCGTGAAAGCTGACGAAACGTGTTGGCGAGTTGTTGCATTCCCGTGCTGCCTAAGTAAACAAGGCGCTAAGCTGGAAGCATGAAGTAACCTGGGCAACGAAACAGACGAAATTGAAGAGCCGTTTCACGTAGCTGCTCCGACGCCCACTTAACAGTTCCGGAACACGCCAGCAATTCTTATCGACGACGAGTGTTGATGAAAAGTCGATCCAGATGCCTTGATCAACGAGGAAGCGATCCAGCAGGTTTGCCGGTGGTGGTCAAAGTCTTCACAGTGAAAGCTGGCGAAACGTGTGGGCGAGTCGTTGCATTCCCGTGCTTCCGAAATATACAAGGCGCCAAGCTGGAGACATGAAGTAACCTGGGCAAAGAAACGAACGAAATTGAAGAGCCACATCACGTAGCTGCTCCCACGCCCAATGAACAGTTCCAGGACACGCCAGTTGTTCTTATTGACGACGAGTGTGGATGATATAGTCGATCCTGATGCCTTGATCCACGAGGAAGCGATCCAGCAAGGTTGGCAGTGGTGGTCAAAGTCTTCACTTTGAAAGCTGACGAAACGTGTTGGTGAGTCGTTGCATTCCCGTTCTTCCGAAGTATGCAATGCGCCAAGCTGGAGACATGAAGTAACCTGGGCAAAGAAACGGACGAAATTGAAGAGCCGCATCACGTAGCTGATCCCTCGCCCACTGAACAGTTCTAGGACACGCCAGCAATTCTTATGGACGACGAGTGTTGATGAAAAAGTCGATCCAGATGCCTTGATCCACGAGGAAGCGATCCAGCAAGGTTGGCAGTGGTGGTCAAAGTCTTCACGGTGAAAGCTGACGAAACGTGTTGGCGAGTTGTTGCTTTCCCGTTCTTCCGAAGTATGCAAGAGCCGCATCACGTAGCTGCTCCCACGCCCACTGAACAGTTGCGGGACACGCCAGCAATTCTTATCGACTGCGAGTGTTGATTAAAAAGTCGATCCGGATGCCTTGATCCACGAGGAAGCGATCCAGCAAGGTTGGCAGTGGTGGTCAAAGTCTTCACGGTGAAAGCTGACGCAACGTGTTGGCGAGTTGTTGCATTCCCGTTCGTCCGAAGTATGCAAGGCGCCAAGCTGGAGACATGAAGTAACCTGGGCAAAGAAACAGACGAAATTGTAGAGCACATCACGTAGCTGCTCCCACGCCCTCTGAAGAGTTCCGGGACACGCCAGCAATTCTTATCGACGACGAGTGTTGATGAAAAAGTCGATCCCGATGCCTTGATCCACGAGGAAGCGATCCAGCAAGGTTGGCACTGGTGGTCAAAGTGTTCACCGTGAAAGCTGACGAAACGTGTTGGCGAGTCGTTGCATTCCCGTGCTTCCAAAATATACAAGACGCCAAGCTGGAGACATGAAGTAACCTGGGCAAAGAAACGGACGAAATTGAAGAACCGCATCACGTAGCTGCTCCCACGCCCACTGAACAGTTCCAGGACACGCCGGCAGTTCTCATCGACGGCGAGTGTTGATGACATAGTCGATCCAGATGCCTTGATCCACGAGGAAGCGATCCAGCAGGTTTGCCGGTGGTAGTCAAAGTCTTCACAGTGAAAGCTGGCGAAACGTGTTGGCGAGTCGTTGCATTCCCGTGCTTCCGAAATATACAAGGCGCCAAGCTGGAGACATGAAGTAACCTGGGCAAAGAAACGAACGAAATTGAAGAGCCGCATCACGTAGCTGCTCCCACGCCCAATGAACAGTTCCAGGACACGCCAGTTGTTCTTATTGACGACGAGTGTGGATGATATAGTCGATCCTGATGCCTTGATCCACGAGGAAGCGATCCAGCAAGGTTGGCAGTGGTGGTCAAAGTCTTCACTTTGAAAGCTGACGAAACGTGTTGGTGAGTCGTTGCATTCCCGTTTTTCCGAAGTATGCAATGCGCCAAGCTGGAGACATGAAGTAACCTGGGCAAAGAAACGGACGAAATTGGAGAGCCGCATCACGTAGCTGCTCCCACGCCCACTGAACAGTTCCGTGACACGCCAGCAATTCTTATCGACGACGAGTGTTGATGAAAAAGTCGATCCGGATGCCTTGATTCACCAGGAAGCGATCCAGCAAGGTTGGCAGTGATGGTCAAAGTCTTCACTGTGAAAGCTGACGAAACGTGTTGGCGAGTCGTTGGATTCCCGTGCTTCCGAAGTATGCAAGGCGCCAAGCTGGAGACATGAAGTAACCTGGGCAAAGAAACGGATGAAATTGAAGAGCCGCATCACGTAGCTGCTCCCACGCCCACTGAACAGTTCCGGAACACGCCAGCAATTCTTATCGACGGGGAGTGTTGATGAAAACGTCCACCCGGATGCCTTGATCCACGAGGAAGCGATCCAGCAAGGTTGGGAGTGGTGGTCAAAGTCTTCACGGTGAAAGCTGACGAAACGTGTTGGCGAGTTGTTGCATTACCGTTCTTCCGAAGTATGCAAGGCGCCAAGCTGGAGACATGAAGTAACCGGGGCAGAAAAACCGACGAAATTGAAGAGCCGCATGACGTAGCTGCTCTCACGCCCACTGAACAGTTCCAGGGCACGCCAGCAGTTCTTATGGACGGCGAGTGTCGATGACATAGTCGATCCGGATGTCTTGATGCACGAGGAAGCGATCCAGCAGGTTTGCGAGTGGTGGTCAGTCTTCACCGTGAAAGCTGACGAAACGTGTTGGCGAGTCGTTGCATTCCCGTGCTTCCGAAATATAAAAGGCGCCAAGCTGGAGACATGAAGTAACCTTGGCAAAGAAACGGACGAAATTGAAGAGCACATCACGTAGCTGCTCCCACGCCCTCTGAAGAGTTCCGGGACACGCCAGCAATTCTTATCGACGACGAGTGTTGATGAAAAAGTCGATCCCGATGCCTTGATCCACGAGGAAGCGATCCAGCAAGGTTGGCACTGGTGGTCAAAGTGTTCACCGTGAAAGTTGACGAAACGTGTTGGCGAGTCGTTGCATTCCCGTGCTTCCGAAATATACAAGACGCCAAGCTGGAGACATGAAGTAACCTGGGCAAAGAAACGGACGAAATTGAAGAACCGCATCACGTAGCTGCTCCCACGCCCACTGAAAAGTTCCAGGACACGCCGGCAGTTCTCATCGACGGCGAGTGTTGATGACATAGTCGATCCGGATGCCTTGATCCACGAGGAAGCGATCCAGCAGGTTTGCCACTGGTGGTCAAAGTCTTCACCGTGAAAGCTGACGAAACGTGTTGGCGAGTTGTTGCATTCCCGTGCTGCCTAAGTAAACAAGGCGCTAAGCTGGAAGCATGAAGTAACCTGGGCAACGAAACAGACGAAATTGAAGAGCCGTTTCACGTAGCTGCTCCGACGCCCACTTAACAGTTCCGGAACACGCCAGCAATTCTTATCGACGACGAGTGTTGATGAAAAGTCGATCCAGATGCCTTGATCAACGAGGAAGCGATCCAGCAGGTTTGCCGGTGGTGGTCAAAGTCTTCACAGTGAAAGCTGGCGAAACGTGTGGGCGAGTCGTTGCATTCCCGTGCTTCCGAAATATACAAGGCGCCAAGCTGGAGACATGAAGTAACCTGGGCAAAGAAACGAACGAAATTGAAGAGCCACATCACGTAGCTGCTCCCACGCCCAATGAACAGTTCCAGGACACGCCAGTTGTTCTTATTGACGACGAGTGTGGATGATATAGTCGATCCTGATGCCTTGATCCACGAGGAAGCGATCCAGCAAGGTTGGCAGTGGTGGTCAAAGTCTTCACTTTGAAAGCTGACGAAACGTGTTGGTGAGTCGTTGCATTCCCGTTCTTCCGAAGTATGCAATGCGCCAAGCTGGAGACATGAAGTAACCTGGGCAAAGAAACGGACGAAATTGAAGAGCCGCATCACGTAGCTGATCCCTCGCCCACTGAACAGTTCTAGGACACGCCAGCAATTCTTATGGACGACGAGTGTTGATGAAAAAGTCGATCCAGATGCCTTGATCCACGAGGAAGCGATCCAGCAAGGTTGGCAGTGGTGGTCAAAGTCTTCACGGTGAAAGCTGACGAAACGTGTTGGCGAGTTGTTGCTTTCCCGTTCTTCCGAAGTATGCAAGAGCCGCATCACGTAGCTGCTCCCACGCCCACTGAACAGTTGCGGGACACGCCAGCAATTTTTATCGACGGCGAGTGTTGATTAAAAAGTCGATCCGGATGCCTTGATCCACGAGGAAGCGATCCAGCAAGGTTGGCAGTGGTGGTCAAAGTCTTCACGGTGAAAGCTGACGCAACGTGTTGGCGAGTTGTTGCATTCCCGTTCGTCCGAAGTATGCAAGGCGCCAAGCTGGAGACATGAAGTAACCTGGGCAAAGAAACAGACGAAATTGTAGAGCACATCACGTAGCTGCTCCCACGCCCTCTGAAGAGTTCCGGGACACGCCAGCAATTCTTATCGACGACGAGTGTTGATGAAAAAGTCGATCCCGATGCCTTGATCCACGAGGAAGCGATCCAGCAAGGTTGGCACTGGTGGTCAAAGTGTTCACCGTGAAAGCTGACGAAACGTGTTGGCGAGTCGTTGCATTCCCGTGCTTCCAAAATATACAAGACGCCAAGCTGGAGACATGAAGTAACCTGGGCAAAGAAACGGACGAAATTGAAGAACCGCATCACGTAGCTGCTCCCACGCCCACTGAACAGTTCCAGGACACGCCGGCAGTTCTCATCGACGGCGAGTGTTGATGACATAGTCGATCCAGATGCCTTGATCCACGAGGAAGCGATCCAGCAGGTTTGCCGGTGGTGGTCAAAGTCTTCACAGTGAAAGCTGGCGAAACGTGTTGGCGAGTCGTTGCATTCCCGTGCTTCCGAAATATACAAGGCGCCAAGCTGGAGACATGAAGTAACCTGGGCAAAGAAACGAACGAAATTGAAGAGCCGCATCACGTAGCTGCTCCCACGCCCACTTAACAGTTCCGGAACACGCCAGCAATTCTTATCGACGACGAGTGTTGATGAAAAGTCGATCCAGATGCCTTGATCAACGAGGAAGCGATCCAGCAAGGTTGGCAGTGATGGTCAAAGTCTTCACTGTGAAAGCTGACGAAACGTGTTGGCGAGTCGTTGGATTCCCGTGCTTCCGAAGTATGCAAGGCGCCAAGCTGGAGACATGAAGTAACCTTGGCAAAGAAACGGACGAAATTGAAGAGCACATCACGTAGCTGCTCCCACGCCCTCTGAAGAGTTCCGGGACACGCCAGCAATTCTTATCGACGACGAGTGTTGATGAAAAAGTCGATCCCGATGCCTTGATCCACGAGGAAGCGATCCAGCAAGGTTGGCACTGGTGGTCAAAGTGTTCACCGTGAAAGTTGACGAAACGTGTTGGCGAGTCGTTGCATTCCCGTGCTTCCGAAATATACAAGACGCCAAGCTGGAGACATGAAGTAACCTGGGCAAAGAAACGGACGAAATTGAAGAACCGCATCACGTAGCTGCTCCCACGCCCACTGAAAAGTTCCAGGACACGCCGGCAGTTCTCATCGACGGCGAGTGTTGATGACATAGTCGATCCGGATGCCTTGATCCACGAGGAAGCGATCCAGCAGGTTTGCTACTGGTGGTCAAAGTCTTCACCGTGAAAGCTGACGAAACGTGTTGGCGAGTTGTTGCATTCCCGTACTGCCTAAGTAAACAAGGCGCTAAGCTGGAAGCACGAAGTAACCTGGGCAACGAAACAGACGAAATTGAAGAGCCGTTTCACGTAGCTGCTCCGACGCCCACTTAACAGTTCCGGAACACGCCAGCAATTCTTATCGACGACGAGTGTTGATGAAAAGTCGATCCAGATGCCTTGATCAACGAGGAAGCGATCCAGCAGGTTTGCCGGTGGTGGTCAAAGTCTTCACAGTGAAAGCTGGCGAAACGTGTGGGCGAGTCGTTGCATTCCCGTGCTTCCGAAATATACAAGGCGCCAAGCTGGAGACATGAAGTAACCTGGGCAAAGAAACGAATGAAATTGAAGAGCCACATCACGTAGCTGCTCCCACGCCCAATGAACAGTTCCAGGACACGCCAGTTGTTCTTATTGACGACGAGTGTGGATGATATAGTCGATCCTGATGCCTTGATCCACGAGGAAGCGATCCAGCAAGGTTGGCAGTGGTGGTCAAAGTCTTCACTTTGAAAGCTGACGAAACGTGTTGGTGAGTCGTTGC
Organism: Amblyomma americanum; assembly: GCF_052857255.1. Classification (NCBI taxonomy): domain Eukaryota; kingdom Metazoa; phylum Arthropoda; class Arachnida; order Ixodida; family Ixodidae; genus Amblyomma; species Amblyomma americanum. Next base: position 193,298,915 of record NC_135498.1, read on the forward strand.
ATTCCCGTTCTTCCGAAGTATGCAATGCGCCAAGCTGGAGACATGAAGTAACCTGGGCAAAGAAACGGACGAAATTGAAGAGCCGCATCACGTAGCTGATCCCTCGCCCACTGAACAGTTCTAGGACACGCCAGCAATTCTTATGGACGACGAGTGTTGATGAAAAAGTCGATCCAGATGCCTTGATCCACGAGGAAGCGATCCAGCAAGGTTGGCAGTGGTGGTCAAAGTCTTCACGGTGAAAGCTGACGAAACGTGTTGGCGAGTTGTTGCTTTCCCGTTCTTCCGAAGTATGCAAGAGCCGCATCACGTAGCTGCTCCCACGCCCACTGAACAGTTGCGGGACACGCCAGCAATTCTTATCGACGGCGAGTGTTGATTAAAAAGTCGATCCGGATGCCTTGATCCACGAGGAAGCGATCCAGCAAGGTTGGCAGTGGTGGTCAAAGTCTTCACGGTGAAAGCTGACGCAACGTGTTGGCGAGTTGTTGCATTCCCGTTCGTCCGAAGTATGCAAGGCGCCAAGCTGGAGACATGAAGTAACCTGGGCAAAGAAACGGACGAAATTGAAGAACCGCATCACGTAGCTGCTCCCACGCCCACTGAACAGTTCCAGGACACGCCGGCAGTTCTCATCGACGGCGAGTGTTGATGACATAGTCGATCCAGATGCCTTGATCCACGAGGAAGCGATCCAGCAGGTTTGCCACTGGTGGTCAAAGTCTTCACCGTGAAAGCTGACGAAACGTGTTGGCGAGTTGTTGCATTCCCGTGCTGCCTAAGTAAACAAGGCGCTAAGCTGGAAGCATGAAGTAACCTGGGCAACGAAACGGACGAAATTGAAGAGCCGTTTCACGTAGCTGCTCCGACGCCCACTGAACAGTTCCGGAACACGCCAGCAATTCTTATCGACGACGAGTGTTGATGAAAAGTCGATCCAGATGCCTTGATCAACGAGGAAGCGATCCAGCAGGTTTGCCGGTGGTGGTCAAAGTCTTCACAGTGAAAGCTGGCGAAACGTGTTGGCGAGTCGTTGCATTCCCGTGCTTCCGAAATATACAAGGCGCCAAGCTGGAGACATGAAGTAACCTGGGCAAAGAAACGAACGAAATTGAAGAGCCGCATCACGTAGCTGCTCCCAAGCCCAATGAACAGTTCCAGGACACGCCAGTTGTTCTTATTGACGACGAGTGTGGATGATATAGTCGATCCTGATGCCTTGATCCACGAGGAAGCGATCCAGCAAGGTTGGCAGTGGTGGTCAAAGTCTTCACTTTGAAAGCTGACGAAACGTGTTGGTGAGTCGTTGCATTCCCGTTTTTCCGAAGTATGCAATGCGCCAAGCTGGAGACATGAAGTAACCTGGGCAAAGAAACGGACGAAATTGAAGAGCCGCATCACGTAGCTGATCCCTCGCCCACTGAACAGTTCTAGGACACGCCAGCAATTCTTATGGACGACGAGTGTTGATGAAAAAGTCGATCCGGATGCCTTGATCCACGAGGAAGCGATCCAGCAAGGTTGGCAGTGGTGGTCAAAGTCTTCACGGTGAAAGCTGACGAAACGTGTTGGCGAGTTGTTGCTTTCCCGTTCTTCCGAAGTATGCAAGAGCCGCATCACGTAGCTGCTCCCACGCCCACTGAACAGTTCCGGGACACGCCAGCAATTCTTATCGACGGCGAGTGTTGATTAAAAAGTCGATCCGGATGCCTTGATCCACGAGGAAGCGATCAAGCATGGTTGGCAGTGGTGGTCAAAGTCTTCACGGTGAAAGCTTACGCAACGTGTTGGCGAGTTGTTGCATTCCCGTTCGTCCGAAGTATGCAAATCGCCAAGCTGGAGACATGAAGTAACCTGGGCAAAGAAACAGACGAAATTGATGAGCCGCATTACGTAGCTGCTCCCACGCCCACTGAACTGTTCCGGGACACGCCAGATCCTTATCGACGACCAGTGTTTATGACAAAGACGATCCGGATGCGTTAATCAACGAGGAAGCGATCCAGCAGGTTTGCCAGTGGTGGTCAAAATCTTCACAGTGAAAGCTGACGAAACGTGTTGGCGATTCGTTGCATTCCCATGCTTCCGAAATATACAAGGCGCCAAGCTGGAGACATGAAGTAACCTGGGCAAAGAAATGGACGAAATTGAATAGCCGCATCACGTAGCTGCTCCCACGCCCACTGAACAGTTCCGGGACACGCCAGCAATTCTTATCGACGACGAGTGTTGATGAAAAAGTCGATCCGGATGCCTTGATCCACGAGGAAGCCATCAGCAGTGTTGTCAGTGGTGGACAAAGTGTTCACCGTGAAAGCTGACGAAACGTGTTGGCGAGTCGTTGCATTCCCGTGCTTCCGAAATATACAAGGCGCCAAGCTGGAGACATGAAGTAACCTGGGCAAAGAAAGGGACGAAACTGAAGAGCCACATCACGTAGCTGCTCCACACGCCCACTGAACAGTTCCGGGACACACCAGCAATTCTCATCGACGACGACTGTTGATGAAAAAGGTGTTCCGGATGCCTTGATCCACAAGGAAGCGATCCAGCAGGGTTGCCAGTGGTGGTCAAAGTCTTCACCGTGAAGTCTGACAAAACGTTTTGGCGAGTCGTTGCATTCCCTTGCTTCCGAAGTATACAAGGCGCTAAGCTGCAGGCATGAAGTAACCTGGGCAAAGAAACGGACGAAATAGAAGAGCCGCGTCACGTAGCTGCTGCCACGCCCTCTGAATAGTTCCGGGACACGCCAGCAGTTCTCATTGACGACGAGTGTTGATGATATAGTCGATCCTGATGCCTTGATTCATGAGGAAGACATCAGCAGTGTTGTCAGTGGTGGTCAAAGTGTTCACCGTGAAAGCTGACGAAACGTGTTGGCGAGTCGTTGCATTCCCGTGCTTCCGAAATATACAAGGCGCCAAGCTGGAGACATGAAGTAACATGGGCAAAGAAACGGACAAAATTGAAGACCCGCATCACGTAGCTGCTCCCACGCCCACTGAACAGTTCCAGGACACGCCAGCAGTTATTATCGACGGCGAGTGTTGATGACATAGACGATCCGGATGCCTTGATCTACGAGGAAGCGATCCAGCAGGTTTGCCAGTGGTGGTCAAAGTCTTCACGGTGAAAGCTGACGAAACGTGTTGGCGAGTCGTTGCATTCCCGTGCTTCCGATGTATGCAAGGCGCAAAGCTGGAGACATGAAGTAACCTGGGCAAAGAAACGGACGAAATTGAAGAGCCGCATCACGTAGCTGCTCCCACGCCCACTGAACAGTTCCGGGACACGCCAGCAATTCTTATCGACGGCGAGTGTTGATGAAAACGTCGATCCGGATGCCTTGATCCACGAGGAAGCGATCCAGCAAGGTTGGCAGTGGTGGTCAAAGTCTTCACGGCGAAAGCTGACGAAACGTGTTGGCGAGTTGTTGCATTCCCGTTCTTCCGCAGTATGCAAGGCGCCAAGCTGGAGACATGAAGTAACCGGGGCAAAGAAACGGACGAAATTGAAGAGCCGCATCACGTAGCTGCTCTCACGCCCACTGAACAGTTCCAGGGCACGCCAGCAGTTCTTATGGACGGCGAGTGTCGATGACATAGTCGATCCGGATGTCTTGATCCACGAGGAAGCGATCCAGCAGGTTTGCCAGTGGTGGTGAAAGTCTTCACCGTGAAAGCTGACGAAACGTGTTGGCGAGTTGTTGCATTCCCGTGCTTCCGAAGTATATAAGGCGCTAAGCTGGAGGCATGAAGTAACCTGGGCAACGAAACGGACGAAATTGAAGAGCCGCATCACGTAGCTGCTCCCGCGCCCACTGAACAGTCCCGGGACACGCCTGCAATTCTTATCGATGACGAGTGTTGACGAAAATGTCGATCCGGATGCCTTGATCCATGGGGAAGCGATCCAGCAGGTTTGCCAGTGGTGGTCAAAGTCTTCACCGTGAAAGCTGACGAACCGTGATGGCGAGTCGTTGCATTCCCGTGCTTTCGAAATATACAAGGCGCCAAGCTGGAGACATGAAGTAACCTGGGCAAAGAAAGGGACGAAACTGAAGATCCGCATCCCGTAGCTGCTACCACGCCCACTGAACAGTTCCGGGACACGCCAGCAATTCTTATCGACGACGAGTGTTGATGAAAAAGTTGATCCGTATGCCTTGATCCACGAGGAAGCAATCCAGCAGGGTTGGCAGTGGTGGTCAAAGTCTTCACCGTGAAACCTGACGAACCGTGTTGGCGAGTCGTTGCATTCCCGTGCTTCTGAAGTATACAAGGCGCAAAGCTGGAGACATGAAGTAACCTGGGCAAAGAGACAGACGAAATTGAAGAGCCGCATAACGTAGCTGCTCCCACGCCCACTGAACAGTTCCGGGACACGCTAGATACTTATCGACGACCAGTGTTTATGACAAAGTCGATCCGGATGCGTTGACCAACGAGGAAGCGATCCAGCAGGTTTGCCAGTGGTGGTCAGTCTTCACAGTGAAAGCTGACGAAACGTGTTGGCGAGTCGTTGCATTCCCGTGCTTCCGAAGTATGCAAGGCGCCAAGCTGGAGAAATGAAGTAACCGGGGCAAAGAAACGGACGAAATTGAAGAGCCGTATCACGTAGCTGCTTCCACGCCCACTGAACAGTTCCGGGACACGCCAGCACTTCCTATCGACGACGAGTGTTGATGACATAATTGATCCGTATGTATTGATGCACGAGGAAGCAATACAGCAGGTTTGCCAGTGGTGGTCAGTCTTCACCGTGAAGTCCGACGAAACGTGTTGGCGAGTCGTTGCATTCCCGTGCTTCCGAAGTATTCAAGGCGCTAAGCTGCAGGCATGAAGTAACCTGGGCAAAGAAACGGACGAAATAGAAGAGCCGCGTCACGTAGCTGCTCTCACGCCCTCTGAATAGTTCCGGGACACGCCAGCAGTTCTCATTGACGACGAGTGTTGATGATATAGTCGATCCTGATGCCTTGATTCATGAGGAAGCCATCAGCAGTGTTGTCAGTGGTGGTCAAAGTGTTCACCGTGAAAGCTGACGAAACGTGTTGGCGAGTCGTTGCATTCCCGTGCTTCCGAAATATACAAGGCGCCAAGCTGGAGACATGAAGTAACCTGGGCAAAGAAACGGACGAAATTGAAGAGCCGCATCACGTAGCTGCTCCCACGCCCGCTGAACAGTTACAGGACACGCCAGCAGTTCTTATCGACGGCGAGTGTTGATGACATAGTCGATCCGGATGCCTTGATCCACGAGGAAGCGATCCAGCAGGTTTGCCAGTGGTGGTCAAAGTCTTCACAGTGAAAGCTGGCGAAACGTGTTGGCGAGTCGTTGCATTCCCGTGCTTCCGAAATATACAAGGCGCCTAGCTGGAGACATGAAGTAACCTGGGCAAAGAAACGGACGAAATTGAAGAACCGCATCACGTAGCTGCTCCCACGCCCACTGAAAAGTTCTGGGACACGCCAGCAATTCTTATCGACGACGAGTGTTGATGAAAAAGTCGATCCGGATGCATTGATCGACGAGGAAGCGATCCAGCAAGGTTGGCAGTGATGGTCAAAGTCTTCACGGTGAAAGCTGACGAAACGTGTTGGCGAGTCGTTGCATTCCCGTGCTTCCGAAGTATGCAAGGCGCCAAGCTTGAGACATGAAGTAGCCTGGGCAAAGAAACGGACGAAATTGAAGAGCCGCATCACGTAGCTGCTCCCACGCCCACTGAACAGTTCCGGGACACGCCAGCAATTCTTATCCACGGCGAGCGTTGATGACATAGTCGATCCGGATGCCTTGATCCACGAGGAAGCGATCCAGCAAGGTTGGCAGTGGTTGTCAAAGTCTTCACGGTGAAAGCTGACGAAACGTGTTGGCGAGTTGTTGCATTCCCGTTCTTCCGAAGTATGCAAGGCGCCAAGCTGGAGACATGAAGTAACCGGGGCAAAAGAACGGACGAAATTGAAGAGCCGCATCACGTAGCTGCTCTCACGCCCACTGAACAGTTCCAGGGCACGCCAGCAGTTCTTATGGACGGCGAGTGTCGATGACATAGTCGATCCGGATGTCTTGATGCACGAGGAAGCGATCCAGCAGAATTGCGAGTGTTGGTCAAAGTCTTCACGGTGAAAGCTGACGAAATGTGTTGGCGAGTTGTTGCATTCCCGTTCTTCCGAAGTATGCAAGGCGCCAAGCTGGAGACATGAAGTAACCTGGGCAAAGAAACGGACGAAATTGAACAGCCGCATCACGTAGCTGCTCCCACCCCCACTGAACAGTTCCGGGACACGCCAGCAATTCTTATCCATGGCGAGTGTTGATGAAAAATTCGATCCGGATGCCTTGACCCACGAGGAAGCGATCCAGCAAGGTTGGCAGTGATAGTCAAAGTCTTCACGGTGAAAGCTGACGAAACGTGTTGGCGAGTCGTTGCATTCCCGTGCTTCCGAAGTATGCAAGGCGCCAAGCTTGAGACATGAAGTAACCTGGGCAAAGAAACGGACGAAATTGAAGAGCCGCATCACGTAGCTGCTCCCACGCCCACTGAACAGTTCCGGGACACGCCAGCAATTCTTATCCACGGCGAGTGTTGATGAAAAAGTCGATCCGGATGCCTTGACCCACGAGGAAGCGATCCAGCAAGGTTGGCAGTGGTTGTCAAAGTCTTCACCGTGAAAGCTGACGAAACGTGTTGGCGAGTTGTTGCATTCCCGTGCTTCCGAAATATACAAGGCGCCAAGCTGGAGACATGAAGTAACCGGGGCAAAGAAACGGACGAAATCGAAGAGCCGCATCACGTAGCTGCTCTTACGCCCACTGAACAGTTCCAGGGCACGCCAGCAGTTCTTATGGACGGCGAGTGTCGATGACATAGTCGAACTGGATGTCTTGATGCACGAGGAAGCGATCCAGCAAGGTTGGCACTGGTGGTCAAAGTCTTCACGGTGAAAGCTGACGAAACGTGTTGGGGAGTTGTTGCATTCCCGTTCTTCCGAAGTATGCAAGGCGCCAAGCTGGAGACATGAAGTAACCTGGGCAAAGAAACAGACGAAATCGAAGAGCCGCATTGCGTAGCTGCTCCCACGCCCACTGAACAGTTCCGGGACACGCCAGCTCCTTATCGACGAGCAGTGTTGATGACAAAGTCGATCCGAATGCCTTGATCCACGAGGAAGCGATACAGCAGGTTTGCCAGTGGTGGTCAAAGTCTTCACCGTGAAAGCTGACGAAACGTGTTGGCGAGTTGTTGCATTCCCGTGCTTCCGAAATATACAAGGCGCCAAGCTGGAGACATGAAGTAACCGGGGCAAAGAAACGGACGAAATCGAAGAGCCGCATCACGTAGCTGCTCTTACGCCCACTGAACAGTTCCAGGGCACGCCAGCAGTTCTTATGGACGGCGAGTGTCGATGACATAGTCGAACTGGATGTCTTGATGCACGAGGAAGCGATCCAGCAAGGTTGGCACTGGTGGTCAAAGTCTTCACGGTGAAAGCTGACGAAACGTGTTGGGGAGTTGTTGCATTCCCGTTCTTCCGAAGTATGCAAGGCGCCAAGCTGGAGACATGAAGTAACCTGGGCAAAGAAACAGACGAAATCGAAGAGCCGCATTGCGTAGCTGCTCCCACGCCCACTGAACAGTTCCGGGACACGCCAGCTCCTTATCGACGAGCAGTGTTGATGACAAAGTCGATCCGAATGCCTTGATCCACGAGGAAGCGATACAGCAGGTTTGCCAGTGGTGGTCAAAGTCTTCACAGTGAAAGCTGACGAAACGTGTTGGCGAGTCGTTGCATTCTCGTGCTTCCGAAATATACAAGGCGCCAAGCTGGAGACATGAAGTAACCTGGGCAAAGAAACGGACGAAATTGAAGAGCCGCATCACGTAGCTGCTCCCACGCGCAATGATCAGTTCCGGGACACGCCAGTTGTTCTTATTGACGACGAGTGTTGATGATATAGTCGATCCTGATGTCTTGATGCACGAAGAAGCGATCCAGCAAGGTTGGCAGTGGTGGTAAAAGTCTTCACGGTGAAAGCTGACGAAACGTGTTGGCGAGTTGTTGCATTCCCGTTCTTCCGAAGTATGCAAGGCGCCAAGCTGGAGACATGAAGTAACCTGGGCAAAGAAACGGACGAAAATGAAGAGCCGCATCACGTAGCTGCTCCCACGCCCACTGAACAGTTCCGGGACACGCCAACAATTCTTATCGACGGCGAGTGTTGATGAAAAAGTCGATCCGGATGCCTTGATCCACGAGGAAGCGATCCAGCAAGGTTGGCAGTGGTGGTCAAAGTCTTCACGGAGAAAGCTGACGAAACGTGTTGGAGAGTTGTTGCATTCCCGTTCTTCCGAAGTATGCAAGGCGCCAAGCTGGAGACATGAAGTAACCTGGGCAAAGAAACAGACGAAATCGAAGAGCCGTTTCACGTAGCTGCTCCGACGCCCACTGAACAGTTCCGGGACACGCCAGCAATTCTTATCGACGACGAGTGTTGATGAAAAAGTTGATCCGGATGCCTTGATCTACGAGGAAGCGATCCAGCAAGGTTGGCAGTGATGGTAAAAGTCTTCACGGTGAAAGCTGACGAAACGTGTGGGCGAGTCGCTGCATTCCCGTGCTTCTGAAGTATGCAAGGCGCCAAGCTGGAGACATGAAGTAACCTGGGCAAAGAAAGGGACGAAATTGAAGAGCCGCATCACGTAGCTGCTCCCACGCCCACTGAACAGTTCCGGGACACGCCAGCAATTCTTATCGACGGCGAGTGTTGATGAAAACGTCGATCCGGATGCCTTGATCCACGAGGAAGCGATCCGGCAAGGTTGGCAGTGGTGGTCAAAGTCTTCACGGTGAAAGCTGACGAAACGTGTTGGCGAGTCGTTGCATTCCCGTGCTTCCGAAATATAAAATGCGCCAAGCTGGAGACATGAAGTAACCTTGGCAAAGAAACGGACGATATTGAAGAGCCGCATCACGTAGCTGCTCCCACGCCCTCTGAAGAGTTGCGGGACACGCCAGCAATTCTTATCGACGACGAGTGTTGATGAAAAAGTCGATCCGGATGCCTTGATCCACGAGGAAGCGATACAGCAGGTTTGCCAGTGGTGTTCAAAGTCTTCAAAGTGAAAGCTGACGAAACGTGTTGGCGAGTCGTTGCATTCCCGTGCTTCCGAAATATACAAGGCTCCAAGCTGGAGACATGAAGTAACCTGGACAAAGAAACGGACGAAATTGAAGAGCCGCACCACGTAGCTGCTTCCACGCCCACTGAACAGTTCCGGGACACGCCAGCAATTCTTATCGACTACGATTGTTGATGAAAAAGTCGATCCGGATGCCTTGACCCACGAGGAAGCGATCCAGCAAGGTTGGCAATGGTGGTCAATGTCTTCACGGTGAAAGCTGACGAAACGTGTTGGTGAGTCGTTGCATTCCCGTGCTTCCGAAGTGTGCAAGGCGCCAAGCTGGAGACATGAAGTAACCTGGGAAACGAAACGGACGAAATTGAAGAGCCGCATCACATAGCTGCTCCCACGCCCACTGAACAGTTCCAGGGCACGCCAGCAGTTCTTATGGACGGCGAGTGTCGATGACATAGTCGAACTGGATGTCTTGATGCACGAGGAAGCGATCCAGCAAGGTTGGCACTGGTGGTCAAAGTCTTCACGGTGAAAGCTGACGAAACGTGTTGGGGAGTTGTTGCATTCCCGTTCTTCCGAAGTATGCAAGGCGCCAAGCTGGAGACATGAAGTAACCTGGGCAAAGAAACAGACGAAATCGAAGAGCCGCATTGCGTAGCTGCTCCCACGCCCACTGAACAGTTCCGGGACACGCCAGCTCCTTATCGACGAGCAGTGTTGATGACAAAGTCGATCCGAATGCCTTGATCCACGAGGAAGCGATACAGCAGGTTTGCCAGTGGTGGTCAAAGTCTTCACAGTGAAAGCTGACGAAACGTGTTGGCGAGTCGTTGCATTCTCGTGCTTCCGAAATATACAAGGCGCCAAGCTGGAGACATGAAGTAACCTGGGCAAAGAAACGGACGAAATTGAAGAGCCGCATCACGTAGCTGCTCCCACGCGCAATGATCAGTTCCGGGACACGCCAGTTGTTCTTATTGACGACGAGTGTTGATGATATAGTCGATCCTGATGTCTTGATGCACGAAGAAGCGATCCAGCAAGGTTGGCAGTGGTGGTAAAAGTCTTCACGGTGAAAGCTGACGAAACGTGTTGGCGAGTTGTTGCATTCCCGTTCTTCCGAAGTATGCAAGGCGCCAAGCTGGAGACATGAAGTAACCTGGGCAAAGAAACGAACGAAAATGAAGAGCCGCATCACGTAGCTGCTCCCACGCCCACTGAACAGTTCCGGGACACGCCAGCAATTCTTATCGACGGCGAGTGTTGATGAAAAAGTCGATCCGGATGCCTTGATCCACGAGGAAGCGATCCAGCAAGGTTGGCAGTGGTGGTCAAAGTCTTCACGGAGAAAGCTGACGAAACGTGTTGGAGAGTTGTTGCATTCCCGTTCTTCCGAAGTATGCAAGGCGCCAAGCTGGAGACATGAAGTAACCTGGGCAAAGAAACAGACGAAATTGAAGAGCCGCATCACATAGCTGCTCCCACGCCCACTGAACAGTTCCGGGACACGCCAGCAGATGTTATCGACGCCGATTGTTGATGACATAGTCGATCCGGATGCCTTGATCCACGAGGAAGCGATCCAGCAGGTTTGCCACTGGTGGTCAGTCTTCACCGTGAAAGCTGGCGAAACGTGTTGGCGAGTCGTTGCATTCCCGTGCTTCCGAAATATACAAGGCGCCAAGCTGGAGACATGAAGTAACCTGGGTAAAGAAACGGACAAAAGTGAAGAGCCCCATCACGTAGCTGCTCCCACGCCCAATGAACAGTTCCGGGACACGCCAGTTGTTCTTATTGACGACGAGTGTTGATAATATAGTCGATCCTGATGCCTTGATCCACGAGGAAGCGATCCAGAATGTTTGCCAATGGTGGTCCGTGTTTACCGTGAAAGCTGACGAAACGTGTTGGCGAGTCGTTGTATTCCCGTGCTTCCGAAATATACAAGGCGCCAAGCTTTAGACATGAAGTAACCGGGGCAAAGAAACGGACGAAATCGAAGAGCCGCATCACGTAGCTACTCTAACGCCCACTGAACAGTTCCAGGGCACGCCAGCAGTTCTTATGGACGGCGAGTGTCGATGACATAGTCGAACCGGATGTCTTGATGCACAAGGAAGCGATCCAGCAGGTTTGCGAGTGGTGGTCAGTCTTCACCGTGAAAGCTGACGAAACGTGTTGGCGAGTCGTTGCATTCCCGTGCTTCCGAAATATAAAAGGCGCCAAGCTGGAGACATGAAGTAACCCTGGCAAAGAAACGGATGAAATTGAAGAGCCGCATCACGTAGCTGCTCCCACGCCCTCTTAAGTGTTCCGGGACACGCCAGCAATTCTTATCGACGGCGAGTGTTGATGAAAAATTCGATCCCGATGCCTTGATCCACGAGGAAGCGATCCAGCAAGGTTCGCAGTGGGGGTAAAAGTCTTCGCGGTGAAAGCTGACGAAACGTGTTGGCGAGTTGTTGCATTCCCGTTCTTCCGAAGTATGCAAGGCGCCAAGCTGGAGACATGAAGTAACCTGGGCAAAGAAACGGACGAAAATGAAGAGCCGCATCACGTAGCTGCTCTCACGCCCACTGAACAGTTCCGGGACACGCCAGCAATTCTTATCGACGGCGAGTGTTGAAGAAAAAGTCGATCCGGATGCCTTGATCCACGAGGAAGCGATCCAGCAAGGTTGGCAGTGGTGGTCAAAGTCTTCACGGTGAAAGCTGACGAAACGTGTTGGGGAGTTGTTGCATTCCCGTTCTTCCGAAGTATGCAAGGCGCCAAGCTGGGGACATGAAGTAACCTGGGCAAAGAAACAGACGAAATCGAAGAGCCGCATTGCGTAGCTGCTCCCACGCGCAATGATCAGTTCCGGGACACGCCAGTTGTTCTTATTGACGACGAGTGTTGATGATATAGTCGATCCTGATGTCTTGATGCACGAAGAAGCGATCCAGCAAGGTTGGCAGTGGTGGTAAAAGTCTTCACGGTGAAAGCTGACGAAACGTGTTGGCGAGTTGTTGCATTCCCGTTCTTCCGAAGTATGCAAGGCGCCAAGCTGGAGACATGAAGTAACCTGGGCAAAGAAACGAACGAAAATGAAGAGCCGCATCACGTAGCTGCTCCCACGCCCACTGAACAGTTCCGGGACACGCCAGCAATTCTTATCGACGGCGAGTGTTGATGAAAAAGTCGATCCGGATGCCTTGATCCACGAGGAAGCGATCCAGCAAGGTTGGCAGTGGTGGTCAAAGTCTTCACGGAGAAAGCTGACGAAACGTGTTGGAGAGTTGTTGCATTCCCGTTCTTCCGAAGTATGCAAGGCGCCAAGCTGGAGACATGAAGTAACCTGGGCAAAGAAACAGACGAAATTGAAGAGCCGCATCACATAGCTGCTCCCACGCCCACTGAACAGTTCCGGGACACGCCAGCAGATGTTATCGACGCCGATTGTTGATGACATAGTCGATCCGGATGCCTTGATCCACGAGGAAGCGATCCAGCAGGTTTGCCACTGGTGGTCAGTCTTCACCGTGAAAGCTGGCGAAACGTGTTGGCGAGTCGTTGCATTCCCGTGCTTCCGAAATATACAAGGCGCCAAGCTGGAGACATGAAGTAACCTGGGTAAAGAAACGGACAAAAGTGAAGAGCCCCATCACGTAGCTGCTCCCACGCCCAATGAACAGTTCCGGGACACGCCAGTTGTTCTTATTGACGACGAGTGTTGATAATATAGTCGATCCTGATGCCTTGATCCACGAGGAAGCGATCCAGAATGTTTGCCAATGGTGGTCCGTGTTTACCGTGAAAGCTGACGAAACGTGTTGGCGAGTCGTTGTATTCCCGTGCTTCCGAAATATACAAGGCGCCAAGCTTTAGACATGAAGTAACCGGGGCAAAGAAACGGACGAAATCGAAGAGCCGCATCACGTAGCTACTCTAACGCCCACTGAACAGTTCCAGGGCACGCCAGCAGTTCTTATGGACGGCGAGTGTCGATGACATAGTCGAACCGGATGTCTTGATGCACAAGGAAGCGATCCAGCAGGTTTGCGAGTGGTGGTCAGTCTTCACCGTGAAAGCTGACGAAACGTGTTGGCGAGTCGTTGCATTCCCGTGCTTCCGAAATATAAAAGGCGCCAAGCTGGAGACATGAAGTAACCCTGGCAAAGAAACGGATGAAATTGAAGAGCCGCATCACGTAGCTGCTCCCACGCCCTCTTAAGTGTTCCGGGACACGCCAGCAATTCTTATCGACGGCGAGTGTTGATGAAAAATTCGATCCCGATGCCTTGATCCACGAGGAAGCGATCCAGCAAGGTTCGCAGTGGGGGTAAAAGTCTTCGCGGTGAAAGCTGACGAAACGTGTTGGCGAGTTGTTGCATTCCCGTTCTTCCGAAGTATGCAAGGCGCCAAGCTGGAGACATGAAGTAACCTGGGCAAAGAAACGGACGAAAATGAAGAGCCGCATCACGTAGCTGCTCTCACGCCCACTGAACAGTTCCGGGACACGCCAGCAATTCTTATCGACGGCGAGTGTTGAAGAAAAAGTCGATCCGGATGCCTTGATCCACGAGGAAGCGATCCAGCAAGGTTGGCAGTGGTGGTCAAAGTCTTCACGGTGAAAGCTGACGAAACGTGTTGGGGAGTTGTTGCATTCCCGTTCTTCCGAAGTATGCAAGGCGCCAAGCTGGGGACATGAAGTAACCTGGGCAAAGAAACAGACGAAATCGAAGAGCCGCATTGCGTAGCTGCTCCCACGCCCACTGAACAGTTCCGGGACACGCCAGCTCCTTATCGACGAGCAGTGTTGATGACAAAGTCGATCCGGATGCCTTGATCCACGAAGAAGCGATACAGCAGGTTTGCCAGTGGTGGTCAAAGTCTTCACAGTGAAAGCTGACGAAACGTGTTGGCGAGTCGTTGCATTCCCGTGCTTCCGAAATATACAAGGCGCCAAGCTGGAGACATGAAGTAACCTGGGCAAAGAAACGGACGAAATTGAAGAGCCGCATCACGTAGCTGCTCCCACGCCCAATGATCAGTTCCGGGACACGCCAGTTGTTCTTATTGACGACGAGTGTTGATGATATAGTCGATCCTGATGCCTTGATCCACGAGGAAGCGGTCCAGAAGGTTTGCCAATTGTGGTCAGTCTTCACCGTGAAAGCTGACGAAACGTGTTGGCGAGTCGTTGTATTCCCGTGCTTCCGAAATATACAAGACGCCAAGCTGGAGACATGAAGTAACCGGGGCAAAGAAACGGACGAAATCGAAGAGCCGCATCACGTAGCTGCTCTCACGCCCACTGAACAGTTCCAGGGCACGCCAGCAGTTCTTATGGACGGCGAGTGTCGATGACATAGTCGAGCCGGATGTCTTGATGCACGAGGAAGCGATCCAGCAGGTTTGCGAGTGGTGGTCAGTCTTCACCGTGAAAGCTGACGAAACGTGTTGGCGAGTCGTTGCATTCCCGTGCTTCCGAAATATAAAAGGCGCCAAGCTGGAGACATGAAGTAACCCTGGCAAAGAAACGGACGAAATTGAAGAGCCGCATCACGTAGCTGCTCCCACGCCCTCTTAAGTGTTCCGGGACACGCCAGCAATTCTTATCGACGACGAGTGTTGATGAAAAAGTCGATCCCGATGCCTTGGTCCACGAGGAAGCGATCCAGCAAGGTTGGCAGTGGTGGTAAAAGTCTTCACGGTGAAAGCTGACGAAACGTGTTGGCGAGTTGTTGCATTCCCGTTCTTCCGAAGTATGCAAGGCGCCAAGCTGGAGACATGAAGTAACCTGGGCAAAGAAACAGACGAAAATGAAGAGCCGCATCACGTAGCTGCTCCCACGCCCACTGAACAGTTCCGGGACACGACAGCAATTCTTATCGACGGCGAGTGTTGAAGAAAAAGTCGATCCGGATGCCTTGATCCACGAGGAAGCGATCCAGCAAGGTTGGCAGTGGTGGTCAAAGTTTTCACGGTGAAAGATGACGAAACGTGTTGGGGAGTTGTTGCATTCCCGTTCTTCCGAAGTATGCAAGGCGCCAAGCTGGAGACATGAAGTAACCTGGGCAAAGAAACGGACGAAATTGAAGAGCCGCATCACGTAGCTGCTCCCACGCCCACTGAACAGTTCCGGGACACGCCAGCAATTCTTATCGACGACGAGTGTTGACGAAAATGTCGATCCGGATACCTTGATCCACGAGGAAGCGATCCAGCAGGGTTGCCAGTGGTGGTCAAAGTCTTCACCGTGAAACCTGACGAACCGTGTTGGCGAGTCGTTGCATTGCCGTGCTTCTGAAGTATACAAGGCGCTAAGCTGGAGACATGAAGTAACCTGGGCAAAGAGACAGACGAAATTGAAGAGCCGCATTACGTAGCTGCTCCCACGCCCACTGAACAGTTCCGGGACACGCCAGATCCTTATCGACGAGCAGTGTTGATGAGAAAGTCGATCCGGATGCCTTGATCTACGAGGAAGCGATACAGCAGCTTTGCCAGTGGTGGTCAAAGTCTTCAAAGTGAAAGCTGACGAAACGTGTTGGCGAGTCGTTGCATTCCCGTGCTTCCGAAATATACAAGGCGCCAAGCTGGAGACTTGAAGTAACCCGGACAAAGAAACGGACGAAATTGAAGTCCGCACCACGTAGCTGCTTCCACGCCCACTGAACAGTTCCAGGACACGCCAGCAGTTCTTATCGACGGCGAGTGTCGATGACATAGTCGATCCGGATGCCTTGATCCACGAGGAAGCGATCCAGCAGGTTTTCCAGTGGTGGTCAATGTCTTCATGGTGAAAGCTGACGAAACGTGTTGGCCAGTCGTTGCATTCCCGTGCTTCCGAAGTATACAAGGCGCTAAGCTGCAGGCATGAAGTAACCTGGGCGAAGAAACGGACGAAATAGAAGAGCCGCGTCATGTAGCTGCTCCCACGCCCTCTGAATAGTTCCGGGACACGCCAGCAGTTCTCATTGACGACGAGTGTTGATGAAAAAGTCGATCCGGATGCCTTGATCAACGAGGAAGCGTTCCAGCAAGGTTGGCAGTGGTGGTCAAAGTCTTCACGGTGAAAGCTGACGAAACGTGTTGGCGAGTCGTTGCATTCCCGTGCTTCCGAAATATACAAGGCGCCAAGCTGGAGACATGAAGTAACCTGGGCAAAGAAACGGACGAAATTGAAGAGCCGCATCACGTAGCTGCTCCCACGCCCACTGAACAGTTCCGGGACACGCCAGCAATTCTTATCGACGACGAGTGTTGATGAAAAAGTCGATCCCGATGCCTTGATCCACGAGGAAGCGATCCAGCAAGGTTGGCAGTGGTGGTCAAAGTCTTCACGGTGAAAGCTGACGAAACGTGTTGGCGAGTTGTTGCATTCCCGTTCTTCCGAAGTATGCAAGGCGCCAAGCTGGAGACATGAAGTAACCTGGGCAAAGAAACGGACGAAATTGAAGAGCCGCATCACGTAGTTGCTCCCACGCCCACTGAACAGTTCGGGGACACGCCAGCAATTCTTATCGACGGCGAGTGTTGATAAAAACGTCGATCCGGATGCCTTGATCCACGAGGAAGCGATCCAGCAAGGTTGGCAGTGGTGGTCAAAGTCTTCACGATGAAAGCTGACGAAAGGTGTTGGGGAGTTGTTGCATTCCCGTTCTTCCGAAGTATGCAAGGCGCCAAGCTGGAGACATGAAGTAACCTGGGCAAAGAAACAGACGAAATTGAAGAGCCGCATTACGTAGCTGCTCCCACGCCCACTGAACAGTTCCGGGACACGCCAGCTCCTTATCGACGAGCAGTGTTGATGACAAAGTCGATCCGGATGCCTTAATCCACGAGGAAGCGGTACAGCAGGTTTGCCAGTGGTGGTCAAAGTCTTCAAAGTGAAAGCTGACGAAACGTGTTGGCGAGTCGTTGCATTCCCGTGCTTTCGAAATATACAAGGCGCCAAGCTGGAGACTTGAAGTAACCTGGACAAACAAACGGACGAAATTGAAGAGCCGCACCACGTAGCTGCTTCCACGCCCACTGAACAGTTCCGGGACACGCCAGCAATTCTTATCGACTACGATTGTTGATGAAAAAGTCGATCCGGATGCCTTGATCCACGAGGAAGCGATCCAGGAAGGTTGGCAGTGGTGGTCAATGTCTTCACAGTGAAAGCTGACGAAACGTGTTGGCGAGTTGTTGCATTCCCGTTCTTCCGTAGTATGCAAGGCGCCAAGCTGGAGACATGAAGTAACCTGGGCAAAGAAACAGACGAAATTGAAGAGCCGCATTACTTTGCTGCTCCCACGCCCACTGAACAGTTCCGGGACACGCCATATCCTTATCGACGACCAGTGATTATGACAAAGTCGATCCGGATGCGTTGATCAACGAGGAAGCGATCTAGCAGGTTTGCCAGTGGTGGTCAAAGTCTTCACAGTGAAAGCTGACGAAACGTGTTGGCGAATTGTTGCATTCCCGTGCTTCCGAAGTATATAAGGCGCTAAGCTGGAGGCATGAAGTAACCTGGGCAACGAAACGGACGAAAATGAAGAGCCGCATCACGTAGCTGCTCCCACGCCCACTGAACAGTTCCGGGACACGCCAGCAATTCTTATCGACGACGAGTGTTGAAGAAAATGTCGATCCGGATGCCTTGATCCACGAGAAAGCGATCCAGCAGGGTTGCCAGTGGTGGTCAAAGTCTTCACCGTGAAAGCTAAAGAACCGTGTTGGCGAGTCGTTGCATTCCCGTGCTTTCGAAATATACAAGGCGCCAAGCTGGAGACATGAAGTAACCTGGGCAAAGAAAGGGACAAAACTGAAGAGCCGCATCGCGTAGCTGCTTCCACGCCCACTGAACAGTTCCGGGACACGCCAGCAATTCTTATCGACTACGATTGTTGATGAAAAAGTGGATCCGGATGCCTTGACCCACGAGGAAGCGATCCAGCAAGGTTGGCAGTGGTGGTCAATGTCTTCACGGTGAAAGCTGACGAAACGTGTTGGCGAGTTGTTGCATTCCCGTTCTTCCGTAGTATGCAAGGCGCCAAGCTGGAGACATGAAGTAACCTGGGCAAAGAAACAGACGAAATTGAAGAGCCGCATTACTTTGCTGCTCCCACGCCCACTGAACAGTTCCGGGACACGCCAGATCCTTATCGACGACCAGTGTTTATGACAAAGTCGATCCGGATGCGTTGATCAACGAGGAAGCAATCCAGCAGGTTTGCCAGTGGTGGTCAAAGTCTTCACCGTGAAAGCTGACGAAACGTGTTGGCGAGTCGTTGCTTTCCCGTGCTTACGAAGTATGCAAGGCGCCAAGCTGGAGACATGAAGTAACCTGGGCAAAGAAACGGACGAAATTGAAGAGCCGCATCACGTAGCTGCTCTCACGCCCACTGAACAGTTCCAGGACACGCCAGCAGTTCTTATCGACGGCGAGTGTCGATGACATAGTCGATCCGGATGCCTTGATCCACGAGGAAGCGATCCAGCAGATTTGCCAGTGGTGGTCAAAGTCTTCACCGTGAAAGCTGACGAAACGTGTTGGCGAATTGTTGCATTCGCGTGCTTCCGAAGTATATAAGGCGCTAAGCTGGAGGCATGAAGTAACCTGGGCAACGAAACAGACGAAAATGAAGAGCCGCATCACGTAGCTGCTCCCACGCCCACTGAACAGTTCCGGGACACGCCAGCAATTCTTATCGACGACGAGTGTTGATGAAAAAGTTGATCCGGATGTCTTGATCCACGAGGAAGCGATCCAGCAGGGTTGCCAGTGGTGGTCAAAGTCTTCACCGTGAAACCTGACGAACCGTGTTGGAGAGTCGTTGCATTCCCGTGCTTCTGAAGTATACAAGGCGCTAAGCTGGAGACATGAAGTAACCTGGGCAAAGAAACAGACGAAATTGAAGAGCCGCATTACGTAGCTGCTTCCACGCCCACTGAACAGTTCCGGGACACGCCAGCAATTCTTATCGACTACGATTGTTGATGAAAAAGTGGATCCGGATGCCTTGACCCACGAGGAAGCGATCCAGCAAGGTTGGCAGTGGTGGTCAATGTCTTCACGGTGAAAGCTGACGAAACGTGTTGGCGAGTTGTTGCATTCCCGTTCTTCCGTAGTATACAAGGCGCCAAGCTGGAGACATGAAGTAACCTGGGCAAAGAAACAGACGAAATTGAAGAGCCGCATTACGTTGCTGCTTCCACGCCCACTGAACAGTTCCGGGACACGCCAGATCCTTATCGACGACCAGTGTTTATGACAAAGTCGATCCGGATGCGTTGATCAACGAGGAAGCGATCCAGCAGGTTTGCCAGTGGTGGTCAAAGTCTTCACAGTGAAAGCTGACAAAACGTGTTGGCGAGTCGTTGCATTCCCATGCTTCCGAAATATACAAGGCGCCAAGCTGGAGACATGAAGTAACCTGGGCAAAGAAACGGACGAAATTGAAGAGCCGCATCACGTAGCTGCTCTCACGCCCACTGAACAGTTCCAGGACACGCCAGCAGTTCTTATCGACGGCGAGTGTCGATGACATAGTCGATCCGGATGCCTTGATCCATGAGGAAGCGATGCAGCAGGTTTGCCAGTGGTGGTCAAAGTCTTCACCATGAAACCTGACGAACCGTGTTGGCGAGTCGTTGCATTCCCGTGCTTCTGAAGTATACAAGGAGCGAAGCTGGAGACATGAAGTAACCTGGGCAAAGAAACAGACGAAATTGAAGAGCCGCATTGCGTAGCTGCTTCCACGCCCACTGAACAGTTCCGGGACACGCCAGCAATTCTTATCGACTACGATTGTTGATGAAAAAGTCGATCCGGATGCCTTGACCCACGAGGAAGTGATCCAGCAAGGTTGCCAGTGGTGGTTAAAGTCTTCACAGTGAAAGCTGACGAAACGTGTTGGCGAGTCGTTGCATTCCCATGCTTCCAAAATATACAAGGCGCCAAGCTGGAGACATGAAGGTACCTGGGCAAAGAAACGGACGAAATTGAAGAGCCGCATCACGTAGCTGCTCTCACGCCCACTGAACAGTTCCAGGACACGCCAGCAGTTCTTATCGACGGCGAGTGTCGATGACATAGTCGATCCGGATGCCTTGATCCACGAGGAAGCGATCCAGCAGGTTTGCCAGTGTTGGTCAAAGTCTTCACCGTGAAGGCTGACGAAACGTGTTGGCGAATTGTTGCATTCCCGTGCTTCCGAAGTATATAAGGCGCTAAGCTGGAGGCATGAAGTAACCTTGGCAACGAAACGGACGAAATTGAAGAGCCGCATCACGTAGCTGTTCCCACGCCCACTGAACAGTTCCGGGACACGACAGCAATTCTTATCGACGGCGAGGGTTGACGAAAATGTCGATCCGGATGCCTTGATCCACGAGGAAGCGATCCAGCAAGGATGCCAGTGGTGGTCAAAGTCTTCACCGTGAAAGCTGACGAACCGTGTTGGCGAGTCGTTGCATTCCCGTGCTTCCGAAATATACAAGGCGCCAAGCTGGAGACATGAAGTAACCTGGGCAAAGAAAGGGACAAAACTGAAGAGCCGCATCACGTAGCTGCTCCCACGCCCACTGAACAGTTCCGGGACACGCCAGCAATTCTTATCGACGACGAGTGTTGATGACAAAGTTGATCCGGATGCCTTGATCAACGAGGAAGCGATCCAGCAGGTTTGCCAGTGGTGGTCAAAGTCTTCACAGTGAAAGCTGACGAAACGTGTTGGCGAGTCGTTGCATTCCCATGCTTCCGAAATATACAAAGCGCCAAGCTGGAGACATGAAGTAACCTGGGCAAAGAAACGGACGAAATTGAAGAGCCGCATCACGTTGCTCTCACGCCCACTGAACAGTTCCAGGACACGCCAGCAGTTCTTATCGACGGCGAGTATCGATGACATATTCGATCCGGATGCCTTGATCCACGAGGAAGCGATCCAGCAGGTCTGCCAGTGGTGGTCAGTCTTCACCGTGAAAGCTGACGAAACGTGTTGGCGAATTGTTGCATTCCCGTGCTTGCGAAGTATATAAGGCGCTAAGCTGGAGAGATGAAGTAACCTGGGCAACGAAACGGACGAAATTGAAGAGAAGCATCACGTAGCTGCTCCCACGCCCACTGAACAGTTCCAGGATACGCCAGCAATTCTTATCGACGACGAGTGTTGACGAAAATGTCGATCCGGATGCCTTGATCCACGAGGAAGCGATCCAGCAGGGTTTCCAGTGGTGGTCAAAGTCTTCACCGTGAAAGCTGACGAACCGTGTTGGCGAATTGTTGCATTCCCGTGCTTGCGAAGTATATAAGGCGCTAAGCTGGAGACATGAAGTAACCTGGGCAACGAAACGGACGAAATTGAAGAGAAGCATCACGTAGCTGCTCCCACCCCCACTGAACAGTTCCGGGACACGACAGCAATTCTTATCGACGGCGAGTGTTGAAGAAAAAGTCGATCCGGATGCCTTGATCCACGAGGAAGCGATCCAGCAAGGTTGGCAGTGGTGGTCAAAGTTTTCAAGGTGAAAGATGACGAAACGTGTTGGGGAGTTGTTGCATTCCCGTTCTTCCGAAGTATGCAAGGCGCCAAGCTGGAGACATGAAGTAACCTGGGCAAAGAAACAGACGAAATCGAAGAGCCGTTTCACGTAGCTGCTCCGACGCCCACTGAACAGTTCCGGGACACGCCAGCAATTCTTATCGACGACGAGTGTTGATGAAAAAGTCGATCCGGATGCCTTGATCCACGAGGAAGCGATCCAGCAAGGTTGGCAGTGGTGGTAAAAGTCTTCACGGTGAAAGCTGACGAAACGTGTGGGCGAGTCGCTGCATTCCCATGCTTCCGAAGTATGCAAGGCGCCAAGCTGGAGACATGAAGTAACCTGGGCAAAGAAACGGACGAAATTGAAGAGCCGCATCACGTAGCTGCTCCCACGCCCACTGAACAGTTCCGGGACACGCCAGCAATTCTTATCGACGACGAGTGTTGACGAAAATGTCGATCCGGATGCCTTGATCCACGAGGAAGCGATCCAGCAGGGTTGCCAGTGGTGGTCAAAGTCTTCACCGTGAAACCTGACGAACCGTGTTGGCGAGTCGTTGCATTGCCGTGCTTCTGAAGTATACAAGGCGCTAAGCTGGAGACATGAAGTAACCTGGGCAAAGAGACAGACGAAATTGAAGAGCCGCATTACGTAGCTGCTCCCACGCCCACTGAACAGTTCCGGGACACGCCAGATCCTTATCGACGAGCAGTGTTGATGAGAAAGTCGATCCGGATGCCTTGATCTACGAGGAAGCGATACAGCAGCTTTGCCAGTGGTGGTCAAAGTCTTCAAAGTGAAAGCTGACGAAACGTGTTGGCGAGTCGTTGCATTCCCGTGCTTCCGAAATATACAAGGCGCCAAGCTGGAGACTTGAAGTAACCCGGACAAAGAAACGGACGAAATTGAAGTCCGCACCACGTAGCTGCTTCCACGCCCACTGAACAGTTCCAGGACACGCCAGCAGTTCTTATCGACGGCGAGTGTCGATGACATAGTCGATCCGGATGCCTTGATCCACGAGGAAGCGATCCAGCAGGTTTTCCAGTGGTGGTCAATGTCTTCATGGTGAAAGCTGACGAAACGTATTGGCGAATGGTTGCATTCCCGTGCTTCCGAAGTATATAAGGCGCTAAGCTGGAGGCATGAAGTAACCTGGGCAACGAAACGGACGAAATTGAAGAGCCGCATCACGTAGCTGCTCCCACGCCCACTGAACAGTTCCGGGACACGCCAGCAATTCTTATCGACGACGAGTGTTGAAGAAAATGTCGATCCGGATGCCTTGATCCACGAGGAAGCGATCCAGCAGGGTTGCCAGTGGTGGTCAAAGTCTTTACCGTGAAACCTGACGAACCGTGTTGGCGAGTCGTTGCATTCCCGTGCTTCTGAAGTATACAAGGCGCTAAGCTGGAGACATGAAGTAACCTGGCCAAATAAACAGACGAAATTGAAGAGCCGCATTACGTAGCTGCTTCCACGCCCACTGAACAGTTCCGAGACACGCCAGGAATTCTTATCGACTACGATTGTTGATGAAAAAGTCGATCCGGATGCCTTGACCCACGAGGAAGCGATCCAGCAAGGTTGGCAGTGGTGGTCAATGTCTTCACGGTGAAAGCTGACGAAACATGTTGGCGAGTTGTTGCATTCCCGCGCTTCCGAAGTATGCAAGGCGCCAAGCTGGAGAAATGAAGTAACCTGGGCAAAGAAACGGACGAAATTGAAGAGCCGTATCACGTAGCTGCTTCCACGCCCACTGAACTGTTCCAGGACACGCCAGAACTTCATATCGATGACGAGTGTTGATGACATAATCGATCCGGATGTATTGATGCACGAGGAAGCGATCCAGCAGGTTTGCCAGTGGTGGTCAGTCTTCACCGTGAAAGCTGACGAAACGTGTTGGCCAGTCGTTGCATTCCCGTGCTTCCGAAGTATACAAGGCGCTAAGCTGCAGGCATGAAGTAACCTGGGCGAAGAAACGGACGAAATAGAAGAGCCGCGTCATGTAGCTGCTCCCACGCCCTCTGAATATTTCCGGGACACGCCAGCAGTTCTCATTGACGACGAGTGTTGATGAAAAAGTCGATCCGGATGCCTTGATCAACGAGGAAGCGTTCCAGCAAGGTTGGCAGTGGTGGTCAAAGTCTTCACGGTGAAAGCTGACGAAACGTGTTGGCGAGTCGTTGCATTCCCGTGCTTCCGAAATATACAAGGCGCCAAGCTGGAGACATGAAGTAACCTGGGCAAAGAAACGGACGAAATTGAAGAGCCGCATCACGTAGCTGCTCCCACGCCCACTGAACAGTTCCGGGACACGCCAGCAATTCTTATCGACGACGAGTGTTGATGAAAAAGTCGATCCCGATGCCTTGATCCACGAGGAAGCGATCCAGCAAGGTTGGCAGTGGTGGTCAAAGTCTTCACGGTGAAAGCTGACGAAACGTGTTGGCGAGTTGTTGCATTCCCGTTCTTCCGAAGTATGCAAGGCGCCAAGCTGGAGACATGAAGTAACCTGGGCAAAGAAACGGACGAAATTGAAGAGCCGCATCACGTAGTTGCTCCCACGCCCACTGAACAGTTCCGGGACACGCCAGCAATTCTTATCGACGGCGAGTGTTGATAAAAAAGTCGATCCGGATGCCTTGATCCACGAGGAAGCGATCCAGCAAGGTTGGCAGTGGTGGTCAAAGTCTTCACGATGAAAGCTGACGAAAGGTGTTGGGGAGTTGTTGCATTCCCGTTCTTCCGAAGTATGCAAGGCGCCAAGCTGGAGACATGAAGTAACCTGGGCAAAGAAACAGACGAAATTGAAGAGCCGCATTACGTAGCTGCTCCCACGCCCACTGAACAGTTCCGGGACACGCCAGCTCCTTATCGACGAGCAGTGTTGATGACAAAGTCGATCCGGATGCCTTAATCCACGAGGAAGCGATACAGCAGGTTTGCCAGTGGTGGTCAAAGTCTTCAAAGTGAAAGCTGACGAAACGTGTTGGCGAGTCGTTGCATTCCCGTGCTTTCGAAATATACAAGGCGCCAAGCTGGAGACTTGAAGTAACCTGGACAAACAAACGGACGAAATTGAAGAGCCGCACCACGTAGCTGCTTCCACGCCCACTGAACAGTTCCGGGACACGCCAGCAATTCTTATCGACTACGATTGTTGATGAAAAAGTCGATCCGGATGCCTTGATCCACGAGGAAGCGATCCAGGAAGGTTGGCAGTGGTGGTCAATGTCTTCACAGTGAAAGCTGACGAAACGTGTTGGCGAGTTGTTGCATTCCCGTTCTTCTGTAGTATGCAAGGCGCCAAGCTGGAGACATGAAGTAACCTGGGCAATGAAACAGACGAAATTGAAGAGCCGCATTACGTTGCTGCTCCCACGCCCACTGAACAGTTCCGGGACACGCCATATCCTTATCGACGACCAGTGATTATGACAAAGTCGATCCGGATGCGTTGATCAACGAGGAAGCGATCTAGCAGGTTTGCCAGTGGTGGTCAAAGTCTTCACAGTGAAAGCTGACGAAACGTGTTGGCGAATTGTTGCATTCCCGTGCTTCCGAAGTATATAAGGCGCTAAGCTGGAGGCATGAAGTAACCTGGGCAACGAAACGGACGAAAATGAAGAGCCGCATCACGTAGCTGCTCCCACGCCCACTGAACAGTTCCGGGACACGCCAGCAATTCTTATCGACGGCGAGTGTTGAAGAAAAAGTCGATCCGGATGCCTTGATCCACGAGGAAGCGATCCAGCAAGGTTGGCAGTGGTGGTCAAAGTTTTCACGGTGAAAGATGACGAAACGTGTTGGGGAGTTGTTGCATTCCCGTTCTTCCGAAGTATGCAAGGCGCCAAGCTGGAGACATGAAGTAACCTGGGCAAAGAAACAGACGAAATCGAAGAGCCGTTTCACGTAGCTGCTCCGACGCCCACTGAACAGTTCCGGGACACGCCAGCAATTCTTATCGACGACGAGTGTTGATGAAAAAGTCGATCCGGATGCCTTGATCCACGAGGAAGCGATCCAGCAAGGTTGGCAGTGGTGGTAAAAGTCTTCACGGTGAAAGCTGACGAAACGTGTGGGCGAGTCGCTGCATTCCCATGCTTCCGAAGTATGCAAGGCGCCAAGCTGGAGACATGAAGTAACCTGGGCAAAGAAACGGACGAAATTGAAGAGCCGCATCACGTAGCTGCTCCCACGCCCACTGAACAGTTCCGGGACACGCCAGCAATTCTTATCGACGACGAGTGTTGACGAAAATGTCGATCCGGATGCCTTGATCCACGAGGAAGCGATCCAGCAGGGTTGCCAGTGGTGGTCAAAGTCTTCGCCGTGAAACCTGACGAACCGTGTTGGCGAGTCGTTGCATTGCCGTGCTTCTGAAGTATACAAGGCGCTAAGCTGGAGACATGAAGTAACCTGGGCAAAGAGACAGACGAAATTGAAGAGCCGCATTACGTAGCTGCTCCCACGCCCACTGAACAGTTCCGGGACA
Organism: Amblyomma americanum; assembly: GCF_052857255.1. Classification (NCBI taxonomy): domain Eukaryota; kingdom Metazoa; phylum Arthropoda; class Arachnida; order Ixodida; family Ixodidae; genus Amblyomma; species Amblyomma americanum. The sequence continues at coordinate 193,325,083 of NC_135498.1, forward strand.
CGCCAGATCCTTATCGACGAGCAGTGTTGATGAGAAAGTCGATCCGGATGCCTTGATCTACGAGGAAGCGATACAGCAGCTTTGCCAGTGGTGGTCAAAGTCTTCAAAGTGAAAGCTGACGAAACGTGTTGGCGAGTCGTTGCATTCCCGTGCTTCCGAAATATACAAGGCGCCAAGCTGGAGACTTGAAGTAACCCGGACAAAGAAACGGACGAAATTGAAGTCCGCACCACGTAGCTGCTTCCACGCCCACTGAACAGTTCCAGGACACGCCAGCAGTTCTTATCGACGGCGAGTGTCGATGACATAGTCGATCCGGATGCCTTGATCCACGAGGAAGCGATCCAGCAGGTTTGCCAGTGGTGGTCAATGTCTTCATGGTGAAAGCTGACGAAACGTATTGGCGAATGGTTGCATTCCCGTGCTTCCGAAGTATATAAGGCGCTAAGCTGGAGGCATGAAGTAACCTGGGCAACGAAACGGACGAAATTGAAGAGCCGCATCACGTAGCTGCTCCCACGCCCACTGAACAGTTCCGGGACACGCCAGCAATTCTTATCGACGACGAGTGTTGAAGAAAATGTCGATCCGGATGCCTTGATCCACGAGGAAGCGATCCAGCAGGGTTGCCAGTGGTGGTCAAAGTCTTTACCGTGAAACCTGACGAACCGTGTTGGCGAGTCGTTGCATTCCCGTGCTTCTGAAGTATACAAGGCGCTAAGCTGGAGACATGAAGTAACCTGGCCACATAAACAGACGAAATTGAAGAGCCGCATTACGTAGCTGCTTCCACGCCCACTGAACAGTTCCGAGACACGCCAGGAATTCTTATCGACTACGATTGTTGATGAAAAAGTCGATCCGGATGCCTTGACCCACGAGGAAGCGATCCAGCAAGGTTGGCAGTGGTGGTCAATGTCTTCACGGTGAAAGCTGACGAAACATGTTGGCGAGTTGTTGCATTCCCGCGCTTCCGAAGTATGCAAGGCGCCAAGCTGGAGAAATGAAGTAACCTGGGCAAAGAAACGGACGAAATTGAAGAGCCGTATCACGTAGCTGCTTCCACGCCCACTGAACTGTTCCAGGACACGCCAGAACTTCATATCGATGACGAGTGTTGATGACATAATCGATCCGGATGTATTGATGCACGAGGAAGCGATCCAGCAAGTTTGCCAGTGGTGGTCAGTCTTCACCGTGAAAGCTGACGAAACGTGTTGGCCAGTCGTTGCATTCCCGTGCTTCCGAAGTATACAAGGCGCTAAGCTGCAGGCATGAAGTAACCTGGGCGAAGAAACGGACGAAATAGAAGAGCCGCGTCATGTAGCTGCTCCCACGCCCTCTGAATAGTTCCGGGACACGCCAGCAGTTCTCATTGACGACGAGTGTTGATGAAAAAGTCGATCCGGATGCCTTGATCAACGAGGAAGCGTTCCAGCAAGGTTGGCAGTGGTGGTCAAAGTCTTCACGGTGAAAGCTGACGAAACGTGTTGGCGAGTCGTTGCATTCCCGTGCTTCCGAAATATACAAGGCGCCAAGCTGGAGACATGAAGTAACCTGGGCAAAGAAACGGACGAAATTGAAGAGCCGCATCACGTAGCTGCTCCCACGCCCACTGAACAGTTCCGGGACACGCCAGCAATTCTTATCGACGACGAGTGTTGATGAAAAAGTCGATCCCGATGCCTTGATCCACGAGGAAGCGATCCAGCAAGGTTGGCAGTGGTGGTCAAAGTCTTCACGGTGAAAGCTGACGAAACGTGTTGGCGAGTTGTTGCATTCCCGTTCTTCCGAAGTATGCAAGGCGCCAAGCTGGAGACATGAAGTAACCTGGGCAAAGAAACGGACGAAATTGAAGAGCCGCATCACGTAGTTGCTCCCACGCCCACTGAACAGTTCGGGGACACGCCAGCAATTCTTATCGACGGCGAGTGTTGATAAAAAAGTCGATCCGGATGCCTTGATCCACGAGGAAGCGATCCAGCAAGGTTGGCAGTGGTGGTCAAAGTCTTCACGATGAAAGCTGACGAAAGGTGTTGGGGAGTTGTTGCATTCCCGTTCTTCCGAAGTATGCAAGGCGCCAAGCTGGAGACATGAAGTAACCTGGGCAAAGAAACAGACGAAATTGAAGAGCCGCATTACGTAGCTGCTCCCACGCCCACTGAACAGTTCCGGGACACGCCAGCTCCTTATCGACGAGCAGTGTTGATGACAAAGTCGATCCGGATGCCTTAATCCACGAGGAAGCGGTACAGCAGGTTTGCCAGTGGTGGTCAAAGTCTTCAAAGTGAAAGCTGACGAAACGTGTTGGCGAGTCTGCATTCCCGTGCTTTCGAAATATACAAGGCGCCAAGCTGGAGACTTGAAGTAACCTGGACAAACAAACGGACGAAATTGAAGAGCCGCACCACGTAGCTGCTTCCACGCCCACTGAACAGTTCCGGGACACGCCAGCAATTCTTATCGACTACGATTGTTGATGAAAAAGTCGATCCGGATGCCTTGATCCACGAGGAAGCGATCCAGGAAGGTTGGCAGTGGTGGTCAATGTCTTCACAGTGAAAGCTGACGAAACGTGTTGGCGAGTTGTTGCATTCCCGTTCTTCTGTAGTATGCAAGGCGCCAAGCTGGAGACATGAAGTAACCTGGGCAATGAAACAGACGAAATTGAAGAGCCGCATTACGTTGCTGCTCCCACGCCCACTGAACAGTTCCGGGACACGCCATATCCTTATCGACGACCAGTGATTATGACAAAGTCGATCCGGATGCGTTGATCAACGAGGAAGCGATCTAGCAGGTTTGCCAGTGGTGGTCAAAGTCTTCACAGTGAAAGCTGACGAAACGTGTTGGCGAATTGTTGCATTCCCGTGCTTCCGAAGTATATAAGGCGCTAAGCTGGAGGCATGAAGTAACCTGGGCAACGAAACGGACGAAAATGAAGAGCCGCATCACGTAGCTGCTCCCACGCCCACTGAACAGTTCCGGGACACGCCAGCAATTCTTATCGACGACGAGTGTTGAAGAAAATGTCGATCCGGATGCCTTGATCCACGAGGAAGCGATCCAGCAGGGTTGCCAGTGGTGGTCAAAGTCTTCACCGTGAAAGCTAAAGAACCGTTTTGGCGAGTCGTTGCATTCCCGTGCTTTCGAAATATACAAGGCGCCAAGCTGGAGACATGAAGTAACCTGGGCAAAGAAAGGGACAAAACTGAAGAGCCGCATCGCGTAGCTGCCTCCACGCCCACTGAACAGTTCCGGGACACGCCAGCAATTCTTATCGACTACGATTGTTGATGAAAAAGTGGATCCGGATGCCTTGACCCACGAGGAAGCGATCCAGCAAGGTTGGCAGTGGTGGTCAATGTCTTCACGGTGAAAGCTGACGAAACGTGTTGGCGAGTTGTTGCATTCCCGTTCTTCCGTAGTATGCAAGGCGCCAAGCTGGAGACATGAAGTAACCTGGGCAAAGAAACAGACGAAATTGAAGAGCCGCATTACTTTGCTGCTCCCACGCCCACTGAACAGTTCCGGGACACGCCAGATCCTTATCGACGACCAGTGTTTATGACAAAGTCGATCCGGATGCGTTGATCAACGAGGAAGCAATCCAGCAGGTTTGCCAGTGGTGGTCAAAGTCTTCACCGTGAAAGCTGACGAAACGTGTTGGCGAGTCGTTGCTTTCCCGTGCTTACGAAGTATGCAAGGCGCCAAGCTGGAGACATGAAGTAACCTGGGCAAAGAAACGGACGAAATTGAAGAGCCGCATCACGTAGCTGCTCTCACGCCCACTGAACAGTTCCAGGACACGCCAGCAGTTCTTATCGACGGCGAGTGTCGATGACATAGTCGATCCGGATGCCTTGATCCACGAGGAAGCGATCCAGCAGATTTGCCAGTGGTGGTCAAAGTCTTCACCGTGAAAGCTGACGAAACGTGTTGGCGAATTGTTGCATTCGCGTGCTTCCGAAGTATATAAGGCGCTAAGCTGGAGGCATGAAGTAACCTGGGCAACGAAACAGACGAAAATGAAGAGCCGCATCACGTAGCTGCTCCCACGCCCACTGAACAGTTCCGGGACACGCCAGCAATTCTTATCGACGACGAGTGTTGATGAAAAAGTTGATCCGGATGCCTTGATCCACGAGGAAGCGATCCAGCAGGGTTGCCAGTGGTGGTCAAAGTCTTCACCGTGAAACCTGACGAACCGTGTTGGAGAGTCGTTGCATTCCCGTGCTTCTGAAGTATACAAGGCGCTAAGCTGGAGACATGAAGTAACCTGGGCAAAGAAACAGACGAAATTGAAGAGCCGCATTACGTAGCTGCTTCCACGCCCACTGAACAGTTCCGGGACACGCCAGCAATTCTTATCGACTACGATTGTTGATGAAAAAGTGGATCCGGATGCCTTGACCCACGAGGAAGCGATCCAGCAAGGTTGGCAGTGGTGGTCAATGTCTTCACGGTGAAAGCTGACGAAACGTGTTGGCGAGTTGTTGCATTCCCGTTCTTCCGTAGTATACAAGGCGCCAAGCTGGAGACATGAAGTAACCTGGGCAAAGAAACAGACGAAATTGAAGAGCCGCATTACGTTGCTGCTTCCACGCCCACTGAACAGTTCCGGGACACGCCAGATCCTTATCGACGACCAGTGTTTATGACAAAGTCGATCCGGATGCGTTGATCAACGAGGAAGCGATCCAGCAGGTTTGCCAGTGGTGGTCAAAGTCTTCACAGTGAAAGCTGACAAAACGTGTTGGCGAGTCGTTGCATTCCCATGCTTCCGAAATATACAAGGCGCCAAGCTGGAGACATGAAGTAACCTGGGCAAAGAAACGGACGAAATTGAAGAGCCGCATCACGTAGCTGCTCTCACGCCCACTGAACAGTTCCAGGACACGCCAGCAGTTCTTATCGACGGCGAGTGTCGATGACATAGTCGATCCGGATGCCTTGATCCATGAGGAAGCGATGCAGCAGGTTTGCCAGTGGTGGTCAAAGTCTTCACCGTGAAACCTGACGAACCGTGTTGGCGAGTCGTTGCATTCCCGTGCTTCTGAAGTATACAAGGAGCGAAGCTGGAGACATGAAGTAACCTGGGCAAAGAAACAGACGAAATTGAAGAGCCGCATTGCGTAGCTGCTTTCACGCCCACTGAACAGTTCCGGGACACGCCAGCAATTCTTATCGACTACGATTGTTGATGAAAAAGTCGATCCGGATGCCTTGACCCACGAGGAAGTGATCCAGCAAGGTTGCCAGTGGTGGTTAAAGTCTTCACAGTGAAAGCTGACGAAACGTGTTGGCGAGTCGTTGCATTCCCATGCTTCCGAAATATACAAGGCGCCAAGCTGGAGACATGAAGGTACCTGGGCAAAGAAACGGACGAAATTGAAGAGCCGCATCACGTAGCTGCTCTCACGCCCACTGAACAGTTCCAGGACACGCCAGCAGTTCTTATCGACGGCGAGTGTCGATGACATAGTCGATCCGGATGCCTTGATCCACGAGGAAGCGATCCAGCAGGTTTGCCAGTGTTGGTCAAAGTCTTCACCGTGAAGGCTGACGAAACGTGTTGGCGAATTGTTGCATTCCCGTGCTTCCGAAGTATATAAGGCGCTAAGCTGGAGGCATGAAGTAACCTTGGCAACGAAACGGACGAAATTGAAGAGCCGCATCACGTAGCTGTTCCCACGCCCACTGAACAGTTCCGGGACACGACAGCAATTCTTATCGACGGCGAGTGTTGACGAAAATGTCGATCCGGATGCCTTGATCCACGAGGAAGCAATCCAGCAAGGATGCCAGTGGTGGTCAAAGTCTTCACCGTGAAAGCTGACGAGCCGTGTTGGCGAGTCGTTGCATTCCCGTGCTTCCGAAATATACAAGGCGCCAAGCTGGAGACATGAAGTAACCTGGGCAAAGAAAGGGACAAAACTGAAGAGCCGCATCACGTAGCTGCTCCCACGCCCACTGAACAGTTCCGGGACACGCCAGCAATTCTTATCGACGACGAGTGTTGATGACAAAGTTGATCCGGATGCCTTGATCAACGAGGAAGCGATCCAGCAGGTTTGCCAGTGGTGGTCGAAGTCTTCACAGTGAAAGCTGACGAAACGTGTTGGCGAGTCGTTGCATTCCCGTGCTTCCGAAATATACAAAGCGCCAAGCTGGAGACATGAAGTAACCTGGGCAAAGAAACGGACGAAATTGAAGAGCCGCATCACGTTGCTCTCACGCCCACTGAACAGTTCCAGGACACGCCAGCAGTTCTTATCGACGGCGAGTATCGATGACATATTCGATCCGGATGCCTTGATCCACGAGGAAGCGATCCAGCAGGTCTGCCAGTGGTGGTCAGTCTTCACCGTGAAAGCTGACGAAACGTGTTGGCGAATTGTTGCATTCCCGTGCTTGCGAAGTATATAAGGCGCTAAGCTGGAGACATGATGTAACCTGGGCAATGAAACAGACGAAATTGAAGAGCCGCATTACGTTGCTGCTCCCACGCCCACTGAACAGTTCCGGGACACGCCATATCCTTATCGACGACCAGTGATTATGACAAAGTCGATCCGGATGCGTTGATCAACGAGGAAGCGATCTAGCAGGTTTGCCAGTGGTGGTCAAAGTCTTCACAGTGAAAGCTGACGAAACGTGTTGGCGAATTGTTGCATTCCCGTGCTTCCGAAGTATATAAGGCGCTAAGCTGGAGGCATGAAGTAACCTGGGCAACGAAACGGACGAAAATGAAGAGCCGCATCACGTAGCTGCTCCCACGCCCACTGAACAGTTCCGGGACACACCAGCAATTCTTATCGACGACGAGTGTTGAAGAAAATGTCGATCCGGATGCCTTGATCCACGAGGAAGCGATCCAGCAGGGTTGCCAGTGGTGGTCAAAGTCTTCACCGTGAAAGCTAAAGAACCGTTTTGGCGAGTCGTTGCATTCCCGTGCTTTCGAAATATACAAGGCGCCAAGCTGGAGACATGAAGTAACCTGGGCAAAGAAAGGGACAAAACTGAAGAGCCGCATCGCGTAGCTGCCTCCACGCCCACTGAACAGTTCCGGGACACGCCAGCAATTCTTATCGACTACGATTGTTGATGAAAAAGTGGATCCGGATGCCTTGACCCACGAGGAAGCGATCCAGCAAGGTTGGCAGTGGTGGTCAATGTCTTCACGGTGAAAGCTGACGAAACGTGTTGGCGAGTTGTTGCATTCCCGTTCTTCCGTAGTATGCAAGGCGCCAAGCTGGAGACATGAAGTAACCTGGGCAAAGAAACAGACGAAATTGAAGAGCCGCATTACTTTGCTGCTCCCACGCCCACTGAACAGTTCCGGGACACGCCAGATCCTTATCGACGACCAGTGTTTATGACAAAGTCGATCCGGATGCGTTGATCAACGAGGAAGCAATCCAGCAGGTTTGCCAGTGGTGGTCAAAGTCTTCACCGTGAAAGCTGACGAAACGTGTTGGCGAGTCGTTGCTTTCCCGTGCTTACGAAGTATGCAAGGCGCCAAGCTGGAGACATGAAGTAACCTGGGCAAAGAAACGGACGAAATTGAAGAGCCGCATCACGTAGCTGCTCTCACGCCCACTGAACAGTTCCAGGACACGCCAGCAGTTCTTATCGACGGCGAGTGTCGATGACATAGTCGATCCGGATGCCTTGATCCACGAGGAAGCGATCCAGCAGATTTGCCAGTGGTGGTCAAAGTCTTCACCGTGAAAGCTGACGAAACGTGTTGGCGAATTGTTGCATTCGCGTGCTTCCGAAGTATATAAGGCGCTAAGCTGGAGGCATGAAGTAACCTGGGCAACGAAACAGACGAAAATGAAGAGCCGCATCACGTAGCTGCTCCCACGCCCACTGAACAGTTCCGGGACACGCCAGCAATTCTTATCGACGACGAGTGTTGATGAAAAAGTTGATCCGGATGCCTTGATCCACGAGGAAGCGATCCAGCAGGGTTGCCAGTGGTGGTCAAAGTCTTCACCGTGAAACCTGACGAACCGTGTTGGAGAGTCGTTGCATTCCCGTGCTTCTGAAGTATACAAGGCGCTAAGCTGGAGACATGAAGTAACCTGGGCAAAGAAACAGACGAAATTGAAGAGCCGCATTACGTAGCTGCTTCCACGCCCACTGAACAGTTCCGGGACACGCCAGCAATTCTTATCGACTACGATTGTTGATGAAAAAGTGGATCCGGATGCCTTGACCCACGAGGAAGCGATCCAGCAAGGTTGGCAGTGGTGGTCAATGTCTTCACGGTGAAAGCTGACGAAACGTGTTGGCGAGTTGTTGCATTCCCGTTCTTCCGTAGTATACAAGGCGCCAAGCTGGAGACATGAAGTAACCTGGGCAAAGAAACAGACGAAATTGAAGAGCCGCATTACGTTGCTGCTTCCACACCCACTGAACAGTTCCGGGACACGCCAGATCCTTATCGACGACCAGTGTTTATGACAAAGTCGATCCGGATGCGTTGATCAACGAGGAAGCGATCCAGCAGGTTTGCCAGTGGTGGTCAAAGTCTTCACAGTGAAAGCTGACAAAACGTGTTGGCGAGTCGTTGCATTCCCATGCTTCCGAAATATACAAGGCGCCAAGCTGGAGACATGAAGTAACCTGGGCAAAGAAACGGACGAAATTGAAGAGCCGCATCACGTAGCTGCTCTCACGCCCACTGAACAGTTCCAGGACACGCCAGCAGTTCTTATCGACGGCGAGTGTCGATGACATAGTCGATCCGGATGCCTTGATCCATGAGGAAGCGATGCAGCAGGTTTGCCAGTGGTGGTCAAAGTCTTCACCGTGAAACCTGACGAACCGTGTTGGCGAGTCGTTGCATTCCCGTGCTTCTGAAGTATACAAGGAGCGAAGCTGGAGACATGAAGTAACCTGGGCAAAGAAACAGACGAAATTGAAGAGCCGCATTGCGTAGCTGCTTTCACGCCCACTGAACAGTTCCGGGACACGCCAGCAATTCTTATCGACTACGATTGTTGATGAAAAAGTCGATCCGGATGCCTTGACCCACGAGGAAGTGATCCAGCAAGGTTGCCAGTGGTGGTTAAAGTCTTCACAGTGAAAGCTGACGAAACGTGTTGGCGAGTCGTTGCATTCCCATGCTTCCGAAATATACAAGGCGCCAAGCTGGAGACATGAAGGTACCTGGGCAAAGAAACGGACGAAATTGAAGAGCCGCATCACGTAGCTGCTCTCACGCCCACTGAACAGTTCCAGGACACGCCAGCAGTTCTTATCGACGGCGAGTGTCGATGACATAGTCGATCCGGATGCCTTGATCCACGAGGAAGCGATCCAGCTGGTTTGCCAGTGTTGGTCAAAGTCTTCACCGTGAAGGCTGACGAAACGTGTTGGCGAATTGTTGCATTCCCGTGCTTCCGAAGTATATAAGGCGCTAAGCTGGAGGCATGAAGTAACCTTGGCAACGAAACGGACGAAATTGAAGAGCCGCATCACGTAGCTGTTCCCACGCCCACTGAACAGTTCCGGGACACGACAGCAATTCTTATCGACGGCGAGTGTTGACGAAAATGTCGATCCGGATGCCTTGATCCACGAGGAAGCAATCCAGCAAGGATGCCAGTGGTGGTCAAAGTCTTCACCGTGAAAGCTGACGAGCCGTGTTGGCGAGTCGTTGCATTCCCGTGCTTCCGAAATATACAAGGCGCCAAGCTGGAGACATGAAGTAACCTGGGCAAAGAAAGGGACAAAACTGAAGAGCCGCATCACGTAGCTGCTCCCACGCCCACTGAACAGTTCCGGGACACGCCAGCAATTCTTATCGACGACGAGTGTTGATGACAAAGTTGATCCGGATGCCTTGATCAACGAGGAAGCGATCCAGCAGGTTTGCCAGTGGTGGTCGAAGTCTTCACAGTGAAAGCTGACGAAACGTGTTGGCGAGTCGTTGCATTCCCGTGCTTCCGAAATATACAAAGCGCCAAGCTGGAGACATGAAGTAACCTGGGCAAAGAAACGGACGAAATTGAAGAGCCGCATCACGTTGCTCTCACGCCCACTGAACAGTTCCAGGACACGCCAGCAGTTCTTATCGACGGCGAGTATCGATGACATATTCGATCCGGATGCCTTGATCCACGAGGAAGCGATCCAGCAGGTCTGCCAGTGGTGGTCAGTCTTCACCGTGAAAGCTGACGAAACGTGTTGGCGAATTGTTGCATTCCCGTGCTTGCGAAGTATATAAGGCGCTAAGCTGGAGACATGAAGTAACCTGGGCAACGAAACGGACGAAATTGAAGAGAAGCATCACGTAGCTGCTCCCACGCCCACTGAACAGTTCCAGGATACGCCAGCAATTCTTATCGACGACGAGTGTTGACGAAAATGTCGATCCGGATGCCTTGATCCACGAGGAAGCGATCCAGCAGGGTTTCCAGTGGTGGTCAAAGTCTTCACCGTGAAAGCTGACGAACCGTGTTGGCGAGTCGTTGCATTCCCGTGCTTCCGAATTATACAAGGCGCCAAGCTGGAGACATGAAGTAACCTGGGCAAAGAAAGGGACGAAACTGAAGAGCCGCATCACGTAGCTGCTCCCACGCCCACTGAACAGTTCCGGGACACGCCAGATCCTTATCGACGACCAGTGATGATGAAAAAGTTGATCCGGATGCCTTGATCCACGAGGAAGCGATCCAGCAGGGTTGCCAGTGGTGGTCAAAGTCTTCACCGTGAAACCTGACGAATCGTGTTGGCGAGTCGTTGCATTCCCGTGCTTCTGAAGTATACAAGGCGCTAAGCTGGAGACATGAAGTAACCTGGGCAAAGAAACAGACGAAATTGAAGAGCCGTAATACGTAGCTGCTTCCACGCCCACTGAACAGTTCCGGGACACGCCAGCAATTCTTATCGACTACGATTGTTGATGAAAAAGTCGATCCGGATGCCTTGACCCACGAGGAAGCGTTCCAGCAAGGTTGGCAGTGGTGGTCAATGTCTTCACGGTGAAAGCTGACGAAACGTGTTGGTGAGTCGTTGCATTCCCGTGCTTCCGAAGTGTGCAAGGCGCCAAGCTGGAGACATGAAGTAACTTGGGCAAAGAAACGGACGAAATTGAAGAGCCCCGTCGCGTAGCTACTCCCACGCCCAATGAACAGTTCCGGGACACGCCACCTGTTCTTATTGACGACGAGTGTTGATGATATAGTTGATCCTGATGCCTTGATCCATGAGGAAGCGATCCAGCAAGGTTGGCAGTGGTGGTCAAAGTCTTCACGGTGAAAGCTGACGAAACGTGTTGGCGAGTTGTTGCATTCCCGTTCTTCCGAAGTATGCAAGGCGCCAAGCTGGAGACATGAAGTAACCTGGGCAAAGAAACGGACGAAATTGAAGAGCCGCATCACGTAAATGATCCCTCGCCCACTGAACAGTTCCGGGACACGCCAGCAATTCTTATCGACGGCGAGTGTTGATGAAAAAGTCGATCCGGATGCCTTGATCCACGAGGAAGCGATCCAGCGAGGTTGGCAGTGGTGGTCAAAGTCTTCACGGTGAAAGCTGACGAAACGTGTTGGCGAGTTGTTGCATTCCCGTTCTTCCGTAGTATGCAAGGCGCCAAGCTGGAGACATGAAGTAACCTTGGCAAAGAAACAGACAAAATTGAAGAGCCGCATTACGTCTGCTCCCACGCCCACTGAACAGTTCCGGGACACGCCAGATCCTTATCGACGACCAGTGTTTATGACAAAGTCGATCCGGATGCCTTGATCCACGAGGAAGCGATCCAGCAGGTTTGCCAGTGGTGGTCAAAGTCTTCACCGTGAAAGCTGACAAAACGTGTTGGCGAATTGTTGCATTCCCGTGCTTCCGAAGTATATAAGGCGCTAAGCTGGAGGCATGAAGTAACCTGGGCAACGAAACGGACGAAATTGAAGAGCCGCATCACGTAGCTGCTCCCACGCCCACTGAACAGTTCCGTGACACGCCAGCAATTCTTATCGACGACGAGTGTTGATGAAAAAGTCGATCCGGATGCCTTGATTCACCAGGAAGCGATCCAGCAAGGTTGGCAGTGATGGTCAAAGTCTTCACTGTGAAAGCTGACGAAACGTGTTGGCGAGTCGTTGCATTCCCGTGCTTCCGAAGTATGCAAGGCGCCTAGCTGGAGACATGAAGTAACCTGGGCAAAGAAACGGATGAAATTGAAGAGCCGCATCACGTAGCTGCTCCCACGCCCACTGAACAGTTCCGGAACACGCCAGCAATTCTTATCGACGGCGAGTGTTGATGAAAACGTTGACCCGGATGCCTTGATCCACGAGGAAGCGATCCAGCAAGGTTGGCAGTGGTGGTCAAAGTCTTCACGGTGAAAGCTGACGAAACGTGTTGGCGAGTTGTTGCATTACCGTTCTTCCGAAGTATGCAAGGCGCCAAGCTGGAGACATGAAGTAACCGGGGCAAAAAAACGGACGAAATTGAAGAGCCGCATGACGTAGCTGCTCTCACGCCCACTGAACAGTTCCAGGGCACGCCAGCAGTTCTTATGGACGGCGAGTGTCGATGACATAGTCGATCCGGATGTCTTGATGCACGAGGAAGCGATCCAGCAGGTTTGCGAGTGGTGGTCAGTCTTCACCGTGAAAGCTGACGAAACGTGTTGGCGAGTCGTTGCATTCCCATGCTTCCGAAATATTCAAGGCGCCAAGCTGGAGACATGAAGTAACCTGGGCAAAGTAACGGACGAAATTGAAGAGCCGCATCACGTAGCTGCTCTCACGCCCACTGAACAGTTCCAGGACACGCCAGCAGTTCTTATCGACGGCGAGTGTCGATGACATAGTCGACCCGGATGCCTTGATCCATGAGGAAGGGATCCAGCAGGTTTGCCAGTGGTGGTCAAAGTCTTCACCGTGAAAGCTGACGAAACGTGTTGGCGAATTGTTGCATTCCCGTGCTTGCGAAGTATATAAGGCGCTAAGCTGGAGGCATGAAGTAACCTGGGAAACGAAACGGACGAAATTGAAGAGCCGCATCACGTAGCTGCTCCCACGCCCACTGAATAGTTCAGGGACACGCCAGCAATTCTTATCGACGACGAGTGTTGACGAAAATGTCGATCCGGATGCCTTGATCCACGAGGAAGCGATCCAGCAGGGTTGCCAGTGGTGGTCAAAGTCTTCACCGTGAAAGCTGACGAACCGTGTTGGCGAGTCGTTGCATTCCCGTGCTTCCGAAATATACAAGGCGCCAAGCTGGAGGCATGAAGTAACCTGGGCAAAGAAAGGGACGAAACTGAAGAGCCGCATCACGTAGCTGCTCCCACGCCCACTGAACAGTTCCGGGACACGCCAGCAATTCTTATCGACGACGAGTGTTGATGAAATAGTTGATCCGGATGCCTTGATCCACGAGGAAGCGATCCAGCAGGGTTGCCAGTGGTGGTCAAAGTCTTCACCGTGAAACCTGATGAACCGTGTTGGCGAGTCGTTGCATTCCCGTGCTTCTGAAGTATACAAGGCGCTAAGCTGGAGACATGAAGTAAAATGGGCAAAGAAACAGACGAAATTGAAGAGCCGCATTACGTAGCTGCTTCCACGCCCACTAAACAGTTCCGGGACACGCCAGCAATTCTTATCGACTGCGATGGTTGATGAAAAAGTCGATCCGGATGCCTTGACCCACGAGGAAGCGATCCAGCAAGGTTGGCAGTGGTGGTCAATGTCTTCACGGTGAAAGCTGACGAAACGTGTTGGCGAGTTGTTGCATTCCCGTTCTTCCGTAGTATGCAAGGCGCCAAGCTAGAGACATGAAGTAACCTGGGCAAAGAAACAGACGAAATTGAAGAGCCGCATTACGTTGCTGCTCCCACGCCCACTGAACAGTTCCGGGACACGCCAGATCCTTATCGACGACCAGTGTTTATGATAAAGTCGATCCGGATGCGTTGATCAACGAGGAAGCGATCCAGCAGGTTTGCCAGTGGTGGTCAAAGTCTTCACACTGAAAGCTGACGAAACGTGTTGGCGAGTCGTTGCATTCGCGTGCTTCCGAAATATACAAGGCGCCAAGCTGGAGACATGAAGTAACCTGGGCAAAGAAAGGGACAATTCTGAAGAGCCGCACCACGTAGCTGCTCGCACGCCCACTGAACAGTTCCGGGACACGCCAGCAATTCTTATCGACGACGAGTGTTGATGAAAAAGTTGATCCGGATGCCTTGATCCACGAGGAAGCGATCCAGCAGGGTTGCCAGTGGTGGTCAAAGTCTTCACCGTGAAACCTGACGAACCGTGTTTGCGAGTCGTTGGATTCCCGTGCTTCTGAAGTATACAAGGCGCTAAGCTGGAGACATGAAGTAACCTGGGCAAAGAAACAGACGACATTGAAGAGCCGCATTACGTAGCTGCTTGCACGCCCACTGAACAGTCTGGGACACGCCAGCAATTCTTATCGACTACGATTGTTGATGAAAAAGTGGATCCGGATGCCTTGACCCACGAGGAAGCGATCCAGCAAGGTTGGCAGTGGTGGTCAATGTCTTCACGGTGAAAGCTGACGAAACGTGTTGGCAAGTTGTTGCATTCCCGTTCTTCCGTAGTATGCAAGGCGCCAAGCTGGAGACATGAAGTAACCTGGGCAAAGAAACAGACGAAATTGAAGAGCCGCATTACGTTGCTGCTCCCACGGCCACTGAACAGTTCCGGGACACGCCAGATCCTTATCGACGCCCAGTGTTTATGACAAAGTTGATCCGGATGCGTTGATCAACGAGGAAGCGATCCAGCAGGTTTGCCAGTGGTGGTCAAAGTCTTCACAGTGAAAGCTGACGAAACGTGTTGGCGAGTCGTTGCATTCCCATGCTTCCGAAATATACAAGGCGCCAAGCTGGAGACATGAAGTAACCTGGGCAAAGAAACGGACGAAATTGAAGAGCCGCATCACGTAGCTGCTCTCACGCCCACTGAACAGTTCCAGGACACGCCAGCAATTCTTATCGACGACGAGTGTTGAAGAAAAAGTTGATCCGGATGCCTTGATCCACGAGGAAGCGATCCAGCAGGGTTGCCAGTGGTGGTCAAAGTCTTCACCGTGAAACCTGACGAACCGTGTTGGCGAGTCGTTGCATTCCCGTGCTTCTGAAGTATACTAGGCGCGAAGCTGGAGACATGAAGTAACCTGGGCAAAGAAACAGACGAAATTGAAAAGCCGCATTGCGTAGCTGCTTCCACGCCCACTGAACAGTTCCGGGACACGCCAGCAATTATTATCGACTACGATTGTTGATGAAAAAGTCGATCCGGATGCCTTGACCCACGAGGAAGTGATCCAGCAAGGTTGCCAGTGGTGGTCGAAGTCTTCACAGTGAAAGCTGACGAAACGTGTTGGCGAGTCGTTTCATTCCCATGCTTCCGAAATATACAAGGCGCCAAGCTGGAGACATGAAGTAACCTGGGCAAAGAAACGGACGAAATTGAAGAGCCGCATCACGTAGCTGCTCTCACGCCCACTGAACAGTTCCAGGACACGCCAGCAGTTCTTATCGACGGCGAGTGTCGATGACATAGTCGATCCGGATGCCTTGATCCACGAGGAAGCGATCCAGCAGGTTTGCCAGTGGTGGTCAAAGTCTTCACCGTTAAGGCTGACGAAACGTGTTGGCGAATTGTTGCATTCCCGTGCTTCCGAAGTATATAAGGCGCTAAGCTGGAGGCATGAAGTAACCTGGGCAACGAAACAGACGAAATTGAAGAGCCGCATCACGTAGCTGCTCCCACGCCCACTGAACAGTTCCGGGACACGAGAGCAATTCTTATCGACGACGAATGTTGACGCAAATGTCGATCCGGATGCCTTGATCCACGAGGAAGCGATCCAGCAGGGTTGCCAGTGGTGGTCAGTCTTCACCGTGAATGCTGACGAACCGTGTTGGCGAGTCGTTGCATTCCCGTGCTTCCGAAATATACAAGGCGGCAAGCTGGAGACATGAACTAACCTGGGCAAAGAAAGGGACAAAACTGAAGAGCCGCATCACGTAGCTGCTCCCACGCCCACTGAACAGTTCCAGGACACGCCAGCAGTTCTTATCGACGGGGAGTGTCGATGACATATTCGATCCGGATGCCTTGATCCACGAGGAAGCGATCCAGCAGAGTTTGCCAGTGGTGGTCAGTCTTCACCGTGAAAGCTGACGAAACGTGTTGGCGAATTGTTGCATTCCCGTGCTTCCGAAGTATATAAGGCGCTAAGCTGGAGGCATGAAGTAACCTG
Organism: Amblyomma americanum; assembly: GCF_052857255.1. Taxonomy (NCBI): domain Eukaryota; kingdom Metazoa; phylum Arthropoda; class Arachnida; order Ixodida; family Ixodidae; genus Amblyomma; species Amblyomma americanum. The sequence goes on from NC_135498.1 coordinate 193,341,343, forward strand.
GGCAACGAAACGGACGAAATTGAAGAGAAGCATCACGTAGCTGCTCCCACGCCTACTGAACAGTTCCGGGACACGCCAGCAATTCTTATCGACGACGAGTGTTGACGAAAATGTCGATCCGGATGCCTTGATCCACGAGGAAGCGATCCAGCAGGGTTGCCAGTGGTGGTCAAAGTCTTCACCGTGAAAGCTGACGAACCATGTTGGCGAGTCGTTGCATTCCCGTGCTTCCGAAATATACAAGGCGCCAAGCTGGAGACATGAAGTAACCTGGGCAAAGAAAGGGACGAAACTGAAGAGCCGCATCACGTAGCTGCTCCCACGCCCACTGAACAGTTCCGGGACACGCCAGATCCTTATCGACGACCAGTGTTGATGAAAAAGTGGATCCGGATGCCTTGGTCCACGAGGAAGCGATCCAGCAGGGTTGCCAGTGGTGGTCAAAGTCTTCACCGTGAAACCTGACGAACCGTGTTGGCGAGTCGTTGCATTCCCGTGCTTTTGAAGTATACAAGGCGCTAAGCTGGAGACATGAAGTAACCTGGGCAAAGAAACAGACGAAATTGAAGAGCCGTATTACGTAGCTGCTTCCACGCCCACTGAACAGTTCCGGGACACGCCAGCAATTCTTATAGACTACGATTGTTGATGAAAAAGTCGATCCGGATGCCTTGACCCACGAGGAAGCGTTCCAGCAAGGTTGGCAGTGGTGGTCAATGTCTTCACGGTGAAAGCTGACGAAACGTGTTGGTGAGTCGTTGCATTCCCGTGCTTCCGAAGTGTGCAAGGCGCCAAGCTAGAGACATGAAGTAACCTGGGCAAAGAAACGGACGAAATTGAAGAGCCGCATCACGTAGCTGATCCCTCGCCCACTGAACAGTTCCGGGACACGCCAGCAATTCTTATCGACGGCGAGTGTTGATGAAAAAGTCGATCCGGATGCCTTGATCCACGAGGAAGCGATCCAGCGAGGTTGGCAGTGGTGGTCAAAGTCTTCACGGTGAAAGCTGACGAAACGTGTTGGCGAGTTGTTGCATTCCCGTTCTTTCGTAGTATGCAAGGCGCCAAGCTGGAGACATGAAGTAACCTTGGCAAAGAAACAGACAAAATTGAAGAGCCGCATTACGTCTGCTCCCACGCCCACTGAACAGTTCCGGGACACGCCAGATCCTTATCGACGACCAGTGTTTATGACAAAGTCGATCCGGATGCCTTGATCCACGAGGAAGCGATCCAGCAGGTTTGCCGGTGGTGGTCAAAGTCTTCACCGTGAAAGCTGACGAAACGTGTTGGCGAATTGTTGCATTCCCGTGCTTCCGAAGTATATAAGGCGCTAAGCTGGAGGCATGAAGTAACCTGGGCAACGAAACGGACGAAATTGAAGAGCCGCATCACGTAGCTGCTCCCACGCCCACTGAACAGTTCCGGGACACGCCAGCAATTCTTATTGACGACGAGTGTTGACGAAAATGTCGATCCGGATGCCTTGATCCACGAGGAAGCGATCCAGCAGGGTTGCCAGTGGTGGTCAAAGTCTTCACCGTGAAAGATGATGAACCGTGTTGGCGAGTCGTTGCATTCCCGTGATTCCGAAATATACAAGGCGCCAAGCTAGAGACATGAAGTAACCTGGGCAAAGAAAGGGACGAAACTGAAGAGCCGCATCACGTAGCTGCTCCCACGCCCACTGAACAGTTCCGGCACACGCCAGCAATTCTTATCGACGACGAGTGTTGATGAAAAAGTTGATCCGGATGCCTTGATCCACGAGGAAGCGATCCAGCAGGGTTGCCAGTGGTGGTCAAAGTCTTCACCGTGAAACCTGACGAACCGTGTTGGCGAGTCGTTGCATTCCCGTGCTTCTGAAGTATACAAGGCGCTAAGCTGGAGACATGAAGTAACCTGGGCAAAGAAACAGACGAAATTGAAGAGCCGTATTACGTAGCTGCTTCCACGCCCACTGAACAGTTCCGGGACACGCCAGCAATTCTTATCGACTACGATTGTTGATGAAAAAGTCGATCCGGATGCCTTGACCCACGAGGAAGCGATCCAGATAGGTTGGCAGTGGTGGTCAAAGTCTTCACGGTGAAAGCTGACGAAACGTGTTGGCGAGTCGTTGCATTCCCGTTCTTCCGAAGTATGCAAGGCGCCAAGCTGGAGACATCAAGTAACCTGGGGAACGAAACGGACGAAATTGAAGAGCCGCATCATGTAGCTGATCCCTCGCCCACTGAACAGTTCCGGGACACGCCAGCAATTCTTATCGACGGCGAGTGTTGATGAAAAAGTCGATCCGGATACCTTGATCCACGAGGAAGCGATCCAGCGAGGTTGGCAGTGGTGGTCAAAGTCTTCACCGTGAAAGCTGACGAACCGTGTTGGCGAGTAGTTGCATTCCCGTGCTTCCGAAATATAAAAGGCGCCAAGCTGGAGACATGAAGTAACCTGGGCAAAGAAAGGGACGAAACTGAAGAGCCGCATTACGTAGCTGCTCCTACGCCCACTGAACAGTTCCGGGACACGCCAGCAATTCTTATCGACGACGAGTGTTGATGAAAAAGTTGATCCGGATGCCTTGATCCACGAAGAAGCGATCCAGCAGGGTTGCCAGTGGTGGTCAAAGTCTTCACCGTGAAACCTGACGAACCGTGTTGGCGAGTCGTTGCATTCCCGTGCTTCTGAAGTATACAAGGCGCCAAGCTGGAGACATGAAGTAACCTGGGCAAAGAAACGGACGAAATTGAAGAGCCGCATCACGTAGCTGCTCTCACGCCCACTGAACAGTTCCAGGACACGCCAGCAATTCTTATCGACGACGAGTGTTGAAGAAAAAGTTGATCCGGATGCCTTGATCCACGAGGAAGCGATCCAGCAGGGTTGCCAGTGGTGGTCAAAGTCTTCACCGTGAAACCTGACGAACCGTGTTGGCGAGTCGTTGCATTCCCGTGCTTCTGAAGTATACTAGGCGCGAAGCTGGAGACATGAAGTAACCTGGGCAAAGAAACAGACGAAATTGAAAAGCCGCATTGCGTAGCTGCTTCCACGCCCACTGAACAGTTCCGGGACACGCCAGCAATTCTTATCGACTACGATTGTTGATGAAAAAGTCGATCCGGATGCCTTGACCCACGAGGAAGTGATCCAGCAAGGTTGCCAGTGGTGGTCAAAGTCTTCACAGTGAAAGCTGACGAAACGTGTTGGCGAGTCGTTGCATTCCCATGCTTCCGAAATATACAAGGCGCCAAGCTGGAGACATGAAGTAACCTGGGCAAAGAAACGGACGAAATTGAAGAGCCGCATCACGTAGCTGCTCTCACGCCCACTGAACAGTTCCAGGACACGCCAGCAGTTCTTATCGACGGCGAGTGTCGATGACATAGTCGATCCGGATGCCTTGATCCACGAGGAAGCGATCCAGCAGGTTTGCCAGTGGTGGTCAAAGTCTTCACCGTTAAGGCTGACGAAACGTGTTGGCGAATTGTTGCATTCCCGTGCTTCCGAAGTATATAAGGCGCTAAGCTGGAGGCATGAAGTAACCTGGGCAACGAAACAGACGAAATTGAAGAGCCGCATCACGTAGCTGCTCCCACGCCCACTGAACAGTTCCGGGACACGAGAGCAATTCTTATCGACGACGAATGTTGACGCAAATGTCGATTCGGATGCCTTGATCCCCGAGGAAGCGATCCAGCAGGGTTGCCAGTGGTGGTCAGTCTTCACCGTGAAAGCTGACGAACCGTGTTGGCGAGTCGTTGCGTTCCCGTGCTTCCGAAATATACAAGGCGGCAAGCTGGAGACATGAAGTAACCTGGGCAAAGAAAGGGACAAAACTGAAGAGCCGCATCACGTAGCTGCTCCCACGCCCACTGAACAGTTCCAGGACACGCCAGCAGTTCTTATCGACGGGGAGTGTCGATGACATATTCGATCCAGATGCCTTGATCCACGAGGAAGCGATCCAGCAGAGTTTGCCAGTGGTGGTCAGTCTTCACCGTGAAAGCTGACGAAACGTGTTGGCGAATTGTTGCATTCCCGTGCTTCCGAAGTATATAAGGCGCTAAGCTGGAGGCATGAGTAACCTGGGCAACGAAACGGACGAAATTGAAGAGAAGCATCACGTAGCTGCTCCCACGCCTACTGAACAGTTCCGGGACACGCCAGCAATTCTTATCGACGACGAGTGTTGACGAAAATGTCGATCCGGATGCCTTGATCCACGAGGAAGCGATCCAGCAGGGTTGCCAGTGGTGGTCAAAGTCTTCACCGTGAAAGCTGACGAACCGTGTTGGCGAGTCGTTGCATTCCCGTGCTTCCGAAATATACAAGGCGCCAAGCTGGAGACATGAAGTAACCTGGGCAAAGAAAGGGACGAAACTGAAGAGCCGCATCACGTAGCTGCTCCCACGCCCACTGAACAGTTCCGGGACACGCCAGATCCTTATCGACGACCAGTGTTGATGAAAAAGTGGATCCGGATGCCTTGGTCCACGAGGAAGCGATCCAGCAGGGTTGCCAGTGGTGGTCAAAGTCTTCACCGTGAAACCTGACGAACCGTGTTGGCGAGTCGTTGCATTCCCGTGCTTCTGAAGTATACAAGGCGCTAAGCTGGAGACATGAAGTAACCTGGGCAAAGAAACAGACGAAATTGAAGAGCCGTATTACGTAGCTGCTTCCACGCCCACTGAACAGTTCCGGGACACGCCAGCAATTCTTATAGACTACGATTGTTGATGAAAAAGTCGATCCGGATGCCTTGACCCACGAGGAAGCGTTCCAGCAAGGTTGGCAGTGGTGGTCAATGTCTTCACGGTGAAAGCTGACGAAACGTGTTGGTGAGTCGTTGCATTCCCTTGCTTCCGAAGTGTGCAAGGCGCCAAGCTAGAGACATGAAGTAACCTGGGCAAAGAAACGGACGAAATTGAAGAGCCGCATCACGTAGCTGATCCCTCGCCCACTGAACAGTTCCAGGACACGCCAGCAATTCTTATCGACGGCGAGTGTTGATGAAAAAGTCGATCCGGATGCCTTGATCCACGAGGAAGCGATCCAGTGAGGTTGGCAGTGGTGGTCAAAGTCTTCACGGTGAAAGCTGACGAAACGTGTTGGCGAGTTGTTGCATTCCCGTTCTTCCGTAGTATGCAAGGCGCCAAGCTGGAGACATGAAGTAACCTTGGCAAAGAAACAGACAAAATTGAAGAGCCGCAATACGTCTGCTTCCACGCCCACTGAACAGTTCCGGGACACGCCAGATCCTTATCGACGACCAGTGTTTATGACAAAGTCGATCCGGATGCCTTGATCCACGAGGAAGCGATCCAGCAGGTTTGCCAGCGGTGGGCAAAGTCTTCACCGTGAAAGCTGACGAAACGTGTTGGCGAATTGTTGCATTCCCGTGCTTCCGAAGTATATAAGGCGCTAAGCTGGAGGCATGAAGTAACCTGGGCAACGAAACGGACGAAATTGAAGAGCAGCATCACGTAGCTGCTCCCACGCCCACTGAACAGTTCCGGGACACGCCAGCAATTCTTATTGACGACGAGTGTTGACGAAAATGTCGATCCGGATGCCTTGATCCACGAGGAAGCGATCCAGCAGGGTTGCCAGTGGTGGTCAAAGTCTTCACCGTGAAAGATGACGAACCGTGTTGGCGAGTCGTTGCATTCCCGTGCTTCCGAAATATACAAGGCGCCAAGCTGGAGACATGAAGTAACCTGGGCAAAGAAAGGGACGAAACTGAAGAGCCGCATCACGTAGCTGCTCCCACGCCCACTGAACAGTTCCGGCACACGCCAGCAATTCTTATCGACGACGAGTGTTGATGAAAAAGTTGATCCGGATGCCTTGATCCACGAGGAAGCGATCCAGCAGGGTTGCCAGTGGTGGTCAAAGTCTTCACCGTGAAACCTGACGAACCGTGTTGGCGAGTCGTTGCATTCCCGTGCTTCTGAAGTATACAAGGCGCTAAGCTGGAGACATGAAGACCCCTGGGCAAAGAAACAGACGAAATTGAAGAGCCGTATTACGTAGCTGCTTCCACGCCCACTGAACAGTTCCGGACACGCCAGCAATTCTTATCGACTACGATTGTTGATGAAAAAGTCGATCCGGATGCCTTGACCCACGAGGAAGCGATCCAGCAGGGTTGCCAGTGGTGGTCAAAGTCTTCACGGTGAAAGCTGACGAAACGTGTTGGCGAGTCGTTGCATTCCCGTTCTTCCGAAGTATGCAAGGCGCCAAGCTGGAGACATGAAGTAACCTGGGCAACGAAACGGACGAAATTGAAGAGCCGCATCATGTAGCTGATCCCTCGCCCACTGAACAGTTCCGGGACACGCCAGCAATTCTTATCGACGGCGAGTGTTGATGAAAAAGTCGATCCGGATGCCTTGATCCACGAGGAAGCGATCCAGCGAGGTTGGCAGTGGTGGTCAAAGTCTTCACCGTGAAAGCTGACGAACCGTGTTGGCGAGTCGTTGCATTCCCGTGCTTCCGAAATATACAAGGCGCCAAGCTGGAGACATGAAGTAACCTGGGCAAAGAAAGGGACGAAACTGAAGAGCCGCATTACGTAGCTGCTCCTACGCCCACTGAACAGTTCCGGGACACGCCAGCAATTCTTATCGACGACGAGTGTTGATGAAAAAGTTGATCCGGATGCCTTGATCCACGAAGAAGCGATCCAGCAGGGTTGCCAGTGGTGGTCAAAGTCTTCACCGTGAAACCTGACGAACCGTGTTGGCGAGTCGTTGCATTCCCGTGCTTCTGAAGTATACAAGGCGCCAAGCTGGAGACATGAAGTAACCTGGGCAAAGAAACGGACGAAATTGAAGAGCCGCATCACGTAGCTGATCCCTCGCCCACTGAACAGTTCCGGGACACGCCAGCAATTCTTATCGACGGCGAGTGTTGATGAAAAAGTCGATCCGGATGCCTTGATCCACGAGGAAGCGATCCAGCGAGGTTGGCAGTGGTGGTCAAAGTCTTCACCGTGATAGCTGACGAACCGTGTTGGCGAGTCGTTGCATTCCCGTGCTTCCGAAATATACAAGGCGCCAAGCTGGAGACATGAAGTAACCTGGGCAAAGAAAGGGACGAAACTGAAGAGCCGCATTACGTAGCTGCTCCTACGCCCACTGAACAGTTCCGGGACACGCCAGCAATTCTTATCGACGACGAGTGTTGATGAAAAAGTTGATCCGGATGCCTTGATCCACGAGGAAGCGATCCAGCAGGGTTGCCAGTGGTGGTCAAAGTCTTCACCGTGAAACCTGACGAGCCGTGTTGGCGAGTCGTTGCATTCCCGTGCTTCTGAAGTATACAAGGCGCCAAGCTGGAGACATGAAGTAACCTGGGCAAAGAAACGGACGAAATTGAAGAGCCGCATCACGTAGCTGATCCCTCGCCCACTGAACAGTTCCGGGACACGCCAGCAATTCTTATCGACGGCGAGTGTTGATGAAAAAGTCGATCCGGATGCCTTGATCCACGAGGAAGCGATCCAGCGAGGTTGGCAGTGGTGGTCAAAGTCTTCACGGTGAAAGCTGACGAAACGTGTTGGCGAGTTGTTGCATTCCCGTTCTTCCGTAGTATGCAAGGCGCCAAGCTGGAGACATGAAGTAACCTTGGCAAAGAAACAGACAAAATTGAAGAGCCGCATTACGTTGCTGCTCCCACGCCCACTGAACAGTTCCGGGACACGCCAGATCCTTATCGACGACCAGTGTTTATGACAAAGTCGATCCGGATGCCTTGATCCACGAGGAAGCGATCCAGCAGGTTTGCCAGTGGTGGTCAAAGTCTTCACGGTGAAAGCTGACGAAACCTGTTGGCGAGTCGTTGCATTCCCGTTCTTCCGAAGTATGCAAGGCGCCAAGCTGGAGACATGAAGTAACCTGGGCAAAGAAACGGACGAAATTGAAGAGCCGCATCACATAGCTGATTCCTCGCCCAATGAACAGTTCCGGGACACGCCAGCAATTCTTATCGACGGCGAGTGTTGATGAAAAAGTCGATCCGGATGCCTTGATCCACGAGGAAGCGATCCAGCAAGGTTGACAGTGGTGGTCAAAGTCTTCACGGTGAAAGCTGACGAAACGTGTTGGCGAGTTGTTGCATTCCCGTTCTTCCGTAGAATGCAAGGCGCCAAGCTGGAGACATGAAGTAACCAGGGCAAAGAAACAGACGAAATTGAAGAGCCGCATTACGTTGCTGCTCCCACGCCCACTGAACAGTTCCGGGACACGCCAGATCCTTATCGACGACCAGTGTTTATGACAAAGTCGATCCGGATGCGTTGATCAACGAGGAAGCGATCCAGCAGGTTTGCCAGTGGTGGTCAAAGTCTTAACAGTGAGAGCTGACGAAACGTGTTGGCGAGTCGTTGCATTCCCATGCTTCCGAAATATACAAGGCGCTAAGCTGGAGACATGAAATAACCTGGGCAAAGAAACGGACGAAATTGAAGAGCCGCATCACGTAGCTGCTCTCACTCCCACTGAACAGTTCCAGGACACGCCAACAGTTCTTATCGACGGCGAGTGTCGATGACATAGTCGATCCGGATGCCTTGATCCACGAGGAAGCGATCCAGCAGGTTTGCCAGTGGTGGTCAATGTCTTCACGGTGAAAGCTGACGAAACGTGTTGGTGAGTCGTTGCATTCCCGTGCTTCCGAAGTATATAAGGCGCTAAGCTGGAGGCATGAAGTAACCTGGGCAACGAAACGGACGAAATTGAAGAGCCGCATCACGTAGCTGCTCCCACGGCCACTGAACAGTTCCGGGACACGCCAGCAATTCTTATCGACGACGAGTGTTGACGAAAATGTCGATCCGGATGCCTTGATCCACGCGGAAGCGATCCAGCAGGGCTGCCAGTGGTGGTCAAAGTCTTCACATTGAAAGCTGACGAAACGTATTGGCGAGTCGATGCATTCCCGTGCTTCCGAAGTATGCAAGGCGCCAAGCTGGAGAAATGAAGTAACCTGGGCAAAGAAACGGACGAAATTGAAGAGCCGTATCACGTAGCTGCTTCCACGCCCACTGAACAGTTCCAGGACACGCCAGCAGTTCTTATCGACGGCGAGTGTCGATGACATAGTCGATCCGGATGCCTTGATCCACGAGGAAGCGATCCAGCAGGTTTGCCAGTGGTGGTCAAAGTCTTCACCGTTAAGGCTGACGAAACGTGTTGGCGAATTGTTGCATTCCCGTGCTTCCGAAGTATATAAGGCGCTAAGCTGGAGGCATGAAGTAACCTGGGCAACGAAACAGACGAAATTGAAGAGCCGCATCACGTAGCTGCTCCCACGCCCACTGAACAGTTCCAGGACACGCCAGCAGTTCTTATCGACGGGGAGTGTCGATGACATATTCGATCCGGATGCCTTGATCCACGAGGAAGCGATCCAGCAGAGTTTGCCAGTGGTGGTCAGTCTTCACCGTGAAAGCTGACGAAACGTGTTGGCGAATTGTTGCATTCCCGTGCTTCCGAAGTATATAAGGCGCTAAGCTGGAGGCATGAAGTAACCTGGGCAACGAAACGGACGAAATTGAAGAGAAGCATCACGTAGCTGCTCCCACGCCTACTGAACAGTTCCGGGACACGCCAGCAATTCTTATCGACGACGAGTGTTGACGAAAATGTCGATCCGGATGCCTTGATCCACGAGGAAGCGATCCAGCAGGGTTGCCAGTGGTGGTCAAAGTCTTCACCGTGAAAGCTGACGAACCGTGTTGGCGAGTCGTTGCATTCCCGTGCTTCCGAAATATACAAGGCGCCAAGCTGGAGACATGAAGTAACCTGGGCAAAGAAAGGGACGAAACTGAAGAGCCGCATCACGTAGCTGCTCCCACGCCCACTGAACAGTTCCGGGACACGCCAGATCCTTATCGACGACCAGTGTTGATGAAAAAGTGGATCCGGATGCCTTGGTCCACGAGGAAGCGATCCAGCAGGGTTGCCAGTGGTGGTCAAGTCTTCACCGTGAAACCTGAAGAACCGTGTTGGCGAGTCGTTGCATTCCCGTGCTTCTGAAGTATACAAGGCGCTAAGCTGGAGACATGAAGTAACCTGGGCAAAGAAACAGACGAAATTGAAGAGCCGTATTACGTAGCTGCTTCCACGCCCACTGAACAGTTCCGGGACACGCCAGCAATTCTTATAGACTACGATTGTTGATGAAAAAGTCGATCCGGATGCCTTGACCCACGAGGAAGCGTTCCAGCAAGGTTGGCAGTGGTGGTCAATGTCTTCACGGTGAAAGCTGACGAAACGTGTTGGTGAGTCGTTGCATTCCCGTGCTTCCGAAGTGTGCAAGGCGCCAAGCTAGAGACATGAAGTAACCTGGGCAAAGAAACGGACGAAATTGAAGAGCCGCATCACGTAGCTGATCCCTCGCCCACTGAACAGTTCCGGGACACGCCAGCAATTCTTATCGACGGCGAGTGTTGATGAAAAAGTCGATCCGGATGCCTTGATCCACGAGGAAGCGATCCAGCGAGGTTGGCAATGGTGGTCAAAGTCTTCACGGTGAAAGCTGACGAAACGTGTTGGCGAGTTGTTGCATTCCCGTTCTTCCGTAGTATGCAAGGCGCCAAGCTGGAGACATGAAGTAACCTTGGCAAAGAAACAGACAAAATTGAAGAGCCGCAATACGTCTGCTTCCACGCCCACTGAACAGTTCCGGGACACGCTAGATCCTTATCGACGACCAGTGTTTATGACAAAGTCGATCCGGATGCCTTGATCCACGAGGAAGCGATCCAGCAGGTTTGGCAGTGGTGGTCAAAGTCTTCACCGTGAAAGCTGACGAAACGTGTTGGCGAATTGTTGCATTCCCGTGCTTCCGAATTATATAAGGCGCTAAGCTGGAGGCATGAAGTAACCTGGGCAACGAAACGGACGAAATTGAAGAGCAGCATCACGTAGCTGCTCCCACGCCCACTGAACAGTTCCGGGACACGCCAGCAATTCTTATCGACGGCGAGTGTTGATGAAAAAGTCAATCCGGATGCCTTGATCCACGAGGAAGCGATCCAGCGAGGTTGGCAGTGGTGGTCAAAGTCTTCACCGTGAAAGCTGACGAACCGTGTTGGCGAGTCGTTGCATTCCCGTGCTTCCGAAATATACAAGGCGCCAAGCTGGAGACATGAAGTAACCTGGGCAAAGAAAGGGACGAAACTGAAGAGCCGCATTACGTAGCTGCTCCTACGCCCACTGAACAGTTCCGGGACACGCCAGCAATTCTTATCGACGACGAGTGTTGATGAAAAAGTTGATCCGGATGCCTTGATCCACGAAGAAGCGATCCAGCAGGGTTGCCAGTGGTGGTCAAAGTCTTCACCGTGAAACCTGACGAACCGTGTTGGCGAGTCGTTGCATTCCCGTGCTTCTGAAGTATACAAGGCGCCAAGCTGGAGACATGAAGTAACCTGGGCAAAGAAACGGACGAAATTGAAGAGCCGCATCACGTAGCTGATCCCTCGCCCACTGAACAGTTCCGGGACACGCCAGCAATTCTTATCTACGGCGAGTGTTGATGAAAAAGTCGATCCGGATGCCTTGATCCACGAGGAAGCGATCCAGCGAGGTTGGCAGTGGTGGTCAAAGTCTTCACCGTGAAAGCTGACGAACCGTGTTGGCGAGTCGTTGCATTCCCGTGCTTCCGAAATATACAAGGCGCCAAGCTGGAGACATGAAGTAACCTGGGCAAAGAAAGGGACGAAACTGAAGAGCCGCATTACGTAGCTGCTCCTACGCCCACTGAACAGTTCCGGGACACGCCAGCAATTCTTATCGACGACGAGTGTTGATGAAAAAGTTGATCCGGATGCCTTGATCCACGAGGAAGCGATCCAGCAGGGTTGCCAGTGGTGGTCAAAGTCTTCACCGTGAAACCTGACGAGCCGTGTTGGCGAGTCGTTGCATTCCCGTGCTTCTGAAGTATACAAGGCGCCAAGCTGGAGACATGAAGTAACCTGGGCAAAGAAACGGACGAAATTGAAGAGCCGCATCACGTAGCTGATCCCTCGCCCACTGAAAAGTTCCGGGACACGCCAGCAATTCTTATCGACGGCGAGTGTTGATGAAAAAGTCGATCCGGATGCCTTGATCCACGAGGAAGCGATCCAGCGAGGTTGGCAGTGGTGGTCAAAGTCTTCACGGTGAAAGCTGACGAAACGTGTTGGCGAGTTGTTGCATTCCCGTTCTTCCGTAGTATGCAAGGCGCCAAGCTGGAGACATGAAGTAACCTTGGCAAAGAAACAGACAAAATTGAAGAGCCGCATTACGTTGCTGCTCCCACGCCCACTGAACAGTTCCGGGACACGCCAGATCCTTATCGACGACCAGTGTTTATGACAAAGTCGATCCGGATGCCTTGATCCACGAGGAAGCGATCCAGCAGGTTTGCCAGTGGTGGTCAAAGTCTTCACGGTGAAAGCTGACGAAACCTGTTGGCGAGTCGTTGCATTCCCGTTCTTCCGAAGTATGCAAGGCGCCAAGCTGGAGACATGAAGTAACCTGGGCAAAGAAACGGACGAAATTGAAGAGCCGCATCACGTAGCTGATCCCTCGCCCAATGAACAGTTCCGGGACACGCCAGCAATTCTTATCGACGGCGAGTGTTGATGAAAAAGTCGATCCGGATGCCTTGATCCACGAGGAAGCGATCCAGCGAGGTTGGCAGTGGTGCTCAAAGTCTTCACGGTGAAAGCTGACGAAACGTGTTGGCGAGTTGTTGCATTCCCGTTCTTCCGTAGTATGCAAGGCGCCAAGCTGGAGACATGAAGTAACCTTGGCAAAGAAACAGACAAAATTGAAGAGCCGCAATACGTCTGCTTCCACGCCCACTGAACAGTTCCGGGACACGCTAGATCCTTATCGACGACCAGTGTTTATGACAAAGTCGATCCGGATGCCTTGATCCACGAGGAAGCGATCCAGCAGGTTTGCCAGTGGTGGTCAAAGTCTTCACCGTGAAAGCTGACGAAACGTGTTGGCGAATTGTTGCATTCCCGTGCTTCCGAATTATATAAGGCGCTAAGCTGGAGGCATGAAGTAACCTGGGCAACGAAACGGACGAAATTGAAGAGCAGCATCACGTAGCTGCTCCCACGCCCACTGAACAGTTCCGGGACACGCCAGCAATTCTTATCGACGGCGAGTGTTGATGAAAAAGTCAATCCGGATGCCTTGATCCACGAGGAAGCGATCCAGCGAGGTTGGCAGTGGTGGTCAAAGTCTTCACCGTGAAAGCTGACGAACTGTGTTGGCGAGTCGTTGCATTCCCGTGCTTCCGAAATATACAAGGCGCCAAGCTGGAGACATGAAGTAACCTGGGCAAAGAAAGGGACGAAACTGAAGAGCCGCATTACGTAGCTGCTCCTACGCCCACTGAACAGTTCCGGGACACGCCAGCAATTCTTATCGACGACGAGTGTTGATGAAAAAGTTGATCCGGATGCCTTGATCCACGAAGAAGCGATCCAGCAGGGTTGCCAGTGGTGGTCAAAGTCTTCACCGTGAAACCTGACGAACCGTGTTGGCGAGTCGTTGCATTCCCGTGCTTCTGAAGTATACAAGGCGCCAAGCTGGAGACATGAAGTAACCTGGGCAAAGAAACGGACGAAATTGAAGAGCCGCATCACGTAGCTGATCCCTCGCCCACTGAACAGTTCCGGGACACGCCAGCAATTCTTATCTACGGCGAGTGTTGATGAAAAAGTCGATCCGGATGCCTTGATCCACGAGGAAGCGATCCAGCGAGGTTGGCAGTGGTGGTCAAAGTCTTCACCGTGAAAGCTGACGAACCGTGTTGGCGAGTCGTTGCATTCCCGTGCTTCCGAAATATACAAGGCGCCAAGCTGGAGACATGAAGTAACCGGGGCAAAGAAAGGGACGAAACTGAAGAGCCGCATTACGTAGCTGCTCCTACGCCCACTGAACAGTTCCGGGACACGCCAGCAATTCTTATCGACGACGAGTGTTGATGAAAAAGTTGATCCGGATGCCTTGATCCACGAGGAAGCGATCCAGCAGGGTTGCCAGTGGTGGTCAAAGTCTTCACCGTGAAACCTGACGAGCCGTGTTGGCGAGTCGTTGCATTCCCGTGCTTCTGAAGTATACAAGGCGCCAAGCTGGAGACATGAAGTAACCTGGGCAAAGAAACGGACGAAATTGAAGAGCCGCATCACGTAGCTGATCCCTCGCCCACTGAACAGTTCCGGGACACGCCAGCAATTCTTATCGACGGCGAGTGTTGATGAAAAAGTCGATCCGGATGCCTTGATCCACGAGGAAGCGATCCAGCGAGGTTGGCAGTGGTGGTCAAAGTCTTCACGGTGAAAGCTGACGAAACGTGTTGGCGAGTTGTTGCATTCCCGTTCTTCCGTAGTATGCAAGGCGCCAAGCTGGAGACATGAAGTAACCTTGGCAAAGAAACAGACAAAATTGAAGAGCCGCATTACGTTGCTGCTCCCACGCCCACTGAACAGTTCCGGGACACGCCAGATCCTTATCGACGACCAGTGTTTATGACAAAGTCGATCCGGATGCCTTGATCCACGAGGAAGCGATCCAGCAGGTTTGCCAGTGGTGGTCAAAGTCTTCACGGTGAAAGCTGACGAAACCTGTTGGCGAGTCGTTGCATTCCCGTTCTTCCGAAGTATGCAAGGCGCCAAGCTGGAGACATGAAGTAACCTGGGCAAAGAAACGGACGAAATTGAAGAGCCGCATCACGTAGCTGATCCCTCGCCCAATGAACAGTTCCGGGACACGCCAGCAATTCTTATCGACGGCGAGTGTTGATGAAAAAGTCGATCCGGATGCCTTGATCCACGAGGAAGCGATCCAGCAAGGTTGACAGTGGTGGTCAAAGTCTTCACGGTGAAAGCTGACGAAACGTGTTGGCGAGTTGTTGCATTCCCGTTCTTCCGTAGAATGCAAGGCGCCAAGCTGGAGACATGAAGTAACCTGGGCAAAGAAACAGACGAAATTGAAGAGCCGCATTACGTTGCTGCTCCCACGCCCACTGAACAGTTCCGGGACACGCCAGATCCTTATCGACGACCAGTGTTTATGACAAAGTCGATCCGGATGCGTTGATCAACGAGGAAGCGATCCAGCAGGTTTGCCAGTGGTGGTCAAAGTCTTAACAGTGAGAGCTGACGAAACGTGTTGGCGAGTCGTTGCATTCCCATGCTTCCGAAATATACAAGGCGCCAAGCTGGAGACATGAAATAACCTGGGCAAAGAAGCGGACGAAATTGAAGAGCCGCATCACGTAGCTGCTCTCACGCCCACTGAACAGTTCCGGGACACGCCAGCAATTCTTATCGACGGCGAGTGTTGATGAAAAAGTCAATCCGGATGCCTTGATCCACGAGGAAGCGATCCAGCGAGGTTGGCAGTGGTGGTCAAAGTCTTCACCGTGAAAGCTGACGAACCGTGTTGGCGAGTCGTTGCATTCCCGTGCTTCCGAAATATACAAGGCGCCAAGCTGGAGACATGAAGTAACCTGGGCAAAGAAAGGGACGAAACTGAAGAGCCGCATTACGTAGCTGCTCCTACGCCCACTGAACAGTTCCGGGACACGCCAGCAATTCTTATCGACGACGAGTGTTGATGAAAAAGTTGATCCGGATGCCTTGATCCACGAAGAAGCGATCCAGCAGGGTTGCCAGTGGTGGTCAAAGTCTTCACCGTGAAACCTGACGAACCGTGTTGGCGAGTCGTTGCATTCCCGTGCTTCTGAAGTATACAAGGCGCCAAGCTGGAGACATGAAGTAACCTGGGCAAAGAAACGGACGAAATTGAAGAGCCGCATCACGTAGCTGATCCCTCGCCCACTGAACAGTTCCGGGACACGCCAGCAATTCTTATCTACGGCGAGTGTTGATGAAAAAGTCGATCCGGATGCCTTGATCCACGAGGAAGCGATCCAGCGAGGTTGGCAGTGGTGGTCAAAGTCTTCACCTTGAAAGCTGACGAACCGTGTTGGCGAGTCGTTGCATTCCCGTGCTTCCGAAATATACAAGGCGCCAAGCTGGAGACATGAAGTAACCTGGGCAAAGAAAGGGACGAAACTGAAGAGCCGCATTACGTAGCTGCTCCTACGCCCACTGAACAGTTCCGGGACACGCCAGCAATTCTTATCGACGACGAGTGTTGATGAAAAAGTTGATCCGGATGCCTTGATCCACGAGGAAGCGATCCAGCAGGGTTGCCAGTGGTGGTCAAAGTCTTCACCGTGAAACCTGACGAGCCGTGTTGGCGAGTCGTTGCATTCCCGTGCTTCTGAAGTATACAAGGCGCCAAGCTGGAGACATGAAGTAACCTGGGCAAAGAAACGGACGAAATTGAAGAGCCGCATCACGTAGCTGATCCCTCGCCCACTGAACAGTTCCGGGACACGCCAGCAATTCTTATCGACGGCGAGTGTTGATGAAAAAGTCGATCCGGATGCCTTGATCCACGAGGAAGCGATCCAGCGAGGTTGGCAGTGGTGGTCAAAGTCTTCACGGTGAAAGCTGACGAAACGTGTTGGCGAGTTGTTGCATTCCCGTTCTTCCGTAGTATGCAAGGCGCCAAGCTGGAGACATGAAGTAACCTTGGCAAAGAAACAGACAAAATTGAAGAGCCGCATTACGTTGCTGCTCCCACGCCCACTGAACAGTTCCGGGACACGCCAGATCCTTATCGACGACCAGTGTTTATGACAAAGTCGATCCGGATGCCTTGATCCACGAGGAAGCGATCCAGCAGGTTTGCCAGTGGTGGTCAAAGTCTTCACGGTGAAAGCTGACGAAACCTGTTGGCGAGTCGTTGCATTCCCGTTCTTCCGAAGTATGCAAGGCGCCAAGCTGGAGACATGAAGTAACCTGGGCAAAGAAACGGACGAAATTGAAGAGCCGCATCACGTAGCTGATCCCTCGCCCAATGAACAGTTCCGGGACACGCCAGCAATTCTTATCGACGGCGAGTGTTGATGAAAAAGTCGATCCGGATGCCTTGATCCACGAGGAAGCGATCCAGCAAGGTTGACAGTGGTGGTCAAAGTCTTCACGGTGAAAGCTGACGAAACGTGTTGGCGAGTTGTTGCATTCCCGTTCTTCCGTAGAATGCAAGGCGCCAAGCTGGAGACATGAAGTAACCTGGGCAAAGAAACAGACGAAATTGAAGAGCCGCATTACGTTGCTGCTCCCACGCCCACTGAACAGTTCCGGGACACGCCAGATCCTTATCGACGACCAGTGTTTATGACAAAGTCGATCCGGATGCGTTGATCAACGAGGAAGCGATCCAGCAGGTTTGCCAGTGGTGGTCAAAGTCTTAACAGTGAGAGCTGACGAAACGTGTTGGCGAGTCGTTGCATTCCCATGCTTCCGAAATATACAAGGCGCCAAGCTGGAGACATGAAATAACCTGGGCAAAGAAGCGGACGAAATTGAAGAGCCGCATCACGTAGCTGCTCTCACGCCCACTGAACAGTTCCAGGACACGCCAGCAGTTCTTATCGACGGCGAGTGTCGATGACATAGTCGATCCGGATGCCTTGATCCACGCGGAAGCGATCCAGCAGGGCTGCCAGTGGTGGTCAAAGTCTTCACATTGAAAGCTGACGAAACGTATTGGCGAGTCGATGCATTCCCGTGCTTCCGAAGTATGCAAGGCGCCAAGCTGGAGAAATGAAGTAACCTGGGCAAAGAAACGGACGAAATTGAAGAGCCGCATCACGTAGCTGCTTCCACGCCCACTGAACAGTTCCGGGACACGCCAGCACGTCATATCGACGACGAGTGTTGATGACATAATCGATACGGATGTATTGATGCACGAGGAAGCGATCCAGCAGGTTTGCCAGGGGTGGTCAGTCTTCACCGTGAAGTCTGACGAAACGTGTTGGCGAGTCGTTGCATTCCCGTGCTTCCGAAGTATACAAGGCGCTAAGCTGCAGGCATGAAGTAACCTGGGCAACGAAACGGACGAAATTGAAGAGCCGCATCACATAGCTGCTCCCACGCCCACTGAACAGTTCCGGGACACGCCAGCAATTCTTATCGACGACGAGTGTTGACGAAAATGTCGATCCGGATGCCTTGATCCACGAGGAAGCGATCCAGCAGGGTTGCCAGTGGTGGTCAAAGTCTTCACCGTGAAAGCTGACGAACCGTGTTGGCGAGTCGTTGCATTCCCGTGCTTCCGAAATATACAAGGCGCCAAGCTGGAGACATGAAGTAACCTGGGCAAAGAAAGGGACGAAACTGAAGAGCCGCATCACTTAGCTGCTCCCACGCCCACTGAACAGTTCCGGGACACGCCAGATCCTTATCGACGACCAGTGTTTATGACAAAGTCGATCCGGATGCCTTGATCCACGAGGAAGCGATCCAGCAGGTTTGCCAGTGGTGGTCAAAGTCTTCACGGTGAAAGCTGACGAAACCTGTTGGCGAGTCGTTGCATTCCCGTTCTTCCGAAGTATGCAAGGCGCCAAGCTGGAGACATGAAGTAACCTGGGCAAAGAAACGGACGAATTGAAGAGCCCCGTCACGTAGCTACTCCCACGCCCAATGAACAGTTCCGGGACACGCCAGCTGTTCTTATTGACGACGTGTGTTGATGATATAGTCGATCCTGATGCCTTGATCAACGAGGAAGCGATCCAGCAGGGTTGGCAGTGGTGGTCAAAGTCTTCACGGTGAAAGCTGACAAAACGTGTTGGCGAGTCGTTGCATTCCCGTTCTTCCGAAGTATGCAAGGCGCCAAGCTGGAGACATGAAGTAACCTGGGCAAAGAAACAGACGAAATTGAAGAGCCGCATCACGTAGCTGCCCCCACGCCCACTGAACAGCTCCGGGACACGCCAGCAATTCTTGTCGACGACGAGTGTTGACGAAAATGTCGATCCGGGTGCCTTGATCCACGAGGAAGCGATCCAACAGGGTTGCCAGTTGTGGTCAAAGTCTTCACCGTGAAAGCTGACGAACCGTGTTGGCGAGTCGTTGCATTCCCGTGCTTCCGAAATATACAAGGCGCCAAGCTGGAGACATGAAGTAACCTGGGCAAATAAAGGGACGAAACTGAAGAGCCGCATCACGTAGTTGCTCCCACGCCCACTGAACAGTTCCGGGACACGCCAGCAATTCTTATCGACGACGAGTGTTGATGAAAAAGTTGATCCGGATGCCTTGATCCACGAGGAAGCGATCCAGCAGGGTTGCCAGTGGTGGTCAAAGTCTTCACCGTGAAACCTGACAAACCGTGTTGGCGAGTCGTTGCATTCCCGTGCTTCTGAAGTATACAAGGCGCCAAGCTGGAGACATGAAGTAACCTGGGCAAAGAAAGGGACGAAACTGAAGAGCCGCATAACGTAGCTGCTCCCACGCCCACTGAAAAGATCCGGGACACGCCAGCAATTCTTATCGACGACGAGTGTTGACTAAAATGTCGATCCGGATGCCTTGATCCACGAGGAAGCGATCCAGCAGAGTTGCCAGTGGTGGTCAAAGTCTTCGCCGTGAAAGCTGACGAACCGTGTTGGCGAGTCGTTGCATTCCCGTGCTTCTGAAGTATACAAGGCGCTAAGCTGGAGACATGAAGTAACCTCGGCAAAGAAACAGACGAAATTGAAGAGCCGCATTACGTAGCTGCTTCCACGCCCACTGAACAGTTCCGGGACACGCCAGCACTTCATAGCGACGACGAGTGTTGGTGACATAATCGATACGGATGTATTGATGCACGAGAAAGCGATCCAGCAGGTTTGCCAGTCGTGGTCAGTCTTCACCGTGAAGTCTGACGAAACGTGTTGGCGAATTGTTGCATTCACGTGCTTCCGAAGTATATAAGGCGCTAAGCTGGAGGCATGAAGTAACCTGGGCAACGAAACGGACGAAATTGAAGAGCCGCATCACATAGCTGCTCCCACGCCCACTGAACAGTTCCGGGACACGCCAGCAATTTTTATCGACGACGAGTGTTGACGAAAATGTCGATCCGGATGCCTTGATCCACGAGGAAGCGATCCAGCAGGTTTGCCAGTGGTGTTCAAAGTCTTCACCGTGAAAGCTGACGAACCGTGCTGGCGAGTCGTTGCATTCCCGTGCTTCCGAAATATACAAGGCGCCAAGCTGGAGACATGAAGTAACCTGGGAAAAGAAAGGGGCGAAACTGAAGAGCCGCATCACGTAGCTGCTCCCACGCCCACTGAACAGTTCCGGGACACGCCAGATCCTTATCGACGACCAGTGTTTATGACAAAGTCGATCTGGATGCGTTGACCAACAAGAAAGCGATCCAGCAGGTTTGCCAGTGGCGGTCAAAGTCTTCACAGTGAAAGCTGACGAAACGTGTTGGCGAGTCGTTGCATTCCCGTGCTTCCGAAGTATGCAAGGCGCCAAGCTGGAGAAATGAAGTAACCTGGGCAAAGAAACGGACGAAATTGAAGAGCCGTATCACGTAGCTGCTTCCACGCCCACTGAACAGTTCCGGGACACATCAGCACTTCATATCGACGACGAGTGTTGATGACATAATCGATACGGATGTATTGATGCACGAGGAAGCGATCCAGCAGGTTTGCCAGTGGTGGTCAGTCTTCACCGTGAAGTCTGACGAAACGTGTTGGCGAGTCGTTGCATTCCCGTGCTTCCGAAGTATACAAGGCGCTAAGCTGCAGGCATGAAGTAACCTGGGCAAAGAAACGGACGAAATAGAAGAGCCGCGTCCCGTAGCTGCTCCCACGCCCTCTGAATAGTTCCGGGACACGCCAGCAGTTCTCATTGACGACGAGTGTTGATGATATAGTCGATCCTGATGCCTTGATTCATGAGGAAGCCATCAGCAGTGTTGTCAGTGGTGGTCAAAGTGTTCACCGTGAAAGCTGGCGAAACGTGTTGGCGAGTCGTTGCATTCCCGTGCTTCCGAAATATACAAGGCGCCAAGCTGCAGACATGAAGTAACCTGGGCAAAGAAACTTACGAAATTGAAGAGCCGCATCACGTAGCTGCTCCCACGCCCACTGAACAGTTCCAGGACACGCCCGCAGTTTTTATCAACGACGAGTGTTGATGACATAGTCGATCCGAATGCCTTGATCCACGAGGAAGCGATCCAGCAGGTTTGCCAGTGGTGGTCAAAGTCTTCACCGTGAAAGCTGACGAAACGTGTTGGCGAGTCGTTGCATTCCCGTGCTTCCGAAATATACAAGGCGCCAAGCTGGAGACATGAAGTAACCTGGGCAAAGAAAGGGACGAAACTGAAGAGCCGCATCACGTAGCTGCTCCCACGCCCACTGAACAGTTCCGGGACACGCCAGCAATTCTTATCGACGACGAGCGTTGACGAAAATGTCGATCCGGATGCCTTGATCCACGAGGAAGCGATCCAGCAGGGTTGCCAGTGGTGGTCAAAGTCTTCCCCGTGAAAGCTGACGAACCGTGTTGGCGAGTCGTTGCATTCCCGTGCTTCCGAAATATACAAGGCGCCAAGCTGGAGACATGAAGGAACCTGGGCAAAGAAAGGGACGAAACTGAAGAGCCGCATCACGTAGCTGCTCCCACGCCCACTGAACAGTTCCGGGACACGCCAGCAATTCTTATCGACGACGAGTGTTGACGAAAATGTCGATCCGGATGCCTTGATCCACGAGGAAGCGATCCAGCAGGGTTGCCAGTGGTGGTCAAAGTCTTCCCCGTGAAAGCTGACGAACCGTGTTGGCGAGTCGTTGCATTCCCGTGCTTCCGAAATATACAAGGCGCCAAGCTGGAGACATGAAGTAACCTGGGCAAAGAAAGGGACGAAACTGAAGAGCCGCATCACGTAGCTGCTCCCACGCCCACTGAACAGTTCCGGGACACGCCAGCAATTCTTATCGACGACGAGTGATGACGAAAATGTCGATCCGGTTGCCTTGATCCACGAGGAAGCGATCCAGCAGGTTTGCCAGTGGTGGTCAAAGTCTTCACGGTGAAAGCTGACGAAACCTGTTGGCGAGTCGTTGCATTCCCGTGCTTCCGAAATATACAAGGCGCCAAGCTGGAGACATGAAGTAACCTGGACAAAGAAACGGACGAAATTGAAGAGCCGCACCACGTAGCTGCTTCCACGCCCACTGAACAGTTCCGGGACACGCCAGCAATTCTTATCGACTACGATTGTTGATGAAAAAGTCGATCCGGATGCCTTGACCCACGAGGAAGCGATCCATCAAGGTTGGTAGTGGTGGTCAATGTCTTCACGGTGAAAGCTGACGAAACGTGTTGGTGAGTCGTTGCATTCCCGTGCTTCCGAAGTGTGCAAGGTGCCAAGCTGGAGACATGAAGTAACTTGGGCAAAGAAACGGACGAAATTGAAGAGCCCCGTCACGTAGCTACTCCCACGCCCAATGAACAGTTCCGGGACACGCCAGCTGTTCCTATTGACGACGAGTGTTGATGATATAGTCGATCCTGATGCCTTGATCCACGAGGAAGCGATCCAGCAAGATTGGCAGTGGTGGTCAAAGTCTTCACGGTGAAAGCTGACGAAACGTGTTGGCGAGTCGTTGCATTCCCGTTCTTCCGAAGTATGCAAGGCGCCAAGCTGGAGACATGAAGTAACCTGGGCAAAGAAACAGACGAAATTGAAGAGCCGCATTACGTTGCTGCTCCCACGCCCACTGAACAGTTCCGGGACACGCCAGATCCTTATCGACGACCAGTGTTTATGACAAAGTCGATCCGGATGCGTTGATCAACGAGGAAGCGATCCAGCAGGGTTGCCAGTGGTGGTCAAAGTCTTCACCGTGAAAGCTGACGAACCGTGTTGGCGAGTCGTTGCATTCCCGTGCTTCCGAAATATACATGGCGCCAAGCTGGAGAAAGGAAGTAACCTGGGCAAAGAAAGGGACGAAACTGAAGAGCCGCATCACGTAGCTACTCCCACGCCCACTGAACAGTTCCGGGACACGCCAGCAATTCTTATCGACGACGAGTGTTGATGAAAAAGTTGATCCGGATGCCTTGATCCACGAGGAAGCGATCCAGCAGGGTTGCCAGTGGTGGTCAAAGTCTTCACCGTGAAACCTGACGAACCGTGTTGGCGAGTCGTTGCATTCCCGTGCTTCCGAAGTGTGCAAGGCGCCAAGCTGGAGACATGAAGTATCTTGGGCAAAGAAACGGACGAAATTGAAGAGCCCCGTCACGTAGCTACTCCCACGCCCAATGAACAGTTCCGGGACACGCCAGCTGTTCTTATTGACGACGTGTGTTGATGATATAGTCGATCCTGATGCCTTGATCAACGAGGAAGCGATCCAGCAGGGTTGGCAGTGGTGGTCAAAGTCTTCACGGTGAAAGCTGACAAAACGTGTTGGCGAGTCGTTGCATTCCCGTTCTTCCGAAGTATGCAAGGCGCCAAGCTGGAGACATGAAGTAACCTGGGCAAAGAAACAGACGAAATTGAAGAGCCGCATCACGTAGCTGCCCCCACGCCCACTGAACAGCTCCGGGACACGCCAGCAATTCTTGTCGACGACGAGTGTTGACGAAAATGTCGATCCGGGTGCCTTGATCCACGAGGAAGCGATCCAGCAGGGTTGCCAGTTGTGGTCAAAGTCTTCACCGTGAAAGCTGACGAACCGTGTTGGCGAGTCGTTGCATTCCCGTGCTTCCGAAATATACAAGGCGCCAAGCTGGAGACATGAAGTAACCTGGGCAAATAAAGGGACGAAACTGAAGAGCCGCATCACGTAGTTGCTCCCACGCCCACTGAACAGTTCCGGGACACGCCAGCAATTCTTATCGACGACGAGTGTTGATGAAAAAGTTGATCCGGATGCCTTGATCCACGAGGAAGCGATCCAGCAGGGTTGCCAGTGGTGGTCAAAGTCTTCACCGTGAAACCTGACAAACCGTGTTGGCGATTCGTTGCATTCCCGTGCTTCTGAAGTATACAAGGCGCTAAGCTGGAGACATGAAGTAACCTGGGCAAAGAAACAGACGAAATTGAAGGGCCGCATTACGTAGCTGCTTCCACGCCCACTGAACAGTTCCGGGACACGCCAGCACTTCATATCGACGACGAGTGTTGATGACATAATCGTTACGGATGTATTGATGCACGAGGAAGCGATCCAGCAGGTTTGCCAGTCGTGGTCAGTCTTCACCGTGAAGTCTGACGAAACGTGTTGGCAAATTGTTGCATTCCCGTGTTTCCGAAGTATATAAGGCGCTAAGCTGGAGGTATGAAGTAACCTGGGCAACGAAACGGACGAAATTGAAGAGCCGCATCACGTAGCTGCTCCCACGCCCACTGAACAGTTCCGGGACACGCCAGCAATTCTTATCGACGACGAGTGTTGACGAAAATGTCGATCCGGATGCCTTGATCCACGAGGAAGCGATCCAGCAGGGTTGCCAGTGGTGGTCAAAGATTTCACCGTGAAACCTGACGAACCGTGTTGGCGAGTCGTTGCATTCCCGTGCTTCAGAAATATACAAGGCGCCAAGCTGGAGACATGAAGTAACCTGGGCAAAGAAAGGGACGAAACTGAAGAGCCGTATCACGTCGCTGCTCCCACGCCCACTGAACAGTTCCGGGACACGCCAGGTCCTTATCGACGACCAGTGTTTATGACAAAGTCGATCCGGATGCGTTGACCAACGAGGAAGCGATCCAGCAGGTTTGCCAGTGGTGGTCAAAGTCTTCACAGTGAAAGCTGACGAAACGTGTTGGCGAGTCGTTGCATTCCCGTGCTTCCGAAGTATGCAAGGCGCCAAACTGAAGAAATGAAGTAACCTGGGCAAAGAAACGGACGAAATTGAAGAGCCGTATCACGTAGCTGCTTCCACTACCCACTGAACAGTTCCGAGACACGCCAGCACTTCATATCGACGACGAGTGTTGATGACATAATCGATTCGGATGTATTGATGCCCGAGGAAACGATCCAGCAGGTTTGCCAGTGGTGGTCAGTCTTCACCGTGAAGTCTGACGAAACGTGTTGGCG
Source organism: Amblyomma americanum (assembly GCF_052857255.1). Lineage (NCBI taxonomy): Eukaryota > Metazoa > Arthropoda > Arachnida > Ixodida > Ixodidae > Amblyomma > Amblyomma americanum. Next base: position 193,366,333 of record NC_135498.1, read on the forward strand.
AGTCGTTGCATTCCCGTGCTTCGAAGTATACAAGGCGCTAAGCTGCAGGCATGAAGTAACCTGGGCAAAGAAACGGACGAAATAGAAGAGCCGCGTCACGTAGCTGCTCCCACGCCCTCTGAACAGTTCCGGAACACGCCAGCAATTCTTATCGACGACGAGTGTTGACGGAAAGTCGATCCGGATGCCTTGATCAACGAGGAAGCGATCCAGCAGGTTTGCGAGTGGTGGTCAGTCTTCACCGTGAAAGCTGACGAAACGTGTTGGCGAGTCGTTGCATTCCCGTGCTTCCGAAATATAAACGGCGCCAAGCTGGAGACATGAAGTAACCTTGGCAAAGAAACGGACGAATTTGAAGAGCCGCACCACGTAGCTGCTTCCACGCCACCTGAACAGTTCCGGGACACGCCAGCAATTCTTATCGACTACGATTGTTGAAGAAAAAGTCGATCCGGATGCCTTGACCCACGAGGAAGCGATCCAGCAAGGTTGGCAGTGGTGGTCAATGTCTTCACGGTGAAAGCTGACGAAACGTGTTTGTGAGTCGTTGCATTCCCGTGCTTCCGAAGTGTGCAAGGCGTCAAGCTGGAGACATGAAGTAACCTGGGGCAAAGAAACGAACGAAATTGAAGAGCCCCGTCACGTAGCTTCTCCCACGCCCAATGAACAGTTCCGGGACACGCCAGCTGTTCTTATTGACGACGAGTGTTGATGATATAGTCGATCCTGATGCCTTGATCCACGAGGAAGCGATCCAGCAAGGTTGGCAGTGGTGGTCAAAGTCTTCACGGTGAAAGCTGACGAAACGTGTTGGCGTGTAGTTGCATTCCCGTTCTTCCGAAGTATGCAAGGCGCCAAGCTGGAGACATGAAGTAACCTGGGCAAAGAAACGGACGAAATTGAAGAGCCGCATCACGTAGCTGATCCCTCGCCCACTGAACAGTTCCAGGACACGCCAGCAATTCTTATGGACGACGCGTGGTGATGAAAAAGTCGATCCGGATGCCTTGATCCACGAGGAAGCGATCCAGCAAGGTTGGCAGTGGTGGTCAAAGTCTTCACGGTGAAAGCTGACGAAACGTGTTGGCGAGATGTTGCATTCCCGTTCTTCCGAAATATGCAAGGCGCCAAGCTGGAGACATGAAGCAACCTGGGCAAAGAAAGGGACGAAATTGAAGAGCCGCATCACGTAGCTGCTCCCACGCTCACTGAACAGTTCCGGGACACGCCAGCAATTCTTATCGACGGCGAGTGTTGACGAAAAATTTGATCCGGATGCCTTGATCCACGAGGAAGCGATCCAGCAAGGTTGGCAGTGGGGGTCAAAGTCTTCACGGTGAAAGCTGACGAAACGTGTTGGCGAGTTGTTGCATTCCCGTTCTTCCGAAGTATGCAAGGCGCCAAGCTGGAGACATGAAGTAACCGGGGCAAAGAAACGGACGAAATTGAAGAGCCGCATCACGTAGCTGCTCTCACGCCCACTGAACAGTTCCAGGACACGCCAGCAGTTCTTATGGACGGCGAGTGTCGATCACATAGTCGATCCGGATGTCTTGATGCACGAGGAAGCGATCCAGCAGGTTTGCGAGTGGTGGTCAGTCTTCACCGTGAGAGCTGACGAAACGTGTTGTCGAGTCGTTGCATTCCCGTTCTTCCGAAGTATGCAAGGCGCCAAGCTGGAGACATGAAGTAACCTGGGCAAAGAAACAGACGAAATTGAAGAGCCGCATTACGTAGCTGCTCCCACGCCCACTGAACAGTTCCGGGACACGCCAGATCCTTATCGACGACCAGTGTTTATGACAAAGTCGATCCGGATGCGTTGATCAACGAGGAAGCGATCCAGCAGGTTTGCCAGTGGTGGTCAAAGTCTTCACAGTGAAAGCTGACGAAACCTGTTGGCGAGTCGTTGCTTTCCGTGCTTCCGAAGTATGCAAGGCGCAAAGCTGGAGAAATGAAGTAACCTGGGCAAAGAAACGGACGAAATTGAAGAGCCGTATCACGTAGCTGCTTCCACGCCCACTGAACAGTTCCAGGACACGCCAGCACTTCATATCGACGACGAGTGTTGATGACATAATCGATCCGGATGTATTGATGCACGACGAAGCGATCCAGCATGTTTGTCAGTGGTGGTCAGCCTTCACCCTGAAAGCTGACGAAACGTGTTGGCGAGTCGTTGCATTCCCGTGCTTCCGAAGTATACAAGGCGCTAAGCTGCAGGCATGAAGTAACCTGGGCAAAGAAACGGACGAAATAGAAGAGCCGCGTCACGTAGCTGCTCCCACGCCCTCTGAATAGTTCCGGGACACGCCAGCAGTTCTCATTGACGACGAGTGTTGATGATGTAGTCGATCCTGATGCCTTGATTCATGAGGAAGCCATCAGCAGTGTTGTCAGTGGTGGTCAAAGTGTTCACCGTGAAAGCTGACGAAACGTGTTGGCGAGTCGTTGCATTCCCGTGCTTCCGAAATATACAAGGCGCCAAGCTGGAGACATGAAGTAATCCGGACAAAGAAACGGACGAAATTGAAGAGCCGCATCACGTAGCTGCTCCCACGCCCACTGAACAGTTCCGGGACACGCCAGCAGTTCTTATCGACGACGAGTGTTGATGACATAGTTGATCCGGATGCCTTGATCCACGAGGAAGCGATCGAGCAGGGTTGCCAGTGGTGGTCAAAGTGTTGTATCGTAGTCATGATAATTAGCAATCAAACAGTACACGTAGCATACGGTCGAGCCCATCTGTCTTCTCCTACTTTGTCGTCTTCTCTCCCCCCATGCGCGCGAGTGCGTGCAGCGCACTTGCCACACTTCATCTTTATCACATTTCCGCCGCACTTAAAAAAAACAAAATGTCTAGCGGATGTCATAGTCTTTGAACCATGCGGGCCGCTTCTTTTTGCGAGTACTTCGGCGCGGCGCCGCAGGAGGTGAAGCCGCAGTTGCCGCTGTGGATTTACTACACGAGGGTTGAGGAGCGGCTGCCGATTCCGGAGCGGGCGGAACGGCTGGCATCATATGGATTTAAGGCGCGTCCGAAGAAGGACCCTGGACCACGGTTCCGGACTGTGGACTGGGCGGCGGCATTCGGTTGCCGTCGATAGGCGGCGAAATATCAGCGAAAAGGGCCGCTGGAGCTGAGGAGGACAGTTGCTGCTGAACTACTTCTGGGCGAACCGCAGAAAACTTGGACGAGTGGCACACTCGCCCTTCATCCAGCAGATAAGATGCAGGTCCACGCTGCTCCACAACCTTCCGAGGCTCCGAAAACCGAGCTGACAGTTTGCCTCGCACATTTGGTTTGCGGACACGCACGTACTGGCCAATCTGAAAGTCACGACACTGGGCGCCACTCCGCTGGTCCGCATAAATCTTGTATTGCGCTTGTTTCTCGTCAAGCCTCTGCCGCAAAAGCTTAAGCGCTTTTGTCGGATCCATTGAGAAGGACTGATCCGGCAGTACTATGACGTTAAGTCTTCTGCGGGGCAACCAGTCATGAAGTAGGACAGCTGGTGCAATTCCTGTCGTGGCATGGGGCGTACAGCGGTAGACACCGAGGTAGTCCACAATCGCTGTACTTAGGTAACCTGGACAAATAAACGGACGAAATTGAAGAGCCGCATCACGTAGCTGCTCCCACGCCCACTGAACAGTTCCGGGACACGCCAGCAGTTCTTATCGACGACGAGTGTTGATGACATAGTTGATCCGGATGCCTTGATCCACGAGGAAGCAATCCAGCAGGTTTGCCCGTGGTGGTCAGTCTTCACCGTGAAAGCTGACGAAACGTGCTGGCGAGTCGTTGCATTCCCGTGCTTCCGAAGTATACAAGGCGCTAAGCTGCAGGCATGAAGTAACCTGGGCAAAGAAACGGACGAAATTGAAGAGCCGCGTCAAGTAGCTGCCCCCACGCCCAATGAACAGTTCCGGGACACTCCAGCTGTTCTTATTGACCACGAGTGTTGATGATATAGTCGTTCCTGATGCCTTGATCCACGAGGAAGCGATCCAGCAAGGCTGGCAGTGGTGGTCAAAGTCTTCACGGTGAAAGCTGACGAAACGTGTTGGCGAGTCGTTGCATTCCCGTTCTTCCGAAGTTTGCAAGGCGCCAAGCGGGAGACATGAAGTAACCTGGGCAAAGAAACAGACGAAATTGAAGAGTCGCATCACGCAGCTGATCCCACGCCCACTGAACAGTTCCAGGACACGCCAGAAGTTCTTATCGACGACCAGCGTTTATGACAAAGTCGATCCGGATGCGTTGATCAACGAGGAAGCGATCCAGCAGGTTTGCCAGTGGTGGTCAAAGTCTTCACAGTGAAAGCTGACGAACCGTGTTGGCGAGTCGTTGCATTTCCGTGCTTCTGAAGTATACAAGGCGCTAAGCTGGAGACATGAAGTAACCTGGGCAAAGAAACAGACGAAATTGAAGAGCCGCATCACGTAGCTGCTCCCACGCCCACTGAACAGTTCCGGGACACGCCAGCACTTCATATCGACGACGAGTGTTGATTACATAGTCGATCCGGATGTCTTGATGCACGAGCAAGCGATCCAGCAGGTTTGCACGTGGTGGTCAGTCTTCACCGTGAAAGCTGACGAAACGTGTTGGCGAGTCGTTGCATTCCCGTTCTTCCGAAGTATGCAAGGCGCCAAGCTGGAGACATGAAGTAACCTGGGCAAAGAAACGGACGAAATTGAAGAGCCCCATCACGTAGCTGATCCCTCGCCCACTGAACAGTTCCAGGACACGCCAGCAGTTCTTATCGACGGCGAGTGTTGATGACATAGGCGATCCAGATGCCTTGATCCACAAGAAAGCGACCCAGCAGGTTTGCCAGTGGTGGTCAAAGTCTTTACCGTGATAGCTGACGAAACGTGTTGGCGAGTTGTTGCGTTCCCGTGCTTCCGAAGTATTCAAGACGCTAAGCTGGAGGCATGAAGTAACCTGGGCAACGAAACGGACGAAATTGAAAAGCCGCACCACGTAGCTGATCCCACGCCCACTGAACAGTTCCAGGACACGCCAGCAGTTCTTCTCGACGGCGAGTGTTGATGACATAGTCGATCCGGATGCCTTGATCCATGAGGAAGCGATCCAGCAGGTTTGCCACTGGTGGTCAAAGTCTTCACCGTGAAAGCTGACGAAACGTGTTGGCGAGTTGTTGCATTCCCGTGGTTCCGAAGTATTCAAGACGCTAAGCTGGAGGCATGAAGTAACCTGGGCAACGAGAGGGACGAAATTGAAGAGCCGCATCACGTAGCTGCTCCCACGCAAACTGAAGAGTTCCTGGACACGCCAGCAATTCTTATCGACGACGAGTGTTGATGAAAAAGTCGATCCGGATGCCTTGATCCACGAGGAAGCGATCCAGCAGGGTTGCCAGTGGTGGTCAAAGTCTTCACCGTGAAAGCTGACGAACCGTGTTGGCGAGTCGTTGCATTCCCGTGCTTCCGAAGTATACAAGGCGCTAAGCTGCAGGCATGAAGTAACCTGGGCAAAGAAACGGACGAAATAGAAGAGCCGCGTCACGTAGCTGCTCCCACGCCCTCTGAATAGTTCCGGGACACGCCAGCAGTTCTCATTGACGACGAGTGTTGATGATGTAGTCGATCCTGATGCCTTGATTCATGAGGAAGCCATCAGCAGTGTTGTCAGTGGTGGTCAAAGTGTTCACCGTCAAAGCTGGCGAAACGTGTTGGCGAGTCGTTGCATTCCCGTGCTTCCGAAATATACAAGGCGCCAAGCTGTAGACATGAAGTAATCCGGACAAAGAAACGGACGAAATTGAAGAGCCGCATCACGTAGCTGCTCCCACGCCCACTGAACAGTTCCGGGACACGCCAGCAGTTCTTATCGACGACGAGTGTTGATGACATAGTTGATCCGGATGCCTTGATCCACGAGGAAGCGATCGAGCAGGGTTGCCAGTGGTGGTCAAAGTGTTGTATCGTAGTCATGATAATTAGCAATCAAACAGTACACGTAGCACACGGTCGAGCCCATCTGTCTTCTCCTACTTTGTCGTCTTCTCTCCCCCCATGCGCGCGAGTGCGTGCAGCGCACTTGCCACACTTCATCTTTATCACATTTCCGCCGCACTTAAAAAAAACAAAATGTCTAGCGGATGTCATAGTCTTTGAACCATGCGGGCCGCTTCTTTTTGCGAGTACTTCGGCGCGGCGCCGCAGGAGGTGAAGCCGCAGTTGCCGCTGTGGATTTACTACACGAGGGTTGAGGAGCGGCTGCCGATTCCGGAGCGGGCGGAACGGCTGGCATCATATGGATTGAAGGCGCGTCCGAAGAAGGACCCTGGACCACGGTTCCGGACTGTGGACTGGGCGGCGGCATTCGGTTGCCGTCGATAGGCGGCGAAATATCAGCGAAAAGGGCCGCTGGAGCTGAGGAGGACAGTTGCTGCTGAACTACTTCTGGGCGAACCGCAGAAAACTTGGACGAGTGGCACACTCGCCCTTCATCCAGCAGATAAGATGCAGGTCCACGCTGCTCCACAACCTTCCGACGCTCCGAAAACCGAGCTGACAGTTTGCCTCGCACATTTGGTTTGCGGACACGCACGTACTGGCCAATCTGAAAGTCACGACACTAAGCGCCACTCCGCTGGTCCGCATAAATCTTGTATTGCGCTTGTTTCTCGTCAGGCCTCTGCCGCAAAAGCTTAAGCGCTTTTGTCGGATCCATTGAGAAGGACTGATCCGGCAGTCCTATGACGTTAAGTCTTCTGCGGGGCAACCAGCCATGAAGTAGGACAGCTGGTGCAATTCCTGTCGTGGCATGGGGCGTACAGCGGTAGACACCGAGGTAGTCCACAATCGCTGTACTTAGGTAACCTGGACAAATAAACGGACGAAATTGAAGAGCGGCATCACGTAGCTGCTCCCACGCCCACTGAACAGTTCCGGGACACGCCAGCAGTTCTTATCGACGACGAGTGTTGATGACATAGTTGATCCGGATGCCTTGATCCACGAGGAAGCAATCCAGCAGGTTTGCCCGTGGTGGTCAGTCTTCACCATGAAAGCTGACGAAACGTGCTGGCGAGTCGTTGCATTCCCGTGCTTCCAAAGTATACAAGGCGCTAAGCTGCAGGCATGAAGTAACCTGGGCAAAGAAACGGACGAAATTGAAGAGCCGCGTCAAGTAGCTGCCCCCACGCCCAATGAACAGTTCCGGGACACTCCAGCTGTTCTTATTGACCACGAGTGTTGATGATATATTCGTTCCTGATGCCTTGATCCACGAGGAAGCGATCCAGCAAGGCTGGCAGTGGTGGTCAAAGTCTTCAAGGTGAAAGCTGACGAAACGTGTTGGCGAGTCGTTGCATTCCCGTTCATCCGAAGTTTGCAAGGCGCCAAGCGGGAGACATGAAGTAACCTGGGCAAAGAAACAGACGAAATTGAAGAGTCGCATCACGTAGCTGATCCCACGCCCACTGAACAGTTCCAGGACACGCCAGCAGTTCTTATCGACGACCAGCGTTTATGACAAAGTCGATCCGGATGCGTTGATCAACGAGGAAGCGATCCAGCAGGTTCGCCAGTGGTGGTCAAAGTCTTCACAGTGAAAGCTGACGAACCGTGTTGGCGAGTCGTTGCATTTCCGTGCTTCTGAAGTATACAAGGCGCTAAGCTGGAGACATGAAGTAACCTGGGCAAAGAAACAGACGAAATTGAAGAGCCGCATCACGTAGCTGCTCCCACGCCCACTGAACAGTTCCGGGACACGCCAGCAGTTCTTATCGACGGCGAGTGTTGATGACATAGGCGATCCAGATGCCTTGATCCACAAGAAAGCGACCCAGCAGGTTTGCCAGTGGTGGTCAAAGTCTTTACCGTGATAGCTGACGAAACGTGTTGGCGAGTTGTTGCGTTCCCGTGCTTCCGAAGTATTCAAGACGCTAAGCTGGAGGCATGAAGTAACCGGGGCAACGAAACGGACGAAATTGAAAAGCCGCACCACGTAGCTGATCCCACGCCCACTGAACAGTTCCAGGACACGCCAGCAGTTCTTCTCGACGGCGAGTGTTGATGACATAGTCGATCCGGATGCCTTGATTCATGAGGAAGCGATCCAGCAGGTTTGCCACTGGTGGTCAAAGTCTTCACCGTGAAAGCTGACGAAACGTGTTGGCGAGTTGTTGCATTCCCGTGGTTCCGAAGTATTCAAGACGCTAAGCTGGAGGCATGAAGTAACCTGGGCAACGAGACGGACGAAATTGAAGAGCCGCATCACGTAGCTGCTCCCACGCAAACTGAACAGTTCCTGGACACGCCAGCAATTCTTATCGACGACGAGTGTTGATGAAAAAGTCGATCCGGATGCCTTGATCCACGAGAAAGCGATCCAGCAGGGTTGCCAGTGGTGGTCAAAGTCTTCACCGTGAAAGCTGACGAACCGTGTTGGCGAGTCGTTGCATTCCCGTGCTTCCGAAATATACAAGGCGCCAAGCTGGAGAAATGAAGTAACCTGGGCAAAGAAACGGACGAAATTGAAGAGCCGTATCACGTAGCTGCTTCCACGCCCACTGAACAGTTCCAGGACACGCCAGCACTTCATATCGACGACGAGTGTTGATGACATAATCGTTACGGATGTATTGATGCACGAGGAAGCGATCCAGCAGGTTTGCCAGTCGTGGTCAGTCTTCACCGTGAAGTCTGACGAAACGTGTTGGCGAATTGTTGCATTCCCGTGTTTCCGAAGTATATAAGGCGCTAAGCTGGAGGTATGAAGTAACCTGGGCAACGAAACGGACGAAATTGAAGAACCGCATCACGTAGCTGCTCCCACGCCCACTGAACAGTTCCGGGACACGCCAGCAATTCTTATCGACGACGAGTGTTGACGAAAATGTCGATCCGGATGCCTTGATCCACGAGGAAGCGATCCAGCAGGGTTGCCAGTGGTGGTCAAAGTTTTCACCGTGAAACCTGACGAACCGTGTTGGCGAGTCGTTGCATTCCCGTGCTTCAGAAATATACAAGGCGCCAAGCTGGAGACATGAAGTAACCTGTGCAAAGAAACAGACGAAATTGAAGAGCCGCATCACGTAGCTGCTCCCACGCCCACTGAACAGTTCCGGGACACGCCAGCAGTTCTTATCGACGGCGAGTGTTGATGACATAGGCGATCCAGATGCCTTGATCCACAAGAAAGCGACCCAGCAGGTTTGCCAGTGGTGGTCAAAGTCTTTACCGTGATAGCTGACGAAACGTGTTGGCGAGTTGTTGCGTTCCCGTGCTTCCGAAGTATTCAAGACGCTAAGCTGGAGGCATGAAGTAACCGGGGCAACGAAACGGACGAAATTGAAAAGCCGCACCACGTAGCTGATCCCACGCCCACTGAACAGTTCCAGGACACGCCAGCAGTTCTTCTCGACGGCGAGTGTTGATGACATAGTCGATCCGGATGCCTTGATCCATGAGGAAGCGATCCAGCAGGTTTGCCACTGGTGGTCAAAGTCTTCACCGTGAAAGCTGACGAAACGTGTTGGCGAGTTGTTGCATTCCCGTGGTTCCGAAGTATTCAAGACGCTAAGCTGGAGGCATGAAGTAACCTGGGCAACGAGACGGACGAAATTGAAGAGCCGCATCACGTAGCTGCTCCCACGCAAACTGAACAGTTCCTGGACACGCCAGCAATTCTTATCGACGACGAGTGTTGATGAAAAAGTCGATCCGGATGCCTTGATCCACGAGAAAGCGATCCAGCAGGGTTGCCAGTGGTGGTCAAAGTCTTCACCGTGAAAGCTGACGAACCGTGTTGGCGAGTCGTTGCATTCCCGTGCTTCCGAAATATACAAGGCGCCAAGCTGGAGAAATGAAGTAACCTGGGCAAAGAAACGGACGAAATTGAAGAGCCGTATCACGTAGCTGCTTCCACGCCCACTGAACAGTTCCAGGACACGCCAGCACTTCATATCGACGACGAGTGTTGATGACATAATCGTTACGGATGTATTGATGCACGAGGAAGCGATCCAGCAGGTTTGCCAGTCGTGGTCAGTCTTCACCGTGAAGTCTGACGAAACGTGTTGGCGAATTGTTGCATTCCCGTGTTTCCGAAGTATATAAGGCGCTAAGCTGGAGGTATGAAGTAACCTGGGCAACGAAACGGACGAAATTGAAGAACCGCATCACGTAGCTGCTCCCACGCCCACTGAACAGTTCCGGGACACGCCAGCAATTCTTATCGACGACGAGTGTTGACGAAAATGTCGATCCGGATGCCTTGATCCACGAGGAAGCGATCCAGCAGGGTTGCCAGTGGTGGTCAAAGTTTTCACCGTGAAACCTGACGAACCGTGTTGGCGAGTCGTTGCATTCCCGTGCTTCAGAAATATACAAGGCGCCAAGCTGGAGACATGAAGTAACCTGTGCAAAGAAAGGGACGAAACTGAAGAGCCGTATCACGTCGCTGCTCCCACGCCCACTGAACAGTTCCGGGACACGCCAGGTCCTTATCGACGACCAGTGTTTATGACAAAGTCGATCCGGATGCGTTGACCAACGAGGAAGCGATCCAGCAGGTTTGCCAGTGGTGGTCAAAGTCTTCACAGTGAAAGCTGACGAAACGTGTTGGCGAGTCGTTGCATTCCCGTGCTTCCGAAGTATGCAAGGCGCCAAACTGAAGAAATGAAGTAACCTGGGCAAAGAAACGGACGAAATTGAAGAGCCGTATCACGTAGCTGCTTCCACGCCCACTGAACAGTTCCGAGACACGCCAGCACTTCATATCGACGACGAGTGTTGATGACATAATCGATTCGGATGTATTGATGCCCGAGGAAACGATCCAGCAGGTTTGCCAGTGGTGGTCAGTCTTCACCGTGAAGTCTGACGAAACGTGTTGGCGAGTCGTTGCATTCCCGTGCTTCCGAAATATAAACGGCGCCAAGCTGGAGACATGAAGTAACCTTGGCAAAGAAACGGACGAAATTGAAGAGCCGCATCACATAGCTGCTCCCACGCCCACTGAACAGTTCCGGGACACGCCAGCACTTCATATCGACGACGAGTGTTGATTACATAGTCGATCCGGATGTCTTGATGCACGAGCAAGCGATCCAGCAGGTTTGCACGTGGTGGTCAGTCTTCACCGTGAAAGCTGACGAAACGTGTTGGCGAGTCGTTGCATTCCCGTTCTTCCGAAGTATGCAAGGCGCCAAGCTGGAGACATGAAGTAACCTGGGCAAAGAAACGGACGAAATTGAAGAGCCCCATCACGTAGCTGATCCCTCGCCCACTGAACAGTTCCAGGACACGCCAGCAGTTCTTATCGACGGCGAGTGTTGATGACATAGGCGATCCAGATGCCTTGATCCACAAGAAAGCGACCCAGCAGGTTTGCCAGTGGTGGTCAAAGTCTTTACCGTGATAGCTGACGAAACGTGTTGGCGAGTTGTTGCGTTCCCGTGCTTCCGAAGTATTCAAGACGCTAAGCTGGAGGCATGAAGTAACCTGGGCAACGAAACGGACGAAATTGAAAAGCCGCACCACGTAGCTGATCCCACGCCCACTGAACAATTCCAGGACACGCCAGCAGTTCTTCTCGACGGCGAGTGTTGATGACATAGTCGATCCGGATGCCTTGATCCATGAGGAAGCGATCCAGCAGGTTTGCCACTGGTGGTCAAAGTCTTCACCGTGAAAGCTGACGAAACGTGTTGGCGAGTTGTTGCATTCCCGTGGTTCCGAAGTATTCAAGACGCTAAGCTTGAGGCATGAAGTAACCTGGGCAACGAGACGGACGAAATTGAAGAGCCGCATCACGTAGCTGCTCCCACGCAAACTGAAGAGTTCCTGGACACGCCAGCAATTCTTATCGACGACGAGTGTTGATGAAAAAGTCGATCCGGATGCCTTGATCCACGAGGAAGCGATCCAGCAGGGTTGCCAGTGGTGGTCAAAGTCTTCACCGTGAAAGCTGACGAACCGTGTTGGCGAGTCGTTGCATTCCCGTGCTTCCGAAATATACAAGGCGCCAAGCTGGAGAAATGAAGTAACCTGGGCAAAGAAACGGACGAAATTGAAGAGCCGTATCACGTAGCTGCTTCCACGCGCACTGAACAGTTCCAGGACACGCCAGCACTTCATATCGACGACGAGTGTTGATGACATAATCGATCCGGATGTATTGATGCACGAGGAAGCGATCCAGCATGTTTGTCAGTGGTGGTCAGTCTTCACCCTGAAAGCTGACGAAACGTGTTGGCGAGTCGTTGCATTCCCGTGCTTCCGAAGTATACAAGGCGCTAAGCTGCAGGCATGAAGTAACCTGGGCAAAGAAACGGACGAAATAGAAGAGCCGCGTCACGTAGCTGCTCCCACGCCCTCTGAATAGTTCCGGGACACGCCAGCAGTTCTCATTGACGACGAGTGTTGATGATGTAGTCGATCCTGATGCCTTGATTCATGAGGAAGCCATCAGCAGTGTTGTCAGTGGTGGTCAAAGTGTTCACCGTGAAAGCTGACGAAACGTGTTGGCGAGTCGTTGCATTCCCGTGCTTCCGAAATATACAAGGCGCCAAGCTGGAGACATGAAGTAATCCGGACAAAGAAACGGACGAAATTGAAGAGCCGCATCACGTAGCTGCTCCCACGCCCACTGAACAGTTCCGGGACACGCCAGCAGTTCTTATCGACGACGAGTGTTGATGACATAGTTGATCCGGATGCCTTGATCCACGAGGAAGCGATCGAGCAGGGTTGCCAGTGGTGGTCAAAGTGTTGTATCGTAGTCATGATAATTAGCAATCAAACAGTACACGTAGCACACGGTCGAGCCCATCTGTCTTCTCCTACTTTGTCGTCTTCTCTCCCCCCATGCGCGCGAGTGCGTGTAGCGCACTTGCCACACTTCATCTTTATCACATTTCCGCCGCACTTAAAAAAAACAAAATGTCTAGCGGATGTCATAGTCTTTGAACCATGCGGGCCGCTTCTTTTTGCGAGTACTTCGGCGCGGCGCCGCAGGAGGTGAAGCCGCAGTTGCCGCTGTGGATTTACTACACGAGGGTTGAGGAGCGGCTGCCGATTCCGGAGCGGGCGGAACGGCTGGCATCATATGGATTGAAGGCGCGTCCGAAGAAGGACCCTGGACCACGGTTCCGGACTGTGGACTGGGCGGCGGCATTCGGTTGCCGTCGATAGGCGGCGAAATATCAGCGAAAAGGGCCGCTGGAGCTGAGGAGGACAGTTGCTGCTGAACTACTTCTGGGCGAACCGCAGAAAACTTGGACGAGTGGCACACTCGCCCTTCATCCAGCAGATAAGATGCAGGTCCGCGCTGCTCCACAACCTTCCGACGCTCCGAAAACCGAGCTGACAGTTTGCCTCGCACATTTGGTTTGCGGACACGCACGTACTGGCCAATCTGAAAGTCACGACACTAAGCGCCACTCCGCTGGTCCGCATAAATCTTGTATTGCGCTTGTTTCTCGTCAGGCCTCTGCCGCAAAAGCTTAAGCGCTTTTGTCGGATCCATTGAGAAGGACTGATCCGGCAGTCCTATGACGTTAAGTCTTCTGCGGGGCAACCAGCCATGAAGTAGGACAGCTGGTGCAATTCCTGTCGTGGCATGGGGCGTACAGCGGTAGACACCGAGGTAGTCCACAATCGCTGTACTTAGGTAACCTGGACAAATAAACGGACGAAATTGAAGAGCGGCATCACGTAGCTGCTCCCACGCCCACTGAACAGTTCCGGGACACGCCAGCAGTTCTTATCGACGACGAGTGTTGATGACATAGTTGATCCGGATGCCTTGATCCACGAGGAAGCAATCCAGCAGGTTTGCCCGTGGTGGTCAGTCTTCACCATGAAAGCTGACGAAACGTGCTGGCGAGTCGTTGCATTCCCGTGCTTCCAAAGTATACAAGGCGCTAAGCTGCAGGCATGAAGTAACCTGGGCAAAGAAACGGACGAAATTGAAGAGCCGCGTCAAGTAGCTGCCCCCACGCCCAATGAACAGTTCCGGGACACTCCAGCTGTTCTTATTGACCACGAGTGTTGATGATACATTCGTTCCTGATGCCTTGATCCACGAGGAAGCGATCCAGCAAGGCTGGCAGTGGTGGTCAAAGTCTTCACGGTGAAAGCTGACGAAACGTGTTGGCGAGTCGTTGCATTCCCGTTCATCCGAAGTTTGCAAGGCGCCAAGCGGGAGACATGAAGTAACCTGGGCAAAGAAACAGACGAAATTGAAGAGTCGCATCACGTAGCTGATCCCACGCCCACTGAACAGTTCCAGGACACGCCAGCAGTTCTTATCGACGACCAGCGTTTATGACAAAGTCGATCCGGATGCGTTGATCAACGAGGAAGCGATCCAGCAGGTTTGCCAGTGGTGGTCAAAGTCTTCACAGTGAAAGCTGACGAACCGTGTTGGCGAGTCGTTGCATTTCCGTGCTTCTGAAGTATACAAGGCGCTAAGCTGGAGACATGAAGTAACCTGGGCAAAGAAACAGACGAAATTGAAGAGCCGCATCACGTAGCTGCTCCCACGCCCACTGAACAGTTCCGGGACACGCCAGCAGTTCTTATCGACGGCGAGTGTTGATGACATAGGCGATCCAGATGCCTTGATCCACAAGAAAGCGACCCAGCAGGTTTGCCAGTGGTGGTCAAAGTCTTTACCGTGATAGCTGACGAAACGTGTTGGCGAGTTGTTGCGTTCCCGTGCTTCCGAAGTATTCAAGACGCTAAGCTGGAGGCATGAAGTAACCTGGGCAACGAAACGGACGAAATTGAAAAGCCGCACCACGTAGCTGATCCCACGCCCACTGAACAGTTCCAGGACACGCCAGCAGTTCTTCTCGACGGCGAGTGTTGATGACATAGTCGATCCGGATGCCTTGATCCATGAGGAAGCGATCCAGCAGGTTTGCCACTGGTGGTCAAAGTCTTCACCGTGAAAGCTGACGAAACGTGTTGGCGAGTTGTTGCATTCCCGTGGTTCCGAAGTATTCAAGACGCTAAGCTGGAGGCATGAAGTAACCTGGGCAACGAGACGGACGAAATTGAAGAGCCGCATCACGTAGCTGCTCCCACGCAAACTGAACAGTTCCTGGACACGCCAGCAATTCTTATCGACGACGAGTGTTGATGAAAAAGTCGATCCGGATGCCTTGATCCACGAGAAAGCGATCCAGCAGGGTTGCCAGTGGTGGTCAAAGTCTTCACCGTGAAAGCTGACAAACCGTGTTGGCGAGTCGTTGCATTCCCGTGCTTCCGAAATATACAAGGCGCCAAGCTGGAGAAATGAAGTAACCTGGGCAACGAAACGGACGAAATTGAAAAGCCGCACCACGTAGCTGATCCCACGCCCACTGAACAGTTCCAGGACACGCCAGCAGTTCTTCTCGACGGCGAGTGTTGATGACATAGTCGATCCGGATGCCTTGATCCATGAGGAAGCGATCCAGCAGGTTTGCCACTGGTGGTCAAAGTCTTCACCGTGAAAGCTGACGAAAGGTGTTGGGGAGTCGTTGCATTCCCGTGCTTCTGAAGTATACAATTCGCTAAGCTGGAGACATGAAGTAACCTGGGAAGGGAAACGGACGGAATTGAAGAGCCGCATCACGTAGCTGCTCCCACGCCTACTGAACAGTTCCGGGACATTCCAGCAGTTCTTATCTACGGCGAGTGTTGATGACAAAATCGATCCGGATGCCTTGATCCACGAGGAAGCGATCCAGCAGGTGTGCGAGTGGTGGTCAAAGTCTTCACAGTTAAAGCTGACGAAACGTGTTGGCGAGTCGTTGCATTCCCGTGCTTCCGAAGAATACAAGGCGCCAAGCTGGAGACATGAAGTAACCTGGGCAGGGAAACGGACGAAATTGAATAGCAGCATCACGTAGCTGCTCCCACGCCCACTGAACAGTTCCGGGACATTCCAGCAGTTCTTATCGACGACGAGTGTTGATGACAAAGTCGATGCAAATGCCTTTAACCGCGAGGAAGCGATCCAGCAGGGTTGCCAGTGGTGGTCAAAGTATTCACCGTGAAAGCTGACGAAACGTTTTGGCGAGTCGTTGCATTCCCGCGCTTCCGAAATATACAAGGCGCCAAGCTGGAGACATGAAGTAATCCGGACAAAGAAACGGACGAAATTGAAGAGCCGCATCACGTAGCTGCTCCCACGCCCACTGAACAGTTCCGGGACACGCCAGCAGTTCTTATCGACGACGAGTGTTGATGACATAGTTGATCCGGATGCCTTGATCCACGAGGAAGCGATCGAGCAGGGTTGCCAGTGGTGGCCAAAGTGTTTTATCGTAGTCATGATAATTAGCAATCAAACAGTACACGTAGCACACGGTCGAGCCCATCTGTCTTCTCCTACTTTGTCGTCTTCTCTCCCCCCATGCGCGCGAGTGCGTGCAGGGCACTTGCCACACTTCATCTTTATCACATTTCCGCCGCACTTAAAAAAACAAAATGTCTAGCGGATGTCATAGTCTTTGAACCATGCGGGCCGCTTCTTTTTGCGAGTACTTCGGCGCGGCGCCGCAGGAGGTGAAGCCGCAGTTGCCGCTGTGGATTTACTACACGAGGGTTGAGGAGCGGCTGCCGATTCCGGAGCGGGCGGAACGGCTGGCATCATATGGATTGAAGGCGCGTCCGAAGAAGGACCCTGGACCACGGTTCCGGACTGTGGACTGGGCGGCGGCATTCGGTTGCCGTCGATAGGCGGCGAAATATCAGCGAAAAGGGCCGCTGGAGCTGAGGAGGACAGTTGCTGCTGAACTACTTCTGGGCGAACCGCAGAAAACTTGGACGAGTGGCACACTCGCCCTTCATCCAGCAGATAAGATGCAGGTCCACGCTGCTCCACAACCTTCCGACGCTCCGAAAACCGAGCTGACAGTTTGCCTCGCACATTTGGTTTGCGGACACGCACGTACTGGCCAATCTGAAAGTCACGACACTGGGCGCCACTCCGCTGGTCCGCATAAATCTTGTATTGCGCTTGTTTCTCGTCAAGCCTCTGCCGCAAAAGCTTAAGCGCTTTTGTCGGATCCATTGAGAAGGACTGATCCGGCAGTCCTATGACGTTAAGTCTTCTGCGGGGCAACCAGCCATGAAGTAGGACAGCTGGTGCAATTCCTGTCGTGGCATTGGGCGTACAGCGGTATACACCGAGGTAGTCCACAATCGCTGTACTTAGGTAACCTGGACAAATAAACGGACGAAATTGAAGAGCCGCATCACGTAGCTGCTCCCACGCCCACTGAACAGTTCCGGGACACGCCAGCAGTTCTTATCGACGACGAGTGTTGATGACATAGTTGATCCGGATGCCTTGATCCACGAGGAAGCAATCCAGCAGGTTTGCCCGTGGTGGTCAGTCTTCACCGTGAAAGCTGACGAAACGTGCTGGCGAGTCGTTGCATTCCCGTGCTTCCGAAGTATACAAGGCGCTAAGCTGGAGACATGAAGTAACCTGGGCAAAGAAACAGACGAAATTGAAGAGCCGCATCACGTAGCTGCTCCCACGCCCACTGAACAGTTCCGGGACACGCCAGCACTTCATATCGACGACGAGTGTTGATGACATAGTTGATCCGGATGCCTTGATTCACGAGGAAGCAATCCAGCAGGGTTGCGAGTGGTGGTCAAAGTCTTCACCGTGAAAGCTGACGAAACGTGTTGGCTAGTCGTTGCATTCCCGTGCTTCTGAAGTATACTAGGCGCCATGCCGGAGACATGAAGTATCCTGGGCAACGAAACGGACGAAATTGAAGAGCCCCGTCACGTAGATACTCCCACGTCCAATGAACAGTTCCCGCACACGCCAGCTGTTCTTATTGACGACGCATGTTGATGATATAGTCGATCCTGAAGCCTTGATCCACGAGGAAGCGATCCAGCAAGGTTGGCAGTGGTGGTTAAAGTCTTCACGGTGAAAGCTGACGAAACGTGTTGGCGAGTCGTTGCATTCCCGTGCTTCTGAAGTATGCAAGGCGCTAAGCTGGAGACATGTAGTAACCTGGGCAAAGAAACAGACGAAATTGAATAGCCGCATAACGTAGCAGCTCCCACGCCCACTGAACAGTTCCGAGATACGCCAGCTCCTTATCGACGACCAGTGTTGATGACAAAGTCGATCTGGATGCCTTGATCCACGAGGAAGCGATCCACCAGGTTTGCCAGTGATGGTCAAAGTCTTCACCGTGAAAGCTGACGAAACGTGCTGGCGAGTCGTTGCATTCCCGTGCTTCCGAAGTATACAAGGCGCTAAGCTGCAGGCATGAAGTAACCTGGGCAAAGAAACGGACGAAATTGAAGAGCCGCGTCAAGTAGCTGCCCACACGCCCAATGAACAGTTCCGGGACACTCCAGCTGTTCTTATTGACCACGAGTGTTGATGATATATTCGTTCCTGATGCCTTGATCCACGAGGAAGCGATCCAGCAAGGCTGGCAGTAGTGGTCAAAGTCTTCACGGTGAAAGCTGACGAAACGTGTTGGCGAGTCGTTGCATTCCCGTTCATCCGAAGTTTGCAAGGCGCCAAGCGGGAGACATGAAGTAACCTGGGCAAAGAAACAGACGAAATTGAAGAGTCGCATCACGTAGCTGATCCCACGCCAACTGAACAGTTCCAGGACACGCCAGCAGTTCTTATCGACGACCAGCGTTTATGACAAAGTCGATCCGGATGCGTTGAGCAAGCTGCGTTGAGCAACGAGGAAGCGATCCAGCAGGTTTGCCAGTGGTGGTCAAAGTCTTCACAGTGAAAGCTGACGAACCGTGTTGGCGAGTCGTTGCATTTCCGTGCTTCTGAAGTATACAAGGCGCTAAGCTGGAGACATGAAGTAACCTGGGCAAAGAAACAGACGAAATTGAAGAGCCGCATCACGTAGCTGCTCCCACGCCCACTGAACAGTTCCGGGACACGCCAGCACTTCATATCGACGACGAGTGTTGATTACATAGTCGATCCGGATGTCTTGATGCACGAGCAAGCGATCCAGCAGGTTTGCACGTGGTGGTCTGTCTTCACCGTGAAAGCTGACGAAACGTGTTGGCGAGTCGTTGCATTCCCGTTCTTCCGAAGTATGCAAGGCGCCA
The DNA here is from genome assembly GCF_052857255.1 of Amblyomma americanum. Classification (NCBI taxonomy): domain Eukaryota; kingdom Metazoa; phylum Arthropoda; class Arachnida; order Ixodida; family Ixodidae; genus Amblyomma; species Amblyomma americanum. Next base: position 193,385,434 of record NC_135498.1, read on the forward strand.
AGCTGGAGACATGAAGTAACCTGGGCAAAGAAACGGACGAAATTGAAGAGCCCCATCACGTAGCTGATCCCTCGCCCACTGAACAGTTCCAGGACACGCCAGCAGTTCTTATCGACGGCGAGTGTTGATGACATAGGCGATCCAGATGCCTTGATCCACAAGAAAGCGACCCAGCTGGTTTGCCAGTGGTGGTCAAAGTCTTTACCGTGATAGCTGACGAAACGTGTTGGCGAGTTGTTGCGTTCCCGTGCTTCTGAAGTATACAAGGAGCTAAGCTGGAGACATGAAGTAACCTGGGCAAAGAAACAGACGAAATTGAAGGGCCGCATTACGTAGCTGCTTCCACGCCCACTGAACAGTTCCGGGACACGCCAGCACTTCATATCGACGACGAGTGTTGATGACATAATCGTTACGGATGTATTGATGCACGAGGAAGCGATCCAGCAGGCTTGCCAGTCGTGGTCAGTCTTCACCGTGAAGTCTGACGAAACGTGTTGGCGAATTGTTGCATTCCCGTGTTTCCGAAGTATATAAGGCGCTAAGCTGGAGGTATGAAGTAACCTGGGCAACGAAACGGACGAAATTGAAGAACCGCATCACGTAGCTGCTCCCACGCCCACTGAACAGTTCCGGGACACACCAGCAATTCTTATCGACGACGAGTGTTGACGAAAATGTCGATCCGGATGCCTTGATCCACGAGGAAGCGATCCAGCAGGGTTGCCAGTGGTGGTCAAAGTTTTCACCGTGAAACCTGACGAACCGTGTTGGCGAGTCGTTGCATTCCCGTGCTTCAGAAATATACAAGGCGCCAAGCTGGAGACATGAAGTAACCTGGGCAAAGAAAGGGACGAAACTGAAGAGCCGTATCACGTCGCTGCTCCCACGCCCACTGAACAGTTCCGGGACACGCCAGGTCCTTATCGACGACCAGTGTTTATGACAAAGTCGATCCGGATGCGTTGACCAACGAGGAAGCGATCCAGCAGGTTTGCCAGTGGTGGTCAAAGTCTTCACAGTGAAAGCTGACGAAACGTGTTGGCGAGTCGTTGCATTCCCGTGCTTCCGAAGTATGCAAGGCGCCAAACTGAAGAAATGAAGTAACCTGGGCAAAGAAACGGACGAAATTGAAGAGCCGTATAACGTAGCTGCTTCCACGCCCACTGAACAGTTCCGAGACACGCCAGCACTTCATATCGACGACGAGTGTTGATGACATAATCGATTCGGATGTATTGATGCCCGAGGAAACGATCCAGCAGGTTTGCCAGTGGTGGTCAGTCTTCACCGTGAAGTCTGACGAAACGTGTTGGCGAGTCGTTGCATTCCCGTGCTTCCGAAATATAAACGGCGCCAAGCTGGAGACATGAAGTAACCTTGGCAAAGAAACGGACGAAATTGAAGAGCCGCATCACATAGCTGCTCCCACGCCCTCTGAAGAGTTCCGGGACACGCCAGCAATTCTTATCGACGACGAGTGTTGATGAAAAAGTCGATCCCGATTCCTTGATCCTCGAAGAAGCGATCCAGCAAGGTTGGCAGTGGTGGTCAAAGTCTTCACGGTGAAAGCTGACGAAACGTGTTGGCGAGTTGTTGCATTCCCGTGCTTCCTAAGTATACAAGGCGCCATGCTGGAGACATGAAGTAACCTGGGCAAAGAAACAGACGAAATTGAAGAGCCGCATTACCTAGCTGCTCCCACGCCCACTGAACAGTTCCGGGACACGCCAGCTCCTTATCGACGAGCAGTGTTGATGACAAAGTCGATCCGGATGCCTTGATCCACGAGGAAGCGATACAGCAGGTTTGCCAGTCGTGGTCAAAGTCTTCACAGTGAAAGCTGACGAAACGTGTTGGCGAGTCGTTGCATTCCCGTGCTTCCGAAATATACAAGGCGCCAAGCTGGAGACATGAAGTAACCTGGACAAAGAAACGGACGAATTTGAAGAGCCGCACCACGTAGCTGCTTCCACGCCACCTGAACAGTTCCGGGACACGCCAGCAATTCTTATCGACTACGATTGTTGAAGAAAAAGTCGATCCGGATGCCTTGACCCACGAGGAAGCGATCCAGCAAGGTTGGCAGTGGTGGTCAATGTCTTCACGGTGAAAGCTGACGAAACGTGTTTGTGAGTCGTTGCATTCCCGTGCTTCCGAAGTGTGCAAGGCGTCAAGCTGGAGACATGAAGTAACCTGGGGCAAAGAAACGAACGAAATTGAAGAGCCCCGTCACGTAGCTTCTCCCACGCCCAATGAACAGTTCCGGGACACGCCAGCTGTTCTTATTGACGACGAGTGTTGATGATATAGTCGATCCTGATGCCTTGATCCACGAGGAAGCGATCCAGCAAGGTTGGCAGTGGTGGTCAAAGTCTTCACGGTGAAAGCTGACGAAACGTGTTGGCGAGATGTTGCATTCCCGTTCTTCCGAAATATGCAAGGCGCCAAGCTGGAGACATGAAGCAACCTGGGCAAAGAAAGGGACGAAATTGAAGAGCCGCATCACGTAGCTGCTCCCACGCTCACTGAACAGTTCCGGGACACGCCAGCAATTCTTATCGACGGCGAGTGTTGACGAAAAATTTGATCCGGATGCCTTGATCCACGAGGAAGCGATCCAGCAAGGTTGGCAGTGGGGGTCAAAGTCTTCACGGTGAAAGCTGACGAAACGTGTTGGCGAGTTGTTGCATTCCCGTTCTTCCGAAGTATGCAAGGCGCCAAGCTGGAGACATGAAGTAACCGGGGCAAAGAAACGGACGAAATTGAAGAGCCGCATCACGTAGCTGCTCTCACGCCCACTGAACAGTTCCAGGACACGCCAGCAGTTCTTATGGACGGCGAGTGTCGATGACATAGTCGATCCGGATGTCTTGATGCACGAGGAAGCGATCCAGCAGGTTTGCGAGTGGTGGTCAGTCTTCACCGTGAGAGCTGACGAAACGTGTTGTCGAGTCGTTGCATTCCCGTTCTTCCGAAGTATGCAAGGCGCCAAGCTGGAGACATGAAGTAACCTGGGCAAAGAAACAGACGAAATTGAAGAGCCGCATTACGTAGCTGCTCCCACGCCCACTGAAGAGTTCCGGGACACGCCAGATCCTTATCGACGACCAGTGTTTATGACAAAGTCGATCCAGATGCGTTGATCAACGAGGAAGCGATCCAGCAGGTTTGCCAGTGGTGGTCAAAGTCTTCTCAGTGAAAGCTGACGAAACCTGTTGGCGAGTCGTTGCTTTCCGTGCTTCTGAAGTATTCAAGACGCTAAGCTGGAGGCATGAAGTAACCTGGGCAACGAGACGGACGAAATTGAAGAGCCGCATCACGTAGCTGCTCCCACGCAAACTGAAGAGTTCCTGGACACGCCAGCAATTCTTATCGACGACGAGTGTTGATGAAAAAGTCGATCCGGATGCCTTGATCCACGAGGAAGCGATCCAGCAGGGTTGCCAGTGGTGGTCAAAGTCTTCACCGTGAAAGCTGACGAACCGTGTTGGCGAGTCGTTGCATTCCCGTGCTTCCGAAATATACAAGGCGCCAAGCTGGAGAAATGAAGTAACCTGGGCAAAGAAACGGACGAAATTGAAGAGCCGTATCACGTAGCTGCTTCCACGCGCACTGAACAGTTCCAGGACACGCCAGCACTTCATATCGACGACGAGTGTTGATGACATAATCGATCCGGATGTATTGATGCACGAGGAAGCGATCCAGCATGTTTGTCAGTGGTGGTCAGTCTTCACCCTGAAAGCTGACGAAACGTGTTGGCGAGTCGTTGCATTCCCGTGCTTCCGAAGTATACAAGGCGCTAAGCTGCAGGCATGAAGTAACCTGGGCAAACAAACGGACGAAATAGAAGAGCCGCGTCACGTAGCTGCTCCCACGCCCTCTGAATAGTTCCGGGACACGCCAGCAGTTCTCATTGACGACGAGTGTTGATGATGTAGTCGATCCTGATGCCTTGATTCATGAGGAAGCCATCAGCAGTGTTGTCAGTGGTGGTCAAAGTGTTCACCGTGAAAGCTGACGAAACGTGTTGGCGAGTCGTTGCATTCCCGTGCTTCCGAAATATACAAGGCGCCAAGCTGGAGACATGAAGTAATCCGGACAAAGAAACGGACGAAATTGAAGAGCCGCATCACGTAGCTGCTCCCACGCCCACTGAACAGTTCCGGGACACGCCAGCAGTTCTTATCGACGACGAGTGTTGATGACATAGTTGATCCGGATGCCTTGATCCACGAGGAAGCGATCGAGCAGGGTTGCCAGTGGTGGTCAAAGTGTTGTATCGTAGTCATGATAATTAGCAATCAAACAGTACACGTAGCACACGGTCGAGCCCATCTGTCTTCTCCTACTTTGTCGTCTTCTCTCCCCCCATGCGCGCGAGTGCGTGCAGCGCACTTGCCACACTTCATCTTTATCACATTTCCGCCGCACTTAAAAAAAACAAAATATCTAGCGGATGTCATAGTCTTTGAACCATGCGGGCCGCTTCTTTTGCGAGTACTTCGGCGCGGCGCCGCAGGAGGTGAAGCCGCAGTTGCCGCTGTGGATTTACTACACGAGGGTTGAGGAGCGGCTGCCGATTCCGGAGCGGGCGGAACGGCTGGCATCATATGGATTGAAGGCGCGTCCGAAGAAGGACCCTGGACCACGGTTCCGGACTGTGGACTGGGCGGCGGCATTCGGTTGCCGTCGATAGGCGGCGAAATAGCAGCGAAAAGGGCCGCTGGAGCTGAGGAGGACAGTTGCTGCTGAACTACTTCTGGGCGAACCGCAGAAAACTTGGACGAGTGGCACACTCGCCCTTCATCCAGCAGATAAGATGCAGGTCCACGCTGCTCCACAACCTTCCGACGCTCCGAAAACCGAGCTGACAGTTTGCCTCGCACATTTGGTTTGCGGACACGCACGTACTGGCCAATCTGAAAGTCACGACACTAAGCGCCACTAAGCTGGTCCGCATAAATCTTGTATTGCGCTTGTTTCTCGTCAAGCCTCTGCCGCAAAAGCTTAAGCGCTTTTGTCGGATCCATTGAGAAGGACTTATCCGGCAGTCCTATGACGTTAAGTCTTCTGCGGGGCAACCAGCCATGAAGTAGGACAGCTGGTGCAATTCCTGTCGTGGCATGGGGCGTACAGCGGTAGACACCGAGGTAGTCCACAATCGCTGTACTTAGGTAACCTGGACAAATAAACGGACGAAATTGAAGAGCGGCATCACGTAGCTGCTCCCACGCCCACTGAACAGTTCCGGGACACGCCAGCAGTTCTTATCGACGACGAGTGTTGATGACATAGTTGATCCGGATGCCTTGATCCACGAGGAAGCAATCCAGCAGGTTTGCCCGTGGTGGTCAGTCTTCACCGTGAAAGCTGACGAAACGTGCTGGCGAGTCGTTGCATTCCCGTGCTTCCGAAGTATACAAGGCGCTAAGCTGCAGGCATGAAGTAACCTGGGCAAAGAAACGGACGAAATTGAAGAGCCGCGTCAAGTAGCTGCCCCCACGCCCAATGAACAGTTCCGGGACACTCCAGCTGTTCTTATTGACCACGAGTGTTGATGATATATTCGTTCCTGATGCCTTGATCCACGAGGAAGCGATCCAGCAAGGCTGGCAGTGGTGGTCAAAGTCTTCACGGTGAAAGCTGACGAAACGTGTTGGCGAGTCGTTGCATTCCCGTTCATCCGAAGTTTGCAAGGCGCCAAGCGGGAGACATGAAGTAACCTGGGCAAAGAAACAGACGAAATTGAAGAGTCGCATCACGTAGCTGATCCCACGCCCACTGAACAGTTCCAGGACACGCCAGCAGTTCTTATCGACGACCAGCGTTTATGACAAAGTCGATCCGGATGCGTTGATCAACGAGGAAGCGATCCAGCAGGTTTGCCAGTGGTGGTCAAAGTCTTCACAGTGAAAGCTGACGAACCGTGTTGGCGAGTCGTTGCATTTCCGTGCTTCTGAAGTATACAAGGCGCTAAGCTGGAGACATGAAGTAACCTGGGCAAAGAAACAGACGAAATTGAAGAGCCGCATCACGTAGCTGCTCCCACGCCCACTGAACAGTTCTGGGACACGCCAGCACTTCATATCGACGACGAGTGTTGATTACATAGTCGATCCGGATGTCTTGATGCACGAGCAAGCGATCCAGCAGGTTTGCACGTGGTGGTCAGTCTTCACCGTGAAAGCTGACGAAACGTGTTGGCGAGTCGTTGCATTCCCGTTCTTCCGAAGTATGCAAGGCGCCAAGCTGGAGACATGAAGTAACCTGGGCAAAGAAACGGACGAAATTGAAGAGCCCCATCACGTAGCTGATCCCTCGCCCACTGAACAGTTCCAGGACACGCCAGCAGTTCTTATCGACGGCGAGTGTTGATGACATAGGCGATCCAGATGCCTTGATCTACAAGAAAGCGACCCAGCAGGTTTGCCAGTGGTGGTCAAAGTCTTTACCGTGATAGCTGACGAAACGTGTTGGCGAGTTGTTGCGTTCCCGTGCTTTCGAAGTATTCAAGACGCTAAGCTGGAGGCATGAAGTAACCTGGGCAACGAAACGGACGAAATTGAAAAGCCGCACCACGTAGCTGATCCCACGCCCACTGAACAGTTCCAGGACACGCCAGCAGTTCTTCTCGACGGCGAGTGTTGATGACATAGTCGATCCGGATGCCTTGATCCATGAGGAAGCGATCCAGCAGGTTTGCCACTGGTGGTCAGTCTTCACCGTGAAAGCTGACGAAACGTGTTGGCGAGTTGTTGCATTCCCGTGGTTCCGAAGTATTCAAGACGCTAAGCTGGAGGCATGAAGTAACCTGGGCAACGAGACGGACGAAATTGAAGAGCCGCATCACGTAGCTGCTCCCACGCAAACTGAACAGTTCCTGGACACGCCAGCAATTCTTATCGACGACGAGTGTTGAAGAAAAAGTCGATCCGGATGCCTTGATCCACGAGGAAGCGATCCAGCAGGGTTGCCAGTGGTGGTCAAAGTCTTCACCGTGAAAGCTGACGAACCGTGTTGGCGAGTCGTTGCATTCCCGTGCTTCCGAAATATACAAGGCGCCAAGCTGGAGAAATGAAGTAACCTGGGCAAAGAAACGGACGAAATTGAAGAGCCGTATCACGTAGCTGCTTCCACGCCCACTGAACAGTTCCAGGACACGCCAGCACTTCATATCGACGACGAGTGTTGATGACATAATCGATCCGGATGTATTGATGCACGAGGAAGCGATCCAGCATGTTTGTCAGTGGTGGTCAGTCTTCACCCTGAAAGCTGACGAAACGTGTTGGCGAGTCGTTGCATTCCCGTGCTTCCGAAGTATACAAGGCGCTAAGCTGCAGGCATGAAGTAACCTGGGCAAAGAAACGGACGAAATAGAAGAGCCGCGTCACGTAGCTGCTCCCGCGCCCTCTGAATAGTTCCGGGACACGCCAGCAGTTCTCATTGACGACGAGTGTTGATGATGTAGTCGATCCTGATGCCTTGATTCATGAGGAAGCCATCAGCAGTGTTGTCAGTGGTGGTCAAAGTGTTCACCGTGAAAGCTGACGAAACGTGTTGGCGAGTCGTTGCATTCCCGTGCTTCCGAAATATACAAGGCGCCAAGCTGGAGACATGAAGTAATCCGGACAAAGAAACGGACGAAATTGAAGAGCCGCATCACGTAGCTGCTCCCACGCCCACTGAACAGTTCCGGGACACGCCAGCAGTTCTTATCGACGACGAGTGTTGATGACATAGTTGATCCGGATGCCTTGATCCACGAGGAAGCGATCGAGCAGGGTTGCCAGTGGTGGTCAAAGTGTTGTATCGTAGTCGTGATAATTAGCAATCAAACAGTACACGTAGCACACGGTCGAGCCCATCTGTCTTCTCCTACTTTGTCGTCTTCTCTCCCCCCAGGCGCGCGAGTGCGTGCAGCGCACTTGCCACACTTCATCTTTATCACATTTCCGCCGCACTTAAAAAAAAACAAAATGTCTAGCGGATGTCATAGTCTTTGAACCATGCGGGCCGCTTCTTTTTGCGAGTACTTCGGCGCGGCGCCGCAGGAGGTGAAGCCGCAGTTGCCGCTGTGGATTTACTACACGAGGGTTGAGGAGCGGCTGCCGATTCCGGAGCGGGCGGAACGGCTGGCATCATATGGATTGAAGGCGCGTCCGAAGAAGGACCCTGGACCACGGTTCCGGACTGTGGACTGGGCGGCGGCATTCGGTTGCCGTCGATAGGCGGCGAAATATCAGCGAAAAGGGCCGCTGGAGCTGAGGAGGACAGTTGCTGCTGAACTACTTCTGGGCGAACCGCAGAAAACTTGGACGAGTGGCACACTCGCCCTTCATCCAGCAGATAAGATGCAGGTCCACGCTGCTCCACAACCTTCCGACGCTCCGAAAACCGAGCTGACAGTTTGCCTCGCACATTTGGTTTGCGGACACGCACGTACTGGCCAATCTGAAAGTCACGACACTGGGCGCCACTCCGCTGGTCCGCATAAATCTTGTATTGCGCTTGTTTCTCGTCAAGCCTCTGCCGCAAAAGCTTGAGCGCTTTTGTCGGATCCATTGAGAAGGACTGATCCGGCAGTCCTATGACGTTAAGTCTTCTGCGGGGCAACCAGCCATGAAGTAGGACAGCTGGTGCAATTCCTGTCGTGGCATGGGGCGTACAGCGGTAGACACCGAGGTAGTCCACAATCGCTGTACTTAGGTAGCCTGGACAAATAAACGGACGAAATTGAAGAGCCGCATCACGTAGCTGCTCCCACGCCCACTGAACAGTTCCGGGACACGCCAGCAGTTCTTATCGACGGCGAGTGTTGATGACATAGTCGATCCGGATGCCTTGATCCATTAGGAAGCGATCCAGCAGGTTTGCCACTGGTGGTCAAAGTCTTCACCGTGAAAGCTGACGAAACGTGTTGGCGAGTTGTTGCATTCCCGTGGTTCCGAAGTATTCAAGACGCTAAGCTGGAGGCATGAAGTAACCTGGGCAACGAGACGGACGAAATTGAAGAGCCGCATCACGTAGCTGCTCCCACGCAAACTGAACAGTTCCTGGACACGCCAGCAATTCTTATCGACGACGAGTGTTGATGAAAAAGTCGATCCGGATGCCTTGATCCACGAGGAAGCGATCCAGCAGGGTTGCCAGTGGTGGTCAAAGTCTTCACAGTGAAAGCTGACGAACCGTGTTGGCGAGTCGTTGCATTCCCGTGCTTCCGAAATATACAAGGCGCCAAGCTGGAGACATGAAGTAACCTGGACAAAGAAACGGACGAAATTGAAGAGCCGCATCACGTAGCTGCTCCCACGCCCACTGAACATTTCCGGGACACGCCAGCAGTTCTTATCGATGACGAGTGTTGATGACATAGTTGATCCGGATGCCTTGATTCACGAGGAAGCAATCCAGCAGGGTTGCGAGTGGTGGTCAAAGTCTTCACCGTGAAAGCTGACGAAACGTGTTGGCTAGTCGTTGCATTCCCGTGCTTCTGAAGTATACTAGGCGCCATGCCGGAGACAAGAAGTATCCTGGGCAACGAAACGGACGAAATTGAAGAGCCCTGTCACGTAGATACTCCCACGTCCAATGAACAGTTCCCGCACACGCCAGCTGTTCTTATTGACGACGCATGTTGATGATATAGTCGATCCTGAAGCCTTGATCCACGAGGAAGCGATCCAGCAAGGTTGGCAGTGGTGGTTAAAGTCTTCACGGTGAAAGCTGACGAAACGTGTTGGCGAGTCGTTGCATTCCCGTGCTTCTGAAGTATGCAAGGCGCTAAGCTGGAGACATGTAGTAACCTGGGCAAAGAAACAGACGAAATTGAATAGCCGCATAACGTAGCAGCTCCCACGCCCACTGAACAGTTCCGAGATACGCCAGCTCCTTATCGACGACCAGTGTTGATGACAAAGTCGATCTGGATGCCTTGATCCACGAGGAAGCGATCCACCAGGTTTGCCAGTGATGGTCAAAGTCTTCACCGTGAAAGCTGACGAAACGTGCTGGCGACTCGTTGCATTCCCGTGCTTCCGAAGTATACAAGGCGCTAAGCTGCAGGCATGAAGTAACCTGGGCAAAGAAACGGACGAAATTGAAGAGCCGCGTCAAGTAGCTGCCCCCACGCCCAATGAACAGTTCTGGGACACTCCAGCTGTTCTTATTGACCACGAGTGTTGATGATATATTCGTTCCTGATGCCTTGATCCACGAGGAAGCGGTCCAGCAAGGCTGGCAGTGGTGGTCAAAGTCTTCACGGTGAAAGCTGATGAAACGTGTTGGCGAGTCGTTGCATTCCCGTTCATCCGAAGTTTGCAAGGCGCCAAGCGGGAGACATGAAGTAACCTGGGCAAAGAAACAGACGAAATTGAAGAGTCGCATCACGTAGCTGATCCCACGCCCACTGAACAGTTCCAGGACACGCCAGCAGTTCTTATCGACGACCAGCGTTTATGACAAAGTCGATCCGGATGCGTTGATCAACGAGGAAGCGATCCAGCAGGTTTGCCAGTGGTGGTCAAAGTCTTCACAGTGAAAGCTGACGAACCGTGTTGACGAGTCGTTGCATTTCCGTGCTTCTGAAGTATACAAGGCGCTAAGCTGGAGACATGAAGTAACCTGGGCAAAGAAACAGACGAAATTGAAGAGCCGCATCACGTAGCTGCTCCCACGCCCACTGAACAGTTCCGGGACACGCCAGCACTTCATATCGACGACGAGTGTTGATTACATAGTCGATCCGGATGTCTTGATGCACGAGCAAGCGATCCAGCAGGTTTGCACGTGGTGGTCTGTCTTCACCGTGATAGCTGACGAAACGTGTTGGCGAGTTGCTGCGTTCCCGTGCTTCCGAAGTATTCAAGACGCTAAGCTGGAGGCATGAAGTAACCTGGGCAACGAAACGGACGAAATTGAAAAGCCGCACCACGTAGCTGATCCCACGCCCACTGAACAGTTCCAGGACACGCCAGCAGTTCTTATCGACGGCGAGTGTTGATGACATAGTCGATCCGGATGCCTTGATCCATGAGGAAGCGATCCAGCAGGTTTGCCACTGGTGGTCAAAGTCTTCACCGTGAAAGCTGACGAAACGTGTTGGCGAGTTGTTGCATTCCCGTGGTTCCGAAGTATTCAAGACGCTAAGCTGGAGGCATGAAGTAACCTGGGCAACGAGACGGACGAAATTGAAGAGCCGCATCACGTAGCTGCTCCCACGCAAACTGAACAGTTCCTGGACACGCCAGCAATTCTTATCGACGACGAGTGTTGATGAAAAAGTCGATCCGGATGCCTTGATCCACGAGGAAGCGATCCAGCAGGGTTGCCAGTGGTGGTCAAAGTCTTCACCGTGAAAGCTGACGAACCGTGTTGGCGAGTCGTTGCATTCCCGTGCTTCCGAAATATACAAGGCGCCAAGCTGGAGACATGAAGTAACCTGGACAAAGAAACGGACGAAATTGAAGAGCCGCATCACGTAGCTGCTCCCACGCCCACTGAACATTTCCGGGACACGCCAGCAGTTCTTATCGATGACGAGTGTTGATGACATAGTTGATCCGGATGCCTTGATTCACGAGGAAGCAATCCAGCAGGGTTGCGAGTGGTGGTCAAAGTCTTCACCGTGAAAGCTGACGAAACGTGTTGGCTAGCCGTTGCATTCCCGTGCTTCTGAAGTATACTAGGCGCCATGCCGGAGACATGAAGTATCCTGGGCAACGAAACGGACGAAATTGAAGAGCCCCGTCACGTAGATACTCCCACGTCCAATGAACAGTTCCCGCACACGCCAGCTGTTCTTATTGACGACGCATGTTGATGATATAGTCGATCCTGAAGCCTTGATCCACGAGGAAGCGATCCAGCAAGGTTGGCAGTGGTGGTTAAAGTCTTCACGGTGAAAGCTGACGAAACGTGTTGGCGAGTCGTTGCATTCCCGTGCTTCTGAAGTATGCAAGGCGCTAAGCTGGAGACATGTAGTAACCTGGGCAAAGAAACAGACGAAATTGAATAGCCGCATAACGTAGCAGCTCCCACGCCCACTGAACAGTTCCGAGATACGCCAGCTCCTTATCGACGACCAGTGTTGATGACAAAGTCGATCTGGATGCCTTGATCCACGAGGAAGCGATCCACCAGGTTTGCCAGTGATGGTCAAAGTCTTCACCGTGAACGCTGACGAAACGTGCTGGCGAGTCGTTGCATTCCCGTGCTTCCGAAGTATACAAGGCGCTAAGCTGCAGGCATGAAGTAACCTGGGCAAAGAAACGGACGAAATTGAAGAGCCGCGTCAAGTAGCTGCCCCCACGCCCAATGAACAGTTCCGGGACACTCCAGCTGTTCTTATTGACCACGAGTGTTGATGATATATTCGTTCCTGATGCCTTGATCCACGAGGAAGCGGTCCAGCAAGGCTGGCAGTGGTGGTCAAAGTCTTCACGGTGAAAGCTGACGAAACGTGTTGGCGAGTCGTTGCATTCCCGTTCATCCGAAGTTTGCAAGGCGCCAAGCGGGAGACATGAAGTAACCTGGGCAAAGAAACAGACGAAATTGAAGAGTCGCATCACGTAGCTGATCCCACGCCCACTGAACAGTTCCAGGACACGCCAGCAGTTCTTATCGACGACCAGGGTTTATGACAAAGTCGATCCGGATGCGTTGATCAACGAGGAAGCGATCCAGCAGGTTTGCCAGTGGTGGTCAAAGTCTTCACAGTGAAAGCTGACGAACCGTGTTGGCGAGTCGTTGCATTTCCGTGCTTCTGAAGTATACAAGGCGCTAAGCTGGAGACATGAAGTAACCTGGGCAAAGAAACAGACGAAATTGAAGAGCCGCATCACGTAGCTGCTCCCACCCCCACTGAACAGTTCCGGGACACGCCAGCACTTCATATCGACGACGAGTGTTGATTACATAGTCGATCCGGATGTCTTGATGCACGAGCAAGCGATCCAGCAGGTTTGCACGTGGTGGTCTGTCTTCACCGTGAAAGCTGACAAAACGTGTTGGCGAGTCGTTGCATTCCCGTTCTTCCGAAGTATGCAAGGCGCCAAGCTGGAGACATGAAGTAACCTGGGCAAAGAAACGGACGAAATTGAAGAGCCCCATCACGTAGCTGATCCCTCGCCCACTGAACAGTTCCAGGACACGCCAGCAGTTCTTATCGACGGCGAGTGTTGATGACATAGGCGATCCAGATGCCTTGATCCACAAGAAAGCGACCCAGCTGGTTTGCCAGTGGTGGTCAAAGTCTTTACCGTGATAGCTGACGAAACGTGTTGGCGAGTTGTTGCGTTCCCGTGCTTCCGAAGTATTCAAGACGCTAAGCTGGAGGCATGAAGTAACCTGGGCAACGAAACGGACGAAATTGAAAAGCCGCACCACGTAGCTGATCCCACGCCCACTGAACAGTTCCAGGACACGCCAGCAGTTCTTCTCGACGGCGAGTGTTGATGACATAGTCGATCCGGATGCCTTGATCCATGAGGAAGCGATCCAGCAGGTTTGCCACTGGTGGTCAAAGTCTTCACCGTGAAAGCTGACGAAACGTGTTGGCGAGTTGTTGCATTCCCGTGGTTCCGAAGTATTCAAGACGCTAAGCTGGAGGCATGAAGTAACCTGGGCAACGAGACGGACGAAATTGAAGAGCCGCATCACGTAGCTGCTCCCACGCAAACTGAACAGTTCCTGGACACGCCAGCAATTCTTATCGACGACGAGTGTTGATGAAAAAGTCGATCCGGATGCCTTGATCCACGAGGAAGCGATCCAGCAGGGTTGCCAGTGGTGGTCAAAGTCTTCACCGTGAAAGCTGACGAACCGTGTTGGCGAGTCGTTGCATTCCCGTGCTTCCGAAATATACAAGGCGCTAAGCTGCAGGCATGAAGTAACCTGGGCAAACAAACGGACGAAATAGAAGAGCCGCGTCACGTAGCTGCTCCCACGCCCTCTGAATAGTTCCGGGACACGCCAGCAGTTCTCATTGACGACGAGTGTTGATGATGTAGTCGATCCTGATGCCTTGATTCATGAGGAAGCCATCAGCAGTGTTGTCAGTGGTGGTCAAAGTGTTCACCGTGAAAGCTGACGAAACGTGTTGGCGAGTCGTTGCATTCCCGTGCTTCCGAAATATACAAGGCGCCAAGCTGGAGACATGAAGTAATCCGGACAAAGAAACGGACGAAATTGAAGAGCCGCATCACGTAGCTGCTCCCACGCCCACTGAACAGTTCCGGGACACGCCAGCAGTTCTTATCGACGACGAGTGTTGATGACATAGTTGACTCGGATGCCTTGATCCACGAGGAAGCGATCGAGCAGGGTTGCCAGTGGTGGTCAAAGTGTTGTATCGTAGTCATGATAATTAGCAATCAAACAGTACACGTAGCACACGGTCGAGCCCATCTGTCTTCTCCTACTTTGTCGTCTTCTCTCCCCCCATGCGCGCGAGTGCGTGCAGCGCACTTGCCACACTTCATCTTTATCACATTTCCGCCGCACTTAAAAAAAACAGAATGTCTAGCGGATGTCATAGTCTTTGAACCATGCGGGCCGCTTCTTTTTGCGAGTACTTCGGCGCGGCGCCGCAGGAGGTGAAGCCGCAGTTGCCGCTGTGGATTTACTACACGAGGGTTGAGGAGCGGCTGCCGATTCCGGAGCGGGCGGAACGGCTGGCATCATATGGATTGAAGGCGCGTCCGAAGAAGGACCCTGGACCACGGTTCCGGACTGTGGACTGGGCGGCGGCATTCGGTTGCCGTCGATAGGCGGCGAAATATCAGCGAAAAGGGCCGCTGGAGCTGAGGAGGACAGTTGCTGCTGAACTACTTCTGGGCGAACCGCAGAAAACTTGGACGAGTGGCACACTCGCCCTTCATCCAGCAGATAAGATGCAGGTCCACGCTGCTCCACAACCTTCCGACGCTCCGAAAACCGAGCTGACAGTTTGCCTCGCACATTTGGTTTGCGGACACGCACGTACTGGCCAATCTGAAAGTCACGACACTGGGCGCCACTCCGCTGGTCCGCATAAATCTTGTATTGCGCTTGTTTCTCGTCAAGCCTCTGCCGCAAAAGCTTAAGCGCTTTTGTCGGATCCATTGAGAAGGACTGATCCGGCAGTCCTATGACGTTAAGTCTTCTGCGGGGCAACCAGCCATGAAGTAGGACAGCTGGTGCAATTCCTGTCGTGGCATGGGGCGTACAGCGGTAGACACCGAGGTAGTCCACAATCGCTGTACTTAGGTAACCTGGACAAATAAACGGACGAAATTGAAGAGCCGCATCACGTAGCAGCTCCCACGCCCACTGAACAGTTCCGGGACACGCCAGCAGTTCTTATCGACGACGAGTGTTGATGACATAGTTGATCCGGATGCCTTGATCCACGAGGAAGCAATCCAGCAGGTTTGCCCGTGGTGGTCAGTCTTCACCGTGAAAGCTGACGAAACGTGCTGGCGAGTCGTTGCATTCCCGTGCTTCCGAAGTATACAAGGCGCTAAGCTGGAGACATGAAGTAACCTGGGCAAAGAAACAGACGAAATTGAAGAGCCGCATCACGTAGCTGCTCCCACGCCCACTGAACAGTTCCGGGACACGCCAGCACTTCATATCGACGACGAGTGTTGATTACATAGTCGATCCGGATGTCTTGATGCACGAGCAAGCGATCCAGCAGGTTTGCACGTGGTGGTCAGTCTTTACCGTGATAGCTGACGAAACGTGTTGGCGAGTTGCTGCGTTCCCGTGCTTCCGAAGTATTCAAGACGCTAAGCTGGAGGCATGAAGTAACCTGGGCAACGAAACGGACGAAATTGAAAAGCCGCACCACGTAGCTGATCCCACGCCCACTGAACATTTCCGGGACACGCCAGCAGTTCTTATCGATGACGAGTGTTGATGACATAGTTGATCCGGATGCCTTGATTCACGAGGAAGCAATCCAGCAGGGTTGCGAGTGGTGGTCAAAGTCTTCACCGTGAAAGCTGACGAAACGTGTTGGCTAGTCGTTGCATTCCCGTGCTTCTGAAGTATACTAGGCGCCATGCTGGAGACATGAAGTAACCTGGGCAACGAAACGGACGAAATTGAAGAGCCCCGTCACGTAGATACTCCCACGTCCAATGAACAGTTCCCGCACACGCCAGCTGTTCTTATTGACGACGCATGTTGATGATATAGTCGATCCTGAAGCCTTGATCCACGAGGAAGCGATCCAGCAAGGTTGGCAGTGGTGGTTAAAGTATTCACGGTGAAAGCTGACGAAACGTGTTGGCGAGTCGTTGCATTCCCGTGCTTCTGAAGTATGCAAGGCGCTAAGCTGGAGACATGTAGTAACCTGGGCAAAGAAACAGACGAAATTGAATAGCCGCATTACGTAGCTGCTCCCACGCCCACTGAACAGTTCCGAGATACGCCAGCTCCTTATCGACGACCAGTGTTGATGACAAAGTCGATCTGGATGCCTTGATCCACGAGGAAGCGATCCACCAGGTTTGCCAGTGATGGTCAAAGTCTTCACTGTGAAAGCTGACGAAACGTGTTGGCGAGTTGTTGCATTCCCGTGCTTCCGAAGTATACAAGGCGCTAAGCTGGAGGCATGAAGTAACCTGGGCAACGAAACGGACGAAATTGAAGAGCCGCATCACGTAGCTGCTCCCACGCCGACTGAACAGTTACGGGACACGCCAGCAATTCTTATCGACGACGAGTGTTGATGAAAAAATTGATCCGGGTGCCTTGATCCACGAGGAAGCGATCCAGCAGGTTTGCCAGTGGTGGTCAAAGTCTTCACAGTGAAAGCTGACGAAACGTGTTGGCGAGTCGTTGCATTCCCGTGCTTCCGATACAAGGCGCCAAGCTGGAGACATGAAGTAACCTGGGCAAAGAAAGGGACGAAACTGAAGAGCCGTATCATGTAGCTGCTTCCACGCCCACTGAACAGTCCTGGGACACGCCAGCAGTTCTTATTGACGAGGAGTGTTGATGATATAGTCGACCATGATGCCTTGATTCACGAGGAAGCGATCAGCAGTGTTGTCAGTGGTGGTCAAAGTCTTCCCCGTGAAAGCTGACGAAACGTGTTGGCGAGTCGTTGCATTCCCGTGCTTCCGATGTATGCAAGGCGCCAAGCTGGAGAAATGAAGCAGCCTGGGCAAAGAAACGGACGAAATTGAAGAGCCGTATCACGTAGCTGCTTCCACGCCCACTGAACAGTTCCGGGACACGCCAGCAATTCTTATCGACGACGAGTGTTGATGAAAAAATCGATCCGGATGCCTTGATCCACGAGGAAGCGATCCAGCAGGTTTGCCAGTGGTGGTCGAAGTCTTCACAGTGAAAGCTGACGAAACGTGTTGGCGAGTCGTTACATTCCCGTTCTTCCGAAGTGTGCAAGGCGCCAAGCTGGAGACATGAAGTAACCTGGGCAAAGAAACGGACGAAATTGAAGTGCCGCATCACGTAGCTGATCCCACGCCCACTGAACAGTTCCAGGACACGCCAGCAGTTCTTATCGACAGCGAGTGTTGATGACATAGCTGATCCGGATGCCTTGATCCACGAGGAAGCGATCCAGGAGGTTTGCCAGTAGTGGTCAAAGTCTTCACCGTGAAAGCTGACGAAACGTGTTGGCGAGTCGTTGCATTCCCGTGCTTCCGAAGTATACAAGGCGCTAAGCTGCAGGCATGAAGTAACCTGGGCAAAGAAACGGACGAAATTGAAGAGCCGCGTCACGTAGCTGCCCCCACGCCCAATGAACAGTTCCGTGACACGCCAGCTGTTCTTATTGACAACGAGTGTTGATGATATAGTCGATCCTGATGCCTTGATCCATGAGGAAGCGATCCAGCAAGGTTGGCAGTGGTGGTGAAAGTCTTCACGGTGAAAGCTGACGAAACTTGTCGGCGAGTCGTTGCACTCCCGTTCTTACGAAGTATGCAAGGCGCCAAGCTGGAGACATGAAGTAACCTGGGCAAAGAAACGGACGAAATTGAAGAGCCGCACCACGTAGCTGCTCCCACGCCCACTGAACAGTTCCGGGACACGCCAGCAATTCTTATCGACTACGATTGTTGATGATATAGTCGATCCTGAAGCCTTGATCCACGCGGAAGCGATCCAGCCAAGGTTGGCAGTGGTGGTCAAAGTCTTCACGGTGAAAGCTGACGAAACGTGTTGGCGAGTCGTTGCATTCCTGTGCTTCTGAAGTATGCAAGGCGCTAAGCTGGAGACATGTAGTAACCTGGGCAAAGAAACAGACGAAATTGAATAGCCGCATTACGTAGCTGCTCCCACGCCCACTGAACAGTTCCGAGATACGCCAGCTCCTTATCGACGACCAGTGTTGATGAAAAAGGCGATCCGGATGCCTTGATCCACGAGGAAGCGATCCAGCAGGGTTGCCAGTGGTGGTCAAAGTCTTCACCGTGAAAGCTGACGCACCTTGTTGGCGAGTCGTTGCATTCCTGTGCTTCTGAAGTATGGAAGGCGCTAAGCTGGAGACATGTAGTAACCTGGGCAAAGAAAGAGACGAAATTGAATAGCCGCATTACGTAGCTGCTGCCACGCCCACTTAACAGTTCCGAGATACGCCAGCTCCTTATCGACGACCAGTGTTGATGACAAAGTCGATCCGGATGCCTTGATCCACGAGGAAGCGATCCAGCCAAGGTTGGCAGTGGTGGTCAAAGTCTTCCCGGTGAAAGCTGACGAAACGTGTTGGCGAGTCGTTGCATTCCTGTGCTTCTGAAGTATGCAAGGCGCTAAGCTGGAGACATGTAGTAACCTGGGCAAAGAAACGGACGAAATTGAAGAGCCGCACCACGTAGCTGCTCCCACGCCCACTGAACAGTTCCGGGACACGCCAGCAACTCTTATCGACGACGAGTGTTAATGAAAAAGGCGATCCGGATGCCTTGATCCACGCGGAAGCGATCCAGCAGGGTTGCCAGCGGTGGTCAAAGTCTTCACCGTGAAAGCTGACGCACCTTGTTGGCGAGTCGTTGCATAACTGTGCTTCTGAAGTATGCAAGGCGCTAAGCTGGAGACATGTAGTAACCTGGGCAAAGAAACAGACGAAATTGAATAGCCGCATTACGTATCTGCTCCCACGCCCACTGAACAGTTCCGAGATACGCCAGCTCCTTATCGACGACCAGTGTTGATGACAAAGTCGATCCGGATGGCTTGATCCACGAGGAAGCGATCCAGCAGGTTTGCCAGTGGTGGTCAAAGTCTTCACAGTGAAAGCTGACGAAACGTGTTGGCGAGTTGTTGCATTCCCGTGCTTCCGAAGTATACAAGGCGCTAAGCTGGAAGCATGAAGTAACCTGGGCAACGAAACGGACGAAATTGAAGAGCCGCATCACGTAGCTGCTCCCACGCCGACTGAACAGTTACGGGACACGCCAGCAATTCTTATCGACGACGAGTGTTGATGAAAAAATCGAACCGGATGCCTTGATCCACGAGGAAGCGATCCAGCAGGTTTGCCAGTGGTGGTCAAAGTCTTCACAGTGAAAGCTGACGAAACGTGTTGGCGAGTTGTTGCATTCCCGTGCTTCCGAAGTATACAAGACGCTAAGCTGGAGGCATGAAGTAACCTGGGCAATGAAACGGACGAAATTGAAGAGCCGCACCACGTAGCTGCTCCCACGCCCACTGAACAGTTCCGGGACACGCCAGCAATTCTTATCGACTACGATTGTTGATCAAAAAGTCGATCCGTAAGCCTTGACCCACTAGGAAACGATCCATCAAGGTTGGCAGTGGTGGTCAATGTCTTCACGGTGAAAGCTGACGAATCGTGTTGGCTATTCGTTGTATTCCCGTGCTTCCGAAGTGTACAAGGCGCCAACCTGGTGACATGAAGTAACCTGGGCAAAGAAACGGAGGAAATCGAAGAGCCGCATCACGTAGCTGCTCTTACGCCCACTGAACATTTCCGGGACACGCCAAAAGTTCTTATCGACGACGAGTGTTGATGATATAGTCGATCCGGATATCCTGATGCACGAGGAAGCGATCCAGCAGGTTTGCCAGTGGTGGTCAGTCTTCACCGTTAAAGCTGACGAAACGTGTTGGCGAGTCGTTGCATTCTCGTGCTTCCGAAGTATACAAGGCGCTAAGCTGGAGGCATGAAGTAACCTGGGCAAAGAAACGGACGAAATTGAAGAGCCGCGTCACGTAACCGCTCCCACGCCCACTGAACAGTTCCGGGACACGACAGCAGTTCTTATTGACGAAGAGTGTTGATGATATAGTCGATTCTGATGCCTTGATTCGCGAGGAAGCGATCAGCTGTGTTCTCAGTGGTGCTCAAAGTCCACACCGTGAAAGCTGACGAAACGTGTTGGCGAGTCGTTGCATTCCCGTGCTTCCGAAGTGTACAAGGCGCCAAGCTGGATACATGAAGTAACCTGGGCAAAGAAACGGAGGAATTCGAAGAGCCGCATCACGTATCTGCTCCCACGCCCACTGAACAGTTCCGGGACATGCCAGCAGTTCTTATCGACGACGAGTGTTGATGACATAGTCGATCAGGATGCCTTGATCCACGAGGAAGCGATCCGGCAGGTTTGCTAGTGGTGATCAAAGTCTTCACCGTGAAAGCTAAAGAAACGTGTTGGCGAGTTGTTGCATTCCCGTGCTTCCGAAGTATACAAGGTGCTAAGCTGGAGGCATGAAATAACCTTTGCAACGAAACGGACGAAATTGAAGAGCCGCATCACGTAGCTGCTCCCACGCCCACTGAACAGTTACGGGACACGCCAGCAATCCTTATCGACGATGAGTGTTGATGAAAAAGTCGATCCGGATGCCTTAATCGACGAGGAAGCAATCCAGAAGGGTGGCCAGTGGTGGTCAAAGTCTTCACCCTGAAAGCTGACGAAACGTGTTGGCTAGTCATTGCATTCCCGTGCTTCCGAAGTGTACAAGGCGCCAAGCTGAATACATGAAGTAACCTGTGCAAAGAAACGGAGGAAATCGAAGAGCCGCATCACGTAGCAGCTCCCACGCCCACTGAACAGTTCCGGGACACGCCAGCAGTTCTTATCGACGACGAGTGTTGATGACATATCGATTCTGATGCCTTGATTCCCGATGAAGCGATCAGCAGTGTTGCCAGCCGTGGTCAGTCTTCACCGTGAAAGCTGACGAAACGTGTTGGCGAGTCGTTGCATTATAGTGCTTCCGAAGTACACAAGGCGCTAAGCTGGAGGCATGAAGTAACCTGGGCAGAGAAACGGACGAAATTGAACAGCCGCGTCACGTAGCCGCTCCCACGCCCACTGAACAGTTCCGGGACACGCCAGCAGTTCTTATTGACGACGAGTGTTGATGATTTAGGCGATCCTGATGCCTTGATTCACGAGGAAGCGATCAGCAGTGTTGTCAGTGGTGCTCAAAGTCCACACCGTGAAAGCTGACGAAACGTGTTGGCGAGTCGTTGCATTCCCGTGCTTCCGAAGTATAGAAGGCGCCGATCTGGAGACATGAAGTAACCTGGGCAAAGAAAGGGACGAAATCGAAGAGCCGCATCACGTAGCTGCTCCGAGGCCCACTGAACAGTTCCAGGACACGCCAGCAGTTCTTATCGACGGCGAGTGTTGATGACATAGTCGATTCTGATGCCTTGATTCACGAGGAAGCGATCAGCAGTGTTGCCAGCCGTGGTCAGTCTTCACCGTGAAAGCTGACGAAACGTGTTGGCGAGTTGCTGCATTCCCGTGCTTCCGAAGTATACAAGTCTCCAAGCTGGATACATGAAGTAACCTGGGCAAAGAAACGGAGGAATTCGAAGAGCCGCATCACGTATCTGCTCCCACGCCCACTGAACAGTTCCGGGACATGCCAGCAGTTCTTATCGACGACGAGTGTTGATGACATAGTCGATCCTGATGCCTTGATTCACGAGGAAGCGATCAGCAGTGTTGCCAGCCGTGGTCAGTCTTCACCGTGAAAGCTGACGAAACATGTAGGCGAGTCGTTGCATTCCCGTGCTTCCGAAGTATACAAGGCGCTAAGCTGGAGGCATGAAGTAACCTGGGCAACGAAACGGACGAAATTGAAGAGACGCATCACGTAGCTGCTCCCACGCCCACTGAACAGTTCCGGGACACGCCACCAATACTTATCGACGACGAGTGTTGAAGAAACAGTCGATTCGGATGCCTTGATCCACGAGGAAGCGATCCAGCAGGGTTGCCTATGGTGGTCGAAGTCTTCACCGTGAAAGCTGACGAAACGTGTTGGCGAGTCGCTGCATTCCCGTGCTTTCGAAGTATACAAGGCGCTAAGCTAGGGACATAAAGTAACCTGGGAAGGGAAACGGTGGAAATTGAAGAGTCGCATCACGTAGCTGCTCCCACGCCCACTGAACAGTTCCAGGACACGCCCGCAGTTCCTATCGACGACGAGTGTTTATGACATAGTTGATCCGGATGCCTTGATCCACGAGGAAGCGATCCAGCAGGGTTGCCAGTGGTGGTCAAAGTCTTCACCGTGAAAGCTGACGAAACGTGTTGGCTAGTCGTTGCATTCCCGTGCTTCCGAAATCTACAAGGCACCAAGCTGGAGACATGAAGTAACCTGGGCAAAGAAACGGAGGAAATCGAAGAGCCGCATCACGTAGCTGCTCCCACGCCCACTGAACAGTTCCGGGACATTCCAGCAGTTCTTATCGACGACGAGTGCTGATGACATGGTCGATGCGGATGCCTTCATCCACGAGGAAGCGATCCATCAGGTTTGCCAGTGGCGGTCAGTCTTCACCGTGAAAGCTGACGAAACATGTTGGCTAGTCGTTGCATTCCCGTGCTTCCGAAGTATGCAAGGCGCCAAGCTGGAGACATGAAGAAACCTGGGCAGGGAAACGGATGAAATTGAAGAGCAGCATCACGTAGCTGCTCCCACGCCCACTGAACAGTTCCGGGACATTCCAGCAGTTCTTATCGACGACGAGTGTTGATGACAAAGTCGATGCAAATGCCTTGAACCGCGAGGAAGCGATCCAGCAGGGTTGCCAGTGGTGGTCAAAGTATTCACCGTGAAAGCTGACGAAACGTTTTGGCGAGTCGTTGCATTCCTGTGCTCCTGAAATATACAAGGCGCCAAGCTGGAGACATGAAGTAACCTCGGCAAAGAAACGGACGAGATTGAAGAGCCGCATCACGTAGCTGCTTCCACGCCCACTGAACAGTTCCGGGACACGCCAGCAATTCTTATCGACGATTAGTGTTGATGAAAAAGTGGATCCAGATGCCTTGATCCACGAGGAAGCGATCCAGCAAGGTTGGCAGTGGTGGTCAAAGTCTTCACGGTGAACGCTGACGAAACGTGTTGGCTAGTCATTGCATTCCCGTGCTTCCGAAGTGTTCAAGGCGCCAAGCTGGAGACATGAAGTAACCTGGGCAAACAAGCGGAGGAAATCGAAGAGCCGCATCACGTAGTTGCTCCCACGCCCACTGAACAGTTCCGGGACACTCCAGCAATTCTTATCGACGACGAGTGTTGATGACATAGTCGATCCGGATGTCTTGATGCACGAGGAAGCGATCCATGAGGTTTGCCAGTAGTGGTCAGTCTTCACCGTGAAAGCTGACGAAACGTGTTGGCAAGTCGTTGCATTCCCGTGCTTCCGAAGTATACAAGGCGCTAAGCTGGAGGCATGAAGTAACCTGGGCAAAGAAACGGACGAAATTGAACAGCCGCGTCACGTAGCCGCTCCCACGCCCACTGAACAGTTCCGGGACACGCCAGCAGTTCTTATTGACGACGAGTGTTGATGATGTAGTCGATCCTGATGCCTTGATTCAAGAGGAAGCGATCAGCAGTGTTGTCAGTTTTGCTCAAAGTCCACACCGTGAAAGCTGACGAAACGTGCTGGCGAGTCGTTGCATTCCCGTGCTTCCGAAGTATAGAAGGCGCCAATCTGGAGACATGACGTAACCTGGGCAAAGAAAGGGACGAAATCGAAGAGCCGCATCACGTAGCTGCGCCGACGCCCACTGAACAGTTCCAGGACACGCCAGCAGTTCTTATCGACGGCGAGTGTTGATGACATAGTCGATCCTGATGCCATGATTCACGAGGAAGCGATCAGCAGTGTTGCCAGCCGTGGTCAGTCTTCACCGTGAAAGCTGACGAAACGTGTTGGCTAGTCGTTGCATTCCCGTGCTTCCGAAGTATACAAGTCTCCAAGCTGGATACATGAAGTAACCTGGGCAAAGAAACGGAGGAATTCGAAGAGCCGCATCACGTATCTGCTCCCACGCCCACTGAACAGTTCCGGGACATGCCAGCAGTTCTTATCGACGACGAGTGTTGATGACATAGTCGATCCTGATGCCTTGATTCACGAGGAAGCGATCAGCAGTGTTGCCAGCCGTGGTCAGTCTTCACCGTGAAAGCTGACGAAACATGTAGGCGAGTCGTTGCATTCCCGTGCTTCCGAAGTATACAAGGCGCTAAGCTGGAGGCATGAAGTAACCTGGGCAACGAAACGGACGAAATTGAAGAGACGCATCACGTAGCTGCTCCCACGCCCACTGAACAGTTCCGGGACACGCCAGCAATACTTATCGACGACGAGTGTTGAAGAAACAGTCGATTCGGATGCCTTGATCCACGAGGAAGCGATCCAGCAGGGTTGCCTATGGTGGTCGAAGTCTTCACCGTGAAAGCTGACGAAACGTGTTGGCGAGTCGCTGCATTCCCGTGCTTTCGAAGTATACTAGGCGCTAAGCTAGGGACATAAAGTAACCTGGGAAGGGAAACGGAGGAAATTGAAGAGTCGCATCACGTAGCTGCTCCCACGCCCACTGAACAGTTCCAGGACACGCCAGCAATTCTTATCGACGACGAGTGTTGATGGAAATGTCGACCTGGATGCCTTGATCCAAGAGGAAGCGATCCAGCAAGGTTGGCAGTGGTGGTCAAAGTCTTCACGGTGAAAGCCGACGAACCGTGTTGGCGAGTCGTTGCATTCCCGTGCTTCCGAAGTAAGCAAGGCGCCAAGCTGGAGACATGAAGTAACCTGGGAAAAGAAACGGACGAAACTGAAGAGCCGTGTCACGTAGCTGCTTCCACGCCCACTGAACAGTTCCGGGACACGCCCGCAGTTCCTATCGACGACGAGTGTTTATGACATAGTTGATCCGGATGCCTTGATCCACGAGGAAGCGATCCAGCAGGGTTGCCAGTGGTGGTCAAAGTCTTCACCGTGAAAGCTGACGAAACGTGTTGGCTAGTCGTTGCATTCCCGTGCTTCTGAAATCTACAAGGCACCAAGCTGGACACATGAAGTAACCTGGGCAAAGAAACGGAGGAAATCGAAGAGCCGCATCACGTAGCTGCTCCCACGCCCACTGAACAGTTCCGGGACATTCCAGCAGTTCTTATCGACGACGAGTGCTGATGACATGGTCGATGCGGATGCCTTCATCCACGAGGAAGCGATCCATCAGGTTTGCCAGTGGCGGTCAAAGTCTTCACCGTGAAAGCTGACGAAACATGTTGGCTAGTCGTTGCATTCCCGTGCTTCCGAAGTATGCAAGGCGCCAAGCTGGAGACATGAAGAAACCTGGGCAGGGAAACGGATGAAATTGAAGAGCAGCATCACGTAGCTGCTCCCACGCCCACTGAACAGTTCCGGGACATTCCAGCAGTTCTTATCGACGACGAGTGTTGATGACAAAGTCGATGCAAATGCCTTGAACCGCGAGGAAGCGATCCAGCAGGGTTGCCAGTGGTGGTCAAAGTATTCACCGTGAAAGCTGACGAAACGTTTTGGCGAGTCGTTGCATTCCTGTGCTCCTGAAATATACAAGGCGCCAAGCTGGAGACATGAAGTAACCTGGGCAAAGAAACGGACGAGATTGAAGAGCCGCATCACGTAGCTGCTTCCACGCCCACTGAACAGTTCCGGGACACGCCAGCAATTCTTATCGACGATTAGTGTTGATGAAAAAGTCGATCCAGATGCCTTGATCCACGAGGAAGCGATCCAGCAAGGTTGGCAGTGGTGGTCAAAGTCTTCACGGTGAACGCTGACGAACCGTGTTGGCGAGTCGTTGCATTCCCGTGCTTCCGAAGTATACAAGGCGCCAAGCTGGAGACATGAAGTAACCTGGGCAGGGAAACGGATGAAATTGAAGAGCAGCATCACGTAGCTGCTCCCACGCCCACTGAACAGTTCCGGGACACGCCAGCAGTTCTTATCGACGACGAGTGTTGATGACATAGTTGATCCGGATGCCTTGATCCACGAGGAAACGATCCAGCAGGGTTGCCAGTGGTGGTTAAATTATTCACCGTGAAAGCTGACGAAACGTGTTGGCAAGTCGTTGCATTCCCGTGCTTCCGAAGTATACAAGGCGCTAAGCTGGAGGCATGAAGTAACCTGGGCAAAGAAACGGACGAAATTGAACTGCCGCGTCACGTAGCCGCTCCCACGCCCACTGAACAGTTCCGGGACACGCCAGCAGTTCTTATTGACGACGAGTGTTGATGATGTAGTCGATCCTGATGCCTTGATTCACGAGGAAGCGATCAGCAGTGTTGTCAGTTTTGCTCAAACTCCACACCGTGAAAGCTGACGAAACGTGCTGGCGAGTCGTTGCATTCCCGTGCTTCCGAAGTATAGAAGGCGCCAATCTGGAGACATGAAGTAACCTGGGCAAAGAAAGGGACGAAATCGAAGAGCCGCATCACGTAGCTGCGCCGACGCCCACTGAACAGTTCCAGGACACGCCAGCAGTTCTTATCGACGGCGAGTGTTGATGACATAGTCGATCCTGATGCCATGATTCACGAGGAAGCGATCAGCTGTGTTGCCAGCCGTGGTCAGTCTTCACCGTGAAAGCTGACGAAACGTGTTGGCTAGTCGTTGCATTCCCGTGCTTCCGAAGTATACAAGGCGCTAAGCTGGAGGCATGAAGTAACCTGGGCAACGAAACGGACGAAATTGAAGAGCCGCATCACGTAGCTGCTCCCACGCCCACTGAACAGTTCCGGGACACGCCAGCAATACTTATCGACGACGAGTGTTGAAGAAACAGTCGATTCGGATGCCTTGATCCACGAGGAAGCGATCCAGCAGGGTTGCCAGTGGTGGTCGAAGTCTTCACCGTGAAAGCTGACGAAACGTGTTGGCTAGTCGTCGCATTCCTGTGCTTGCGAAATATACAAGGCGCCAAGCTGGAGACATGAAGTAACCTGGGCAAAGAAACGGACGAAATTGAAGAGCCGCATCACGTAGCTGCTTCCACGCCCACTGAACAGTTCCGGGACACGCCCGCCGTTCTTATCGATGACTAGTGTTTATGACATAGTTGATCCGGATGCCTTGATCCACGAGGAAGCGATCCAGCAGGGTTGACAGTGGTGGTCAAAGTCTTCACCGTGAAAGCTGACGAAACGTGTTGGTTAGTCGTTGCATTCCCGTGCTTTCGAAGTGTACAAGGCGCCAAGCTGGAGACATGAAGTAACCTGGGCAAAGAAACGGAGGAAATCGAAGAGCCGCATACGTAGCTGCTCCCACTCCCACTGAACAGTTCCGGGACACGCCAGCAATTCTTATCGACGATGCGCGTTGATGAAAAAGTCGATCCGGATGCCTTGATCCACGAGGAAGCGATCCAGCAGGGTTGCCAGTGGTGGTCAAAGTCTTCACCGTGAAAGCTGACGAAACGTGTTGGCTAGTCGTCGCATTCCCGTGCTTGCGAAATATACAAGGCGCCAAGCTGGAGACATGAAGTAACCTGGGCATAGAAACGGACGAAATCGAAGATCCGCATCACATAGCTGCTCCCACGCCCACTGAACAGTTCCGGGACATGCCAGCAGTTCATATCGACGACGAGTGTTGATGACATAGTCGATCCTGATGCCTTGATTCACGAGGAAGCGATCAGCAGTGTTGCCAACCGTGGTCAGTCTTCACCGTGAAAGCTGACGAAACGTGTTGGCGAGTCGTTGCATTCCCGTGCTTCCGAAGTATACAAGGCGCTAAGGTGGAGGCATGAAGTAACCTGGGCAACGAAACGGACGAAATTGAAGAGACGCATCACGTAGCTGCTCCCACGCCCACTGAACAGTTCCGGGACACGCCAGCAATACTTATCGACGACGAGTGTTGAAGAAACAGTCGATTCGGATGCCTTGATCCACGAGGAAGCGATCCAGCAGGGTTGCCTATGGTGGTCGAAGTCTTCACGGTGAAAGCCAACGAACCGTGTTGGCGAGTCGTTGCATTCCCGTGCTTCCGAAGTATACAAGGCGCCAAGCTGGAGACATGAAGTAACCTGGGCAGGGAAACGGATGAAATTGAAGAGCAGCATCACGTAGCTGCTCCCACGCCCACTGAACAGTTCCGGGACATTCCAGCAGTTCTTATCGACGACGAGTGTTGATGACAAAGTCGATGCAAATGCCTTGAACCGCGAGGAAGCGATCCAGCAGGGTTGCCAGTGGTGGTCAAAGTATTCACCGTGAAAGCTGACGAAACGTTTTGGCGAATCGTAGCATTCCTGTGCTTCTGAAATATACAAGGCGCCAAGCTGGAGACATGAAGTAACCTGGGCAAAGAAACGGACGAGATTGAAGAGCCGCATCACGTAGCTGCTCTCACGCCCACTGAACAGTTCCGGGACACGCCAGCAATTCTTATCGACGATTAGTGTTGATGAAAAAGTCGATCCAGATGCCTTGATCCACGAGGAAGCGATCCATGAGGTTTGCCAGTAGTGGTCAGTCTTCACCGTGAAAGCTGACGAAACGTGTTGGCAAGTCGCTGCATTCCCGTGCTTCCGAAGTATAGAAGGCGCCAATCTGGAGACATGAAGTAACCTGGGCAAAGAAAGGGACGAAATCGAAGAGCCGCATCACGTAGCTGCTCCGACGCCCACTGAACAGTTCCGTTACACGCCAGCAATACTTATCGACGACGAGTGTTGAAGAAACAGTCGATTCGGATGCCTTGATCCACGAGGAAGCGATCCAGCAGGGTTGACAGTGGTGGTCAAAGTCTTCACCGTGAAAGCTGACGAAACGTGTTGGCTAGTCGTTGCATTTTCGTGCTTTCGAAGTGTACAAGGCGCCAAGCTGGAGACATGAAGTAACCTGGGCAAAGAAACGGAGGAAATCGAAGAGCCGCATACGTAGCTGCCCCCACGCCCACTGAACAGTTCCGGGACACGCCAGCAATTCTTATCGACGATGCGCGTTGATGAAAAAGTCGATCCGGATGCCTTGATCCACGAGGAAGCGATCCAGCAGGGTTGCCAGTGGTGGTCAAAGTCTTCACCGTGAAAGCTGACGAAACGTGTTGGCTAGTCGTCGCATTCCCGTGCTTCCGAAGTATACTAGGCCCCAAGCTGGAGACATGAAGTAACTGGGGCAAAGAAACGGACGAAATCGAAGATCCGCATCACGTAGCTGCTCCCACGCCCACTGAACAGTTCCGGGACACGCCAGCAGTTCTTATCGACGACGAGTGTTGATGACATAGTTGATCCGGATGCCTTGATCCACGAGGAAGCGATCCAGCAGGGTTGCCAGTGGTGGTCAATGTCTTCACCGTGAACGCTGACGAAACGTTTTGGCCAGTCGTTGCATTCCCGTGCTTCCGAAGTGTACAAGGCGCCAAGCTGGAGACATGAAGTAACCTGGGCAAAGAAACGGACGAGATCGAAGAGCCGCATTACGTAGCTGCTCCCACGCCCACTGAACAGTTCCGGGACACGCCAGCAATTCTTATCGACGATGAGTATTGATGAAAAAGTCGATCCAGATGCCTTGATCCACGAGGAAGCGATCCAGCAAGGTTGGCAGTGGTGGTCAAAGTCTTCACGGTGAACGCTGACGAAACGTGTTGGCTAGTCGTTGCATTCCCGTGCTTCCGAAGTTTTCAAGGCGCCAAGCTGGAGACATGAAGTAACCTGGGCAAACAAACGGAGGAAATCGAAGAGCCGCATCACGTAGTTGCTCCCACGCCCACTGAACAGTTCCGGGACACGCCAGCAATTCTTATCGACGACGAGTGTTGATGACATAGTCGATCCGGATGTCTTGATGCACGAGGAAGCGATCCATGAGGTTTGCCAGTGGTGGTCAGTCTTCACCGTGAATGCTGACGAAACGTGTTGGCAAGTCGTTGCATTCCCGTGCTTCCGAAGTATACAAGGCGCTAAGCTGGAGGCATGAAGTAACCTGGGCAAAGAAACAGACGAAATTGAACAGCCGCGTCACGTAGCCGCTACCACGCCCACTGAACAGTTCCGGGACACGCCAGCAGTTCTTATTGACGACGAGTGTTGATGATGTAGTCGATCCTGATGCCTTGATTCACGAGGAAGCGATCAGCAGTGTTGTCAGTTTTGCTCAAAAGTCCACACCGTGAAAGCTGACGAAACGTGTTGGCGAGTCGTTGCATTCCCGTGCTTCCGAAGTATAGAAGGCGCCAATCTGGAGACATGAAGTAACCTGGGCAAAGAAAGGGACGAAATCGAAGAGCCGCATCACGTAGCTGCTCCGACACCCACTGAACAGTTCCAGGACACGCCAGCAGTTCTTATCGACGGCGAGTGTTGATGACATAGTCGATCCTGATGCCATGATTCACGAGGAAGCGATCAGCAGTGTTGCCAGCCGTGGTCATTCTTCACCGTGAAAGATGACGAAACGTGTTGGCAAGTCGTTGCATTCCCGTGCTTCCGAAGTATACAAGGCGCTAAGCTGGAGGCATGAAGTAACCTGGGCAAAGAAACAGACGAAATTGAACAGCCGCGTCACGTAGCCGCTACCACGCCCACTGAACAGTTCCGGGACACGCCAGCAGTTCTTATTGACGACGAGTGTTGATGATGTAGTCGATCCTGATGCCTTGATTCACGAGGAAGCGATCAGCAGTGTTGTCAGTTTTGCTCAAAAGTCCACACCGTGAAAGCTGACGAAACGTGTTGGCGAGTCGTTGCATTCCCGTGCTTCCGAAGTATAGAAGGCGCCAATCTGGAGACATGAAGTAACCTGGGCAAAGAAAGGGACGAAATCGAAGAGCCGCATCACGTAGCTGCTCCGACACCCACTGAACAGTTCCAGGACACGCCAGCAGTTCTTATCGACGGCGAGTGTTGATGACATAGTCGATCCTGATGCCATGATTCACGAGGAAGCGATCAGCAGTGTTGCCAGCCGTGGTCATTCTTCACCGTGAAAGATGACGAAACGTATTGGCGAGTCGTTGCATTCCCGTGCTTCCGAAGTATACAAGGCGCTAAGATGGAGGCATGAAGTAACCTGGGCAAAGAAACGGACGAAATTGAAGAGCCGCGTCACGTAGCTGCTCCCACGCCCACTGAACAGTTCCGGGACATGCCAGCAGTTCTTATCGACGACGAGTGTTGATGACATAGTCGATCCTGATGCCTTGATTCCCGAGGAAGCGATCAACAGTGTTGCCAGCCGTGGTCAGTCTTCACCGTGAAAGCTGACGAAACGTGTTGGCTAGTCGTCGCATTCCCGTGCTTGCGAAATATACAAGGCGCCAAGCTGGAGACATGAAGTAACCTGGGCAAAGAAACGGAGGAAATCGAAGAGCCGCATCACATAGCTGCTCCCACGCCCACTGAACAGTTCCGGGACATGCCAGCAGTTCATATCGACGACGAGTGTTGATGACATAGTCGATCCTGATGCCTTGATTCACGAGGAAGCGATCAGCAGTGTTGCCAACCGTGGTCAGTCTTCACCGTGAAAGCTGACGAAACGTGTTGGCGAGTCGTTGCATTCCCGTGCTTCCGAAGTATACAAGGCGCTAAGGTGGAGGCATGAAGTAACCTGGGCAACGAAACGGACGAAATTGAAGAGACGCATCACGTAGCTGCTCCCACGCCCACTGAACAGTTCCGGGACACGCCAGCAATACTTATCGACGACGAGTGTTGAAGAAACAGTCGATTCGGATGCCTTGATCCACGAGGAAGCGATCCAGCAGGGTTGCCTATGGTGGTCGAAGTCTTCACGGTGAAAGCCGACGAACCGTGTTGGCGAGTCGTTGCATTCCCGTGCTTCCGAAGTATACAAGGCGCCAAGCTGGAGACATGAAGTAACCTGGGCAGGGAAACGGATGAAATTGAAGAGCAGCATCACGTAGCTGCTCCCACGCCCACTGAACAGTTCCGGGACATTCCAGCAGTTCTTATCGACGACGAGTGTTGATGACAAAGTCGATGCAAATGCCTTGAACCGCGAGGAAGCGATCCAGCAGGGTTGCCAGTGGTGGTCAAAGTATTCACCGTGAAAGCTGACGAAACGTTTTGGCGAATCGTAGCATTCCTGTGCTTCTGAAATATACAAGGCGCCAAGCTGGAGACATGAAGTAACCTGGGCAAAGAAACGGACGAGATTGAAGAGCCGCATCACGTAGCTGCTCTCACGCCCACTGAACAGTTCCGGGACACGCCAGCAATTCTTATCGACGATTAGTGTTGATGAAAAAGTCGATCCAGATGCCTTGATCCACGAGGAAGCGATCCATGAGGTTTGCCAGTAGTGGTCAGTCTTCACCGTGAAAGCTGACGAAACGTGTTGGCAAGTCGCTGCATTCCCGTGCTTCCGAAGTATAGAAGGCGCCAATCTGGAGACATGAAGTAACCTGGGCAAAGAAAGGGACGAAATCGAAGAGCCGCATCACGTAGCTGCTCCGACGCCCACTGAACAGTTCCGTTACACGCCAGCAATATTTATCGACGACGAGTGTTGAAGAAACAGTCGATTCGGATGCCTTGATCCACGAGGAAGCGATCCAGCAGGGTTGACAGTGGTGGTCAAAGTCTTCACCGTGAAAGCTGACGAAACGTGTTGGCTAGTCGTTGCATTTTCGTGCTTTCGAAGTGTACAAGGCGCCAAGCTGGAGACATGAAGTAACCTGGGCAAAGAAACGGAGGAAATCGAAGAGCCGCATACGTAGCTGCCCCCACGCCCACTGAACAGTTCCGGGACACGCCAGCAATTCTTATCGACGATGCGCGTTGATGAAAAAGTCGATCCGGATGCCTTGATCCACGAGGAAGCGATCCAGCAGGGTTGCCAGTGGTGGTCAAAGTCTTCACCGTGAAAGCTGACGAAACGTGTTGGCTAGTCGTCGCATTCCCGTGCTTGCGAAATATACAAGGCGCCAAGCTGGAGACATGAAGTAACCTGGGCAAAGAAACGGACGAAATTGAAGAGCCGCATCACGTAGCTGCTCCCACGCCTACTGAACAGTTTCGGGACACGCCCGCAGTTCTTATCGACGACGAGTGTTTATGACAAAGTTGATCCGGATGCCTTGATCCATGAGGAAGCGATCCAGCAGGGTTGCCAGTGGTGGTCAAAGTCTTCACCGTGAAAGCTGACGAAACGTCTTGGCGAGTCATTGCACACCCGTGCTTCCGAAGTATACTAGGC
This sequence comes from Amblyomma americanum, assembly GCF_052857255.1. NCBI lineage: Eukaryota > Metazoa > Arthropoda > Arachnida > Ixodida > Ixodidae > Amblyomma > Amblyomma americanum. The sequence goes on from NC_135498.1 coordinate 193,418,890, forward strand.
CCCAAGCTGGAGACATGAAGTAACTGGGGCAAAGAAACGGACGAAATCGAAGATCCGCATCACGTAGCTGCTCCCACGCCAACTGAACAGTTCCGGGACACGCCAGCAGTTCTTATCGACGACGAGTGTTGATGACATAGTTGATCCGGATGCCTTGATCCACGAGGAAGCGATCCAGCAGGGTTGCCAGTGGTGGTCAATGTCTTCACCGTGAACGCTGACGAAACGTTTTGGCCAGTCGTTGCATTCCCGTGCTTCCGAAGTGTACAAGGCGCCAAGCTGGAGACATGAAGTAACCTGGGCAAAGAAACGGAGGAAATCGAAGAGCCGCATCACGTAGTTGCTCCCACGCCCACTGAACAGTTCCGGGACACGCCAGCAATTCTTATCGACGACGAGTGTTGATGACATAGTCGATCCGGATGTCTTAATGCACGAGGAAGCGATCCATGAGGTTTGCCAGTGGTGGTCAGTCTTCACCGTGAAAGCTGACGAAACGTTTTTGCGAGTCGTTGCATTCCTGTGCTTCTGAAATATACAAGGCGCCAAGCTGGAGACATGAAGTAACCTGGGCAAAGAAACGGACGAGATCGAAGAGCCGCATTACGTAGCTGCTCCCACGCCCACTGAACAGTTCCGGGACACGCCAGCAATTCTTATCGACGATGAGTATTGATGAAAAAGTCGATCCAGATGCCTTGATCCACGAGGAAGCGATCCAGCAAGGTTGGCAGTGGTGGTCAAAGTCTTCACGGTGAACGCTGACGAAACGTGTTGGCTAGTCTTTGCATTCCCGTGCTTCCGAAGTTTTCAAGGCGCCAAGCTGGAGACATGAAGTAACCTGGGCAAACAAACGGAGGAAATCGAAGAGCCGCATCACGTAGTTGCTCCCACGCCCACTGAACAGTTCCGGGACACGCCAGCAATTCTTATCGACGACGAGTGTTGATGACATAGTCGATCCGGATGTCTTGATGCACGAGGAAGCGATCCATGAGGTTTGCCAGTGGTGGTCAGTCTTCACCGTGAATGCTGACGAAACGTGTTGGCAAGTCGTTGCATTCCCGTGCTTCCCAAGTATACAAGGCGCTAAGCTGGAGGCATGAAGTAACCTGGGCAAAGAAACAGACGAAATTGAACAGCCGCGTCACGTAGCCGCTACCACGCCCACTGAACAGTTCCGGGACACGCCAGCAGTTCTTATTGACGACGAGTGTTGATGATGTAGTCGATCCTGATGCCTTGATTCACGAGGAAGCGATCAGCAGTGTTGTCAGTTTTGCTCAAAAGTCCACACCGTGAAAGCTGACGAAACGTGTTGGCGAGTCGTTGCATTCCCGTGCTTCCGAAGTATAGAAGGCGCCAATCTGGAGACATGAAGTAACCTGGGCAAAGAAAGGGACGAAATCGAAGAGCCGCATCACGTAGCTGCTCCGACACCCACTGAACAGTTCCAGGACACGCCAGCAGTTCTTATCGACGGCGAGTGTTGATGACATAGTCGATCCTGATGCCATGATTCACGAGGAAGCGATCAGCAGTGTTGCCAGCCGTGGTCATTCTTCACCGTGAAAGATGACGAAACGTGTTGGCGAGTCGTTGCATTCCCGTGCTTCCGAAGTATACAAGGCGCTAAGATGGAGGCATGAAGTAACCTGGGCAAAGAAACGGACGAAATTGAAGAGCCGCGTCACGTAGCTGCTCCCACGCCCACTGAACAGTTCCGGGACATGCCAGCAGTTCTTATCGACGACGAGTGTTGATGACATAGTCGATCCTGATGCCTTGATTCCCGAGGAAGCGATCAACAGTGTTGCCAGCCGTGGTCAGTCTTCACCGTGAAAGCTGACGAAACGTGTTGGCTAGTCGTCGCATTCCCGTGCTTGCGAAATATACAAGGCGCCAAGCTGGAGACATGAAGTAACCTGGGCAAAGAAACGGAGGAAATCGAAGAGCCGCATCACGTAGTTGCTCCCACGCCCACTGAACAGTTCCGGGACACGCCAGCAATTCTTATCGACGACGAGTGTTGATGACTTATTCGATCCGGATGTCTTGATGCACGAGGAAGCGATCCATGAGGTTTGCCAGTGGTGGTTGAAGTCTTCACCGTGAAAGCTGACGAAACGGGTTGGCGAGTCGTTGCATTCCCGTGCTTCCGAAGTATAGAAGGCGCCAATCTGGAGACATGAAGTAACCTGGGCAAAGAAAGGGACGAAATTGAAGAGCCACATCACGTAGCTGCTCCGACGCCCACTGAACAGTTCCGGGACACGCCAGCAATTCTTATCGACGACGAGCGTTGATGAAATATCGATCCGGATGCCTTGATCCACGAGGAAGCGATCCAGCAGGGTTGCCAGTGGTGGTCAAAGTCTTCACCGTGAAAGCCGACGAGCCGTGTTGGCGAGTTGTTGCATTCCCGTGCTTCCGAAGTATGCAAGGCGCCAAGCTGGAGACATGAAGTAACCTGGGCAAAGAAACGGACGAAATTGAAGAGCCGCATCACGTAGCTGCTTCCACGCCCACTGAACAGTTCCGGGACACGCCCGCCGTTCTTATCGATGACTAGTGTTTATGACATAGTTGATCCGGATGCCTTGATCCACGAGGAAGCGATCCAGCAGGGTTGACAGTGGTGGTCAAAGTCTTCACCGTGAAAGCTGACGAAACGTGTTGGCTAGTCGTTGCATTCCCGTGCTTTCGAAGTGTACAAGGCGCCAAGCTGGAGACATGAAGTAACCTGGGCAAAGAAACGGAGGAAATCGAAGAGCCGCATACGTAGCTGCTCCCACGCCCACTGAACAGTTCCGGGACACGCCAGCAATTCTTATCGACGATGCGCGTTGATGAAAAAGTCGATCCGGATGCCTTGATCCACGAGGAAGCGATCCAGCAGGGTTGCCAGTGGTGGTCAAAGTCTTCACCGTGAAAGCTGACGAAACGTGTTGGCTAGTCGTCGCATTCCCGTGCTTGCGAAATATACAAGGCGCCAAGCTGGAGACATGAAGTAACCTGGGCATAGAAACGGACGAAATCGAAGATCCGCATCACATAGCTGCTCCCACGCCCACTGAACAGTTCCGGGACATGCCAGCAGTTCATATCGACGACGAGTGTTGATGACATAGTCGATCCTGATGCCTTGATTCACGAGGAAGCGATCAGCAGTGTTGCCAACCGTGGTCAGTCTTCACTGTGAAAGCTGACGAAACGTGTTGGCGAGTCGTTGCATTCCCGTGCTTCCGAAGTATACAAGGCGCCAAGGTGGAGGCATGAAGTAACCTGGGCAACGAAACGGACGAAATTGAAGAGACGCATCACGTAGCTGCTCCCACGCCCACTGAACAGTTCCGGGACACGCCAGCAATACTTATCGACGACGAGTGTTGAAGAAACAGTCGATTCGGATGCCTTGATGCACGAGGAAGCGATCCAGCAGGGTTGCCTATGGTGGTCGAAGTCTTCACGGTGAAAGCCGACGAACCGTGTTGGCGAGTCGTTGCATTCCCGTGCTTCCGAAGTATACAAGGCGCCAAGCTGGAGACATGAAGTAACCTGGGCAGGGAAACGGATGAAATTGAAGAGCAGCATCACGTAGCTGCTCCCACGCCCACTGAACAGTTCCGGGACATTCCAGCAGTTCTTATCGACGACGAGTGTTGATGACAAAGTCGATGCAAATGCCTTGAACCGCGAGGAAGCGATCCAGCAGGGTTGCCAGTGGTGGTCAAAGTATTCACCGTGAAAGCTGACGAAACGTTTTGGCGAATCGTAGCATTCCTGTGCTTCTGAAATATACAAGGCGCCAAGCTGGAGACATGAAGTAACCTGGGCAAAGAAACGGACGAGATTGAAGAGCCGCATCACGTAGCTGCTCTCACGCCCACTGAACAGTTCCGGGACACGCCAGCAATTCTTATCGACGATTAGTGTTGATGAAAAAGTCGATCCAGATGCCTTGATCCACGAGGAAGCGATCCATGAGGTTTGCCAGTAGTGGTCAGTCTTCACCGTGAAAGCTGACGAAACGTGTTGGCAAGTCGTTGCACTCCCGTGCTTCCGAAGGATACAAGGCGCTAAGCTGGAGGCATGAAGTAACCTGGGCAAAGAAACGGACGAAATTGAACAGCCGCGTCACGTAGCCGCTCCCACGCCCACTGAACAGTTCTGGGACACGCCAGCAGTTCTTATTGACGACGAGTGTTGATGATGTAGTCGATCCTGATGCCTTGATTCACGAGGAAGCGATCAGCAGTGTTGTCAGTTTTGCTCAAAGTCCACACCGTGAAAGCTGACGAAACGTGTTGGCGAGTCGTTGCATTCCCGTGCTTCCGAAGTATAGAAGGCGCCAATCTGGAGACATGAAGTAACCTGGGCAAAGAAAGGGACGAAATCGAAGAGCCGCATCACGTAGCTGCTCCGACGCCCACTGAACAGTTCCGTTACACGCCAGCAATACTTATCGACGACGAGTGTTGAAGAAACAGTCGATTCGGATGCCTTGATCCACGAGGAAGCGATCCAGCAGGGTTGACAGTGGTGGTCAAAGTCTTCACCGTGAAAGCTGACGAAACGTGTTGGCTAGTCGTTGCATTTTCGTGCTTTCGAAGTGTACAAGGCGCCAAGCTGGAGACATGAAGTAACCTGGGCAAAGAAACGGAGGAAATCGAAGAGCCGCATACGTAGCTGCCCCCACGCCCACTGAACAGTTCCGGGACACGCCAGCAATTCTTATCGACGATGCGCGTTGATGAAAAAGTCGATCCGGATGCCTTGATCCACGAGGAAGCGATCCAGCAGGGTTGCCAGTGGTGGTCAAAGTCTTCACCGTGAAAGCTGACGAAACGTGTTGGCTAGTCGTCGCATTCCCGTGCTTGCGAAATATACAAGGCGCCAAGCTGGAGACATGAAGTAACCTGGGCAAAGAAACGGACGAAATTGAAGAGCCGCATCACGTAGCTGCTCCCACGCCTACTGAACAGTTTCGGGACACGCCCGCAGTTCTTATCGACGACGAGTGTTTATGACAAAGTTGATCCGGATGCCTTGATCCATGAGGAAGCGATCCAGCAGGGTTGCCAGTGGTGGTCAAAGTCTTCACCGTGAAAGCTGACGAAACGTCTTGGCGAGTCATTGCACACCCGTGCTTCCGAAGTATACTAGGCCCCAAGCTGGAGACATGAAGTAACTGGGGCAAAGAAACGGACGAAATCGAAGATCCGCATCACGTAGCTGCTCCCACGCCCACTGAACAGTTCCGGGACACGCCAGTAGTTCTTATCGACGACGAGTGTTGATGACATAGTTGATCCGGATGCCTTGATCCACGAGGAAGCGATCCAGCAGGGTTGCCAGTGGTGGTCAATGTCTTCACCGTGAACGCTGACGAAACGTTTTGGCCAGTCGTTGCATTCCCGTGCTTCCGAAGTGTACAAGGCGCCAAGCTGGAGACATGAAGTAACCTGGGCAAAGAAACGGAGGAAATCGAAGAGCCGCATCACGTAGTTGCTCCCACGCCCACTGAACAGTTCCGGGACACGCCAGCAATTCTTATCGACGACGAGTGTTGATGACATAGTCGATCCGCATGTCTTGATGCACGAGGAAGCGATCCATGAGGTTTGCCAGTGGTGGTCAGTCTTCACCGTGAAAGCTGACGAAACGTTTTTGCGAGTCGTTGCATTCCTGTGCTTCTGAAATATACAAGGCGCCAAGCTGGAGACATGAAGTAACCTGGGCAAAGAAACGGACGAGATCGAAGAGCCGCATTACGTAGCTGCTCCCACGCCCACTGAACAGTTCCGGGACACGCCAGCAATTCCTATCGACGATGAGTATTGATGAAAAAGTCGATCCAGATGCCTTGATCCACGAGGAAGCGATCCAGCAAGGTTGGCAGTGGTGGTCAAAGTCTTCACGGTGAACGCTGACGAAACGTGTTGGCTAGTCGTTGCATTCCCGTGCTTCCGAAGTTTTCAAGGCGCCAAGCTGGAGACATGAAGTAACCTGGGCAAACAAACGGAGGAAATCGAAGAGCCGCATCACGTAGTTGCTCCCACGCCCACTGAACAGTTCCGGGACACGCCAGCAATTCTTATCGACGACGAGTGTTGATGACATAGTCGATCCGGATGTCTTGATGCACGAGGAAGCGATCCATGAGGTTTGCCAGTGGTGGTCAGTCTTCACCGTGAGAGCTGACGAAACGTGTTGGCAAGTCGTTGCATTCCCGTGCTTCCGAAGTATACAAGGCGCTAAGCTGGAGGCATGAAGTAACCTGGGCAAAGAAACGGACGAAATTGAACAGCCGCGTCAAGTAGCCGCTACCACGCCCACTGAACAGTCCGGGACACGCCAGCAGTTCTTATTGACGACGAGTGTTGATGATGTAGTCGATCCTGATGCCTTGATTCACGAGGAAGCGATCAGCAGTGTTGTCAGTTTTGCTCAAAAGTCCACACCGTGAAAGCTGACGAAACGTGTTGGCGAGTCGTTGCATTCCCGTGCTTCCGAAGTATAGAAGGCGCCAATCTGGAGACATGAAGTAACCTGGGCAAAGAAAGGGACGAAATCGAAGAGCCGCATCACGTAGCTGCTCCGACACCCACTGAACAGTTCCAGGACACGCCAGCAGTTCTTATCGACGGCGAGTGTTGATGACATAGTCGATCCTGATGCCATGATTCACGAGGAAGCGATCAGCAGTGTTGCCAGCCGTGGTCATTCTTCACCGTGAAAGATGACGAAACGTGTTGGCGAGTCGTTGCATTCCCGTGCTTCCGAAGTATACAAGGCGCTAAGATGGAGGCATGAAGTAACCTGGGCAAAGAAACGGACGAAATTGAAGAGCCGCGTCACGTAGCTGCTCCCACGCCCACTGAACAGTTCCGGGACATGCCAGCAGTTCTTATCGACGACGAGTGTTGATGACATAGTCGATCCTGATGCCTTGATTCCCGAGGAAGCGATCAACAGTGTTGCCAGCCGTGGTCAGTCTTCACCGTGAAAGCTGACGAAACGTGTTGGCTAGTCGTCGCATTCCCGTGCTTGCGAAATATACAAGGCGCCAAGCTGGAGACATGAAGTAACCTGGGCAAAGAAACGGACGAAATTGAAGAGCCGTATCACGTAGCTGCTTCCACGCCCACTGAACAGTTCCGGGACACGCCCGCAGTTCTTATCGACGACGAGTGTTGATGACAATGTCGAGCCAAATGCCTTGAACCGCGAGGAAGCGATCCAGCAGGGTTACCAGCGGTGGTCAAAATATTCACCGTTAAAGCTGACGAAACGTTTTGGCGAGTCGTTGCTTTCCCGTGCTTCCGAAATAAACAAGGCGCCAAGCTGGAGACATGAAGTAACCTGGGCAAAGAAACGGACGAAATTGAAGAGCCGCATCACGTAGCTGCTCCCACACCCACTGAACAGTTCAGGGACACGACGCAATTCTTATCGACGACGAGTGTTGATGAAAAAGTCGATCCGAATGCCTTGATCCACGAGAAACCGATCCAGCAAGGTTGGCAGTGGTGGTCAAAGTCTTCACGGTGAAAGCTTCCGAAACGTGTTGGCGAGTCGTTGCTATCCCGTGCTTCCGAAGTATGCAAGGCGCCAAGCTGGAGACATGAAGTAACCTGGGCAAAGAAACGGAGGAAATCGACGAGCCGCATCACGTAGCTACTCCCACGCCCTCTGAGCAGTTCCGGGACACGCCAGCAGTTCTTATCGACGACGAGTGTTGATGATATAGTCGATCCTGATGCCTTGATTCACGAGGAAGCGATCAGCAGTGTTGTCAGTGGTGGTCAAAGTCCACACCGTGAAAGCTGACGAAACGTGTTGGCGAGTTGTTGCATTCCCGTGCTTCCTAAGTATACAAGGCGCCATGCTGGAGACATGAAGTAACCTGGGCAAAGAAACAGACGAAATTGAAGAGCCGCATTACCTAGCTGCTCCCACGCCCACTGAACAGTTCCGGGACACGCCAGCTCCTTATCGACGAGCAGTGTTGATGACAAAGTCGATCCGGATGCCTTGACCCACGAGGAAGCGATCCAGCAAGGTTGGCAATGGTGGTCAATGTCTTCACGGTTAAAGCTGACGAAACGTGTTTGTGAGTCGTTGCATTCCCGTGCTTCCGAATTGTGCAAGGCGCCAAGCTGGAGACATGAAGTAACCTGGGGCAAAGAAACGAACGAAATTGAAGAGCCCCGTCACGTAGCTTCTCCCACGCCCAATGAACAGTTCCGGGACACGCCAGCTGTTCTTATTGACGACGAGTGTTGATGATATAGTCGATCCTGATGCCTTGATCCACGAGGAAGCGATCCAGCAAGGTTGGCAGTGGTGGTCAAAGTCTTCACGCTGAAAGCTGACGAAACGTGTTGGCGAGTAGTTGCATTCCCGTTCTTCCGAAGTATGCAAGGCGCCAAGCTGGAGACATGAAGTAACCTGGGCAAAGAAACGGACGAAATTGAAGAGCCGCATCACGTAGCTGATCCCTCGCCCACTGAACAGTTCCAGGACACGCCAGCAATTCTTATGGACGACGCGTGGTGATGAAAAAGTCGATCCGGATGCCTTGATCCACGAGGAAGCGATCCAGCATGGTTGGCAGTGGTGGTCAAAGTCTTCACGGTGAAAGCTGACGAAACGTGTTGTCGAGATGTTGCATTCCCGTTCTTCCGAAATGTGCAAGGCGCCAAGCTGGAGACATGAAGCAACCTGGGCAAAGAAAGGGACGAAATTGAAGAGCCGCATCACGTAGCTGCTCCCACGCTCACTGAACAATTCCGGGACACGCCAGCAATTCTTATCGACGGCGAGTGTTGACGAAAAATTTGATCCGGATGCCTTGATCCACGAGGAAGCGATCCAGCAAGGTTGGCAGTGGGGGTCAAAGTCTTCACGGTGAAAGCTGACGAAACGTGTTGGCGAGTTGTTGCATTCCCGTTCTTCCGAAGTATGCAAGGCGCCAAGCTGGAGACATGAAGTAACCGGGGCAAAGAAACGGACGAAATTGAAGAGCCGCATCACGTAGCTGCTCTCACGCCCACTGAACAGTTCCAGGACACGCCAGCACTTCATATCGACGACGAGTGTTGATGACATAATCGATCCGGATGTATTGATGCACGAGGAAGCGATCCAGCATGTTTGTCAGTGGTGGTCAGTCTTCACCCTGAAAGCTGACGAAACGTGTTGGCGAGTCGTTGCATTCCCGTGCTTCCGAAGTATACAAGGCGCTAAGCTGCAGGCATGAAGTAACGTGGGCAAAGAAACGGACGAAATAGAAGAGCCGCGTCACGTAGCTGCTCCCACGCCTTCTGAATAGTTCCGGGACACGCCAGCAGTTCTCATTGACGACGAGTGTTGATGATGTAGTCGATCCTGATGCCTTGATTCATGAGGAAGCCATCAGCAGTGTTGTCAGTGGTGGTCAAAGTGTTCACCGTGAAAGCTGACGAAACGTGTTGGCGAGTCGTTGCATTCCCGTGCTTCCGAAATATACAAGGCGCCAAGCTGGAGACATGAAGTAATACGGACAAAGAAACGGACGAAATTGAAGAGCCGCATCACGTAGCTGCTCCCACGCCCACTGAACAGTTCCGGGACACGCCAGCAGTTCTTATCGACGACGAGTGTTGATGACATAGTTGATCCGGATGCCTTGATCCACGAGGAAGCGATCGAGCAGGGTTGCCAGTGGTGGTCAAAGTGTTGTATAGTAGTCATGATAATTAGCAATCAAACAGTACACGTAGCATACGGTCGAGCCCATCTGTCTTCTCCTACTTTGTCGTCTTCTCTCCCCCCATGCGCGCGAGTGCGTGCAGCGCACTTGCCACACTTCATCTTTATCACATTTCCGCCGCACTTAAAAAAAACAAAATGTCTAGCGGATGTCATAGTCTTTGAACCATGCGGGCCGCTTCTTTTTGCGAGTACTTCGGCGCGGCGCCGCAGGAGGTGAAGCCGCAGTTGCCGCTGTGGATTTACTACACGAGGGTTGAGGAGCGGCTGCCGATTCCGGAGCGGGCGGAACGGCTGGCATCATATGGATTGAAGGCGCGTCCGAAGAAGGACCCTGGACCACGGTTCCGGACTGTGGACTGGGCGGCGGCATTCGGTTGCCGTCGATAGGCGGCGAAATATCAGCGAAAAGGGCCGCTGGAGCTGAGGAGGACAGTTGCTGCTGAACTACTTCTTGGCGAACCGCAGAAAACTTGGACGAGTGGCACACTCGCCCTTCATCCAGCAGATAAGATGCAGGTCCACGCTGCTCCACAACTTTCCGAGGCTCCGAAAACCGAGCTGACAGTTTACCTCGCACATTTGGTTTGCGGACACGCACGTACTGGCCAATCTGAAAGTCACGACACTGGGCGCCACTCCGCTGGTCCGCATAAATCTTGTATTGCGCTTGTTTCTCGTCAAGCCTCTGCCGCAAAAGCTTAAGCGCTTTTGTCGGATCCATTGAGAAGGACTGATCCGGCAGTCCTATGACGTTAAGTCTTCTGCGGGGCAACCAGTCATGAAGTAGGACAGCTGGTGCAATTCCTGTCGTGGCATGGGGCGTACAGCGGTAGACACCGAGGTAGTCCACAATCGCTGTACTTAGGTAACCTGGACAAATAAACGGACGAAATTGAAGAGCCGCATCACGTAGCTGCTCCCACGCCCACTGAACAGTTCCGGGACACGCCAGCAGTTCTTATCGACGACGAGTGTTGATGACATAGTTGATCCGGATGCCTTGATCCACGAGGAAGCAATCCAGCAGGTTTGCCCGTGGTGGTCAGTCTTCACCGTGAAAGGTGACGAAACGTGCTGGCGAGTCGTTGCATTCCCGTGCTTCCGAAGTATACAAGGCGCTAAGCTGCAGGCATGAAGTAACCTGGGCAAAGAAACGGACGAAATTGAAGAGCCGCGTCAAGTAGCTGCCCCCACGCCCAATGAACAGTTCCGGGACACTCCAGCTGTTCTTATTGACCACGAGTGTAGATGATATAGTCGTTCCTGATGCCTTGATCCACGAGGAAGCGATCCAGCAAGGCTGGCAGTGGTGGTCAAAGTCTTCACGGTGAAAGCTGACGAAACGTGTTGGCGAGTCGTTGCATTCCCGTTCTTCCGAAGTTTGCAAGGCGCCAAGCGGGAGACATGAAGTAACCTGGGCAAAGAAACAGACGAAATTGAAGAGTCGCATCACGTAGCTGATCCCACGCCCACTGAACAGTTCCAGGACACGCCAGCAGTTCTTATCGACGGCGAGTGTTGATGACAAAGTCGATCCGGATGCCTTGATCCACGAGGAAGCGATACAGCAGGTTTGCCAGTGGTGGTCAAAGTCTTTACCGTGAAAGCTGACGAAACGTGTTGGCGAGTTGTTGCATTCCCGTGCTTCCGAAATATACAAGGCGCCAGGCTGGAGACATGAAGTAACCTGGGCAAAGAAACGGACGAAATTGAAGAGCCGCATCACGTAGCTGCTCCCACGCCCACTGAACAGTTCCGGGACACGCCAGCACTTCATACCGACGACGAGTGTTGATTACATAGTCGATCCGGATGTGTTGATGCACGAGCAAGCGATCCAGCAGGTTTGCACGTGGTGGTCAGTCTTCACCGTGAAAGCTGACGAAACGTGTTGGCGAGTCGTTGCATTCCCGTTCTTCCGAAGTATGCAAGGCGCCAAGCTGGAGACATGAAGTAACCTGGGCAAAGAAACGGACGAAATTGAAGAGCCGCATCTCGTAGCCGATCCCTCGCCCACTGAACAGTTCCAGGACACGCCAGCAGTTCTTATCGACGGCGTGTGTTTTTGAAATAGGCGATCCGGATGCCTTGATCCACGAGAAAGCGATCCAGCAGGTTTGCCAGTGGCGGTCAAAGTCTTTACCGTGAAAGCTGACGAAACGTGTTGGCGAGTTTTTGCGTTCCCGTGCTTCCGAAGTATTCAAGACGCTAAGCTGGAGGCATGAAGTAACCTGGGCAACGAAACGGACGAAATTGAAGAGCCGCATCACGTAGCTGATCCCACGCCCACTGAACAGTTCCAGGACACGCCAGCAGTTCTTATCGACGACCAGCGTTTATGACAAAGTCGATCCGGATGCGTTGATCAACGAGGAAGCGATCCAGCAGGTTTGCCAGTGGTGGTCAAAGTCTTCACAGTGAAAGCTGACGAACCGTGCTGGCGAGTCGTTGCATTCCCGTGCTGCCGAAGTATACAAGGCGCTAAGCTGCAGGCATGAAGTAACCTGGGCAAAGAAACGGACGAAATTGAAGAGCCGCGTCAAGTAGCTGCCCCCACGCCCAATGAACAGTTCCGGGACACTCCAGCTGTTCTTACTGACCACGAGTGTTGATGATATAGTCGTTCCTGATGCCTTGATCCACGAGGAAGCGATCCAGCAAGGCTGGCAGTGGTGGTCAAAGTCTTCACGGTGAAAGCTGACGAAACGTGTTGGCGAGTCGTTGCATTCCCGTTCTTCCGAAGTTTGCAAGGCGCCAAGCGGGAGACATGAAGTAACCTGGGCAAAGAAACAGACGAAATTGAAGAGTCGCATCACGTAGCTGATCCCACGCCCACTGAACAGTTCCAGGACACGCCAGCAGTTCTTATCGACGGCGAGTGTTGATGACAAAGTCGATCCGGATGCCTTGATCCACGAGGAAGCGATACAGCAGGTTTGCCAGTGGTGGTCAAAGTCTTTACCGTGAAAGCTGACGAAACGTGTTGGCGAGTTGTTGCATTCCCGTGCTTCCGAAATATACAAGGCGCCAGGCTGGAGACATGAAGTAACCTGGGCAAAGAAACGGACGAAATTGAAGAGCCGCATCACGTAGCTGCTCCCACGCCCACTGAACAGTTCCGGGACACGCCAGCACTTCATACCGACGACGAGTGTTGATTACATAGTCGATCCGGATGTGTTGATGCACGAGCAAGCGATCCAGCAGGTTTGCACGTGGTGGTCAGTCTTCACCGTGAAAGCTGACGAAACGTGTTGGCGAGTCGTTGCATTCCCGTTCTTCCGAAGTATGCAAGGCGCCAAGCTGGAGACATGAAGTAACCTGGAAAAAGAAACGGACAAAATTGAAGAGCCGCATCTCGTAGCCGATCCCTCGCCCACTCAACAGTTCCAGGACACGCCAGCAGTTCTTATCGACGGCGTGTGTTTTTGACATAGGCGATCCGGATGCCTTGATCCACGAGAAAGCGATCCAGCAGGTTTGCCAGTGGCGGTCAAAGTCTTTACCGTGAAAGCTGACGAAACGTGTTGGCGAGTTTTTGCGTTCCTGTGCTTCCGAAGTATTCAAGACGCTAAGCTGGAGGCATGAAGTAACCTGGGCAACGAAACGGACGAAATTGAAGAGCCGCATCACGTAGCTGATCCCACGCCCACTGAACAGTTCCAGGACACGCCAGCAGTTCTTATCGACGAACAGCATTTATGACAAAGTCGATCCGGATGCGTTGATCAACGAGGAAGCGATCCAGCAGGTTTGCCAGTGGTGGTCAAAGTCTTCACAGTGAAAGCTGACGAACCGTGTTGGCGAGTCGTTGCATTTCCGTGCTTCTGAAGTATACAAGGCGCTAAGCTGGAGACATGAAATAACCTGGGCAAAGAAACAGACGAAATTGAAGAGCCGCATCACGTAGCTGCTCCCACGCCCACTGAACAGTTCCGGGACACGCCAGCACTTCATATCGACGACGAGTGTTGATTACATAGTCGATCCGGATGTCTTGATGCACGAGCAAGCGATCCAGCAGGTTTGCACGTGGTGGTCAGTCTTCACCGTGAAAGCTGACGAAACGTGTTGGCGAGTCGTTGCATTCCCGTTCTTCCGAAGTATGCAAGGCGCCAAGCTGGAGACATGAAGTAACCTGGGCAAAGAAACGGACGAAATTGAAGAGCCCCATCACGTAGCTGATCCCTCGCCCACTGAACAGTTCCAGGACACGCCAGCAGTTCTTATCGACGGCGAGTGTTGATGACATAGGCGATCCAGATGCCTTGATCCACAAGAAAGCGACCCAGCAGGTTTGCCAGTGGTGGTCAAAGTCTTTACCGTGATAGCTGACGAAACGTGTTGGCGAGTTGTTGCGTTCCCGTGCTTCTGAAGTATTCAAGACGCTAAGCTGGAGGCATGAAGTAACCTGGGCAACGAAACGGACGAAATTGAAAAGCCGCACCACGTAGCTGATCCCACGCCCACCGAACAGTTCCAGGACACGCCAGCAGTTCTTATCGACGGCGAGTGTTGATGACATAGTCGATCCGGATGCCTTGATCCATGAGGAAGCGATCCAGCAGGTTTGCCACTGGTGGTCAAAGTCTTCACCGTGAAAGCTGACGAAACGTGTTGGCGAGTTGTTGCATTCCCGTGGTTCCGAAGTATTCAAGACGCTAAGCTGGAGGCATGAAGTAACCTGGGCAACGAGACGGACGAAATTGAAGAGCCGCATCACGTAGCTGCTCCCACGCAAACTGAACAGTTCCTGGACACGCCAGCAATTCTTATCGACGACGAGTGTTGATGAAAAAGTCGATCCTGATGCCTTGATCCACGAGGAAGCGATCCAGCAGGGTTGCCAGTGGTGGTCAAAGTCTTCACCGTGAACGCTGACGAACCTTGTTGGCGAGTCGTTGCATTCCCGTGCTTCCGAAATATACAAGGCGCCAAGCTGGAGACATGAAGTAACCTGGACAAAGAAACGGACGAAATTGAAGAGCCGCATCACGTAGCTGCTCCCACGCCCACTGAACATTTCCGGGACACGCCAGCAGTTCTTATCGATGAAGAGTGTTGATGACATAGTTGATCCGGATGCCTTGATTCACGAGGAAGCGATCCAGCAGGGTTGCGAGTGGTGGTCAAAGTCTTCACCGTGAAAGCTGACGAAACGTGTTGGCTAGTCGTTGCATTCCCGTGCTTCTGAAGTATACTAGGCGCCATGCTGGAGACATGAAGTAACCTGGGCAACGAAACGGACGAAATTGAAGAGCCCCGTCACGTAGATACTCCCACGTCCAATGAACAGTTCCCGCACACGCCAGCTGTTCATATTGACGACGCATGTTGATGATATAGTCGATCCTGAAGCTTTGATCCACGAGGAAGCGATCCAGCAAGGTTGGCAGTGGTGGTTAAAGTCTTCACGGTGAAAGCTGACGAAACGTGTTGGAGAGTCGTTGCATTCCCGTGCTTCTGAAGTATGCAAGGCGCTAAGCTGGAGACATGTAGTAACCTGGGCAAAGAAACAGACGAAATTGAATAGCCGCATTACGTAGCTGCTCCCACGCCCACTGAACAGTTCCGAGATACGCCAGCTCCTTATCGACGACCAGTGTTGATGACAAAGTCGATCTGGATGCCTTGATCCACGAGGAAGCGATCCACCAGGTTTGCCAGTGGTGGTCAAAGTCTTCACTGTGAAAGCTGACGAAACGTGTTGGCGAGTTGTTGCATTCTTGTGCTTCCGAAGTATACAAGGCGCTAAGCTGGAGGCATGAAGTAACCTGGGCAACGAAACGGACGAAATTGAAGAGCCGCATCACGTAGCTGCTCCCAAGCCGACTGAACAGTTACGGGACACGCCAGCAATTCTTATCGACGACGAGTGTTGATGAAAAAATCGATCCGGATGCCTTGATCCACGAGGAAGCGATCCAGCAGGTTTGCCAGTGGTGGTCAAAGTCTTCACAGTGAAAGCTGACGAAACGTGTTGGCGAGTCGTTGCATTCCCGTGCTTCCGATACAAGGCGCCAAGCTGGAGACATGAAGTAACCTGGGCAAAGAAAGGGACGAAACTGAAGAGCCGTATCATGTAGCTGCTTCCACGCCCACTGAACAGTTCCGGGACACGCCAGCAATTCTTATCGACGACGAGTGTTGATGAAAAAATCGATCCGGATGCCTTGATCCACGAGGAAGCGATACAGCAGGTTTGCCAGTGGTGGTCAAAGTCTTTACCGTGAAAGCTGACGAAACGTGTTGGCGAGTTGTTGCATTCCCGTGCTTCCGAAATATACAAGGCGCCAGGCTGGAGACATGAAGTAACCTGGGCAAAGAAACGGACGAAATTGAAGAGCCGCATCACGTAGCTGCTCCCACGCCCACTGAACAGTTCCGGGACACGCCAGCACTTCATACCGACGACGAGTGTTGATTACATAGTCGATCCGGATGTGTTGATGCACGAGCAAGCGATCCAGCAGGTTTGCACGTGGTGGTCAGTCTTCACCGTGAAAGCTGACGAAACGTGTTGGCGAGTCGTTGCATTCCCGTTCTTCCGAAGTATGCAAGGCGCCAAGCTGGAGACATGAAGTAACCTGGGAAAAGAAACGGACGAAATTGAAGAGCCGCATCTCGTAGCCGATCCCTCGCCCACTCAACAGTTCCAGGACACGCCAGCAGTTCTTATCGACGGCGTGTGTTTTTGACATAGGCGATCCGGATGCCTTGATCCACGAGAAAGCGATCCAGCAGGTTTGCCAGTGGCGGTCAAAGTCTTTACCGTGAAAGCTGACGAAACGTGTTGGCGAGTTTTTGCGTTCCCGTGCTTCCGAAGTATTCAAGACGCTAAGCTGGAGGCATGAAGTAACCTGGGCAACGAAACGGACGAAATTGAAGAGCCGCATCACGTAGCTGATCCCACGCCCACTGAACAGTTCCAGGACACGCCAGCAGTTCTTATCGACGAACAGCATTTATGACAAAGTCGATCCGGATGCGTTGATCAACGAGGAAGCGATCCAGCAGGTTTGCCAGTGGTGGTCAAAGTCTTCACAGTGAAAGCTGACGAACCGTGTTGGCGAGTCGTTGCATTTCCGTGCTTCTGAAGTATACAAGGCGCTAGGCTGGAGACATGAAATAACCTGGGCAAAGAAACAGACGAAATTGAAGAGCCGCATCACGTAGCTGCTCCCACGCCCACTGAACAGTTCCGGGACACGCCAGCACTTCATATCGACGACGAGTGTTGATTACATAGTCGATCCGGATGTCTTGATGCACGAGCAAGCGATCCAGCAGGTTTGCACGTGGTGGTCAGTCTTCACCGTGAAAGCTGACGAAACGTGTTGGCGAGTCGTTGCATTCCCGTTCTTCCGAAGTATGCAAGGCGCCAAGCTGGAGACATGAAGTAACCTGGGCAAAGAAACGGACGAAATTGAAGAGCCCCATCACGTAGCTGATCCCTCGCCCACTGAACAGTTCCAGGACACGCCAGCAGTTCTTATCGACGGCGAGTGTTGATGACATAGGCGATCCAGATGCCTTGATCCACAAGAAAGCGACCCAGCAGGTTTGCCAGTGGTGGTCAAAGTCTTTACCGTGATAGCTGACGAAACGTGTTGGCGAGTTGTTGCGTTCCCGTGCTTCTGAAGTATTCAAGACGCTAAGCTGGAGGCATGAAGTAACCTGGGCAACGAAACGGACGAAATTGAAAAGCCGCACCACGTAGCTGATCCCACGCCCACCGAACAGTTCCAGGACACGCCAGCAGTTCTTATCGACGGCGAGTGTTGATGACATAGTCGATCCGGATGCCTTGATCCATGAGGAAGCGATCCAGCAGGTTTGCCACTGGTGGTCAAAGTCTTCACCGTGAAAGCTGACGAAACGTGTTGGCGAGTTGTTGCATTCCCGTGGTTCCGAAGTATTCAAGACGCTAAGCTGGAGGCATGAAGTAACCTGGGCAACGAGACGGACGAAATTGAAGAGCCGCATCACGTAGCTGCTCCCACGCAAACTGAACAGTTCCTGGACACGCCAGCAATTCTTATCGACGACGAGTGTTGATGAAAAAGTCGATCCTGATGCCTTGATCCACGAGGAAGCGATCCAGCAGGGTTGCCAGTGGTGGTCAAAGTCTTCACCGTGAACGCTGACGAACCTTGTTGGCGAGTCGTTGCATTCCCGTGCTTCCGAAATATACAAGGCGCCAAGCTGGAGACATGAAGTAACCTGGACAAAGAAACGGACGAAATTGAAGAGCCGCATCACGTAGCTGCTCCCACGCCCACTGAACATTTCCGGGACACGCCAGCAGTTCTTATCGATGAAGAGTGTTGATGACATAGTTGATCCGGATGCCTTGATTCACGAGGAAGCGATCCAGCAGGGTTGCGAGTGGTGGTCAAAGTCTTCACCGTGAAAGCTGACGAAACGTGTTGGCTAGTCGTTGCATTCCCGTGCTTCTGAAGTATACTAGGCGCCATGCTGGAGACATGAAGTAACCTGGGCAACGAAACGGACGAAATTGAAGAGCCCCGTCACGTAGATACTCCCACGTCCAATGAACAGTTCCCGCACACGCCAGCTGTTCATATTGACGACGCATGTTGATGATATAGTCGATCCTGAAGCCTTGATCCACGAGGAAGCGATCCAGCAAGGTTGGCAGTGGTGGTTAAAGTCTTCACGGTGAAAGCTGACGAAACGTGTTGGCGAGTCGTTGCATTCCCGTGCTTCTGAAGTATGCAAGGCGCTAAGCTGGAGACATGTAGTAACCTGGGCAAAGAAACAGACGAAATTGAATAGCCGCATTACGTAGCTGCTCCCACGCCCACTGAACAGTTCCGAGATACGCCAGCTCCTTATCGACGACCAGTGTTGATGACAAAGTCGATCTGGATGCCTTGATCCACGAGGAAGCGATCCACCAGGTTTGCCAGTGGTGGTCAAAGTCTTCACTGTGAAAGCTGACGAAACGTGTTGGCGAGTTGTTGCATTCTTGTGCTTCCGAAGTATACAAGGCGCTAAGCTGGAGGCATGAAGTAACCTGGGCAACGAAACGGACGAAATTGAAGAGCCGCATCACGTAGCTGCTCCCAAGCCGACTGAACAGTTACGGGACACGCCAGCAATTCTTATCGACGACGAGTGTTGATGAAAAAATCGATCCGGATGCCTTGATCCACGAGGAAGCGATCCAGCAGGTTTGCCAGTGGTGGTCAAAGTCTTCACAGTGAAAGCTGACGAAACGTGTTGGCGAGTCGTTGCATTCCCGTGCTTCCGATACAAGGCGCCAAGCTGGAGACATGAAGTAACCTGGGCAAAGAAAGGGACGAAACTGAAGAGCCGTATCATGTAGCTGCTTCCACGCCCACTGAACAGTTCCGGGACACGCCAGCAATTCTTATCGACGACGAGTGTTGATGAAAAAATCGATCCGGATGCCTTGATCCACGAGGAAGCGATCCAGCAGGTTTACCAGTGGTGGTCAAAGTCTTCACAGTGAAAGCTGACGAAACGTGTTGGCGAGTCGTTACATTCCCGTTCTTCCGAAGTATGCAAGGCGCCAAGCTGGAGACATGAAGTAACCTGGGCAAAGAAACGGACGAAATTGAAGAGCCGCATCACGTAGCTGGTCCCACGCCCACTGAACAGTTCCAGGACACGCCAGCAGTTCTTATCGACGGCGAGTGTTGATGACATAGCTGATCCGGATGCCTTGATCCACGAGGAAGCGATCCAGGAGGTTTGCCAGTGGTGGTCAAAGTCTTCACCGTGAAAGCTGACGAAACGTGTTGGCGAGTCGTTGCATTCCCTTGCTTCCGAAGTATACAAGGCGCTAAGCTGCAGGCATGAAGTAACCTGGGCAAAGAAACGGACGAAATTGAAGAGCCGCGTCACGTAGCTGCCCCCACGCCCAATGAACAGTTCCGTGACACGCCAGCTGTTCTTATTGACAACGAGTGTTGATGATATAGTCGATCCTGATGCCTTGATCCACGAGGAAGCGATCCAGCAAGGTTGGCAGTGGTGGTGAAAGTCTTCACGGTGAAAGCTGACGAAACTTGTCGGCGAGTCGTTGCATTCCCGTTCTTCCGAAGTATGCAAGGCGCCAAGCTGGAGACATGAAGTAACCTGGGCAAAGAAACGGACGAAATTGAAGAGCCGCACCACGTAGCTGCTCCCACGCCCACTGAACAGTTCCGGGACACGCCAGCAATTCTTATCGACTACGATTGTTGATGATATAGTCGATCCTGAAGCCTTGATCCACGAGGAAGCGATCCAGCCAAGGTTGGCAGTGGTGGTCAAAGTCTTCACGGTGAAAGCTGACGAAACGTGTTGGCGAGACGTTGCATTCCTGTGCTTCTGAAGTATGCAAGGCGCTAAGCTGGAGACATGTAGTAACCTGGGCAAAGAAACAGACGAAATTGAATAGCCGCATTACGTAGCTGCTCCCACGCCCACTGAACAGTTCCGAGATACGCCAGCTCCTTATCGACGACCAGTGTTGATGAAAAAGGCGATCCGGATGCCTTGATCCACGAGGAAGCGATCCAGCAGGGTTGCCAGTGGTGGTCAAAGTCTTCACCGTGAAAGCTGACGCACCTTGTTGGCGAGTCGTTGCATTCCTGTGCTTCTGAAGTATGCAAGGCGCTAAGCTGGAGACATGTAGTAACCTGGGCAAAGAAACAGACGAAATTGAATAGCCGCATTACGTAGCTGCTCCCACGCCCACTTAACAGTTCCGAGATACGCCAGCTCCTTATCGACGACCAGTGTTGATGACAAAGTCGATCCGGATGCCTTGATCCACGAGGAAGCGATCCAGCCATGGTTGGCAGTGGTGGTCAAAGTCTTCACGGTGAAAGCTGACGAAACGTGTTGGCGAGTCGTTGCATTCCTGTGCTTCTGAAGTATGCAAGGCGCTAAGCTGGAGACATGTAGTAACCTGGGCAAAGAAACGGACGAAATTGAAGAGCCGCACCACGTAGCTGCTCCCACGCCCACTGAACAGTTCCGGGACACGCCAGCAATTCTTATCGACGACGAGCGTTAATGAAAAAGGCGATCCGGATGCCTTGATCCACGCGGACGCGATCCAGCAGGGTTGCCAGTGGTGGTCAAAGTCTTCACCGTGAAAGCTGACGCACATTGTTGGCGAGTCGTTGCATTCCTGTGCTTCTGAAGTATGCAAGGCGCTAAGCTGGAGACATGTAGTAACCTGGGCAAAGAAACAGACGAAATTGAATAGCCGCATTACGTATCTGCTCACACGCCCACTGAACAGTTCCGAGATACGCCAGCTCCTTATCGACGACCAGTGTTGATGACAAAGTCGATCCGGATGGCTTGATCCACGAGGAAGCGATCCAACAGGTTTGCCAGTGGTGGTCAAAGTCTTCACCGTGAAAGCTGACGAAACGTGTTGGCGAGTTGTTGCATTCCCGTACTTCAGAAGTATACAAGGCGCTAAGCTGGAAGCATGAAGTAACCTGGGCAACGAAACGGACGAAATTGAAGAGCCGCATCACGTAGCTGCTCCCACGCCGACTGAACAGTTACGGGACACGCCAGCAATTCTTATCGACGACGAGTGTTGATGAAAAAATCGAACCGGATGCCTTGATCCACGAGGAAACGATCCATCAAGGTTGGCAGTGGTGGTCAATGTCTTCACGGTGAAAGCTGACGAATCGTGTTGGCTATTCGTTGCATTCCCGTGCTTCCGAAGTGTACAAGGCGCCAACCTGGTGACATGAAGTAACCTGGGCAAAGAAACGGAGGAAATCGAAGAGCCGCATCACGTAGCTGCTCCCACGCCCACTGAACATTTCCGGGACACGCCAGCAGTTCTTATCGACGACGAGTGTTGATGATATAGTCGATCCGGATATCTTGATGCACGAGGAAGCGATCCAGCAGGTTTGCCAGTGGTGGTCAGTCTTCACCGTTAAAGCTGACGAAACGTGTTGGCGAGTCGTTGCATTCTCGTGCTTCCGAAGTATACAAGGCGCTAAGCTGGAGGCATGAAGTAACCTGGGCAAAGAAACGGACGAAATTGAAGAGCCGCGTCACGTAGCCGCTCCCACGCCCACTGAACAGTTCCGGGACACGACAGCAGTTCTTATTGACGAAGAGTGTTGATGATATAGTCGATCCTGATGCCTTGATTCGCGAGGAAGCGATCAGCTGTGTTCTCAGTGGTGCTCAAAGTCCACACCGTGAAAGCTGACGAAACGTGTTGGCGAGTCGTTGCATTCCCGTGCTTCCGAAGTGTACAAGGCGCCAAGCTGGATACATGAAGTAACCTGGGCAAAGAAACGGAGGAATTCGAAGAGCCGCATCACGTATCTGCTCCCACGCCCACTGAACAGTTCTGGGACATGCCAGCAGTTCTTATCGACGACGAGTACTGATGACATAGTCGATCAGGATGCCTTGATCCACGAGGAAGCGATCCGGCAGGTTTGCTAGTGGTGGTCAAAGTCTTCACCGTGAAAGCTAAAGAAACGTGTTGGCGAGTTGTTGCATTCCCGTGCTTCCGAAGTATACAAGGTGCTAAGCTGGAGGCATGAAGTAACCTTTGCAACGAAACGGACGAAATTGAAAAGCCGCATCACGTAGCTGCTCCCACGCCCACTGAACAGTTACGGGACACGCCAGCAATCCTTATCGACGATGAGTGTTGATGAAAAAGTCGATCCGGATGCCTTAATCGACGAGGAAGCAATCCAGAAGGGTGGCCAGTGGTGGTCAAAGTCTTCACCGTGAAAGCTGACGAAACGTGTTGGCTAGTCATTGCATTCCCGTGCTTCCGAAGTGTACAAGGCGCCAAGCTGAATACATGAAGTAACCTGTGCAAAGAAACGGAGGAAATCGAAGAGCCGCAGCACGTAGCAGCTCCCACGCCCACTGAACAGTTCCGGGACACGCCAGCAGTTCTTATCGACGACGAGTGTTGATGACATATCGATTCTCATGCCTTGATTCCCGATGAAGCGATCAGCAGTGTTGCCAGCCGTGGTCAGTCTTCACCGTGAAAGCTGTCGAAACGTGTTGGCGAGTCGTTGCATTCCCGTGCTTCCGAAGTATACAAGTCTCCAAGCTGGATACATGAAGTAACCTGGGCAAAGAAACGGAGGAATTCGAAGAGCCGCATCACGTATCTGCTCCCACGCCCACTGAACTGTTCCGGGACATGCCAGCAGTTCTTATCGACGACGAGTGTTGATGACATAGTCGATCCTGATGCCTTGATTCACGAGGAAGCGATCAGTAGTGTTGCCAGCCGTGGTCAGTCTTCACCGTGAAAGCTGACGAAACATGTTGGCGAGTCGTTGCATTCCCGTGCTTCCGAAGTATACAAGGCGCTAAGCTGGAGGCATGAAGTAACCTGGGCAACGAAACGGACGAAATTGAAGAGACGCATCACGTAGCTGCTCCCACGCCCACTGAACAGTTCCGGGACACGCCAGCAATACTTATCGACGACGAGTGTTGAAGAAACAGTCGATTCGGATGCCTTGATCCACGAGGAAGCGATCCAGCAGGGTTGCCTATGGTGGTCGAAGTCTTCACCGTGAAAGCTGACGAAACGTGTTGGCGAGTCGCTGCATTCCCGTGCTTTCGAAGTATACAAGGCGCTAAGCTAGGGACATAAAGTAACCTGGGAAAAGAAACGGACGAAACTGAAGAGCCGTGTCACGTAGCTGCTTCCACGCCCACTGAACAGTTCCGGGACACGCCCGCAGTTCCTATCGACGACGAGTGTTTATGACATAGTTGATCCGGATGCCTTGATCCACGAGGAAGCGATCCAGCAGGGTTGCCAGTGGTGGTCAAAGTCTTCACCGTGAAAGCTGACGAAACGTGTTGGCTAGTCGTTGCATTCCCGTGCTTCCGAAATCTACAAGGCGCCAAGCTGGAGACATGAAGTAACCTGGGCAAAGAAACGGAGGAAATCGAAGAGCCGCATCACGTAGCTGCTCCCACGCCCACTGAACAGTTCCGGGACACGCCAGCAATTCTTATCGACGACGAGCGTTAATGAAAAAGGCGATCCGGATGCCTTGATCCACGCGGACGCGATCCAGCAGGGTTGCCAGTGGTGGTCAAAGTCTTCACCGTGAAAGCTGACGCACCTTGTTGGCGAGTCGTTGCATTCCTGTGCTTCTGAAGTATGCAAGGCGCTAAGCTGGAGACATGTAGTAACCTGGGCAAAGAAACAGACGAAATTGAATAGCCGCATTACGTATCTGCTCACACGCCCACTGAACAGTTCCGAGATACGCCAGCTCCTTATCGACGACCAGTGTTGATGACAAAGTCGATCCGGATGGCTTGATCCACGAGGAAGCGATCCAACAGGTTTGCCAGTGGTGGTCAAAGTCTTCACCGTGAAAGCTGACGAAACGTGTTGGCGAGTTGTTGCATTCCCGTACTTCAGAAGTATACAAGGCGCTAAGCTGGAAGCATGAAGTAACCTGGGCAACGAAACGGACGAAATTGAAGAGCCGCATCACGTAGCTGCTCCCACGCCGACTGAACAGTTACGGGACACGCCAGCAATTCTTATCGACGACGAGTGTTGATGAAAAAATCGAACCGGATGCCTTGATCCACGAGGAAACGATCCATCAAGGTTGGCAGTGGTGGTCAATGTCTTCACGGTGAAAGCTGACGAATCGTGTTGGCTATTCGTTGCATTCCCGTGCTTCCGAAGTGTACAAGGCGCCAACCTGGTGACATGAAGTAACCTGGGCAAAGAAACGGAGGAAATCGAAGAGCCGCATCACGTAGCTGCTCCCACGCCCACTGAACATTTCCGGGACACGCCAGCAGTTCTTATCGACGACGAGTGTTGATGATATAGTCGATCCGGATATCTTGATGCACGAGGAAGCGATCCAGCAGGTTTGCCAGTGGTGGTCAGTCTTCACCGTTAAAGCTGACGAAACGTGTTGGCGAGTCGTTGCATTCTCGTGCTTCCGAAGTATACAAGGCGCTAAGCTGGAGGCATGAAGTAACCTGGGCAAAGAAACGGACGAAATTGAAGAGCCGCGTCACGTAGCCGCTCCCACGCCCACTGAACAGTTCCGGGACACGACAGCAGTTCTTATTGACGAAGAGTGTTGATGATATAGTCGATCCTGATGCCTTGATTCGCGAGGAAGCGATCAGCTGTGTTCTCAGTGGTGCTCAAAGTCCACACCGTGAAAGCTGACGAAACGTGTTGGCGAGTCGTTGCATTCCCGTGCTTCCGAAGTGTACAAGGCGCCAAGCTGGATACATGAAGTAACCTGGGCAAAGAAACGGAGGAATTCGAAGAGCCGCATCACGTATCTGCTCCCACGCCCACTGAACAGTTCTGGGACATGCCAGCAGTTCTTATCGACGACGAGTGTTGATGACATAGTCGATCAGGATGCCTTGATCCACGAGGAAGCGATCCGGCAGGTTTGCTAGTGGTGGTCAAAGTCTTCACCGTGAAAGCTAAAGAAACGTGTTGGCGAGTTGTTGCATTCCCGTGCTTCCGAAGTATACAAGGTGCTAAGCTGGAGGCATGAAGTAACCTTTGCAACGAAACGGACGAAATTGAAAAGCCGCATCACGTAGCTGCTCCCACGCCCACTGAACAGTTACGGGACACGCCAGCAATCCTTATCGACGATGAGTGTTGATGAAAAAGTCGATCCGGATGCCTTAATCGACGAGGAAGCAATCCAGAAGGGTGGCCAGTGGTGGTCAAAGTCTTCACCTTGAAAGCTGACGAAACGTGTTGGCTAGTCATTGCATTCCCGTGCTTCCGAAGTGTACAAGGCGCCAAGCTGAATACATGAAGTAACCTGTGCAAAGAAACGGAGGAAATCGAAGAGCCGCAGCACGTAGCAGCTCCCACGCCCACTGAACAGTTCCGGGACACGCCAGCAGTTCTTATCGATGACGAGTGTTGATGACATATCGATTCTCATGCCTTGATTCCCGATGAAGCGATCAGCAGTGTTGCCAGCCGTGGTCAGTCTTCACCGTGAAAGCTGTCGAAACGTGTTGGCGAGTCGTTGCATTCCCGTGCTTCCGAAGTATACAAGTCTCCAAGCTGGATACATGAAGTAACCTGGGCAAAGAAACGGAGGAATTCGAAGAGCCGCATCACGTATCTGCTCCCACGCCCACTGAACTGTTCCGGGACATGCCAGCAGTTCTTATCGACGACGAGTGTTGATGACATAGTCGATCCTGATGCCTTGATTCACGAGGAAGCGATCAGTAGTGTTGCCAGCCGTGGTCAGTCTTCACCGTGAAAGCTGACGAAACATGTTGGCGAGTCGTTGCATTCCCGTGCTTCCGAAGTATACAAGGCGCTAAGCTGGAGGCATGAAGTAACCTGGGCAACGAAACGGACGAAATTGAAGAGACGCATCACGTAGCTGCTCCCACGCCCACTGAACAGTTCCGGGACACGCCAGCAATACTTATCGACGACGAGTGTTGAAGAAACAGTCGATTCGGATGCCTTGATCCACGAGGAAGCGATCCAGCAGGGTTGCCTATGGTGGTCGAAGTCTTCACCGTGAAAGCTGACGAAACGTGTTGGCGAGTCGCTGCATTCCCGTGCTTTCGAAGTATACAAGGCGCTAAGCTAGGGACATAAAGTAACCTGGGAAGGGAAACGGAGGAAATTGAAGAGTCGCATCACGTAGCTGCTCCCACGCCCACTGAACAGTTCCAGGACACGCCAGCAATTCTTATCGACGACGAGTCTTGATGGAAATGTCGACCTGGATGCCTTGATCCAAGAGGAAGCGATCCAGCAAGGTTGGCAGTGGTGGTCAAAGTCTTCACGGTGAAAGCCGACGAACCGTGTTGGCGAGTCGTTGCATTCCCGTGCTTCCGAAGTAAGCAAGGCGCCAAGCTGGAGACATGAAGTAACCTGGGAAAAGAAACGGACGAAACTGAAGAGCCGTGTCACGTAGCTGCTTCCACGCCCACTGAACAGTTCCGGGACACGCCCGCAGTTCCTATCGACGACGAGTGTTTATGACATAGTTGATCCGGATGCCTTGATCCACGAGGAAGCGATCCAGCAGGGTTGCCAGTGGTGGTCAAAGTCTTCACCGTGAAAGCTGACGAAACGTGTTGGCTAGTCGTTGCATTCCCGTGCTTCCGAAATCTACAAGGCGCCAAGCTGGAGACATGAAGTAACCTGGGCAAAGAAACGGAGGAAATCGAAGAGCCGCATCACGTAGCTGCTCCCACGCCCACTGAACAGTTCCGGGACACGCCAGCAATTCTTATCGACGACGAGCGTTAATGAAAAAGGCGATCCGGATGCCTTGATCCACGCGGACGCGATCCAGCAGGGTTGCCAGTGGTGGTCAAAGTCTTCACCGTGAAAGCTGACGCACCTTGTTGGCGAGTCGTTGCATTCCTTTGCTTCTGAAGTATGCAAGGCGCTAAGCTGGAGACATGTAGTAACCTGGGCAAAGAAACAGACGAAATTGAATAGCCGCATTACGTATCTGCTCACACGCCCACTGAACAGTTCCGAGATACGCCAGCTCCTTATCGACGACCAGTGTTGATGACAAAGTCGATCCGGATGGCTTGATCCACGAGGAAGCGATCCAACAGGTTTGCCAGTGGTGGTCAAAGTCTTCACCGTGAAAGCTGACGAAACGTGTTGGCGAGTTGTTGCATTCCCGTACTTCAGAAGTATACAAGGCGCTAAGCTGGAAGCATGAAGTAACCTGGGCAACGAAACGGACGAAATTGAAGAGCCGCATCACGTAGCTGCTCCCACGCCGACTGAACAGTTACGGGACACGCCAGCAATTCTTATCGACGACGAGTGTTGATGAAAAAATCGAACCGGATGCCTTGATCCACGAGGAAACGATCCATCAAGGTTGGCAGTGGTGGTCAATGTCTTCACGGTGAAAGCTGACGAATCGTGTTGGCTATTCGTTGCATTCCCGTGCTTCCGAAGTGTACAAGGCGCCAACCTGGTGACATGAAGTAACCTGGGCAAAGAAACGGAGGAAATCGAAGAGCCGCATCACGTAGCTGCTCCCACGCCCACTGAACATTTCCGGGACACGCCAGCAGTTCTTATCGACGACGAGTGTTGATGATATAGTCGATCCGGATATCTTGATGCACGAGGAAGCGATCCAGCAGGTTTGCCAGTGGTGGTCAGTCTTCACCGTTAAAGCTGACGAAACGTGTTGGCGAGTCGTTGCATTCTCGTGCTTCCGAAGTATACAAGGCGCTAAGCTGGAGGCATGAAGTAACCTGGGCAAAGAAACGGACGAAATTGAAGAGCCGCGTCACGTAGCCGCTCCCACGCCCACTGAACAGTTCCGGGACACGACAGCAGTTCTTATTGACGAAGAGTGTTGATGATATAGTCGATCCTGATGCCTTGATTCGCGAGGAAGCGATCAGCTGTGTTCTCAGTGGTGCTCAAAGTCCACACCGTGAAAGCTGACGAAACGTGTTGGCGAGTCGTTGCATTCCCGTGCTTCCGAAGTGTACAAGGCGCCAAGCTGGATACATGAAGTAACCTGGGCAAAGAAACGGAGGAATTCGAAGAGCCGCATCACGTATCTGCTCCCACGCCCACTGAACAGTTCTGGGACATGCCAGCAGTTCTTATCGACGACGAGTGTTGATGACATAGTCGATCAGGATGCCTTGATCCACGAGGAAGCGATCCGGCAGGTTTGCTAGTGGTGGTCAAAGTCTTCACCGTGAAAGCTAAAGAAACGTGTTGGCGAGTTGTTGCATTCCCGTGCTTCCGAAGTATACAAGGTGCTAAGCTGGAGGCATGAAGTAACCTTTGCAACGAAACGGACGAAATTGAAAAGCCGCATCACGTAGCTGCTCCCACGCCCACTGAACAGTTACGGGACACGCCAGCAATCCTTATCGACGATGAGTGTTGATGAAAAAGTCGATCCGGATGCCTTAATCGACGAGGAAGCAATCCAGAAGGGTGGCCAGTGGTGGTCAAAGTCTTCACCGTGAAAGCTGACGAAACGTGTTGGCTAGTCATTGCATTCCCGTGCTTCCGAAGTGTACAAGGCGCCAAGCTGAATACATGAAGTAACCTGTGCAAAGAAACGGAGGAAATCGAAGAGCCGCAGCACGTAGCAGCTCCCCCGCCCACTGAACAGTTCCGGGACACGCCAGCAGTTCTTATCGACGACGAGTGTTGATGACATATCGATTCTCATGCCTTGATTCCCGATGAAGCGATCAGCAGTGTTGCCAGCCGTGGTCAGTCTTCACCGTGAAAGCTGTCGAAACGTGTTGGCGAGTCGTTGCATTCCCGTGCTTCCGAAGTATACAAGTCTCCAAGCTGGATACATGAAGTAACCTGGGCAAAGAAACGGAGGAATTCGAAGAGCCGCATCACGTATCTGCTCCCACGCCCACTGAACTGTTCCGGGACATGCCAGCAGTTCTTATCGACGACGAGTGTTGATGACATAGTCGATCCTGATGCCTTGATTCACGAGGAAGCGATCAGTAGTGTTGCCAGCCGTGGTCAGTCTTCACCGTGAAAGCTGACGAAACATGTTGGCGAGTCGTTGCATTCCCGTGCTTCCGAAGTATACAAGGCGCTAAGCTGGAGGCATGAAGTAACCTGGGCAACGAAACGGACGAAATTGAAGAGACGCATCACGTAGCTGCTCCCACGCCCACTGAACAGTTCCGGGACACGCCAGCAATACTTATCGACGACGAGTGTTGAAGAAACAGTCGATTCGGATGCCTTGATCCACGAGGAAGCGATCCAGCAGGGTTGCCTATGGTGGTCGAAGTCTTCACCGTGAAAGCTGACGAAACGTGTTGGCGAGTCGCTGCATTCCCGTGCTTTCGAAGTATACAAGGCGCTAAGCTAGGGACATAAAGTAACCTGGGAAGGGAAACGGAGGAAATTGAAGAGTCGCATCACGTAGCTGCTCCCACGCCCACTGAACAGTTCCAGGACACGCCAGCAATTCTTATCGACGACGAGTCTTGATGGAAATGTCGACCTGGATGCCTTGATCCAAGAGGAAGCGATCCAGCAAGGTTGGCAGTGGTGGTCAAAGTCTTCACGGTGAAAGCCGACGAACCGTGTTGGCGAGTCGTTGCATTCCCGTGCTTCCGAAGTAAGCAAGGCGCCAAGCTGGAGACATGAAGTAACCTGGGAAAAGAAACGGACGAAACTGAAGAGCCGTGTCACGTAGCTGCTTCCACGCCCACTGAACAGTTCCGGGACACGCCCGCAGTTCCTATCGACGACGAGTGTTTATGACATAGTTGATCCGGATGCCTTGATCCACGAGGAAGCGATCGAGCAGGGTTGCCAGTGGTGGTCAAAGTCTTCACCGTGAAAGCTGACGAAACGTGTTGGCTAGTCGTTGCATTCCCGTGCTTCCGAAATCTACAAGGCGCCAAGCTGGAGACATGAAGTAACCTGGGCAAAGAAACGGAGGAAATCGAAGAGCCGCATCACGTAGCTGCTCCCACGCCCACTGAACAGTTCCGGGACATTCCAGCAGTTCTTATCGATGACGAGTGTTGATGACATGGTCGATGCGGATGCCTTCATCCACGAGGAAGCGATCCATCAGGTTTGCCAGTGGCGGTCAAAGTCTTCACCGTGAAAGCTGACGAAACGTGTTGGCTAGTCGTTGCATTCCCGTGCTTCCGAAGTATACAAGGCGCCAAGCTGGAGACATGAAGAAACCTGGGCAGGGAAACGGGTGAAATTGAAGAGCAGCATCACGTAGCTGCTCCCACGCCCACTGAACAGTTCCGGGACATTCCAGCAGTTCTTATCGACGACGAGTGTTGATGACAAAGTCGATGCAAATGCCTTGAACCGCGAGGAAGCGATCCAGCAGGGTTGCCAGTGGTGGTCAAAGTATTCACCGTGAAAGCTGACGAAACGTTTTGGCGAGTCGTTGCATTCCTGTGCTTCTGAAATATACAAGGCGCCAAGCTGGAGACATGAAGTAACCTGGGCAAAGAAACGGACGAGATTGAAGAGCCGCATCACGTAGCTGCTCCCACGCCCACTGAACAGTTCCGGGACACGCCAGCAATTCTTATCGACGATTAGTGTTGATGAAAAAGTCGATCCAGATGCCTTGATCCACGAGGAAGCGATCCAGCAAGGTTGGCAGTGGTGGTCAAAGTCTTTACGGTGAACGCTGACGAAACGTGTTGGCTAGTCGTTGCATTCCCGTGCTTCCGAAGTGTTCAAGGCGCCAAGCTGGAGACTTGAAGTAACCTGGGCAAACAAACGGAGGAAATCGAAGAGCCGCATCACGTATTTGCTCCCACGCCCCCTGAACAGTTCCGGGACACTCCAGCAATTCTTATCGACGACGAGTGTTGATGACATAGTCGATCCGGATGTCTTGATGCACGAGGAAGCGATCCATGAGGCTTGCCAGTAGTGGTCAGTCTTCACCGTGAAAGCTGACGAAACGTGTTGGCAAGTCGTTGCATTCCCGTGCTTCCGAAGTATACAAGGCGCTAAGCTGGAGGCATGAAGTAACCTGGGCAAAGAAACGGACGAAATTGAACAGCCGCGTCACGTAGCCGCTCCCACGCCCACTGAACAGTTCCGGGACACGCCAGCAGTTCTTATTGACGACGAGTGTTGATGATGTAGTCGATCCTGATGCCTTGATTCAGGAGGAAGCGATCAGCAGTGTTGTCAGTTTTGCTCAAAGTCCACACCGTGAAAGCTGACGAAACGTGTTGGCGAGTCGTCGCATTCCCGTGCTTGCGAAATATACAAGGCGCCAAGCTGGAGACATGAAGTAACCTGGGCAAAGAAACGGACGAAATTGAAGAGCCGCATCACGTAGCTGCTCCCACGCCTACTGAACAGTTTCGGGACACGCCCGCAGTTCTTATCGACGACGAGTGTTTATGACAAAGTTGATCCGGATGCCTTGATCCATGAGGAAGCGATCCAGCAGGGTTGCCAGTGGTGGTCAAAGTCTTCACCGTGAAAGCTGACGAAACGTCTTGGCGAGTCATTGCACACCCGTGCTTCCGAAGTATACTAGGCCCCAAGCTGGAGACATGAAGTAACCGGGGCAAAGAAACGGACGAAATCGAAGATCCGCATCACGTAGCTGCTCCCACGCCCACTGAACAGTTCCGGGACACGCCAGCAGTTTTATCGACGACGAGTGTTGATGACATAATTGATCCGGATGCCTTGATCCACGAGGAAGCGATCCAGCAGGGTTGCCAGTGGTGGTCAATGTCTTCACCGTGAACGCTGACGAAACGTTTTGGCTAGTCGTTGCATTCCCGTGCTTCCGAAGTGTACAAGGCGCCAAGCTGGAGACATGAAGTAACCTGGGCAAAGAAACGGAGGAAATCGAAGAGCCGCATCACGTAGTTGCTCCCACGCCCACTGAACAGTTCCGGGACACGCCAGCAATTCTTATCGACGACGAGTGTTGATGACATAGTCGATCCGGATGTCTTGATGCACGAGGAAGCGATCCATGAGGTTTGCAAGTGGTGGTCAGTCTTCACCGTGAAAGCTGACGAAACGTTTTGGCGAGTCGTTGCATTCCTGTGCTTCTGAAATATACAAGGCGCCAAGCTGGAGACATGAAGTAACCTGGGCAAAGAAACGGAGGAAATCGAAGAGCCGCTTCACGTAGTTGCTCCCACGCCCACTGAACAGTTCCGGGACACGCCAGCAATTCTTATCGACGACGAGTGTTGATGACATAGTCGATCCGGATGTCTTGATGCACGAGGAAGCGATCCATGAGGTTTGCCAGTGGTGGTCAGTCTTCACCGTGAATGCTGACGAAACGTGTTGGCAAGTCGTTGCATTCCCGTGCTTCCGAAGTATACAAGGCGCTAAGCTGGAGGCATGAAGTAACCTGGGCAAAGAAATGGACGAAATTGAACAGCCGCGTCACGTAGCCGCTACCACGCCCACTGAACAGTTCCGGGACACGCCAGCAGTTCTTATTGACGACGAGTGTTGATGACATAGTCGATCCTGATGCCACGATTCACGAGGAAGCGATCAGCAGTGTTGCCAGCCGTGGTCAGTCTTCACCGTGAAAGATGAGGAAACGTGTTGGCGAGTCGTTGCATTCCCGTGCTTCCGAAGTATACAAGGCGCTAAGATGGAGACATGAAGTAACCTGGGCAAAGAAACGGACGAAATTGAAGAGCCGCATCACGTAGCTGATCCCACGCCCACTGAACAGTTCCAGGACACGCCAGCAGTTCTTATCGACGGCGAGTGTTGATGACAAAGTCGATCCGGATGCCTTGATCCACGAGGAAGCGATTCAGCAGGTTTGCCAGTGGTGGTCAAAGTCTTTACCGTGAAAGCTGACGAAACGTGTTGGCGAGTTGTTGCATTCCCGTGCTTCCGAAATATACAAGGCGCCAGGCTGGAGACATGAACTAACCTGGGCAAAGAAACGGACGAAATTGAAGAGCCGCATCACGTAGCTGCTCCCACGCCCACTGAACAGTTCCGGGACACGTCAGCACTTCATATCGACGACGAGTGTTGATTACATAGTCGATCCGGATGTCTTGATGCACGAGCAAGCGATCCAGCAGGTTTGCACGTGGTGGTCAGTCTTCACCGTGAAAGCTGACGAAACGTGTTGGCGAGTCGTTGCATTCCCGTTCTTCCAAAGTATGCAAGGCGCCAAGCTGGAGACATGAAGTAACCTGGGCAAAGAAACGGACGAAATTGAAGAGCCGCATCTCGTAGCCGATCCCTCGCCCACTGAACAGTTCCAGGACACGCCAGCAGTTCTTATCGACGGCGTGTGTTTTTGACATAGGCGATCCGGATGCCTTGATCCACGAGAAAGCGATCCAGCAGGTTTGCCAGTGGCGGTCAAAGTCTTTACCGTGAAAGCTGACGAAACGCGTTGGCGAGTTTTTGCGTTCCCGTGCTTCCGAAGTATTCAAGACGCTAAGCTGGAGGCATGAAGTAACCTGGGCAACGAAACGGACGAAATTGAAGAGCCGCATCACGTAGCTGATCCCACGCCCACTGAACAGTTCCAGGACACGCCAGCAGTTCTTATCGACGACCAGCGTTTATGACAAAGTCAATCCGGATGCGTTGATCAACGAGGAAGCGATCCAGCAGGTTTGCCAGTGGTGGTCAATGTCTTCACAGTGAAAGCTGACGAACCGTGTTGGCGAGTCGTTGCATTTCCGTGCTTCTGAAGTATACAAGGCGCTAAGCTGGAGACATGAAGTAACCTGGGCAAAGAAACAGACGAAATTGAAGAGCCGCATCACGTAGCTGCTCCCACGCCCACTGAACAGTTCCGGGACACGCCAGCACTTCATATCGACGACGAGTGTTGATTACATAGTTGATCCGGATGTCTTGATGCACGAGCAAGCGATCCAGCAGGTTTGCACGTGGTGGTCAGTCTTCACCGTGAAAGCTGACGAAACGTGTTGGCGAGTCGTTGCATTCCCGTTCTTCCGAAGTATGCAAGGCGCCAAGCTGGAGACATGAAGTAACCTGGGCAAAGAAACGGACGAAATTGAAGAGCCCCATCACGTAGCTGATCCCTCGCCCACTGGACAGTTCCAGGACACGCCAGCAGTTCTTATCGACGGCGAGTGTTGATGACATAGGCGATCCAGATGCCTTGATCCACAAGAAAGCGACCCAGCAGGTTTGCCAGTGGTGGTCAAAGTCTTTACCGTGATAGCTGACGAAACGTGTTGGCGAGTTGTTGCGTTCCCGTGCTTCCGAAGTATTCAAGACGCTAAGCTGGAGGCATGAAGTAACCTGGGCAACGAAACGGACGAAATTGAAAAGCCGCACCACGTAGCTGATCCCACGCCCACTGAACAGTTCCAGGACACGCCAGCAGTTCTTATCGACGGCGAGTGTTGATGACATAGTCGATCCGGATGCCTTGATCCATTAGGAAGCGATCCAGCAGGTTTGCCACTGGTGGTCAAAGTCTTCACCGTGAAAGCTGACGAAACGTGTTGGCGAGTTGTTGCATTCCCGTGCTTCTGAAGTATACTAGGCGCAATGCTGGAGACATGAAGTAACCTGGGCAACGAAACGGACGAAATTGAAGAGCCCCGTCACGTAGATACTCCCACGTCCAATGAACAGTTCCCGCACACGCCAGCTGTTCTTATTGACGACGCATGTTGATGATATAGTCGATCCTGAAGCCTTGATCCACGAGGAAGCGATCCAGCAAGGTTGGCAGTGGTGGTTAAAGTCTTCACGGTGAAAGCTGACGAAACGTGTTGGCGAGTCGTTGCATTCCCGTGCTTCTGAAGTATGCAAGGCGCTAAGCTGGAGACATGTAGTAACCTGGGCAAAGAAACAGACGAAATTGAATAGCCGCATTACGTAGCTGCTCCCACGCCCACTGAACAGTTCCGAGATACGCCAGCTCCTTATCGACGACCAGTGTTGATGACAAAGTCGATCTGGATGCCTTGATCCACGAGGAAGCGATCCACCAGGTTTGCCAGTGGTGGTCAAAGTCTTCACTGTGAAAGCTGACGAAACGTGTTGGCGAGTTGTTGCATTCCCGTGCTTCCGAAGTATACAAGGCGCTAAGCTGGAGGCATGAAGTAACCTGGGCAACGAAACGGACGAAATTGAAGAGCCGCATCACGTAGCTGCTCCCACGCCGACTGAACAGTTACGGGACACGCCAGCAATTCTTATCGACGACGAGTGTTGATGAAAAAATCGATCCGGATGCCTTGATCCACGAGGAAGCGATCCAGCAGGTTTACCAGTGGTGGTCAAAGTCTTCACAGTGAAAGCTGACGAAACGTGTTGGCGAGTCGTTGCATTCCCGTGCTTCCGATACAAGGCGCCAAGCTGGAGACATGAAGTAACCTGGGCAAAGAAAGGGACGAAACTGAAGAGCCGTATCATGTAGCTGCTTCCACGCCCACTGAACAGTCCTGGGACACGCCAGCAGTTCTTATTGACGAGGAGTGTTGATGAAAAAATCGATCCGGATGCCTTGATCCACGAGGAAGCGCTCCAGCAGGTTTTCCAGTGGTGGTCAAAGTCTTCACAGTGAAAGCTGACGAAACGTGTTGGCGAGTCGTTACATTCCCGTTCTTCCGAAGTATGCAAGGCGCCAAGCTGGAGACATGAAGTAACCTGGGCAAAGAAATGGACGAAATTGAAGAGTCGCATCACGTAGCTGATCCCACGCCCACTGAACAGTTCCAGGACACGCCAGCAGTTCTTATCGACGGCGAGTGTTGATGACATAGCTGATCCGGATGCCTTGATCCACGAGGAAGCGATCCAGGAGGTTTGCCAGTGGTGGGCAAAGTCTTCACGGTGAAAGCTGACGAAACTTGTCGGCGAGTCGTTGCATTCCCGTTCTTCCGAAGTATGCAAGGCGCCAAGCTGGAGACATGAAGTAACCTGGGCAAAGAAACGGACGAAATTGAAGAGCCGCACCACGTAGCTGCTCCCACGCCCACTGAACAGTTCTGGAACACGCCAGCAATTCTTATCGACTACGATTGTTGATGATATAGTCGATCCTGAAGCCTTGATCCACGAGGAAGTGATCCAGCCAAGGTTGGCAGTGGTGGTCAAAGTCTTCACGGTGAAAGCTGACGAAACGTGTTGGCGAGTCGTTGCATTCCTGTGCTTCTGAAGTATGCAAGGCGCTAAGCTGGAGACATGTAGTAACCTGGGCAAAGAAACAGACGAAATTGAATAGCCGCATTACGTAGCTGCTCCCACGCCCACTGAACAGTTCCGAGATACGCCAGCTCCTTATCGACGACCAGTGTTGATGAAAAAGGCGATCCGGATGGCTTGATCCACGAGGAAGCGATCCATCAGGGTTGCCAGTGGTGGTCAAAGTCTTCACCGTGAAAGCTGACGCACCTTGTTGGCGAGTCGTTGCATTCCTGTGCTTCTGAAGTATGCAAGGCGCTAAGCTGGAGACATGTAGTAACCTGGGCGAAGAAACGGACGAAATTGAAGAGCCGCACCACGTAGCTGCTCCCACGCCCACTGAACAGTTCCAGGACACGCCAGCAGTTCTTATCGACGGCGAGTGTTGATGACATAGTCGATCCGGATGCCTTGATCCATGAGGAAGCGATCCAGCAGGTTTGCCACTGGTGGTCAAAGTCTTCACCGTGAAAGCTGACGAAACGTGTTGGCGAGTTGTTGCATTCCCGTGGTTCCGAAGTATTCAAGACGCTAAGCTGGAGGCATGAAGTAACCTGGGCAACGAGACGGACGAAATTGAAGAGCCGCATCACGTAGCTGCTCCCACGCAAACTGAACAGTTCCTGGACACGCCAGCAATTCTTATCGACGACGAGTGTTGATGAAAAAGTCGATCCGGATGCCTTGATCCACGAGGAAGCGATCCAGCAGGGTTGCCAGTGGTGGTCAAAGTCTTCACCGTGAAAGCTGACGAACCGTGTTGGCGAGTCGTTGCATTCCCGTGCTTCCGAAATATACAAGGCGCCAAGCTGGAGACATGAAGTAACCTGGACAAAGAAACGGACGAAATTGAAGAGCCGCATCACGTAGCTGCTCCCACGCCCACTGAACATTTCCGGGACACGCCAGCAGTTCTTATCGATGACGAGTGTTGATGACATAGTTGATCCGGATGCCTTGATTCACGAGGAAGCGATCCAGCAGGGTTGAGAGTGGTGGTCAAAGTCTTCACCGTGAAAGCTGACGAAACGTGTTGGCTAGTCGATGCATTCCCGTGCTTCTGAAGTATACTAGGCGCCATGCTGGAGACATGAAGTAACCTGGGCAACGAAACGGACGAAATTGAAGAGCCCCGTCACGTAGATACTCCCACGTCCAATGAACAGTTCCCGCACACGCCAGCTGTTCTTATTGACGACGCATGTTGATGATATAGTCGATCCTGAAGCCTTGATCCACGAGGAAGCGATCCAGCAAGGTTGGCAGTGGTGGTTAAAGTCTTCACGATGAAAGCTGACGAAACGTGTTGGCGAGTCGTTGCATTCCCGTGCTTCTGAAGTATGCAAGGCGCTAAGCTGGAGACATGAAGTAACCTGGGCAAAGAAAGGGACGAAACTGAAGAGCCGTATCATGTAGCTGCTTCCACGCCCACTGAACAGTCCTGGGACACGCCAGGAGTTCTTATTGACGAGGAGTGTTGATGAAAAAATCGATCCGGATGCCTTGATCCACGAGGAAGCGATCCAGCAGGTTTGCCAGTGGTGGTCAAAGTCTTCACAGTGAAAGCTGACGAAACGTGTTGGCGAGTCGTTACATTCCCCTTCTTCCGAAGTATGCAAGGCGCCAAGCTGGAGACATGAAGTAACCTGGGCAAAGAAATGGACGAAATTGAAGAGCCGCATCACGTAGCTGATCCCACGCCCACTGAACAGTTCCAGGACACGCCAGCAGTTCTTATCGACGGCGAGTGTTGATGACATAGCTGATCCGGATGCCTTGATCCACGAGGAAGCGATCCAGGAGGTTTGCCAGTGGTGGTCAAAGTCTTCACCGTGAAAGCTGACGAAACGTGTTGGCGAGTCGTTGCATTCCCGTGCTTCCGAAGTATACAAGGCGCTAAGCAGCAGGCATGAAGTAACCTGGGCAAAGAAACGGACGAAATTGAAGAGCCGCACCACGTAGCTGCTCCCACGCCCACTGAACAGTTCCGGAACACGCCAGCAATTCTTATCGACTACGATTGTTGATGATATAGTCGATCCTGAAGCCTTGATCCACGAGGAAGCGATCCAGCCAAGGTTGGCAGTGGTGGTCAAAGTCTTCACGGTGAAAGCTGACGAAACGTGTTGGCGAGTCGTTGCATTCCTGTGCTTCTGAAGTATGCAAGGCGCTAAGCTGGAGACATGTAGTAACCTGGGCAAAGAAACAGACGAAATTGAATAGCCGCATTACGTAGCTGCTCCCACGCCCACTGAACAGTTCCGAGATACGCCAGCTCCTTATCGACGACCAGTGTTGATGAAAAAGGCGATCCGGATGCCTTGATCCACGAGGAAGCGATCCAGCCAAGGTTGGCAGTGGTGGTCAAAGTCTTCACGGTGAAAGCTGACGAAACGTGTTGGCGAGTCGTTGCATTCCTGTGCTTCTGAAGTATGCAAGGCGCTAAGCTGGAGACATGTAGTAACCTGGGCAAAGAAACGGACGAAATTGAAGAGCCGCACCACGTAGCTGCTCCCACGCCCACTGAACAGTTCCGGGACACGCCAGCAATTCTTATCGACGACGAGTGTTAATGAAAAAGGCGATCCGGATGCCTTGATCCACGCGGAAGCGATCCAGCAGGGTTGCCAGTGGTGGTCAAAGGCTTCACCGTGAAAGCTGACGCACCTTGTTGGCGAGTCGTTGCATTCCTGTGCTTCTGAAGTATGCAAGGCGCTAAGCTGGAGACATGTAGTAACCTGGGCAAAGAAACAGACGAAATTGAATAGCCGCATTACGTATCTGCTACCACGCCCACTGAACAGTTCCGAGATACGCCAGCTCCTTATCGACGACGAGTGTTGATGAAAAAATCGAACCGGATGCCTTGATCCACGAGGAAGCGATCCAGCAGGTTTGCCAGTGGTGGTCAAAGTCTTCACAGTGAAAGCTGACGAAACGTGTTGGCGAGTTGTTGCATTCCCGTGCTTCCGAAGTATACAAGACGCTAAGCTGGAGGCATGAAGTAACCTGTGCAAAGAAACGGACGAAATTGAAGAGCCGCACCACGTAGCTGCTCCGACGCCCACTGAACAGTCCCGGGACACGTCAGCAATTCTTATCGACTACGATTGTTGATCAAAAAGTCGATCCGTAAGCCTTGACCCACTAGGAAACGATCCATCAAGGTTGGCAGTGGTGGTCAATGTCTTCACGGTGAAAGCTGACGAATCGTGTTGGCTATTCGTTGCATTCCCGTGCTTCCGAAGTGTACAAGGCGCCAACCTGGTGACATGAAGTAACCTGGGCAAAGAAACGGAGGAAATCGAAGAGCCGCATCACGTAGCTGCTCCCACGCCCACTGAACATTTCCGGGACACGCCAGCAGTTCTTATCGACGACGAGTGTTGATGATATAGTCGATCCGGATATCTTGATGCACGAGGAAGCGATCCAGCAGGTTTGCCAGTGGTGGTCAGTCTTCACCGTTAAAGCTGACGAAACGTGTTGGCGAGTCGTTGCATTCTCGTGCTTCCGAAGTATGCAAGGCGCTAAGCTGGAAGCATGAAGTAACCTGGGCAAAGAAACGGACGAAATTGAAGAGCCGCGTCACGTAGCCGCTCCCACGTCCACTGAACAGTTCCGGGACACGACAGCAGTTCTTATTGACGAAGAGTGTTGAAGAAACAGTCGATTCGGATGCCTTGATCCACGAGGAAGCGATCCAGAAGGGTTGCCAGTGGTGGTCGAAGTCTTCACCGTGAAAGCTGATGAAACCTGTTGGCTAGTCGTCGCATTCCTGTGCTTGCGAAATATACAAGGCGCCAAGCTGGAGACATGAAGTAACCTGGGCAAAGAAACGGACGAAATTGAAGAGCCGCATCACGTAGCTGCTTCCACGCCCACTGAACAGTTCCGGGACACGCCCGCCGTTCTTATCGATGACTAGTGTTTATGACATAGTTGATCCGGATGCCTTGATCCACGAGGAAGCGATCCAGCAGGGTTGACAGTGGTGGTCAAAGTCTTCACTGTGAAAGCTGACGAAACGTGTTGGCTAGTCGTTGCATTCCCGTGCTTTCGAAGTGTACAAGGCGCCAAGCTGGAGACATGAAGTAACCTGGGCAAAGAAACGGAGGAAATCGAAGAGCCGCATACGTAGTTGCTCCCACGCCCGCTAAACAGTTCCGGGACACGCCAGCAATTCTTATCGACGATGCGCATTGATGAAAAAGTCGATCCGGATGCCTTGATCCACGAGGAAGCAATCCAGCAGGGTTTCCAGTGGTGGTCAAAGTCTTCACCGTGAAAGCTGACGAAACGTGTTGGCTAGTCGTCGCATTCCCGTGCTTGCGAAATATACAAGGCGCCAAGCTGGAGACATGAAGTAACCTGGGCAAAGAAACGGACGAAATTGAAGAGCCGCATCACGTAGCTGCTCCCACGCCTACTGAACAGTTTCGGGACACGCCCGCAGATCTTATCGACGACGAGTGTTTATGACAAAGTTGATCCCGATGCCTTGATCCATGAGGAAGCGATCCAGCAGGGTTGCCAGTGGTGGTCAAAGTCTTCACCGTGAAAGCTGACGAAACGTCTTGGCGAGTCATTGCACACCCGTGCTTCCGAAGTATACTAGGCCCCAAGCTGGAGACATGAAGTAACCTGGGCAAAGAAACGGACGAAATCGAAGATCCGCATCACATAGCTGCTCCCACGCCCACTGAACAGTTCCGGGACATGCCAGCAGTTCTTATCGACGACGAGTGTTGATGACATAGTCGATCCTGATGCCTTGATTCACGAGGAAGCGATCAGCAGTGTTGCCAGCCGTGGTCAGTCTTCACCGTGAAAGCTGACGAAACGTGTTGGCGAGTCGTTGCATTCCCGTGCTTCCGAAGTGTACAAGGCGCTAAGCTGGAGGCATGAAGTAACCTGGGCAACGAAACGGACGAAATTGAAGAGACGCATCACGTAGCTGCTCCCACGCCCACTGAACAGTTCCGGGACACGCCAGCAATACTTATCGACGACGAGTGTTGAAGAAACAGTCGATTCGGATGCCTTGATCCACGAGGAAGCGATCCAGCAGGGTTGCCTATGGTGGTCGAAGTCTTCACCGTGAAAGATGACGAAACGTGTTGGCGAGTCGCTGCATTCCCGTGCTTTCGAAGTATACAAGGCGCTAAGCTAGGGACATAAAGTAACCTGGGAAGGGAAACGGAGGAAATTGAAGAGTCGCATCACGTAGCTGCTCCCACGCCCACTGAACAGTTCCAGGACACGCCAGCAATTCTTATCGACGACGAGTGTTGATGGAAATGTCGACCTGGATGCCTTGATCCAAGAGGAAGCGATCCAGCAAGGTTGGCAGTGGTGGTCAAAGTCTTCACGGTGAAAGCCGACGAACCGTGTTGGCGAGTCGTTGAATTCCCGTACTTCCGAAGTAAGCAAGGCGCCAAGCTGGAGACATGAAGTAACCTGGGCAAAGAAACGGACAAAATTGAAGAGCCGCATCACGTAGCTGCTCCCACGCCCACTGAACAGTTCCGGGACATTCCAGCAGTTCTTATCGACGACGAGTGTTGATGACATGGTCGATGCGGATGCCTTCATCCACGAGGAAGCGATCCATCAGGTTTGCCAGTGGCGGTCAAAGTCTTCACCGTGAAAGCTGACGAAACGTGTTGGCTAGTCGTTGCATTCCCGTGCTTCCGAAGTATACAAGGCGCCAAGCTGGAGACATGAAGTAACCTGGGCAGGGAAACGGATGAAATTGAAGAGCAGCATCACGTAGCTGCTCCCACGCCCACTGAACAGTTCCGGGACATTCCAGCAGTTCTTATCGACGACGAGTGTTGATGACAAAGTCGATGCAAACGCCTTGAACCGCGAGGAAGCGATCCAGCAGGGTTGCCAGTGGTGGTCAAAGTATTCACCGTGAAAGCTGACGAAACGTTTTGGCGAATCGTTGCATTCCTGTGCTTCTGAAATATACAAGGCGCCAAGCTGGAGACATGAAGTAACCTGGGCAAAGAAACGGACGAGATTGAAGAGCCGCATCACGTAGCTGCTCTCACGCCCACTGAACAGTTCCGGGACACGCCAGCAAT
Source organism: Amblyomma americanum (assembly GCF_052857255.1). Lineage (NCBI taxonomy): Eukaryota > Metazoa > Arthropoda > Arachnida > Ixodida > Ixodidae > Amblyomma > Amblyomma americanum. The sequence goes on from NC_135498.1 coordinate 193,461,454, forward strand.
TCTCATCGACGATAAGTGTTGATGAAAAAGTCGATCCAGATGCCTTGATCCACGAGGAAGCGATCCATGAGGTTTGCCAGTAGTGGTCAGTCTTCACCGTGAAAGCTGACGAAACGTGTTGGCAAGTCGTTGCATTCCCGTGCTTCCGAAGTATACAAGGCGCTAAGCTGGAGGCATGAAGTAACCTGGGCAAAGAAACGGACGAAATTGAACAGCCGCGTCACGTAGCCGCTCCCACGCCCACTGAACAGTTCTGGGACACGCCAGCAGTTCTTATTGACGACGAGTGTTAATGATGTAGTCGATCCTGATGCCTTGACTCACGAGGAAGCGATCAGCAGTGTTGTCAGTTTTGCTCAAAGTCCACACCATGAAAGCTGACGAAACGTGTTGGCGAGTCGTTGCATTCCCGTGCTTCCGAAGTATAGAAGGCGCCAATCTGGAGACATGAAGTAACCTGGGCAAAGAAAGGGACGAAATCGAAGAGCCGCATCACGTAGCTGCTCCGACGCCCACTGAACAGTTCCGTTACACGCCAGCAATACTTATCGACGACGAGTGTTTATGACAAAGTTGATCCGGATGTCTTGATCCATGAGGAAGCGATCCAGCAGGGTTGCCAGTGGTGGTCAAAGTCTTCACCGTGAAAGCTGACGAAACGTCTTGGCGAGTCATTGCACACCCGTGCTTCCGAAGTATACTAGGCCCCAAGTTGGAGACATGAAGTAACCGGGGCAAAGAAACGGACGAAATCGAAGATCCGCATCACGTAGCTGCTCCCACGCCCACTGAACAGTTCCGGGACACGCCAGCAGTTCTTATCGACGGCGAGTGTTGATGACAAAGTCGATCCGGATGCCTTGATCCACGAGGAAGCGATTCAGCAGGTTTGCCAGTGGTGGTCAAAGTCTTTACCGTGAAAGCTGACGAAACGTGTTGGCGAGTTGTTGCATTCCCGTGCTTCCGAAATATACAAGGCGCCAGGCTGGAGACATGAAGTAACCTGGGCAAAGAAACGGACGAAATTGAAGAGCCGCATCACGTAGCTGCTCCCACGCCCACTGAACAGTTCCGGGACACGCCAGCACTTCATATCGACGACGAGTGTTGATTACATAGTCGATCCGGATGTCTTGATGCACGAGCAAGCGATCCAGCAGGTTTGCACGTGGTGGTCAGTCTTCACCGTGAAAGCTGACGAAACGCGTTGGCGAGTCGTTGCATTCCCGTTCTTCCGAAGTATGCAAGGCGCCAAGCTGGAGACATGAAGTAACCTGGGCAAAGAAACGGACGAAATTGAAGAGCCGCATCTCGTAGCCGATCCCTCGCCCACTGAACAGTTCCAGGACACGCCAGCAGTTCTTATCGACGGCGTGTGTTTTTGACATAGGCGATCCGGATGCCTTGATCCACGAGAAAGCGATCCAGCAGGTTTGCCAGTGGCGGTCAAAGTCTTTACCGTGAAAGCTGACGAAACGTGTTGGCGAGTTTTTGCGTTCCCGTGCTTCCGAAGTATTCAAGACGCTAAGCTGGAGGCATGAAGTAACCTGGGCAACGAAACGGACGAAATTGAAGAGCCGCATCACGTAGCTGATCCCACGCCCACTGAACAGTTCCAGGACACGCCAGCAGTTCTTATCGACGACCAGCATTTATGACAAAGTCGATCCGGATGCGTTGATCAACGAGGAAGCGATCCAGCAGGTTTGCCAGTGGTGGTCAATGTCTTCACAGTGAAAGCTGACGAACCGTGTTGGCGAGTCGTTGCATTTCCGTGCTTCTGAAGTATACAAGGCGCTAAGCTGGAGACATGAAGTAACCTGGGCAAAGAAACAGACGAAATTGAAGAGCCGCATCACGTAGCTGCTCCCACGCCCACTGAACAGTTCCGGGACACGCCATCACTTCATATCGACGACGAGTGTTGATTACATAGTTGATCCGGATGTCTTGATGCACGAGCAAGCGATATAGCAGGTTTGCACGTGGTGGTCAGTCTTCACCGTGAAAGCTGACGAAACGTGTTGGCGAGTCGTTGCATTCCCGTTCTTCCGAAGTATGCAAGGCGCCAAGCTGGAGACATGAAGTAACCTGGGCAAAGAAACGGACGAAATTGAAGAGCCCCATCACGTAGCTGATCCCTCGCCCACTGAACAGTTCCAGGACACGCCAGCAGTTCTTATCGACGGCGAGTGTTGATGACATAGGCGATCCAGATGCCTTGATCCACAAGAAAGCGACCCAGCAGGGTTGCAAGTGGTGGTCAAAGTCTTTACCGTGATAGCTGACGAAACGTGTTGGCGAGTTGTTGCGTTCCCGTGCTTCCGAAGTATTCAAGACGCTAAGCTGGAGGCATGAAGTACCTTGGCAACGAAACGGACGAAATTGAAAAGCCGCACCACGTAGCTGATCCCACGCCCACTGAACAGTTCCAGGACAGGCCAGCAGTTCTTATCGACGGCGAGTGTTGATGACATAGTCGATCCGGATGCCTTGATCCATTAGGAAGCGATCCAGCAGGTTTGCCACTGGTGGTCAAAGTCTTCACCGTGAAAGCTGACGAAACGTGTTGGCGAGTTGTTGCATTCCCGTGGTTCCGAAGTATTCAAGACGCTAAGCTGGAGGCATGAAGTAACCTGGGAAACGAGACGGACGAAATTGAAGAGCCGCATCAAGTAGCTGCTCCCACGCAAACTGAACAGTTCCTGGACACGCCAGCAATTCTTATCGACGACGAGTGTTGATGAAAAAGTCGATCCGGATGCCTTGATCCACGAGGAAGCGATCCAGCAGGGTTGCCAGTGGTGGTCAAAGTCTTCACCGTGAAAGCTGACGAACCGTGTTGGCGAGTCGTTGCATTCCCGTGCTTCTGAAGTATACTAGGCGCCATGCTGGAGACATGAAGTAACCTGGGCAACGAAACGGACGAAATTGAAGAGCCCCGTCACGTAGATACTCCCACGTCCAATGAACAGTTCCCGCACACGCCAGCTGTTCTTATTGACGACGCATGTTGATGATATAGTCGATCCTGAAGCCTTGATCCACGAGGAAGCGATCCAGCAAGGTTGGCAGTGGTGGTTAAAGTCTTCACGGTGAAAGCTGACGAAACGTGTTGGCGAGTCGTTGCATTCCCGTGCTTCTGAAGTATGCAAGGCGCTAAGCTGGAGACATGTAGTAACCTGGGCAACGAAACGGACGAAATTGAAGAGCCCCGTCACGTAGATACTCCCACGTCCAATGAACAGTTCCGAGATACGCCAGCTCCTTATCGACGACCAGTGTTGATGACAAAGTCGATCTGGATGCCTTGATCCACGAGAAAGCGATCCACCAGGTTTGCCAGTGGTGGTCAAAGTCTTCACTGTGAAAGCTGACGAAACGTGTTGGCGAGTTGTTGCATTCCCGTGCTTCCGAAGTATACAAGGCGCTAAGCTTGAGGCATGAAGTAACCTGGGCAACGAAACGGACGAAATTGAAGAGCCGCATCACGTAGCTGCTCCCACGCCGACTGAACAGTTACGGGACACGCCAGAAATTCTTATCGACGACGAGTGTTGATGAAAAAATCGATCCGGATGCCTTGATCCACGAGGAAGCGATCCAGCAGGTTTGCCAGTGGTGGTCAAAGTCTTCACAGTGAAAGCTGACGAAACGTGTTGGCGAGTCGTTGCATTCCCGTGCTTCCGATACAAGGCGCCAAGCTGGAGACATGAAGTAACCTGGGCAAAGAAAGGGACGAAACTGAAGAGCCGTATCATGTAGCTGCTTCCACGCCCACTGAACAGTCCTGGGACACGCCAGCAGTTCTTATTGACGAGGAGTGTTGATGAAAAAATCGATCCGGATGCCTTGATCCACGAGGAAGCGCTCCAGCAGGTTTTCCAGTGGTGGTCAAAGTCTTCACAGTGAAAGCTGACGAAACGTGTTGGCGAGTCGTTACATTCCCGTTCTTCCGAAGTATGCAAGGCGCCAAGCTGGAGACATGAAGTAACCTGGGCAAAGAAATGGACGAAATTGAAGTGCCGCATCACGTAGCTGATCCCACGCCCACTGAACAGTTCCAGGACACGCCAGCAGTTCTTATCGACGGCGAGTGTTGATGACATAGCTGATCCGGATGCCTTGATCCACGAGGAAGCGATCCAGGAGGTTTGCCAGTGGTGGTCAAAGTCTTCACGGTGAAAGCTGACGAAACTTGTCGGCGAGTCGTTGCATTCCCGTTCTTCCGAAGTATGCAAGGCGCCAAGCTGGAGACATGAAGTAACCTGGGCAAAGAAACGGACGAAATTGAATAGCCGCATTACGTAGCTGCTCCCACGCCCACTGAACAGTTCCGAGATACGCCAGCTCCTTATCGACGACCAGTGTTGATGAAAAAGGCGATCCGGATGGCTTGATCCACGAGGAAGCGATCCAGCAGGGCTGCCAGTGGTGGTCAAAGTCTTCACCGTGAAAGCTGACGCACCTTGTTGGCGAGTCGTTGCATTCCTGTGCTTCTGAAGTATGCAAGGCGCTAAGCTGGAGACATGTAGTAACCTTGGCAAAGAAACGGACGAAATTGAAGAGCCGCACCACGTAGCTGCTCCCACGCCCACTGAACAGTTCCAGGACACGCCAGCAGTTCTTATCGACGGCGAGTGTTGATGACATAGTCGATCCGGATGCCTTGATTCATGAGGAAGCGATCCAGCAGGTTTGCCACTGGTGGTCAAAGTCTTCACCGTGAAAGCTGACGAAACGTGTTGGCGAGTTGTTGCATTCCCGTGGTTCCGAAGTATTCAAGACGCTAAGCTGGAGGCATGAAGTAACCTGGGCAACGAGACGGACGAAATTGAAGAGCCGCATCACGTAGCTGCTCCCACGCAAACTGAACAGTTCCTGGACACGCCAGCAATTCTTATCGACGACGAGTGTTGATGAAAAAGTCGATCCGGATGCCTTGATCCACGAGGAAGCGATCCAGCAGGGTTGCCAGTGGTGGTCAAAGTCTTCACCGTGAAAACTGACGAACCGTGTTGGCGAGTCGTTGCATTCCCGTGCTTCCGAAATATACAAGGCGCCAAGCTGGAGACATGAAGTAACCTGGACAAAGAAACGGACGAAATTGAAGAGCCGCATCACGTAGCTGCTCCCACGCCCACTGAACATTTCCGGGACACGCCAGCAGTTCTTATCGATGACGAGTGTTGATGACATAGTTGATCCGGATGCCTTGATTCACGAGGAAGCGATCCAGCAGGGTTGCGAGTGGTGGTCAAAGTCTTCACCGTGAAAGCTGACGAAACGTGTTGGCTAGTCGATGCATTCCCGTGCTTCTGAAGTATACTAGGCGGCATGCTGGAGACATGAAGTAACCTGGGCAACGAAACGGACGAAATTGAAGAGCCCCGTCACGTAGATACTCCCACGTCCAATGAACAGTTCCCGCACACGCCAGCTGTTCTTATTGACGACGCATGTTGATGATATAGTCGATCCTGAAGCCTTGATCCACGAGGAAGCGATCCAGCAAGGTTGGCAGTGGTGGTTAAAGTCTTCACGATGAAAGCTGACGAAACGTGTTGGCGAGTAGTTGCATTCCCGTGCTTCTGAAGTATGCAAGGCGCTAAGCTGGAGACATGAAGTAACCTGGGCAAAGAAAGGGACGAAACTGAAGAGCCGTATCATGTAGCTGCTTCCACGCCCACTGAACAGTCCTGGGACACGCCAGGAGTTCTTATTGACGAGGAGTGTTGATGAAAAAATCGATCCGGATGCCTTGATCCACGAGGAAGCGATCCAGCAGGTTTGCCAGTGGTGGTCAAAGACTTCACAGTGAAAGCTGACGAAACGTGTTGGCGAGTCGTTACATTCCCGTTCTTCCGAAGTATGCAAGGCGCCAAGCTGGAGACATGAAGTAACCTGGGCAAAGAAATGGACGAAATTGAAGAGCCGCATCACGTAGCTGATCCCACGCCCACTGAACAGTTCCAGGACACGCCAGCAGTTCTTATCGACGGCGAGTGTTGATGACATAGCTGATCCGGATGCCTTGATCCACGAGGAAGCGATCCGGGAGGTTTGCCAGTGGTGGTCAAAGTCTTCACCGTGAAAGCTGACGAAACGTGTTGGCGAGTCGTTGCATTCCCGTGCTTCCGAAGTATACAAGGCGCTAAGCAGCAGGCATGAAGTAACCTGGGCAAAGAAACGGACGAAGTTGAAGAGCCGCGTCACGTAGCTGCCCCCACGCCCAATGAACAGTTCCGTGACACGCCAGCTGTTCTTATTGACAACGAGTGTTGATGATATAGTCGATCCTGATGCCTTGATCCACGAGGAAGCGATCCAGCAAGGTTGGCAGTGGTGGTGAAAGTCTTCACGGTGAAAGCTGACGAAACTTGTCGGCGAGTCGTTGCATTCCCGTTCTTCCGAAGTATGCAAGGCGCCAAGCTGGAGACATGAAGTAACCTGGGCAAAGAAACGGACGAAATTGAAGAGCTGCACCACGTAGCTGCTCCCACGCCCACTGAACAGTTCCGGAACACGCCAGCAATTCTTATCGACTACGATTGTTGATGATATAGTCGATCCTGAAGCCTTGATCCACGAGGAAGCGATCCAGCCAAGGTTGGCAGTGGTGGTCGAAGTCTTCACGGTGAAAGCTGACGAAACGTGTTGGCGAGTCGTTTCATTCCTGTGCTTCTGAAGTATGCAAGGCGCTAAGCTGGAGACATGTAGTAACCTGGGCAAAGAAACAGACGAAATTGAATAGCCGCATTACGTAGCTGCTCCCACGCCCACTGAACAGTTCCGAGATACGCCAGCTCCTTATCGACGACCAGTGTTGATGAAAAAGGCGATCCGGATGGCTTGATCCACGAGGAAGCGATCCAGCAGGGTTGCCAGTGGTGGTCAAAGTCTTCACCGTGAAAGCTGACGCACCTTGTTGGCGAGTCGTTGCATTCCTGTGCTTCTGAAGTATGCAAGGCGCTAAGCTTGAGACATGTAGTAACCTTGGCAAAGAAACGGACGAAATTGAAGAGCCGCACCACGTAGCTGCTCCCACGCCCACTGAACAGTTCCAGGACACGCCAGCAGTTCTTATCGACGGCGAGTGTTGATGACATAGTCGATCCGGATGCCTTGATTCATGAGGAAGCGATCCAGCAGGTTTGCCACTGGTGGTCAAAGTCTTCACCGTGAAAGCTGACGAAACGTGTTGGCGAGTTGTTGCATTCCCGTGGTTCCGAAGTATTCAAGACGCTAAGCTGGAGGCATGAAGTAACCTGGGCAACGAGACGGACGAAATTGAAGAGCCGCATCACGTAGCTGCTCCCACGCAAACTGAACAGTTCCTGGACACGCCAGCAATTCTTATCGACGACGAGTGTTGATGAAAAAGTCGATCCGGATGCCTTGATCCACGAGGAAGCGATCCAGCAGGGTTGCCAGTGGTGGTCAAAGTCTTCACCGTGAAAGCTGACGAACCGTGTTGGCGAGTCGTTGCATTCCCGTGCTTCCGAAATATACAAGGCGCCAAGCTGGAGACATGAAGTAACCTGGACAAAGAAACGGACGAAATTGAAGAGCCGCATCACGTAGCTGCTCCCACGCCCACTGAACATTTCCGGGACACGCCAGCAGTTCTTATCGATGACGAGTGTTGATGACATAGTTGATCCGGATGCCTTGATTCACGAGGAAGCGATCCAGCAGGGTTGCGAGTGGTGGTCAAAGTCTTCACCGTGAAAGCTGACGAAACGTGTTGGCTAGTCGATGCATTCCCGTGCTTCTGAAGTATACTAGGCGCCATGCTGGAGACATGAAGTAACCTGGGCAACGAAACGGACGAAATTGAAGAGCCCCGTCACGTAGATACTCCCACGTCCAATGAACAGTTCCCGCACACGCCAGCTGTTCTTATTGACGACGCATGTTGATGATATAGTCGATCCTGAAGCCTTGATCCACGAGGAAGCGATCCAGCAAGGTTTGCCACTGGTGGTCAAAGTCTTCACCGTGAAAGCTGACGAAACGTGTTGGCGAGTTGTTGCATTCCCGTGGTTCCGAAGTATTCAAGACGCTAAGCTGGAGGCATGAAGTAACCTGGGCAACGAGACGGACGAAATTGAAGAGCCGCATCACGTAGCTGCTCCCACGCAAACTGAACAGTTCCTGGACACGCCAGCAATTCTTATCGACGACGAGTGTTGATGAAAAAGTCGATCCGGATGCCTTGATCCACGAGGAAGCGATCCAGCAGGGTTGCCAGTGGTGGTCAAAGTCTTCACCGTGAAAACTGACGAACCGTGTTGGCGAGTCGTTGCATTCCCGTGCTTCCGAAATATACAAGGCGCCAAGCTGGAGACATGAAGTAACCTGGACAAAGAAACGGACGAAATTGAAGAGCCGCATCACGTAGCTGCTTCCACGCCCACTGAACATTTCCGGGACACGCCAGCAGTTCTTATCGATGACGAGTGTTGATGACATAGTTGATCCGGATGCCTTGATTCACGAGGAAGCGATCCAGCAGGGTTGCGAGTGGTGGTCAAAGTCTTCACCGTGAAAGCTGACGAAACGTGTTGGCTAGTCGATGCATTCCCGTGCTTCTGAAGTATACTAGGCGGCATGCTGGAGACATGAAGTAACCTGGGCAACGAAACGGACGAAATTGAAGAGCCCCGTCACGTAGATACTCCCACGTCCAATGAACAGTTCCCGCACACGCCAGCTGTTCTTATTGACGACGCATGTTGATGATATAGTCGATCCTGAAGCCTTGATCCACGAGGAAGCGATCCAGCAAGGTTGGCAGTGGTGGTTAAAGTCTTCACGATGAAAGCTGACGAAACGTGTTGGCGAGTAGTTGCATTCCCGTGCTTCTGAAGTATGCAAGGCGCTAAGCTGGAGACATGAAGTAACCTGGGCAAAGAAAGGGACGAAACTGAAGAGCCGTATCATGTAGCTGCTTCCACGCCCACTGAACAGTCCTGGGACACGCCAGGAGTTCTTATTGACGAGGAGTGTTGATGAAAAAATCGATCCGGATGCCTTGATCCACGAGGAAGCGATCCAGCAGGTTTGCCAGTGGTGGTCAAAGACTTCACAGTGAAAGCTGACGAAACGTGTTGGCGAGTCGTTACATTCCCGTTCTTCCGAAGTATGCAAGGCGCCAAGCTGGAGACATGAAGTAACCTGGGCAAAGAAATGGACGAAATTGAAGAGCCGCATCACGTAGCTGATCCCACGCCCACTGAACAGTTCCAGGACACGCCAGCAGTTCTTATCGACGGCGAGTGTTGATGACATAGCTGATCCGGATGCCTTGATCCACGAGGAAGCGATCCAGGAGGTTTGCCAGTGGTGGTCAAAGTCTTCACCGTGAAAGCTGACGAAACGTGTTGGCGAGTCGTTGCATTCCCGTGCTTCCGAAGTATACAAGGCGCTAAGCAGCAGGCATGAAGTAACCTGGGCAAAGAAACGGACGAAGTTGAAGAGCCGCGTCACGTAGCTGCCCCCACGCCCAATGAACAGTTCCGTGACACGCCAGCTGTTCTTATTGACAACGAGTGTTGATGATATAGTCGATCCTGATGCCTTGATCCACGAGGAAGCGATCCAGCAAGGTTGGCAGTGGTGGTGAAAGTCTTCACGGTGAAAGCTGACGAAACTTGTCGGCGAGTCGTTGCATTCCCGTTCTTCCGAAGTATGCAAGGCGCCAAGCTGGAGACATGAAGTAACCTGGGCAAAGAAACGGACGAAATTGAAGAGCTGCACCACGTAGCTGCTCCCACGCCCACTGAACAGTTCCGGAACACGCCAGCAATTCTTATCGACTACGATTGTTGATGATATAGTCGATCCTGAAGCCTTGATCCACGAGGAAGCGATCCAGCCAAGGTTGGCAGTGGTGGTCGAAGTCTTCACGGTGAAAGCTGACGAAACGTGTTGGCGAGTCGTTTCATTCCTGTGCTTCTGAAGTATGCAAGGCGCTAAGCTGGAGACATGTAGTAACCTGGGCAAAGAAACAGACGAAATTGAATAGCCGCATTACGTAGCTGCTCCCACGCCCACTGAACAGTTCCGAGATACGCCAGCTCCTTATCGACGACCAGTGTTGATGAAAAAGGCGATCCGGATGGCTTGATCCACGAGGAAGCGATCCAGCAGGGTTGCCAGTGGTGGTCAAAGTCTTCACCGTGAAAGCTGACGCACCTTGTTGGCGAGTCGTTGCATTCCTGTGCTTCTGAAGTATGCAAGGCGCTAAGCTGGAGACATGTAGTAACCTTGGCAAAGAAACGGACGAAATTGAAGAGCCGCACCACGTAGCTGCTCCCACGCCCACTGAACAGTTCCAGGACACGCCAGCAGTTCTTATCGACGGCGAGTGTTGATGACATAGTCGATCCGGATGCCTTGATTCATGAGGAAGCGATCCAGCAGGTTTGCCACTGGTGGTCAAAGTCTTCACCGTGAAAGCTGACGAAACGTGTTGGCGAGTTGTTGCATTCCCGTGGTTCCGAAGTATTCAAGACGCTAAGCTGGAGGCATGAAGTAACCTGGGCAACGAGACGGACGAAATTGAAGAGCCGCATCACGTAGCTGCTCCCACGCAAACTGAACAGTTCCTGGACACGCCAGCAATTCTTATCGACGACGAGTGTTGATGAAAAAGTCGATCCGGATGCCTTGATCCACGAGGAAGCGATCCAGCAGGGTTGCCAGTGGTGGTCAAAGTCTTCACCGTGAAAGCTGACGAACCGTGTTGGCGAGTCGTTGCATTCCCGTGCTTCCGAAATATACAAGGCGCCAAGCTGGAGACATGAAGTAACCTGGACAAAGAAACGGACGAAATTGAAGAGCCGCATCACGTAGCTGCTCCCACGCCCACTGAACATTTCCGGGACACGCCAGCAGTTCTTATCGATGACGAGTGTTGATGACATAGTTGATCCGGATGCCTTGATTCACGAGGAAGCGATCCAGCAGGGTTGCGAGTGGTGGTCAAAGTCTTCACCATGAAAGCTGACGAAACGTGTTGGCTAGTCGATGCATTCCCGTGCTTCTGAAGTATACTAGGCGCCATGCTGGAGACATGAAGTAACCTGGGCAACGAAACGGACGAAATTGAAGAGCCCCGTCACGTAGATACTCCCACGTCCAATGAACAGTTCCCGCACACGCCAGCTGTTCTTATTGACGACGCATGTTGATGATATAGTCGATCCTGAAGCCTTGATCCACGAGGAAGCGATCCAGCAAGGTTGGCAGTGGTGGTTAAAGTCTTCACGATGAAAGCTGACGAAACGTGTTGGCGAGTAGTTGCATTCCCGTGCTTCTGAAGTATGCAAGGCGCTAAGCTGGAGACATGAAGTAACCTGGGCAAAGAAAGGGACGAAACTGAAGAGCCGTATCATGTAGCTGCTTCCACGCCCACTGAACAGTCCTGGGACACGCCAGGAGTTCTTATTGACGAGGAGTGTTGATGAAAAAATCGATCCGGATGCCTTGATCCACGAGGAAGCGATCCAGCAGGTTTGCCAGTGGTGGTCAAAGTCTTCACAGTGAAAGCTGACGAAACGTGTTGGCGAGTCGTTACATTCCCGTTCTTCCGAAGTATGCAAGGCGCCAAGCTGGAGACATGAAGTAACCTGGGCAAAGAAATGGACGAAATTGAAGAGCCGCATCACGTAGCTGATCCCACGCCCACTGAACAGTTCCAGGACACGCCAGCAGTTCTTATCGACGGCGAGTGTTGATGACATAGCTGATCCGGATGCCTTGATCCACGAGGAAGCGATCCAGGAGGTTTGCCAGTGGTGGTCAAAGTCTTCACCGTGAAAGCTGACGAAACGTGTTGGCGAGTCGTTGCATTCCTGTGCTTCCGAAGTATACAAGGCGCTATGCAGCAGGCATGAAGTAACCTGGGCAAAGAAACGGACGAAGTTGAAGAGCCGCGTCACGTAGCTGCCCCCACGCCCAATGAACAGTTCCGTGACACGTCAGCTGTTCTTATTGACAACGAGTGTTGAAGATATAGTCGATCCTGATGCCTTGATCCACGAGGAAGCGATCCAGCAAGGTTGGCAGTGGTGGTGAAAGTCTTCACGGTGAAAGCTGACGAAACTTGTCGGCGAGTCGTTGCATTCCCGTTCTTCCGAAGTATGCAAGGCGCCAAGCTGGAGACATGAAGTAACCTGGGCAAAGAAACGGACGAAATTGAAGAGCTGCACCACGTAGCTGCTCCCACGCCCACTGAACAGTTCCGGAACACGCCATCAATTCTTATCGACTACGATTGTTGATGATATAGTCGATCCTGAAGCCTTGATCCACGAGGAAGCGATCCAGCCAAGGTTGGCAGTGGTGGTCGAAGTCTTCACGGTGAAAGCTGACGAAACGTGTTGGCGAGTCGTTGCATTCCTGTGCTTCTGAAGTATGCAAGGCGCTAAGCTGGAGACATGTAGTAACCTGGGCAAAGAAACAGACGAAATTGAATAGCCGCATTACGTAGCTGCTCCCACGCCCACTGAACAGTTCCGAGATACGCCAGCTCCTTATCGACGACCATTGTTGATGAAAAAGGCGATCCGGATGGCTTGATCCACGAGGAAGCGATCCAGCAGGGTTGCCAGTGGTGGTCAAAGTCTTCACCGTGAAAGCTGACACACCTTGTTGGCGAGTCGTTGCATTCCTGTGCTTCTGAAGTATGCAAGGCGCTAAGCTGGAGACATGTAGTAACCTTGGCAAAGAAACGGACGAAATTGAAGAGCCGCACCACGTAGCTGCTCCCACGCCCACTGAACAGTTCCAGGACACGCCAGCAGTTCTTATCGACGGCGAGTGTTGATGACATAGTCGATCCGGATGCCTTGATTCATGAGGAAGCGATCCAGCAGGTTTGCCACTGGTGGTCAAAGTCTTCACCGTGAAAGCTGACGAAACGTGTTGGCGAGTTGTTGCATTCCCGTGGTTCCGAAGTATTCAAGACGCTAAGCTGGAGGCATGAAGTAACCTGGGCAACGAGACGGACGAAATTGAAGAGCCGCATCACGTAGCTGCTCCCACGCAAACTGAACAGTTCCTGGACACGCCAGCAATTCTTATCGACGACGAGTGTTGATGAAAAAGTCGATCCGGATGCCTTGATCCACGAGGAAGCGATCCAGCAGGGTTGCCAGTGGTGGTCAAAGTCTTCACCGTGAAAGCTGGCGAACCGTGTTGGCGAGTCGTTGCATTCCCGTGCTTCCGAAATATACAAGGCGCCAAGCTGGAGACATGAAGTAACCTGGACAAAGAAACGGACGAAATTGAAGAGCCGCATCACGTAGCTGCTCCCACGCCCACTGAACATTTCCGGGACACGCCAGCAGTTCTTATCGATGACGAGTGTTGATGACATAGTTGATCCGGATGCCTTGATTCACGAGGAAGCGATCCAGCAGGGTTGCGAGTGGTGGTCAAAGTCTTCACCGTGAAAGCTGACGAAACGTGTTGGCTAGTCGATGCATTCCCGTGCTTCTGAAGTATACTAGGCGCCATGCTGGAGACATGAAGTAACCTGGGCAACGAAACGGACGAAATTGAAGAGCCCCGTCACGTAGATACTCCCACGTCCAATGAACAGTTCCCGCACACGCCAGCTGTTCTTATTGACGACGCATGTTGATGATATAGTCGATCCTGAAGCCTTGATCCACGAGGAAGCGATTCAGCAAGGTTGGCAGTGGTGGTTAAAGTCTTCACGATGAAAGCTGACGACACGTGTTGGCGAGTAGTTGCATTCCCGTGCTTCTGAAGTATGCAAGGCGCTAAGCTGGAGACATGAAGTAACCTGGGCAAAGAAAGGGACGAAACTGAAGAGCCGTATCATGTAGCTGCTTCCACGCCCACTGAACAGTCCTGGGACACGCCAGGAGTTCTTATTGACGAGGAGTGTTGATGAAAAAATCGATCCGGATGCCTTGATCCACGAGGAAGCGATCCAGCAGGTTTGCCAGTGGTGGTCAAAGTCTTCACAGTGAAAGCTGACGAAACGTGTTGGCGCGTCGTTACATTCCCGTTCTTCCGAAGTATGCAAGGCGCCAAGCTGGAGACATGAAGTAACCTGGGCAAAGAAATGGACGAAATTGAAGAGCCGCATCACGTAGCTGATCCCACGCCCACTGAACAGTTCCAGGACACGCCAGCAGTTCTTATCGACGGCGAGTGTTGATGACATAGCTGATCCGGATGCCTTGATCCACGAGGAAGCGATCCAGGAGGTTTGCCAGTGGTGGTCAAAGTCTTCACCGTGAAAGCTGACGAAACGTGTTGGCGAGTCGTTGCATTCCCGTGCTTCCGAAGTATACAAGGCGCTAAGCAGCAGGCATGAAGTAACCTGGGCAAAGAAACGGACGAAGTTGAAGAGCCGCGTCACGTAGCTGCCCCCACGCCCAATGAACAGTTCCGTGACACGCCAGCTGTTCTTATTGACAACGAGTGTTGATGATATAGTCGATCCTGATGCCTTGATCCACGAGGAAGCGATCCAGCAAGGTTGGCAGTGGTGGTGAAAGTCTTCACGGTGAAAGCTGACGAAACTTGTCGGCGAGTCGTTGCATTCCCGTTCTTCCGAAGTATGCAAGGCGCCAAGCTGGAGACATGAAGTAACCTGGGCAAAGAAACGGACGAAATTGAAGAGCTGCACCACGTAGCTGCTCCCACGCCCACTGAACAGTTCCGGAACACGCCAGCAATTCTTATCGACTACGATTGTTGATGATATAGTCGATCCTGAAGCCTTGATCCACGAGGAAGCGATCCAGCCAAGGTTGGCAGTGGTGGTCGAAGTCTTCACGGTGAAAGCTGACGAAACGTGTTGGCGAGTCGTTGCATTCCTGTGCTTCTGAAGTATGCAAGGCGCTAAGCTGGAGACATGTAGTAACCTGGGCAAAGAAACAGACGAAATTGAATAGCCGCATTACGTAGCTGCTCCCACGCCCACTGAACAGTTCCGAGATACGCCAGCTCCTTATCGACGACCAGTGTTGATGAAAAATGCGATCCGGATGCCTTGATCCACGAGGAAGCGATCCAGCAGGGTTGCCAGTGGTGGTCAAAGTCTTCACCGTGAAAGCTGACGCACCTTGTTGGCGAGTCGTTGCATTCCTGTGCTTCTGAAGTATGCAAGGCGCTAAGCTGGAGACATGTAGTAACCTGGGCAAAGAAACAGACGAAATTGAATAGCCGCATTACGTAGCTGCTCCCACGCCCACTTAACAGTTCCGAGATACGCCAGCTCCTTATCGACGACCAGTGTTGATGACAAAGTCGATCCGGATGCCTTGATCCACGAGGAAGCGATCCAGCCAAGGTTGGCAGTGGTGGTCAAAGTCTTCACGGTGAAAGCTGACGAAACGTGTTGGCGAGTCGTTGCATTCCTGTGCTTCTGAAGTATGCAAGGCGCTAAGCTGGAGACATGTAGTAACCTGGGCAAAGAAACGGACGAAATTGAAGAGCCGCACCACGTAGCCGCTCCCACGCCCACTGAACAGTTCCGGGACACGACAGCAGTTCTTATTGACGAAGAGTGTTGATGATATAGTCGATCCTGATGCCTTGATTCGCGAGGAAGCGATCTGCTGTGTTCTCAGTGGTGCTCAAAGTCCACACCGTGAAAGCTGACGAAACGTGTTGGCGAGTCGTTGCATTCCCGTGCTTCCGAAGTGTACAAGGCGCCAAGCTGGATACATGAAGTAACCTGGGCAAAGAAACGGAGGAATTCGAAGAGCCGCATCACGTATCTGCTCCCACGCCCACTGAACAGTTACGGGACATGCCCGCAGTTCTTATCGACGACGAGTGTTGATGACATAGTCGATCAGGATGCCTTGATCCACGAGGAAGCGATCCGGCAGGTTTGCTAGTGGTGGTCAAAGTCTTCACCGTGAAAGCTAAAGAAACGTGTTGGCGAGTTGTTGCATTCCCGTGCTTCCGAAGTATACAAGGTGCTAAGCTGGAGGCATGAAGTAACCTTTGCAACGAAACGGACGAAATTGAAGAGCCGCATCACGTAGCTGCTCCCACGCCCACTGAACAGTTACGGGACACGCCAGCAATCCTTATCGACGATGAGTGTTGATGAAAAAGTCGATCCGGATGCCTTAATCGACGAGGAAGCAATCCAGAAGGGTGGCCAGTGGTGGTCAAAGTCTTCACCGTGAAAGCTGACGAAACGTGTTGGCTAGTCATTGCATTCCCGTGCTTCCGAAGTGTACAAGGCGCCAAGCTGAATACATGAAGTAACCTGTGCAAAGAAACGGAGGAAATCGAAGAGCCGCATCACGTAGCAGCTCCCACGCCCACTGAACAGTTCCGGGACACACCAGCAGTTCTTATCGACGACGAGTGTTGATGACATATCGATTCTGATGCCTTGATTCCCGATGAAGCGACCAGCAGTGTTGCCAGCCGTGGTCAGTCTTCACCGTGAAAGCTGTCGAAACGTGTTGGCGAGTCGTTGCATTCCCGTGCTTCCGAAGTATACAAGGCGCCAAGCTGGAGACATGAAGTAACCTGGGCAGGGAAACGGATGAAATTGAAGAGCCGTATCACGTAGCTGCTTCCACGCCCACTGAACAGTTCCGGGACACGCCCGCAGTTCTTATCGACGACGAGTGTTGATGACAGTCGATCCCGATGTCTTGATGCACGAGGAAGCGATCCATGAGGTTTGCCAGTGGTGGTCAGTCTTCACCGTGAAAGCTGACGAAACGTGTTGGCGAGTCGTTGCATTCTAGTGCTTCCGAAGTACACAAGGCGCTAAGCTGGAGGCATGAAGTAACCTGGGCAGAGAAACGGACGAAATTGAACAGCCGCGTCACGTGGCCGCTCCCACGCCCACTGAACAGTTCCAGGACACGCCAGCAGTTCTTATCGACGGCGAGTGTTGATGACATAGTCGATCCTGATGCCTTGATTCACGAGGAAGCGATCAGCAGTGTTGCCAGCCGTGGTCAGTCTTCACCGTGAAAGCTGACGAAACGTGTTGGCGAGTTGTTGCATTCCCGTGCTTCCGAAGTATACAAGTTTCCAAGCTGGATACATGAAGTAACCTGGGCAAAGAAACGGAGGAATTCGAAGAGCCGCATCACGTATCTGCTCCCACGCCCACTGAACAGTTCCGGGACATGCCAGCAGTTCTTATCGACGACGAGTGTTGAAAAAACAGTCGATTCGGATGCCTTGATCCACGAGGAAGCGATCCAGCAGGGTTGCCTATGGTGGTCGAAGTCTTCACCGTTAAAGCTGACGAAACGTGTTGGCGAGTCGCTGCATTCCCGTGCTTTCGAAGTATACAAGGCGCTTAGCTAGGGACATAAAGTAACCTGGGAAGGGAAACGGAGGAAATTGAAGAGTCGCATCACGTAGCTGCTCCCACGCCCACTGAACAGTTCCAGGACACGCCAGCAATTCTTATCGACGACGAGTGTTGATGGAAATGTCGACCTGGATGCCTTGATCCTAGAGGAAGCGATCCAGCAAGGTTGGCAGTGGTGGTCAAAGTCTTCACGGTGAAAGCCGACGAACCGTGTTGGCGAGTCGTTGCATTCCCGTGCTTCCGAAGTAAGCAAGGCGCCAAGCTGGAGACATGAAGTAACCTGGGAAAAGAAACGGACGAAACTGAAGAGCCGTGTCACGTAGCTGCTTCCACGCCCACTGAACAGTTCCGGGACACGCCCGCACTTCCTATCGACGACGAGTGTTTATGACATAGTTGATCCGAATGCCTTGATCCACGAGGAAGCGATCCAGCAGGGTTGCCAGTGATGGTCAAAGTCTTCACCGTGAAAGCTGACGAAACGTGTTGGCTAGTCGTTGCATTCGCGTGCTTCCGAAATCTACAAGGCGCCAAGCTGGAGACATGAAGTAACCTGGGCAAAGAAACGGAGGAAATCGAAGAGCCGCATCACGTAGCTGCTCCCACGCCCACTGAACAGTTCCGGGACATTCCAGCAGTTCTTATCGACTACGAGTGTTCATGACATGGTCGATGCGGATGCCTTCATCCACGAGGAAGCGATCCATCAGTTTGCCAGTGGCGGTCAAAGTCTTCACCGTGAAAGCTGACGAAACGTGTTGGCTAGTCGTTGCATTCCCGTGCTTCCGAAGTATACAAGGCGCCAAGCTGGAGACATGAAGAAACCTGGGCAGGGAAACGGATGAAATTGAAGAGCAGCATCACGTAGCTGCTCCCACGCCCACTGAACAGTTCCGGGACACTCCAGCAATTCTTATCGACGAGGAGTGTTGATGACATAGTCGATCCGGATGTCTTGATGCACGAGGAAGCGATCCATGAGGTTTGCCAGTAGTGGTCAGTCTTCACCGTGAAAGCTGACGAAACGTGTTGGCAAGTCGTTGCATTCCCGTGCTTCCGAAGTATACAAGGCGCTAAGCTGGAGGCATGAAGTAACCTGGGCAAAGAAACGGACGAAATTGAACAGCCGCGTCATGTAGCCGCTCCCACGCCCACTGAACAGTTCCGGGACACGCCAGCAGTTCTTATTGACGACGAGTGTTGATGATGTAGTCGATCCTGATGCCTTGATTCACGAGGAAGCGATCAGCAGTGTTGTCAGATTTGCTCAAAGTCCACACCGTGAAAGCTGACGAAACGTGTTCGCGAGTCGTTGCATTCCCGTGCTTCCGAAGTATAGAAGGCGCCAATCTGGAGACATGAAGTAACCTGGGCAAAGAAAGGGACGAAATCGAAGAGGCGCATCACGTAGCTGCTCCGATGCCCACTGAACAGTTCCAGGACACGCCAGCAGTTCTTATCGACGGCGAGTGTTGATGACAAAGTCGATCCTGATGCCATCATTCACGAGGAAGCGATCAGCAGTGTTGCCAGCCGTGGTCAGTCTTCACCGTGAAAGCTGACGAAACGTGTTGGCTAGTCGTTGCATTCCCGTGCTTCCGAAGTATACAAGGCGCTAAGCTGGAGGCATGAAGTAACCTGGGCAACGAAACGGACGAAATCGAAGAGCCGCATCACGTAGCTGCTCCCACGCCCACTGAACAGTTCCGTTACACGCCAGCAATACTTATCGACGACGAGTGTTGAAGAAACAGTCGATTCGGATGCCTTGATCCACGAGGAAGCGATCCAGAAGGGTTGCCAGTGGTGGTCGAAGTCTTCACCGTGAAAGCTGACGAAACGTGTTGGCTAGTCGTCGCATTCCTGTGCT
Organism: Amblyomma americanum; assembly: GCF_052857255.1. Classification (NCBI taxonomy): domain Eukaryota; kingdom Metazoa; phylum Arthropoda; class Arachnida; order Ixodida; family Ixodidae; genus Amblyomma; species Amblyomma americanum. The sequence goes on from NC_135498.1 coordinate 193,480,671, forward strand.
TGCGAAATATACAAGGCGCCAAGCTGGAGACATGAAGTAACCTGGGCAAAGAAACGGACGAAATTGAAGAGCCGCATCACGTAGCTGCTTCCACGCCCACTGAACAGTTCCAGGACACGCCAGCAATTCTTATCGACGACGAGTGTTGATGGAAATGTCGACCTGGATGCCTTGATCCAAGAGGAAGCGATCCAGCAAGGTTGGCAGTGGTGGTCAAAGTCTTCACGGTGAAAGCCGACGAACCGTGTTGGCGAGTCGTTGCATTCCCGTGCTTCCGAAGTAAGCAAGGCGCCAAGCTGGAGACATGAAGTAACCTGGGAAAAGAAACGGACGAAACTGAAGAGCCGTGTCACATAGCTGCTTCCACACCCACTGAACAGTTCCGGGACACGCTCGCAGTTCCTATAGACGACGAGTGTTTATGACATAGTTGATCCGGATGCCTTGATCCACGAGGAAGCGATCCAGCAGGGTTGCCAGTGGTGGTCAAAGTCTTCACCGTGAAAGCTGACGAAACGTGTTGGCTAGTCGTTGCATTCCCGTGCTTCCGAAATCTACAAGGCGCCAAGCTGGAGACATGAAGTAACCTGGGCAAAGAAACGGACGAAATTGAAGAGCCGCATCACGTAGCTGCTCCCACGCCCACTGAACAGTTCCGGGACATTCCAGCAGTTCTTATCGACGACGAGTGTTGATGACATGGTCGATGCGGATGCCTTCATCCACGAGGAAGCGATCCATCAGGTTTGCCAGTGGCGGTCAAAGTCTTCACCGTGAAAGCTGACGAAACGTGTTGGCTAGTCGTTGCATTCCCGTGCTTCCGAAATATACAAGGCGCCAAGCTGGAGACATGAAGTAACCTGGGCAGGGAAACGGATGAAATTGAAGAGCAGCATCACGTAGCTGCTCCCACGCCCACTGAACAGTTCCGGGACATTCCAGCAGTTCCTTATCGACGACGAGTGTTGATGACAAAGTCGATGCAAATGCCTTGAACCGCGAGGAAGCGATCCAGCAGGGTTGCTAGTGGTGGTCAAAGTATTCACCGTGAAAGCTGAGGAAACGTTTTGGCGAATCGTTGCATTCCTGTGCTTCTGAAATATACAAGGCGCCAAGCTGGAGACATGAAGTAACCTGGGCAAAGAAACGGACGAGATTGAAGAGCCGCATCACGTAGCTGCTCTCACGCCCACTGAACAGTTCCGGGACACGCCAGCAATTCTTATCGACGATTAGTGTTGATGAAAAAGTCGATCCAGATGCCTTGATCCACGAGGAAGCGATCCATGAGGTTTGCCATTAGTGGTCAGTCTTCACCGTGAAAGCTGACGAAACGTGTTGGCAAGTCGTTGCATTCCCGTGCTTCCGAAGTATACAAGGCGCTAAGCTGGAGGCATCAAGTAACCTGGGCAAAGAAACGGACGAAATTGAACAGCCGCGTCACGTAGCCGCTCCCACGCCCACTGAACAGTTCTGGGACACGCCAGCAGTTCTTATTGACGACGAGTGTTGATGATGTAGTCGATCCTGATGCCTTGATTCACGAGGAAGCGATCAGCAGTGTTGTCAGTTTTGCTCAAAGTCCACACCGTGAAAGCTGACGAAACGTGTTGGCGAGTCGTTGCATTCCCGTGCTTCCGAAGTATAGAAGGCGCCAATCTGGAGACATGAAGTAACCTGGGCAAAGAAAGGGACGAAATCGAAGAGCCGCATCACGTAGCTGCTCCGACGCCCACTGAACAGTTCCGTTACACGCCAGCAATACTTATCGACGACGAGTGTTGAAGAGACAGTCGATTCGGATGCCTTGATCCACGAGGAAGCGATCCAGCAGGGTTGACAGTGGTGTTCAAAGTCTTCACCGTGAAAGCTGACGAAACGTGTTGGCTAGTCGTTGCATTTTCGTGCTTTCGAAGTGTACAAGGCGCCAAGCTGGAGACATGAAGTAACCTGGGCAAAGAAACGGAGGAAATCGAAGAGCCGCATACGTAGCTGCTCCAACGCCCACTGAACAGTTCCGGGACACGCCAGCAATTCTTATCGACGATGCGCGTTGATGAAAAAGTCAATCCGGATGCCTTGATCCATGAGGAAGCGATCCAGCAGGGTTGCCAGTGGTGGTCAAAGTCTTCACCGTGAAAGCTGACGAAACGTGTTGGCTAGTCGTCGCATTCCCGTGCTTGCGAAATATACAAGGCGCCAAGCTGGAGACATGAAGTAACCTGGGCAAAGAAACGGACGAAATTGAAGAGCCGCATCACGTAGCTGCTCCCACGCCTACTGAACAGTTTCGGGACACGCCCGCAGTTCTTATCGACGACGAGTGTTTATGACAAAGTTGATCCGGATGCCTTGATCTATGAGAAAGCGATCCAGCAGGGTTGCCAGTGGTGGTCAAAGTCTTCACCGTGAAAGCTGACGAAACGTCTTGGCGAGTCATTGCACACCCGTGCTTCCGAAGTATACTAGGCCCCAAGCTGGAGACATGAAGTAACCGGGGCAAAGAAACGGACGAAATCGAAGATCCGCATCACGTAGCTGCTCCCACGCCCACTGAACAGTTCCGGGACACGCCAGCAGTTCTTATCGACGACGAGTGTTGATGACATAGTTGATCCGGAAGCCTTGATCCACGAGGAAGCGATCCAGCAGGGTTGCCAGTGGTGGTCAATGTCTTCACCGTGAACGCTGACGAAACGTTTTGGCTAGTCGTCGCATTCCCGTGCTTGCGAAATATACAAGGCGCCAAGCTGAAGACATGAAGTAACCTGGGCAAAGAAACGGACGAAATTGAAGAGCCGCATCACGTAGCTGCTCCGACGCCCACTGAACAGTTCCAGGACACGCCAGCAGTTCTTATCGACGGCGAGTGTTGATGGCATAGTCGATCCTGATGCCATGATTCACGAGGAAGCGATCAGCAGTGTTGCCAGCCATGGTCAGTCTTCACCGTGAAAGATGACGAAACGTGTTGGCGAGTCGTTGCATTCCCGTGCTTCCGAAGTATACAAGGCGCTAAGATGGAGGCATGAAGTAACCTGGGCAAAGAAACGGACGAAATTGAAGAGCCGCGTCACGTAGCTGCTCCCACGCCCACTGAACAGTTCCGGGACATTCCCGCAGTTCTTATTGACGACGAGTGTTGATGACAAAGTCGATGCAAATGCCTTGAACCGGGAGGAAGCGATCCAGCAGGGTTGCCAGTGGTGGTCGAAGTCATCACCGTGAAAGCTGACGAAACGTGTTGGCTAGTCATTGCATTCCCGTGCTTCCGAAGTGTACAAGGCGCCAAGCTGGATACTTGAAGTAACCTGGGCATAGAAACGGAGAATTCGAAGAGCCGCATCACGTATCTGCTCCCACGCTCACTGAACAGTTCCGGGACATGCCAGCAGTTCTTATCGACGACGAGTGTTGATGACTTATTCGATCCGGATGTCTTGATGCACGAGGAAGCGATCCATGAGGTTTGCCAGTGGTGGTCGAAGTCTTCACCGTGAAAGCTGACGAAACGGGTTGGCGAGTCGTTGCATTCCCGTGCTTCCGAAGTATAGAAGGCGCCAATCTGGAGACATGAAGTAACCTGGGCAAAGAAAGGGACGAAATTGAAGAGCCACATCACGTAGCTGCTCCGACGCCCACTGAACAGTTCCGGGACACGCCAGCAATTCTTATCGACGAAGAGCGTTGATGAAAAAGTCGATCCGGATGCCTTGATCCACGAGGAAGCGATCCAGCAGGGTTGCCAGTGGTGGTCTAAGTCTTCAACGTGAAAGCTGACGAAACTTGTCGGCGAGTCGTTGCATTCCCGTTCTTCCGAAGTATGCAAGGCGCCAAGCTGGAGACATGAAGTAACCTGGGCAAAGAAACGGACGAAATTGAAGAGCTGCACCACGTAGCTGCTCCCACGCCCACTGAACAGTTCCGGAACACGCCAGCAATTCTTATCGACTACGATTGTTGATGATATAGTCGATCCTGAAGCCTTGATCCACGAGGAAGCGATCCAGCCAAGGTTGGCAGTGGTGGTCGAAGTCTTCACGGTGAAAGCTGACGAAACGTGTTGGCGAGTCGTTGCATTCCTGTGCTTCTGAAGTATGCAAGGCGCTAAGCTGGAGACATGTAGTAACCTGGGCAAAGAAACAGACGAAATTGAATAGCCGCATTACGTAGCTGCTCCCACGCCCACTGAACAGTTCCGAGATACGCCAGCTCCTTATCGACGACCATTGTTGATGAAAAAGGCGATCCGGATGGCTTGATCCACGAGGAAGCGATCCAGCAGGGTTGCCAGTGGTGGTCAAAGTCTTCACCGTGAAAGCTGACACACCTTGTTGGCGAGTCGTTGCATTCCTGTGCTTCTGAAGTATGCAAGGCGCTAAGCTGGAGACATGTAGTAACCTTGGCAAAGAAACGGACGAAATTGAAGAGCCGCACCACGTAGCTGCTCCCACGCCCACTGAACAGTTCCAGGACACGCCAGCAGTTCTTATCGACGGCGAGTGTTGATGACATAGTCGATCCGGATGCCTTGATTCATGAGGAAGCGATCCAGCAGGTTTGCCACTGGTGGTCAAAGTCTTCACCGTGAAAGCTGACGAAACGTGTTGGCGAGTTGTTGCATTCCCGTGGTTCCGAAGTATTCAAGACGCTAAGCTGGAGGCATGAAGTAACCTGGGCAACGAGACGGACGAAATTGAAGAGCCGCATCACGTAGCTGCTCCCACGCAAACTGAACAGTTCCTGGACACGCCAGCAATTCTTATCGACGACGAGTGTTGATGAAAAAGTCGATCCGGATGCCTTGATCCACGAGGAAGCGATCCAGCGGGGTTGCCAGTGGTGGTCAAAGTCTTCACCGTGAAAGCTGGCGAACCGTGTTGGCGAGTCGTTGCATTCCCGTGCTTCCGAAATATACAAGGCGCCAAGCTGGAGACATGAAGTAACCTGGACAAAGAAACGGACGAAATTGAAGAGCCGCATCACGTAGCTGCTCCCACGCCCACTGAACATTTCCGGGACACGCCAGCAGTTCTTATCGATGACGAGTGTTGATGACATAGTTGATCCGGATGCCTTGATTCACGAGGAAGCGATCCAGCAGGGTTGCGAGTGGTGGTCAAAGTCTTCACCGTGAAAGCTGACGAAACGTGTTGGCTAGTCGATGCATTCCCGTGCTTCTGAAGTATACTAGGCGCCATGCTGGAGACATGAAGTAACCTGGGCAACGAAACGGACGAAATTGAAGAGCCCCGTCACGTAGATACTCCCACGTCCAATGAACAGTTCCCGCACACGCCAGCTGTTCTTATTGACGACGCATGTTGATGATATAGTCGATCCTGAAGCCTTGATCCACGAGGAAGCGATTCAGCAAGGTTGGCAGTGGTGGTTAAAGTCTTCACGATGAAAGCTGACGACACGTGTTGGCGAGTAGTTGCATTCCCGTGCTTCTGAAGTATGCAAGGCGCTAAGCTGGAGACATGAAGTAACCTGGGCAAAGAAAGGGACGAAACTGAAGAGCCGTATCATGTAGCTGCTTCCACGCCCACTGAACAGTCCTGGGACACGCCAGGAGTTCTTATTTACGAGGAGTGTTGATGAAAAAATCGATCCGGATGCCTTGATCCACGAGGAAGCGATCCAGCAGGTTTGCCAGTGGTGGTCAAAGTCTTCACAGTGAAAGCTGACGAAACGTGTTGGCGAGTCGTTACATTCCTGTTCTTCCGAAGTATGCAAGGCGCCAAGCTGGAGACATGAAGTAACCTGGGCAAAGAAATGGACGAAATTGAAGAGCCGCATCACGTAGCTGATCCCACGCCCACTGAACAGTTCCAGGACACGCCAGCAGTTCTTATCGACGGCGAGTGTTGATGACATAGCTGATCCGGATGCCTTGATCCACGAGGAAGCGATCCAGGAGGTTTGCCAGTGGTGGTCAAAGTCTTCACCGTGAAAGCTGACGAAACGTGTTGGCGAGTCGTTGCATTCCCGTGCTTCCGAAGTATACAAGGCGCTAAGCAGCAGGCATGAAGTAACCTGGGCAAAGAAACGGACGAAGTTGAAGAGCCGCGTCACGTAGCTGCCCCCACGCCCAATGAACAGTTCCGTGACACGCCAGCTGTTCTTATTGACAACGAGTGTTGATGATATAGTCGATCCTGATGCCTTGATCCACGAGGAAGCGATCCAGCAAGGTTGGCAGTGGTGGTGAAAGTCTTCACGGTGAAAGCTGACGAAACTTGTCGGCGAGTCGTTGCATTCCCGTTCTTCCGAAGTATGCAAGGCGCCAAGCTGGAGACATGAAGTAACCTGGGCAAAGAAACGGATGAAATTGAAGAGCTGCACCACGTAGCTGCTCCCACGCCCACTGAACAGTTCCGGAACACGCCAGCAATTCTTATCGACTACGATTGTTGATGATATAGTCGATCCTGAAGCCTTGGTCCACGAGGAAACGATCCAGCCAAGGTTGGCAGTGGTGGTCGAAGTCTTCACGGTGAAAGCTGACGAAACGTGTTGGCGAGTCGTTGCATTCCTGTGCTTCTGAAGTATGCAAGGCGCTAAGCTGGAGACATGTAGTAACCTGGGCAAAGAAACAGACGAAATTGAATAGCCGCATTACGTAGCTGCTCCCACGCCCACTGAACAGTTCCGAGATACGCCAGCTCCTTATCGACGACCAGTGTTGATGAAAAATGCGATCCGGATGCCTTGATCCACGAGGAAGCGATCCAGCAGGGTTGCCAGTGGTGGTCAAAGTCTTCACCGTGAAAGCTGACGCACCTTGTTGGCGAGTCGTTGCATTCCTGTGCTTCTGAAGTATGCAAGGCGCTAAGCTGGAGACATGTAGTAACCTGGGCAAAGAAACAGACGAAATTGAATAGCCGCATTACGTAGCTGCTCCCACGCCCACTTAACAGTTCCGAGATACGCCAGCTCCTTATCGACGACCAGTGTTGATGACAAAGTCGATCCGGATGCCTTGATCCACGAGGAAGCGATCCAGCCAAGGTTGGCAGTGGTGGTCAAAGTCTTCACGGTGAAAGCTGACGAAACGTGTTGGCGAGTCGTTGCATTCCTGTGCTTCTGAAGTATGCAAGGCGCTAAGCTGGAGACATGTAGTAACCTGGGCAAAGAAACGGACGAAATTGAAGAGCCGCACCACGTAGCCGCTCCCACGCCCACTGAACAGTTCCGGGACACGACAGCAGTTCTTATTGACGAAGAGTGTTGATGATATAGTCGATCCTGATGCCTTGATTCGCGAGGAAGCGATCTGCTGTGTTCTCAGTGGTGCTCAAAGTCCACACCGTGAAAGCTGACGAAACGTGTTGGCGAGTCGTTGCATTCCCGTGCTTCCGAAGTGTACAAGGCGCCAAGCTGGATACATGAAGTAACCTGGGCAAAGAAACGGAGGAATTCGAAGAGCCGCATCACGTATCTGCTCCCACGCCCACTGAACAGTTACGGGACATGCCCGCAGTTCTTATCGACGACGAGTGTTGATGACATAGTCGATCAGGATGCCTTGATCCACGAGGAAGCGATCCGGCAGGTTTGCTAGTGGTGGTCAAAGTCTTCACCGTGAAAGCTAAAGAAACGTGTTGGCGAGTTGTTGCATTCCCGTGCTTCCGAAGTATACAAGGTGCTAAGCTGGAGGCATGAAGTAACCTTTGCAACGAAACGGACGAAATTGAAGAGCCGCATCACGTAGCTGCTCCCACGCCCACTGAACAGTTACGGGACACGCCAGCAATCCTTATCGACGATGAGTGTTGATGAAAAAGTCGATCCGGATGCCTTAATCGACGAGGAAGCAATCCAGAACGGTGGCCAGTGGTGGTCAAAGTCTTCACCGTGAAAGCTGACGAAACGTGTTGGCTAGTCATTGCATTCCCGTGCTTCCGAAGTGTACAAGGCGCCAAGCTGAATACATGAAGTAACCTGTGCAAAGAAACGGAGGAAATCGAAGAGCCGCATCACGTAGCAGCTCCCACGCCCACTGAACAGTTCCGGGACACACCAGCAGTTCTTATCGACGACGAGTGTTGATGACATATCGATTCTGATGCCTTGATTCCCGATGAAGCGACCAGCAGTGTTGCCAGCCGTGGTCAGTCTTCACCGTGAAAGCTGTCGAAACGTGTTGGCGAGTCGTTGCATTCCCGTGCTTCCGAAGTATACAAGGCGCCAAGCTGGAGACATGAAGTAACCTGGGCAGGGAAACGGATGAAATTGAAGAGCCGTATCACGTAGCTGCTTCCACGCCCACTGAACAGTTCCGGGACACGCCCGCAGTTCTTATCGACGACGAGTGTTGATGACAGTCGATCCCGATGTCTTGATGCACGAGGAAGCGATCCATGAGGTTTGCCAGTGGTGGTCAGTCTTCACCGTGAAAGCTGACGAAACGTGTTGGCGAGTCGTTGCATTCTAGTGCTTCCGAAGTACACAAGGCGCTAAGCTGGAGGCATGAAGTAACCTGGGCAGAGAAACGGACGAAATTGAACAGCCGCGTCACGTGGCCGCTCCCACGCCCACTGAACAGTTCCAGGACACGCCAGCAGTTCTTATCGACGGCGAGTGTTGATGACATAGTCGATCCTGATGCCTTGATTCACGAGGAAGCGATCAGCAGTGTTGCCAGCCGTGGTCAGTCTTCACCGTGAAAGCTGACGAAACGTGTTGGCGAGTTGTTGCATTCCCGTGCTTCCGAAGTATACAAGTTTCCAAGCTGGATACATGAAGTAACCTGGGCAAAGAAACGGAGGAATTCGAAGAGCCGCATCACGTATCTGCTCCCACGCCCACTGAACAGTTCCGGGACATGCCAGCAGTTCTTATCGACGACGAGTGTTGAAAAAACAGTCGATTCGGATGCCTTGATCCACGAGGAAGCGATCCAGCAGGGTTGCCTATGGTGGTCGAAGTCTTCACCGTTAAAGCTGACGAAACGTGTTGGCGAGTCGCTGCATTCCCGTGCTTTCGAAGTATACAAGGCGCTTAGCTAGGGACATAAAGTAACCTGGGAAGGGAAATGGAGGAAATTGAAGAGTCGCATCACGTAGCTGCTCCCACGCCCACTGAACAGTTCCAGGACACGCCAGCAATTCTTATCGACGACGAGTGTTGATGGAAATGTCGACCTGGATGCCTTGATCCTAGAGGAAGCGATCCAGCAAGGTTGGCAGTGGTGGTCAAAGTCTTCACGGTGAAAGCCGACGAACCGTGTTGGCGAGTCGTTGCATTCCCGTGCTTCCGAAGTAAGCAAGGCGCCAAGCTGGAGACATGAAGTAACCTGGGAAAAGAAACGGACGAAACTGAAGAGCCGTGTCACGTAGCTGCTTCCACGCCCACTGAACAGTTCCGGGACACGCCCGCACTTCCTATCGACGACGAGTGTTTATGACATAGTTGATCCGAATGCCTTGATCCACGAGGAAGCGATCCAGCAGGGTTGCCAGTGATGGTCAAAGTCTTCACCGTGAAAGCTGACGAAACGTGTTGGCTAGTCGTTGCATTCGCGTGCTTCCGAAATCTACAAGGCGCCAAGCTGGAGACATGAAGTAACCTGGGCAAAGAAACGGAGGAAATCGAAGAGCCGCATCACGTAGCTGCTCCCACGCCCACTGAACAGTTCCGGGACATTCCAGCAGTTCTTATCGACGACGAGTGTTGATGACATGGTCGATGCGGATGCCTTCATCCACGAGGAAGCGATCCATCAGTTTGCCAGTGGCGGTCAAAGTCTTCACCGTGAAAGCTGACGAAACGTGTTGGCTAGTCGTTGCATTCCCGTGCTTCCGAAGTATACAAGGCGCCAAGCTGGAGACATGAAGAAACCTGGGCAGGGAAACGGATGAAATTGAAGAGCAGCATCACGTAGCTGCTCCCACGCCCACTGAACAGTTCCGGGACACTCCAGCAATTCTTATCGACGAGGAGTGTTGATGACATAGTCGATCCGGATGTCTTGATGCACGAGAAAGCGATCCATGAGGTTTGCCAGTAGTGGTCAGTCTTCACCGTGAAAGCTGACGAAACGTGTTGGCAAGTCGTTGCATTCCCGTGCTTCCGAAGTATACAAGGCGCTAAGCTGGAGGCATGAAGTAACCTGGGCAAAGAAACGGACGAAATTGAACAGCCGCGTCATGTAGCCGCTCCCACGCCCACTGAACAGTTCCGGGACACGCCAGCAGTTCTTATTGACGACGAGTGTTGATGATGTAGTCGATCCTGATGCCTTGATTCACGAGGAAGCGATCAGCAGTGTTGTCAGATTTGCTCAAAGTCCACACCGTGAAAGCTGACGAAACGTGTTCGCGAGTCGTTGCATTCCCGTGCTTCCGAAGTATAGAAGGCGCCAATCTGGAGACATGAAGTAACCTGGGCAAAGAAAGGGACGAAATCGAAGAGGCGCATCACGTAGCTGCTCCGATGCCCACTGAACAGTTCCAGGACACGCCAGCAGTTCTTATCGACGGCGAGTGTTGATGACAAAGTCGATCCTGATGCCATCATTCACGAGGAAGCGATCAGCAGTGTTGCCAGCCGTGGTCAGTCTTCACCGTGAAAGCTGACGAAACGTGTTGGCTAGTCGTTGCATTCCCGTGCTTCCGAAGTATACAAGGCGCTAAGCTGGAGGCATGAAGTAACCTGGGCAACGAAACGGACGAAATCGAAGAGCCGCATCACGTAGCTGCTCCCACGCCCACTGAACAGTTCCGTTACACGCCAGCAATACTTATCGACGACGAGTGTTGAAGAAACAGTCGATTCGGATGCCTTGATCCACGAGGAAGCGATCCAGAAGGGTTGCCAGTGGTGGTCGAAGTCTTCACCGTGAAAGCTGACGAAACGTGTTGGCTAGTCGTCGCATTCCTGTGCTTGCGAAATATACAAGGCGCCAAGCTGGAGACATGAAGTAACCTGGGCAAAGAAACGGACGAAATTGAAGAGCCGCATCACGTAGCTGCTTCCACGCCCACTGAACAGTTCCAGGACACGCCAGCAATTCTTATCGACGACGAGTGTTGATGGAAATGTCGACCTGGATGCCTTGATCCAAGAGGAAGCGATCCAGCAAGGTTGGCAGTGGTGGTCAAAGTCTTCACGGTGAAAGCCGACGAACCGTGTTGGCGAGTCGTTGCATTCCCGTGCTTCCGAAGTAAGCAAGGCGCCAAGCTGGAGACATGAAGTAACCTGGGAAAAGAAACGGACGAAACTGAAGAGCCGTGTCACGTAGCTGCTTCCACACCCACTGAACAGTTCCGGGACACGCTCGCAGTTCCTATAGACGACGAGTGTTTATGACATAGTTGATCCGGATGCCTTGATCCACGAGGAAGCGATCCAGCAGGGTTGCCAGTGGTGGTCAAAGTCTTCACCGTGAAAGCTGACGAAACGTGTTGGCTAGTCGTTGCATTCCCGTGCTTCCGAAATCTACAAGGCGCCAAGCTGGAGACATAAAGTAACCTGGGCAAAGAAACGGACGAAATTGAAGAGCCGCATCACGTAGCTGCTCCCACGCCCACTGAACAGTTCCGGGACATTCCAGCAGTTCTTATCGACGACGAGTGTTGATGACATGGTCGATGCGGATGCCTTCATCCACGAGGAAGCGATCCATCAGGTTTGCCAGTGGCGGTCAAAGTCTTCACCGTGAAAGCTGACGAAACGTGTTGGCTAGTCGTTGCATTCCCGTGCTTCCGAAATATACAAGGCGCCAAGCTGGAGACATGAAGTAACCTGGGCAGGGAAACGGATGAAATTGAAGAGCAGCATCACGTAGCTGCTCCCACGCCCACTGAACAGTTCCGGGACATTCCAGCAGTTCCTTATCGACGACGAGTGTTGATGACAAAGTCGATGCAAATGCCTTGAACCGCGAGGAAGCGATCCAGCAGGGTTGCTAGTGGTGGTCAAAGTATTCACCGTGAAAGCTGACGAAACGTTTTGGCGAATCGTTGCATTCCTGTGCTTCTGAAATATACAAGGCGCCAAGCTGGAGACATGAAGTAACCTGGGCAAAGAAACGGACGAGATTGAAGAGCCGCATCACGTAGCTGCTCTCACGCCCACTGAACAGTTCCGGGACACGCCAGCAATTCTTATCGACGATTAGTGTTGATGAAAAAGTCGATCCAGATGCCTTGATCCACGAGGAAGCGATCCATGAGGTTTGCCATTAGTGGTCAGTCTTCACCGTGAAAGCTGACGAAACGTGTTGGCAAGTCGTTGCATTCCCGTGCTTCCGAAGTATACAAGGCGCTAAGCTGGAGGCATCAAGTAACCTGGGCAAAGAAACGGACGAAATTGAACAGCCGCGTCACGTAGCCGCTCCCACGCCCACTGAACAGTTCTGGGACACGCCAGCAGTTCTTATTGACGACGAGTGTTGATGATGTAGTCGATCCTGATGCCTTGATTCACGAGGAAGCGATCAGCAGTGTTGTCAGTTTTGCTCAAAGTCCACACCGTGAAAGCTGACGAAACGTGTTGGCGAGTCGTTGCATTCCCGTGCTTCCGAAGTATAGAAGGCGCCAATCTGGAGACATGAAGTAACCTGGGCAAAGAAAGGGACGAAATCGAAGAGCCGCATCACGTAGCTGCTCCGACGCCCACTGAACAGTTCCGTTACACGCCAGCAATACTTATCGACGACGAGTGTTGAAGAGACAGTCGATTCGGATGCCTTGATCCACGAGGAAGCGATCCAGCAGGGTTGACAGTGGTGTTCAAAGTCTTCACCGTGAAAGCTGACGAAACGTGTTGGCTAGTCGTTGCATTTTCGTGCTTTCGAAGTGTACAAGGCGCCAAGCTGGAGACATGAAGTAACCTGGGCAAAGAAACGGAGGAAATCGAAGAGCCGCATACGTAGCTGCTCCAACGCCCACTGAACAGTTCCGGGACACGCCAGCAATTCTTATCGACGATGCGCGTTGATGAAAAAGTCAATCCGGATGCCTTGATCCACGAGGAAGCGATCCAGCAGGGTTGCCAGTGGTGGTCAAAGTCTTCACCGTGAAAGCTGACGAAACGTGTTGGCTAGTCGTCGCATTCCCGTGCTTGCGAAATATACAAGGCGCCAAGCTGGAGACATGAAGTAACCTGGGCAAAGAAACGGACGAAATTGAAGAGCCGCATCACGTAGCTGCTCCGACGCCCACTGAACAGTTCCAGGACACGCCAGCAGTTCTTATCGACGGCGAGTGTTGATGGCATAGTCGATCCTGATGCCATGATTCACGAGGAAGCGATCAGCAGTGTTGCCAGCCATGGTCAGTCTTCACCGTGAAAGATGACGAAACGTGTTGGCGAGTCGTTGCATTCCCGTGCTTCCGAAGTATACAAGGCGCTAAGATGGAGGCATGAAGTAACCTGGGCAAAGAAACGGACGAAATTGAAGAGCCGCGTCACGTAGCTGCTCCCACGCCCACTGAACAGTTCCGGGACATTCCCGCAGTTCTTATTGACGACGAGTGTTGATGACAAAGTCGATGCAAATGCCTTGAACCGGGAGGAAGCGATCCAGCAGGGTTGCCAGTGGTGGTCGAAGTCATCACCGTGAAAGCTGACGAAACGTGTTGGCTAGTCATTGCATTCCCGTGCTTCCGAAGTGTACAAGGCGCCAAGCTGGATACTTGAAGTAACCTGGGCATAGAAACGGAGAATTCGAAGAGCCGCATCACGTATCTGCTCCCACGCTCACTGAACAGTTCCGGGACATGCCAGCAGTTCTTATCGACGACGAGTGTTGATGACTTATTCGATCCGGATGTCTTGATGCACGAGGAAGCGATCCATGAGGTTTGCCAGTGGTGGTCGAAGTCTTCACCGTGAAAGCTGACGAAACGGGTTGGCGAGTCGTTGCATTCCCGTGCTTCCGAAGTATAGAAGGCGCCAATCTGGAGACATGAAGTAACCTGGGCAAAGAAAGGGACGAAATTGAAGAGCCACATCACGTAGCTGCTCCGACGCCCACTGAACAGTTCCGGGACACGCCAGCAATTCTTATCGACGAAGAGCGTTGATGAAAAAGTCGATCCGGATGCCTTGATCCACGAGGAAGCGATCCAGCAGGGTTGCCAGTGGTGGTCTAAGTCTTCACCGTGAAAGCCGACGAGCCGTGTTGGCGAGTCGTTGCATTCCCGTGCTTCCGAAGTATGCAAGGCGCCAAGCTGGAGACATGAAGTAACCTGGGCAAAGAAACGGACGAAATTGAAGAGCCGTATCACGTAGCTGCTTCCACGCCCACTGAACAGTTCCGGGACACGCCCGCAGTTCTTATCGACGACGAGTGTTTATGACATAGTTGATCCGGATGCCTTGACCCAAGAGGAAGCGATCCAGCAGGCTTGCCAGCGGTGGTCAAAGTCTTCACCGTGAAAGCTGACGAGACGTGTTGGCGAGTCGCTGCATTACCGTGCTTTCGAAGTATACAAGGCGCTAAGCTGGGGACATAAAGTAACCTGGGAATGGAAACGGACGAAATTGAGGAGTGGCATCACGTAGCTGCTCCCACGCCCACTGAACAGTTCCGGGACACGCCAGAAGTTTTTATCGACGACGAGTGTTGATGACATAGTCGAACCGAATGCCTTGATCCACGAGGAAGCGATCCAACAAAGTTGCCAGTGATGGTCGAAGTCTTCACCATGACAGCTGACGAAACGTGTTGGCGAGTCGCTGCATTCCCGTGCTTTCGAAGTATACAAGGCGCTCAGCTGGAGACATAAAGTAACCTGCGAAAGGAAACGGACAAAATTGAACAGTCGCATCACGTAGCTGCTCCCACGCCCACTGAACAGTTCAGGGACACGCCAGCAATTTTTATCGACGACGAGTGTTGATGAAAAAGTCGATCCGAATGCCTTGATCCACGAGAAACCGATCCAGCAAGGTTGGCAGTTGTGGTCAAAGTCTTCACGGTGAAAGCTTCTGAAACGTGTTGGCGAGTCGTTGCTATCCCGTGCTTCCGAAGTATGCAAGGCGCCAAGCTGGAGACATGAAGTAACCTGGGCAAAGAAACGGAGGAAATCGACGAGCCGCATCACGTAGCTACTCCCACGCCCTCTGAGCAGTTCCGGGACACGCCAGCAGTTCTTATCGACGACGAGTGTTGATGATATAGTCGATCCTGATGCCTTGATTCACGAGGAAGCGATCAGCAGTGTTGTCAGTGGTGGTCCAAGTCCACACCGTGAAAGCTGACGAAACGTGTTGGCGAGTTTTTGCATTCCCGTGCTTCCGAAGTATACAAGGCGATAAGCTGGAGGCATGAAGTAACCTGGGCAACGAAACGGACGAAGTTGAAGAGCCGCATCACGTAGCTGCTCCCACGTCCACTGAACAGTTCCGGGACACGCCAGCAATTCTTATCGACGACGAGTGTTGATGAAAAAGTCGATCCGGATGCCTTGATCCACGAGGATGCGATCTAGCAGGGTTGCCAGTGGTGGTCGAAGTCTTCACCGTGAAAGCTGACGAAACGTGTTGGCTAGTCTTTGCATTCCCGTGCTTCCGAAGTGTACAAGGCGCCAAGCTGGAGACATGAAGTAACCTGGGCAAAGAAACGGAGGAAATCGAAGAGCCGCATCACGTAGCTGCTCCGACGCCCACTGGACAGTTCCAGGACACGCCAGCAGTTCTTATCGACGGCGAGTGTTGATGACATAGTCGATCCGGATGCCTTGATCCACGAGGAAGCGATCCGGCAGCTTTGCCAGTGGTGGTCAAAGTCTTCACCGTGAAAGCTGACGATTTGCTGGGGATTTGCAGCCGACTGTTCGCAGCTCACGCATTGTTGTTTCATTTTCATAGGCTCTGATAATTTCGAGAAGCAAGCGACCAAGCGACGACACGAAGATTGTGGCGCTCCAAGCTGATAGCTGGTAATCGGACCACCTGCCGAGCTGCCTCGTGGCTACAGCCTGATCGCCTTCCATCGCGCAGGCGATCTGCGCCCCTACCCAGGCAGAAGCGGCTGACATCGCACGCAGCGCCCTCCACTCAGTCGCCTACAAAAGGGATCGTCCACAAGCACCGAACGGGATTTGCAGCCGACTGTTCGCAGCTCACGCATTGTTGTTTCATTTTCATAGGCTCTGATAATTTCGAGAAGCAAGCGACCAAGCGACGACACGAAGATTGTGGCGCTCCAAGCTGATAGCTGGTAATCGGACCACCTGCCGAGCTGCCTCGTGGCTACAGCCTGATCGCCTTCCATCGCGCAGGCGATCTGCGCCCCTACCCAGGCAGAAGCGGCTGACATCGCACGCAGCGCCCTCCACTCAGTCGCCTACAAAAGGGATCGTCCACAAGCACCGAACGGGATTTGCAGCCGACTGTTCGCAGCCTTACGCATTGTTGTTTCATTTTCATAGGTGAGTGGGTTGTGACAACAGCTTCTTCAAGTTCGGTACTGTTTAGGCTGCAAATCCCGAGTGTCGTTTGATTCACCATGGGCATTGATCTGTGTACTTACCGTGCGCGGGTAGGCCGCTTTGTAGCGCATGGCCATTTTGCCAGTGGTTGTTCGCCAATATGGCTTAGGCCTGCCTTGGCTACTAGTTGCTGGCGCATGGGTGGACGCTGTTCCTTGGTTTTGTTTTGTATTGCTCATTTGATGCTCTGCGCTGGCGACGTAGAGACCAACCCAGGCCCGGATAAGGTGGACCAAGTTCTCGCGCTTCTTAAAGAGTTAACGTTGTCAAATGAAAAATTTCAGAAAGACGCTTCAAACAAACTAAAGGATATTCAAACGAGCGTCACTGACATCAAAAGGCGACTCAGTGGTGTCGAAGAGCGACTAAAAGCAGTTGATAACCTGTGTCATGACGTCACCACCGTTAACTCAGTCGTTCGGGAATCGCAAGAGCAGCTGAAGACCATAGAAACTAAACAGTTGGAGCAGGCCAATCTGGTTGTTGATGACCTAAATAACCGTATGCGCAGAAATAACCTATTATTTAAGGGAATCCCGGAAGAACCAAAAGAAACATGGGTTGACACTGAACGCATCATCAACCAGTTCGTGTTAACTAAGCTAGGCTTCAATGCAGGCGAAATAGAGCGAGCCCACAGAATAGGTCGACCTAAAGCAGGTCACATCCGACCAATTGTCGTGAAATTTCTGAATTTTAAAGACAAGAGCATCATTTTAAGAAATACTTCTAAATTGAAGGACCTGCAGAAGCCACGCGTGTGGATTGAAGAAGATTTTTCGGCCCGTATGCAGCTCATCAGGAAAAAACTCAGAGATTTCGCTCGCGAAGCACGTAAGCCTAACGAAAAATATACTGTGGTCTACGATAAACTCCTTCTTGGAAGCAAATGTTACACCCTTGATTCATCACAAAACAAAGTAACCTGTCTTTCAACGCGCAATGAAGCCGAAGTATGTCGCCTGAGTGCGCAACCTACTGTTGGCGCACGAGGGGACGAAACAAACCAGAATGATTGACACAGTCATGCTAATCAAGGTGATTCCTTGTCACTCCTGTTGTGCAACTTTCGAAGCATGTTTCACAAACAAGACCATCTATGTGCATTTATTGAGGCTTGTTCTGTAGATATTGTTCTTGGGACAGAAACTTGGCTTACACCCGATATTGGGGACAACGAGCTGTCGCTCTCTAGAAATTTTACTATATTTAGAAATGATAGGGTGGGCGCACGGGGAGGCGGTGTTGTAGTTGCCGTGCAATCTAATCTATGTGCTCGCGTTGTTGACACACAGTCAAATATTGAAATTTTGTGGATTTGACTTCAGGTCTGTCCCTCTGTGACTTGCGCAGTCGGAGTCTGTTACCGTCCGCCTGATGCTCCTTCTGAATTCATCGATAGTCTTAATCATTCCCTAACTTTAATCCAAGACAAGTATCCAACTTCACCTATAATACTTGCTGGCGATTTTAACTACCCCACAATAAATTGGCAGAGGTGTACGCCCCTAGGTTGCGCAAAGAAGAGCGAATGCAAGGAATTTCTCGATGTTCTTTGTTCATTTGATCTGCATCAAATAGTTTGCAAACCAACACGTGGAAAAGCTATTCTAGATCTAGTCCTCACAACCAATCCGGAAAATATGCTTGTTCACGTCCTTGAATGTATTAGCGACCACAACGTAGTACACTGTGAATACCAATTACAAAGTAGTAAACCAGAAAAGGCAACGAAATCAATTTACGGTTACTCCCGTGCAAATATCGACGCGATTCTTACAGAGCTGTCATATATTTCTGTGTGGTTCTTGGAAACCATGGCTTATCGCAATACAAATGATAACTGGCTCGCTATCCGAAGGAAGCTTATTGAACTGAAACAAAAGCACGTTCCCAAAATTAGAATAACGTCATCAACACAGAGCACAAGGTTCACGTCCCAAGTGAAGAGAGCAATAAATAAAAAGAAACGCCTTTACTCTAAAGCTAAGTTGTCCCACTCAGATGGTGATTGGCAGCGATACCAAGAACAATCAAATAAATGTAAAGCTGAAATTGAAGCATCTAAAGACAAGTTTTTTAACGGTGACATCGTCAGCATGATAATGAAAAATCCGAAAAAGTTTTGGAAAGTAATTAACCCTAAACACTCTTCTCAATCCACTATACCAATCGTTAATAACGGTGTGCTACTCTCACCATCTGAAGCTGCGACTGAATTAAACTCATATTTTCAGCTCTGTATTCACAAACGAAAATCCAATTCCACCTGATCTTACGTTTCCTTCAATTGACTCATCTATGAATGATCTCATAATTACACCAGAGGGAATTAAGTCGGCCATCGATCGACTTTCTAATAACTCAGCGCCAGGTCCAGACGGCATCTGCACAAAGATGCTTAAAATGACTAAACCTATATTATCTCCCGTATTAGCCACCCTTTTCCAGCAATCAATAGATACAGGAATCGTACCAGATGACTGGAAGGTCGGTCGTGTCACTCCCATTTACAAATCAGGTGACCGTTCAGTGCCCTCAAACTATAGACCTATATCCTTAACTAGTATTTCATGTAAATTACTTGAGCATATCATATCTTCCGCAGTTATGAAATATTTATCTGAACATAACTTCTTTTCTAACAATCAACATGGATTTCAGAAAGGACGCTCTTGTGAAACACAGCTTTTTGAACTTATAACTGATCTTCATCAAGCTGTTCACGATTCCATAATAATCGATGCCATATTTATTGACTTCAAGAAAGCATTCGATAAAGTTCCCCATTCTCGCTTAATGACGAAACATAGCCGGAAAAAATTGTTAATTGGATCTCAAGTTTTTTAACCGATCGCTACCAATATGTTTCCGTAAATGATCACTTTTCCGCTTTAGCACAAGTTAAATCTGGCGTTCCCCAGGGATCCGTATTTGGCCCAATCTTATTCTTAATTTACATTAATGACATCAGTAACAACCTGACCTCAACAGTTCGATTGTTTGCAGATGACTGCGTGCTTTACAGACAAATTATTACCTCTGAAGACGCTAATATTTTACAGGCCGACCTAAACAAAATTTCACTTTGGTGCGAGCAATGGCAAATGGAAATTAATGTTTCTAAAACAAAAACTATGACATTTACCAGAGCCAGTAACGTTCACTTAGGTTAATATTTTATGAACAGCATATGCATAGAGAATGTGTATACATTAAAATATTTGGGAGTCCATTTAACTTCTAACCTTACATGGAATGATCACATTGATGAAATAATTTCGAAAGCAAATAAAACACTTGGTTTCATTAGGCGAAATTTATATTTAGCAAATCAGTCAACTAAATTATTAGCTTACACAGCTCTAGTTCGCTCAAAGATTGAATACGCTTCCATAATATGGAATCCAAATCAGACTTACCTAATAAACAAGCTGGAATCTTTACAAAATAAAGCAGCACGCTTCATCACTAAAACATAATCTAGAACATCCAGCATCACGGCTATCAAAAAGTCCCTCCAATTACCGTCTCTAGAAACACGACGACTGTTAGCACTACTTTCCCACTTCCACAGATTGTATCATGCCCCGTCGTCCTTTACAGCAGCCCATATCAAACCCCCACAAAAAATTTTCCCCCGCCTCGACCATCCCTTCAAAGTGCGTCCCATGTTTGCGCGTACGAATCTCCTGCGACAATCACCGCTCTTTCTAGCTATTCATCACTGGAATAAGCTGCCAAAAGAAATTGCTTCTATACGTGATCATGACTCATTTGTAAGTAATTTGAAACGCAGTTTTACGCATGTTGGGTAAAAGCAGAATTTTATGCCTTTGACGCATTGTAAGTGTATCTACATGCTTTGTACGGAGTGTTGTTGTTGTTCTTTTTTTTGTATGCATGTATGCAATTCTCTCTCCTTTTTCTTTTTATATTTTCTTGTTGTATTTGGTGATCCTTACCGCGATGTTCTATATTGCCTTGCCCCCCCCTAATTGTGTTTGAAATATCCTGTTGTTAACCCCCCCCCCCTATGTAATGCCCATAAGGGCCTTGAGGGTATCTGAATAAAAAAAAAACGAGTTGGCGAGTTTTTGCATTCGCGTGCTTCCGAAGTATACAAGGCGATAAGCTGGAGGCATGAAGTAACCTGGGCAACGAAACGGACGAAATTGAAGAGCCGCATCACGTAGCTGCTCCCACGTCCACTGAACAGTTCCGGGACACGCCAGCAATTCTTATCGACGACGAGTGTTGATGAAAAAGTCGATCCGGATGCCTTGATCCACGAGGATGCGATCCAGCAGGGTTGCCAGTGGTGGTCAGTCTTCACCGTGAAAGCTGACGAAACGTGTTGGCGAGCTTTGTATTCCCGTGATTCCGAAGTATACAAGGCGCTAAGCTGGAGGCATGAAGTAACCTGGGCAAAGAAACGCACAAAATTGAAGAGGCGCGTTACGTAGCTGCTCCCACGCCCACTGAACAGTTCCGGGACACGCCAGCATTTCTTATCGACGACGAGTGTTGATGACATAGTCGATCCTGATGCCTTGATTAACGAGGACGCGATCAGCAGTGTTGTCAGTGGTGGTCAAAGTCTTCACTGTGAAAGCAGACGAAACGTGTTGGCGAGTCGTTGCATTCCCGTGCTTCCGAAATATACAAGGTGCCAAGCTGGAGACATGAAGTAACGTGGCAAAGAAACGAAGGAAATCGAAGAGCCGCATCACGTAGCTGCTCCCACGCCCACTGAACAGTTCCGGGACACGCCAGCAGTTCTTATCGACGACGAGTGTGGATGACATAGTCAATCCGGATGTCTTGATGCAGGAGGAAGCGATCCAGCAGGTTTGCCTGTGGTGGTCAGTCCTCACCGTGAAAGCTGACGAAACGTGTTGGCGAGTCGTTGCATTCCCGTGCTTCCGAAGTATACAAGGCGCTAAGCTGGATTCATGAAGTAACCTGGGCAAAGAAACGGACGAAATTGAAGAGCCGCGTCGCGTAGCTGCTCCCACGCTCACTTGACAGTTCCGGGAGACGCCAGCAGTTCTTATCGATGGCGAGTGTTGATGACATAGTCGATGCGGATGCCTTGATCCACGAGAAAGCGATCCATCAGATTTGCCAGTGGTGGTCAGTTTTCACCGTGAAAGCTGACGAAACGTGTTGGCGAGTTGTTGCATTCCCGTGCTTCCGAAGTATACAAGGCGCTAAGCTGGAGGCATGAAGTAACCTTTGCAACGAAACGGACGAAATTGAACAGCCGCATCACGTAGCTGCTCCCACGCCCACTGAACAGTTCCGGGACACGCCAGCAATCCTTATCGATGAGGAGTGTTGATGAAAAAGTCGATCCGGATGCCTTGATCGACGAGGAAGCAATCCAGAAGGGTGGCCAGTGGTGGTCAAAGTCTTCACCGTGAAAGCTGACGAAACGTGTTGGCTAGTCATTGCATTCCCGTGCTTCCGAAGTGTACAAGGCGCCAAGCTGAATACATGAAGTAACCTGGCAAAGAAACGGAGAAAATCGAAGAGCCGCATCACGTTGCTGCCCCCACGCCCACTAAACAGTTCCGGGACACGCCAGCAGTTCTTATCGACGACGAGTGTTGATGACATTGTCGATCCTGATGCCTTGATTCACGAGGAAGCTACCAGCAGTGTTGCCAGCCGTGGTCAGTCTTCACCGTGAAAGCTGACGAAACGTGTTGGCTAGTCATTGCATTCCCGTGCTTCCGAAATTTACAATCCGCCAAGCTGGAGACATGAAGTAACCTGGGCAAAGAAAAGGAGAGCCGCATCACGTAGCTGCTCCCACGCCCACTGAACAGTTCCGGGACACGCCAGCAATTCTTATCGACGATGAGCGTTGATGAAAAAGTCGATCCGGATGCCTTGATCCACGAGGAAGCGATCCAGCAGGGTTGCCAGTGGTGGTCAAAGTCTTCACCGTGAAAGCTGACGAAACGTGTTGGCTAGTCATCGCATTCCCGTGCTTGCGAATTATACAAGACGCCAAGCTGGAGACATGGAGTAACCTGGGCAAAGAACCGGACGAAATTGAAGAGCCGCATCACGTGGCTGCTCCCACGCCTACTGAACTGTTCCGGGACACGCTCGCAGTTCTTATCGACGACGAGTGTTTATGACATAGTTGATCCGGATGCCTTCATCCATGAGGAAGCGATCCAGCAGGGTTGCCAGTGGTGGTCAAAGACTTCACCGTGAAAGCTGACGAAACGTCTTGGCGAGTCATTGCACACCCGTGCTTCCGAAGTATACTAGGCCCCAAGCTGGAGACATGAAGTAACCTGGGCAAAGAAACGGACGAAATCGAAGATCCGCATCACGTAGCTGCTCCCACGTCCACTGAACAGTTCCGGGACACGCCAGCAATTCTTATCGACGACGAGTGTTGATGACATAGTCGATCCGGATGCCTTGATCCATGAGGAAGCGCTCCAGCAGGGTTGCCAGTGGTGGTCAAAGTCTTCACCGTGAAAGCTTACGAAACGTGTTGGCGAGTCATTGCATTCCCGTGCTTCCGAAGTACACAAGGCGCTAAGCTGGAGGCATGAAGTAACCTTTGCAACGAAACGGACGAAATTGAACAGTCGCATCACGTAGCTGCTCCCACGCCCACTGAACAGTTCCGGGACACGCCAGCAATCCTTATCGACGAGGAGTGTTGATGAAAAAGTCGATCCGGATACCTTGATCGACGAGGAAGCAATCCAGAAGGGTGGCCAGTGGTGGTCAAAGTCTTCACCGTGAAAGCTGACGAAACGTGTTGGCTAGTCATTGCATTCCCGTGCTTCCGAAGTGTACAAGGCGCCAAGCTGAATACATGAAGTAACCTGGGCAAAGAAACGGAGAAAATCGAAGAGCCGCATCACGTAGCTGCCCCCACGCCCACTGAACAGTTCCGGGACACGCCAGCAGTTCTTATCGACGACGAGTGTTGATGACATAGTCGATCCTGATGCCTTGAATCACAAGGAAGCGACCAGCAGTGTTGCCAGCCGTGGTGAGTCTTCACCGTGAAAGCTGACGAAACGTGTTGGCGAGTCGTTGCATTCCCGTGCTTCCGAAGTATACAAAGCGCTAAGCTGGAGGCATGAAGTAACCTGGGCAAAGAAACGGACGAAATTGAAGAGCCGCATCACGTAGCTGCTCCCACGCCCCCTGAGCAGTTCCGGGACACGCCAGCAGTTCTTATCGACGACGAGTGTTTATGATATAGTCGATCCTGATGCCTTGATTCACGAGGAAGCGATCAGCAGTGTTGTCAGTGGTGGTCAAAGTACACACCGTGAAAGCTGACGAAACGTGTTGGCGAGTCGTTGCATTCCCGTGCTTCCGAAGTATACAAGGCGCCAATCTGAAGACATGAAGTAACCTGGGCAAAGAAACGGACGAAATTGAAGAGCCGCATCACGTAGCTGCTCCGACGCCCACTGGACAGTTCCAGGACACGCCAGCAGTTCTTATCGACGGCGAGTTTTGATGACATAGTCGATCCGGATGCCTTGATCCACGAGGAAGCGATCCGGAAGGTTTGCCAGTGGTGGTCAAAGTCTTCAACGTGAAAGCTGACGAAACGTGTTGGCTAGTCATTGCTTTCCCGTGCTTCCGAAGTGTACAAGGCGCCAAGCTGGAGACATGAAGTAACCTGGGCAAAGAAAAGGAGAGCCGCATCACGTAGTTGCTCCCACGCCCACTGAACAGTTCCGGGACACGCCAGCAATTCTTATCGACGATGAGCGTTGATGAAAAAGGCGATCCGGATGCCTTGATCCACGAGGAAGCGATCCAGCAGGGTTGCCAGTGGTGGTCAAAGTCTTCACCGTGAAAGCTGACGAAACGTGTTGGCTAGTCATCGCATTCCCGTGCTTGCGAAATATACAAGGCGCCAAGCTGGAGACATGGAGTAACCTGGGCAAAGAAACGGACGAAATTGAAGAGCCGCATCACGTAGCTGCTCCCACGCCTACTGAACAGTTCCGGGACACGCCCGCAGTTCTTATCGACGACGAGTGTTTATGACATAGTTGATCGGGATGCCTTGATCCATGAGGAAGCGATCCAGCAGGGTTGCCAGTGGTGGTCAAAGTCTTCACCGTGAAAGCTGACGAAACGTGTTGGCGAGTCGTTGCATTCCCGTGCTTCCGAAGTATACAAGGCGCTAAGCTGGAGGCATGAAGTAACCTGGGCAACGAAACGGACGAAATTGAAGAGCCGCATCACGTAGCTGCTCCCACGCCCACTGAACAGTTCCGGGACACGCCAGCAATACTTATCGACGACGAGTGTTGATGAAACAGTCGATTCGGGTGCCTTGATCCACGAGGAAGCGATCCACCAGGGTTGCCAGTGGTGGTCGAAGTCTTCACCGTGAAAGCTGACGAAACGTGTTGGCGAGTCGCTGCATTCCCGTGCTTTCGAAGTATTCAAGGCGCTAAGCTGGAGACATGAAGTTACCTGGGCAAAGAAACGGAGGAAATCGAAGATCTCCATCACGTAGCTGCTCCCACGCCCGCTGAACAGTTCCGGGACACGCCAGCAGTTCTTATCGACGACGAGTGTTGATGACATAGTCGATCCGGATGCCTTGATCCACGAGGACGTTATCCAGCAAGGTTGGCAGTGGTGGTCAAAGTCTGCACCGTGAAAGCTGACGAACCGTGTTGGCGAGTCGTTGCATTCCCGTGCTTCCGAAGTATGCAAGGCGCCAAGCTGGAGACATGAAGTACCCTGGGCAAAGAAACGGACGAAATTGAAGAGCCGTATCACGTAGCTGCTTCCACGCCCACTGAACAGTTCCGGGACATTCCAGCAGTTCTTATCGACGACGAGTGTTGATGACATAGTCGATGCGGATGCCTTGATCCACGAGGAAGCTATACAGCAGGATTGCCAGCGGTGGTCAAAGTCTTCACCGTGAAAGCTGACGAAACGTGTTGGCTAGTCGTTGAATTCCCGTGCTTCCGAAATGTACAAGGTGCCAAGCTGGAGACATGAAGTAACCTGGGCAAAGAAACGGAGGAAATCGAAGAGCCGCATCACGTAGCTGCTCCCACGAACACTGAACAGTTCTGGGACATTCCAGCAGTTCTTATCGACGACGAGTGTTGATGACATAGTCGATGCGGATGCCTTCATCCACGAGGAAGCGATCCATCAGGTTTGCCAGTGGTGGTCAAAGTCTTCACCGTGAAAGCTGACGAAATGTGTTGGCGAGTTGATGCATTCCCGTGCTTCCGAACTATACAAGGCGCTAAGCTGGAGGCATGAAGTAACCTTGGCAACGAAACGGACAAAATTGAAGAGCCGCATCACGTAGCTGCTCCCACGCCTACTGAAGAGTTCCGGGACATTCCAGCAGTTTTTATCGACGACAAGTGTTGATGACATAGTCGAACCGGATGCCTTGATCCACGAGGAAGCGATCCAGCAAAGTTGCCAGTGGTGGTCGAAGTCTTCACCGTGAAAGCTTAATCAACGTGTTGGCGAGTCGCTGCATTCCCGTGCTATACAAGTATACAAGGCGCTAAGCTGGAGACATAAAGTAACCTGGGAAGGGAACCGGACGAAATTGAGGAGTCGCGTCACGTAGCTGCTCCCACGCCCACTTAACATTTCCGGGACACGCCAGAAGTTTTTATCGACGACGAGTGTTGATGAAATAGTCGAACCGAATGCCTTGATCCACGAGGAAGCAATACAACAAAGTTGCCAGTGATGGTCGAAGTCTTCACCATGAAAGCTGACGAAACGTGTTGGCGAGTCGCTGCATTCCCGTGCTTTCGAAGTATACAAGGCGCTAAGCTGGAGACATAAAGTAACCTGCGAAAGGAAACGGACGAAATTGAACAGTCGCATCACGTAGCTGCTCCCACGCCCACTGAACAGGTCCAGAACACGCCAGCAATTCTTATCGACGACGAGTGTTGATGGAAAAGTCGATCCGGATTCCTTGATCCACGAGGAAGCGATCCAGCAAGGTTGGCAGTGGTGGTCAAAGTCTTCACCGTGAAAGCTGACGAAACGTGTTGGCTGGTCATTGCATTCCCGTGCTTCCTAAGTGTACAAGGCGCCAAGCTGAATACATGAAGTAACCTGGGCAAAGAAACGGAGAAAATCGAAGAGCCGCATCACGTAGCTGCCCCCACGCCCACTGAACAGTTCCGGGACACGCCAGCAGTTCTTATCGACGACGAGTGTCGATGACATAGTCGATCCTGATGCCTTGATTCACGAGGAAGCGACCAGCAGTGTTGCCAGCCGTGGTCAGTCTTCACCGTGAAAGCTGACGAAACGTGTTGGCGAGTCGTTGCATTCCCGTGCTTCCGAAGCATGCAAGGCGCTAAGCTGGAGGCATGAAGTAACCTGGGCAAAGAAACGGACGAAATTGAAGAGCCGCATCACGTAGCTGCTCCCACGCCCCCTGAGCAGTTCCGGGACACGCCAGCAGTTCTTATCGACGACGAGTGTTTATGATATAGTCGATCCTGATGCCTTGATTCACGAGGAAGCGATCAGCAGTGTTGTAAGTGGTGGTCAAAGTCCACACCGTGAAAGCTGACGAAACGTGTTGGCGAGTCGTTGCATTCCCGTGCTTCCGAAGTATACAAGGCGCCAATCTGGAGACATGAAGTAACCTGGGCAAAGAAACGGACGAAATTGAAGAGCCGCATCACGTAGCTGCTCCGACGCCCACTGGACAGTTCCAGGACACGCCAGCAGTTCTTATCGACGGCGAGTGTTGATGACATAGTCGATCCGGATGCCTTGGTCCACGAGGAAGCGATCCGCCAGGTTTGCCAGTGGTGGTCAAAGTCTTCAACGTGAAAGCTGACGAAACGTGTTGGCTAGTCATTGCATTCCCGTGCTTCCGAAATTTACAAGGCGCCAAGCTGGAGACATGAAGTAACCTGGGCAAAGAAAAGGAGAGCCGCATCACGTAGCTGCTCCCACGCCCACTGAACAGTTCCGGGACACGCCAGCAATTCTTATCGACGATGAGCGTTGATGAAAAAGTCGATCCGGATGCATTGATCCACGAGGAAGCGATCCAGCAGGGTTGCCAGTGGTGGTCAAAGTCTTCACCGTGAAAGCTGACGAAACGTGTTGGCTAGTCATCGCATTCCCGTGCTTGCGAAATATACAAGGCGCCAAGCTGGAGACATGGAGTAACCTGGGCAAAGAAACGGACGAAATTGAAGAGCCGCATCACGTAGCTGCTCCCACGCCTACTGAACAGTTCCGGGACACGCCCGCAGTTCTTATCGACGGCGAGTGTTTATGACACAGTTGATCCGGATGCCTTGATCCATGAGGAAGCGATCCAGCAGGGTTGCCAGTGGTGGTCAAAGTCTTCACCGTGAAAGCTGACGAAACGTCTTGGCGAGTCATTGCACACCCGTGCTTCCGAAGTATACTAGGCCCCAAGCTGGAGACATGAAGTAACCTGGGCAAAGAAACGGACGAAATCGAAGATCCGCATCACGTAGCTGATCCCACGCCCAATGAACAGTTCCGGGACACGCCAGCAGTTCTTATCGATGACGAGTGTTGATGACATAGTCGATCCTGATGCCTTGATTCACGATGAAGCGATCAGCAGTGTTGCCAGCCGTGGTCAGTCTTCACCGTGAAAGCTGACGAAACGTGTTGGCGAGTCGTTGCATTCCCGTGCTTCCGAAGTATACAAGGCGCTAAGCTGGAGGCATGAAGTAACCTGGGCAACGAAACGGACGACATTGAAGAGCCGCATCACGTAGCTGCTCCCACGCCCACTGAACAGTTCCGGGACACGCCAGCAATACTTATCGACGACGAGTGTTGATGGAAAATTCGATCCGGATGCCTTGATCCACGAGGAAGCGATCCAGCAAGGTTGGCAGTGGTGGTCAAAGTCTTCACGGTGAAAGCCGACGAACCGTGTTGGCGAGTCGTTGCATTCCCGTGCTTCCGAAGTATGCAAGGGACCAAGCTGGAGACATGAAGTAACCTGGGCAAAGAAACGGACGAAATTGAAGAGCCGTATCACGTACCTGCTTCCACGCCCACTGAACAGATCCAGGACACGCCAGCAATTCTTATCGACGAGGAGTGTTGATGGAAAATTCGATCCGGATGCCTTGATCCACGAGGAAGCGATCCAGCAAGGTTGGCAGTGGTGGTCAAAGTCTTCACGGTGAAAGCCGACGAACCGTGTTGGCGAGTCGTTGCATTCCCGTGCTTCCGAAGTATGCAAGGGGCCAAGCTGGAGACATGAAGTAACCTGGGCAAAGAAACGGACGAAATTGAAGAGCCGTATCACGTAGCTGCTTCCACGCCCACTGAACAGTTCCGGGACACGCCCGCAGTTCTTATAGACGACGAGTGTTTATGACATAGTTGATCCGGATGCCTTGATCCACGAGGAAGCGATCCAGCAGGAATGCCAGCGGTGGTCAAAGTCTTCACCGTGAAAGCTGACGAAACGTGTTGGCTAGTCGTTGCATTCCCGTGCTTCCGAAATGTACAAGGCGCCAAGCTGGAGACATGAAGTAACCTGGGCAAAGAAACGGAGGAAATCGAAGAGCCGCATCACGTAGCTGCTCCCACGCCCACTGAACAGTTCCGGGACATTCCAGCAGTTCTTATCGACGACGAGTGTTGATGACATAGTCGATGCGGATGCCTTCATCCACGAGGAAGCGATCCATCAGGTTTGCCAGTGGTGGTCGAAGTCTTCACCGTGAAAGCTGACGAAACGTGTTGGCGAGTCGCTGCATTACCGTGCTTTCGAAGTATACAAGGCGCTAAGCTGGGGACATAAAGTAACCTGGGAAGGAAACCGGACGAAATTGAGGAGTCGCGTCACGTAGCTGCTCCCACGCCCACTGAACATTTCCGGGACACGCCAGAAGTTTTTATCGACGACGAGTGTTGATGAAATAGTCGAACCGAATGCCTTGATCCACGAGGAAGCGATCCAACAAAGTTGCCAGTGATGGTCGAAGTCTTCACCATGAAAGCTGACGAAACGTGTTGGCGAGTCGCTGCATTCCCGTGCTTCCGAAGTATGCAAGGCGCCAAGCTGGAGACATGAAGTAACCTGGGCAAAGAAACGGACGAAATTGAAGAGCCGTATCACGTAGCTGCTTCCACGCCCACTGAACAGTTCCGGGACACGCCCGCAGTTCTTATCGACGACGAGTGTTTATGACATAGTTGATCCGGATGCCTTGATCCACGAGGAAGCGATCCAGCAGGGTTGCCTGTGGTGGTGAAAGTCTTCACCGTGAAAGCTGACGAAATGTGTTGGCTAGTCATTGCGTTCCCGTGCTTCCGAAGTGTACAAATCGCCAAGCGGGAGACATGAAGTAACCTGGGCAAGGAAACGGAGGAAATCGAAAAGCCGCATCACGTAGCTGCTCCCACGAACACTGAACTGTTCCGGGACACGCCAGCAGTTCTTATCGACGACGAGTGTTGATGACATAGCAGATCCGGATGCCTTGATCCACGAGAAAGCGATCCAGCAGGGTTGCCAGTGGTGGTCAAAGTCTTCACCGTGAAAGCTGACGAAACGTGTTGGCTAGTCGTTGCATTCCCGTGCCTCCGAAGTGTACAAGGCGCCAAGCTGGAGACATGACGTAACCTGGGCAAAGAAACGGAGGAAATCGAAGAGCCGCAACACGTAGCTGCTCCCACGCCCACTGGACAGTTCCGGGACACGCCAGCAATTATAATCGACGATGAGTGTTGATCCAGATGCCTTACTCCACGAGGAAGCGATCCAGCAGGGTTGCCAGTGGTGGTCATAGTCTTCACCGTGAAAGCTAACGAAACGTGTTGGCGAGTCGTTGCATTCCCGTGCTTCCGAAATGTACAAGGCGCCAAGCTGGAGACATGAAGTAACCTGGGCAACGAAACGGAGAGCCACATCACGTAGCTGCTCCCACGCCTACTGAACTGTTCCGGGACATTCCAGCAGTTCTTCTCGACGACGAGTGTTGATGAAAAAGTCGATGCAAATGCCTTGAGCCGGGAGGAAGCGATCCAGCAGGGTTGCCAGTGGTGGTCGAAGTCTTCACCGTGAAAGCTGACGAAAAGTGTTGGCGAGTCGCTGCATTCCCGTGCTTTCGACGTATACAAGGCGCTAAGCTGGGGACATAAAGTAACCTGGGAAGGGAAACGGACGAAATTGAAGTGTCGCATCACGTAGCTGCTCCCACGCCCAATGAACAGTTCCGGGACACGCCAGCAGCTTTTACCGACTACGAGTGTTGATGACATAGTCGAACCGGATGCCTTGATCAACGAGGAAGCGATTCAACAAAGTTGCCAGTGGTGGTCCAAGTCTTCACCATGAAAGCTGACGAAAAGTGTTGGCGAGTCGCTGCATTCCCGTGCTTTCGACGTATACAAGGCGCCAAGCTGGAGACATGAAGTAACCTGGGGCAACGAAACGGAGAGCCACATCACGTAGCTGCTCCCACGCCTACTGAACAGTTCCAGGACACGCCAGCAGTTCTTATCGACGGCGAGTGTTGATGACTTAGTCGATCCGAATGCCTTAATCCACGAGGAAGCGATCCGGCAGCTTTGCCAGTGGTGGTCAAAGTCTTCACCGAGAAAGCTGACGAAACGTGTTGGCGAGTTTTTGCATTCCCGTGCTTCCGAAGTATACAAGGCGATAAGCTGGAGGCATGAAGTAACCTGGGCAACGAAACGGACGAAATTGAAGAGCCGCATCACGTAGCTGCTCCCAAGTCCAATGAACAGTTCCGGGACACGCCAGCAATTATTATCGACGACGAGTGTTGATGAAAAAATCGATCCGGATGCCTTGATCTACTAGGAAGCGATCCAGCAGGGTTGCCAGTGGTGGTCAAAGTCTTCACCGTGAAAGCTGACGAAACGTGTTGGATAGTCGTTGCATTCCTGTGCTTCCGAAGAGTGCAAGGCGCCAAGCTGGAGACATGAAGTAACCTGGGCAAAGAAACGGAGGAAATCGAAGAGCCGCATCACGTAGCCGCTCACAAGCCCACTGAACAGTTCCGGGACACGCCAGCAATTCTTATCGACGATGAGTGTTGATGAAAAAGTCGATCCGGATGCCTTGATCCACGAGGAAGCGATCCAGCAGGTTTGCCAGTTGTGGTCAATGTCTTCACCGTGAAAGCTGACGAAACGTGTTGGCGAGTTGCATTCCCGTGCTTCCGAAGAATACGAGGCGCTAAGCTGGAGGCATGAAGCAACCTGGGCAACGAAACGGACGAAATTGAAGAGCCGCATCACGTAGCTGCTCCCACGCCTACTGAACACTTCCGGGACATTCCAGCAGTTGTTATCGACGACGAGTGTTGATGACAAAGTCGAAGCAAATGCCTTGAACCGCGAGGTAGCGATCCAGCAGGGTTGCCAGTGATAGTCGAAGTCTTCACCGTGAAAGCTGACGAAAGGTGTTGGCGAGTCGTTGCATTCCCGTGCTTCTGAATTATACAATTCGCTAAGCTGGAGACATGAAGTAATCTGGGAAGGGAAACGGACGAAATTGAAGAGCCGCATAACGTAGCTGCTCCCACGCTTCTGAACACTTCCGGGACATTCCATCAGTTCTTATCTACGGCGAGTGTTGATGACAAAGTCAATCCGGATGCTTTGATACACTAGGAAGCGATCCAGCAGGTGTGCGAGTGGTGGTCAAAGTCTTCACAGTTAAAGCTGACGAAACCTGTTCGGCGAGTCGTTGCATTCCTGTGCTTCCGAAGTATACAATGCGCCAAGGTGGAGACATGAAGTAACCTGGGCAGGGAAACGGACGAAATTGAAGAGCCGCATCACGTAGCTGCTCCCACGCACACTGAACAGTTCCTGGACACGCCAGCAATTCTTATCGACGACGAGTGTTGATGAAAAAGTCGATCCGGATGCCTTGATCCACGAAGGAAGCGATCCAGCAAGGTTGGCAGTGGTGGTCTATGTCTTCACGGTGAAAGCTTACGAAACGTGTTGGCGAGTCGTTGCATTCCCGCGCTTCCGAAGTATGCAATTCGCCAAGCTGAAGACATGAAGTAACCTGGGAAAAAAACGGACGAGATTGAAGAGCCGTATCACGTCGCTGCTTTCACGCCCACTGAACAGTTCCGGGACACGCCAGCAGTTCTTATCGACGGCGAGTGTTGATGTCATAGTCGTTCCGGATGCCTTGATCCACGAGGAAGCGATCCAGCAGGGTTGCCAGTGGTGGCCAAAGTCTTCACCGTGAAAGCTGACGAAACGTGTTGGCTAGTCATCCCATTCCCGTGCTTGCGAAATATACAAGGCGCCAAGCTGGAGACATGAAGTAACCTGGGCAAAGAAACGGACGAAATTGAATAGCCGCATCACGTAGCTGCTCCCACGCCTACTGAACAGTTCCGGGACACGCCCGCAGTTCTTATCGACGACGAGTGTTTATGACATAGTCGATCCTGATGCCTTGATTCTCGATGAAGCGATCAGCAGTGTTGTCAGTGGTGGTCAAAGTCTTCACCGTGAAAGCTGACGAAACGTCTTGGCGAGTCATTCCACGCCCGTGCTTCCGAAGTATACTAGGCCCCAAGCTGGAGACATGAAGTAACCTGGGAAGGGAAACGGACTAAATTGAAGAGTAGCATCACGTAGCTGCTCCCACGCCCACTGAACAGTTCCGGGACACGCCAGCTCCTTATCGACGACCAGTGTGTATGACAAAGTCGATCCGGATGCCTTGATTCACGAGGAAGCGATCCAGCAGGTGTGCAAATGGTGGTAAAAGTCTTCACAGTTAAAGCTGACGAAACGTGTTGGCGAGTCGTTGCATTCCCGTGCTTCCTAAGTATACAAGACGCCAAGCTGGAGACATGAAGTCACCTGGGCAGGAAAACGGACGAAATTGAAGAGCAGCATCACATAGCTGCTCCCACGCCCACTGAACAGTTCCGGGACATTCCAGCAGTTCTTATCGACGACGAGTGTTGATGACAAAGTCGATGCAAATGCCTTGAACCGGGAGGAAGCGATCCAGCAGGGTTGCCAGTGGTGGTCGAAGTCTTCACCGTGAAAGCTGACGAAACGTGTTGGCGAGTCGCTGCATTACCTTGCTTTCGAAGTATACAAGGCGCTAAGCTGGGGACATAAAGTAACCTGGGAAGGGAAACGGACGAAATTGAGGAGTCGCATCACGTAGCTGCTCCCACGCCCACTGAACAGTTCCGGGACACGCCAGAAGTTTTTATCGACGACGAGTATTGATGACATAGTCGAACCGAATGCCTTCATCCACGAGGAAGCGATCCAACAAAGTTGCCAGTGATGGTCGAAGTCTTCACCATGAAAGCTGACGAAACGTGTTGGCGAGTCGCTGCATTCCCGTGCTTTCGAAGTCTACAAGGCGCTAATCTGGAGACATAAAGTAACCTGCGAAGGGAAACGGACGAAATTGAACAGTCGCATCACGTAGCTGCTGCCACGCCCACTGAACAGGTCCAGGACACGCCAGCAATTCTTATCGACGACGAGTGTTGATGAAAAAGTCGATCCGGATGCCTTGATCCACGAGGAAGCGATCCAGCAAGGTTGGCAGTGGTAGTCAAAGTCTTCACGGTGAAAGCCGACGAACCGTGTTGACGAGTCGTTGCATTCCCGTGCTTCCGAAGTATGCAAGGCGCCAAGCTGGAGACATGAAGTAACCTGGGCAAAGAAACGGAGGAAATCGAAGAGCCGCATCACGTAGCTGCTCCCACGCCCACTGAACAGGTCCAGGACACGCCAGCAATTCTTATCGACGACGAGTGTTGATGAAAAAGTCGATCCGGATGCCTTGATCCACGAGGAAGCGATCCAGCAAGGTTGGCAGTGGTAGTCAAAGTCTTCACCGTGAAAGCTGACGAAACGTGTTGGCTAATCATCGCATTCCCGTGCTTGCGAAATATACAAGGCGCCAAGCTGGAGACATGAAGTAACCTGGGCAAAGAAACGGACGAAATTGAATAGCCGCATCACGTAGCTGCTCCCACGCCTACTGAACAGTTCCGGGACACGCCCGCAGTTCTTATCGACGACGAGTGTTTATGACATAGTCGATCCTGATGCCTTGATTCACGATGAAGCGATCAGCAGTGTTGTCAGTGGTGGTCAAAGTCTTCACCGTGAAAGCTGACGAAACGGGTTGGCGAGTCGTTGCATTCCCGTGCTTCCGAAATATACAAGGCGCCAAGCTGGAGACATAAAGTAACCTGGGCAAAGAAGCGGCCGAAATTGAAGAGCCGCATCACGTAGCTGCTCCCACGCCTACTGAACAGTTCCGGGACATTCGAGCAGTTCTTATCGACGACGAGCGTTGATGACAAAGTCGATGCAAATTCCTTGAACCGCGAGGAAGCGATCCAGCAGGATTTCCAGTGGTGGTCAATGTCTTCACCGTGAAAGCTGACGAAACGTGTTGGCTAGTCATCGCATTCCCGTGCTTGCGAAATATACAAGGCGCCAAGCTGGAGACATGAAGTAACCTGGGCAAAGAAACGGACGAAATTGAAGAGCCGCATCACGTAGCTGCTCCCACGCCTACTGAACAGTTCCGGGACACGCCCGCAGTTCTTATCGACGACGAGTGTTTATGACATAGTCGATCCTGATGCCTTGATTCACGATGAAGCGATCAGCAGTGTTGTCAGTGGTGGTCAAAGTCTTCACCGTGAAAGCTGACGAAACGGGTTGGCGAGTCGTTGCAGTCCCGTGCTTCCGAAATATACAAGGCGCTAAGCTGGAGGCATGAAGTAACCTGGGCAACGAAACGGACGAAATTGAAGAGCCGCATCACGTAGCTGCTCCCACGCCTACGAAACAGGTCCGGGACATTCCAGCAGATTTTATCGAAGACGAGTGTTGGTGACAAAGTCGTTGCAAATGCCTTGAACCGGGAGGAAGCGATCCAGCAGGGTTGCCAGTGGTGGTCGAAGGCTTCACCGTGAAAGCTGACGAAACGTGTTGGCGAGTCGCTGCATTCCCGTGCTTTCGATGTATACAAGGCGCTAAGCTGGGGACATAAAGTAACCTGGAAAGGGAAACGGACGAAATTGAAGAGTCGCATCACGTAGCTGCTCCCACGCCCACTGAACAGTTCCGGGACACGCCAGCAGCAGTTTTTATCGACGACGAGTATTGATGACGTAGTCGAACCGGATGCCTTGATCCACGAGGAAGCGATCCAACAAAGTTGCCAGTGGAGGTCGAAGTCTTCACCATGAAAACTGACGAAACGTGTTGGCGAGTCGCTGCATTCCCGTGCTTTCGAAGTATACAAGGCGCTAAGCTGGATACATAAAGTAACCTGCAAAGGGAAACGCAAGAAATTGAACAGTCGCATCACGCACCTTCTCCCACGACCACTGAACAGTTCCAGGACACGCCAGCAGTTCTTATCGACGACGAGTATTGATGGAAAAGTCGATCCGTATGCCTTGTACCACGAGGAAGCGATCCAGCAAGGTTGGCAGTGGTGGTCAAAGTCTTCACGGTGAAAGCCGACGAACCGTGTTGGCGAGTCGTTGCATTCCCGTGCTTCCGAGGTGTACAAGGCGCCAAGCTGGAGACATGAAGTAACCTGGGCAAAGAAACGGAGGAAATCGAAGAGCCGCATCACGTAGCTGCTTCCACGCCCACTGAACAGTTCCGGGACACGCCAGCAATTCTTATCGACGATGAGTGTTGATGAAAAAGTCGATCCGGATGCCTTGATCCACGAGGAAGCGATCCAGCAGGGTTGCCACTGGTGGTCAAAGTCTTCACCGTGAAAGCTGACGAAACGTGTTGGCTAGTCATCGCATTCCCGTGCTTCCGAAGTATACAAGGCGCTAAGCTGGAGGCATGAAAGTAACCTGGGCAACGAAACGGACGAAATTGAAGAGCCGCATCAGGTAGCTGCTCCCACGCCGACTGAACAGTTCCGGGACACGCCAGCAATTCTTATCGACGACGAGTGTTGATGAAAAATTCGATCCGGATGCCTTGATCCACGAGGAAGCGATCCGGCAGGGTTGCCAGTGGTGTTCAGTCTTCACCGTGAAAGCTGACGAAACGTGTTGGCTACTCGTTGCATTCCCGTGCTTCCGAAGTGTACAAGGCGCCAAGCTGGAGACATGAAGTAACCTGGGCAAAGAAACGGAGGAAATCGAAGAGCCGCATCACGTAGCTACTCCCACGCCCACTGAACAGTTCCGGGACACGCCAGCAATTCTTATCGACGACGAGTGTTGATGTCATAGCCGATCCGGATGCCTTGATCCAAGAGGAAGCGATCCGGCAGGTTTGCCAGTGGTGGTCAAAGTCTTCACCGTGAAAGCTAACGAAACGTGTTGGCGAGTTGTTGCATTCCCGTGCTTCCGAAGTATACAAGGCGCTAAGATGGAGGCATGAAGTAACATGGGCAACGAAACGGACGAAATCGAAGAGCCGCATCACGTAGCTGCTCCCACGCCCACTGAACAGTTCCGGGACGCGCCAGCAATTCTTAACGACGATCAGTGTTGATGAAAAAGTCGATCCGGATGCCTTGATCCACGAGGAAGCGATCCAGCAGGGTTGCCAGTGGCGGTCAAAGTCTTCACCGTGAAAGCTGACGAAACGTCTTGGCCAGTCATTGCACACCCGTGCTTCCGAAGTGTACTAGGCCCCAAGCTGGAGACATGAAGTAACCTGGGAAGGGAAACGGACTAAATTGAAGAGTCGCATCACGTAGCTGCTCCCACGCCCACTGAACAGTTCCGGGACACGCCAGCTCCTTATCGACGACCAGTGTGTATGACAAAGTCGATCCGGATGCCTTGATCCACGAGGGAGCGATCCAGCAGGTGTGCGAGTGGTGGTCAAAGTCTTCACAGTTAAAGCTGACGAAACGTGTTGGCGAGTCGTTGCATTCCCGTGCTTCCGAAGTATACAAGACGCCAAGCTGGAGACATGAAGTAACCTGGGCAGGGAAACGGACGAAATTGAAGAGCAGCATCGCGTAGCTGCTCCCACGCCCGCTGAACAGTTCCGGGACATTCCAGCAGTTCTTATCGACGACGAGTGTTGATGACAATGTCGATGCAAATGCCTTGAACCGCGAGGAAGCGATCCGGCAGGGTTGCCAGTGGTGGTCAAAGTATTCACCGTGAAAGCTGACGAAACGTTTTGGCGAGTCGTTGCATTTCCGTGCTTCCGAAATATACAAGGCGCCAAGCTAGAGACATGAAGTAACCTGGGCAAAGAAACGGACGAAATTGAAGAGCCGCATCACGTAGCTGCTCCCACGCCCACTGAACAGTTCCGGGACACGCCAGTAATTCTTATCGACGACGAGTGTTGATGACATAGTAGATCCGGATGCCTTGATCCACGAGGAAGCGATCCGGCAGGTTTGCCAGTGGTGGTCAAAGTCTTCACCGTGAAAGCTGACGAAAGGTGTTGGCGAGCCGTTGCATTCCCGTGCTTCTGAAGTAAACAATTCGCTAAGCTGGAGACATGAAGTAACCTGGGAAGGGAAACAGACGAAATTGAAGAGCCGCATCACGTAGCTGCTCCCACGCTTCTGAACAGTTCCGGGACATTCCATCAGTTCTTATCTACGGCGAGTGTTGATGACAAAGTTAATCCTGATGGTTTGATCCACGAGGAAGCGATCCAGCAGGTGTGCGAGTGGTGGTCAAAGTCTTCACAGTTAAAGCTGACGAAACCTGTTGGCGAGTCGTTGCATTCCCGTGCTTCCGAAGTATACAAGGCGCCAAGCTGAAGACATGAAGTAACCTGGGCAGGGAAACGGACGAAATTGAAGAGCCGCATCACGTAGCTGCTTCCACGCCCACTGAACAGTTCCGCGACACGCCAGCAATTCTTATTGACGACGAGTGTTGATGAAAAAGTCGATCCGGATGCCTTGATCCACGAAGGAAGCGATCCAGCAAGGTTGGCAGTGGTGGTCAAAGTATTCACGGTGAAAGCTTACGAAACGTGTCGGCGAGTCGTTGCATTCCCGTGCTTCCGAAGTATGCAATTCGCCAAGCTGGAGACATGAAGTAACCTGGGCAAAGAAACTGAGGAAATCGAAGAGCCGCATCACGGTGCTACTCCCACGCCCACTGAACAGTTCCGGGACACGCCAGCAATTCTTATCGACGACGAGTGTTGATGACAGATTCGATCCGGATGTCTTGATGCGCGAGGAAGCGATCCAGCAGGTTTGCCAGTGGTGGTCAGTCTTCACCGTGAAAGCTGACGAAACGTGTTGGCGAGTCGTTGCATTCCCGTGCTTCCGAAATGTACAAGGCGCCGAGCTGGAGACATGAAGTAACCTGGGCAAAGAAACGGAGGAAATCCAAGAGCCGCATCACGTAGCTGCTTCCACGCCCACTGAACAGTTCCGGGACACGCCAGCAATTCTTATCGACGATGAGTGTTGATGAAAAAGTCGATCCGGATGCCTTGATCCACGAGGAAGCGATCCAGCAGGGTTGCCACTGGTGGTCAAAGTCTTCACCGTGAAAGCTGACGAAACGTGTTGGCTAGTCATCGCATTCCCGTGCTTCCGAAGTATACAAGGCGCTAAGCTGGAGGCATGAAAGTAACTTGGGCAACGAAACGGACGAAATTGAAGAGCCGCATCAGGTAGCTGCTCCCACGCCGACTGAACAGTTCCGGGACACGCCAGCAATTCTTTTCGACGACGAGTGTTGATGAAAAATTCGATCCGGATGCCTTGATCCACGAGGAAGCGATCCGGCAGGGTTGCCAGTGGTGTTCAGTCTTCACCGTGAAAGCTGACGAAACGTGTTGGCTACTCGTTGCATTCCAGTGCTTCCGAAGTGTACAAGGCGCCAAGCTGGAGACATGAAGTAACCTGGGCAAAGAAACGGAGGAAATCGAAGAGCCGCATCACGCAGCTACTCCCACGCCCACTGAACAGTTCCGGGACACGCCAGCAATTCTTATCGACGAAGAGTGTTGATGACAGAGTCGATCCGGATGTCTTGATGCACGAGGAAGCGATCCAGCAGGTTTGCCAGTGGTGGTCAGTCTTCACCGTGAAAGCTGACGAAACGTGTTGGCGAGTCGTTGCAGCGATCCAGCAGGTGTGCGAGTGGTGGTCAAAGTCTTCACAGTTAAAGCTGACGAAACGTGTTGGCGAGTCGTTGCATTCCCGTGCTTCCGAAGTATACAAGGCGCCAATCTGGAGACATGAAGTAACCTGGGCTAAGAAACAGACGAAATTGAAGAGCCGCATCACGTACCTGCTTCGACGCCCACTGAACAGTTCCAGGACACGCCAGCAGTTCTTATCGACGACGAGTGTTGATGTCATAGTCGATCCGGATGCCTTGATCCAAGAGGAAGCGATCCGGCAGGTTTGCCAGTGGTGGTCAAAGTCTTCACCGTGAAAGCTAACGAAACGTGTTGGCGAGTTGTTGCATTCCCGTGCTTCCGAAGTATACAAGGCGCTAAGATGGAGGCATGAAGTAACATGGGCAACGAAACGGACGAAATCGAAGAGCCGCATCACGTAGCTGCTCCCACGCCCACTGAACAGTTCCGGGACGGGCCAGCAATTCTTAACGACGATCAGTGTTGATGAAAAAGTCGATCCGGATGCCTTGATCCACGAGGAAGCGATCCAGCAGGGTTGCCAGTGGTGGTCAAAGTCTTCACCGTGAAAGCTGACGAAACGTCTTGGCCAGTCATTGCACACCCGTGCTTCCGAAGTGTACTAGGCCCCAAGCTGGAGACATGAAGTAACCTGGGAAGGGAAACGGACTAAATTGAAGAGTCGCATCACGTAGCTGCTCCCACGCCCACTGAACAGTTCCGGGACACGCCAGCTCCTTATCGACGACCAGTGTGTAAGATAAAGTCGATCCGGATGCCTTGATCCACGAGGAAGCGATCCAGCAGGTGTGCGAGTGGTGGTCAAAGTCTTCACAGTTAAAGCTGACGAAACGTGTTGGCGAGTCGTTGCATTCCCGTGCTTCCGAAGTATACAAGACGCCAAGCTGGAGACATGAAGTAACCTGGGCAGGGAAACGGACGAAATTGAAGAGCAGCATCACGTAGCTGCTCCCACGCCCGCTGAACAGTTCCGGGACATTCCAGCAGTTCTTATCGACGACGAGTATTGATGACAATGTCGATGCAAATGCCTTGAACCGCGAGGAAGCGATCCGGCAGGGTTGCCAGTGGTGGTCAAAGTATTCACCGTGAAAGCTGACGAAACGTTTTGGCGAGTCGTTGCATTTCCGTGCTTCCGAAATATACAAGGCGCCAAGCTGGAGACATGAAGTAACCTGGGCAAAGAAACGGACGAAATTGAAGAGCCGCATCACGTAGCTGCTCCCACGCCCACTGAACAGTTCCGGGACACGCCAGTAATTCTTATCGACGACGAGTGTTGATGACATAGTAGATCCCGATGCCTAGATCAACGAGAAAGCAATCCAGCAGGGTTGCCAGTGGTGGCCAAAGTCTTCACCGTGAAAGCTGACGAAACGTCTTGGCTAGTCGTTGCATTCCCGTGCTTCCGAAATGTACAAGGCGCCGAGCTGGAGACATGAAGTAACCTGGGCAAAGAAACGGAGGAATTCGAAGAGCCGCATCACGTAGCTACTCCCACGCCCACTGAGCAGTTCCGGGACACGCCAGCAATTCTTTTCGACGACGAGTGTTGAAGACATAGTCGATCCGGATGTCTTGATGCACGAGGAAACGATCCAGCAGGTTTGCCAGTGGTGGTCAGTCTTCACCGTGAAAGCTGACGAAACATGTTGGCGAGTCGTTGCATTCCCGTGCTTCCGAAGTATAAAAGGCGCTAAGCTGGAGGCATGAAGAAACCTGGGCAAAGAAATGGACGAAATTGAAGAGCCGCGTCACGTAGCGGCTCCCACGCCCACTGAACAGTTCCGGGACACGCCAGCACTTCTTATTGATGACGAGTGTTGATGATATTGCCAGGTGGCGTTCGTGGCGCTCGGAAAGAAGACGACGCTCGTGGTGCTCTCGTTTTGAAAGACGTTGAAGTTCGCCGTCTCGCCAACTGAAGGACGTGCTGCCGAGCCCTGCCTTCTAACAGGTCCTCTCTTGTCACCGACACCGTGACAATATAGTCGATCCTGATGCCTTGATTCACGAGGAAGCGATCAGCACTGTTGTCAGTGGTGGTCAAATTCCACACCGTGAAATCTGGCGACACGTGTTGGCGAGTCGTTGCATTCCCGTGCTTCCGAAGTATACGAGGCGCCAATCTGGAGACATGAAGTAACCTGGGCAAAGAAACGGACGAAATTGAAGAGCCGCATCACGTAGCTGCTCCGACGCCCACTGAACAGTTCCAGGACACGCCAGCAGTTCTTATCGACGGCGAGTGTTGATGACATAGTCGATCCGGATGCCTTGATCCACGAGGAAGCGATCCGGCAGGTTTGCCAGTGGTGGTCAAAGTCTTATCCGTGAAAGCTGACGAAACGTGTTGGCGAGTTGTTGCATTCCCGTGCTTCCGAAGTATACAAGGCGCTAAGCTGGAGGCATGAAGTAACCTGGGCAAAGGAACGGACGAAATTGAAGAGCCGCATCACGTAGCTGCTCCCACGCCTACTGAACAGTTCCGGGACATTCCAGCAGTTCTTATCGACGACGAGTGTTGATGACAAATCGATGCAAATGCCTTGAACCGCGAGGTAGCGATCCAGCAGGGTTGCCAGTGGTGGTCGAAGTCTTCACCGTGAAAGCTGACGAAAGATGTTGGCGAGCCGTTGCATTCCCGTGCTTCTGAAGTAAACAATTCGCTAAGCTGGAGACATGAAGTAACCTGGGAAGGGAAACGGACGAAATTGAAGAGCCGCATCACGTAGCTGCTTCCACGCCCACTGAACAGTTCCGCAACACGCCAGCAATTCTTATCGACGACGAGTGTTGATAAAAATCGATCCGGATGCCTTGATCCACGAAGGAAGCGTTCCAGCAAGGTTGGCAGTGGTGGTCAAAGTATTCACGGTGAAAGCTTACGAAACGTGTCGTCGAGTCGTTGCATTCCCGTGCTTCCGAAGTATGCAATTCGCCAAGCTGGAGACATGAAGTAACCTGGGCAAAGAAACGGAGGAAATCGAAGAGCCGCATCACGGTGCTACTCCCACGCCCACTGAACAGTTCCGGGACACGCCAGCAATTCTTATCGACGACGAGTGTTGATGACAGATTCGATCCGGATGTCTTGATGCGCGAGGAAGCGATCCAGCAGGTTTGCCAGTGGTGGTCAGTCTTCACCGTGAAAGCTGACGAAACGTGTTGGCGAGTCGTTGCATTCCCGTGCTTCCGAAGTATACAATACGCTAAGCTGGAGGCATGAAGTAACCTGGGCAAAGAAACGGACGAAATTGAAGAGTCGCATCACGTAGCTGCTCCCACGCCCACTGAACAGTTCCGGGACACGCCAGCTCCTTATCGACGACCAGTGTGTATGACAAAGTCGATCCGGATGCCTTGATCCACGAGGAAGCGATCCAGCAGGTGTGCGAGTGGTGGTCAAAGTCTTCACAGTTAAAGCTGACGAAACGTGTTGGCGAGTCGTTGCATTCCCGTGCTTCCGAAGTATACAAGACGCCAAGCTGGAGACATGAAGTAACCTGGGCAGGGAAACGGACGAAATTGAAGAGCAGCATCACATAGCTGCTCCCACGCCCGCAGAACAGTTCCGGAACATTCCAGCAGTTCTTATCGACGACGAGTGTTGGTGACAATGTCGATGCAAATGCCTTGAACCGCGAGGAAGCGATCCGGCAGGGTTGCCAGTGGTGGTCAAAGTATTCACCGTGAAAGCTGACGAAACGTTTTGGCGAGTGGTTGCATTTCCGTGCTTCCGAAATATACAAGGCGCCAAGCTGGAGACATGAAGTAACCTGGGCAAAGAAACGGACGAAATTGAAGAGCCGCATCACGTAGCTGCTCCCACGCCCACTGAACAGTTGCGGGACACGCCAGTAATTCTTATCGACGACGAGTGTTGATGACCTAGTAGATCCCGATGCCTAGATCAACGAGAAAGCAATCCAGCAGGGTTGCCAGTGGTGGCCAAAGTCTTCACCGTGAAAGCTGACGAAACGTGTTGGCTAGTCGTTGCATTCCCGTGCTTCCGAAATGTACAGGGCGCCGAGCTGGAGACATGAAGTAACCTGGGCAAAGAAACGGAGGAATTCGAAGATCCGCATCACGTAGCTACTCCCACGCCCACTGAGCAGTTCCGGGACACGCCAGCAATTCTTTTCGACGACGAGTGTTGATGACATAGTCGATCCGGATGTCTTGATGCACGACGAAACGATCCAGCAGGTTTGCCAGTGGTGGTCAGTCTTCACCGTGAAAGCTGACGAAACATGTTGGCGAGTCGTTGCATTCCCGTGCTTCCGAAGTATAAAAGGCGCTAAGCTGGAGGCATGAAGAAACCTGGGCAAAGAAATGGACGAAAATGATGAGCCGCGTCACGTAGCTGCTCCCACGCCCACTGAACAGTTCCGGGACACGCCAGCACTTCTTATTGATGACGAGTGTTGATGATATAGTCGATCCTGATGCCTTGATTCATGAGGAAGCGATCAGCACTGTTGTCAGTGGTGGTCAAATTCCACACCGTGAAATCTGGCGACACGTGTTGGCGAGTCGTTGCATTCCCGTGCTTCCGAAGTATACAAGGCGCCAATCTGGAGACATGAAGTAACCTGGGCAAAGAAACGGACGAAATTGAAGAGCCGCATCACGTAGCTGCTCCGACGCCCACTGAACAGTTCCAGGACACGCCAGCAGTTCTTATCGACGGCGAGTGTTCATGACATAGTCGATCCGGATGCCTTGATCCACGAGGAAGCGATCCGGCAGGTTTGCCAGTGGTGGTCAAAGTCTTCACCG
Source organism: Amblyomma americanum (assembly GCF_052857255.1). NCBI lineage: Eukaryota > Metazoa > Arthropoda > Arachnida > Ixodida > Ixodidae > Amblyomma > Amblyomma americanum. The sequence continues at coordinate 193,525,058 of NC_135498.1, forward strand.
TGAAAGCTGACGAAACGTGTTGGCGAGTTGTTGCATTCCCGTGCTTCCGAAGTATACAAGGCGCTAAGCTGGAGGCATGAAGTAACCTGGGCAACGGAACGGACGAAATTGAAGAGCATCATCACGTAGCTGCTCCCACGCCTACTGAACAGTTCCGGGACATTCCAGCAGTTCTTATCGACGACGAGTGTTGATGACAAATCGATGCAAATGCCTTGAACCGCGAGGTAGCGATCCAGCAGGGTTGCCAGTGGTGGTCGAAGTCTTCACCGTGAAAGCTGACGAAAGGTGTTGGCGAGCCGTTGCATTCCCGTGCTTCTGAAGTAAACAATTCGCTAAGCTGGAGACATGAAGTAACCTGGGAAGGGAAACGGACGAAATTGAAGAGCCGCATCACGTAGCTGCTCCCACGCTTCTGAAGAGTTCCGGGACATTCCATCAGTTCTTATCTACGGCGAGTATTGATGACAAAGTTAATCCGGATGGTTTGATCCACGAGGAAGCGATCCAGCAGGTGTGCGAGTGGTGGTCAAAGTCTTCACAGTTAAAGCTGACGAAACCTGTTGGCGAGTCGTTGCATTCCCGTGCTTCCGAAGTATACAAGGCGCCAAGCTGAAGACATGAAGTAACCTGGGCATGGAAACGGACGAAATTGAAGAGCCGCATCACGTATCTGCTTCCACGCCCACTGAACAGTTCCGCGACACGCCAGCAATTCTTATCGACGACGAGTGTTGATGAAAAAGTCGATCCGGATGCCTTGATCCACGAAGGAAGCGATCCAGCAAGGTTGGCAGTGGTGGTCAAAGTATTCACGGTGAAAGCTTACGAAACGTGTCGGCGAGTCGTTGCATTCCCGTGCTTCCGAAGTATGCAATTCGCCAAGCTGGAGACATGAAGTAACCTGGGAAAAAAAACGGACGAGATTGAAGAGCCTTATCACGTCGCTGCTTTCACGCCCACTGAACAGTTCCGGGACACGCCCGCAGTTCTTATCGACGAGGAGTGTTGATGACATAGTTGATCCGGATGCCTTGATCCTCGACGAAGCGATCCAGCAGGGTTGCCAGGGGTGGTCAAAGTCTTCACCGTGAAAGCTGACGAAACGTGTTGGCTACTCGTTGCATTCCCGTGCTTCCGAAGTGTACAAGGCGCCAAGCTGGAGACATGAAGTAACCTGGGCAAAGAAACGGAGGAAATCGAAGAGCCGCATCACGGTGCTACTCCCACGCCCACTGAACAGTTCCGGGACACGCCAGCAATTCTTATCGACGACGAGTGTTGATGACAGAGTCGATCCGGATGTCTTGATGCGCGAGGAAGCGATCCAGCAGGTTTGCCAGTGGTGGTCAGTCTTCACCGTGAAAGCTGACGAAACGTGTTGGCGAGTCGTTGCATTCCCGTGCTTCCGAAGTATACAAGGCGCTAAGCTGGAGGCATGAAGTAACCTGGGCAACGAAACGGACGAAATTGAAGAGCCGCATCACGTAGCTGCTCCCACGCCTGCGAAACTGGTCCGGGACATTCCAGCAGATTTTATCGAAGACGAGTGTTGGTGACAAAGTCGATGCAAATGCCTTGAACCGGGAGGAAGCGATCCAGCAGGGTTGCCAGTGGTGGTCGACGTCTTCACCGTGAAAGCTGACGAAACGTGTTCGCGAGTCGCTGCATTCCCGTGCTTTCGAAGTATACAATGCGCTAAGCTGGGGATATAAAGTAACCTGGGAAGGGAAACGGACGAAATTGAAGAGTCGCATCACGTAGCTGCTCCCACGCCCACTGAACAGTTCCGGGACACGCCAGCAGTTTTTATCGACGACGAGTATTGATGACGTAGTCCAACCGGATGCCTTGATCCACGAGGAAGCGATCCAACAAAGTTGCCAGTGGTGGTCGAAGTCTTCACCATGAAAGCTGACGAAACGTTTTCGCGAGTCGCTGCATTCCCGTGCTTTCGAAGTATACAAGGCGCTAAGCTGGAGACATAAAGTAACCTGCGAAGGGAAACGGTAGAAATTGAACAGTCGCATCACGTAGCTGCTCCCACGACCACTGAACAGTTCCAGGACACGCCAACAGTTCTTATCGACGACGAGTATTGATGGAAAAGTCGATCCGTATGCCTTGTACCACGAGGAAGCGATCCAGCAAGGTTGGCAGTGGTGGACAAAGTCTTCACGGTGAAAGCCGACGAACCGTGTTGGCGAGTCGTTGCATTCCCGTGCTTCCGAAGTATGCAAGGCGCCAAGCTGAAGACATGAAGTAACCTGGCCAAAGAAACGGACGAAATTGAAGAGCCGTATCACGTAGCTGCTTCCACGCCCACTGAACAGTTCCGGGACACGCCCGCAGTTCTTATCGACGACGAGTGTTTATGACATGGTTGATCCGGATGCCTTGATCCACTTGGAAGCGATCCAGCAGGGTTGCCAGTGGTGGTCAAAGTCTTCACCGTGAAATCTGACGAAACGTGTTGGCTAGTCGTTGCATTCCCGTGCTTCCGAAGTGTACAAGGCGCCAAGCTGGGGACATGAAGTAACCTGGGCAAAGAAACGGAGGAAATCGAAAAACCGCATCACGTAGCTGCTTCCACGCCCACTGAACAGTTCCGGGACACGCCAGCAATTCTTATCGGCGATGAGTGTTGATGAAAAAGTCGATCCGGATGCCTTGATCCACGACGAAGCGATCCAGCAGGGTTGCCACTGGTGGTCAAAGTCTTCACCGTGAAAGCTGACGAAACGTGTTGGCTAGTCATCGCATTCCCGTGCTTCCGAAATATAAAAGGCGCCAAGCTGGAGACATGAAGTAACCTGGGCAAAGAAACGGACGAAATTGAAGAGCCGCATAACGTAGCTGCTCCCACGCCGACTGAACAGTTCCGGGACATTCCAGCAGTTCTTATCTACGGCGAGTGTTGATGACATAGTCGATCCGGATGCCTTGATCCACGAGGAAGCAATCCAGCAGGTTTGTCAGTTGTGGTCAATGTCTTCACCGTGAAAGCTGACGGAACGTGTTGGCGACTTGCACTCTCGTGCTTCCGAAGAATACAAGGCGCTAAGCTGGAGGCATGAAGTAACCTGGGCAATGAAACGGACGAAATTGAAGAGCCGCATCACGTAGCTGCTCCCACGCCTACTGAACAGTTCCGAGACATTCCAGCAGTTCTTGTCGACGACGAGTGTTGATGGCAAAGTCGATGCAAATGCCTTCACCAGCGAGGAAGCGATCCAGCAGGGTTGCCAGTGGTAGCCGAAGTCTTCACCGTGAAAGCTGACGAAAGGTGTTGGGGAGTCGTTGCATTCCCGTGCTTCTGAAGTATACAATTCGCTAAGCTGGAGACATGAAGTAACCTGGGAAGGGAAACGGACGGAATTGAAGAGCCGCGTCACGTAGCTGCTCCCACGCCTACTGAACAGTTCCGGGACATTCCAGCAGTTCTTATCTACGGCGAGTGTTGATGACAAAATCGATCCGGGTGCCTTGATCCACGAGGAAGCGATCCAGCAGGTGTGCGAGTGGTGGTCAAAGTCTTCACAGTTAAAGCTGACGAAACGTGTTGGCGAGTCGTTGCATTCCCGTGCTTCCGAAGAATACAAGGCGCCAAGCTGGAGACATGAAGTAACCTGGGCAGGGAAACGGACGAAATTGAATAGCAGCATCACGTAGCTGTTCCCACGCCCACTGAACAGTTCCGGGACATTCCAGCAGTTCTTATCGACGACGAGTGTTCATGACAAAGTCGATGCAAATGCCTTTAACCGCGAGGAAGCGATCCAGCAGGGTTGCCAGTGGTGGTCAAAGTATTCACCGTGAAAGCTGACGAAACGTTTTGGCGAGTCGTTGCATTCCCGCGCTTCCGAAATATACAAGGCGCCAAGCTGGAGACATGAAGTAACCTGGGCAACGAAACGGACGAAATTGAAGAGCCGCATCACGTAGCTGCTCCCACGCCCACTGAATAGTTCCGGGACACGCCAGCAATTCTTATCGACGACGAGTTTTGATGAAAAAGTCGATCCGGATGCCTTGATCCACAAAGGAAGCGATCCAGCAAGGTTGGCAGTGGTGGTCAAAGTCTTCACCGTGAAAGCTGACGAAACGTGTTGGCTAGTCATCGCATTCCCGTGCTTCCGAAATATAAAAGGCGCCAAGCTGGAGACATGAAGTAACCTGGGCAAAGAAACGGACGAAATTGAAGAGCCGCATAACGTAGCTGCTCCCACGCCGACTGAACAGTTCCGGGACATTCCAGCAGTTCTTATCTATGGCGAGTGTTGATGACATAGTCGATCCGGATGCCTTGATCCACGAGGAAGCGATCCAGCAGGTTTGTCAGTTGTGGTCAATGTCTTCACCGTGAAAGCTGACGGAACGTGTTGGCGAGTTGCATTCCCGTGCTTCCGAAGAATACAAGGCGCTAAGCTGGAGGCATGAAGTAACCTGGGCAACGAAACGGACGAAATTGAAGAGCCGCATCACGTAGCTGCTCCCACGCCTACTGAACAGTTCCGGGACATTCCAGCAGTTCTTGTCGACGACGAGTGTTGATGACATAGTTGATCCGGATGCCTTGATCCACGAGGAAGCGATCCAGCAGGGTTGCCAGGGGTGGTCAAAGTCTTCACCGTGAAAGCTGACGAAACGTGTTGGCTACTCGTTGCATTCCCGTGCTTCCGAAGTGTACAAGGCGCCAAGCTGGAGACATGAAGTAACCTGGGCAAAGAAACGGAGGAAATCGAAGAGCCGCATCACGGTGCTTGTTAAGTGGAAGCCCACCTGGCCGATGCCCCCCCCCCCCCCCCGCACCTGTTACCAGGAGCGATCATGCCCGGGGAAAGGGGGGGGAATCGAGGAATGTACGTCGAGGCGTGACGCCCGCTTAGGGTGAGAGCTGCGCTTTCCACTGGGCTCGCGACAGCCCACGGGGGGGGGGGGAATCGAGGAATGTACGTCGAGGCGTGACGGCCGCTTAGGGTGAGAGCTGCGCATTCCACTGGGCTCGCGACAGCCCACGGGGACAATGCGCGCCTCCCCCCCCCCCGCACCTGCTACCAGGAGCGATCATGCCCGGGGCGGGCCCTGGGCTCCGCCCACTAGTACATACGATGCAATTGCTTTGCTACTGGTCCAAATTGGCGAGAGCTAGATTACTCAAGCTCCGCCCAATTATCGGAGGGGTTAAAACCCGCGGGAAACGACGACTTGGCACGAGCGCGCCGAGTGTCAAGCTCGGCCGTTTTTAACAGCCTTTTGTAAACATCCTTTTTTTTAAACTGCTTTTTACTCACCTGCCTTTTTATGTCAGTGCCGTCTTTAAAAAAGAAGTTTTGCTTTGAGAAGTTGGAACTGCTGCCCCAACCGGCAACGTGTCGCCGGACGAAGACCTGAAGTACTCTTCGTACTGCTAACTGCCGTTCCCATCGGTAGGAGGGCAGAGGAAAGTTTAACTGTGCTACTCCCACGCCCACTGAACAGTTCCGGGACACGCCAGCAATTCTTATCGACGACGAGTGTTGATGACAGAGTCGATCCCGATGTCTTGTTGCACGAGGAAGCGATCCAGCAGGTTTGCCAGTGGTGGTCAGTCTTCACCGTGAAAGCTGACGAAACGTGTTGGCGAGTCGTTGCATTCCCGTGCTTCCGAAGTATACAAGGCGCTAAGCTGGAGGCATGAAGTAACCTGGGCAAAGAAACTGACGAAATTGAAGAGCCGCGTCACGTAGCTGCTCCCACGCCCACTAAACAGTTCCTGGACACGCCAGCAGTTCTTATCGAGGGCGAGTGTTGATGTCATAGTCGATCCGGATGCCTTGATCCAAAAGGAAGCGATCCGGCAAGTTTGCCAGTGGTGGTCAAAGTCTTCACCGTGAAAGCTGACGAAACGTGTTGGCTACTCGTTGCATTCCCGTGCTTCCGAAGTATACAAGGCTCCAATCTGGAGACATGAAGTAACCTGGGAAGGGAAACGGACGAAATTGAAGAGTCGCATCACGTAGCTGCTCCCACGCCCACTGAACAGTTCCGGGACACGCCAGCTCCTTATCGACGACCAGTGTGTAAGACAAAGTCGATCCGGATGCCTTGATTCACGAGGAAGCGATCCAGCAGGTGTGCGAGTGGTGGTCAAAGTCTTCACAGTTAAAGCTGACGAAACGTGTTGGTGAGTCGTTGCATTTTCGTGCTTCCGAAGTATACAAGACGCCAAGCTGGAGACAAGAAGTAACCCGGGCAGGGAAACGGACGAAATTGAAGAGCAGCCTCACTTAGCTGCTCCCACGCCCACTGAACATTTCCGGGACATTCCAGCAGTTCTTATCGACGACGAGTGTTGAAGACAATGTCGATGCAAATGCCTTGAACCGCGAGGAAGCGTTCCAGCAGGGTTGCCAGTGGTGGTCAAAGTATTCACCGTGAAAGCTGACGAAACGTTTTGGCGAGTCGTTGCATTCCTGTGCTTCTGAAATATACAAGGCGCCAAGCTGGAGACATGAAGTAACCTGGGCAAAGAAATGGACGAAATTGGAGAGCAGCATCACGTAGCTGCTCCCACGCCCACTGAACAGTTCCGGGACACGCCAGTAATTCTTATCGACGACGAGTGTTGATGACATAGTAGAACCGGATGCCTTGATCCGCGAGAAAGCAATCCAGCAGGGTTGCCAGTGGTGGTCAAAGTCTTCGCCGTGAAAGCTGACGAAACGTGTTGGCTAGTCGATGCATTCCAGTGCTTCCGAAGTGTACAAGGCGCCGAGCTGGAGACATGAAGTAACCTGAGCAAAGAAACGGACGAAATTAAAGAGCCGCATCACGTAGCTGCTCCCACTCCCACTGAACAGTTCCGGGACACGCCAGCAATTCTTATCGACGACGAGTGTTGATGAAAAAGTCGATCCGGATGCTTTGATCCACGAAGGAAGCGATCCAGCAAGGTTGGCAGTGGTGGTCAAAGTCTTCACGGTGAAAGCTTACGAAACGTTTTGGCGAGTCGTTGCATTCCTGTGCTTCCGAAGTATGCAATTCTCCAAGCTGGAGACATGAAGTAACCTGGGCAAAGAAACGGAGGAAATCGAAGAGCCGCATCACGTAGCTACTCCCGCGCCCACTGAGCAGTTCCGGGACACGCCAGCAATTCTTATCGACGACGAGTGTTGATGACATAGTCGATCCGGATGTCTTGATGCACGAGGAAGTGATCCAGCAGGTTTGCCAGTGGTGGTCAGTCTTCACCGTGAAAGCTGACGAAACATGTTGGCGAGTCGTTGCATTCCCGTGCTTCCGAAGTACACAAGGCGCTAAGCTGGAGGCATGAAGTAACCTGGGCAAAGAAACGGACGAAATTGAAGAGCCGCGTCACGTAGCTACTCCCACGCCCACTGAACAGTTTCGGGACACGCCAGCAATTCTTATCGACGACGAGTGTTGATGAAACAATCGATCCGGATGCCTTGATCCACGAGGAAGTGATCCAGCAGGATTGCCAGTGGTGTTCAAAGTCTTCACCGTGAATGCTGACGAAACGTGTTGGATAGTCATCGCATTCCCGTGCTTCCGAAGTGTACAAGGCGCCAAGCTGGAGACATGAAGTAACCTGGGCAAAGAAACGGAGGAAATCGAAGAGCCGCATCACGTAGCTGCTCCCACGCCCACTGAACAGTTCAGGGACACGCCAGCAGTTCTTATCGGCGACGAGTGTTGATGACATAGTCGATCCTGATGCCTTAATTCACGAGGAAGCGATCAGCAGTGTTGCCAGCGGTGGTCAGTCTTCACCGTGAAATCTGACGAAACGTGTTGGCGAATCGTTGCATTCCCGTGCTTCCGAAATGTACAAGGCGCCAAGCTGAAGACATGAAGTAACCTGGGCAAAGAAACGGAGAGCCGCATCACGTAGCTGCTCCCACGCCTACTGAACAGTTCCGGGACATTCCAGCAGTTATTATCGACGACGAGTGTTGATGACAAAGTCGATGCAAATGCCTTGAACCGGGAGGAAGCGATCCAGCAGGGTTTCCAGTGGTGGTCGAAGTCTTCACCGTGAAAGCTGACGAAACGTGTTGGCGAGTCGCTGCATTCCCGTGCTTTCGATGTATACAAGGCGCAAAGCTGGGGACAATAAGTAACCTGGGCAAAGAAACGGACGAAATTGAAGAGCTGTATCACGTAGCTGCTCCCACACCCACTGAACAGTTCCGGGACACGCCAGCAGCTTTTATCGACGACGAGTGTTGATGACATAGTCGAACCGGATGCCTTGATCCACGAGGAAGCGATCCAACAAAGTTGCCAGTGGTGGTCAAAGTCTTCACCGTGAAAGCTGACGAAACGTGTTGGCTAGTCTTTGCATTCCCGTGCTTCCGAAGTGTACAAGGCGCCAAGCTGGAGACATGAAGTAACCTGGGCAAAGAAACGGAGGAAATCGAAGAGCCGCATCACGTAGCTGCTCCCACGCCCACTGAACAGTTCAGGGACACGCCAGCAGTTCTTATCGGCGACGAGTGTTGATGACATAGTCGATCCTGATGCCTTAATTCACGAGGAAGCGATCAGCAGTGTTGCCAGCGGTGGTCAGTCTTCACCGTGAAATCTGACGAAACGTGTTGGCGAATCGTTGCATTCCCGTGCTTCCGAAATGTACAAGGCGCCAAGCTGAAGACATGAAGTAACCTGGGCAAAGAAACAGAGAGCCGCATCACGTAGCTGCTCCCACGCCTACTGAACAGTTCCGGGACATTCCAGCAGTTCTTATCGACGACGAGTGTTAATGACAATGTCGATGCAAATGCCTTGAACCGCGAGGAAGCGATCCAGCAGGGTTGCCAGTGGTGGTCAAAGTATTCACTGTGAAAGCTGACGAAACGTTTTGGCGAGTCGTTGCGTTCCTGTGCTTCCGAAATATACAAGGCGCCAAGCTGGAGACATGAAGTAACCTGGGCAAAGAAATGGACGAAATTGGAGAGCCGCATCACGTAGCTGCTCCCACGCCCACTGAACAGTTCCGGGACACGCCTGTAATTCTTATCGACGACGAGTGTTGATGACATAGTAGAACCGGATGCCTTGATCCACGAGAAAGCAATCCAGCAGGGTTGCCAGTGGTGGTCAAAGTCTTCACCGTGAAAGCTGACGAAACGTGTTGGCTAGTCGTTGCATTCCAGTGCTTCCGAAGTGTACAAGGCGCCGAGCTGGAGACCTGAAGTGACCTGGGCAAAGAAACGGACGAAATTGAAGAGCCGCATCACGTAGCTGCTCCCACGCCCACTGAACAGTTCCGGGACACGCCAGCAATTCTTATCGACGACGAGTGTTGATGACATAGTCGATCCGGATGTCTTGATGCACGAGGAAGCGATCCAGCAGGTTTGCCAGTGGTGGTCAGTCTTCACCGTGAAAGCTGACGAAACATGTTGGCGAGTCGTTGCATTCCCGTGCTTCCGAAGTACACAAGGCGCTAAGCTGGAGGCATGAAGTAACCTGGGCAAAGAAACGGACGAAATTGAAGAGCCGCGTCACGTAGCTACTCCCACGCCCACTGAACAGTTCCGGGACACGCCAGCAGTTCTTATTGATGACGAGTGTGGATGATATAGTCGATCCTGATGCCTTGATTCACGAGGAAGCGATCAGCAGTGTTGTCAGTGGTGGTCAAAGTCCACACCGTGAAAGCTGACGAAACGTGTTGGCGAGTCGTTGCATTCCCGTGCTTCCGAAGTATACAAGGCGCCAATCTGGATACATGAAGTAACCTGGGCAAAGAAACGGACAAAATTGAAGAGCCGCATCACGTAGCTGCTCCGACGCCCACTGAACAGTTCCAGGACACGCCAGCAGTTCTTATCGACGGCGAGTGTTGATGACATAGTCGATCCGGATGCCTTGATCCACGAGGAAGCGATCCGGCAGGTTTGCCAGTGGTGGTCAAAGTCTTCACCGTGAAAGCTGACGAAACGTGTTGGCGAGTTGTTGCATTCCCGTGCTTCCGAAGTAAACAAGGCGCTAAGCTGGAGGCATGAAGTAACCTGGGCAACGAAACGAACTAAATTGAAGAGCCGCATAAGGTAGCTGCTCCCACGACCACTGAACAGTTCCGGGACACGCCAATAATTCTTATCGACGACGAGTGTTGATGAAAAAGTCGATCCGGATGCCTTGATCCACGAGGAAGCGATCCAGCAGGATTGCCTGTGGTGTTCAAAGTCTTCACCGTGAAAGCTGACAAAACATGTTGGATAGTCATCGCATTCCCGTGCTTCCGAAGTGTACAAGGCGCCAAGCTGGAGACATGAAGTAACCTGGGCAAAGAAACGGAGGAAATCGAAGAGCCGCATCGCGTAGCTGCTCCCACGCCCACTGAACAGTTCAGGGACACGCCAGCAGTTCTTATCGGCGACGAGTGTTGATGACATAGTCGATCCTGATGCCTTAATTCACGAGGAAGCGATCAGCAGTGTTGCCAGCGGTGGTCAGTCTTCACCGTGAAATCTGACGAAACGTGTTGGCGAATCGTTGCATTCCCGTGCTTCCGAAATGTACAAGGCGCCAAGCTGAAGACATGAAGTAACCTGGGCAAAGAAACAGAGAGCCGCATCACGTAGCTGCTCCCACGCCTACTGAACAGTTCCGGGACATTCCTGCAGTTTTTATCGACGACGAGTGTTGATGACAAAGTCGATGCAAAGGCCTTGAACCGGGAGGAAGCGATCCAGCAGGGTTTCCAGTGGTGGTCGAAGTCTTCACCGTGAAAGGTGACGAAACGTGTTGGCGAGTCGCTGCATTCCCGTGCTTTCGATGTATACAAGGCGCTAAGCTGGGGACAATAAGTAACCTGGGCAAAGAAACGGACGAAATTGAAGAGCTGTATCACGTAGCTGCTCCCACACCCACTGAACAGTTCCGGGACACGCCAGCAGCTTTTATCGACGACGAGTGTTGATGACATAGTCGAACCGGATGCCTTGATCCACGAGGAAGCGATCCAACAAAGTTGCCAGTGGTGGTCGAAGTCTTCACAATGAAATCTGACGAAACGTGTTGGCGAGTCGCTTCATTCCCGTGCTTCCGAAGTATAGAAGTCGCCAATCTGGAGACATGAAGTAACCTGGGCAAGAAAACGGACGAAATTGAAGAGCCGCATCACGTAGCTGCTCCGACGCCCACTGAACAGTTCCAGGACACGCCAGCAGTTCTTAGCGACGGCGAGTGTTGATGACATAGTCGATCAGGAGGCCTTGATCCACGAGGAAGCGATCCGGCAGGTTAGCCAGTGGTGGTCAAAGTCTTCACCGTGAAAGCTGACGAAACGTGTTGGCTAGCCTTTGCATTCCCGTGCTTCCGAAGTGTACAAGGCGCCAAGCTGGAGACATGAAGTAACCTGGGCAAAGAAACGGAGGAAATCGAAGAGCCGCATCGCGTAGCTGCTCCCACGCCCACTGAACAGTTCCGGGAATCGCCAGCAGTTCTTATCGACGACGAGTGTTGATGACATAGTCGATGCGGATGCCTTGATCCACGAGGAAGCGATCCGTCAGGTTTGCCAGTGGTGGTCAAAGTCTTCACCGTGCAAGCTGACGAAACGTGTTGGCGAGTTGTTGCATTCCCGTGCTTCCGAAGTATACAAGGCGCTAAGCTGGAGGCATGAAGTAACCTGGGCAACGAAACGGACGAAATTGGAGAGCCGCATCACGTAGCTGCTTCCACGCCCACTGAACAGTTCCGGGACACGCCAGCAATTCTTATGGACGATGAGTGTTGACGAAAAAGTCGATCCGGATGCCTTGATCCACGAGGAAGCGATCCAGCAGGGTTGCCAGTGGTGGTCAAAGTCTTCACCGTGAAAGCTGACGAAACGTGTTGGCTAGTCATCGCATTCCCGTGCTTCCGAAATATAAAAGGCGCCAAGCTGGAGGCATGAAGTAACCTGGGCAACGAAACGGACGAAATTGAAGAGCCGCATCACGTAGCTGCTCCCACGCCTACTGAACAGTTCCGGGACATTCCAGCAGTTCTTATCTACGGCGAGTGTTGCTGACATAGTCGATCCGGATGCCTTGATCCACGAGGAAGCGATCCAGCAGGTTTGCCTGTTGTGGTCAATGTCTTCACCGTGAAAACTGACGAAACGTCTTGGCGAGTCATTGCACACCCGTGCTTCCGAAGTATACTAGGCCCCAAGCTGGAGACATGAAGTAACCTGGGAAGGGAAACGGACGAAATTGAAGAGTCGCATCACGTAGCTGCTCCCACGCCCACTGAACAGTTCCGGGACAGGCCAGCTCCTTATCGACGAAAAGTGTGTATGACAAAGTCGATCCGGATGCCTTGATCCACGAGGAAGCGATCCAGCAGGGTTGCCAGTGGTGGTCGAAGTCTTCACCGTGAAAGCTGACGAAACGTGTTGGCGAGTCGCTGCATTCCCGTGCTTTCGAAGTATACAAGGCGCTAAGCTGGGGACATAAAGTAACCTGGGAAGGGAGACGGACGAAATTGAAGAGTCGATTCACGTAGCTGCTCCCTCGCCCACTGAAAAATTCCGGGACACGCCAGCAGCTTTTATCGACGACGAGTGTTGATGACATAGTCGAACCGGATGCCTTGATCCACGAGGAAGCGATCCAACAAAGTTGCCAGTGGTGGTCGAAGTCTACACCATGAAATCTGACGAAACGTGTTGGCGAGTCGCTGCATTCCCGTGCTTCCGAAGTTTAGAAGGCGCCAATCTGGAGACATGAAGTAACCTGGGCAAAAAAAACGGACGAAATTGAAGAGCCGCATCACGTAGCTGCTGCGACGCCCACTGAACAGTTCCGGGACACGCCAGCAGTTCTTATCGACGACAATTGTTGATGACATAGTCGATCCTGATGCCTTTATTAACGAGGAAGCGATCAGCAGTGTTGTCAGTGGTGGTCAAAGTCTTCACCGTGAAAGCTGACGAAACGTGTTGGCGAGTCGTTGCATTCCCGTGCTTCCAAAATATACAAGGCGCCAAGCTGGAGACATGAAGTAACGTGGCAAACAAACGGAAAAAATCGAAGAGCCGCATCACGTAGCTGCTCCCACGCCCACTGAACAGTTTCGAGACACGCCAGCAGTTCTTATCGACGACGAGTGTGGATGACATAGTCGATCCGGATGTCTTGATGCAAGAGGAAGCCATCCAGCAGGTTTTCCAGGGGTGGTCAGTCTTCACCGTGAAAGCTGACGAAACGTGTTGGCGAGTCGTTGCATTCCCGTGCTTCCGAAGTATACAAGGCGCTAAGCTGGAGGCATGAAGTAACCTGGGCAAAGAAACGGACGAAATTGAAGAGCCGCATCGCGTAGCTGCTCCCACGCCCACTGAACAGTTCCGGGACACGCCAGCAGTTTTATTGACGGCGAGTGTTGATGACATAGTCGATGCGGATGCCTTGATCCACGAGGAAGCGATCCATCAGGTTTGCCAGTGGTGGTCAAAGTCTTCACCGTGAAAGCTGACGAAACGAGTTGGCGAGTTGTTGCATTTCCGTGCTTCCGAAGTATACAAGGGGCTAAGCTGGAGGTATGAAGTAACATGGGCAACGAAACGGACGAAATTGAAGAGCCGCATCACGTAGCTGCTCCCACGCCCACTGAACAGTTCCGGGACACGCCAGCAGTTCTTATTGATGACGAGTGTTGATGATATAGTCGATCCTGATGCCTTGATTCACGAGGAAGCGATCAGCAGTGTTGTCAGTGGTGGTCAAGTCCACACCGTGAAAGCTGACGAAACGTTTTGGCGAGTCGTTGCATTCCCGTGCTTCCCAAGTATACAAGGCGCCAATCTGGAGACATGAAGTAACCTGGGCAAAGAAACGGACGAAAGTGAAGAGCCGCATCACGTAGCTGCTCCGACGCCCACTGAACAGTTCCAGGACACGCCAGCAGTTCTTATCGACGGCGAGTGTTGATGACATAGTCGATCCGGATGCCTTGATCCACGAGGAAGCGATCCGGCAGGATTGCCAGTGGTGGTCAAAGTCTTCACCGTGAAAGCTGACAAAACATGTTGGATAGTCATCGCATTCCCGTGCTTCCGAAGTGTACAAGGCGCCAAGCTGGAGACATGAAGTAACCTGGGCAAAGAAACGGAGGAAATCGAAGAGCCGCATCGCGTAGCTGCTCCCACGCCCACTGAACAGTTCAGGGACACGCCAGCAGTTCTTATCGGCGACGAGTGTTGATGACATAGTCGATCCTGATGCCTTAATTCACGAGGAAGCGATCAGCAGTGTTGCCAGCGGTGGTCAGTCTTCACCGTGAAATCTGACGAAACGTGTTGGCGAATCGTTGCATTCCCGTGCTTCCGAAATGTACAAGGCGCCAAGCTGAAGACATGAAGTAACCTGGGCAAAGAAACAGAGAGCCGCATCACGTAGCTGCTCCCACGCCTACTGAACAGTTCCGGGACATTCCTGCAGTTTTTATCGACGACGAGTGTTGATGACAAAGTCGATGCAAAGGCCTTGAACCGGGAGGAAGCGATCCAGCAGGGTTTCCAGTGGTGGTCGAAGTCTTCACCGTGAAAGGTGACGAAACGTGTTGGCGAGTCGCTGCATTCCCGTGCTTTCGATGTATACAAGGCGCTAAGCTGGGGACAATAAGTAACCTGGGCAAAGAAACGGACGAAATTGAAGAGCTGTATCACGTAGCTGCTCCCACACCCACTGAACAGTTCCGGGACACGCCAGCAGCTTTTATCGACGACGAGTGTTGATGACATAGTCGAACCGGATGCCTTGATCCACGAGGAAGCGATCCAACAAAGTTGCCAGTGGTGGTCGAAGTCTTCACAATGAAATCTGACGAAACGTGTTGGCGAGTCGCTTCATTCCCGTGCTTCCGAAGTATAGAAGTCGCCAATCTGGAGACATGAAGTAACCTGGGCAAGAAAACGGACGAAATTGAAGAGCCGCATCACGTAGCTGCTCCGACGCCCACTGAACAGTTCCAGGACACGCCAGCAGTTCTTAGCGACGGCGAGTGTTGATGACATAGTCGATCAGGAGGCCTTGATCCACGAGGAAGCGATCCGGCAGGTTAGCCAGTGGTGGTCAAAGTCTTCACCGTGAAAGCTGACGAAACGTGTTGGCTAGCCTTTGCATTCCCGTGCTTCCGAAGTGTACAAGGCGCCAAGCTGGAGACATGAAGTAACCTGGGCAAAGAAACGGAGGAAATCGAAGAGCCGCATCGCGTAGCTGCTCCCACGCCCACTGAACAGTTCCGGGAATCGCCAGCAGTTCTTATCGACGACGAGTGTTGATGACATAGTCGATGCGGATGCCTTGATCCACGAGGAAGCGATCCGTCAGGTTTGCCAGTGGTGGTCAAAGTCTTCACCGTGCAAGCTGACGAAACGTGTTGGCGAGTTGTTGCATTCCCGTGCTTCCGAAGTATACAAGGCGCTAAGCTGGAGGCATGAAGTAACCTGGGCAACGAAACGGACGAAATTGGAGAGCCGCATCACGTAGCTGCTTCCACGCCTACTGAACAGTTCCGGGACACGCCAGCAATTCTTATGGACGATGAGTGTTGACGAAAAAGTCGATCCGGATGCCTTGATCCACGAGGAAGCGATCCAGCAGGGTTGCCAGTGGTGGTCAAAGTCTTCACCGTGAAAGCTGACGAAACGTGTTGGCTAGTCATCGCATTCCCGTGCTTCCGAAATATAAAAGGCGCCAAGCTGGAGGCATGAAGTAACCTGGGCAACGAAACGGACGAAATTGAAGAGCCGCATCACGTAGCTGCTCCCACGCCTACTGAACAGTTCCGGGACATTCCAGCAGTTCTTATCTACGGCGAGTGTTGCTGACATAGTCGATCCGGATGCCTTGATCCACGAGGAAGCGATCCAGCAGGTTTGCCTGTTGTGGTCAATGTCTTCACCGTGAAAACTGACGAAACGTCTTGGCGAGTCATTGCACACCCGTGCTTCCGAAGTATACTAGGCCCCAAGCTGGAGACATGAAGTAACCTGGGAAGGGAAACGGACGAAATTGAAGAGTCGCATCACGTAGCTGCTCCCACGCCCACTGAACAGTTCCGGGACAGGCCAGCTCCTTATCGACGAAAAGTGTGTATGACAAAGTCGATCCGGATGCCTTGATCCACGAGGAAGCGATCCAGCAGGGTTGCCAGTGGTGGTCGAAGTCTTCACCGTGAAAGCTGACGAAACGTGTTGGCGAGTCGCTGCATTCCCGTGCTTTCGAAGTATACAAGGCGCTAAGCTGGGGACATAAAGTAACCTGGGAAGGGAGACGGACGAAATTGAAGAGTCGATTCACGTAGCTGCTCCCTCGCCCACTGAAAAATTCCGGGACACGCCAGCAGCTTTTATCGACGACGAGTGTTGATGACATAGTCGAACCGGATGCCTTGATCCACGAGGAAGCGATCCAACAAAGTTGCCAGTGGTGGTCGAAGTCTACACCATGAAATCTGACGAAACGTGTTGGCGAGTCGCTGCATTCCCGTGCTTCCGAAGTTTAGAAGGCGCCAATCTGGAGACATGAAGTAACCTGGGCAAAAAAAACGGACGAAATTGAAGAGCCGCATCACGTAGCTGCTGCGACGCCCACTGAACAGTTCCGGGACACGCCAGCAGTTCTTATCGACGACAATTGTTGATGACATAGTCGATCCTGATGCCTTTATTAACGAGGAAGCGATCAGCAGTGTTGTCAGTGGTGGTCAAAGTCTTCACCGTGAAAGCTGACGAAACGTGTTGGCGAGTCGTTGCATTCCCGTGCTTCCAAAATATACAAGGCGCCAAGCTGGAGACATGAAGTAACGTGGCAAACAAACGGAAAAAATCGAAGAGCCGCATCACGTAGCTGCTCCCACGCCCACTGAACAGTTTCGAGACACGCCAGCAGTTCTTATCGACGACGAGTGTGGATGACATAGTCGATCCGGATGTCTTGATGCAAGAGGAAGCCATCCAGCAGGTTTTCCAGGGGTGGTCAGTCTTCACCGTGAAAGCTGACGAAACGTGTTGGCGAGTCGTTGCATTCCCGTGCTTCCGAAGTATACAAGGCGCTAAGCTGGAGGCATGAAGTAACCTGGGCAAAGAAACGGACGAAATTGAAGAGCCGCATCGCGTAGCTGCTCCCACGCCCACTGAACAGTTCCGGGACACGCCAGCAGTTTTATTGACGGCGAGTGTTGATGACATAGTCGATGCGGATGCCTTGATCCACGAGGAAGCGATCCATCAGGTTTGCCAGTGGTGGTCAAAGTCTTCACCGTGAAAGCTGACGAAACGAGTTGGCGAGTTGTTGCATTTCCGTGCTTCCGAAGTATACAAGGGGCTAAGCTGGAGGTATGAAGTAACATGGGCAACGAAACGGACGAAATTGAAGAGCCGCATCACGTAGCTGCTCCCACGCCCACTGAACAGTTCCGGGACACGCCAGCAGTTCTTATTGATGACGAGTGTTGATGATATAGTCGATCCTGATGCCTTGATTCACGAGGAAGCGATCAGCAGTGTTGTCAGTGGTGGTCAAGTCCACACCGTGAAAGCTGACGAAACGTTTTGGCGAGTCGTTGCATTCCCGTGCTTCCCAAGTATACAAGGCGCCAATCTGGAGACATGAAGTAACCTGGGCAAAGAAACGGACGAAAGTGAAGAGCCGCATCACGTAGCTGCTCCGACGCCCACTGAACAGTTCCAGGACACGCCAGCAGTTCTTATCGACGGCGAGTGTTGATGACATAGTCGATCCGGATGCCTTGATCCACGAGGAAGCGATCCGGCAGGATTGCCAGTGGTGGTCAAAGTCTTCACCGTGAAAGCTGACGAAACGTGTTGGCGAGTCGCTGCATTCCCGTGCTTTCGAAGTATACAAGGCGCTAAGCTGGAGACATAAAGTAACCTGCGAAGGGAAACGGAAGAAATTGAACAGTCGCATCACGTAGCCGCTCCCACGCCCACTGAACAGTTCCAGGACACGCCAGCAATTCTTATCGACGACGAGTGTTGATGGAAAAGTCGATCCGGATGCATTGTACCACGAGGAAGTGATCCAGCAAGGTTGGCAGTGGTGGTCAAAGTCTTCACGGTGAAAGCCGACGAACCGTGTTTTGCGAGTCGTTGCATTCCCGTGCTTCCGAAGTATGCAAGGCGCCAAGCTGAAGACATGAAGTAACCTGGCCAAAGAAACGGACGAAATTGAAAAGCCGTATCACGTAGCTGCTTCCACGCCCACTGAACAGTTCCGGGACACAAACGCAGTTCTTATCGACGACGAGTGTTTATGACATAGTTGATCCGGATGCCTTGATCCACTAGGAAGCGATCCAGCAGGGTTGCCAGTGGTGGTCAAAGTCTTCACCGTGAAAGCTGACGAAACGTGTTGGCTAGTCATTGCATTCCCGTGCTTCCGAAGTATACAAGGCGCTAAGCTGGAGGCATGAAGTAACCTGGGCAAAGAAACGGACGAAATTGAAGAGCCGCGTCACGTAGCTGCTCCCACGCCCACTGAACAGTTCCGGGACACGCCAGCAGTTCTTATTGATGACGAGTGTTGATGATATAGTCGATCCTGATGCCTTGATTCACGAGGAAGCGATCAGCAGTGTTGTCAGTGGTGGTCGTCCACACCGTGAAAGCTGACGAAACGTTTTGGCGAGTCGTTGCATTCCCGTGCTTCCCAAGTATACAAGGCGCCAATCTGGAGACATGAAGTAACCTGGGCAAAGAAACGGACGAAAGTGAAGAGCCGCATCACGTAGCTGCTCCGACGCCCACTGAACAGTTCCAGGACACGCCAGCAGTTCTTATCGACGGCGAGTGTTGATGACATAGTCGATCCGGATGCCTTGATCCACGAGGAAGCGATCCGGCAGGATTGCCAGTGGTGGTCAAAGTCTTCACCGTGAAAGCTGACGAAACGTGTTGGCGAGTCGCTGCATTCCCGTGCTTTCGAAGTATACAAGGCGCTAAGCTGGAGACATAAAGTAACCTGCGAAGGGAAACGGAAGAAATTGAACAGTCGCATCACGTAGCTGCTCCCACGCCTACTGTACAGTTCCGGGACATTCCAGCAGTTCTTATCGACGACGAGTGTTGATGACAAAGTCGATGCAAATGCCTTGACCAGCGATGAAGCGATCCAGCAGGGTTGCCAGTGGTGGTCGAAGTCTTCACTGTGAAAGCTGACGAAACGTTTTGGCGAGTCGTTGCATTCCCGTGCTTCCAAAGTATACAAGGCGCCAAGCTAGAGACATGAAGTAACCTGGGCAGGGAAACGGACGAAATTGAAGAGCAGCATCACGTAGCTGCTCCCACGCCCACTGAACAGTTCCGGGACATTCCAGCAGTTCTTATCGACGACGAGTGTTGATGACAAAGTCGATGCAAATGCCTTGAACCGCGAGGAAGCGATCCAGCAGGGTTGCCAGTGGTGGTCAAAGTATTCACTGTGAAAGCTGACGAAACGTTTTGGCGAGTCGTTGCATTCCCGTGCTTCCGAAGTATACAAGGCGCTAAGCTGGAGGAATGAAGTAACCTGGGCAAAGAAACGGACGAAATTGAAGAGCCGCGTCACGTAGCTGCTCCCACGCCCACTAAACAGTTCCGGGACACGCCAGCAGTTCTTATTGACGACGAGTGTTGATTATATAGTCGATCCTGATGAATTGATTCACGAGGAAGCCATCAGCAGTGTTGTCAGTGGTGGTCAAAGTCCACACCGTAAAAGCTGACGAAACGTGTTGGCGAGTCGTTGCATTCCCGTGCTTCCGAAGTATGCAATTCGCCAAGCTGGAGACATGAAGTAACCTGAAAAAAAAACGGACGAGATTGAAGAGCCGTATCACGTAGCTGCTTTCACGCCCACTGAACAGTTCCGGGACCGCCCGCAGTTCTTATCGACGACGAGTGTTGATGACATAGTTGATCCGGATGCCTTGATCCACGAGGAAGCGATCCAGCAGGGTTGCCAGTGGTGGTCAAAGCCTTCACCGTGAAAGCTGACGAAACGTTTTGGCGAGTCGTTGCATTCCCGTGCTTCCCAAGTATACAAGGCGCCAATCTGGAGACATGAAGTAACCTGGGCAAAGAAACGGACGAAAGTGAAGAGCCGCATCACGTAGCTGCTCCGACGCCCACTGAACAGTTCCAGGACACGCCAGCAGTTCTTATCGACGGCGAGTGTTGATGACATAGTCGATCCGGATGCCTTGATCCACGAGGAAGCGATCCGGCAGGATTGCCAGTGGTGGTCAAAGTCTTCACCGTGAAAGCTGACGAAACGTGTTGGCGAGTCGCTGCATTCCCGTGCTTTCGAAGTATACAAGGCGCTAAGCTGGCGACATAAAGTAACCTGCGAAGGGAAACGGAAGAAATTGAACAGTCGCATCACGTAGCCGCTCCCACGCCCACTGAACAGTTCCAGGACACGCCAGCAATTCTTATCGACGACGAGTGTTGATGGAAAAGTCGATCCGGATGCATTGTACCACGAGGAAGTGATCCAGCAAGGTTGGCAGTGGTGGTCAAAGTCTTCACAGTGAAAGCCGACGAACCGTGTTTTGCGAGTCGTTGCATTCCCGTGCTTCCGAAGTATGCAAGGCGCCAAGCTGAAGACATGAAGTAACCTGGCCAAAGAAACGGACGAAATTGAAAAGCCGTATCACGTAGCTGCTTCCACGCCCACTGAACAGTTCCGGGACACAAACGCAGTTCTTATCGACGACGAGTGTTTATGACATAGTTGATCCGGATGCCTTGATCCACTAGGAAGCGATCCAGCAGGGTTGCCAGTGGTGGTCAAAGTCTTCACCGTGAAAGCTGACGAAACGTGTTGGCTAGTCATTGCATTCCCGTGCTTCCGAAGTATACAAGGCGCTAAGCTGGAGGCATGAAGTAACCTGGGCAAAGAAACGGACGAAATTGAAGAGCCGCGTCACGTAGCTGCTCCCACGCCCACTGAACAGTTCCGGGACACGCCAGCAGTTCTTATTGATGACGAGTGTTGATGATATAGTCGATCCTGATGCCTTGATTCACGAGGAAGCGATCAGCAGTGTTGTCAGTGGTGGTCAAGTCCACACCGTGAAAGCTGACGAAACGTTTTGGCGAGTCGTTGCATTCCCGTGCTTTCGAAGTATACAAGGCGCTAAGCTGGAGACATAAAGTAACCTGCGAAGGGAAACGGAAGAAATTGAACAGTCGCATCACGTAGCTGCTCCCACGCCTACTGTACAGTTCCGGGACATTCCAGCAGTTCTTATCGACGACGAGTGTTGATGACAAAGTCGATGCAAATGCCTTGACCAGCGATGAAGCGATCCAGCAGGGTTGCCAGTGGTGGTCGAAGTCTTCACTGTGAAAGCTGACGAAACGTTTTGGCGAGTCGTTGCATTCCCGTGCTTCCAAAGTATACAAGGCGCCAAGCTAGAGACATGAAGTAACCGGGGGCAGGGAAACGGACGAAATTGAAGAGCAGCATCACGTAGCTGCTCCCACGCCCACTGAACAGTTCCGGGACATTCCAGCAGTTCTTATCGACGACGAGTGTTGATGACAAAGTCGATGCAAATGCCTTGAACCGCGAGGAAGCGATCCGGCAGGATTGCCAGTGGTGGTCAAAGTCTTCACCGTGAAAGCTGACGAAACGTGTTGGCGAGTCGCTGCATTCCCGTGCTTTCGAAGTATACAAGGCGCTAAGCTGGAGACATAAAGTAACCTGCGAAGGGAAACGGAAGAAATTGAACAGTCGCATCACGTAGCCGCTCCCACGCCCACTGAACAGTTCCAGGACACGCCAGCAATTCTTATCGACGACGAGTGTTGATGGAAAAGTCGATCCGGATGCATTGTACCACGAGGAAGTGATCCAGCAAGGTTGGCAGTGGTGGTCAAAGTCTTCACGGTGAAAGCCGACGAACCGTGTTTTGCGAGTCGTTGCATTCCCGTGCTTCCGAAGTATGCAAGGCGCCAAGCTGAAGACATGAAGTAACCTGGCCAAAGAAACGGACGAAATTGAAAAGCCGTATCACGTAGCTGCTTCCACGCCCACTGAACAGTTCCGGGACACAAACGCAGTTCTTATCGACGACGAGTGTTTATGACATAGTTGATCCGGATGCCTTGATCCACTAGGAAGCGATCCAGCAGGGTTGCCAGTGGTGGTCAAAGTCTTCACCGTGAAAGCTGACGAAACGTGTTGGCTAGTCATTGCATTCCCGTGCTTCCGAAGTATACAAGGCGCTAAGCTGGAGGCATGAAGTAACCTGGGCAAAGAAACGGACGAAATTGAAGAGCCGCGTCACGTAGCTGCTCCCACGCCCACTGAACAGTTCCGGGACACGCCAGCAGTTCTTATTGATGACGAGTGTTGATGATATAGTCGATCCTGATGCCTTGATTCACGAGGAAGCGATCAGCAGTGTTGTCAGTGGTGGTCGTCCACACCGTGAAAGCTGACGAAACGTTTTGGCGAGTCGTTGCATTCCCGTGCTTCCCAAGTATACAAGGCGCCAATCTGGAGACATGAAGTAACCTGGGCAAAGAAACGGACGAAAGTGAAGAGCCGCATCACGTAGCTGCTCCGACGCCCACTGAACAGTTCCAGGACACGCCAGCAGTTCTTATCGACGGCGAGTGTTGATGACATAGTCGATCCGGATGCCTTGATCCACGAGGAAGCGATCCGGCAGGATTGCCAGTGGTGGTCAAAGTCTTCACCGTGAAAGCTGACGAAACGTGTTGGCGAGTCGCTGCATTCCCGTGCTTTCGAAGTATACAAGGCGCTAAGCTGGAGACATAAAGTAACCTGGGAAAAACACGGACGAGATTGAAGAGCCGTATCACGTAGCTGCTTTCACGCCCACTGAACAGTTCCGGGACACGCCAGCAATTCTATCGACGACGAGTGTTGATGACAGAGTCGAACCGGATGCCTTGATCCACGAGGAAGCGATCCAACAAAGTTGCCAGTGGTGGTCAAAGTCTTCACCGTGAAAGCTGACGAAACGTGTTGGCTAGTCTTTGCATTCCCGTGGTTCCGAAGTGTACAAGGCGCCAAGCTGGAGACATGAAGTAACCTGGGCAAAGAAACGGAGGAAATCGAAGAGCCGCATCACGTAGCTGCTCCCACGCCCACTGAACAGTTCAGGGACACGCCAGCAGTTCTTATCGGCGACGAGTGTTGATGACATAGTCGATCCTGATGCCTTAATTCACGAGGAAGCGATCAGCAGTGTTGCCAGCGGTGGTCAGTCTTCACCGTGAAATCTGACGAAACGTGTTGGCGAATCGTTGCATTCCCGTGCTTCCGAAATGTACAAGGCGCCAAGCTGAAGACATGAAGTAACCTGGGCAAAGAAACGGAGAGCCGCATCACGTAGCTGCTCCCACGCCTACTGAACAGTTCCGGGACATTCCAGCAGTTCTTATCGACGACGAGTGTTAATGACAATGTCGATGCAAATGCCTTGAACCGCGAGGAAGCGATCCAGCAGGGTTGCCAGTGGTGGTCAAAGTATTCACTGTGAAAGCTGACGAAACGTTTTGGCGAGTCGTTGCGTTCCTGTGCTTCCGAAATATACAAGGCGCCAAGCTGGAGACATGAAGTAACCTGGGCAAAGAAATGGACGAAATTGGAGAGCCGCATCACGTAGCTGCTCCCACGCCCACTGAACAGTTCCGGGACACGCCTGTAATTCTTATCGACGACGAGTGTTGATGACATAGTAGAACCGGATGCCTTGATCCACGAGAAAGCAATCCAGCAGGGTTGCCAGTGGTGGTCAAAGTCTTCACCGTGAAAGCTGACGAAACGTGTTGGCTAGTCGTTGCATTCCAGTGCTTCCGAAGTGTACAAGGCGCCGAGCTGGAGACCTGAAGTGACCTGGGCAAAGAAACGGACGAAATTGAAGAGCCGCATCACGTAGCTGCTCCCACGCCCACTGAACAGTTCCGGGACACGCCAGCAATTCTTATCGACGACGAGTGTTGATGACATAGTCGATCCGGATGTCTTGATGCACGAGGAAGCGATCCAGCAGGTTTGCCAGTGGTGGTCAGTCTTCACCGTGAAAGCTGACGAAACATGTTGGCGAGTCGTTGCATTGCCGTGCTTCCGAAGTACACAAGGCGCTAAGCTGGAGGCATGAAGTAACCTGGGCAAAGAAACGGACGAAATTGAAGAGCCGCGTCACGTAGCTACTCCCACGCCCACTGAACAGTTCCGGGACACGCCAGCAGTTCTTATTGATGACGAGTGTGGATGATATAGTCGATCCTGATGCCTTGATTCACGAGGAAGCGATCAGCAGTGTTGTCAG
Source organism: Amblyomma americanum (assembly GCF_052857255.1). Lineage (NCBI taxonomy): Eukaryota > Metazoa > Arthropoda > Arachnida > Ixodida > Ixodidae > Amblyomma > Amblyomma americanum. Next base: position 193,549,373 of record NC_135498.1, read on the forward strand.
TGGTGGTCAAAGTCCACACCGTGAAAGCTGACGAAACGTGTTGGCGAGTCGTTGCATTCCCGTGCTTCCGAAGTATACAAGGCGCCAATCTGGATACATGAAGTAACATGGGCAAAGAAACGGACAAAATTGAAGAGCCGCATCACGTAGCTGCTCCGACGCCCACTGAACAGTTCCAGGACACGCCAGCAGTTCTTATCGACGGCGAGTGTTGATGACATAGTCGATCCGGATGCCTTGATCCACGAGGAAGCGATCCGGCAGGTTTGCCAGTGGTGGTCAAAGTCTTCACCGTGAAAGCTGACGAAACGTGTTGGCGAGTTGTTGCATTCCCGTGCTTCCGAAGTAAACAAGGCGCTAAGCTGGAGGCATGAAGTAACCTGGGCAACGAAACGAACTAAATTGAAGAGCCGCATAAGGTAGCTGCTCCCACGACCACTGAACAGTTCCGGGACACGCCAACAATTCTTATCGACGACGAGTGTTGATGAAAAAGTCGATCCGGATGCCTTGATCCACGAGGAAGCGATCCAGCAGGATTGCCTGTGGTGTTCAAAGTCTTCACCGTGAAAGCTGACAAAACATGTTGGATAGTCATCGCATTCCCGTGCTTCCGAAGTGTACAAGGCGCCAAGCTGGAGACATGAAGTAACCTGGGCAAAGAAACGGAGGAAATCGAAGAGCCGCATCGCGTAGCTGCTCCCACGCCCACTGAACAGTTCAGGGACACGCCAGCAGTTCTTATCGGCGACGAGTGTTGATGACATAGTCGATCCTGATGCCTTAATTCACGAGGAAGCGATCAGCAGTGTTGCCAGCGGTGGTCAGTCTTCACCGTGAAATCTGACGAAACGTGTTGGCGAATCGTTGCATTCCCGTGCTTCCGAAATGTACAAGGCGCCAAGCTGAAGACATGAAGTAACCTGGGCAAAGAAACAGAGAGCCGCATCACGTAGCTGCTCCCACGCCTACTGAACAGTTCCGGGACATTCCTGCAGTTTTTATCGACGACGAGTGTTGATGACAAAGTCGATGCAAAGGCCTTGAACCGGGAGGAAGCGATCCAGCAGGGTTTCCAGTGGTGGTCGAAGTCTTCACCGTGAAAGGTGACGAAACGTGTTGGCGAGTCGCTGCATTCCCGTGCTTTCGATGTATACAAGGCGCTAAGCTGGGGACAATAAGTAACCTGGGCAAAGAAACGGACGAAATTGAAGAGCTGTATCACGTAGCTGCTTCCACACCCACTGAACAGTTCCGGGACACGCCAGCAGCTTTTATCGACGACGAGTGTTGATGACATAGTCGAACCGGATGCCTTGATCCACGAGGAAGCGATCCAACAAAGTTGCCAGTGGTGGTCGAAGTCTTCACAATGAAATCTGACGAAACGTGTTGGCGAGTCGCTTCATTCCCGTGCTTCCGAAGTATAGAAGTCGCCAATCTGGAGACATGAAGTAACCTGGGCAAGAAAACGGACGAAATTGAAGAGCCGCATCACGTAGCTGCTCCGACGCCCACTGAACAGTTCCAGGACACGCCAGCAGTTCTTAGCGACGGCGAGTGTTGATGACATAGTCGATCAGGAGGCCTTGATCCACGAGGAAGCGATCCGGCAGGTTAGCCAGTGGTGGTCAAAGTCTTCACCGTGAAAGCTGACGAAACGTGTTGGCTAGCCTTTGCATTCCCGTGCTTCCGAAGTGTACAAGGCGCCAAGCTGGAGACATGAAGTAACCTGGGCAAAGAAACGGAGGAAATCGAAGAGCCGCATCGCGTAGCTGCTCCCACGCCCACTGAACAGTTCCGGGAATCGCCAGCAGTTCTTATCGACGACGAGTGTTGATGACATAGTCGATGCGGATGCCTTGATCCACGAGGAAGCGATCCATCAGGTTTGCCAGTGGTGGTCAAAGTCTTCACCGTGCAAGCTGACGAAACGTGTTGGCGAGTTGTTGCATTCCCGTGCTTCCGAAGTATACAAGGCGCTAAGCTGGAGGCATGAAGTAACCTGGGCAACGAAACGGACGAAATTGGAGAGCCGCATCACGTAGCTGCTTCCACGCCCACCGAACAGTTCCGGGACACGCCAGCAATTCTTATGGACGATGAGTGTTGACGAAAAAGTCGATCCGGATGCCTTGATCCACGAGGAAGCGATCCAGCAGGGTTGCCAGTGGTGGTCAAAGTCTTCACCGTGAAAGCTGACGAAACGTGTTGGCTAGTCATCGCATTCCCGTGCTTCCGAAATATAAAAGGCGCCAAGCTGGAGGCATGAAGTAACCTGGGCAACGAAACGGACGAAATTGAAGAGCCGCATCACGTAGCTGCTCCCACGCCTACTTAACAGTTCCGGGACATTCCAGCAGTTCTTATCTACGGCGAGTGTTGCTGACATAGTCGATCCGGATGCCTTGATCCACGAGGAAGCGATCCAGCAGGTTTGCCTGTTGTGGTCAATGTCTTCACCGTGAAAACTGACGAAACGTCTTGGCGAGTCATTGCACACCCGTGCTTCCGAAGTATACTAGGCCCCAAGCTGGAGACATGAAGTAACCTGGGAAGGGAAACGGACGAAATTGAAGAGTCGCATCACGTAGCTGCTCCCACACCCACTGAACAGTTCCGGGACAGGCCAGCTCCTTATCGACGAAAAGTGTGTATGACAAAGTCGATCCGGATGCCTTGATCCACGAGGAAGCGATCCAGCAGGGTTGCCAGTGGTGGTCGAAGTCTTCACCGTGAAAGCTGACGAAACGTGTTGGCGAGTCGCTGCATTCCCGTGCTTTCGAAGTATACAAGGCGCTAAGCTGGGGACATAAAGTAACCTGGGAAGGGAAACGGACGAAATTGAAGAGTCGATTCACGTAGCTGCTCCCTCGCCCACTGAAAAATTCCGGGACACGCCAGCAGCTTTTATCGACGACGAGTGTTGATGACATAGTCGAACCGGATGCCTTGATCCACGAGGAAGCGATCCAACAAAGTTGCCAGTGGTGGTCGAAGTCTACACCATGAAATCTGACGAAACGTGTTGGCGAGTCCCTGCATTCCCGTGCTTCCGAAGTTTAGAAGGCGCCAATCTGGAGACATGAAGTAACCTGGGCAAAAAAAACGGACGAAATTGAAGAGCCGCATCACGTAGCTGCTGCGACGCCCACTGAACAGTTCCGGGACACGCCAGCAGTTCTTATCGACGACAATTGTTGATGACATAGTCGATCCTGATGCCTTTATTAACGAGGAAGCGATCAGCAGTGTTGTCAGTGGTGGTCAATGTCTTCACCGTGAAAGCTGACGAAACGTGTTGGCGAGTCGTTGCATTCCCGTGCTTCCAAAATATACAAGGCGCCAAGCTGGAGACATGAAGTAACGTGGCAAACAAACGGAAAAAATCGAAGAGCCGCATCACGTAGCTGCTCCCACGCCCACTGAACAGTTTCGAGACACGCCAGCAGTTCTTATCGACGACGAGTGTGGATGACATAGTCGATCCGGATGTCTTGATGCAAGAGGAAGCCATCCAGCAGGTTTTCCAGGGGTGGTCAGTCTTCACCGTGAAAGCTGACGAAACGTGTTGGCGAGTCGTTGCATTCCCGTGCTTCCGAAGTATACAAGGCGCTAAGCTGGAGGCATGAAGTAACCTGGGAAAAGAAACGGACGAAATTGAAGAGCCGCATCGCGTAGCTGCTCCCACGCCCACTGAACAGTTCCGGGACACGCCAGCAGTTTTATTGACGGCGAGTGTTGATGACATAGTCGATGCGGATGCCTTGATCCACGAGGAAGCGATCCATCAGGTTTGCCAGTGGTGGTCAAAGTCTTCACCGTGAAAGCTGACGAAACGAGTTGGCGAGTTGTTGCATTTCCGTGCTTCCGAAGTATACAAGGGGCTAAGCTGGAGGTATGATGTAACATGGGCAACGAAACGGACGAAATTGAAGAGCCGCATCACGTAGCTGCTCCCACGCCCACTGAACAGTTCCGGGACACGCCAGCAGTTCTTATTGATGACGAGTGTTGATGATATAGTCGATCCTGATGCCTTGATTCACGAGGAAGCGATCAGCAGTGTTGTCAGTGGTGGTCAAGTCCACACCGTGAAAGCTGACGAAACGTTTTGGCGAGTCGTTGCATTCCCGTGCTTCCCAAGTATACAAGGCGCCAATCTGGAGACATGAAGTAACCTGGGCAAAGAAACGGACGAAAGTGAAGAGCCGCATCACGTAGCTGCTCCGACGCCCACTGAACAGTTCCAGGACACGCCAGCAGTTCTTATCGACGGCGAGTGTTGATGACATAGTCGATCCGGATGCCTTGATCCACGAGGAAGCGATCCGGCAGGATTGCCAGTGGTGGTCAAAGTCTTCACCGTGAAAGCTGACGAAACGTGTTGGCGAGTCGCTGCATTCCCGTGCTTTCGAAGTATACAAGGCGCTAAGCTGGAGACATAAAGTAACCTGCGAAGGGAAACGGAAGAAATTGAACAGTCGCATCACGTAGCCGCTCCCACGCCCACTGAACAGTTCCAGGACACGCCAGCAATTCTTATCGACGACGAGTGTTGATGACATAGTCGATCCGGATGCCTTGATCCACGAGGAAGCGATCCGGCAGGATTGCCAGTGGTGGTCAAAGTCTTCACCGTGAAAGCTGACGAAACGTGTTGGCGAGTCGCTGCATTCCCGTGCTTTCGAAGTATACAAGGCGCTAAGCTGGAGACATAAAGTAACCTGCGAAGGGAAACGGAAGAAATTGAACAGTCGCATCACGTAGCTGCTCCCACGCCTACTGTACAGTTCCGGGACATTCCAGCAGTTCTTATCGACGACGAGTGTTGATGACAAAGTCGATGCAAATGCCTTGACCAGCGATGAAGCGATCCAGCAGGGTTGCCAGTGGTGGTCGAAGTCTTCACTGTGAAAGCTGACGAAACGTTTTGGCGAGTCGTTGCATTCCCGTGCTTCCAAAGTATACAAGGCGCCAAGCTAGAGACATGAAGTAACCTGGGCAGGGAAACGGACGAAATTGAAGAGCAGCATCACGTAGCTGCTCCCACGCCCACTGAACAGTTCCGGGACATTCCAGCAGTTCTTATCGACGACGAGTGTTGATGACAAAGTCGATGCAAATGCCTTGAACCGCGAGGAAGCGATCCAGCAGGGTTGCCAGTGGTGGTCAAAGTATTCACCGTGAAAGCTGACAAAACGTTTTGGCGAGTCGTTGCATTCCCGTGCTTCCGAAATATACAAGGCGCCAAGCTGGAGACATGAAGTAACCTGGGCAAAGAAACGGACGAAATTGAAGAGCCGCATCACGTAGCTGCTCCCACGCCCACTGAACAGTTCCGGGACACGCCAGCAATTTTTATCGACGACGAGTGTTGATGAAAAAGTCGATCCGGATGCCTTCATCCACGAAGGAAGCGATCCAGCAAGGTTGGCAGTGGTGGTCAGTCTTCACGGTGAAAGCTTACGAAACGTGTTGGCGAGTCGTTGCATTCCCGTGCTTCCAAAGTATACAAGGCGCCAAGCTAGAGACATGAAGTAACCTGGGCAGGGAAACGGACGAAATTGAAGAGCAGCATCACGTAGCTGCTCCCACGCCCACTGAACAGTTCCGGGACACGCCAGCAATTCTCTCGACGACGAGTGTTGATGACAGAGTCGATACGAATGTCTTGATGCGCGAGGAAGCGATCCAGCAGGTTTGCCAGTGGTGGTCGAAGTCTTCACTGTGAAAGCTGACGAAACGTTTTGGCGAGTCGTTGCATTCCCGTGCTTCCGAAGTATACAAGGCGCTAAGCTGGAGGAATGAAGTAACCTGGGCAAAGAAACGGACGAAATTGAAGAGCCGCGTCACGTAGCTGCTCCCACGCCCACTAAACAGTTCCGGGACACGCCAGCAGTTCTTATTGACGACGAGTGTTGATTATATAGTCGATCCTGATGAATTGATTCACGAGGAAGCCATCAGCAGTGTTGTCAGTGGTGGTCAAAGTCCACACCGTAAAAGCTGACGAAACGTGTTGGCGAGTCGTTGCATTCCCGTGCTTCCGAAGTATGCAATTCGCCAAGCTGGAGACATGAAGTAACCTGAAAAAAAAACGGACGAGATTGAAGAGCCGTATCACGTAGCTGCTTTCACGCCCACTGAACAGTTCCGGGACCGCCCGCAGTTCTTATCGACGACGAGTGTTGATGACATAGTTGATCCGGATGCCTTGATCCACGAGGAAGCGATCCAGCAGGGTTGCCAGTGGTGGTCAAAGCCTTCACCGTGAAAGCTGACGAAACGTTTTGGCGAGTCGTTGCATTCCCGTGCTTCCCAAGTATACAAGGCGCCAATCTGGAGACATGAAGTAACCTGGGCAAAGAAACGGACGAAAGTGAAGAGCCGCATCACGTAGCTGCTCCGACGCCCACTGAACAGTTCCAGGACACGCCAGCAGTTCTTATCGACGGCGAGTGTTGATGACATAGTCGATCCGGATGCCTTGATCCACGAGGAAGCGATTCGGCAGGATTGCCAGTGGTGGTCAAAGTCTTCACCGTGAAAGCTGACGAAACGTGTTGGCGAGTCGCTGCATTCCCGTGCTTTCGAAGTATACAAGGCGCTAAGCTGGAGACATAAAGTAACCTGCGAAGGGAAACGGAAGAAATTGAACAGTCGCATCACGTAGCCGCTCCCACGCCCACTGAACAGTTCCAGGACACGCCAGCAATTCTTATCGACGACGAGTGTTGATGGAAAAGTCGATCCGGATGCATTGTACCACGAGGAAGTGATCCAGCAAGGTTGGCAGTGGTGGTCAAAGTCTTCACAGTGAAAGCCGACGAACCGTGTTTTGCGAGTCGTTGCATTCCCGTGCTTCCGAAGTATGCAAGGCGCCAAGCTGAAGACATGAAGTAACCTGGCCAAAGAAACGGACGAAATTGAAAAGCCGTATCACGTAGCTGCTTCCACGCCCACTGAACAGTTCCGGGACACAAACGCAGTTCTTATCGACGACGAGTGTTTATGACATAGTTGATCCGGATGCCTTGATCCACTAGGAAGCGATCCAGCAGGGTTGCCAGTGGTGGTCAAAGTCTTCACCGTGAAAGCTGACGAAACGTGTTGGCTAGTCATTGCATTCCCGTGCTTCCGAAGTATACAAGGCGCTAAGCTGGAGGCATGAAGTAACCTGGGCAAAGAAACGGACGAAATTGAAGAGCCGCGTCACGTAGCTGCTCCCACGCCCACTGAACAGTTCCGGGACACGCCAGCAGTTCTTATTGATGACGAGTGTTGATGATATAGTCGATCCTGATGCCTTGATTCACGAGGAAGCGATCAGCAGTGTTGTCAGTGGTGGTCAAGTCCACACCGTGAAAGCTGACGAAACGTTTTGGCGAGTCGTTGCATTCCCGTGCTTCCCAAGTATACAAGGCGCCAATCTGGAGACATGAAGTAACCTGGGCAAAGAAACGGACGAAAGTGAAGAGCCGCATCACGTAGCTGCTCCGACGCCCACTGAACAGTTCCAGGACACGCCAGCAGTTCTTATCGACGGCGAGTGTTGATGACATAGTCGATCCGGATGCCTTGATCCACGAGGAAGCGATCCGGCAGGATTGCCAGTGGTGGTCAAAGTCTTCACCGTGAAAGCTGACGAAACGTGTTGGCGAGTCGCTGCATTCCCGTGCTTTCGAAGTATACAAGGCGCTAAGCTGGAGACATAAAGTAACCTGCGAAGGGAAACGGAAGAAATTGAACAGTCGCATCACGTAGCTGCTCGAACGCCTACTGTACAGTTCCGGGACATTCCAGCAGTTCTTATCGACGACGAGTGTTGATGACAAAGTCGATGCAAATGTCTTGACCAGCGATGAAGCGATCCAGCAGGGTTGCCAGTGGTGGTCGAAGTCTTCACTGTGAAAGCTGACGAAACGTTTTGGCGAGTCGTTGCATTCCCGTGCTTCCGAAGTATACAAGGCGCCAAGCTAGAGACATGAAATAACCTGGGCAGGGATACGGACGAAATTGAAGAGCAGCATCACGTAGCTGCTCCCACGCCCACTGAACAGTTCCGGGACATTCCAGCAGTTCTTATCGACGACGAGTGTTGATGACAAAGTCGATGCAAATGCCTTGAACCGCGAGGAAGCGATCCAGCAGGGTTGCCAGTGGTGGTCAAAGTATTCACCGTGAAAGCTGACGAAACGTTTTGGCGAGTCGTTGCATTCCCGTGCTTCCGAAATATACAAGGCGCCAAGCTGGAGACATGAAGTAACCTGGGCAAAGAAACGGACGAAATTGAAGAGCCGCATCACGTAGCTGCTCCCACGCCCACTGAACAGTTCCGGGACACGCCAGCAATTCTTATCGACGACGAGTGTTGATGAAAAAGTCGATCCGGATGCCTTCATCCACGAAGGAAGCGATCCAGCAAGGTTGGCAGTGGTGGTCAGTCTTCACGGCGAAAGCTTACGAAACGTGTTGGCGAGTCGTTGCATTCCCGTGCTTCCGAAGTATGCAATTCGCCAAGCTGGAGACATCAAGTAACCTGGGAAAAACACGGACGAGATTGAAGAGCCGTATCACGTAGCTGCTTTCACGCCCACTGAACAGTTCCGGGACACGCCAGCAATTCTTATCGACGACGAGTGTTGATGACAGAGTCGATACGAATGTCTTGATGCGCGAGGAAGCGATCCAGCAGGTTTGCCAGTGATGGTCGAAGTCTTCACTGTGAAAGCTGACGAAACGTTTTGGCGAGTCGTTGCATTCCCGTGCTTCCGAAGTATACAAGGCGCTAAGCTGGAGGAATGAAGTAACCTGGGCAAAGAAACGGACGAAATTGAAGAGCCGCGTCACGTAGCTGCTCCCACGCCCACTAAACAGTTCCGGGACACGCCAGCAGTTCTTATTGACGAAGAGTGTTGATTATATAGTCGATCCTGATGAATTGATTCACGAGGAAGCCATCAGCAGTGTTGTCAGTGGTGGTCAAAGTCCACACCGTAAAAGCTGACGAAACGTGTTGGCGAGTCGTTGCATTCCCGTGCTTCCGAAGTATGCAATTCGCCAAGCTGGAGACATGAAGTAACCTGAAAAAAAAACGGACGAGATTGAAGAGCCGTATCACGTAGCTGCTTTCACGCCCACTGAACAGTTCCGGGACCGCCCGCAGTTCTTATCGACGACGAGTGTTGATGACATAGTTGATCCGGATGCCTTGATCCACGAGGAAGCGATCCAGCAGGGTTGCCAGTGGTGGTCAAAGTCTTCACCGTGAAAGCTGACGAAACGTGTTGGCGAGTTGTCGCATTCCCGTGCTTCCGAAGTATACAAGGCGCTAAGCTGGAGGCATGATGTAACATGGGCAACGAAACGGACGAAATTGAAGTGCCGCATCACGTAGCTGCTCCCACGCCCACTGAACAGTTTCAGGACACGCCAGCAATTCTAATAGACGAAGAGTGTTGATGAAAAAGTCGATCCGGATGCCTTGATCCACGAGGAAGCGATCCAGCAGGGTTGCCAGTGGAGGTCAAAGTCTTCACCGTGAAAGCTGACGAAACGTGTTGGCTAGTCATTGCATTCCTGTGCTTCCGAAGTGTACAAGGCGCCAAGCTGGAGACATGAAGTAACCTGGGCAAAGAAACGGAGGAAATCGAAAAACCGCATCACGTAGCTGCTCCCACGCCCACTGAACAGTTCCAGAACACGCCAGCAGTTCTTACCGACGGCGAGTGTTGATGACATAGTCGATGCAAATGCCTTGAACCGGGAGGAAGCGATCCTGCAGGGTTGCCAGTGTTGGTCGATGTCTTCACCCTGAAAGCTGACGAAACGTGTTGGCGAGTCGCTGCATTCCCGTGCTTTCGAAGTATACAAGGCGCTAAGCTGGAGGCATGAAGTAACCTGGGCAACGAAACGGACGAAATTGAAGAGCCGCATCACGTAGCTGCTCCCACGCCTACTGAACAGTTCCGTTACATTCCAGCAGTTTTTATCGACGACGAGTGTTGATGACAAAGTCGATGCAAATACCTTGAACCGGGAGGAAGCGATCCTGCAGGGTTGCCAGTGGTGGTCGATGTCTTCACCGTGAAAGCTGACGAAACGTGTTGGCGAGTCGCTGCATTCCCGTGCTTTCGAAGTATACAAGGCGCTAAGCTGGGGACATAAAGTAACCTGGGAAGGGAAACGGAGGAAATTGAAGAGTGGCATCACGTAGCTGCTCCCACGCCCACTGAACAGTTCCGGGACACGCCAGCAGTTTTTATCGACGAGTGTTGATGATATAGTCGAACCGGATGCTTTGATCCACGAGGAAGCGATCAAGCAAAGTTGCCAGTGGTAGTCAAAGTCTTCACGGTGAAAGCTGACGAAACGTGTTGGCGAGTCGTTGCATTCCCGTGCTTCCGAAGTATGCAAGGCGCCAAGCTGGAGATATGAAGTAACCTGGGCAGGGAAACGGACGAAATTGAAGAGCAGCATCACATAGCTGCTCCCACGCCCAATGAACAGTTCCGGGACATTCCAGCAGTTCTTATCGACGACGAGTGTTGATGACAAAGTCGATGCAAATGCCTTGAACGGCGAGGAAGCGATCCAGCAGGGTTGCCAGTGGTGGTCAAAGTATTCACCGTGAAACGTGACGAAACGTTCTGGCGAGTCGTAGCGTTCCCGTGCTTCCGAAGTATGCAAGGTGCCAAGCTGGAGACATGAAGTAACCTGGACAAAGAAACGGACGAGATTGAAGAGCCGTATCACGTAGCTGCTTCCACGCCCACTGAACAGTTCCGGGACACGCCCGCAGTTCTTATCGACGACGAGTGTTGATGACATAGTTGATCCGGATGCCTTGATCCACGAGGAAGCGATCCAGCAGTGTTGCCAGTGGTGGTCAAAGTCTTCACCGTGAAAGCTGACGAAACGTGTTGGCTAGTCGTTGCATTTTCGTGCTTCCGAAGTGTACAAGGCGCCAAGCTGGAGACATGAGATTACCTGAGCAAAGAAACGGACGAAATTGAAGAGCCGCGTCACGTAGCTGCTCCCACGCCCACTGAACAGTTCCGGGACAAGCCAGCAGTTCTTATTGACGACGAGTGTTAATGATATAGTCGATCCTGATGCCTTGATTCACGAGGAAGCGATCAGCAGTGTTGTCAGTGGTGGTCAAAGTCCACACCGCGAAAGCTGACGAAACGTGTTGGCGAGTCGTTGCATTCCCGTGCTTCCGAAATATACAAGGCGCCAAGCTGGAGACATAAAGTAACCTGGGAAGGGAAACGGACAAAATTGAAGAGTCGCATCACTTAGCTGCTCCCACGCCCACTGAACAATTCCGGGACACGCCAGCAATGTTTATCGACGACGAGTGTTGAGGACATAGTCGAACCGGATGCCTTGATCCACGAGGAAGCGATCCAACAAAGTTGCCAGTGGGGGTCGAAGCATTCACCGTGAAAGCTGACGAAACGTGTTGGCGAGTCGCTGCATTCCCGTGCTTTCGAGGTATACAAGGCGCTAAGCTGGAGATATAAAGTAACCTGGGAAGGGAAACGGACGAAATTGAACTGTCGCATCCCGTAGCTGCTCCCACGCCCACTGAACAGTTCCAGGACACGCCAGCAATTCTTATCGACGACGAGTGTTGATTGAAAAGTCGATCCGGATGCCTTGATCCACGAGGAAGCGATCCAGCAAGATTGGCAGTGGTGGTCAAAGTATTCACCGTGAAACCTGACGAAACCTTTTGGCGAGTCGTTGCATTGCCGTGCTTCCGAAATATACAAGGCGCCAAGCTGGAGGCATAAACTAACCTGGGAAGGGAAACAGACGAAATTGAACAGTCGCATCGCGCAGCTGCTCCCACGCCCACTGAACAGTTCCAGGACACGCCAGCAATTCTTATCGACGACGAGTGTTGATGGAAAAGTCGATCCGGATGCCTTGATCCACGAGGAAGCGATCCAGCAAGGTTGGCAGTGGTGGTCAATGTCTTCACGGTGAAAGCTGACGAACGTGTTGACGAGTCGTTGCATTCTCGTGCTTCAGAAGTGTACAAGGCGCCAAGCTGGAGATATGAAGTAACCTGGGCAAAGAAAGGGACGAAATTGAAGAGCCGCATTACGTAGCTGCTCCCACGCCCACTGAACAATTCCAGGACACGCCAGCTCCTTATCGACGAAAAGTGTTGATGACAATGTCGATCAGGATGCCTTGATCCACGAGGAAGCGATCCAGCAGGTTTTCGAGTGGTCGTCAAAGTCTTCACAGTTAAAGCTGACGAAACGTGTTGGCGAGTCGTTGCATTCCCGTGATTCCGAACTATACAAGGCGCCAAGCTGGAGACATGAAGTAACCAGGGCAGGGAAACAGACGAAATTGAAGAGCAGTATCACGTAGCTGCTCCCACACCCAATGAACAGTTCCGGGACATTCCAGCAGTTCTTATTGACGGCGAGTGTTGATGACAAAGTCGATGCAAATGCCTTGAACCGCGAGGAAGCGATCAAGCAGGGTTGCCAGTGGTGGTCAAAGTATTCACCGTGAAACCTGACGAAACCTTTTGGCGAGTCGTTGCATTCCCGTGCTTCCGATATATACAAGGCGCCAAGCTGGAGACTTGAAGTAACCTGGGCAAACAAACGGACGAAGTTGAAGAGCCGCATCACGTAGCTGCTACCACGCCCACTGAACAGTTCCGGGACACGCCAGCAATTCTTATCGACGACGAGTGTTGATGAAAAAGTCGATCCGGATGCCTTGATTCACGAGGAAGCGATCCAGCAAGGTTGGCAGTGGTGGTCAAAATCTTCACGGTGAAAGCTTACGAAACGTGTTGGCAAGTCGTTGCATTCCCGTGCTTCCGAAGTATGCAAGGCGCCAAGCTGGAGAATTGAAGTAACCAGGGCAAAGAAACGGACGAGATTGAAGAGCCGTATCACGTAGCTGCTTCTACGCCCACTGAACAGTTCCGGGACAAGCCAGCAGTTCTTATTGACGACGAGTGTTGATGATATAGTCGATCCTGATGCCTTGATTCAAGAGGAAGCGATCAGCAGTGTTGTCAGTGGTGGTCAAAGTCCACACCGTGAAAGCTGACGAAACGTGTTGGCGAGTCGTTGCATTCCCGTGCTTCCGAAATATACAAGGCGCCAAGCTGGAGACATAAAGTAACCTGGGAAGGGAAACGGACAAAATTGAAGAGTCGCATCACTTAGCTGCTCCCACGCCCACTGAACAATTCCGGGACACGCCAGCAATGTTTATCGACGACGAGTGTTGATGACATAGTCGAACCAGATGCCTTGATCCACGAGGAAGCGATCCAACAAAGTTGCCAGTGGGGGTCGAAGCATTCACCGTGAAAGCTGACGAAACGTGTTGGCGAGTCGCTGCATTCCCGTGCTTTCGAAGTATACAAGGCGCTAAGCTGGAGATATAAAGTAACCTGGGAAGGGAAACGGACGAAATTGAACTGTCGCATCCCGTAGCTGCTCCCACGCCCACTGAACAGTTCCAGGACACGCCAGCAATTCTTATCGACGACGAGTGTTGATTGAAAAGTCGATCCGGATGCCTTGATCCACGAGGAAGCGATCCAGCAAGATTGGCAGTGGTGGTCAAAGTATTCACCGTGAAACCTGACGAAACCTTTTGGCGAGTCGTTGCATTGCCGTGCTTCCGAAATATACAAGGCGCCAAGCTGGAGGCATAAACTAACCTGGGAAGGGAAACGGACGAAATTGAACAGTCGCATCGCGCAGCTGCTCCCACGCCCACTGAACAGTTCCAGGACACGCCAGCAATTCTTATCGACGACGAGTGTTGATGGAAAAGTCGATCCGGATGCCTTGATCCACAAGGAAGCGATCCAGCAAGGTTGGCAGTGGTGGTCAATGTCTTCACGGTGAAAGCTGACGAACGTGTTGACGAGTCGTTGCATTCTCGTGCTTCAGAAGTGTACAAGGCGCCAAGCTGGAGATATGAAGTAACCGGGCAGGGAAACGGACGAAATTGAAGAGCAGCATCACATAGCTGCTCCCACGCCCAATGAACAGTTCCGGGACATTCCAGCAGTTCTTATCGACGACGAGTGTTGATGACAAAGTCGATGCATATGCCTTGAACGGCGAGGAAGCGATCCAGCAGGGTTGCCAGTGGTGGTCAAAGTATTCACCGTGAAACGTGACGAAACGTTCTGGCGAGTCGTAGCGTTCCCGTGCTTCCGAAGTATGCAAGGTGCCAAGCTGGAGACATGAAGTAACCTGGACAAAGAAACGGACGAGATTGAAGAGCCGTATCACGTAGCTGCTTCCACGCCCACTGAACAGTTCCGGGACACGCCCGCAGTTCTTATCGACGACGAGTGTTGATGACATAGTTGATCCGGATGCCTTGATCCACGAGGAAGCGATCCAGCAGTGTTGCCAGTGGTGGTCAAAGTCTTCACCGTGAAAGCTGACGAAACGTGTTGGCTAGTCGTTGCATTTTCGTGCTTCCGAAGTGTACAAGGCGCCAAGCTGGAGACATGAGATTACCTGAGCAAAGAAACGGACGAAATTGAAGAGCCGCGTCACGTAGCTGCTCCCACGCCCACTGAACAGTTCCGGGACAAGCCAGCAGTTCTTATTGACGACGAGTGTTAATGATATAGTTGATCCTGATGCCTTGATTCACGAGGAAGCGATCAGCAGTGTTGTCAGTGGTGGTCAAAGTCCACACCGCGAAAGCTGGCGAAACGTGTTGGCGAGTCGTTGCATTCCCGTGCTTCCGAAATATACAAGGCGCCAAGCTGGAGACATAAAGTAACCTGGGAAGGGAAACGGACAAAATTGAAGAGTCGCATCACTTAGCTGCTCCCACGCCCACTGAACAATTCCGGGACACGCCAGCAATGTTTATCGACGACGAGTGTTGATGACATAGTCGAACCGGATGCCTTGATCCACGAGGAAGCGATCCAACAAAGTTGCCAGTGGGGGTCGAAGCATTCACCGTGAAAGCTGACGAAACGTGTTGGCGAGTCGCTGCATTCCCGTGCTTTCGAAGTATACAAGGCGCTAAGCTGGAGACATAAAGTAACCTGCGAAGGGAAACGGAAGAAATTGAACAGTCGCATCACGTAGCTGCTCCCACGCCCACTGAACAGTTCCAGGACACGCCAGCAATTCTTATCGACGACGAGTGTTGATGGAAAAGTCGATCCGGATGCATTGTACCACGAGGAAGTGATCCAGCAAGGTTGGCTGTGGTGGTCAAAGTCTTCACGGTGAAAGCCGACGAACCGTGTTGGCGAGTCGTTGCATTCCCGTGCTTCCGAAGTATGCAAGGCGCCAAGCTGAAGACATGAAGTAACCTGGCCAAAGAAACGGACGAAATTGAAAAGCCGTATCACGTAGCTGCTTCCACGCCCACTGAACAGTTCCGGGACACAAACGCAGTTCTTATCGACGACGAGTGTTTATGACATAGTTGATCCGGATGCCTTGATCCACTAGGAAGCGATCCAGCAGGGTTGCCAGTGGTGGTCAAAGTCTTCACCGTGAAAGCTGACGAAACGTGTTGGCTAGTCATTGCATTCCCGTGCTTCCGAAGTGTACAAGGCGCCAAGCTGGAGACATGAAGTAACCTGGGCAAAGAAACGGAGGAAATCGAAGAGCCGCATCACGTAGCTGCTTCCACGCCCACTGAACAGTTCCGGGACACGCCAGCAATTCTTATGGACGATGAGTGTTGATGAAAAAGTCGATACGGATGCCTTGATTCACGAGGAAGAGATCCAGCAGGGTTGCCAGTGGTGGTCAAAGTCTTCACCGTGAAAGCTGACGAAACGTGTTGGCTAGTCATCGCATTCCCGAGCTTCCGAAATATAAAAGGCGCCAAGCTGGAGGCATAAAGTAACCTGGGCAACGAAACGGACGAAATTGAAGAGCCGCATCACGTAGCTGCTCCCACGCCTACTGAACAGTTCCGGGACATTCCAGCAGTTCTTATCTACGGCGAGTGTTGATGACATAGTCGATCCGGATTCCTTGATCCACGAGGAAGAGATCCAGCAGGTTTGCCAGTTGTGGTCAATGTCTTCACCGTGAAAGCTGACGAAACGTCTTGGCGAGTCATTGCACACCCGTGCTTCCGAAGTATACTAGGCCCCAAGCTGGAGACATGAAGTAACCTGGGAAGGGAAACGGACGAAATTGAAGAGTCGCATCACGTAGCTGCTCCCACGCCCACTGAACAGTTCCGGGACACGCCAGCTCCTTATCGACGAAAAGTGTGTATGACAAAGTCGATCCGGATGCCTTGATTCACGAGGAAGCGATCCAGCAGGTGTGCGAGTGGTGATCAAAGTCTTCACAGTTAAAGCCGACGAAACGTGTTGGCGAGTCGTTGCATTCCCGTGCTTCCGAAGTATACAAGACGCCGAGCTGGAGACATGAAGTAACCTGGGCCGGGAAACGGACGAAATAGAAGAGCAGCATAACGTAGCTGCTCTCACGCCCACTGAACAGTTCCGGGACATTCCAGCAGTTCTTATCGACGACGAGTGTTGATGACAATGTCGATGCAAATGCCTTGACCCGCGAGGAAGCGATCCAGCAGGGTTGCCAGTGGTGGTCAAAGTATTCACCGTGAAAGCTGACGAAACGTTTTGGCGAGTCGTTGCATTGCCGTGCTTCCGAAGTATGCAAGGTGCCAAGCTGGAGACATGAAGTAACCTGGACAAAGAAACGGACGAGATTGAAGAGCCGTATCACGTAGGTGCTTCCACGCCCACTGAACAGTTCCGGGACACGCCCGCAGTTCTTATCGACGACGAGTGTTGATGACATAGTTGATCCGGATGCCTTGATCCACGAGGAAGCGATCCAGCAGTGTTGCCAGTGGTGGTCAAAGTCTTCACCGTGAAAGCTGACGAAACGTGTTGGCTAGTCGTTGCATTTTCGTGCTTCCGAAGTGTACAAGGCGCCAAGCTGGAGACATGAGATTACCTGAGCAAAGAAACGGACGAAATTGAAGAGCCGCGTCACGTAGCTGCTCCCACGCCCACTGAACAGTTCCGGGACAAGCCAGCAGTTCTTATTGACGACGAGTGTTAATGATATAGTTGATCCTGATGCCTTGATTCACGAGGAAGCGATCAGCAGTGTTGTCAGTGGTGGTCAAAGTCCACACCGCGAAAGCTGGCGAAACGTGTTGGCGAGTCGTTGCATTCCCGTGCTTCCGAAATATACAAGGCGCCAAGCTGGAGACATAAAGTAACCTGGGAAGGGAAACGGACAAAATTGAAGAGTCGCATCACTTAGCTGCTCCCACGCCCACTGAACAATTCCGGGACACGCCAGCAATGTTTATCGACGACGAGTGTTGATGACATAGTCGAACCGGATGCCTTGATCCACGAGGAAGCGATCCAACAAAGTTGCCAGTGGGGGTCGAAGCATTCACCGTGAAAGCTGACGAAACGTGTTGGCGAGTCGCTGCATTCCCGTGCTTTCGAAGTATACGAGGCGCTAAGCTGGAGACATAAAGTAACCTGCGAAGGGAAACGGAAGAAATTGAACAGTCGCATCACGTAGCTGCTCCCACGCCCACTGAACAGTTCCAGGACACGCCAGCAATTCTTATCGACGACGAGTGTTGATGGAAAAGTCGATCCGGATGCATTGTACCACGAGGAAGTGATCCAGCAAGGTTGGCAGTGGTGGTCAAAGTCTTCACGGTGAAAGCCGACGAACCGTGTTGGCGAGTCGTTGCATTCCCGTGCTTCCGAAGTATGCAAGGCGCCAAGCTGAAGACATGAAGTAACCTGGCCAAAGAAACGGACGAAATTGAAAAGCCGTATCACGTAGCTGCTTCCACGCCCACTGAACAGTTCCGGGACACAAACGCAGTTCTTATCGACGACGAGTGTTTATGACATAGTTGATCCGGATGCCTTGATCCACTAGGAAGCGATCCAGCAGGGTTGCCAGTGGTGGTCAAAGTCTTCACCGTGAAAGCTGACGAAACGTGTTGGCTAGTCATTGCATTCCCGTGCTTCCGAAGTGTACAAGGCGCCAAGCTGGAGACATGAAGTAACCTGGGCAACGAAACGGACGAAATTGAAGAGCCGCATCACGTAGCTGCTCCCACGCCTACTGAACAGTTCCGGGACATTCCAGCAGTTCTTATCTACGGCGAGTGTTGATGACATAGTCGATCCGGATTCCTTGATCCACGAGGAAGAGATCCAGCAGGTTTGCCAGTTGTGGTCAATGTCTTCACCGTGAAAGCTGACGAAACGTCTTGGCGAGTCATTGCACACCCGTGCTTCCGAAGTATACTAGGCCCCAAGCTGGAGACATGAAGTAACCTGGGAAGGGAAACGGACGAAATTGAAGAGTCGCATCACGTAGCTGCTCCCACGCCCACTGAACAGTTCCGGGACACGCCAGCTCCTTATCGACGAAAAGTGTGTATGACAAAGTCGATCCGGATGCCTTGATTCACGAGGAAGCGATCCAGCAGGTGTGCGAGTGGTGATCAAAGTCTTCACAGTTAAAGCCGACGAAACGTGTTGGCGAGTCGTTGCATTCCCGTGCTTCCGAAGTATACAAGACGCCGAGCTGGAGACATGAAGTAACCTGGGCCGGGAAACGGACGAAATAGAAGAGCAGCATAACGTAGCTGCTCTCACGCCCACTGAACAGTTCCGGGACATTCCAGCAGTTCTTATCGACGACGAGTGTTGATGACAATGTCGATGCAAATGCCTTGACCCGCGAGGAAGCGATCCAGCAGGGTTGCCAGTGGTGGTCAAAGTATTCACCGTGAAAGCTGACGAAACGTTTTGGCGAGTCGTTGCATTGCCGTGCTTCCGAAATATACAAGGCGCCAAGCTGGAGACATGAAGTAACCTGGGCAAAGAAACGGACGAAATTGAAGAGCCGCTTCACGTAGCTGCTCCCACGCCCACTGAACAGTTCCGGGACACGCCAGTAATTCTTATCGACGACGAGTGTTGATGACATAGTAGATTCGGATGCCTTGATCCACGAGAAAGCAATCCAGCGGGGTTGCCAGTGGTGGTCAAAGTCTTCACCGTGAAAGCTTACGAAACGTGTTGGCTAGTCGTTGCATTCCCGTGCTTCCGAAGTGTACAAGGCGCCGAGCTGGAGACATGAAGTAACCTGGGCAAAGAAACGGAGGAAATCGAAGAGCCGCATCAAGTAGCTGCTTTCACGCCCACTGAACAGTTCCGGGACACGCCAGCAATTCTTATCGACGACGAGTGTTGATGACAGAGTCGATCCGAATGTCTTGATGCGCGAGGAAGCGATCCAGCAGGTTTGCCAGTGGTGCTCAGTCTTCACCGTGAAAGCTGACGAAACATGTTGGCGAGTCGTTGCATTCCCGTGCTTCCGAAGTATACAAGGCGCTAAGCTGGAGGAATGAAGTAACCTGGGCAAAGAAACGGACGAAATTGAAGAGCCGCGTCACGTAGCTGCTCCCACGCCCACTAAACAGTTCCGGGACACGCCAGCAGTTCTTATTGACGACGAGTGTTTATTATATAGTCGATCCTGATGAATTGATTCACGAGGAAGCCATCAGCAGTGTTGTCAGTGGTGGTCAAAGTCCACACCGTAAAAGCTGACGAAACGTGTTGGCGAGTCGTTGCATTCCCGTGCTTCCGAAGTATGCAATTCGCCAAGCTGGAGACATGAAGTAACCTGAAAAAAAAACGGACGAGATTGAAGAGCCGTATCACGTAGCTGCTTTCACGCCCACTGAACAGTTCCGGGACCGCCCGCAGTTCTTATCGACGACGAGTGTTGATGACATAGTTGATCCGGATGCCTTGATCCACGAGGAAGCGATCCAGCAGGGTTGCCAGTGGTGGTCAAAGTCTTCACCGTGAAAGCTGACGAAACGTGTTGGCGAGTTGTCGCATTCCCGTGCTTCCGAAGTATACAAGGCGCTAAGCTGGAGGCATGATGTAACATGGGCAACAAAACGGACGAAATTGAAGTGCCGCATCACGTAGCTGCTCCCACGCCCACTGAACAGTTTCAGGACACGCCAGCAATTCTAATAGACGAAGAGTGTTGATGAAAAAGTCGATCCGGATGCCTTGATCCACGAGGAAGCGATCCAGCAGGGTTGCCAGTGGAGGTCAAAGTCTTCACCGTGAAAGCTGACGAAACGTGTTGGCTAGTCATTGCATTCCTGTGCTTCCGAAGTGTACAAGGCGCCAAGCTGGAGACATGAAGTAACCTGGGCAAAGAAACGGAGGAAATCGAAGAACCGCATCACGTAGCTGCTCCCACGCCCACTGAACAGTTCCAGAACACGCCAGCAGTTCTTACCGACGGCGAGTGTTGATGACATAGTCGATGCAAATGCCTTGAACCGGGAGGAAGCGATCCTGCAGGGTTGCCAGTGTTGGTCGATGTCTTCACCCTGAAAGCTGACGAAACGTGTTGGCGAGTCGCTGCATTCCCGTGCTTTCGAAGTATACAAGGCGCTAAGCTGGAGGCATGAAGTAACCTGGGCAACGAAACGGACGAAATTGAAGAGCCGCATCACGTAGCTGCTCCCACGCCTACTGAACAGTTCCGTTACATTCCAGCAGTTTTTATCGACGACGAGTGTTGATGACAAAGTCGATGCAAATGCCTTGAACCGGGAAGAAGCGATCCTGCAGGGTTGCCAGTGGTGGTCGATGTCTTCACCGTGAAAGCTGACGAAACGTGTTGGCGAGTCGCTGCATTCCCGTGCTTTCGAAGTATACAAGGCGCTAAGCTGGGGACATAAAGTAACCTGGGAAGGGAAACGGACGAAATTGAAGAGTGGCATCACGTAGCTGCTCCCACGCCCACTGAACAGTTCCGGGACACGCCAGCAGTTTTTATCGACGAGTGTTGATGATATAGTCGAACCGGATGCTTTGATCCACGAGGAAGCGATCAAGCAAAGTTGCCAGTGGTAGTCAAAGTCTTCACGGTGAAAGCTGACGAAACGTGTTGGCGAGTCGTTGCATTCCCGTGCTTCCGAAGTATGCAAGGCGCCAAGCTGGAGATATGAAGTAACCTGGGCAGGGAAACGGACGAAATTGAAGAGCAGCATCACATAGCTGCTCCCACGCCCAATGAACAGTTCCGGGACATTCCAGCAGTTCTTATCGACGACGAGTGTTGATGACAAAGTCGATGCAAATGCCTTGAACGGCGAGGAAGCGATCCAGCAGGGTTGCTAGTGGTGGTCAAAGTATTCACCGTGAAACGTGACGAAACGTTCTGGCGAGTCGTAGCGTTCCCGTGCTTCCGAAGTATGCAAGGTGCCAAGCTGGAGACATGAAGTAACCTGGACAAAGAAACGGACGAGATTGAAGAGCCGTATCACGTAGCTGCTTCCACGCCCACTGAACAGTTCCGGGACACGCCCGCAGTTCTTATCGACGACGAGTGTTGATGACATAGTTGATCCGGATGCCTTGATCCACGAGGAAGCGATCCAGCAGTGTTGCCAGTGGTGGTCAAAGTCTTCACCGTGAAAGCTGACGAAACGTGTTGGCTAGTCGTTGCATTTTCGTGCTTCCGAAGTGTACAAGGCGCCAAGCTGGAGACATGAGATTACCTGAGCAAAGAAACGGACGAAATTGAAGAGCCGCGTCACGTAGCTGCTCCCACGCCCACTGAACAGTTCCGGGACAAGCCAGCAGTTCTTATTGACGACGAGTGTTAATGATATAGTCGATCCTGATGCCTTGATTCACGAGGAAGCGATCAGCACTGTTGTCAGTGGTGGTCAAAGTCCACACCGCGAAAGCTGACGAAACGTGTTGGCGAGTCGCTGCATTCCCGTGCTTCCGAAATATACAAGGCGCCAAGCTGGAGACATAAAGTAACCTGGGAAGGGAAACGGACAAAATTGAAGAGTCGCATCACTTAGCTGCTCCCACGCCCACTGAACAATTCCGGGACACGCCAGCAATGTTTATCGACGACGAGTGTTGAGGACATAGTCGAACCGGATGCCTTGATCCACGAGGAAGCGATCCAACAAAGTTGCAGTGGGGGTCGAAGCATTCACCGTGAAAGCTGACGAAACGTGTTGGCGAGTCGCTGCATTCCCGTGCTTTCGAGGTATACAAGGCGCTAAGCTGGAGATATAAAGTAACCTGGGAAGGGAAACGGACGAAATTGAACTGTCGCATCCCGTAGCTGCTCCCACGCCCACTGAACAGTTCCAGGACACGCCAGCAATTCTTATCGACGACGAGTGTTGATTGAAAAGTCGATCCGGATGCCTTGATCCACGAGGAAGCGATCCAGCAAGATTGGCAGTGGTGGTCAAAGTATTCACCGTGAAACCTGACGAAACCTTTTGGCGAGTCGTTGCATTGCCGTGCTTCCGAAATATACAAGGCGCCAAGCTGGAGGCATAAACTAACCTGGGAAGGGAAACAGACGAAATTGAACAGTCGCATCGCGCAGCTGCTCCCACGCCCACTGAACAGTTCCAGGACACGCCAGCAATTCTTATCGACGACGAGTGTTGACGGAAAAGTCGATCCGGATGCCTTGATCCACGAGGAAGCGATCCAGCAAGGTTGGCAGTGGTGGTCAATGTCTTCACGGTGAAAGCTGACGAACGTGTTGACGAGTCGTTGCATTCTCGTGCTTCAGAAGTGTACAAGGCGCCAAGCTGGAGATATGAAGTAACCTGGGCAAAGAAAGGGACGAAATTGAAGAGCCGCATTACGTAGCTGCTCCCACGCCCACTGAACAATTCCAGGACACGCCAGCTCCTTATCGACGAAAAGTGTTGATGACAATGTCGATCAGGATGCCTTGATCCACGAGGAAGCGATCCAGCAGGTTTTCGAGTGGTCGTCAAAGTCTTCACAGTTAAAGCTGACGAAACGTGTTGGCGAGTCGTTGCATTCCCGTGATTCCGAACTATACAAGGCGCCAAGCTGGAGACATGAAGTAACCAGGGCAGGGAAACAGACGAAATTGAAGAGCAGTATCACGTAGCTGCTCCCACACCCAATGAACAGTTCCGGGACATTCCAGCAGTTCTTATTGACGGCGAGTGTTGATGACAAAGTCGATGCAAATGCCTTGAACCGCGAGGAAGCGATCAAGCAGGGTTGCCAGTGGTGGTCAAAGTATTCACCGTGAAACCTGACGAAACCTTTTGGCGAGTCGTTGCATTCCCGTGCTTCCGAAGTATACAAGGCGCTAAGCTGGAGGCATGATGTAACATGGGCAACGAAACGGACGAAATTGAAGTGCCGCATCACGTAGCTGCTCCCACGCCCACTGAACAGTTTCAGGACACGCCAGCAATTCTAATAGACGAAGAGTGTTGATGAAAAAGTCGATCCGGATGCCTTGATCCACGAGGAAGCGATCCAGCAGGGTTGCCAGTGGAGGTCAAAGTCTTCACCGTGAAAGCTGACGAAACGTGTTGGCTAGTCATTGCATTCCTGTGCTTCCGAAGTGTACAAGGCGCCAAGCTGGAGACATGAAGTAACCTGGGCAAAGAAACGGAGGAAATCGAAGAACCGCATCACGTAGCTGCTCCCACGCCCACTGAACAGTTCCAGAACACGCCAGCAGTTCTTACCGACGGCGAGTGTTGATGACATAGTCGATGCAAATGCCTTGAACCGGGAGGAAGCGATCCTGCAGGGTTGCCAGTGTTGGTCGATGTCTTCACCCTGAAAGCTGACGAAACGTGTTGGCGAGTCGCTGCATTCCCGTGCTTTCGAAGTATACAAGGCGCTAAGCTGGAGGCATGAAGTAACCTGGGCAACGAAACGGACGAAATTGAAGAGCCGCATCACGTAGCTGCTCCCACGCCTACTGAACAGTTCCGTTACATTCCAGCAGTTTTTATCGACGACGAGTGTTGATGACAAAGTCGATGCAAATGCCTTGAACCGGGAAGAAGCAATCCTGCAGGGTTGCCAGTGGTGGTCGATGTCTTCACCGTGAAAGCTGACGAAACGTGTTGGCGAGTCGCTGCATTCCCGTGCTTTCGAAGTATACAAGGCGCTAAGCTGGGGACATAAAGTAACCTGGGAAGGGAAACGGACGAAATTGAAGAGTGGCATCACGTAGCTGCTCCCACGCCCACTGAACAGTTCCGGGACACGCCAGCAGTTTTTATCGACGAGTGTTGATGATATAGTCGAACCGGATGCTTTTGATCCACGAGGAAGCGATCAAGCAAAGTTGCCAGTGGTAGTCAAAGTCTTCACGGTGAAAGCTGACGAAACGTGTTGGCGAGTCGTTGCATTCCCGTGCTTCCGAAGTATGCAAGGCGCCAAGCTGGAGATATGAAGTAACCTGGGCAGGGAAACGGACGAAATTGAAGAGCAGCATCACATAGCTGCTCCCACGCCCAATGAACAGTTCCGGGACATTCCAGCAGTTCTTATCGACGACGAGTGTTGATGACAAAGTCGATGCAAATGCCTTGAACGGCGAGGAAGCGATCCAGCAGGGTTGCCCGTGGTGGTCAAAGTATTCACCGTGAAACGTGACGAAACGTTCTGGCGAGTCGTAGCGTTCCCGTGCTTCCGAAGTATGCAAGGTGCCAAGCTGGAGACATGAAGTAACCTGGACAAAGAAACGGACGAGATTGAAGGTCCGCATCACGTAGCTGCTCCCACGCCCACTGAACAGTTCCAGGACACGCCAGCAGTTCTTATCGACGGCGAGTGTTGAAGATATAGTCGATCTTGATGCCTTGATTCACGAGGAAGCGATCTGCAGTGTTGTCAGTGGTGGTCAAAGTCTTCACCGTGAAAGCTGCCGAAACGGGTTGGCGAGTCGTTGCATTCCCGTGCTTCCGAAATATACAAGGCGCCAAGCTGGAGACATGAAGTAACCTGGGCAAAGAAACGGACGAAATTGAAGAGCCGCATCACGTAGCTGCTCCCACGTCCACTGAACAGTTCAAGGACACGCCAGCAGTTCTTATCGACGGCGAGTGTTGATGACATAGTCGATCCGGATGCCTTGATTCAAGAGGAAGCGATCAGCAGTGTTGTCAGTGGTGGTCAAAGTCCACACCGTGAAAGCTGACGAAACGTGTTGGCGAGTCGTTGCATTCCCGTGCTTCCGAAATATACAAGGCGCCAAGCTGGAGACATAAAGTAACCTGGGAAGGGAAACGGACAAAAGTGAAGAGTCGCATCACTTAGCTGCTCCCACGCCCACTGAACAATTCCGGGACACGCCAGCAATGTTTATCGACGACGAGTGTTGATGACATAGTCGAACCAGATGCCTTGATCCACGAGGAAGCGATCCAACAAAGTTGCCAGTGGGGGTCGAAGCATTCACCGTGAAAGCTGACGAAACGTGTTGGCGAGTCGCTGCATTCCCGTGCTTTCGAAGTATACAAGGCGCTAAGCTGGAGATATAAAGTAACCTGGGAAGGGAAACGGACGAAATTGAACTGTCGCATCCCGTAGCTGCTCCCACGCCCACTGAACAGTTCCAGGACACGCCAGCAATTCTTATCGACGACGAGTGTTGATTGAAAAGTCGATCCGGATGCCTTGATCCACGAGGAAGCGATCCAGCAAGATTGGCAGTGGTGGTCAAAGTATTCACCGTGAAACCTGACGAAACCTTTTGGCGAGTCGTTGCATTGCCGTGCTTCCGAAATATACAAGGCGCCAAGCTGGAGGCATAAACTAACCTGGGAAGGGAAACGGACGAAATTGAACAGTCGCATCGCGCAGCTGCTCCCACGCCCACTGAACAGCTCCAGGACACGCCAGCAATTCTTATCGACGACGAGTGTTGATGGAAAAGTCGATCCGGATGCCTTGATCCACGAGGAAGCGATCCAGCAAGGTTGGCAGTGGTGGTCAATGTCTTCACGGTGAAAGCTGACGAACGTGTTGACGAGTCGTTGCATTCTCGTGCTTCAGAAGTGTACAAGGCGCCAAGCTGGAGATATGAAGTAACCGGGCAGGGAAACGGACGAAATTGAAGAGCAGCATCACATAGCTGCTCCCACGCCCAATGAACAGTTCCGGGACATTCCAGCAGTTCTTATCGACGACGAGTGTTGATGACAAAGTCGATGCATATGCCTTGAACGGCGAGGAAGCGATCCAGCAGGATTGCCAGTGGTGGTCAAAGTATTCACCGTGAAACGTGACGAAACGTTCTGGCGAGTCGTAGCGTTCCCGTGCTTCCGAAGTATGCAAGGTGCCAAGCTGGAGACATGAAGTAACCTGGACAAAGAAACGGACGAGATTGAAGAGCCGTATCACGTAGCTGCCTCCACGCCCACTGAACAGTTCCGGGACACGCCCGCAGTTCTTATCGACGACGAGTGTTGATGACATAGTTGATCCGGATGCCTTGATCCACGAGGAAGCGATCCAGCAGTGTTGCCAGTGGTGGTCAAAGTCTTCACCGTGAAAGCTGACGAAACGTGTTGGCTAGTCGTTGCATTTTCGTGCTTCCGAAGTGTACAAGGCGCCAAGCTGGAGACATGAGATTACCTGAGCAAAGAAACGGACGAAATTGAAGAGCCGCGTCACGTAGCTGCTCCCACGCCCACTGAACAGTTCCGGGACAAGCCAGCAGTTCTTATTGACGACGAGTGTTAATGATATAGTTGATCCTGATGCCTTGATTCACGAGGAAGCGATCAGCAGTGTTGTCAGTGGTGGTCAAAGTCCACACCGCGAAAGCTGGCGAAACGTGTTGGCGAGTCGTTGCATTCCCGTGCTTCCGAAATATACAAGGCGCCAAGCTGGAGACATAAAGTAACCTGGGAAGGGAAACGGACAAAATTGAAGAGTCGCATCACTTAGCTGCTCCCACGCCCACTGAACAATTCCGGGACACGCCAGCAATGTTTATCGACGACGAGTGTTGATGACATAGTCGAACCGGATGCCTTGATCCACGAGGAAGCGATCCAACAAAGTTGCCAGTGGGGGTCGAAGCATTCACCGTGAAAGCTGACGAAACGTGTTGGCGAGTCGCTGCATTCCCGTGCTTTCGAAGTATACAAGGCGCTAAGCTGGAGATATAAAGTAACCTGGGAAGGGAAACGGACGAAATTGAACTGTCGCATCCCGTAGCTGCTCCCACGCCCACTGAACAGTTCCAGGACACGCCAGCAATTCTTATCGACGACGAGTGTTGATTGAAAAGTCGATCCGGATGCCTTGATCCACGAGGAAGCGATCCAGCCAGATTGGCAGCGGTGGTCAAAGTCTTCACCGTGAAAGCTGACGAAACGGGTTGGCGAGTCGTTGCATTCCCGTGCTTCCGAAATATACAAGGCGCCAAGCTGGAGACATGAAATTACCTGGGCAAAGAAACGGACGAAATTGAACAGTCGCATCACGTAGCTGCTCCCGCGCCCACTGAACAGTTCCAGGACACGCCAGCAATTCTTATCGACGACGGGTGTTGAAGGAAAAGTCGATCCGGATGCCTTGATCCACGAGGAAGTGATCCAGCAGGTTTTCCAGTGGTGGTCAAAGTCTTCAATGTGAAAGCTGACCAAACGTGTTGGCGAGTTGTTGCATTCCCGTGCTTCCGAAGAATACAAGGCGCTAAGCTAGAGGCATGAAGTAACCTGGGCAACGAAACTGACGAAATTGAAGAGCCGCATCACGTAGCTGCTCCCACGCCTACTGAGCAGTTCCGGGACATTTCAGCAGTTCTTATCGACGACGAGTGTTGATGATATAGTCGATCTTGATGCCTTGATTCACGAGGAAGCGATCAGCAGAGTTCTCAGTGGTGGTCAAAGTCCACACCGTGAAAGCTGACGAAACGTGTTGGCGAGTCGTTGCATTCCCGTGCTTCCGAAATATACAAGGCGCCAAGCTGGAGACATGAAGTAACCTGGGCAAAGAAACGGACGAGATTTAACAGCCGTATCACGTAGCTGCTTCCACGCCCACTGAACAGTTCCGCGACACGGCCGCAGTTCTTATCGACGACGAGTGTTGATGACATAGTTGATCCGGATGCCTTGATCCACGAGGAAGCGATCCAGCAGGGTTGCCAGTGGTGGTCAAAGTCTTCACCGTGAAAGCTGACGAAACGTGTTTGCTAGTCGTTGCATTCCCGTGCTTCCGAAGTGTACAAGGCGCCAAGCTGGAGACATGAAATTACCTGGGGAAAGAAACGGACGAAATTGAACAGTCGCATCACGTAGCTGCTCCCGCGCCCACTGAACAGTTCCAGGACACGCCAGCAATTCTTATCGACGACGAGTGTTGAAGGAAAAGTCGATCCGGATGCCTTGATCCACGAGGAAGCAATCCAGCAAGGTTGGCAGTGGTGATCAATATCTTCACGGAGAAAGCTGACGAATCGTGTTGGCGAGTCGTTGCATTCCCGAGCTTCAGAAGTGTACAAGGCGCCAAGCTGGAGACACGGAGTAACCTGGGCAAAGAAACGGAGGAAATCGAAGATCCGCATCACGTAGCTGCTCCCACGCCCACTGAACAGTTCCAGGACATGCCAGCAGTTCTTATTGACGACGAGTGTTGATGACATAGTCGATCCTGATGCCTTGATTCACGATGAAGAGATCAGCAGTTTTGTCAGTGGTGGTCAAAGTCTTCACCGTGAAAGCTGTCGAAACGGGTTGGCGAGTCGTTGCATTCCCGTGCTTCCGAAATATACAAGGCGCCAAGCTGGAGACATGAAGTAACCTGGGCAAAGAAACGGACGAAATTGAAGAGCCGCATCACGTAGCTGCTCCCACGTCCACTGAACAGTTCCAGGACACGCCAGCAGTTCTTATCGACGGCGAGTGATGATGACATAGTCGAACCGGATGCCTTGATCCACGAGGAAGCGATCCAGCAAAGTTGCCAGTGGTGGTCGAAGTCTTCACCGTGAAAGCTTAAGCAACGTGTTGGCGAGTCGCTGCATTCCCGTGGTTTCGAAGTATACAAGGCGCTAAGCTGGAGACATAAAGTAACCTGGAAAGGGAAACGGACGAAATTGAAGAGTCGCATCACGTAGCTGCACCCACGCCCACTGAACAGTTCCAGGACATGCCAGCAATTCTTATCGACGACGAGTGTTGATGAAAAAGTCGATCTGGATGCCTTGATCCACGAGGAAGCTATCCAGCAAGGTTGGCAGTGGTGGTCAAAGTCTTCACGGAGAAAGCTGACGAAACGTGTTGGTGAGTCGTTGCATTCCCGTGCTTCCGAAGTTTACAAGGCGCCAAGCTGGAGACATGAAATTACCTTGGCAAAGACACGGACGAAATTGAACAGTCGCATCACGTAGCTGCTCCCACGCCCACTGAACAGTTCCAGGACACGCCAGCAATTCTATCGACGACGAGTGTTGAAGGAAAAGTCGATCCGGATGCCTTGATCCACGAGGAAGCGATCCAGCAAGGTTGGCAGTGGTGGTCAATGTCTTCACGGAGAAAGCTGACGAAACGTGTTGGCGAGTCGTTGCATTCCCGTGCTTCCGAAATATACAAGGCGCCAAGCTGGAGACATGAAGTAACCTGGGCAAAGAAACGGACGAAATTGAAGAGTCGCATCACGTAGCTGCTCCCATGCCCACTGAACAGTTCCAGGACACGCCAGCAATTCTTATCGACGACGAGTGTTGATTGAAAAGTCGATCCGGATGCCTTGATCCACGAGGAAGCGATCCAGCAAGATTGGCAGTGGTGGTCAAAGTATTCACCGTGAAACCTGACGAAACCTTTTGGCGAGTCGTTGCATTGCCGTGCTTCCGAAATATACAAGGCGCCAAGCTGGAGGCATAAACTAACCTGGGAAGGGAAACGGACGAAATTGAACAGTCGCATCGCGCAGCTGCTCCCACGCCCACTGAACAGTTCCAGGACACGCCAGCAATTCTTATCGACGACGAGTGTTGATGGAAAAGTCGATCCGGATGCCTTGATCCACGAGGAAGCGATCCAGCAAGGTTGGCAGTGGTGGTCAATGTCTTCACGGTGAAAGCTGACGAACGTGTTGACGAGTCGTTGCATTCTCGTGCTTCAGAAGTGTACAAGGCGCCAAGCTGGAGATATGAAGTAACCGGGCAGGGAAACGGACGAAATTGAAGAGCAGCATCACATAGCTGCTCCCACGCCCAATGAACAGTTCCGGGACATTCCAGCAGTTCTTATCGACGACGAGTGTTGATGACAAAGTCGATGCATATGCCTTGAACGGCGCGGAAGCGATTCAGCAGGGTTGCCAGTGGTGGTCAAAGTATTCACCGTGAAACGTGACGAAACGTTCTGGCGAGTCGTAGCGTTCCCGTGCTTCCGAAGTATGCAAGGTGCCAAGCTGGAGACATGAAGTAACCTGGACAAAGAAACGGACGAGATTGAAGAGCCGTATCACGTAGCTGCTTCCACGCCCACTGAACAGTTCCGGGACACGCCCGCAGTTCTTATCGACGACGAGTGTTGATGACATAGTTGATCCGGATGCCTTGATCCACGAGGAAGCGATCCAGCAGTGTTGCCAGTGGTGGTCAAAGTCTTCACCGTGAAAGCTGACGAAACGTGTTGGCTAGTCGTTGCATTTTCGTGCTTCCGAAGTGTACAAGGCGCCAAGCTGGAGACATGAGATTACCTGAGCAAAGAAACGGACGAAATTGAAGAGCCGCGTCACGTAGCTGCTCCCACGCCCACTGAACAGTTCCGGGACAAGCCAGCAGTTCTTATTGACGACGAGTGTTAATGATATAGTCGATCCTGATGCCTTGATTCACGAGGAAGCGATCAGCAGTGTTGTCAGTGGTGGTCAAAGTCCACACCGCGAAAGCTCACGAAACGTGTTGGCGAGTCGTTGCATTCCCGTGCTTCCGAAATATACAAGGCGCCAAGCTGGAGACATAAAGTAACCTGGGAAGGGAAACGGACAAAATTGAAGAGTCGCATCACTTAGCTGCTCCCACGCCCACTGAACAATTCCGGGACACGCCAGCAATGTTTATCGACGACGAGTGTTGATGACATAGTCGAACCGGATGCCTTGATCCACGAGGAAGCGATCCAACAAAGTTGCCAGTGGGGGTCGAAGCATTCACCGTGAAAGCTGACGAAACGTGTTGGCGAGTTGTTGCATTCCCGTGCTTCCTAAAAATACAAGGCGCTAAGCTGGAGGCATGAAGTAACCTGGGCAACGAAACGGACGAAATTGAAGAGCCGGATCACGTAGCTGCTCCCACGCCTTCTGAACAGTTCCGGGACATTCCAGCAGTTCTTATCGACGACGAGTGTTGATGACAAAGTCGATGCAAATGCCTTGAACCGGGAGGTAACGATCCAACAGGGTTGCCAGTGGTGGTCGAAGTCTTCACCGTGAAAGCTGAGGAAACGTGTTGGCGAGTCGCTGCATTCCCGTGCTTTCGAAGTATACAAGGCGCTTAGCTGGGGACATAAAGTAACCTGGGAAGGGAAACGGACGAAATTGAAGAGTCGCATCACGTAGCGGCTCCCACGACCACAGAACAGTTCCGAGACACGCCAGCAGTTATTATCGACGACAAGTGTTGATGACATAGTCGAACCGGATGCCTTGATCCACGAGGAAGCGATCCAGCAAAGTTGCCAGTGGTGGTCGAAGTCTTCACCGTGAAAGCTTAATCAACGTGTTGGCGAGTCGCTGCATTCCCGTGCTTTCGAAGTATACAAGGCGCTAAGCTGGAGACATGAAGTAACCTGGGCAAAGAAACGAACAAAATTGAAGAGCCGCATCACGTAGCTGCTCCCACGCCTACTGAACAGTTCCGGGACACGCCAGCAGTTTTTATCGACGACGAGTGTTGATGACATAGTCGAACCGGATGCCTTCATCCACGCGGAAGCGATCCAAGAAAGTTGCCAGTGGTGGTCGAAGTCTTCACCGTGAAAGCTGACGAAACGTGTTGGCGAGTCGCTGCATTCCCGTGCTTTCGAAGTATACAAGGCGCTAAGCTGGAGACATAAAGTAACCCGGGAAGGGAAAAAGACGAAATTGAACAGTCGCATCACGTAGCTGCTCTCACGCCCACTGAACAGTTCCAGGACACGCCAGCAAATCTTATCCACGACGAGTGTTGATGGAAAAGTTGATCCGGATGCCTTGATCCACGAGGAAGCGATCCAGCAAGGTTGGCAGTGGTGGTCAATGTCTTCTCCGTGAAAGCTGACGAAACGTGTTGGCGAGTCGCTGCATTCCCGTGCTTTCGAAATATACAAGGCGCTAAGCTGGGGACATGAAGTAACCTGGGCAAAGAAACGGAGGAAATTGATGAGCCGCATCACGTATCTGCTCCCACGCCCACTGAACAGTTCCGGGACACGCTCGCAGTTCTTATCGACGACGAGTGTTTATGACATAGTTGATCCGGATGCCTTGATCCAAGAGGAAGCGATCCAGCAGGGTTGCCAGTGGTGGTCAAAGTCTTCACCGTGAAAGCTGACGAAACGTGTTAGCGAGTCGTTGCATTCCCGTGCTTCCGAAGTATACAAGGCGCTAAGCTGGAGGCATGAAGTAACCTGGGCAAACAAACGGACGAAATTGAAGCGCCGCGTCACGTAGTTGCTCCCACGCCCACTGAACAGTTCCGGGACACGCCAGCAGTTCTTATTGACGACAAGTGTTGATGATATAGTCGATCCTGATGCCTTGATTCACGAGGAAGCGATCAGCAGTGTTGTCAGTGGTGGTCAAAGTCTTCACCGTGAAAGCTGACGAAACGTGTTGGCGAGTCGTTGAATTCCCGTGCTTCCGAAATAGACAAGGCGCCAAGCTGGAGACATGAAGAAACCTGGGCAAAGAAACGAACGAAATTGAAGAGCCGCATCACGTAGATGCTCCGACGCCCACTGAACAGTTCCAGGACACGCCAGCAAATCTTATCGACGACGAGTGTTGATAGAAAAGTTGATCCGGATGCCTTGATCCACGAGGAAGCGATCCAGCAGGTTTGCCAGTGGTGGTCAAAGTCTTCACCGTGAAAGCTGACGAAACGTGTTGGCGAGTTGTTGCATTTCCGTGCTACCGAAGTATACAAGGCGCTAAGCTGGAGGCATGAAGTAACCTGGGCAACGAAACTGACGAAATTGAAGAGCCGGATCACGTAGCTGCTCCCACGCCTTCTGAACAGTTCCGGGACATTCCAGCAGTTCTTATCGACGACGAGTGTTGATGACAAAGTCGATGCAAATGCCTTGAACCGGGAGGTAACGATCCAACAGGGTTGCCAGTGGTGGTCGAAGTCTTCACCGTGAAAGCTGAGGAAACGTGTTGGCGAGTCGCTGCATTCCCGTGCTTTCGAAGTATACAAGGCGCTTAGCTGGGGACATAAAGTAACCTGGGAAGGGAAACGGACGAAATTGAAGAGTCGCATCACGTAGCGGCTCCCACGACCACAGAACAGTTCCGAGACACGCCAGCAGTTATTATCGACGACAAGTGTTGATGACATAGTCGAACCGGATGCCTTGATCTACGAGGAAGCGATCCAGCAAAGTTGCCAGTGGTGGTCGAAGTCTTCACCGTGAAAGCTTAATCAACGTGTTGGCGAGTCGCTGCATTCCCGTGCTTTCGAAGTATACAAGGCGCTAAGCTGGAGACATAAAGTAACCTGGGAAGGGAAACGGACGAAATTGAAGAGTCGCATCACGTAGCTGCTCCCACGCCCACTGAACAGTTCCAGGACATGCCAGCAATTCTTATCGACGACGAGTGTTGATGAAAAAGTCGATCCGGATGCCTTGATCCACGAGGAAGCGATCCAGCAGGGTTGCCAGTGGTGGTCAAAGTCTTCACCGTGAAAGCTGACGAAACGTGTTGGCTAGTCAATGCATTCCCGTGCTTCCGAAGTGTACAAGGCGCCAAGCTTGAGACATGAATGAACCTGGGCAAAGAAACGGAGGAAATCGAAGATACGCATCACGTAGCTGCTCTCACGCCCATTGAACAGTTCCGGGACACGCCAGTAGTTCTTATTGACGACGAGTGTTGATTACATAGTCGATCCTGATGCGTTGATTTACGATGTAGCGATCAGCAGTGTTGTCAGTGGTGGTCAAAGTCTTCATCGTGAAAGCTGACGCATCGGGTTGGCCAGTCGTTGCATTCCCGTGCTTCCGAAATATACAAGGCCCCAAGCTGGAGACATGATGTAACCTGGGCAAAGAAACGGACAAAATTGAAGATCCGCATCACGTAGCTGCTCCCACGTCCACTGAACAGTTCCAGGACACGCCAGCAGTTCTTATCGACGGCGAGTGTTGAAGACATAGTCGATCCGGATGCCTTGATCCACGAGGAAGTGATCCAGCAGGTTTGCCAGTGGTGGTTAAATTCTTCAATCTGAAAGCTGACGAAACGTGTTGGCGAGTTGTTGCATTCCCGTGCTTCCGAAGAATACAAGGCGCTAAGCTGGAGCCATGAAGTAACCTGGGCAACGAAACGGACGAAATTGAAGAGCCGCATCACGTAGCTGCTCCCACGCCCACTGAACAGTTCCAGGACACGCCAGCAGTTCTTATCGACGACGAGTGTGGATGACAAAGTCGATGCAAACGCTTTAAACCGGGAGGTAACGATCCAGCAGGGTTGCCAGTGGTGGTCGAAGTCTTCACCGTGAAAGCTGAGGAAACGTATTGGCGAGTCGCTGCATTCCCGTGCTTTCGAAGTGTACAAGGCGCTAAGCTGGGGACAGAAAGTAACCTGGGAAGGGAAACGGACGAAATTGAAGAGTCGCATCACGTAGCGGCTCCCACGACCACAGAACAGTTCCGAGACACACCAGCAGTTTTTATCGACGACAAGTGTTGAAGAAATAGTCGAACCGGATGCCTTGATCCACGAGGAAGCGATCCAGCAAAGTTGCCAGTGGTGGTTGAAGTCTTCACCGTGAAAGCTTAATCAACGTGTTGGCGAGTCGCTGCATTCCCGTGCTTTTGAAGTATACAAGGCGCTAAGCTGGAGACATAAAGTAAGCTGGGAAGGGAAAAGGACGAAATTGAAGAGTCGCATCACGTAGCTGCTCCCACGCCCACTGAACAGTTCCAGGACATGCCAGCAATTCTTATCGACGACGAGTGTTGATGAAAAAGTCGATCCGGATGCCTTGATCCACGAGGAAGCTATCCAGCAAGGTTGGCAGTGGTGGTCAAAGTCTTCACGGTGAAAGCTGACGAAACGCGTTGGCTAGTCGTTGCATTCCCGTGCTTCCGAAGTTTACCAGGCGCCAAGCTGGAGACATGAAATTACCTGGGCAAAGACACGGACGAAATTGAACAGTCGCATCACGTAGCTGCTCCCACGCCAACTGAACAGTTCCAGGACACGCCAGCAATTCTTATCGACGAGGAGTGTTGAAGGAAAAGTCGATCCGGATGCCTTGATCCACGAGGAAGCGATCCAGCAAGGTTGGCAGTGGTGGTCATTGTCTTCACGGAGAAAGCTGACGAAACGTGTTGGCGAGTCGTTGCATTCCCGTGCTTGAGAAGTGTACAAGGCGCCAAGCTGGAGACACGGAATAACCTGGGCAAAGAAACGGACGAAATCGAAGATCCGCATCACGTAGCTGCTCCCAAGCCCACTGAACAGTTCCAGGATACGCCAGCAGTTCTTATTGACGACGAGTGTTGATGACATAGTCGATCCTGATGCCTTGATTCACGATGAAGCGATCAGCAGTGTTGTCAGTGGTGGTCAAAGTCTTCACCGTGAAAGCTGACGAAACGGGTTGGCGAGTCGTTGCATTCCCGTGCTTCCGAAATATACAAGGCGCCAAGCTGGAGACATGAAGTAACCTGGGCAAAGATACGGACGAAATTGAAGAGCCGCATCACGTAGCTGCTCCCACGCCCACTGAACAGTTCCAGGACACGCCAGCAGTTCTTATCGACGACGAGTGTTGATGACAAAGTCGATGCAAACGCCTTAAACCGGGAGGTAACGATCCAGCAGGGTTGCCAGTGGAGGTCGAAGTCTTCACCGTGAAAGCTGAGGAAAGGTATTGGCGAGTCGCTGCATTCCCGTGCTTTCGAAGTATACAAGGCGCTAAGCTGGGGACAGAAAGTAACCTGGGAAGGGAAACGGACGAAATTGAAGAGTCGCATCACGTAGCGGCTCCCACGACCACAGAACAGTTCCGAGACACGCCAGCAGTTTTTATCGACGACAAGTGTTGATGACATAGTCGAACCGGATGCCTTGATCCACGAGGAAGCGATCCAGCAAAGTTCCCAGTGGTGGTCGAAGTCTTCACCGTGAAAGCTTAATCAACGTGTTGGCGAGTCGCTGCATTCCCGTGCTTTCGAAGTATACAAGGCGCTAAGCTGGAGACATAAAGTAACCTGGGAGGGGAAAAGGACGAAATTGAAGAGTCGCATCACGTAGCTGCTCCCACGCCCACTGAACAGTTCCAGGACATCCCAGCAATTCTTATCGACGACGAGTGTTGATGAAAAAGTCGATCCGGATGCCTTGATCCACGAGGAAGCTATCCAGCAAGGTTGGCAGTGGTGGTCAAAGTCTTCACGGTGAAAGCTGACGAAACGCGTTGGCTAGTCGTTGCATTCCCGTGCTTCCGAAGTTTACAAGGCGCCAAGCTGGAGACATGAAATTACCTGGGCAAAGACACGGACGAAATTGAACAGTCGCATCACGTAGCTGCTCCCACGCCCACTGAACAGTTCCAGGACACGCCAGCAATTCTTATCGATGAAGAGTGTTGAAGGAAAAGTCGATCCGGATGCCTTGATCCACGAGGAAGCGATCCAGCAAGGTTGGCAGTGGTGGTCAATGTCTTCACGGAGAAAGCTGACGAAACGTGTTGGCGAGTCGTTGCATTCCCGTGCTTCCGAAATATACAAGGCGCCAAGCTGGAGACATGAAGTAACCTGGGCAAAGAAACGGACGAAATTGAAGAGCCGCGTCACGTATCTGCTTCCACGCCCATTGAACAGTTCCGGGACACGCCAGCAATTCTTATCGACGACGAGTGTTGATGAAAAAGTCGATCCGGATGCCTTGATTCACGAGGAAGCTATCCAGCAAGGTTGGCAGTGGTGGTCAAAGTCTTCAAGGTGAAAGCTGAAGAAACGGGTTGGCGAGTTGTTGCATTCCCGTGCTTCCGAAGAATACAAGGCGCTAAGCTGGAGGCATGAAGTAACCTGGGCAACGAAACGGACGAAACTGAAGAGCCGCATCACGTAGCTGCTCCCACGCCTACGGAACAGATCCGGGACATTCCAGCAGTTCTTATCGACGACGAGTGTTGATGATATAGTCGATCTTGATGCCTTGATTCACGAGGAAGCGATCAGCAGTGTTCTCAGTGGTGGTCAAAGTCCACACCGTAAAAGCTGACGAAACGTGTTGGCGAGTCGTTGCATTCCCGTGCTTCCGAAATATACAAGGCGCCAAGGTGGAGACATGAAGTAACCTGGGCAAAGAAACGGACGAAATTGAAGAGCCGCATCACGTAGCTTCTCCAACGCCCACTGAACAGTTCCGGGACATGCCAGCAGTTCTTATTGACGACGAGTGTTGATGGAAAAGTCGATCCGGATGCCTTGATCCACGAGGAAGCGATCCAGCAGGTTTGCGAGTGGTGGTCAAAGTCTTCACAGTTAAAGCTGACGAAACGTGTTGGCGAGTCGTTGCATCCACGTGCTTCCGAAATATACAAGGCGCTAAGCTGGAGACATGAAGTAACCTGGGCAAAGAAATGGACGAAATTGAAGAGCCGCAACACGTAGCTGCTCCCACGCCCACTGAACAGTTCCAGGACACGCCAGCAGTCCTTATCGACAAAGAGTGTTGAGGACATAGTCGATCCGGATGCCTTGATCCACGAGGAAGCGATCCAGCAAGGTTGGCAGTGGTGGTCAAATTCTTCACCGTGAAAGCTGACGAAACGTGTTGCCGAGTCGTTGCATTCCCGTGCTTCCGAAGTATACAAGGCGCCAAGCTGGAGACAAGAAGTTACCTGGGCAAAGAAACGGAAAAAATTGAAGAGCCGCATCACATAGCTTCTCTCACGCCCATTGAACAGTTCCGGGACACGCCAGCAGTTATTATTGACGACGAGTGTTGATTACATATTCGATCCTGATGCGTTGATTTACGATGTAGAGATCAGCAGTGTTGTCAGTGGTGGTCAAAGTCTTCATCTTGAAAGCTGACGAAACGGGTTGGCGAGTCGTTGCATTCCCGTGCTTCCGAAATATACAAGGCCCCAAGCTGGAGACATGAAGTAACCTGGGCAAAGAAACGGACGAAATTGAAGAGCCGCATCACGTAGCTGCTCCCACGTCCACTGATCAGTACCAGGACACGCCAGCAGTTCTTATCGACGGCGAGTGTTGATGACATAGTCGATGCTAATGCCTTGAACCGCGAGGAAGCGATCCAGCAGGGTTGCCAGTGGTGGTCAAAGTCTTCACCGTGAAAGCTTACGAAGCGTGTTGGCTAGTCGTTGCATTTCCGTGCTTCCGAAGTGTACAAGGCGCCAAGCTGGAGACATGAAGTAACATGGGCAAAGAAACGAAGGAAATCGATGAGCCGCATCACGTAGCTGCTCCCACGCCTTCTGAACAGTTCCGGGACATTCCAGCAGTTCTCATCGACGACGAGTGTTGATGACAAAGTCGATGCTAATGCCTTGAACCGCGAGGAAGCGATCCAGCAGGGTTGCCAGTGGTGGTCAAAGTCTTCACCGTGAAAGCTTACGAAGCGTGTTGGCTAGTCGTTGCATTTCCGTGCTTCCGAAGTGTACAAGGCGCCAAGCTGGAGACATGAAGTAACATGGGCAAAGAAACGAAGGAAATCGATGAGCCGCATCACGTATCTGCTCCCACGCCCACTGAACAGTTCCGGGACACGCTCGCAGTTCTTATCGACGACGAGTGTTTATGACATAGTTGATCCGGATGCCTTGATCCAAGAGGAAGCGATCCAGCAGGGTTGCCAGT
This sequence comes from Amblyomma americanum, assembly GCF_052857255.1. Lineage (NCBI taxonomy): Eukaryota > Metazoa > Arthropoda > Arachnida > Ixodida > Ixodidae > Amblyomma > Amblyomma americanum. The sequence goes on from NC_135498.1 coordinate 193,588,334, forward strand.
GGTGGTCAAAGTCTTCACCGTGAAAGCTGACGAAGCGTGTTGTCTAGTCGTTGCATTCCCGTGCTTCCGAAGTGTACAAGGCGCCAGGCTGGAGACATGAAGTAACCTGGGAAAATAAACGGAGGAATTCGAAGAGCCGCATCACGTAGCTGCTCCCTCGCCCACTGAACAGTTCCGGGACACGCCAGCTCCTTATCAATGAGCAGTGTTGATGACAAAGTCGATCCGGATGGCTTGATCCACGAGAAAGCGATCCAGCAGGTTTGCGAGTGGTGGTCAGTCTTCACCGTGAAAGCTGACAAAACGTGTTAGCGAGTCGTTGCATTCCCGTGCTTCCGAAGTATACAAGGCGCTAAGCTGGAGGCATGAAGTAACCTTGGCAAACAAACGGACGAAATTGAAGCGCCGCGTCACGTAGTTGCTCCCACGCCCACTGAACAGTTCCGGGACACGCCAGCAGTTCTTATTGACGACAAGTGCTGATGATATAGTCGATCCTGATGCCTTGATTCACGAGGAAGCGATCAGCAGTGTTGTCAGTGGTGGTCAAAGTCTTCACCGTGAAAGCTGACGAAACCTGTTGGCGAGTCGTTGAATTCCTGTTCTTCCGAAATATACAAGGCGCCAAGCTGGAGACATGAAGAAACCTGGGCAAAGAAACGAACGAAATTGAAGAGCCGCATCACGTAGCTGCTCCGACGCCCACTGAACAGTTCCAGGACACGCCAGCAGTTCTTATCGATGGCGAGTGTTGATGACATAGTCGATCCCGACGCCTTGATCCACGAGGAAGCGATCCAGCAGGTTTGCCAGTGGTGGTCAAAGTCTTCACCGTGAAAGCTGACGAAACGTGTTGGCGAGTTGTTGCATTTCCGTGCTACCGAAGTATACAAGGCGCTAAGCTGGAGGCATGAAGTAACCTGGGCAACGAAACGGACGAAATTGAAGAGCCGCATCACGTAGCTGCTCCCACGCCCACTGAACAGTTCCAGGACACGCCAGCAAATTTTATCGACGACGAGTGTTGATGGAAAAGTTGATCCGGATGCCTTGATCCACGAGGAAGCGATCCAGCAAGGTTGGCAGTGGTGGTCAATGTCTTCACGGTGATAGCTGACGAAACGTGTTTGCGAGTCGTTGCATTCCCGTGCTTCCGAAGTATGCAAGGCGCCAAGCTGGAGACATGAAGTAACCTGGGCAAAGAAACATAGGAAATCGAAGAGCCGCATCACGTAGCTGCTCCCACGCCCACTGGACAGTTCCGGGACACGCCAGCAGTTCTTAGCGACGGCGAGTGTTGATGACATAGTCGATCCGGATGCCTTGATCCACGAGGAAGCGATCCAGCAGGTTTGCCAGTGGTGGTCAAAGTCTTCACCGTGAAAGCTGACGAAACGTGTTGGCTAGTCATTGCATTCCCGTGCTTCCGAAGTGTACAAGGCGCCAAGCTTGAGACATGAAGTAACCTGGGCAAACAAACGGAGGAAATCGAAGATACGCATCACGTAGCTGCTCTCACGCCCACTGAACAGTTCCGGGACACGCCAGTAGTTCTTATTGACGACGAGTGTTGATTACACAGTCGATCCTGATGCGTTGATTTACGATGTAGCGATCAGCACTGTTGTCAGTGGTGGTCAAAGTCTTCATCGTGTAAGCTGACGCATCGGGTTGGCGAGTCGTTGCATTCCCGTGCTTCCGAAATATACAAGGCCCCAAGCTGGAGACATGATGTACCCTGGGCAAAGAAACGGACGAAATTGAAGAGCCGCATCACGTAGCTGCTCCCACGTCCACTGAACAGTTCCAGGACACGCCAGCAGTTCTTATCGACGGCGAGTGTTGAAGACATAGTCGATCCGGATGCCTTGATCCACGAGGAAGTGATCCAGCAGGTTTGCCAGTGGTGGTCAAGGTCTTCAATGTGAAAGCTGACGAAACGTGTTGGCGAGTCGCTGCATTCCCGTGCTTTCGAAGTATACAAGGCGCTAAGCTGGGGACAGAAAGTAACCTGGGAAGGGAAACGGACGAAATTGAAGAGTCGCATCACGTAGCTGCTCCCACGCCCACTGAACAGTTCCAGGACACGCCAGCAAATTTTATCGACGACGAGTGTTGATGGAAAAGTTGATCCGGATGCCTTGATCCACGAGGAAGCGATCCAGCAAGGTTGGCAGTGGTGGTCAATGTCTTCACGGTGATAGCTGACGAAACGTGCTTGCGAGTCGTTGCATTCCCGTGCTTCCGAAGTATGCAAGGCGCCAAGCTGGAGACATGAAGTAACCTGGGCAAAGAAACATAGGAAATCGAAGAGCCGCATCATGTAGCTGCTCCCACGCCCACTGAACAGTTCCGGGACACGCCAGCAGTTCTTAGCGACGGCGAGTGTTGATGACATAGTCGATCTGGATGCCTTGATCCACGAGGAAGCGATCCAGCAGGTTTGCCAGTGGTGGTCAAAGTCTTCACCGTGAAAGCTGACGAAACGTGTTGGCTAGTCATTGCATTCCCGTGCTTCCGAAGTGTACAAGGCGCCAAGCTTGAGACATGAAGTAACCTGGGCAAAGAAACGGAGGAAATCGAAGATACGCATCACGTAGCTGCTCTCACGCCCACTGAACAGTTCCGGGACACGCCAGTAGTTCTTATTGACGACGAGTGTTGATTACATAGTCGATCCTGATGCGTTGATTTACGATGTAGCGATCAGCACTGTTGTCAGTGGTGGTCAAAGTCTTCATCGTGTAAGCTGACGCATCGGGTTGGCGAGTCGTTGCATTCCCGTGCTTCCGAAATATACAAGGCCCCAAGCTGGAGACATGATGTACCCTGGGCAAAGAAACGGACGAAATTGAAGAGCCGCATCACGTAGCTGCTCCCACGTCCACTGAACAGTTCCAGGACACGCCAGCAGTTCTTATCGACGGCGAGTGTTGAAGACATAGTCGATCCGGATGCCTTGATCCACGAGGAAGTGATCCAGCAGGTTTGCCAGTGGTGGTCAAGGTCTTCAATGTGAAAGCTGACGAAACGTGTTGGCGAGTCGCTGCATTCCCGTGCTTTCGAAGTATACAAGGCGCTAAGCTGGGGACAGAAAGTAACCTGGGAAGGGAAACGGACGAAATTGAAGAGTCGCATCACGTAGCGGCTCCCACGACCACAGAACAGTTCCGAGGCACGCCAGCAGTTTTTATCGACGACAAGTGTTGATGACATAGTCGAACCGGATGCCTTGATCCACGAGGAAGCGATCCAGCAAAGTTGCCAGTGTTGGTTGAAGTCTTCACCGTGAAAGCTTAATCAACGTGTTGGCGAGTCGCTGCATTCCCGTGCTTTCGAAGTATACAAGGCGCTAGGCTGGAGACATAAAGTAACCTGGGAAGGGAAAAGGACGAAATTGAAGAGTCGCATCACGTAGCTGCTCCCACGCCCACTGAACAGTTCCAGGACATGCCAGCAATTCTTATCCACGACGAGTGTTGATGAAAAATTCGATCCGGATGCCTTGATCCACGAGGAAGCGATCCAGCAAGGTTGGCAGTGGTGGTCAATGTCTTCACGGAGAAAGCTGACGAAACGTGTTGGCGAGTCGTTGCATTCCCGTGCTTCAGAAGTGTACAAGGCGCCAAGCTGGAGACACGGAGTAACCTGGGCAAATAAACGGAGGAAATCGAAGATCCGCATCACGTAGCTGCTCCCACGCCCACTGAACAGTTCCAGGACACGCCAGCAGTTCTTATTGACGACGAGTGTTGGTGACATAGTCGATCCTGATGCCTTGATTCACGATGAAGCGATCAGCAGTGTTGACAGTGGTGGTCAAAGTCTTCACCGTGAAAGCTGACGAAACAGGTTGGCGAGTCGTTGCATTCCCGTGCTTCCGAAATATACAAGGCGCCAAACTGGAGACATGAAGTAACCTGGGCAAAGAAACGGACGAAATTGAAGAGCCGCATCACGTAGCTGCTACCACGTCCACTGAACAGTTCCAGGACACGCCAGCAGTTCTTATCGACGGCGAGTGTTGATGACATATTCGATCCGGATGCTTTGATCCACGAGAAAGTAATCCAGCAGGTTTGCCAGTGGTGGTCAAAGTCTTCAATGTGAAAGCTGACCAAACGTGTTGGCGAGTTGTTGCATTCCCGTGCTTCCGAAGAATACAAGGCGCTAAGCTGAAGGCATGAAGTAACCTGGGCAACGAAACGGACTAAATTGAAGAGCCGCATCACGTCGCTGCTCCCACGCCTACTGAACAGTTCCGGGACATTTCAGCAGTTCTTATCGACGACGAGTGTTGATTACATAGTCGATCCTGATGCGTTGATTTACGATGTAGCGATCAGCAGTGTTGTCAGTGGTGGTCAAAGTCTTCATCGTGAAAGCTGACGAAACGGGTTGGCGAGTCGTTGCATTCCCGTGCTTCCGAAATATACAAGGCCCCAAGCTGGAGACATGAAGTAACCTGGGCAAAGAAACGAACGAAATTGAAGAGTCGCATCACGTAGCTGCTCCCACGCCCACTGAACAGTTCTAGGACATGCCAGCAATTCTTATCCACGACGAGTGTTGATGAAAAAGTCGATCCGGATGCCTTGATCCACGAGGAAGCTATCCAGCAAGGTTGGCAGTGGTGGTCAAAGTCTTCACGGTGAAAGCTGACGAAACGCGTTGGCTAGTCGTTGCATTCCCGTGCTTCCGAAGTTTACAAGGCGCCAAGCTGGAGACATGAAATTACCTGGGCAAAGACATGGACGAAATTGAACAGTCGCATCACGTAGCTGCTCCCACGCCCACTGAACAGTTCCAGGACACGCCAGCAATTCTTATCGACGACGAGTGTTGAAGGAAAAGTCGATCCGGATTCCTTGATCCACGAGGAAGCGATCCAGCAAGGTTGGCAGTGGTGGTCAATGTCTTCACGGAGAAAGCTTACGAAACGTGTTGGCGAGTCGTTGCATTCCCGTGCTTCCGAAGAATACAAGGCGCTAAGCTGGAGGCATGAAGTAACCTGGGCAACGAAACGGACGAAATTGAAGAGCCGCATCACGTAGCTGCTCCCACGCCTTCTGAACAGTTCCGGGACATTCCAGCAGTTATCATCGACGACGAGTGTTGATGACAAAGTCGATGCTAATGCCTTGAACCGCGAGAAAGCGATCCAGCAGGGTTGCCAGTGGTGGTCAAAGTCTTCACCGTAAAAGCTTACGAAGCGTGTTGGCTAGTCGTTGCATTTCCGTGCTTCCGAAGTGTACAAGTCGCCAAGCTGGAGGCATAAAGTAACCTGGGCAAAGAAACGGAGGAAATCGATGAGCCACATCACGTATCTGCTCCCACGCCCACTGAACAGTTCCGGGACACGCTCGCAGTTGTTATCGACGACGAGTGTTTATGACATAGTTGATCCGGATGCCTTGATCCCAGAGGAAGCGATCCAGCAGGGTTGCCAGTGGTGGTCAAAGTTTTCACCGTGAAAGCTGACGAAGCATGTTGGCTAGTCCTTGCATTCCCGTGCTTCCGAAGTGTACAAGGCGCCAGGCTGGAGACATGAAGTAACCTGGGCAAATAAACGGAGGAATTCGAAGAGCCGCATCACGTAGCTGCTCCCTCGCCCATTGAACAGTTCCGGGGCACGCCAGCAATTCTTATCGACGACGAGTGTTGATGACATAGTCGATCCGGATGTCTTGATGCACGAGGAAGCGATCCAGCAGGTTTGCCAGTTTTGGTCAGTCTTCACCGTGAAAGCTGACGAAACGTGTTAGCGAGTCGTTGCATTCCCGTGCTTCCGAAGTATACAAGGCGCTAAGCTGGAGGCATGAAGTAACCTGGGCAAAGAAACGGACGAAATTGAAGAGCCGCGTCACGTAGTTGCTCCCACGCCCACTGAAGAGTTCCGGGACACGCCAGCAGTTCTTATTGACGACAAGTGTTGATGATATAGTCGATCCTGATGCCTTGATTCACGAGGAAGCGATCAGCAGTGTTGTCAGTGGTGGTCAAAGTCTTCACCGTGAAAGCTGACGAAACGTGTTGACGAGTTGTTGCATTCCCGTGCTTCCGAAGTATACAAGGCGCTTAGCTGGAGGCATGACGTAACCTGGGCAACGAAACGGACGAAATTGAACAGTCGCATCACGTAGCTGCTCCCACGCCCACTGAACAGTTCCAGGACACGCCAGCAAATCTTATCGACGACGAGTGTTGATGACATAGTCGAACCGGATGCCTTGATCCACGAGGAAGCGATTCAGCAAGGTTGGCAGTGGTGGTCAATGTCTTCACGGTGATAGCTGACGAAACGTGTTGGCGAGTCGTTGCATTCCCGTGCTTCCGAAGTATGCAAGGCGCCAAGCTGGAGACATGAAGTAACCTGGGCAAAGAAACATAGGAAATCGAAGAGCCGCATCACGTAGCTGCTCCCACGCCCACTGAACAGTTCCGGGACACGCCAGTAGTTCTTAGCGACGGTGAGTGTTGATGACATAGTCGATCCGGATGCCTTGATCCACGAGGAAGCGATCCAGCAGGTTTGCCAGTGGTGGTCAAAGTCTTCACCGTGAAAGCTGACGAAACGTGTTGGCGAGTTGTTGCATTTCCGTGCTACCGAAGTATACAATTCGCTAAGCTGGAGGCATGAAGTAACCTGGGCAACGAAACGGACGAAATTGAAGAGTCGCATCACGTAGCGGCTCCCACGACCACAGAACAGTTCCGAGACAAGCCAGCAGTTTTTATCGACAAGTGTTGATGATATAGTCGATCCTGATGCCTTGATCCACGAGGAAGCGATCCAGCAAAGTTGCCAGTGGTGGTCGGCGTCTTCACCGTGAAAGCTTAATCAACGTGTTGGCGACTCGCTGCATTCCCGTGCTTTCGAAGTATACAAGGCGCTATGCTGGAGACATAAAGTAACCTGGGAAGGGAAACGGACGAAATTGAAGAGTCGCATCACGTAGCTGCTCCCACGCCCACTGAACAGTTCCAGGACATGCCAGCAATTCTTATCGACGACGAGTGTTGATGAAAAAGTCGATCCGGATGCCTTGATTCACGAGGAAGCGATCCAGCAGGGTTGCCAGTGGTGGTCAAAGTCTTCACCGGGGAAGCCGACGAAACGTGTTGGCTAGTCATTGCATTCCCGTGCTTCCGAAGAATACAAGGCGCTAAGCTGGAGGCATGAAGTAAACTGGGCAACGAAACGGACGAAATTGAAGAGCCGCATCACGTAGCTGCTCCCACGCCCACTGAACAGTTCCAGGACACGCCAGCAGTTCTTATCGACGACGAGTGTTGATGACAAAGTCGATGCAAATGCCTTGAACCGGGAGGTAACGATCCAGCAGGGTTGCCAGTGGTGGTCGAAGTCTTCACCGTGAAAGCTGAGGAAACGTAATGGCGAGTCGCTGCATTCCCGTGCTTTCGAAGTATACAAGGCGCTAAGCTGGGGACAGAAAGTAACCTGGGCAACGAAACGGACTAAATTGAAGAGCCGCATCACGTAGCTGCTCCCACGCCTACTGAACAGTTCCGGGACATTTCAGCAGTTCTTATCGACGACGAGTGTTGATGATATAGTCGATCTTGATGCCTTGATTCACGAGGAAGCGATCAGCAGTGTTCTCAGTGGTGGTCAAAGTCCACACCGTGAAAGCTGATGAAACGTGTTGGCGAGTCATTGCATTCCCGTGCTTCCGAAGTATGCAAGGTGCTAAGCTGGAGGCATGACGTAACCTGGGCAACGAAACGGACGAAATTGAACAGTCGCAGCATGTAGCTGCTCCCACGCCCACTGAACAGTTCCAGGACACGCCAGCAAATCTTATCGACGACGAGTGTTGATGGAAAAGTTGATCCGGATGCCTTGATCCACGAGGAAGCGATCCAGCAGGTTTGCCAGTGGTGGTCAAAGTCTTCACCGTGAAAGCTGACGAAACGTGTTGGCGAGTTGTTGCATTTCCGTGCTACCGAAGTATACAAGGCGCTAAGCTGGAGGCATGAAGTAACCTGGGCAACGAAACTGACGGAATTGAAGAGCCGCATCACGTAGCTGCTCCCACGCCTTCTGAACAGTTCCGGGACATTCCAGCAGTTCTTATCGACGACGAGTGTTGATGACAAAGTCGATGCAAATGCCTTGAACCGGGAGGTAACGATCCAACAGGGTTGCCAGTGGTGGTCGAAGTCTTCACCGTGAAAGCTGAGGAAACGTGTTGGCGAGTCGCTGCATTCCCGTGCTTTCGAAGTATACAAGGCGCTTAGCTGGGGACATAAAGTAACCTGGGAAGGGAAACGGACGAAATTGAAGAGTCGCATCACGTAGCGGCTCCCACGACCACAGAACAGTTCCGAGACACGCCAGCAATTTTTATCGACGACAAGTGTTGATGACATAGTCGAACCGGATGCCTTGATCCACGAGGAAGCGATCCAGCAAAGTTGCCAGTGGTGGTCGAAGTCTTCACCGTGAAAGCTTAATCAACGTGTTGGCGAGTCGCTGCATTCCCGTGCTTTCGAAGTATACAAGGCGCTAAGCTGGAGACTTAAAGTAACCTGGGAATGGAAACGGACGAAATTGAAGAGTCGCATCACGTAGCTGCTCCCACGCCCACTGAACAGTTCCAGGACATGCCAGCAATTCTTATCGACGACGAGTGTTGATGAAAAAGTCGATCCGGACGCCTTGATCCACGAGGAAGCGATCCAGCAGGGTTGCCAGTGGTGGTCAAAGTCTTCACCGTGAAAGCTGACGAAACGTGTTGGCTAGTCATTGCATTCCCGTGCTTCCGAAGTGTACAAGGCGCCAAGCTTGAGACATGAATGAACCTGGGCAAAGAAACGGAGGAAATCGAAGATACGCATCACGTAGCTGCTCTCACGCCCATTGAACAGTTCCGGGACACGGCAGTAGTTCTTATTGACGACGAGTGTTGATTACCTGGTCGATCCTGATGCGTTGATTTACGATGTAGCGATCAGCAGTGTTGTCAGTGGTGGTCAAAGTCTTCATCGTGAAAGCTGACGCATCGGGTTGGCCAGTCGTTGCATTCCCGTGCTTCCGAAATATACAACGCCCCAAGCTGGAGACATGATGTAACCTTGGCAAAGAAACGGACGAAATTGAAGATCCGCATCACGTAGCTGCTCCCACGTCCACTGAACAGTTCCAGGACACGCCAGCAGTTCTTATCGACGGCGAGTGTTGAAGACATAGTCGATCCGGATGCCTTGATCCACGAGGAAGTGATCCAGCAGGTTTGCCAGTGGTGGTTAAATTCTTCAATGTGAAAGCTGACGAAACGTGTTGGCGAGTTGTTGCATTCCCGTGCTTCCGAAGAATACAAGGCGCTAAGCTGGAGCCATGAAGTAACCTGGGCAACGAAACGGACGAAATTGAAGAGCCGCATCACGTAGCTGCTCCCACGCCCACTGAACAGTTCCAGGACACGCCAGCAGTTCTTATCGACGACGAGTGTTGATGACAAAGTCGATGCAAACGCCTTAAACCGGGAGGTAACGATCCAGCAGGGTTGCCAGTGGTGGTCGAAGTCTTCACCGTGAAAGCTGAGGAAACGTATTGGCGAGTCGCTGCATTCCCGTGCTTTCGAAGTATACAAGGCGTTAAGCTGGGGACAGAAAGTAACCTGGGAAGGGAAACGGACGAAATTGAAGAGTCGCATCACGTAGCGGCTCCCACGACCACAGAACAGTTCCGAGACACACCAGCAGTTTTTATCGACGACAAGTGTTGAAGAAATAGTCGAACCGGATGCCTTGATCCACGAGGAAGCGATCCAGCAAAGTTGCCAGTGGTGGTTGAAGTCTTCACCGTGAAAGCTTAATCAACGTGTTGGCGAGTCGCTGCATTGCCGTGCTTTTGAAGTATACAAGGCGCTAAGCTGGAGACATAAAGTAAGCTGGGAAGGGAAAAGGACGAAATTGAAGAGTCGCATCACGTAGCTGCTCCCACGCCCACTGAACAGTTCCAGGACATGCCAGCAATTCTTATCGACGACGAGTGTTGATGAAAAAGTCGATCCGGATGCCTTGATCCACGAGGAAGCTATCCAGCAAGGTTGGCAGTGGTGGTCAAAGTCTTCACGGTGAAAGCTGACGAAACGCGTTGGCTAGTCGTTGCATTCCCGTGCTTCCGAAGTTTACCAGGCGCCAAGCTGGAGACATGAAATTACCTGGGCAAAGACACGGACGAAATTGAACAGTCGCGTCACGTAGCTGCTCCCACGCCAACTGAACAGTTCCAGGACACGCCAGCAATTCTTATCGACGAGGAGTGTTGAAGGAAAAGTCGATCCGGATGCCTTGATCCACGAGGAAGCGATCCAGCAAGGTTGTCAGTGGTGGTCAAAGTCTTCACCGTGAAAGCTGACGAAACGGGTTGGCGAGTCGTTGCATTCCCGTGCTTCCGAAATATACAAGGCGCCAAGCTGGAGACATGAAGTAACCTGGGCAAAGATACGGACGAAATTGAAGAGCCGCATCACGTAGCTGCTCCCACGCCCACTGAACAGTTCCAGGACACGCCAGCAGTTCTTATCGACGACGAGTGTTGATGACAAAGTCGATGCAAACGCCTTAAACCGGGAGGTAACGATCCAGCAGGGTTGCCAGTGGAGGTCGAAGTCTTCACCGTGAAAGCTGAGGAAACGTATTGGCGAGTCGCTGCATTCCCGTGCTTTCGAAGTATACAAGGCGCTAAGCTGGGGACAGAAAGTAACCTGGGAAGGGAAACGGACGAAATTGAAGAGTCGCATCACGTAGCGGCTCCCACGACCACAGAACAGTTCCGAGACACGCCAGCAGTTTTTATCGACGACAAGTGTTGATGACATAGTCGAACCGGATGCCTTGATCCACGAGGAAGCGATCCAGCAAAGTTCCCAGTGGTGGTCGAAGTCTTCACCGTGAAAGCTTAATCAACGTGTTGGCGAGTCGCTGCATTCCCGTGCTTTCGAAGTATACAAGGCGCTAAGCTGGAGACATAAAGTAACCTGGGAAGGGAAAAGGACGAAATTGAAGAGTCGCATCACGTAGCTGCTCCCACGCCCACTGAACAGTTCCAGGACATGCCAGCAATTCTTATCGACGACGAGTGTTGATGAAAAAGTCGATCCGGATGCCTTGATCCACGAGGAAGCTATCCAGCAAGGTTGGCAGTGGTGGTCAAAGTCTTCACGGTGAAAGCTGACGAAACGCGTTGGCTAGTCGTTGCATTCCCGTGCTTCCGAAGTTTACAAGGCGCCAAGCTGGAGACATGAAATTACCTGGGCAAAGACACGGACGAAATTGAACAGTCGCATCACGTAGCTGCTCCCACGCCCACTGAACAGTTCCAGGACACGCCAGCAATTCTTATCGATGAGGAGTGTTGAAGGAAAAGTCGATCCGGATGCCTTGATCCACGAGGAAGCGATCCAGCAAGGTTGGCAGTGGTGGTCAATGTCTTCACGGAGAAAGCTGACGAAACGTGTTGGCGAGTCATTGCATTCCCGTGCTTCCGAAATATACAAGGCGCCAAGCTGGAGACATGAAGTAACCTGGGCAAAGAAACGGACGAAATTGAAGAGCCGCGTCACGTATCTGCTTCCACGCCCACTGAACAGTTCCGGGACACGCCAGTAGTTCTTATTGACGACGAGTGTTGATTACATAGTCGATCCTGATGCGTTGATTTACGATGTAGCGATCAGCACTGTTGTCAGTGGTGGTCAAAGTCTTCATCGTGTAAGCTGACGCATCGGGTTGGCGAGTCGTTGCATTCTCGTGCTTCCGAAATATACAAGGCCCCAAGCTGGAGACATGATGTACCCTGGGCAAAGAAACGGACGAAATTGAAGAGCCGCATCACGTAGCTGCTCCCACGTCCACTGAACAGTTCCAGGACACGCCAGCAGTTCTTATCGACGGCGAGTGTTGAAGACATAGTCGATCCGGATGCCTTGATCCACGAGGAAGTGATCCAGCAGGTTTGCCAGTGGTGGTCAAGGTCTTCAATGTGAAAGCTGACGAAACGTGTTGGCGAGTCGCTGCATTCCCGTGCTTTCGAAGTATACAAGGCGCTAGGCTGGGGACAGAAAGTAACCTGGGAAGGGAAACGGACGAAATTGAAGAGTCGCATCACGTAGCTGCTCCCACGCCCACTGAACAGTTCCAGGACACGCCAGCAAATTTTATCGACGACGAGTGTTGATGGAAAAGTTGATCCGGATGCCTTGATCCACGAGGAAGCGATCCAGCAAGGTTGGCAGTGGTGGTCAATGTCTTCACGGTGATAGCTGACGAAACGTGTTTGCGAGTCGTTGCATTCCCGTGCTTCCGAAGTATGCAAGGCGCCAAGCTGGAGACATGAAGTAACCTGGGCAAAGAAACATAGGAAATCGAAGAGCCGCATCATGTAGCTGCTCCCACGCCCACTGAACAGTTCCGGGACACGCCAGCAGTTCTTAGCGACGGCGAGTGTTGATGACATAGTCGATCCGGATGCCTTGATCCACGAGGAAGCGATCCAGCAGGTTTGCCAGTGGTGGTCAAAGTCTTCACCGTGAAAGCTGACGAAACGTGTTGGCTAGTCATTGCATTCCCGTGCTTCCGAAGTGTACAAGGCGCCAAGCTTGAGACATGAAGTAACCTGGGCAAAGAAACGGAGGAAATCGAAGATACGCATCACGTAGCTGCTCTCACGCCCACTGAACAGTTCCGGGACACGCCAGTAGTTCTTATTGACGACGAGTGTTGATTACATAGTCGATCCTGATGCGTTGATTTACGATGTAGCGATCAGCACTGTTGTCAGTGGTGGTCAAAGTCTTCATCGTGTAAGCTGACGCATCGGGTTGGCGAGTCGTTGCATTCCCGTGCTTCCGAAATATACAAGGCCCCAAGCTGGAGACATGATGTACCCTGGGCAAAGAAACGGACGAAATTGAAGAGCCGCATCACGTAGCTGCTCCCACGTCCACTGAACAGTTCCAGGACACGCCAGCAGTTCTTATCGACGGCGAGTGTTGAAGACATAGTCGATCCGGATGCCTTGATCCACGAGGAAGTGATCCAGCAGGTTTGCCAGTGGTGGTCAAGGTCTTCAATGTGAAAGCTGACGAAACGTGTTGGCGAGTCGCTGCATTCCCGTGCTTTCGAAGTATACAAGGCGCTAAGCTGGGGACAGAAAGTAACCTGGGAAGGGAAACGGACGAAATTGAAGAGTCGCATCACGTAGCGGCTCCCACGCCCACTGAACAGTTCCAGGACACGCCAGCAGTTCTTATTGACGACGAGTGTTGATGACATAGTCGATCCTGATGCCTTGATTCACGATGAAGCGATCAGCAGTGTTGACAGTGGTGGTCAAAGTCTTCAATGTGAAAGCTGACCAAACGTGTTGGCGAGTTGTTGCATTCCCGTGCTTCCGAAGAATACAAGGCGCTAAGCTGAAGGCATGAAGTAACCTGGGCAACGAAACGGACTAAATTGAAGAGCCGCATCACGTCGCTGCTCCCACGCCTACTGAACAGTTCCGGGACATTTCAGCAGTTCTTATCGACGACGAGTGTTGATTACATAGTCGATCCTGATGCGTTGATTTACGATGTAGCGATCAGCAGTGTTGTCAGTGGTGGTCAAAGTCTTCATCGTGAAAGCTGACGAAACGGGTTGGCGAGTCGTTGCATTCCCGTGCTTCCGAAATATACAAGGCCCCAAGCTGGAGACATGAAGTAACCTGGGCAAAGAAACGGACGAAATTGAAGAGTCGCATCACGTAGCTGCTCCCACGCCCACTGAACAGTTCCAGGACATGCCAGCAATTCTTATCCACGACGAGTGTTGATGAAAAAGTCGATCCGGATGCCTTGATCCACGAGGAAGCTATCCAGCAAGGTTGGCAGTGGTGGTCAAAGTCTTCACGGTGAAAGCTGACGAAACGCGTTGGCTAGTCGTTGCATTCCCGTGCTTCCGAAGTTTACAAGGCGCCAAGCTGGAGACATGAAATTACCTGGGCAAAGACATGGACGAAATTGAACAGTCGCATCACGTAGCTGCTCCCACGCCCACTGAACAGTTCCAGGACACGCCAGCAATTCTTATCGACGACGAGTGTTGAAGGAAAAGTCGATCCGGATTCCTTGATCCACGAGGAAGCGATCCAGCAAGGTTGGCAGTGGTGGTCAATGTCTTCACGGAGAAAGCTTACGAAACGTGTTGGCGAGTCGTTGCATTCCCGTGCTTCCGAAGAATACAAGGCGCTAAGCTGGAGGCATGAAGTAACCTGGGCAACGAAACGGACGAAATTGAAGAGCCGCGTCACGTAGTTGCTCCCACGCCCACTGAAGAGTTCCGGGACACGCCAGCAGTTCTTATTGACGACAAGTGTTGATGATATAGTCGATCCTGATGCCTTGATTCACGAGGAAGCGATCAGCAGTGTTGTCAGTGGTGGTCAAAGTCTTCACCGTGAAAGCTGACGAAACGTGTTGACGAGTTGTTGCATTCCCGTGCTTCCGAAGTATACAAGGCGCTTAGCTGGAGGCATGACGTAACCTGGGCAACGAAACGGACGAAATTGAACAGTCGCATCACGTAGCTGCTCCCACGCCCACTGAAGAGTTCCAGGACACGCCAGCAAATCTTATCGACGACGAGTGTTGATGACATAGTCGAACCGGATGCCTTGATCCACGAGGAAGCGATTCAGCAAGGTTGGCAGTGGTGGTCAATGTCTTCACGGTGATAGCTGACGAAACGTGTTGGCGAGTCGTTGCATTCCCGTGCTTCCGAAGTATGCAAGGCGCCAAGCTGGAGACATGAAGTAACCTGGGCAAAGAAACATAGGAAATCGAAGAGCCGCATCACGTAGCTGCTCCCACGCCCACTGAACAGTTCCGGGACACGCCAGTAGTTCTTAGCGACGGCGAGTGTTGATGACATAGTCGATCCGGATGCCTTGATCCACGAGGAAGCGATCCAGCAGGTTTGCCAGTGGTGGTCAAAGTCTTCACCGTGAAAGCTGACGAAACGTGTTGGCGAGTTGTTGCATTTCCGTGCTACCGAAGTACACAATTCGCTAAGCTGGAGGCATGAAGTAACCTGGGCAACGAAACGGACGAAATTGAAGAGTCGCATCACGTAGCGGCTCCCACGACCACAGAACAGTTCCGAGACAAGCCAGCAGTTTTTATCGACAAGTGTTGATGATATAGTCGATCCTGATGCCTTGATCCACGAGGAAGCGATCCAGCAAAGTTGCCAGTGGTGGTCGGCGTCTTCACCGTGAAAGCTTAATCAACGTGTTGGCGACTCGCTGCATTCCCGTGCTTTCGAAGTATACAAGGCGCTATGCTGGAGACATAAAGTAACCTGGGAAGGGAAACGGGCGAAATTGAAGAGTCGCATCACGTAGCTGCTCCCACGCCCACTGAACAGTTCCAGGACATGCCAGCAATTCTTATCGACGACGAGTGTTGATGAAAAAGTCGATCCGGATGCCTTGATTCACGAGGAAGCGATCCAGCAGGGTTGCCAGTGGTGGTCAAAGTCTTCACCGGGGAAGCTGACGAAACGTGTTGGCAAGTCATTGCATTCCCGTGCTTCCGAAGAATACAAGGCGCTAAGCTGGAGGCATGAAGTAAACTGGGCAACGAAACGGACGAAATTGAAGAGCCGCATCACGTAGCTGCTCCCACGCCCACTGAACAGTTCCAGGACACGCCAGCAGTTCTTATCGACGACGAGTGTTGATGACAAAGTCGATGCAAATGCCTTGAACCGGGAGGTAACGATCCAGCAGGGTTGCCAGTGGTGGTCGAAGTCTTCACCGTGAAAGCTGAGGAAACGTAATGGCGAGTCGCTGCATTCCCGTGCTTTCGAAGTATACAAGGCGCTAAGCTGGGGACAGAAAGTAACCTGGGCAACGAAACGGACTAAATTGAAGAGCCGCATCACGTAGCTGCTCCCACGCCTACTGAACAGTTCCGGGACATTTCAGCAGTTCTTATCGACGACGAGTGTTGATGATATAGTCGATCTTGATGCCTTGATTCACGAGGAAGCGATCAGCAGTGTTCTCAGTGGTGGTCAAAGTCCACACCGTGAAAGCTGACGAAACGTGTTGGCGAGTCGTTGCATTCCCGTGCTTCCGAAATATACAAGGCGCCAAGCTGGAGACATGAAGTAACCTGGGCGAAGAAACGGACGAAATTGAAGAGCCGCATCACGTAGCTGCTCCAACGCCCACTGAACAGTTCCAGGACACGCAAGCAGTTCTTATCGACGGCGAGTGTTGATGATATAGTCAATCTTGATGCCTTGATTCACGAGAAAGCGATCAGCAGTGTTGTCAGTGGTGGTCAAAGTCCACACCGTGAAAGCTGATGAAACGTGTTGGCGAGTCATTGCATTCCCGTGCTTCCGAAGTATGCAAGGCGCTAAGCTGGAGGCATGACGTAACCTGGGCAACGAAACGGACGAAATTGAACAGTCGCAGCATGTAGCTGCTCCCACGCCCACTGAACAGTTCCAGGACACGCCAGCAAATCTTATCGACGACGAGTGTTGATGGAAAAGTTGATCCGGATGCCTTGATCCACGAGGAAGCGATCCAGCAGGTTTGCCAGTGGTGGTCAAAGTCTTCACCGTGAAAGCTGACGAAACGTGTTGGCGAGTTGTTGCATTTCCGTGCTACCGAAGTATACAAGGCGCTAAGCTGGAGGCATGAAGTAACCTGGGCAACGAAACTGACGAAATTGAAGAGCCGCATCACGTAGCTGCTCCCACGCCTTCTGAACAGTTCCGGGACATTCCAGCAGTTCTTATCGACGACGAGTGTTGATGACAAAGTCGATGCAAATGCCTTGAACCGGGAGGTAACGATCCAACAGGGTTGCCAGTGGTGGTCGAAGTCTTCACCGTGAAAGCTGAGGAAACGTGTTGGCGAGTCGCTGCATTCCCGTGCTTTCGAAGTATACAAGGCGCTTAGCTGGGGACATAAAGTAACCTGGGAAGGGAAACGGACGAAATTGAAGAGTCGCATCACGTAGCGGCTCCCACGACCACAGAACAGTTCCGAGACACGCCAGCAATTTTTATCGACGACAAGTGTTGATGACATAGTCGAACCGGATGCCTTGATCCACGAGGAAGCGATCCAGCAAAGTTGCCAGTGGTGGTCGAAGTCTTCACCGTGAAAGCTTAATCAACGTGTTGGCGAGTCGCTGCATTCCCGTGCTTTCGAAGTATACAAGGCGCTAAGCTGGAGACTTAAAGTAACCTGGGAAGGGAAACGGACGAAATTGAAGAGTCGCATCACGTAGCTGCTCCCACGCCCACTGAACAGTTCCAGGACATGCCAGCAATTCTTATCGACGACGAGTGTTGATGAAAAAGTCGATCCGGATGCCTTGATCCACGAGGAAGCGATCCAGCAGGGTTGCCAGTGGTGGTCAAAGTCTTCACCGTGAAAGCTGACGAAACGTGTTGGCTAGTCATTGCATTCCCGTGCTTCCGAAGTGTACAAGGCGCCAAGCTTGAGACATGAATGAACCTGGGCAAAGAAACGGAGGAAATCGAAGATACGCATCACGTAGCTGCTCTCACGCCCATTGAACAGTTCCGGGACACGCCAGTAGTTCTTATTGACGACGAGTGTTGATTACCTAGTCGATCCTGATGCGTTGATTTACGATGTAGCGATCAGCAGTGTTGTCAGTGGTGGTCAAAGTCTTCATCGTGAAAGCTGACGCATCGGGTTGGCCAGTCGTTGCATTCCCGTGCTTCCGAAATATACAACGCCCCAAGCTGGAGACATGATGTAACCTGGGCAAAGAAACGGACGAAATTGAAGATCCGCATTACGTAGCTGCTCCCACGTCCACTGAACAGTTCCAGGACACGCCAGCAGTTCTTATCGACGGCGAGTGTTGAAGACATAGTCGATCCGGATGCCTTGATCCACGAGGAAGTGATCCAGCAGGTTTGCCAGTGGTGGTTAAATTCTTCAATGTGAAAGCTGACGAAACGTGTTGGCGAGTTGTTGCATTCCCGTGCTTCCGAAGAATACAAGGCGCTAAGCTGGAGCCATGAAGTAACCTGGGCAACGAAACGGACGAAATTGAAGAGCCGCATCACGTAGCTGCTCCCACGCCCACTGAACAGTTCCAGGACACGCCAGCAGTTCTTATCGACGACGAGTGTTGATGACAAAGTCGATGCAAACGCCTTAAACCGGGAGGTAACGATCCAGCAGGGTTGCCAGTGGTGGTCGAAGTCTTCACCGTGAAAGCTGAGGAAACGTATTGGCGAGTCGCTGCATTCCCGTGCTTTCGAAGTATACAAGGCGCTAAGCTGGGGACAGAAAGTAACCTGGGAAGGGAAACGGACGAAATTGAAGAGTCGCATCACGTAGCGGCTCCCACGACCACAGAACAGTTCCGAGACACACCAGCAGTTTTTATCGACGACAAGTGTTGAAGAAATAGTCGAACCGGATGCCTTGATCCACGAGGAAGCGATCCAGCAAAGTTGCCAGTGGTGGTTGAAGTCTTCACCGTGAAAGCTTAATCAACGTGTTGGCGAGTCGCTGCATTGCCGTGCTTTTGAAGTATACAAGGCGCTAAGCTGGAGACATAAAGTAAGCTGGGAAGGGAAAAGGACGAAATTGAAGAGTCGCATCACGTAGCTGCTCCCACGCCCACTGAACAGTTCCAGGACATGCCAGCAATTCTTATCGACGACGAGTGTTGATGAAAAAGTCGATCCGGATGCCTTGATCCACGAGGAAGCTATCCAGCAAGGTTGGCAGTGGTGGTCAAAGTCTTCACGGTGAAAGCTGACGAAACGCGTTGGCTAGTCGTTGCATTCCCGTGCTTCCGAAGTTTACCAGGCGCCAAGCTGGAGACATGAAATTACCTGGGCAAAGACACGGACGAAATTGAACAGTCGCATCACGTAGCTGCTCCCACGCCAACTGAACAGTTCCAGGACACGCCAGCAATTCTTATCGACGAGGAGTGTTGAAGGAAAAGTCGATCCGGATGCCTTGATCCACGAGGAAGCGATCCAGCAAGGTTGTCAGTGGTGGTCAAAGTCTTCACCGTGAAAGCTGACGAAACGGGTTGGCGAGTCGTTGCATTCCCGTGCTTCCGAAATATACAAGGCGCCAAGCTGGAGACATGAAGTAACCTGGGCAAAGATACGGACGAAATTGAAGAGCCGCATCACGTAGCTGCTCCCACGTCCACTGAACAGTTCCAGGACACGCCAGCAGTTCTTATCGACGGCGAGTGTTGAAGACATAGTCGATCCGGATGCCTTGATCCACGAGGAAGTGATCCAGCAGGTTTGCCAGTGGTGGTTAAATTCTTCAATGTGAAAGCTGACGAAACGTGTTGGCGAGTTGTTGCATTCCCGTGCTTCCGAAGAATACAAGGCGCTAAGCTGGAGCCATGAAGTAACCTGGGCAACGAAACGGACGAAATTGAAGAGCCGCATCACGTAGCTGCTCCCACGCCCACTGAACAGTTCCAGGACACGCCAGCAGTTCTTATCGACGACGAGTGTTGATGACAAAGTCGATGCAAACGCCTTAAACCGGGAGGTAACGATCCAGCAGGGTTGCCAGTGGTGGTCGAAGTCTTCACCGTGAAAGCTGAGGAAACGTATTGGCGAGTCGCTGCATTCCCGTGCTTTCGAAGTATACAAGGCGCTAAGCTGGGGACAGAAAGTAACCTGGGAAGGGAAACGGACGAAATTGAAGAGTCGCATCACGTAGCGGCTCCCACGACCACAGAACAGTTCCGAGACACACCAGCAGTTTTTATCGACGACAAGTGTTGAAGAAATAGTCGAACCGGATGCCTTGATCCACGAGGAAGCGATCCAGCAAAGTTGCCAGTGGTGGTTGAAGTCTTCACCGTGAAAGCTTAATCAACGTGTTGGCGAGTCGCTGCATTGCCGTGCTTTTGAAGTATACAAGGCGCTAAGCTGGAGACATAATGTAAGCTGGGAAGGGAAAAGGACGAAATTGAAGAGTCGCATCACGTAGCTGCTCCCACGCCCACTGAACAGTTCCAGGACATGCCAGCAATTCTTATCGACGACGAGTGTTGATGAAAAAGTCGATCCGGATGCCTTGATCCACGAGGAAGCTATCCAGCAAGGTTGGCAGTGGTGGTCAAAGTCTTCACGGTGAAAGCTGACGAAACGCGTTGGCTAGTCGTTGCATTCCCGTGCTTCCGAAGTTTACCAGGCGCCAAGCTGGAGACATGAAATTACCTGGGCAAAGACACGGACGAAATTGAACAGTCGCATCACGTAGCTGCTCCCACGCCAACTGAACAGTTCCAGGACACGCCAGCAATTCTTATCGACGAGGAGTGTTGAAGGAAAAGTCGATCCGGATGCCTTGATCCACGAGGAAGCGATCCAGCAAGGTTGTCAGTGGTGGTCAAAGTCTTCACCGTGAAAGCTGACGAAACGGGTTGGCGAGTCGTTGCATTCCCGTGCTTCCGAAATATACAAGGCGCCAAGCTGGAGACATGAAGTAACCTGGGCAAAGATACGGACGAAATTGAAGAGCCGCATCACGTAGCTGCTCCCACGCCCACTGAACAGTTCCAGGACACGCCAGCAGTTCTTATCGACGACGAGTGTTGATGACAAAGTCGATGCAAACGCCTTAAACCGGGAGGTAACGATCCAGCAGGGTTGCCAGTGGAGGTCGAAGTCTTCACCGTGAAAGCTGATGAAACGTATTGGCGAGTCGCTGCATTCCCGTGCTTTCGAAGTATACAAGGCGCTAAGCTGGGGACAGAAAGTAACCTGGGAAGGGAAACGGACGAAATTGAAGAGTCGCATCACGTAGCGGCTCCCACGACCACAGAACAGTTCCGAGACACGCAAGCAGTTTTATCGACGACAAGTGTTGATGACATAGTCGAACCGGATGCCTTGATCCACGAGGAAGCGATCCAGCAAAGTTCCCAGTGGTGGTCGAAGTCTTCACCGTGAAAGCTTAATCAACGTGTTGGCGAGTCGCTGCATTCCCGTGCTTTCGAAGTATACAAGGCGCTAAGCTGGAGACATAAAGTAACCTGGGAAGGGAAAAGGACGAAATTGAAGAGTCGCATCACGTAGCTGCTCCCACGCCCACTGAACAGTTCCAGGACATGCCAGCAATTCTTATCGACGACGAGTGTTGATGAAAAAGTCGATCCGGATGCCTTGATCCACGAGGAAGCTATCCAGCAAGGTTGGCAGTGGTGGTCAAAGTCTTCACGGTGAAAGCTGACGAAACGCGTTGGCTAGTCGTTGCATTCCCGTGCTTCCGAAGTTTACAAGGCGCCAAGCTGGAGACATGAAATTACCTGGGCAAAGACACGGACGAAATTGAACAGTCGCATCACGTAGCTGCTCCCACGCCCACTGAACAGTTCCAGGACACGCCAGCAATTCTTATCGATGAGGAGTGTTGAAGGAAAAGTCGATCCGGATGCCTTGATCCACGAGGAAGCGATCCAGCAAGGTTGGCAGTGGTGGTCAATGTCTTCACGGAGAAAGCTGACGAAACGTGTTGGCGAGTCGTTGCATTCCCGTGCTTCCGAAATATACAAGGCGCCAAGCTGGAGACATGAAGTAACCTGGGCAAAGAAACGGACGAAATTGAAGAGCCGCGTCACGTATCTGCTTCCACGCCCACTGAACAGTTCCGGGACACGCCAGCAATTCTTATCGACGACGAGTGTTGATGAAAAAGTCGATCCGGATGCCTTGATTCACGAGGAAGCTATCCAGCAAGGTTGGCAGTGGTGGTCAAAGTCTTCAAGGTGAAAGCTGAAGAAACGTGTTGGCGAGTTGTTGCATTCCCGTGCTTCCGAAGAATACAAGGCGCTAAGCTGGAGGCATGAAGTAACCTGGGCAACGAAACGAACGAAATTGAAGAGCCGCATCACGTAGCTGCTCCCACGCCTACGGAACAGTTCCGGGACATTCCAGCAGTTCTTATCGACGACGAGTGTTGATGATATAGTCGATCTTGATGCCTTGATTCACGAGGAAGCGATCAGCAGTGTTCTCAGTGGTGGTCAAAGTCCACACCGTAAAAGCTGACGAAACGTGTTGGCGAGTCGTTGCATTCCCGTGCTTCCGAAATATACAAGGCGCCAAGGTGGAGACATGAAGTAACCTGGGCAAAGAAACGGACGAAATTGAAGAGCCGCATCACGTAGCTTCTCCAACGCCCACTGAACAGTTCCGGGACATGCCAGCAGTTCTTATTGACGACGAGTGTTGATGGAAAAGTCGATCCGGATGCCTTGATCCACGAGGAAGCGATCCAGCAGGTTTGCGAGTGGTGGTCAAAGTCTTCACAGTTAAAGCTGACGAAACGTGTTGGCGAGTCGTTGCATCCCCGTGCTTCCGAAATATACAAGGCGCTAAGCTGGAGACATGAAGTAACCTGGGCAAAGAAATGGACGAAATTGAAGAGCCGCAACACGTAGCTGCTCCCACGCCCACTGAACAGTTCCAGGACACGCCAGCAGTCCTTATCGACAAAGAGTGTTGAGGACATAGTCGATCCGGATGGCTTGATCCACGAGAAAGCGATCCAGCAGGTTTGCGAGTGGTGGTCAGTCTTCACCGTGAAAGCTGACAAACCATGTTAGCGAGTCGTTGCATTCCCGTGCTTCCGAAGTATACAAGGCGCTAAGCTGGAGGCATGAAGTAACCTTGGCAAACAAACGGACGAAATTGAAGCGCCGCGTCACGTAGTTGCTCCCACGCCCACTGAACAGTTCCGGGACACGCCAGCAGTTCTTATTGACGACAAGTGCTGATGATATAGTCGATCCTGATGCCTTGATTCACGAGGAAGCGATCAGCAGTGTTGTCAGTGGTGGTCAAAGTCTTCACCGTGAAAGCTGACGAAACCTGTTGGCGAGTCGTTGCATTCCCGTGCTTCCGAAGTATGCAAGGCGCCAAGCTGGAGACATGAAGTAACCTGGGCAAAGAAACATAGGAAATCCAAGAGCCGCATCATGTAGCTGCTCCCACGCCCACTGAACAGTTCCGGGACACGCCAGCAGTTCTTAGCGACGGCGAGTGTTGATGACATAGTCGATCCGGATGCCTTGATCCACGAGGAAGCGATCCAGCAGGTTTGCCAGTGGTGGTCAAAGTCTTCACCGTGAAAGCTGACGAAACGTGTTGGCTAGTCATTGCATTCCCGTGCTTCCGAAGTGTACAAGGCGCCAAGCTTGAGACATGAAGTAACCTGGGCAAAGAAACGGAGGAAATCGAAGATACGCATCACGTAGCTGCTCTCACGCCCACTGAACAGTTCCGGGACACGCCAGTAGTTCTTATTGACGACGAGTGTTGATTACATAGTGGATCCTGATGCGTTGATTTACGATGTAGCGATCAGCACTGTTGTCAGTGGTGGTCAAAGTCTTCATCGTGTAAGCTGACGCATCGGGTTGGCGAGTCGTTGCATTCCCGTGCTTCCGAAATATACAAGGCCCCAAGCTGGAGACATGATGTACCCTGGGCAAAGAAACGGACGAAATTGAAGAGCCGCATCACGTAGCTGCTCCCACGTCCACTGAACAGTTCCAGGACACGCCAGCAGTTCTTATCGACGGCGAGTGTTGAAGACATAGTCGATCCGGATGCCTTGATCCACGAGGAAGTGATCCAGCAGGTTTGCCAGTGGTGGTCAAGGTCTTCAATGTGAAAGCTGACGAAACGTATTGGCGAGTCGCTGCATTCCCGTGCTTTCGAAGTATACAAGGCGCTAAGCTGGGGACAGAAAGTAACCTGGGAAGGGAAACGGACGAAATTGAAGAGTCGCATCACGTAGCGGCTCCCACGACCACAGAACAGTTCCGAGACACACCAGCAGTTTTTATCGACGACAAGTGTTGAAGAAATAGTCGAACCGGATGCCTTGATCCACGAGGAAGCGATCCAGCAAAGTTGCCAGTGGTGGTTGAAGTCTTCACCGTGAAAGCTTAATCAACGTGTTGGCGAGTCGCTGCATTGCCGTGCTTTTGAAGTATACAAGGCGCTAAGCTGGAGACATAAAGTAAGCTGGGAAGGGAAAAGGACGAAATTGAAGAGTCGCATCACGTAGCTGCTCCCACGCCCACTGAACAGTTCCAGGACATGCCAGCAATTCTTATCGACGACGAGTGTTGATGAAAAAGTCGATCCGGATGCCTTGATCCACGAGGAAGCTATCCAGCAAGGTTGGCAGTGGTGGTCAAAGTCTTCACGGTGAAAGCTGACGAAACGCGTTGGCTAGTCGTTGCATTCCCGTGCTTCCGAAGTTTACCAGGCGCCAAGCTGGAGACATGAAATTACCTGGGCAAAGACACGGACGAAATTGAACAGTCGCATGACGTAGCTGCTCCCACGCCAACTGTACAGTTCCAGGATACGCCAGCAATTCTTATCGACGAGGAGTGTTGAAGGAAAAGTCGATCCGGATGCCTTGATCCACGAGGAAGCGATCCAGCAAGGTTGTCAGTGGTGGTCAAAGTCTTCACCGTGAAAGCTGACGAAACGGGTTGGCGAGTCGTTGCATTCCCGTGCTTCCGAAATATACAAGGCGCCAAGCTGGAGACATGAAGTAACCTGGGCAAAGATACGGACGAAATTGAAGAGCCGCATCACGTAGCTGCTCCCACGCCCACTGAACAGTTCCAGGACACGCCAGCAGTTCTTATCGACGACGAGTGTTGATGACAAAGTCGATGCAAACGCCTTAAACCGGGAGGTAACGATCCAGCAGGGTTGCCAGTGGAGGTCGAAGTCTTCACCGTGAAAGCTGATGAAACGTATTGGCGAGTCGCTGCATTCCCGTGCTTTCGAAGTATACAAGGCGCTAAGCTGGGGACAGAAAGTAACCTGGGAAGGGAAACGGACGAAATTGAAGAGTCGCATCACGTAGCGGCTCCCACGACCACAGAACAGTTCCGAGACACGCCAGCAGTTTTTATCGACGACAAGTGTTGATGACATAGTCGAACCGGATGCCTTGATCCACGAGGAAGCGATCCAGCAAAGTTCCCAGTGGTGGTCGAAGTCTTCACCGTGAAAGCTTAATCAACGTGTTGGCGAGTCGCTGCATTCCCGTGCTTTCGAAGTATACAAGGCGCTAAGCTGGAGACATAAAGTAACCTGGGAAGGGAAAAGGACGAAATTGAAGAGTCGCATCACGTAGCTGCTCCCACGCCCACTGAACAGTTCCAGGACATGCCAGCAATTCTTATCGACGACGAGTGTTGATGAAAAAGTCGATCCGGATGCCTTGATCCACGAGGAAGCTATCCAGCAAGGTTGGCAGTGGTGGTCAAAGTCTTCACGGTGAAAGCTGACGAAACGCGTTGGCTAGTCGTTGCATTCCCGTGCTTCCGAAGTTTACAAGGCGCCAAGCTGGAGACATGAAATTACCTGGGCAAAGACACGGATGAAATTGAACAGTCGCATCACGTAGCTGCTCCCACGCCCACTGAACAGTTCCAGGACACGCCAGCAATTCTTATCGATGAGGAGTGTTGAAGGAAAAGTCGATCCGGATGCCTTGATCCACGAGGAAGCGATCCAGCAAGGTTGGCAGTGGTGGTCAATGTCTTCACGGAGAAAGCTGACGAAACGTGTTGGCGAGTCGTTGCATTCCCGTGCTTCCGAAATATACAAGGCGCCAAGCTGGAGACATGAAGTAACCTGGGCAAAGAAACGGACGAAATTGAAGAGCCGCGTCACGTATCTGCTTCCACGCCCACTGAACAGTTCCGGGACACGCCAGCAATTCTTATCGACGACGAGTGTTGATGAAAAAGTCGATCCGGATGCCTTGATTCACGAGGAAGCTATCCAGAAAGGTTGGCAGTGGTGGTCAAAGTCTTCAAGGTGAAAGCTGAAGAAACGTGTTGGCGAGTTGTTGCATTCCCGTGCTTCCGAAGAATACAAGGCGCTAAGCTGGAGGCATGAAGTAACCTGGGCAACGAAACGGACGAAATTGAAGAGCCGCATCACGTAGCTGCTCCCACGCCTACGGAACAGTTCCGGGACATTCCAGCAGTTCTTATCGACGACGAGTGTTGATGATATAGTCGATCTTGATGCCTTGATTCACGAGGAAGCGATCAGCAGTGTTCTCAGTGGTGGTCAAAGTCCACACCGTAAAAGCTGACGAAACGTGTTGGCGAGTCGTTGCATTCCCGTGCTTCCGAAGTGTACAAGGCGCCAAGCTGGAGACAAGAAGTTACCTGGGCAAAGAAACGGAAAAAATTGAAGAGCCGCATCACATAGCTGCTCCCACGCCCACTGAACAGTTCCGGGACACGCCAGCAGTTTTTATCGACGACGAGTGTTGATGACATAGTCGAACCGGATGCCTTGATCCACGAGGAAGCGATCCAGCAGGGTTGCCAGTGGTGGTCAAAGTCTTCACCGTGAAAGCTGACGAAACGTGTTGGCTAGTCATTGCATTCCCGTGCTTCCGAAGTGTACAAGGCGCCAAGCTTGAGACATGAAGTAACCTGGTCAAAGAAACGGAGGAAATCGAAGATACGCATCACGTAGCTTCTCTCACGCCCATTGAACAGTTCCGGGACACGCCAGCAGTTCTTATTGACGACGAGTGTTGATTACATATTCGATCCTGATGCGTTGATTTACGATGTAGAGATCAGCAGTGTTGTCAGTGGTGGTCAAAGTCTTCATCTTGAAAGCTGACGAAACGGGTTGGCGAGTCGTTGCATTCCCGTGCTTCCGAAATATACAAGGCCCCAAGCTGGAGACATGAAGTAACCTGGGCAAAGAAACGGACGAAATTGAAGAGCCGCATCACGTAGCTGCTCCCACGTCCACTGATCAGTACCAGGACACGCCAGCAGTTCTTATCGACGGCGAGTGTTGATGACATAGTCGATCCGGATGCCTTGATCCACGAGGAAGTGATCCAGCAGGTTTGCCAGTGGTGGTCAAAGTCTTCAACGTGAAAGCTGACGAAACGTGTTGGCGAGTTGTTGCATTCCCGTGCTTCCGAAGAATACAAGGCGCTAAGCTGGAGGCATGAAGTAACCTGGGCAACGAAACGGACGAAATTGAAGAGCCGCATCACGTAGCTGCTCCCACGCCTTCTGAACAGTTCCGGGACATTCCAGCAGTTCTCATCGACGACGAGTGTTGATGACAAAGTCGATGCTAATGCCTTGAACCGCGAGGAAGCGATCCAGCAGGGTTGCCAGTGGTGGTCAAAGTCTTCACCGTGAAAGCTTACGAAGCGTGTTGGCTAGTCGTTGCATTTCCGTGCTTCCGAAGTGTACAAGGCGCCAAGCTGGAGACATGAAGTAACATGGGCAAAGAAACGAAGGAAATCGATGAGCCGCATCACGTATCTGCTCCCACGCCCACTGAACAGTTCCGGGACACGCTCGCAGTTCTTATCGACGACGAGTGTTTATGACATAGTTGATCCGGATGCCTTGATCCAAGAGGAAGCGATCCAGCAGGGTTGCCAGTGGTGGTCAAAGTCTTCACCGTGAAAGCTGACGAAGCGTGTTGTCTAGTCGTTGCATTCCCGTGCTTCCGAAGTGTACAAGGCGCCAGGCTGGAGACATGAAGTAACCTGGGAAAATAAACGGAGGAATTCGAAGAGCCGCATCACGTAGCTGCTCCCTCGCCCACTGAACAGTTCCGGGACACGCCAGCTCCTTATCAATGAGCAGTGTTGATGACAAAGTCGATCCGGATGGCTTGATCCACGAGAAAGCGATCCAGCAGGTTTGCGAGTGGTGGTCAGTCTTCACCGTGAAAGCTGACAAAACGTGTTAGCGAGTCGTTGCATTCCCGTGCTTCCGAAGTATACAAGGCGCTAAGCTGGAGGCATGAAGTAACCTTGGCAAACAAACGGACGAAATTGAAGCGCCGCGTCACGTAGTTGCTCCCACGCCCACTGAACAGTTCCGGGACACGCCAGCAGTTCTTATTGACGACAAGTGCTGATGATATAGTCGATCCTGATGCCTTGATTCACGAGGAAGCGATCAGCAGTGTTGTCAGTGGTGGTCAAAGTCTTCACCGTGAAAGCTGACGAAACCTGTTGGCGAGTCGTTGCATTCCCGTGCTTCCGAAGTATGCAAGGCGCCAAGCTGGAGACATGAAGTAACCTGGGCAAAGAAACATAGGAAATCCAAGAGCCGCATCATGTAGCTGCTCCCACGCCCACTGAACAGTTCCGGGACACGCCAGCAGTTCTTAGCGACGGCGAGTGTTGATGACATAGTCGATCCGGATGCCTTGATCCACGAGGAAGCGATCCAGCAGGTTTGCCAGTGGTGGTCAAAGTCTTCACCGTGAAAGCTGACGAAACGTGTTGGCTAGTCATTGCATTCCCGTGCTTCCGAAGTGTACAAGGCGCCAAGCTTGAGACATGAAGTAACCTGGGCAAAGAAACGGAGGAAATCGAAGATACGCATCACGTAGCTGCTCTCACGCCCACTGAACAGTTCCGGGACACGCCAGTAGTTCTTATTGACGACGAGTGTTGATTACATAGTGGATCCTGATGCGTTGATTTACGATGTAGCGATCAGCACTGTTGTCAGTGGTGGTCAAAGTCTTCATCGTGTAAGCTGACGCATCGGGTTGGCGAGTCGTTGCATTCCCGTGCTTCCGAAATATACAAGGCCCCAAGCTGGAGACATGATGTACCCTGGGCAAAGAAACGGACGAAATTGAAGAGCCGCATCACGTAGCTGCTCCCACGTCCACTGAACAGTTCCAGGACACGCCAGCAGTTCTTATCGACGGCGAGTGTTGAAGACATAGTCGATCCGGATGCCTTGATCCACGAGGAAGTGATCCAGCAGGTTTGCCAGTGGTGGTCAAGGTCTTCAATGTGAAAGCTGACGAAACGTGTTGGCGAGTCGCTGCATTCCCGTGCTTTCGAAGTATACAAGGCGCTAAGCTGGGGACAGAAAGTAACCTGGGAAGGGAAACGGACGAAATTGAAGAGTCGCATCACGTAGCGGCTCCCACGACCACAGAACAGTTCCGAGGCACGCCAGCAGTTTTTATCGACGACAAGTGTTGATGACATAGTCGAACCGGATGCCTTGATCCACGAGGAAGCGATCCAGCAAAGTTGCCAGTGTTG
This sequence comes from Amblyomma americanum, assembly GCF_052857255.1. Classification (NCBI taxonomy): domain Eukaryota; kingdom Metazoa; phylum Arthropoda; class Arachnida; order Ixodida; family Ixodidae; genus Amblyomma; species Amblyomma americanum. The sequence continues at coordinate 193,617,507 of NC_135498.1, forward strand.
GTTGAAGTCTTCACCATGAAAGCTTAATCAACGTGTTGGCGAGTCGCTGCATTCCCGTGCTTTCGAAGTATACAAGGCGCTAGGCTGGAGACATAAAGTAACCTGGGAAGGGAAAAGGACGAAATTGAAGAGTCGCATCACGTAGCTGCTCCCACGCCCACTGAACAGTTCCAGGACATGCCAGCAATTCTTATCCACGACGAGTGTTGATGAAAAATTCGATCCGGATGCCTTGATCCACGAGGAAGCGATCCAGCAAGGTTGGCAGTGGTGGTCAATGTCTTCACGGAGAAAGCTGACGAAACGTGTTGGCGAGTCGTTGCATTCCCGTGCTTCAGAAGTGTACAAGGCGCCAAGCTGGAGACACGGAGTAACCTGGGCAAATAAACGGAGGAAATCGAAGATCCGCATCACGTAGCTGCTCCCACGCCCACTGAACAGTTCCAGGACACGCCAGCAGTTCTTATTGACGACGAGTGTTGATGACATAGTCGATCCTGATGCCTTGATTCACGATGAAGCGATCAGCAGTGTTGACAGTGGTGGTCAAAGTCTTCACCGTGAAAGCTGACGAAACAGGTTGGCGAGTCGTTGCATTCCCGTGCTTCCGAAATATACAAGGCGCCAAACTGGAGACATGAAGTAACCTGGGCAAAGAAACGGACGAAATTGAAGAGCCGCATCACGTAGCTGCTACCACGTCCACTGAACAGTTCCAGGACACGCCAGCAGTTCTTATCGACGGCGAGTGTTGATGACATATTCGATCCGGATGCTTTGATCCACGAGAAAGTAATCCAGCAGGTTTGCCAGTGGTGGTCAAAGTCTTCAATGTGAAAGCTGACCAAACGTGTTGGCGAGTTGTTGCATTCCCGTGCTTCCGAAGAATACAAGGCGCTAAGCTGGAGGCATGAAGTAACCTGGGCAACGAAACGGACTAAATTGAAGAGCCGCATCACGTCGCTGCTCCCACGCCTACTGAACAGTTCCGGGACATTTCAGCAGTTCTTATCGACGACGAGTGTTGATTACATAGTCGATCCTGATGCGTTGATTTACGATGTAGCGATCAGCAGTGTTGTCAGTGGTGGTCAAAGTCTTCATCGTGAAAGCTGACGAAACGGGTTGGCGAGTCGTTGCATTCCCGTGCTTCCGAAATATACAAGGCCCCAAGCTGGAGACATGAAGTAACCTGGGCAAAGAAACGGACGAAATTGAAGAGCCGCATCACGTAGCTGCTCCCATGTCCACTGAACAGTTCCAGGACACGCCAGCAGTTCTTATGGACGGCGAGTGTTGATGACAAATCGATCCGGATGCCTTGATCCACGAGGAAGTGATCCAGCAGGGTTGCCAGTGGTGGTCAAAGTCTTCACCGTGAAAGCTGACGAAACGTGTTGGCTAGTCATTGCATTCCCGTGCTTCCGAAGTGTACAAGGCGCCAAGCTTGAGACATGAAGTAACCTGGGCAAAGAAACGGAGGAAATCAAAGATACGCATCACGTAGCTGCTCTCACGCCCATTGAACAGTTCCGGGACACGCCAGAATTTCTTATTGACGACGAGTGTTGATTACATAGTCGATCCTGATGCGTTGATTTACGATGTAGCGATCAGCACTGTTGTCAGTGGTGGTCAAAGTCTTCATCGTGTAAGCTGACGCATCGGGTTGGCGAGTCATTGCATTCCCGTGCTTCCGAAATATACAAGGCCCCAAGCTGGAGACATGATGTACCCTGGGCAAAGAAACGGACGAAATTGAAGAGCCGCATCACGTAGCTGCTCCCACGTCCACTGAACAGTTCCAGGACACGCCAGCAGTTCTTATCGACGGCGAGTGTTGAAGACAGTCGATCCGGATGCCTTGATCCACGAGGAAGTGATCCAGCAGGTTTGCCAGTGGTGGTCAAGGTCTTCAATGTGAAAGCTGACGAAACGTGTTGGCGAGTCGCTGCATTCCCGTGCTTTCGAAGTATACAAGGCGCTAAGCTGGGGACAGAAAGTAACCTGGGAAGGGAAACGGACGAAATTGAAGAGTCGCATCACGTAGCGGCTCCCACGACCACAGAACAGTTCCGAGGCACGCCAGCAGTTTTTATCGACGACAAGTGTTGATGACATAGTCGAACCGGATGCCTTGATCCACGAGGAAGCGATCCAGCAAAGTTGCCAGTGTTGGTTGAAGTCTTCACCGTGAAAGCTTAATCAACGTGTTGGCGAGTCGCTGCATTGCCGTGCTCTCGATGTATACAAGGCGCTAAGCTGGAGACATAACGTAACCTGGGAAGGGAAAAGGACGAAATTGAAGAGTCGCATCACGTAGCTGCTCCCACGCCCACTGAACAGTTCCAGGACATGCCAGCAATTCTTATCCACGACGAGTGTTGATGAAAAAGTCGATCCGGATGCCTTGATCCACGAGGAAGCTATCCAGCAAGGTTGGCAGTGGTGGTCAAAGTCTTCACGGTGAAAGCTGACGAAACGCGTTGGCTAGTCGTTGCATTCCCGTGCTTCCGAAGTTTACAAGGCGCCAAGCTGGAGACATGAAATTACCTGGGCAAAGACACGGACGAAATTGAACAGTCGCATCACGTAGCTGCTCCCACGCCCACTGAACAGTTCCAGGACACGCCAGCAATTCTTATCGATGAGGAGTGTTGAAGGAAAAGTCGATCCGGATGCCTTGATCCACGAGGAAGCGATCCAGCAAGGTTGGCAGTGGTGGTCAATGTCTTCACGGAGAAAGCTGACGAAACGTGTTGGCGAGTCGTTGCATTCCCGTGCTTCCGAAATATACAAGGCGCCAAGCTGGAGACATGAAGTAACCTGGGCAAAGAAACGGACGAAATTGAAGAGCCGCGTCACGTATCTGCTTCCACGCCCACTGAACAGTTCCGGGACACGCCAGCAATTCTTATCGACGACGAGTGTTGATGAAAAAGTCGATCCGGATGCCTTGATTCACGAGGAAGCTATCCAGCAAGGTTGGCAGTGGTGGTCAAAGTCTTCAAGGTGAAAGCTGAAGAAACGTGTTGGCGAGTTGTTGCATTCCCGTGCTTCCGAAGAATACAAGGCGCTAAGCTGGAGGCATGAAGTAACCTGGGCAACGAAACGGACGAAATTGAAGAGCCGCATCACGTAGCTGCTCCCACGCCTACGGAACAGTTCCGGGACATTCCAGCAGTTCTTATCGACGACGAGTGTTGATGATATAGTCGATCTTGATGCCTTGATTCACGAGGAAGCGATCAGCAGTGTTCTCAGTGGTGGTCAAAGTCCACACCGTAAAAGCTGACGAAACGTGTTGGCGAGTCGTTGCATTCCCGTGCTTCCGAAGTATACAAGGCGCCAAGCTGGAGACAAGAAGTTACCTGGGCAAAGAAACGGAAAAAATTGAAGAGCCGCATCACATAGCTGCTCCCACGCCCACTGAACAGTTCCGGGACACGCCAGCAGTTTTTATCGACGACGAGTGTTGATGACATAGTCGAACCGGATGCCTTGATCCACGAGGAAGCGATCCAGCAGGGTTGCCAGTGGTGGTCAAAGTCTTCACCGTGAAAGCTGACGAAACGTGTTGGCTAGTCATTGCATTCCCGTGCTTCCGAAGTGTACAAGGCGCCAAGCTTGAGACATGAAGTAACCTGGTCAAAGAAACGGAGGAAATCGAAGATACGCATCACGTAGCTTCTCTCACGCCCATTGAACAGTTCCGGGACACGCCAGCAGTTCTTATTGACGACGAGTGTTGATTACATATTCGATCCTGATGCGTTGATTTACGATGTAGAGATCAGCAGTGTTGTCAGTGGTGGTCAAAGTCTTCATCTTGAAAGCTGACGAAACGGGTTGGCGAGTCGTTGCATTCCCGTGCTTCCGAAATATACAAGGCCCCAAGCTGGAGACATGAAGTAACCTGGGCAAAGAAACGGACGAAATTGAAGAGCCGCATCACGTAGCTGCTCCCACGTCCACTGATCAGTACCAGGACACGCCAGCAGTTCTTATCGACGGCGAGTGTTGATGACATAGTCGATCCGGATGCCTTGATCCACGAGGAAGTGATCCAGCAGGTTTGCCAGTGGTGGTCAAAGTCTTCAACGTGAAAGCTGACGAAACGTGTTGGCGAGTTGTTGCATTCCCGTGCTTCCGAAGAATACAAGGCGCTAAGCTGGAGGCATGAAGTAACCTGGGCAACGAAACGGACGAAATTGAAGAGCCGCATCACGTAGCTGCTCCCACGCCTTCTGAACAGTTCCGGGACATTCCAGCAGTTCTCATCGACGACGAGTGTTGATGACAAAGTCGATGCTAATGCCTTGAACCGCGAGGAAGCGATCCAGCAGGGTTGCCAGTGGTGGTCAAAGTCTTCACCGTGAAAGCTTACGAAGCGTGTTGGCTAGTCGTTGCATTTCCGTGCTTCCGAAGTGTACAAGGCGCCAAGCTGGAGACATGAAGTAACATGGGCAAAGAAACGAAGGAAATCGATGAGCCGCATCACGTATCTGCTCCCACGCCCACTGAACAGTTCCGGGACACGCTCGCAGTTCTTATCGACGACGAGTGTTTATGACATAGTTGATCCGGATGCCTTGATCCAAGAGGAAGCGATCCAGCAGGGTTGCCAGTGGTGGTCAAAGTCTTCACCGTGAAAGCTGACGAAGCGTGTTGTCTAGTCGTTGCATTCCCGTGCTTCCGAAGTGTACAAGGCGCCAGGCTGGAGACATGAAGTAACCTGGGAAAATAAACGGAGGAATTCGAAGAGCCGCATCACGTAGCTGCTCCCTCGCCCACTGAACAGTTCCGGGACACGCCAGCTCCTTATCAATGAGCAGTGTTGATGACAAAGTCGATCCGGATGGCTTGATCCACGAGAAAGCGATCCAGCAGGTTTGCGAGTGGTGGTCAGTCTTCACCGTGAAAGCTGACAAAACGTGTTAGCGAGTCGTTGCATTCCCGTGCTTCCGAAGTATACAAGGCGCTAAGCTGGAGGCATGAAGTAACCTTGGCAAACAAACGGACGAAATTGAAGCGCCGCGTCACGTAGTTGCTCCCACGCCCACTGAACAGTTCCGGGACACGCCAGCAGTTCTTATTGACGACAAGTGCTGATGATATAGTCGATCCTGATGCCTTGATTCACGAGGAAGCGATCAGCAGTGTTGTCAGTGGTGGTCAAAGTCTTCACCGTGAAAGCTGACGAAACCTGTTGGCGAGTCGTTGCATTCCCGTGCTTCCGAAGTATGCAAGGCGCCAAGCTGGAGACATGAAGTAACCTGGGCAAAGAAACATAGGAAATCCAAGAGCCGCATCATGTAGCTGCTCCCACGCCCACTGAACAGTTCCGGGACACGCCAGCAGTTCTTAGCGACGGCGAGTGTTGATGACATAGTCGATCCGGATGCCTTGATCCACGAGGAAGCGATCCAGCAGGTTTGCCAGTGGTGGTCAAAGTCTTCACCGTGAAAGCTGACGAAACGTGTTGGCTAGTCATTGCATTCCCGTGCTTCCGAAGTGTACAAGGCGCCAAGCTTGAGACATGAAGTAACCTGGGCAAAGAAACGGAGGAAATCGAAGATACGCATCACGTAGCTGCTCTCACGCCCACTGAACAGTTCCGGGACACGCCAGTAGTTCTTATTGACGACGAGTGTTGATTACATAGTGGATCCTGATGCGTTGATTTACGATGTAGCGATCAGCACTGTTGTCAGTGGTGGTCAAAGTCTTCATCGTGTAAGCTGACGCATCGGGTTGGCGAGTCGTTGCATTCCCGTGCTTCCGAAATATACAAGGCCCCAAGCTGGAGACATGATGTACCCTGGGCAAAGAAACGGACGAAATTGAAGAGCCGCATCACGTAGCTGCTCCCACGTCCACTGAACAGTTCCAGGACACGCCAGCAGTTCTTATCGACGGCGAGTGTTGAAGACATAGTCGATCCGGATGCCTTGATCCACGAGGAAGTGATCCAGCAGGTTTGCCAGTGGTGGTCAAGGTCTTCAATGTGAAAGCTGACGAAACGTGTTGGCGAGTCGCTGCATTCCCGTGCTTTCGAAGTATACAAGGCGCTAAGCTGGGGACAGAAAGTAACCTGAGAAGGGAAACGGACGAAATTGAAGAGTCGCATCACGTAGCGGCTCCCACGACCACAGAACAGTTCCGAGGCACGCCAGCAGTTTTTATCGACGACAAGTGTTGATGACATAGTCGAACCGGATGCCTTGATCCACGAGGAAGCGATCCAGCAAAGTTGCCAGTGTTGGTTGAAGTCTTCACCATGAAAGCTTAATCAACGTGTTGGCGAGTCGCTGCATTCCCGTGCTTTCGAAGTATACAAGGCGCTAGGCTGGAGACATAAAGTAACCTGGGAAGGGAAAAGGACGAAATTGAAGAGTCGCATCACGTAGCTGCTCCCACGCCCACTGAACAGTTCCAGGACATGCCAGCAATTCTTATCCACGACGAGTGTTGATGAAAAATTCGATCCGGATGCCTTGATCCACGAGGAAGCGATCCAGCAAGGTTGGCAGTGGTGGTCAATGTCTTCACGGAGAAAGCTGACGAAACGTGTTGGCGAGTCGTTGCATTCCCGTGCTTCAGAAGTGTACAAGGCGCCAAGCTGGAGACACGGAGTAACCTGGGCAAATAAACGGAGGAAATCGAAGATCCGCATCACGTAGCTGCTCCCACGCCCACTGAACAGTTCCAGGACACGCCAGCAGTTCTTATTGACGACGAGTGTTGATGACATAGTCGATCCTGATGCCTTGATTCACGATGAAGCGATCAGCAGTGTTGACAGTGGTGGTCAAAGTCTTCACCGTGAAAGCTGACGAAACAGGTTGGCGAGTCGTTGCATTCCCGTGCTTCCGAAATATACAAGGCGCCAAACTGGAGACATGAAGTAACCTGGGCAAAGAAACGGACGAAATTGAAGAGCCGCATAACGTAGCTGCTACCACGTCCACTGAACAGTTCCAGGACACGCCAGCAGTTCTTATCGACGGCGAGTGTTGATGACATATTCGATCCGGATGCTTTGATCCACGAGAAAGTAATCCAGCAGGTTTGCCAGTGGTGGTCAAAGTCTTCAATGTGAAAGCTGACCAAACGTGTTGGCGAGTTGTTGCATTCCCGTGCTTCCGAAGAATACAAGGCGCTAAGCTGGAGGCATGAAGTAACCTGGGCAACGAAACGGACTAAATTGAAGAGCCGCATCACGTCGCTGCTCCCACGCCTACTGAACAGTTCCGGGACATTTCAGCAGTTCTTATCGACGACGAGTGTTGATTACATAGTCGATCCTGATGCGTTGATTTACGATGTAGCGATCAGCAGTGTTGTCAGTGGTGGTCAAAGTCTTCATCGTGAAAGCTGACGAAACGGGTTGGCGAGTCGTTGCATTCCCGTGCTTCCGAAATATACAAGGCCCCAAGCTGGAGACATGAAGTAACCTGGGCAAAGAAACGGACGAAATTGAAGAGCCGCATCACGTAGCTGCTCCCATGTCCACTGAACAGTTCCAGGACACGCCAGCAGTTCTTATGGACGGCGAGTGTTGATGACAAATCGATCCGGATGCCTTGATCCACGAGGAAGTGATCCAGCAGGGTTGCCAGTGGTGGTCAAAGTCTTCACCGTGAAAGCTGACGAAACGTGTTGGCTAGTCATTGCATTCCCGTGCTTCCGAAGTGTACAAGGCGCCAAGCTTGAGACATGAAGTAACCTGGGCAAAGAAACGGAGGAAATCAAAGATACGCATCACGTAGCTGCTCTCACGCCCATTGAACAGTTCCGGGACACGCCAGAATTTCTTATTGACGACGAGTGTTGATTACATAGTCGATCCTGATGCGTTGATTTACGATGTAGCGATCAGCACTGTTGTCAGTGGTGGTCAAAGTCTTCATCGTGTAAGCTGACGCATCGGGTTGGCGAGTCATTGCATTCCCGTGCTTCCGAAATATACAAGGCCCCAAGCTGGAGACATGATGTACCCTGGGCAAAGAAACGAACGAAATTGAAGAGCCGCATCACGTAGCTGCTCCCACGTCCACTGAACAGTTCCAGGACACGCCAGCAGTTCTTATCGACGGCGAGTGTTGAAGACAGTCGATCCGGATGCCTTGATCCACGAGGAAGTGATCCAGCAGGTTTGCCAGTGGTGGTCAAGGTCTTCAATGTGAAAGCTGAAGAAACGTGTTGGCGAGTCGCTGCATTCCCGTGCTTTCGAAGTATACAAGGCGCTAAGCTGGGGACAGAAAGTAACCTGGGAAGGGAAACGGACGAAATTGAAGAGTCGCATCACGTAGCGGCTCCCACGACCACAGAACAGTTCCGAGGCACGCCAGCAGTTTTTATCGACGACAAGTGTTGATGACATAGTCGAACCGGATGCCTTGATCCACGAGGAAGCGATCCAGCAAAGTTGCCAGTGTTGGTTGAATTCTTCACCGTGAAAGCTTAATCAACGTGTTGGCGAGTCGCTGCATTGCCGTGCTCTCGATGTATACAAGGCGCTAAGCTGGAGACATAACGTAACCTGGGAAGGGAAAAGGACGAAATTGAAGAGTCGCATCACGTAGCTCCTCCCACGCCCACTGAACAGTTCCAGGACATGCCAGCAATTCTTATCCACGACGAGTGTTGATGAAAAAGTCGATCCGGATGCCTTGATCCACGAGGAAGCTATCCAGCAAGGTTGGCAGTGGTGGTCAAAGTCTTCACGGTGAAAGCTGACGAAACGCGTTGGCTAGTCGTTGCATTCCCGTGCTTCCGAAGTTTACAAGGCGCCAAGCTGGAGACATGAAATTACCTGGGCAAAGACACGGAAGAAATTGAACAGTCGCATCACGTAGCTGCTCCCACGCCCACTGAACAGTTCCAGGACACGCCAGCAATTCTTATCGACGACGAGTGTTGAAGGAAAAGTCGATCCGGATTCCTTGATCCACGAGGAAGCGATCCAGCAAGGTTGGCAGTGGTGGTCAATGTCTTCACGGAGAAAGCTTACGAAACGTGTTGGGGAGTCGTTGCATTCCCGTGCTTCAGAAGTGTACAAGGCGCCAAGCTGGAGACACGGAGTAACCTGGGCAAATAAACGGAGGAAATCGAAGATCCGCATCACGTAGCTGCTCCCACGCCCACTGAACAGTTCCAGGACACGCCAGCAGTTCTTATTGACGACGAGTGTTGATGACATAGTCGATCCTGATGCCTTGATTCACGATGAAGCGATCAGCAGTGTTGTCAGTGGTGGTCAAAGTCTTCATCGTGAAAGCTGACGAAACGGGTTGGCGAGTCGTTGCATTCCCGTGCTTCCGAAATATACAAGGCCCCAAGCTGGAGACATGAAGTAACCTGGGCAAAAAAACGGACGAAATTGAAGAGCCGCATCACGTAGCTGCTCCCATGTCCACTGAACAGTTCCAGGACACGCCAGCAGTTCTTATCGACTTCGAGTGTTGATGACATAGTCGATCCGGATGCCTTGATCCACGAGGAAGTGATCCAGCAGGTTTGCCAGTGGTGGTCAAAGTCTTCAACGTGAAAGCTGACGAAACGTGTTGGCGAGTTGTTGCATTCCCGAGCTTCCGAAGAATACAAGGCGCTAAGCTGGAGGCATGAAGTAACCTGGGCAACGAAACGGACGAAATTGAAGAGCCGCATCACGTAGCTGCTCCCACGCCTTCTGAACAGTTCCGGGACATTCCAGCAGTTATCATCGACGACGAGTGTTGATGACAAAGTCGATGCTAATGCCTTGAACCGCGAGAAAGCGATCCAGCAGGGTTGCCAGTGGTGGTCAAAGTCTTCACCGTAAAAGCTTACGAAGCGTGTTGGCTAGTCGTTGCATTTCCGTGCTTCCGAAGTGTACAAGTCGCCAAGCTGGAGGCATAAAGTAACCTGGGCAAAGAAACGGAGGAAATCGATGAGCCACATCACGTATCTGCTCCCACGCCCACTGAACAGTTCCGGGACACGCTCGCAGTTGTTATCGACGACGAGTGTTTATGACATAGTTGATCCGGATGCCTTGATCCAAGAGGAAGCGATCCAGCAGGGTTGCCAGTGGTGGTCAAAGTTTTCACCGTGAAAGCTGACGAAGCATGTTGGCTAGTCGTTGCATTCCCGTGCTTCCGAAGTGTACAAGGCGCCAGGCTGGAGACATGAAGTAACCTGGGCAAATAAACGGAGCAATTCGAAGAGCCGCATCACGTAGCTGCTCCCTCGCCCATTGAACAGTTCCGGGGCACGCCAGCAATTCCTATCGACGACGAGTGTTGATGACATAGTCGATCCGGATGTCTTGATGCACGAGGAAGCGATCCAGCAGGTTTGCCAGTGGTGGTCAGTCTTCACCGTGAAAGCTGACGAAACGTGTTAGCGAGTCGTTGCATTCCCGTGCTTCCGAAGTATACAAGGCGCTAAGCTGGAGGCATGAAGTAACCTGGGCAAAGAAACGGACGAAATTGAAGAGCCGCGTCACGTAGTTGCTCTCACGCCCACTGAAGAGTTCCGGGACACGCCAGCAGTTCTTATTGACGACAAGTGTTGATGATATAGTCGATCCTGATGCCTTGATTCACGAGGAAGCGATCAGCAGTGTTGTCAGTGGTGGTCAAAGTCTTCACCGTGAAAGCTGACGAAACGTGTTGACGAGTTGTTGCATTCCCGTGCTTCCGAAGTATACAAGGCGCTTAGCTGGAGGCATGACGTAACCTGGGCAACGAAACGGACGAAATTGAACAGTCGCATCACGTAGCTGCTCCCACGCCCACTGAACAGTTCCAGGACACGCCAGCAAATCTTATCGACGACGAGTGTTGATGACATAGTCGAACCGGATGCCTTGATCCACGAGGAAGCGATTCAGCAAGGTTGGCAGTGGTGGTCAATGTCTTCACGGTGATAGCTGACGAAACGTGTTGGCGAGTCGTTGCATTCCCGTGCTTCCGAAGTATGCAAGGCGCCAAGCTGGAGACATGAAGTAACCTGGGCAAAGAAACATAGGAAATCGAAGAGCCGCATCACGTAGCTGCTCCCACACCCACTGAACAGTTCCGGGACACGCCAGTAGTTCTTAGCGACGGCGAGTGTTGATGACATAGTCGATCCGGATGCCTTGATCCACGAGGAAGCGATCCAGCAGGTTTGCCAGTGGTGGTCAAAGTCTTCACCGTGAAAGCTGACGAAACGTGTTGGCGAGTTGTTGCATTTCCGTGCTACCGAAGTATACAATTCGCTAAGCTGGAGGCATGAAGTAACCTGGGCAACGAAACGGACGAAATTGAAGAGTCGCATCACGTAGCGGCTCCCACGACCACAGAACAGTTCCGAGACAAGCCAGCAGTTTTTATCGACAAGTGTTGATGATATAGTCGATCCTGATGCCTTGATCCACGAGGAAGCGATCCAGCAAAGTTGCCAGTGGTGGTCGTCGTCTTCACCGTGAAAGCTTAATCAACGTGTTGGCGACTCGCTGCATTCCCGTGCTTTTGAAGTATACAAGGCGCCAAGCTGGAGACACGGAGTAACCTGGGCAAAGAAACGGACGAGATTGAACAGCCGTATCACGTAGCTGCTCCCACGTCCACTGAACAGTTCCAGGACACGCCAGCAGTTCTTATCGACGGCGAGTGTTGATGACATAGTCGATCCGGATGCCTTGATCCACGAGGAAGCGATCCAGCAGGTTTGCCAGTGGTGGTCAAAGTCTTCACCGTGAAAGCTGACAAAACGTGTTGGCGAGTTGTTGCATTTCCGTGCTACCGAAGTATACAAGGCGCTAAGCTGGAGGCATGAATTAACCTGGGCAACGAAACGGACGAAATTGAAGAGCCGCATCACGTAGCTGCTCCTACGCCTACTGAACAGTTCCTGGACATTCCAGCAGTTCTTATCGACGACGAGTGTTGATGACAAAGTCGATGCAAATGCCTTGAACCGGGAGGTAACGATCCAGCAGGGTTGCCAGTGGCGGTCGAAGTCTTCACCGTGAAAGCTGACGAAACGTGTTGGCGAGTCGCTGCATTCCCGTGCTTTCGAAGTATACAAATCGCTAAGCTGGGGACATAAAGTAACCTGGGAAGGGAAACGGACGAAATTGAAGAGTCGCATCACGTAGCGGCTCCCACGACCACAGAGCAGTTCCGAGACACGCCAGCAGTTTTTATCGACGACAAGTGTTGATGACATAGTCGAACCGGATGCCTTGATCCACGAGGAAGCGATCCAGCAAAGTTGCCAGTAGCGGTCGAAGTCTTCACCGTGAAAGCTTAAGCAACGTGTTGGCGAGTCGCTGCATTCCCGTGCTTTCGAAGTATACAAGGCGCTAAGCTGGAGACATAAAGTAACCTGGGCAAAGAAACGGACGAAATTGAAGAGCCGCATCACGTAGCTGCTCCCACGTCCACTGAACAGTTCCAGGACACGCCAGCAGTTCTTATCGACGGCGAGTGTTGATGACATAGTCGATCCGGATGCCTTGATCCTCGAGGAAGTGATCCAGCAGGTTTGCCAGTGGTGGTCAAAGTCTTAAACGTGAAAGCTGACGAATGGTGTTGGCGAGTTGTTGCATTCCCGTGCTTCCGAAGAATACAAGGCGCTAAGCTGGAGGCATGAAGTAACCTGGGCAACGAAACGGACGAAATTGAAGAGCCGCATCACGTAGCTGCTCCCACGTCCACTGAAGAGTTCCAGGACACGCCAGCAGTTCTTATCGACGGCGAGTGTTGAAGACATAGTCGATCCGGATGCCTTGATCCACGAGGAAGCGATCCAGCAAGGTTGGCAGTGGTGGTCAATGTCTTCACGGAGAAAGCTGACGAAACGTTTTGGCGAGTCGTTGCATTCCCGTGCTACAGAAGTGTACAAGGCGCCAAGCTGGAGACACGGAGTAACCTGGGCAAAGAAACGGAGTAAATCGAAGATCCGCATCACGTAGCTGCTCCCACGCCCACTGAACAGTTCCGGGACATTCCAGCAGTTCTTATCGACGACGAGTGTTGATGACAAAATCGATGCAAATGCCTTGAACCGGGAGGTAACGATCCAGCAGGGTTGCCAGTGGTGGTCGAAGTCTTCACCGTGAAAGCTGAGAAAACGTGTTGGCGAGTCGCTACATTCCCGTGCTTTCGAAGTATACAAGGCGCAAAGCTGGGGACATAAATTAACCTGGGAAGGGAAACGGACGAAATTGAAGAGTAGCATCACGTAGCGGCTCCCACGACCACAGAACAGTTCCGAGACACGCCAGCAGTTTTTATCTATTACAAGTGTTGATGACATAGTCGAACCGGATGCCTTGATCCACGAGGAAGCTATCCAGCAAGGTTGGCAGTGGTGGTCAAAGTCTTCACGGTGAGAGCTGACGAAACGCGTTGGCGAGTCATTGCATTCCCGTACTTCCGAAGTATGCAAGGCGCCAAGCTTGAGACATGAAGTACCCTGGGCAAAGAAACGGAGGAATTCGAAGATACGCATCACGTAGCTGCTCACACGCCCATTGAACAGTTCCGTGACACGCCAGTAGTTCTTATTGACGACGAGTGTTGATTACATAGTCGATCCTGATGCGTTGATCCACGAGGAAGTGATCCAGAAGGTTTGCCAGTGGTGGTCAGTCTTCAATGTGAAAGCTGACGAAACGTTTTGGCGAGTTGTTGCATTCCCGTGCTTCCGAAGAATACAAGGCGCTAAGCTGGAGGCATGAAGTAACCTGGGCAACGAAACGGACTAAAGTGAAGAGCCGCATCACGTAGCTGCACCCACGGCTACTGAACAGTTCCGGGACATTTCAGCAGTTCTTATCGACGACGAGTGTTGATGATATAGTCGATCTTGATGCCTTGATTCACGAGGAAGCGATCAGCAGTGTTCTCAGTGGTGGTCAAAGTCTTCACCGTGAAAGCTGACGAAACGGTTTGGCGAGTCGTTGCATTTCCGTGCTTCCGAAATATACAAGGCGCCAAGCTGGAGACATGAAGTAAGCTGGGCAAAGAAACGGACGAAATTGAAGAGCCGCATGACGTAGCTGCTCCCACGCCCACTGAACAGTTCCAGGACACGCCAGCAGTTCTTATTGACGACGAGTGTTGATGACATAGTCGATCCTGATGCCTTGATTCACGATGAAGCGATCAGCAGTGTTGTCAGTGGTGGTCTAAGTCTTCACCGTGAAAGCTGACAAAACGTGTTGGCGAGTCGCTGCATTCCCGTGCTTTCGAAGTATACAAGGCGCTAAGCTGGAGGCATGAAGTAACCTGGGCAACGAAACGGACGAAATTGAAGAGCCGCATCACGTAGCTGCTCCAACGCCCACTGAACAGTTCCGGGACACGCCCGCAGTTCTTATCGACGACGAGTGTTGAAGGAAAAGTTGATCCGGATGCCTTGATCCACGAGGAAGCGATCCAGCAAGGTTGGCAGTGGGGGTCAATGTCTTCACGGAGAAAGCTGACGAATCGTGTTGGCGAGTCGTTGCATTCCCGTGCTTCCGAAATATACAAGGCGCCAAGCTGGAGACATGAAGTAACCTGGGCAAAGAAACGGACGAAATTGAAGAGCCGCATCACGTAGCTGCTCCCACGTCCACTGAACAGTTCCAGGACACGCCAGCAGTTCTTATCGACGGCGATTGTTGATGACATAGTCGATCCGGATGCCATGATCCACGAGGAAGCGATCCAGCAGGTTTGCCAGTGGTGGTCTAAGTCTTCACCGTGAAAGCTGACAAAACGTGTTGGCGAGTTGTTGCATTTCCGTGCTACCGAAGTATACAAGGAGCTAAGCTGGAGGCATGAAGTAACCTGGGCAACGAAACGGACGAAATTGAAGAGCCGCATCACGTAGCTGCTCCCACGCCTACTGAACAGTTCCTGGACATTCCAACAGTTGTTATCGACGACGACTGTTGATGACAAAGTCGACGCAAATGCCTTGAACCGGGAGGTAACGATCCAGCAGGGTTGCCAGTGGCGGTCGAAGTCTTCACCGTGAAAGCTGACGAAACGTGTTGGCGAGTCGCTGCATTTCCGTGCTTTCGAAGTATACAAATCGCTAAGCTGGGGACATAAAGAAACCTGGGAAGGGAAACGGACGAAATTGAAGAGTCGCATCACGTAGCGGCTCCCACGACCACAGAACAGTTCCGAGACACGCCAGCAGTTTTTATCGACGACAAGTGTTGATGACATAGTCGAACCGGATGCCTTGATCCACGAGGAAGCGATCCAGCAAAGTTGCCAGTTGTTGTCGAAGTCTTCACCGTGAAAGCTTAAGCAACGTGTCGGCAAGTCGCTGCATTCCCGTGCTTTCGAAGTATACAAGGCGCTAAGCTGGAGACATAAAGTAACCTGGGAAGGGAAACCGACGAAATTGAAGAGTCGCATCACGTAGCTGCTCCCACGCCCACTGAACAGTTCCAGGACATGCCAGCAATTCTTATCGACGACGAGTGTTGATGAAAAAGTCGGTCCGGATGCCTTGATTCACGAGGAAGCTATCCAGCAATGTTGGCAGTGGTGGTCAAAGTCTTCACGGTGAAAGCTGACGAAACGTGTTGGCGAGTCGTTGCATTCCCGTGCTTCAGAAGTGTACAAGGCGCCAAGCTGGAGACACGGAGTAACCTGGGCAAAGAAACGGAGGAAATCGAAGATCCGCATCACGTAGCTGCTCCCACGCCCACTGAACAGTTCCAGGACACGCCAGCAGTTCTTATTGACGACGAGTGTTGATGACATAGTCGATCCTGATGCCTTGATTCACGATGAAGCGATCAGCAGTGTTGTCAGTGGTGGTCAAAGTCTTCACCGTGAAAGCTGACGAAACGTGTTGGCTAGTCGTTGCATTCCCGTGCTTCCGAAGTGTACAAGGCGCCAAGCTGGAGACATGAAATTACATGGGCAAAGAAACGGACGAAATTGAACAGTCGCATCACGTAGCTGCTCCCACGCCCACTGAACAGTTCCAGGACACGCCAGCAATTCTTATCGACGACGAGTGTTGAAGGAAAAGTCGATCCGGATGCCTTGATCCACGAGGAAGCGATCCAGCAAGGTTGGCAGTGGTGGTCAATATCTTCACGGAGAAAGCTGACGCAACGTGTTGGCGAGTCGTTGCATTCCCGTGCTTCAGAAGTGTACAAGGCGCCAAGCTGGAGACACGGAGTAACCTGGGCAAAGAAACAGAGGAAATCGAAGATCCGCATCACGTAGCTGCTCCCACGCCCACTGAACAGTTCCAGGACACGCCAGCAGTTCTTATTGACGACGAGTGTTGATGACATAGTCGATCCTGATGCCTTGATTCACGATGAAGCGATCAGCAGTGTTGTTAGTGGTGGTCAAAGTCTTCACCGTGAAAGCTGACGAAACGGGTTGGCGAGTCGTTGCATTTCCGTGCTTCCGAAATATACAAGGCGCCAAGCTGTAGACATGAAGTAAGCTGGGCAATGAAACGGACGAAATTGAAGAGCCGCATGACGTAGCTGCTCCCACGTCCACTGAACAGTTCCAGGACACGCCAGCAGTTCTTATCGACGGCGAGTGTTGATGACATAGTCGATCCGGATGCCTTGATCCACGAGGAAGCGATCCAGCAGGTTTGCCAGTGGTGGTCAAAGTTATCACCGTGAAAGCTGAAGAAACGTGTTGGCGAGTTGTTGCATTTCCGTGCTTCCGAAATATACAAGGCGCCAAGCTGGAGACATTAAGTAACCTGGGCAATGAAACGGACGAAATTGAAGAGCCGCATCACGTAGCTGCTCCAGTGCCCACGGAACAGTACCAGGACACGCCCGCAGTTCTTATCGAAGACGAGTGTTGATGACATAGTTGATCCGGATGCCTTCATCCACAAGGAAGCGATCCAGCAGGGTTGCCAGTGGTGGTCAAAGTCTTCACCGTGAAAGCTGACGAAACGTGTTGGCTAGTCGTTGCATTCCCGTGCTTCCGAAGTGCACAAGGCGCCAAGCTGGAGACATGAAATTACATGGGCAAAGAAACGGACGAAATTGAACAGTCGCATCACGTAGCTGCTCCCACGCCCACTAAACAGTTCCAGGACATGCCAGCAATTCTTATCGACGACGAGTGTTGATGAAAAAGTCGATCCGGATGCCTTGATTCACGAGGAAGCTATCCAGCAAGGTTGGCAGTGGTGGTCAAAGTCTTCACGGTGAAAGCTGACGAAACGTGTTGGCGAGTCATTGCATTCCCGTACTTCCGAAGTATGCAAGGCGCCAAGCTGGAGACATGAAGTAACCTGGGCAAAGAAACGGACGAGATTGAAGAGCCGTATCACGTAGCTGCTTCCACGCCCACTGAACAGTTCCGGGACACGCCCTGCGTTCTTATCGACGACGAGTGTTGATGACATAGTTGATCCGGATGCCTTCATCCACAAGGAAGCGATCCAGCAGGGTTGCCAGTGGTGGTCAAAGTCTTCACCGTGAAAGCTGACGAAACGTGTTGGCTAGTCGTTGCATTCCCGTGCTTCCGAAGTGTACAAGGCGCCAAGCTGGAGACATGAAATTACATGGGCAAAGAAACGGACGAAATTGAACAGTCGCATCACGTAGCTGCTCCCACGCCAACTGAACAGTTCCAGGACACGCCAGCAATTCTTATCGACGACGAGTGTTGAAGGAAAAGTCGATCCGGATGCCTTGATCCACGAGGAAGCGATCCAGCAAGGTTGGCAGTGGTGGTCAATGTCTTCACGGAGAAAGCTGACGCAACGTGTTGGCGAGTCGTTGCATTCCCGTGCTTCAGAAGTGTACAAGGCGCCAAGCTGGAGACACGGAGTAACCTGGGCAAAGAAACGGAGGAAATTGAAGGTCCGCATCACGTAGCTGCTCCCCACGCCCACTGAACAGTTCCAGGACACGCCAGCAGTTCTTATTGACGACGAGTGTTGATGACATAGTCGATCCTGATGCCTTGATTCACGATGAAGCGATCAGCAGTGTTGTTAGTGGTGGTCAAAGTCTTCACCGTGAAAGCTGACGAAACGGGTTGGCGAGTCGTTGCATTTCCGTGCTTCAGAAATATACAAGGCGCCAAGCTGGAGACATGAAGTAAGCTGGGCAAAGAAACGGACGAAATTGAAGAGCCGCATGACGTAGCTGCTCCCACGCCCACTGAACAGTTCCAGGACACGCCAGCAGTTCTTATTGACGACGAGTGTTGATGACATAGTCGATCCTGATGCCTTGATTCACGATGAAGCGATCAGCAGTGTTGTCAGTGGTGGTCAAAGTCTTCACCGTGAAAGCTGTCGAAACGGGTTGGCGAGTCGTTGCATTCCCGTGCTTCCGAAATATACAAGGCGCCAAGCTGGAGACATGAAGTAACCTGGGCAAAGAAACGGACGAAATTGAAGAGCCGCATCACGTAGCTGCTCCCACGTCCACTGAACAGTTCCAGGACACGCCAGCAGTTCTTATCGACGGCGATTGTTGATGACATAGTCGATCCGGATGCCATGATCCACGAGGAAGCGATCCAGCAGGTTTGCCAGTGGTGGTCTAAGTCTTCACCGTGAAAGCTGACGAAACGTGTTGGCGAGTCGCTGCATTTCCGTGCTTTCGAAGTATACAAATCGCTAAGCTGGGGACATAAAGAAACCTGGGAAGGGAAACGGACGAAATTGAAGAGTCGCATCACGTAGCGGCTCCCACGACCACAGAACAGTTCCGAGACACGCCAGCAGTTTTTATCGACGACAAGTGTTGATGACATAGTCGAACCGGATGCCTTAATCCACGAGGAAGCGATCCAGCAAAGTTGCCAGTAGTGGTCGAAGTCTTCACCGTGAAAGCTTAAGCAACGTGTCGGCAAGTCGCTGCATTCCCGTGCTTTCGAAGTATACAAGGCGCTAAGCTGGAGACATAAAGTAACCTGGGAAGGGAAACCGACGAAATTGAAGAGTCGCATCACGTAGCTGCTCCCACGCCCACTGAACAGTTCCAGGACATGCCAGCAATTCTTATCGACGACGAGTGTTGATGAAAAAGTCGGTCCGGATGCCTTGATTCACGAGGAAGCTATCCAGCAAGGTTGGCAGTGGTGGTCAAAGTCTTCACGGTGAAAGCTGACGAAACGTGTTGGCTAGTCGTTGCATTCCCGTGCTTCAGAAGTGTACAAGGCGCCAAGCTGGAGACACGGAGTAACCTGGGCAAAGAAACGGAGGAAATCGAAGATCCGCATCACGTAGCTGCTCCCACGCCCACTGAACAGTTCCAGGACACGCCAGCAGTTCTTATTGACGACGAGTGTTGATGACATAGTCGATCCTGATGCCTTGATTCACGATGAAGCGATCAGCAGTGTTGTCAGTGGTGGTCAAAGTCTTCACCGTGAAAGCTGACGAAACGTGTTGGCTAGTCGTTGCATTCCCGTGCTTCCGAAGTGTACAAGGCGCCAAGCTGGAGACATGAAATTACATGGGCAAAGAAACGGACGAAATTGAACAGTCGCATCACGTAGCTGCTCCCACGCCCACTGAACAGTTCCAGGACACGCCAGCAATTCTTATCGACGACGAGTGTTGAAGGAAAAGTCGATCCGGATGCCTTGATCCACGAGGAAGCGATCCAGCAAGGTTGGCAGTGGTGGTCAATATCTTCACGGAGAAAGCTGACGCAACGTGTTGGCGAGTCGTTGCATTCCCGTGCTTCAGAAGTGTACAAGGCGCCAAGCTGGAGACACGGAGTAACCTGGGCAAAGAAACAGAGGAAATCGAAGATCCGCATCACGTAGCTGCTCCCACGCCCACTGAACAGTTCCAGGACACGCCAGCAGTTCTTATTGACGACGAGTGTTGATGACATAGTCGATCCTGATGCCTTGATTCACGATGAAGCGATCAGCAGTGTTGTTAGTGGTGGTCAAAGTCTTCACCGTGAAAGCTGACGAAACGGGTTGGCGAGTCGTTGCATTTCCGTGCTTCCGAAATATACAAGGCGCCAAGCTGTAGACATGAAGTAAGCTGGGCAATGAAACGGACGAAATTGAAGAGCCGCATGACGTAGCTGCTCCCACGTCCACTGAACAGTTCCAGGACACGCCAGCAGTTCTTATCGACGGCGAGTGTTGATGACATAGTCGATCCGGATGCCTTGATCCACGAGGAAGCGATCCAGCAGGT
This sequence comes from Amblyomma americanum, assembly GCF_052857255.1. Lineage (NCBI taxonomy): Eukaryota > Metazoa > Arthropoda > Arachnida > Ixodida > Ixodidae > Amblyomma > Amblyomma americanum. Next base: position 193,637,661 of record NC_135498.1, read on the forward strand.
TTGCCAGTGGTGGTCAAAGTTATCACCGTGAAAGCTGAAGAAACGTGTTGGCGAGTTGTTGCATTTCCGTGCTTCCGAAATATACAAGGCGCCAAGCTGGAGACATGAAGTAACCTGGGCAATGAAACGGACGAAATTGAAGAGCCGCATCACGTAGCTGCTCCAGCGCCCACGGAACAGTACCAGGACACGCCCGCAGTTCTTAACGAAGAGGAGTGTTGATCACATAGTTGATCCGGATGCCTTCATCCACAAGGAAGCGATCCAGCAGGGTTGCCAGTGGTGGTCAAAGTCTTCACCGTGAAAGCTGACGAAACGTGTTGGCTAGTCGTTGCATTCCCGTGCTTCCGAAGTGTACAAGGCGCCAAGCTGGAGACATGAAATTACATGGGCAAAGAAACGGACGAAATTGAACAGTCGCATCACGTAGCTGCTCCCACGCCCACTAAACAGTTCCAGGACATGCCAGCAATTCTTATCGACGACGAGTGTTGATGAAAAAGTCGATCCGGATGCCTTGATTCACGAGGAAGCTATCCAGCAAGGTTGGCAGAGGTGGTCAAAGTCTTGACGGTGAAAGCTGACGAAACGTGTTGGCGAGTCATTGCATTCCCGTACTTCCGAAGTATGCAAGGCGCCAAGCTGGAGACATGAAGTAACCTGGGCAAAGAAACGGACGAGATTGAAGAGCCGTATCACGTAGCTGCTTCCACGCCCACTGAACAGTTCCGGGACACGCCCGCAGTTCTTATCGACGACGAGTGTTGATGACATAGTTGATCCGGATGCCTTCATCCACAAGGAAGCGATCCAGCAGGGTTGCCAGTGGTGGTCAAAGTCTTCACCGTGAAAGCTGACGAAACGTGTTGGCTAGTCGTTGCATTCCCGTGCTTCCGAAGTGTACAAGGCGCCAAGCTGGAGACATGAAATTACATGGGCAAAGAAACGGACGAAATTGAACAGTCGCATCACGTAGCTGCTCCCATGCCCACTGAACAGTTCCAGGACACGCCAGCAATTCTTATCGACGACGAGTGTTGAAGGAAAAGTCGATTCGGATGCCTTGATCCACGAGGAAGCGATCCAGCAAGGTTGGCAGTGGTGGTCAATGTCTTCACGGAGAAAGCTGACGCAACGTGTTGGCGAGTCGTTGCATTCCCGTGCTTCAGAAGTGTACAAGGCGCCAAGCTGGAGACACGGAGTAACCTGGGCAAAGAAACGGACGAAATTGAAGAGCCGCATGACGTAGCTGCTCCCACGCCCACTGAACAGTTCCAGGACACGCCAGAAGTTCTTATTGACGACGAGTGTTGATGACATAGTCGATCCTGATGCCTTGATTCACGATGAAGCGATCAGCAGTGTTGTCAGTGGTGGTCAAAGTCTTCACCGTGAAAGCTGTCGAAACGGGTTGGGGAGTCGTTGCATTCCCGTGCTTCCGAAATATACAAGGCGCCAAGCTGGAGACATGAAGTAACCTGGGCAAAGAAACGGACGAAATTGAAGAGCCGCATCACGTAGCTGCTCCCACGTCCACCGAACAGTTCCAGGACACGCCAGCAGTTCTTATCGACGGCGAGTGTTGATGACATAGTCGATCCGGATGCCTTGATCCACGAGGAAGCGATCCAGCAGGTTTGCCAGTGGTGGTCTAAGTCTTCACCGTGAAAGCTGACAAAACGTGTTGGCGAGTCGCTGCATTCCCGTGCTTTCGAAGTATACAAGGCGCTAAGCTGGAGGCATGAAGTAACCTGGGCAACGAAACGGACGAAATTGAAGAGCCGCATCACGTAGCTGCTCCAACGCCCACTGAACAGTTCCAGGACACGCAAGCAGTTCTTATCGACGGCGAGTGTTGATGATATAGTCGATCTTGATGCCTTGATTCACGAGAAAGCGATCAGCAGTGTTGTCAGTGGTGGTCAAAGTCCACACCGTGAAAGCTGACGAAACGTGTTGGCGAGTCATTGCATTCCCGTACTTCCGAAGTATGCAAGGCGCCAAGCTGGAGACATGAAGTAACCTGGGCAAAGAAACGGACGAGATTGAACAGCCGTATCACGTAGCTGCTTCCACGCCCACTGAACAGTTCCGGGACACGCCCGCAGTTCTTATCGACGACGAGTGTTGAAGGAAAAGTCGATCCGGATGCCTTGATCCACGAGGAAGCGATCCAGCAAGGTTGGCAGTGGGGGTCAATGTCTTCACGGAGAAAGCTGACGAATCGTGTTGGCGAGTCGTTGCATTCCCGTGCTTCAGAAGTGTACAAGGTGCCAAGCTGGAGACACGGAGTAACCTGGGCAAAGAAATGGAGGAAATCGAAAATCCGCATCACGTAGCTGCTCCCACGCCCACTGAACAGTTCCAGGACACGCCAGCAGTTCTTATTGACGACGAGTGTTGATGACATAGTCGATCCTGATGCCTTGATTCACGATGAAGCGATCAGCAGTGTTGTCAGTGGTGGTCAAAGTCTTCACCGTGAAAGCTGTCGAAACGGGTTGGCGAGTCGTTGCATTCCCGTGCTTCCGAAATATACAAGGCGCCAAGCTGGAGACATGAAGTAACCTGGGCAAAGAAACGGACGAAATTGAAGAGCCGCATCACGTAGCTGCTCCCACGTCCACTGAACAGTTCCAGGACACGCCAGCAGTTCTTATCGACGGCGATTGTTGATGACATAGTCGATCCGGATGCCTTGATCCACGAGGAAGCGATCCAGCAGGTTTGCCAGTGGTGGTCTAAGTCTTCACCGTGAAAGCTGACAAAACGTGTTGGCGAGTTGTTGCATTTCCGTGCTACCGAAGTATACAAGGAGCTAAGCTGGAGGCATGAAGTAACCTGGGCAACGAAACGGACGAAATTGAAGAGCCGCATCACGTAGCTGCTCCCACGCCTACTGAACAGTTCCTGGACATTCCAGCAGTTCTTATCGACGACGACTGTTGATGACAAAGTCGACGCAAATGCCTTGAACCGGGAGGTAACGATCCAGCAGGGTTGCCAGTGGCGGTCGAAGTCTTCACCGTGAAAGCTGACGAAACGTGTTGGCGAGTCGCTGCATTCCCGTGCTTTCGAAGTATACAAATCGCTAAGCTGGGGACATAAAGAAACCTGGGAAGGGAAACGGACGAAATTGAAGAGTCGCATCACGTAGCGGCTCCCACGACCACAGAACAGTTCCGAGACACGCCAGCAGTTCTTATTGACGACGAGTGTTGATGACATAGTCGATCCTGATGCCTTGATTCACGATGAAGCGATCAGCAGTGTTGTCAGTGGTGGTCAAAGTCTTCACCGTGAAAGCTGACGAAACGTGTTGGCTAGTCGTTGCATTCCCGTGCTTCCGAAGTGTACAAGGCGCCAAGCAGGAGACATGAAATTACATGGGCAAAGAAACGGACGAAATTGAACAGTCGCATCACGTAGCTGCTCCCACGCCCACTGAACAGTTCCAGGACACGCCAGCAATTATTATCGACGACGAGTGTTGAAGGAAAAGTCGATCCGGATGCCTTGATCCACGAGGAAGCGATCCAGCAAGGTTGGCAGTGGTGGTCAATATCTTCACGGAGAAAGCTGACGCAACGTGTTGGCGAGTCGTTGCATTCCCGTGCTTCAGAAGTGTACAAGGCGCCAAGCTGGAGACACGGAGTAACCTGGGCAAAGAAACAGAGGAAATCGAAGATCCGCATCACGTAGCTGCTCCCACGCCCACTGAACAGTTCCAGGACACGCCAGCAGTTCTTATTGACGACGAGTGTTGATGACATAGTCGATCCTGATGCCTTGATTCACGATGAAGCGATCAGCAGTGTTGTTAGTGGTGGTCAAAGTCTTCACCGTGAAAGCTGACGAAACGGGTTGGCGAGTCGTTGCATTTCCGTGCTTCCGAAATATACAAGGCGCCAAGCTGTAGACATGAAGTAAGCTGGGCAATGAAACGGACGAAATTGAAGAGCCGCATGACGTAGCTGCTCCCACGTCCACTGAACAGTTCCAGGACACGCCAGCAGTTCTTATCGACGGCGAGTGTTGATGACATAGTCGATCCGGATGCCTTGATCCACGAGGAAGCGATCCAGCAGGTTTGCCAGTGGTGGTCAAAGTTATCACCGTGAAAGCTGAAGAAACGTGTTGGCGAGTTGTTGCATTTCCGTGCTTCCGAAATATACAAGGCGCCAAGCTGGAGACATGAAGTAACCTGGGCAATGAAACGGACGAAATTGAAGAGCCGCATCACGTAGCTGCTCCAGCGCCCACGGAACAGTACCAGGACACGCCCGCAGTTCTTATCGAAGAGGAGTGTTGATCACATAGTTGATCCGGATGCCTTCATCCACAAGGAAGCGATCCAGCAGGGTTGCCAGTGGTGGTCAAAGTCTTCACCGTGAAAGCTGACGAAACGTGTTGGCTAGTCGTTGCATTCCCGTGCTTCCGAAGTGTACAAGGCGCCAAGCTGGAGACATGAAATTACATGGGCAAAGAAACGGACGAAATTGAACAGTCGCATCACGTAGCTGCTCCCACGCCCACTAAACAGTTCCAGGACATGCCAGCAATTCTTATCGACGACGAGTGTTGATGAAAAAGTCGATCCGGATACCTTGATTCACGAGGAAGCTATCCAGCAAGGTTGGCAGTGGTGGTCAAAGTCTTGACGGTGAAAGCTGTCGAAACGTGTTGGCGAGTCATTGCATTCCCGTACTTTCGAAGTATGCAAGGCGCCAAGCTGGAGACATGAAGTAACCTGGGCAAAGAAACGGACGAGATTGAAGAGCCGTATCACGTAGCTGCTTCCACGCCCACTGAACAGTTCCGGGACACGCCCGCAGTTCTTATCGACGACGAGTGTTGATGACATAGTTGATCCGGATGCCTTCATCCACAAGGAAGCGATCCAGCAGGGTTGCCAGTGGTGGTCAAAGTCTTCACCGTGAAAGCTGACGAAACGTGTTGGCTAGTCGTTGCATTCCCGTGCTTCCGAAGTGTACAAGGCGCCAAGCTGGAGACATGAAATTACATGGGCAAAGAAACGGACGAAATTGAACAGTCGCATCACGTAGCTGCTCCCATGCCCACTGAACAGTTCCAGGACACGCCAGCAATTCTTATCGACGACGAGTGTTGAAGGAAAAGTCGATCCGGATGCCTTGATCCACGAGGAAGCGATCCAGCAAGGTTGGCAGTGGTGGTCAATGTCTTCACGGAGAAAGCTGACGCAACGTGTTGGCGAGTCGTTGCATTCCCGTGCTTCAGAAGTGTACAAGGCGCCAAGCTGGAGACACGGAGTAACCTGGGCAAAGAAACGGACGAAATTGAAGAGCCGCATGACGTAGCTGCTCCCACGCCCACTGAACAGTTCCAGGACACGCCAGAAGTTCTTATTGACGACGAGTGTTGATGACATAGTCGATCCTGATGCCTTGATTCACGATGAAGCGATCAGCAGTGTTGTCAGTGGTGGTCAAAGTCTTCACCGTGAAAGCTGTCGAAACGGGTTGGGGAGTCGTTGCATTCCCGTGCTTCCGAAATATACAAGGCGCCAAGCTGGAGACATGAAGTAACCTGGGCAAAGAAACGGACGAAATTGAAGAGCCGCATCACGTAGCTGCTCCCACGTCCACCGAACAGTTCCAGGACACGCCAGCAGTTCTTATCGACGGCGAGTGTTGATGACATAGTCGATCCGGATGCCTTGATCCACGAGGAAGCGATCCAGCAGGTTTGCCAGTGGTGGTCTAAGTCTTCACCGTGAAAGCTGACAAAACGTGTTGGCGAGTCGCTGCATTCCCGTGCTTTCGAAGTATACAAGGCGCTAAGCTGGAGGCATGAAGTAACCTGGGCAACGAAACGGACGAAATTGAAGAGCCGCATCACGTAGCTGCTCCAACGCCCACTGAACAGTTCCAGGACACGCAAGCAGTTCTTATCGACGGCGAGTGTTGATGATATAGTCGATCTTGATGCCTTGATTCACGAGAAAGCGATCAGCAGTGTTGTCAGTGGTGGTCAAAGTCCACACCGTGAAAGCTGACGAAACGTGTTGGCGAGTCATTGCATTCCCGTACTTCCGAAGTATGCAAGGCGCCAAGCTGGAGACATGAAGTAACCTGGGCAAAGAAACGGACGAGATTGAACAGCCGTATCACGTAGCTGCTTCCACGCCCACTGAACAGTTCCGGGACACGCCCGCAGTTCTTATCGACGACGAGTGTTGAAGGAAAAGTCGATCCGGATGCCTTGATCCACGAGGAAGCGATCCAGCAAGGTTGGCAGTGGGGGTCAATGTCTTCACGGAGAAAGCTGACGAATCGTGTTGGCGAGTCGTTGCATTCCCGTGCTTCAGAAGTGTACAAGGTGCCAAGCTGGAGACACGGAGTAACCTGGGCAAAGAAATGGAGGAAATCGAAGATCCGCATCACGTAGCTGCTCCCACGCCCACTGAACAGTTCCAGGACACGCCAGCAGTTCTTATTGACGACGAGTGTTGATGACATAGTCGATCCTGATGCCTTGATTCACGATGAAGCGATCAGCAGTGTTGTCAGTGGTGGTCAAAGTCTTCACCGTGAAAGCTGTCGAAACAGGTTGGCGAGTCGTTGCATTCCCGTGCTTCCGAAATATACAAGGCGCCAAGCTGGAGACATGAAGTAACCTGGGCAAAGAAACGGACGAAATTGAAGAGCCGCATCACGTAGCTGCTCCCACGCCTACTGAACAGTTCCTGGACATTCCAGCAGTTCTTATCGACGACGACTGTTGATGACAAAGTCGACGCAAATGCCTTGAACCGGGAGGTAACGATCCAGCAGGGTTGCCAGTGGCGGTCGAAGTCTTCACCGTGAAAGCTGACGAAACGTGTTGGCGAGTCGCTGCATTCCCGTGCTTTCGAAGTATACAAATCGCTAAGCTGGGGACATAAAGAAACCTGGGAAGGGAAACGGACGAAATTGAAGAGTCGCATCACGTAGCGGCTCCCACGACCACAGAACAGTTCCGAGACACGCCAGCAGTTCTTATTGACGACGAGTGTTGATGACATAGTCGATCCTGATGCCTTGATTCACGATGAAGCGATCAGCAGTGTTGTCAGTGGTGGTCAAAGTCTTCACCGTGAAAGCTGACGAAACGTGTTGGCTAGTCGTTGCATTCCCGTGCTTCCGAAGTGTACAAGGCGCCAAGCAGGAGACATGAAATTACATGGGCAAAGAAACGGACGAAATTGAACAGTCGCATCACGTAGCTGCTCCCACGCCCACTGAACAGTTCCAGGACACGCCAGCAATTATTATCGACGACGAGTGTTGAAGGAAAAGTCGATCCGGATGCCTTGATCCACGAGGAAGCAATCCAGCAAGGTTGGCAGTGGTGGTCAATATCTTCACGGAGAAAGCTGACGCAACGTGTTGGCGAGTCGTTGCATTCCCGTGCTTCAGAAGTGTACAAGGCGCCAAGCTGGAGACACGGAGTAACCTGGGCAAAGAAACAGAGGAAATCGAAGATCCGCATCACGTAGCTGCTCCCACGCCCACTGAACAGTTCCAGGACACGCCAGCAGTTCTTATTGACGACGAGTGTTGATGACATAGTCGATCCTGATGCCTTGATTCACGATGAAGCGATCAGCAGTGTTGTTAGTGGTGGTCAAAGTCTTCACCGTAAAAGCTGACGAAACGGGTTGGCGAGTCGTTGCATTTCCGTGCTTCCGAAATATACAAGCCGCCAAGCTGTAGACATGAAGTAAGCTGGGCAATGAAACGGACGAAATTGAAGAGCCGCATGACGTAGCTGCTCCCACGTCCACTGAACAGTTCCAGGACACGCCAGCAGTTCTTATCGACGGCGAGTGTTGATGACATAGTCGATCCGGATGCCTTGATCCACGAGGAAGCGATCCAGCAGGTTTGCCAGTGGTGGTCAAAGTTATCACCGTGAAAGCTGAAGAAACGTGTTGGCGAGTTGTTGCATTTCCGTGCTTCCGAAATGTACAAGGCGCCAAGCTGGAGACATGATGTAACCTGGGCAATGAAACGGACGAAATTCAAGAGCCGCATCACGTAGCTGCTCCAGCGCCCACGGAACAGTACCAGGACACGCCCGCAGTTCTTATCGAAGATGAGTGTTGATCACATAGTTGATCCGGATGCCTTCATCCACAAGGAAGCGATCCAGCAGGGTTGCCAGTGGTGGTCAAAGTCTTCACCGTGAAAGCTGACGAAACGTGTTGGCTAGTCGTTGCATTCCCGTGCTTCCGAAGTGTACAAGGCGCCAAGCTGGAGACATGAAATTACATGGGCAAAGAAACGGACGAAATTGAACAGTCGCATCACGTAGCTGCTTCCACGCCCACTAAACAGTTCCAGGACATGCCAGCAATTCTTATCGACGACGAGTGTTGATGAAAAAGTCGATCCGGATGCCTTGATTCACGAGGAAGCTATCCAGCAAGGTTGGCAGTGGTGGTCAAAGTCTTGACGGTGAAAGCTGACGAAACGTGTTGGCGAGTCATTGCATTCCCGTACTTCCGAAATATGCAAGGCGCCAAGCTGGAGACATCAAGTAACCTGGGCAAAGAAACGGACGAGATTGAAGAGCCGTATCACGTAGCTGCTTCCACGCCCACTGAAAAGTTCCGGGACACGCCCGCAGTTCTTATCGACGACGAGTGTTGATGACATAGTTGATCCGGATGCCTTCATCCACAAGGAAGCGATCCAGCAGGGTTGCCAGTGGTGGTCAAAGTCTTCACCGTGAAAGATGACGAAACGTGTTGGCTAGTCGTTGCATTCCCGTGCTTCCGAAGTGTACAAGGCGCCAAGCTGGAGACATGAAATTACATGGGAAAAGAAACGGACGAAATTGAACAGTCGCATCACGTAGCTGCTCCCACGCCCACTGAACAGTTCCAGGACACGCCAGCAATTCTTATCGACGACGAGTGTTGAAGGAAAAGTCGATCCGGATGCCTTGATCCACGATGAAGCGATCAGCAGAGTTGTCAGTGGTGGTCAAAGTCTTCACCGTGAAAGCTGTCGAAACGGGTTGGGGAGTCGTTGCATTCCCGTGCTTCCGAAATATACAAGGCGCCAAGCTGGAGACATGAAGTCACCTGGGCAAAGAAACGGACGAAATTGAAGAGCCGCATCACGTAGCTGCTCCACGTCCACCGAACAGTTCCAGGACACGCCAGCAGTTCTTATCGACGGCGAGTGTTGATGACATAGTCGATCCGGATGCCTTGATCCACGAGGAAGCGATCCAGCAGGTTTGCCAGTGGTGGTCTAAGTCTTCACCGTGAAAGCTGACAAAACGTGTTGGCGAGTCGCTGCATTCCCGTGCTTTCGAAGTATACAAGGCGCTAAGCTGGAGGCATGAAGTAACCTGGGCAACGAAACGGACGAAATTGAAGAGCCGCATCACGTAGCTGCTCCAACGCCCACTGAACAGTTCCAGGACACGCAAGCAGTTCTTATCGACGGCGAGTGTTGAGGATATAGTCGATCTTGATGCCTTGATTCACGAGAAAGCGATCAGCAGTGTTGTCAGTGGTGGTCAAAGTCCACACCGTGAAAGCTGACGAAACGTGTTGGCGAGTCATTGCATTCCCGTACTTCCGAAGTATGCAAGGCGCCAAGCTGGAGACATGAAGTAACCTGGGCAAAGAAACGGACGAGATTGAACAGCCGTATCACGTAGCTGCTTCCACGCCCACTGAACAGTTCCGGGACACGCCCGCAGTTCTTATCGACGACGAGTGTTGAAGGAAAAGTCGATCCGGATGCCTTGATCCACGAGGAAGCGATCCAGCAAGGTTGGCAGGGGGGGTCAATGTCTTCACGGAGAAAGCTGACGAATCGTGTTGGCGAGTCGTTGCATTCCCGTGCTTCAGAAGTGTACAAGGTGCCAAGCTGGAGACACGGAGTAACCTGGGCAAAGAAATGGAGGAAATCGAAGATCCGCATCACGTAGCTGCTCCCACGCCCACTGAACAGTTCCAGGACACGCCAGCAGTTCTTATTGACGACGAGTGTTGATGACATAGTCGATCCTGATGCCTTGATTCACGATGAAGCGATCAGCAGTGTTGTCAGTGGTGGTCAAAGTCTTCACCGTGAAAGCTGTCGAAACGGGTTGGCGAGTCGTTGCATTCCCGTGCTTCCGAAATATACAAGGCGCCAAGCTGGAGACATGAAGTAACCTGGGCAAAGAAACGGACGAAATTGAAGAGCCGCATCACGTAGCTGCTCCCACGTCCACTGAACAGTTCCAGGACACGCCAGCAGTTCTTATCGACGGCGATTGTTGATGACATAGTCGATCCGGATGCCTTGATCCACGAGGAAGCGATCCAGCAGGTTTGCCAGTGGTGGTCTAAGTCTTCACCGTGAAAGCTGACAAAACGTGTTGGCGAGTTGTTGCGTTTCCGTGCTACCGAAGTATACAAGGAGCTAAGCTGGAGGCATGAAGTAACCTGGGCAACGAAACGGACGAAATTGAAGAGCCGCATCACGTAGCTGCTCCCACGCCTACTGAACAGTTCCTGGACATTCCAGCAGTTCTTATCGACGACGACTGTTGATGACAAAGTCGACGCAAATGCCTTGAACCGGGAGGTAACGATCCAGCAGGGTTGCCAGTGGCGGTCGAAGTCTTCACCGTGAAAGCTGACGAAACGTGTTTGCGAGTCGCTGCATTCCCGTGCTTTCGAAGTATACAAATCGCTAAGCTGGGGACATAAAGAAACCTGGGAAGGGAAACGGACGAAATTGAAGAGTCGCATCACGTAGCGGCTCCCACGACCACAGAACAGTTCCGAGACACGCCAGCAGTTTTTATCGACGACAAGTGTTGATGAAATAGTCGAACCGGATGCCTTGATCCACGAGGAAGCGATCCAGCAAAGTTGCCAGTAGTGGTCGAAGTCTTCACCGTGAAAGCTTAAGCAACGTGTCGGCAAGTCGCTGCATTCCCGTGCTTTCGAACTATACAAGGCGCTAAGCTGGAGACATAAAGTAACCTGGGAAGGGAAACCGACGAAATTGAAGAGTCGCATCACGTAGCTGCTCCCACGCCCACTGAACAGTTCCAGGACATGCCAGCAATTCTTATCGACGACGAGTGTTGATGAAAAAGTCGATCCGGATGCCTTGATTCACGAGGAAGCTATCCAGCAAGGTTGGCAGTGGTGGTCAAAGTCTTCACCGTGAAAGCTGACAAAACGGGTTGGCGAGTCGTTGCATTCCCGTGCTTCCGAAATATACAAGGCGCCAAGCTGGAGATATGAAGTAACCTGGGCAAAGAAAGGGACGAAATTGAAGAGCCGCATCACGTAGCTGCTCCCACGTCCACTGAACAGTTCCAGGACACGCCAGACGTTCTTATCGACGGCGAGTGTTGATGACATAGTCGATCCGGATGCCTTGATCCACGAGGAAGTGATCCAGCAGGGTTGCCAGTGGTGGTCGAAGTCTTCACCGTGAAAGCTGAGGAAACGTGTTGGCGAATCGCTGCATTCCCGTGCTTTCGAAGTATACAAATCGCTAAGCTGGGGACATAAAAAAACCTGGGAAGGGAAACGGACGAAATTGAAGAGTCGCATCACGTAGCGGCTCCCACGACCACAGAACAGTTCCGAGACACGCCAGCATTTTTTATCGACGACAAGTGTTGATGACATAGTCGAACCGGATGCCTTGATCCCCGAGGAAGCGATCCAGCAAAGTTGCCAGTAGTGGTTGAAGTCTTCACCGTGAAAGCTTAAGCAACGTGTCGGCAAGTCGCTGCATTCCCGTGCTTTCGAAGTATACAAGGCGCTAAGCTGGAGACATAAAGTAACCGGGGAAGGGAAACGGACGAAATTGAAGAGTCGCATCACGTAGCTGCTCCCACGCGCACTGAACAGTTCCAGGACACGCCAGCAGTTCTTATTGACGACGAGTGTTGATGACATAGTCGATCCTGATGCCTTGATTCACGATGAAGCGATCAGCAGTGTTGTCAGTGGTGGTCAAAGTCTTCACCGTGAAAGCTGACGAAACGGGTTGGCGAGTCGTTGCATTCCCGTGCTTCCGAAATATACAAGGCGCCAAGCTGGAGACATGAAGTAACCTGGGCAAAGAAACGGACGAAATTGAAGAGCCGCATCACGTAGCTGCTCCCACGTCCACTGAACAGTTCCAGGACACGCCAGCAGTTCTTATCGACGGCGAGTGTTGATGACATAGTCGATCCGGATGCCTTGATCCACGAGGAAGTCATCCAGCAGGGTTGCCAGTGGTGGTCGAAGTCTTCACCGTGAAAGCTGAGGAAACGTGTTGGCGAATCGCTGCATTCCCGTGCTTTCGAAGTATACAAGGCGCTACGCTGGGGACATAAAGTAACCTGGGATGGGAAACGGACGAAATTGAAGAGTCGCATCACGTAGCGGCTCCCACGACCACAGAACAGTTCCGAGACACGCCAGCAGTTTTTATCGACGACAAGTGTTGATGACATAGCCGAACCGGATGCCTTGATCCACGAGGAAGCGATCCAGCAAAGTTGCCAGTGGTGGTCGAAGTCTTCACCGTGAAAGCTTAAGCAACGTGTTGGCGAGTCGCTGCATTCCCGTGCTTTCGAAGTATACAAGGCGCTAAGCTGGAGACATAAAGTAACCTGGGAAGGGAAACGGACGAAATTGAAGAGTCGCATCACGTAGCTGCTCCCACGCCCACTAAACAGTTCCAGAACATGCCAGCAATTCTTATCGACGACGAGTGTTGATGAAAAAGTCGATCCGGATGCCTTGATTCACGAGGAAGCTATCCAGCAAGGTTGGCAGTGGTGGTCAAAGTCTTCACGGTGAAAGCTGACGAAACGTGTTGGCGAGTCATTGCAATCCCGTACTTCCGAAGTATGCAAGGCGCCAAGCTGGAGACATGAAGTAACCTGGGCAAAGAAACGGACGAGATTGAAGAGCCGTATCACGTAGCTGCTTCCACGCCCACTGAACAGTTCCGGGACACGCCCGCAGTTCTTATCGACGACGAGTGTTGATGACATAGTTGATCCGGATGCCTTCATCCACAAGGAAGCGATCCAGCAGGGTTGCCAGTGGTGGTCAAAGTCTTCACCGTGAAAGCTGACGAAACGTGTTGGCTAGTCGTTGCATTCCCGTGCTTCCGAAGTGTACAAGGCGCCAAGCTGGAGACATGAAATTACATGGGCAAAGAAACGGACGAAATTGAACAGTCGCATCAAGTAGCTGCTCCCACGCCCACTGAACAGTTCCAGGACACGCCAGCAATTCTTATCGACGACGAGTGTTGAAGGAAAAGTCGATCCGGATGCCTTGATCCACGAGGAAGCTATCCAGCAAGGTTGGCAGTGGTGGTCAATGTCGTCACGGAAAAAGCTGACGAAACGTGTTGGCGAGTCGTTGCATTCCCGTACTTCCGAAGTATGCAAGACGCCAAGCTGGAGACACGGAGTAACCTGGGCAAAGAAACGGAGGAAATCGAAGATCCGCATCACGTAGCTGCTCCCACGCCCACTGAACAGTTCCAGGACACGCCAGCAGTTCTTATTGACGACGAGTGTTGATGACATAGTCGATCCTGATGCCTTGATTCACGATGAAGCGATCAGCAGTGTTGTCAGTGGTGGTCAAAGTCTTCACCGTGAAAGCTGACGAAATGGGTTGGCGAGTCGTTGCATTCCCGTGCTTCCGAAATATACAAGGCGCCAAGCTGGAGACATGAAGTAACCTGGGCAAAGAAACGGACGAAATTGAAGAGCCGCATCACGTAGCTGCTCCCACGTCCACTGAACAGTTCCAGGACACGCCAGCAGTTCTTATCGACGGCGAGTGTTGATGACATAGTCGATCCGGATGCCTTGATCCACGAGGAAGTGATCCAGCAGGTTTGCCAGTGGTGGTCAAAGTCTTCAACGTGAAAGCTGACGAAAGGTGTTGGCGAGTTGTTGCATTCCCGTGCTTCCGAAGGATACAAGGCGCTTAGCTGGAGGCATGAAGTAACCTGGGCAACGAAACGGACGAAATTGAAGAGCCGCATCACGTAGCTGCTCCCACGCCTAGTGAACAGTTCCGGGACATTCCAGCAGTTCTTATCGACGAGGAGTGTTGATGACAAAGTCGATGCAAATGCTTTGAACCGGGAGGTAACGATCCAGCAGGGTTGCCAGTTGTGGTCGAAGTTTTCACCGTGAAAGCTGAGGAAACGTGTTGGCGAGTCGCTGCATTCCCGTGCTTTCGAAGTATACAAGGCGCTAAGCTGGGGACATAAAGTAACCTGGGATGGGAAACGGACGAAATTGAAGAGTCGCATCACGTAGCGGCTCCCACGACCACAGAACAGTTGTGAGACACGCCAGCAGTTTTTATCGACGACAAGTGTTGATGACATAGTCGAACCGGATGCCTTGATTCACGAGGAAGCTATCCAGCAAGGTTGGCAGTGGTGGTCAAAGTCTTCACGGTGAAAGCTGACGAAACGTGTTGGCGAGTCATTGCATTCCCGTATTTCCGAAGTATGCAAGGCGCCAAGCTGGAGACATGAAGTAACCTGGGCAAAGAAACGGACGAGATTGAAGAGCCGTATCACGTAGCTGCTTCCACGCCCACTGAACAGTTCCGGGACACGCCCGCAGTTCTTATCGACGACGAGTGTTGATGACATAGTTGATCCGGATGCCTTCATCCAAAAGGAAGCGATCCAGCAGGGTTGCCAGTGGTGGTCAAAGTCTTCACCGTGAAAGCTGACGAAACGTGTTGGCTAGTCGTTGCATTCCCGTGCTTCCGAAGTGTACAAGGCGCCAAGCTGGAGACATGAAATTACATGGGCAAAGAAACGGACGAAATTGAACAGTCGCATCACGTAGCAGCTCCCACGACCACAGAACAGTTCCGAGACACGCCAGCAGTTTTTATCTATGACAAGTGTTGATGACATAGTCGAACCGGATGCCTTGATCCACGAGGAAGCTATCCAGCAAGGTTGGCAGTGGTGGTCAAAGTCTTCACGGTGAGAGCTGACGAAACGCGTTGGCGAGTCATTGCATTCCCGTACTTCCGAAGTATGCAAGGCGCCAAGCTTGAGACATGAAGTAACCTGGGCAAAAAAACGGAGGAAATCGAAGATACGCATCACGTAGCTGCTCACACGCCCATTGAACAGTTCCGTGACACGCCAGTAGTTCTTATTGACGACGAGTGTTGATTACATAGTCGATCCCGATGCGTTGATCCACGAGGAAGTGATCCAGAAGGTTTGCCAGTGGTGGTCAAAGTCTTCAATGTGAAAGCTGACGAAACGTGTTGGCGAGTTGTTGCATTCCCGTGCTTCCGAAGAATACAAGGCGCTAAGCTGGAGGCATGAAGTAACCTGGGCAACGAAACGGACTAAAGTGAAGAGCCGCATCACGTAGCTGCACCCACGGCTACTGAACAGTTCCGGGACATTTCAGCAGTTCTTATCGACGACGAGTGTTGATGATATAGTCGATCTTGATGCCTTGATTCACGAGGAAGCGATCAGCAGTGTTCTCAGTGGTGGTTAAAGTCCACACCGTGAAAGCTGACGAAACGTGTTGGCGAGTCGTTGCATTCCCGTGCTTCCGAAATATACAAGGCGCCAAGCTGGAGACATGAAGTAACCTGGGCAAAGAAACGGACGAAATTGAAGAGCCGCATCACGTAGCTGCTCCAACGCCCACTGAACAGTTCCAGGACACGCAAGCAGTTCTTATCGACGGCGAGTGTTGATGATATAGTCGATCTTGATGCCTTGATTCACGAGGAAGCGATCCAGCAAAGTTGCCAGTGGTGGTCGAAGTCTTCACCGTGAAAGCTTAAGCAACGTGTTGGCGAGTCGCTGCATTCCCGTGCTTTTGAAGTATACAAGGCGGTAAGCTGGAGACATAAAGTAACCTGGGAAGGGAAACGGACGATATTGAAGAGTCGCATCACGTAGCTGCTCCCACGCCCACTGAACAGTTCCAGGACATGCCAGCAATTCTTATCGACGACGAGTGTTGATGACATAGTTGATCCGGATGCCTTCATCCACTAGGAAGCGATCCAGCAGGGTTGCCAGTGGTGGTCAAAGTCTTCACCGTGAAAGCTGGCGAAACGTGTTGGCTAGTCGTTGCATTCCCGTGCTTCCGAAGTGTACAAGGCGCCAAGCTGGAGACATGAAATTACATGGGCAAAGAAACGGACGAAATTGAACAGTCGCATCACGTAGCTGCTCCCACGCCCACTGAACAGTTCCAGGACACGCCAGCAGTCCTTATCGACGGCGATTGTTGATGACATAGTCGATCCGGATGCCATGATCCACGAGGAAGCGATCCAGCAGGTTTGCCAGTGGTGGTCTAAGTCTTCACCGTGAAAGCTGACAAAACGTGTTGGCGAGTTGTTGCATTTCCGTGCTACCGTAGTATACAAGGAGCTAAGCTGGAGGCATGAAGTAACCTGGGCAACGAAACGGACGAAATTGAAGAGCCGCATCACGTAGCTGCTCCCACGCCTAGTGAACAGTTCCTGGACATTCCAACAGTTCTTATCGACGACGACTGTTGATGACAAAGTCGACGCAAATGCCTTGAACCGGGAGGTAACGATCCAGCAGGGTTGCCAGTGGCGGTCGAAGTCTTCACCGTGAAAGCTGTCGAAACGTGTTGGCGAGTCGCTGCATTTCCGTGCTTTCGAAGTATACAAATCGCTAAGCTGGGGACATAAAGAAACCTGGGAAGGGAAACGGACGAAATTGAAGAGTCGCATCACGTAGCGGCTCCCACGACCACAGAACAGTTCCGAGACACGCCAGCAGTTTTTATCGACAAGTGTTGATGACATAGTCGAACCGGATGCCTTGATCCACGAGGAAGCGATCCAGCAAAGTTGCCAGTAGTGGTCGAAGTCTTCACCGTGAAAGCTTAAGCAACGTGTCGGCAAGTCGCTGCATTCCCGTGCTTTCGAAGTATACAAGGCGCTAAGCTGGAGACATAAAGTAACCTGGGAAGGGAAACCGACGAAATTGAAGAGTCGCATCACGTAGCTGCTCCCACGCCCACTGAACAGTTCCAGGACATGCCAGCAATTCTTATCGACGACGAGTGTTGATGAAAAAGTCGGTCCGGATGCCTTGATTCACGAGGAAGCTATCCAGCAAGGTTGGCAGTGGCGGTCAAAGTCTTCACGGTGAAAGCTGACGAAACGTGTTGGCGAGTCGTTGCATTCCCGTGCTTCAGAAGTGTACAAGGCGCCAAGCTGGAGACACGGAGTAACCTGGGCAAAGAAACGGAGGAAATCGAAGATCCGCATCACGTAGCTGCTCCCACGCCCACTGGACAGTTCCAGGACACGCCAGCAGTTCTTATTGACGACGAGTGTTGATGACATAGTCGATCCTGATGCCTTGATTCACGATGAAGCGATCAGCAGTGTTGTCAGTGGTGGTCAAAGTCTTCACCGTGAAAGCTGACGAAACGTGTTGGCTAGTCGTTGCATTCCCGTGCTTCCGAAGTGTACAAGGCGGCAAGCTGGAGACATGAAATTACATGGGCAAAGAAACGGACGAAATTGAACAGTCGCATCACGTAGCTGCTCCAACGCCCACTGAACAGTTCCAGGACACGCAAGCAGTTCTTATCGACGGCGAGTGTTGATGATATAGTCGATCTTGATGCCTTGATTCACGAGGAAGCGATCCAGCAAAGTTGCCAGTGGTGGTCGAAGACTTCACCGTGAAAGCTTAAGCAACGTGTTGGCGAGTCGCTGCATTCCCGTGCTTTCGAAGTATACAAGGCGGTAAGCTGGAGACATAAAGTAACCTGGGAAGGGAAACGGACGATATTGAAGAGTCGCATCACGTAGCTGCTCCCACGCCCACTGAACAGTTCCAGGACATGCCAGCAATTCTTATCGACGACGAGTGTTGATGACATAGTTGATCCGGATGCCTTCATCCACTAGGAAGCGATCCAGCAGGGTTGCCAGTGGTGGTCAAAGTCTTCACCGTGAAAGCTGGCGAAACGTGTTGGCTAGTCGTTGCATTCCCGTGCTTCCGAAGTGTACAAGGCGCCAAGCTGGAGACATGAAATTACATGGGCAAAGAAACGGACGAAATTGAACAGTCGCATCACGTAGCTGCTCCCACGCCCACTGAACAGTTCCAGGACACGCCAGCAGTCCTTATCGACGGCGATTGTTGATGACATAGTCGATCCGGATGCCATGATCCACGAGGAAGCGATCCAGCAGGTTTGCCAGTGGTGGTCTAAGTCTTCACCGTGAAAGCTGACAAAACGTGTTGGCGAGTTGTTGCATTTCCGTGCTACCGAAGTATACAAGGAGCTAAGCTGGAGGCATGAAGTAACCTGGGCAACGAAACGGACGAAATTGAAGAGCCGCATCACGTAGCTGCTCCCACGCCTAGTGAACAGTTCCTGGACATTCCAACAGTTCTTATCGACGACGACTGTTGATGACAAAGTCGACGCAAATGCCTTGAACCGGGAGGTAACGATCCAGCAGGGTTGCCAGTGGCGGTCGAAGTCTTCACCGTGAAAGCTGTCGAAACGTGTTGGCGAGTCGCTGCATTTCCGTGCTTTCGAAGTATACAAATCGCTAAGCTGGGGACATAAAGAAACCTGGGAAGGGAAACGGACGAAATTGAAGAGTCGCATCACGTAGCGGCTCCCACGACCACAGAACAGTTCCGAGACACGCCAGCAGTTTTTATCGACAAGTGTTGATGACATAGTCGAACCGGATGCCTTGATCCACGAGGAAGCGATCCAGCAAAGTTGCCAGTAGTGGTCGAAGTCTTCACCGTGAAAGCTTAAGCAACGTGTCGGCAAGTCGCTGCATTCCCGTGCTTTCGAAGTATACAAGGCGCTAAGCTGGAGACATAAAGTAACCTGGGAAGGGAAACCGACGAAATTGAAGAGTCGCATCACGTAGCTGCTCCCACGCCCACTGAACAGTTCCAGGACATGCCAGCAATTCTTATCGACGACGAGTGTTGATGAAAAAGTCGGTCCGGATGCCTTGATTCACGAGGAAGCTATCCAGCAAGGTTGGCAGTGGTGGTCAAAGTCTTCACGGTGAAAGCTGACGAAACGTGTTGGCGAGTCGTTGCATTCCCGTGCTTCAGAAGTGTACAAGGCGCCAAGCTGGAGACACGGAGTAACCTGGGCAAAGAAACGGAGGAAATCGAAGATCCGCATCACGTAGCTGCTCCCACGCCCACTGGACAGTTCCAGGACACGCCAGCAGTTCTTATTGACGACGAGTGTTGATGACATAGTCGATCCTGATGCCTTGATTCACGATGAAGCGATCAGCAGTGTTGTCAGTGGTGGTCAAAGTCTTCACCGTGAAAGCTGACGAAACGTGTTGGCTAGTCGTTGCATTCCCGTGCTTCCGAAGTGTACAAGGCGGCAAGCTGGAGACATGAAATTACATGGGCAAAGAAACGGACGAAATTGAACAGTCGCATCACGTAGCTGCTCCCACGCCCACTGAACAGTTCCAGGACACGCCAGCAATTCTTATCGACGACGAGTGTTGAAGGAAAAGTCGATCCGGATGCCTTGATCCACGAGGAAGCGATCCAGCAAGGTTGGCAGTGGTGGTCAATATCTTCACGGAGAAAGCTGACGCAACGTGTTGGCGAGTCGTTGCATTCCCGTGCTTCAGAAGTGTACAAGGCGCCAAGCTGGAGACACGGAGTAACCTGGGCAAAGAAACAGAGGAAATCGAAGATCCGCATCACGTAGCTGCTCCCACGCCCACTGAACAGTTCCAGGACACGCCAGCAGTTCTTATTGACGACGAGTGTTGATGACATAGTCGATCCTGATGCCTTGATTCACGATGAAGCGATCAGCAGTGTTGTTAGTGGTGGTCAAAGTCTTCACCGTGAAAGCTGACGAAACGGGTTGGCGAGTCGTTGCATTTCCGTGCTTTCGAAATATACAAGGCGCCAAGCTGTAGACATGAAGTAAGCTGGGCAATGAAACGGACGAAATTCAAGAGCCGCATGACGTAGCTGCTCCCACGTCCACTGAACAGTTCCAGGACACGCCAGCAGTTCTTATCGACGGCGAGTGTTGATGACATAGTCGATCCGGATGCCTTGATCCACGAGGAAGCGATCCAGCAGGTTTGCCAGTGGTGGTCAAAGTTATCACCGTGAAAGCTGAAGAAACGTGTTGGCGAGTTGTTGCATTTCCGTGCTTCCGAAATATACAAGGCGCCAAGCTGGAGACATGAAGTAACCTGGGCAATGAAACGGACGAAATTGAAGAGCCGCATCACGTAGCTGCTCCAGTGCCCACGGAACAGTACCAGGACACGCCCGCAGTTCTTATCGAAGACGAGTGTTGATGACATAGTTGATCCGGATGCCTTCATCCACAAGGAAGCGATCCAGCAGGGTTGCCAGTGGTGGTCAAAGTCTTCACCGTGAAAGCTGACGAAACGTGTTGGCTAGTCGTTGCATTCCCGTGCTTCCGAAGTGCACAAGGCGCCAAGCTGGAGACATGAAATTACATGGGCAAAGAAACGGACGAAATTGAACAGTCGCATCACGTAGCTGCTTCCACGCCCACTAAACAGTTCCAGGACATGCCAGCAATTCTTATCGACGACGAGTGTTGATGAAAAAGTCGATCCGGATGCCTTGATTCACGAGGAAGCTATCCAGCAAGGTTGGCAGTGGTGGTCAAAGTCTTCACGGTGAAAGCTGACGAAACGTGTTGGCGAGTCATTGCATTCCCGTACTTCCGAAGTATGCAAGGCGCCAAGCTGGAGACATGAAGTAACCTGGGCAAAGAAAGGGACGAGATTGAAGAGCCGTATCACGTAGCTGCTTCCACGCCCACTGAACAGTTCCGGGACACGCCCGCAGTTCTTATCGATGACGAGTGTTGATGACATAGTTGATCCGGATGCCTTCATCCACAAGGAAGCGATCCAGCAGGGTTGCCAGTGGTGGTCAAAGTCTTCACCGTGAAAGCGGACGAAACGTGTTGGCTAGTCGTTGCATTCCCGTGCTTCCGAAGTGTACAAGGCGCCAAGCTGGAGACATGAAATTACATGGGCAAAGAAACGGACGAAATTGAACAGTCGCATCACGTAGCTGCTCCCACGCCCACTGAACAGTTCCAGGACACGCCAGCAATTCTTATCGACGACGAGTGTTGAAGGAAAAGTCGATCCGGATGCCTTGATCCACGAGGAAGCGATCCAGCAAGGTTGGCAGTGGTGGTCAATGTCTTCACGGATTAAGCTGACGCAACGTGTTGGCGAGTCGTTGCATTCCCGTGCTTCAGAAGTGTACAAGGCGCCAAGCTGGAGACACGGAGTAACCTGGGCAAAGAAACGGAGGAAATCGAAGATCCGCATCACGTAGCTGCTCCCACGCCCACTGAACAGTTCCAGGACACGCCAGCAGTTCTTATTGACGACGAGTGTTGATGACATAGTCGATCCTGATGCCTTGATTCACGATGAAGCGATCAGCAGTGTTGTTAGTGGTGGTCAAAGTCTTCACCGTGAAAGCTGACGAAACGGGTTGGCGAGTCGTTGCATTTCCGTGCTTCAGAAATATACAAGGCGCCAAGCTGGAGACATGAAGTAAGCTGGGCAAAGAAACGGACGAAATTGAAGAGCCGCATGACGTAGCTGCTCCCACGCCCACTGAACAGTTCCAGGACACGCCAGCAGTTCTTATTGACGACGAGTGTTGATGACATAGTCGATCCTGATGCCTTGATTCACGATGAAGCGATCAGCAGTGTTGTCAGTGGTGGTCAAAGTCTTCACCGTGAAAGCTGTCGAAACGGGTTGGCGAGTCGTTGCATTCCCGTGCTTTCGAAATATACAAGGCGCCAAGCTGGAGACATGAAGTAATCTGGGCAAAGAAACGGACGAAATTGAAGAGCCGCATCACGTAGCTGCTCCCACGTCCACTGAACAGTTCCAGGACACGCCAGCAGTTCTTATCGACGGCGATTGTTGATGACATAGTCGATCCGGATGCCATGATCCACGAGGAAGCGATCCAGCAGGTTTGCCAGTGGTGGTCTAAGTCTTCACCGTGAAAGCTGACAAAACGTGTTGGCGAGTTGTTGCATTTCCGTGCTACCGAAGTATACAAGGAGCTAAGCTGGAGGCATGAAGTAACCTGGGCAACGAAACGGACGAAATTGAAGAGCCGCATCACGTACCTGCTCCCACGCCTACTGAACAGTTCCTGGACATTCCAACAGTTCTTATCGACGACGACTGTTGATGACAAAGTCGACGCAAATGCCTTGAACCGGGAGGTAACGATCCAGCAGGGTTGCCAGTGGCGGTCGAAGTCTTCACCGTGAAAGCTGACGAAACGTGTTGGCGAGTCGCTGCATTTCCGTGCTTTCGAAGTATACAAATCGCTAAGCTGGGGACATAAAGAAACCTGGGAAGGGAAACGGACGAAATTGAAGAGTCGCATCACGTAGCGGCTCCCACGACCACAGAACAGTTCCGAGACACGCCAGCAGTTTTTATCGACGACATGTGTTGATGACATAGTCGAACCGGATGCCTTGATCCACGAGGAAGCGATCCAGCAAAGTTGCCAGTAGTGGTCGAAGTCTTCACCATGAAAGCTTAAGCAACGTGTCGGCAAGTCGCTGCATTCCCGTGCTTTCGAAGTATACAAGGCGCTAAGCTGGAGACATAAAGTAACCTGAGAAGGGAAACCGACGAAATTGAAGAGTCGCATCACGTAGCTGCTCCCACGCCCACTGAACAGTTCCAGGACATGCCAGCAATTCTTATCGACGACGAGTGTTGATGAAAAAGTCGGTCCGGATGCCTTGATTCACGAGGAAGCTATCCAGCAAGGTTGGCAGTGGTGGTCAAAGTCTTCACGGTGAAAGCTGACGAAACGTGTTGGCGAGTCGTTGCATTCCCGTGCTTCAGAAGTGTACAAGGCGCCAAGCTGGAGACATGAAATTACATGGGCAAAGAAACGGACGAAATTGAACAGTCGCATCACGTAGCTGCTCCCACGCCCACTGAACAGTTCCAGGACACGCCAGCAATTCTTATCGACGACGAGTGTTGAAGGAAAAGTCGATCCGGATGCCTTGATCCACGAGGAAGCGATCCAGCAAGGTTGGCAGTGGTGGTCAATATCTTCACGAAGAAAGCTGACGCAACGTGTTGGCGAGTCGTTGCATTCCCGTGCTTCAGAAGTGTACAAGGCGCCAAGCTGGAGACACGGAGTAACCTGGGCAAAGAAACAGAGGAAATCGAAGATCCGCATCACGTAGCTGCTCCCACGCCCACTGAACAGTTCCAGGACACGCCAGCAGTTCTTATTGACGACGAGTGTTGATGACATAGTCGATCCTGATGCCTTGATTCACGATGAAGCGATCAGCAGTGTTGTTAGTGGTGGTCAAAGTCTTCACCGTGAAAGCTGACGAAACGGGTTGGCGAGTCGTTGCATTTCCGTGCTTCCGAAATATACAAGGCGCCAAGCTGTAGACATGAAGTAAGCTGGGCAATGAAACGGACGAAATTGAAGAGCCGCATGACGTAGCTGCTCCCACGTCCACTGAACAGTTCCAGGACACGCCAGCAGTTCTTATCGACGGCGAGTGTTGATGACATAGTCGATCCGGATGCCTTGATCCACGAGGAAGCGATCCAGCAGGTTTGCCAGTGGTGGTCAAAGTTATCACCGTGAAAGCTGAAGAAACGTGTTGGCGAGTTGTTGCATTTCCGTGCTTCCGAAATATACAAGGCGCCAAGCTGGAGACATGAAGTAACCTGGGCAATGAAACGGACGAAATTGAAGAGCCGCATCACGTAGCTGCTCCAGTGCCCACGGAACAGTACCAGGACACGCCCGCAGTTCTTATCGAAGACGAGTGTTGATGACATAGTTGATCCGGATGCCTTCATCCACAAGGAAGCGATCCAGCAGGGTTGCCAGTGGTGGTCAAAGTCTTCACCGTGAAAGCTGACGAAACGTGTTGGCTAGTCGTTGCATTCCCGTGCTTCCGAAGTGCACAAGGCGCCAAGCTGGAGACATGAAATTACATGGGCAAAGAAACGGACGAAATTGAACAGTCGCATCACGTAGCTGCTTCCACGCCCACTAAACAGTTCCAGGACATGCCAGCAATTCTTATCGACGACGAGTGTTGATGAAAAAGTCGATCCGGATGCCTTGATTCACGAGGAAGCTATCCAGCAAGGTTGGCAGTGGTGGTCAAAGTCTTCACGGTGAAAGCTGACGAAACGTGTTGGCGAGTCATTGCATTCCCGTACTTCCGAAGTATGCAAGGCGCCAAGCTGGAGACATGAAGTAACCTGGGCAAAGAAACGGACGAGATTGAAGAGCCGTATCACGTAGCTGCTTCCACTCCCACTGAACAGTTCCGGGACACGCCCGCAGTTCTTATCGATGACGAGTGTTGATGACATAGTTGATCCGGATGCCTTCATCCACAAGGAAGCGATCCAGCAGGGTTGCCAGTGGTGGTCAAAGTCTTCACCGTGAAAGCGGACGAAACGTGTTGGCTAGTCGTTGCATTCCCGTGCTTCCGAAGTGTACAAGGCGCCAAGCTGGAGACATGAAATTACATGGGCAAAGAAACGGACGAAATTGAACAGTCGCATCACGTAGCTGCTCCCACGCCCACTGAACAGTTCCAGGACACGCCAGCAATTCTTATCGACGACGAGTGTTGAAGGAAAAGTCGATCCGGATGCCTTGATCCACGAGGAAGCGATCCAGCAAGGTTGGCAGTGGTGGTCAATGTCTTCACGGAGAAAGCTGACGCAACGTGTTGGCGAGTCGTTGCATTCCCGTGCTTCAGAAGTGTACAAGGCGCCAAGCTGGAGACACGGAGTAACCTGGGCAAAGAAACGGAGGAAATCGAAGATCCGCATCACGTAGCTGCTCCCACGCCCACTGAACAGTTCCAGGACACGCCAGCAGTTCTTATTGACGACGAGTGTTGATGACATAGTCGATCCTGATGCCTTGATTCACGATGAAGCGATCAGCAGTGTTGTTAGTGGTGGTCAAAGTCTTCACCGTGAAAGCTGACGAAACGGGTTGGCGAGTCGTTGCATTTCCGTGCTTCAGAAATATACAAGGCGCCAAGCTGGAGACATGAAGTAAGCTGGGCAAAGAAACGGACGAAATTGAAGAGCCGCATGACGTAGCTGCTCCCACGCCCACTGAACAGTTCCAGGACACGCCAGCAGTTCTTATTGACGACGAGTGTTGATGACATAGTCGATCCTGATGCCTTGATTCACGATGAAGCGATCAGCAGTGTTGTCAGTGGTGGTCAAAGTCTTCACCGTGAAAGCTGTCGAAACGGGTTGGCGAGTCGTTGCATTCCCGTGCTTTCGAAATATACAAGGCGCCAAGCTGGAGACATGAAGTAATCTGGGCAAAGAAACGGACGAAATTGAAGAGCCGCATCACGTAGCTGCTCCCACGTCCACTGAACAGTTCCAGGACACGCCAGCAGTTCTTATCGACGGCGATTGTTGATGACATAGTCGATCCGGATGCCATGATCCACGAGGAAGCGATCCAGCAGGTTTGCCAGTGGTGGTCTAAGTCTTCACCGTGAAAGCTGACAAAACGTGTTGGCGAGTTGTTGCATTTCCGTGCTACCGAAGTATACAAGGAGCTAAGCTGGAGGCATGAAGTAACCTGGGCAACGAAACGGACGAAATTGAAGAGCCGCATCACGTAGCTGCTCCCACGCCTACTGAACAGTTCCTGGACATTCCAACAGTTCTTATCGACGACGACTGTTGATGACAAAGTCGACGCAAATGCCTTGAACCGGGAGGTAACGATCCAGCAGGGTTGCCAGTGGCGGTCGAAGTCTTCACCGTGAAAGCTGACGAAACGTGTTGGCGAGTCGCTGCATTTCCGTGCTTTCGAAGTATACAAATCGCTAAGCTGGGGACATAAAGAAACCTGGGAAGGGAAACGGACGAAATTGAAGAGTCGCATCACGTAGCGGCTCCCACGACCACAGAACAGTTCCGAGACACGCCAGCAGTTTTTATCGACGACATGTGTTGATGACATAGTCGAACCGGATGCCTTGATCCACGAGGAAGCGATCCAGCAAAGTTGCCAGTAGTGGTCGAAGTCTTCACCATGAAAGCTTAAGCAACGTGTCGGCAAGTCGCTGCATTCCCGTGCTTTCGAAGTATACAAGGCGCTAAGCTGGAGACATAAAGTAACCTGGGAAGGGAAACCGACGAAATTGAAGAGTCGCATCACGTAGCTGCTCCCACGCCCACTGAACAGTTCCAGGACATGCCAGCAATTCTTATCGACGACGAGTGTTGATGAAAAAGTCGGTCCGGATGCCTTGATTCACGAGGAAGCTATCCAGCAAGGTTGGCAGTGGTGGTCAAAGTCTTCACGGTGAAAGCTGACGAAACGTGTTGGCGAGTCGTTGCATTCCCGTGCTTCAGAAGTGTACAAGGCGCCAAGCTGGAGACATGAAATTACATGGGCAAAGAAACGGACGAAATTGAACAGTCGCATCACGTAGCTGCTCCCACGCCCACTGAACAGTTCCAGGACACGCCAGCAATTCTTATCGACGACGAGTGTTGAAGGAAAAGTCGATCCGGATGCCTTGATCCACGAGGAAGCGATCCAGCAAGGTTGGCAGTGGTGGTCAATATCTTCACGAAGAAAGCTGACGCAACGTGTTGGCGAGTCGTTGCATTCCCGTGCTTCAGAAGTGTACAAGGCGCCAAGCTGGAGACACGGAGTAACCTGGGCAAAGAAACAGAGGAAATCGAAGATCCGCATCACGTAGCTGCTCCCACGCCCACTGAACAGTTCCAGGACACGCCAGCAGTTCTTATTGACGACGAGTGTTGATGACATAGTCGATCCTGATGCCTTGATTCACGATGAAGCGATCAGCAGTGTTGTTAGTGGTGGTCAAAGTCTTCACCGTGAAAGCTGACGAAACGGGTTGGCGAGTCGTTGCATTTCCGTGCTTCCGAAATATACAAGGCGCCAAGCTGTAGACATGAAGTAAGCTGGGCAATGAAACGGACGAAATTGAAGAGCCGCATGACGTAGCTGCTCCCACGTCCACTGAACAGTTCCAGGACACGCCAGCAGTTCTTATCGACGGCGAGTGTTGATGACATAGTCGATCCGGATGCCTTGATCCACGAGGAAGCGATCCAGCAGGTTTGCCAGTGGTGGTCAAAGTTATCACCGTGAAAGCTGAAGAAACGTGTTGGCGAGTTGTTGCATTTCCGTGCTTCCGAAATATACAAGGCGCCAAGCTGGAGACATGAAGTAACCTGGGCAATGAAACGGACGAAATTGAAGAGCCGCATCACGTAGCTGCTCCAGCGCCCACGGAACAGTACCAGGACACGCCCGCAGTTCTTATCGAAGATGAGTGTTGATCACATAGTTGATCCGGATGCCTTCATCCACAAGGAAGCGATCCAGCAGGGTTGCCAGTGGTAGTCAAAGTCTTCACCGTGAAAGCTGACGAAACGTGTTGGCTAGTCGTTGCATTCCCGTGCTTCCGAAGTGTACAAGGCGCCAAGCTGGAGACATGAAATTACATGGGCAAAGAAACGGACGAAATTGAACAGTCGCATCACGTAGCTGCTCCCACGCCCACTAAACAGTTCCAGGACATGCCAGCAATTCTTATCGACGACGAGTGTTGATGAAAAAGTCGATCCGGATGCCTTGATTCACGAGGAAGCTATCCAGCAAGGTTGGCAGTGGTGGTCAAAGTCTTGACGGTGAAAGCTGACGAAACGTGTTGGCGAGTCATTGCATTCCCGTACTTCCGAAGTATGCAAGGCGCCAAGCTGGAGACATGAAGTAACCTGGGCAAAGAAACGGACGAGATTGAAGAGCCGTATCACGTAGCTGCTTCCACGCCCACTGAACAGTTCCGGGACACGCCCGCAGTTCTTATCGACGACGAGTGTTGATGACATAGTTGATCCGGATGCCTTCATCCACAAGGAAGCGATCCAGCAGGGTTGCCAGTGGTGGTCAAAGTCTTCACCGTGAAAGCTGACGAAACGTGTTGGCTAGTCGTTGCATTCCCGTGCTTCCGAAGTGTACAATGCGCCAAGCTGGAGACATGAAATTACATGGGCAAAGAAACGGACGAAATTGAACAGTCGCATCACGTAGCTGCTCCCACGCCCACTAAACAGTTCCAGGACATGCCAGCAATTCTTATCGACGACGAGTGTTGATGAAAAAGTCGATCCGGATGCCTTGATTCACGAGGAAGCTATCCAGCAAGGTTGGCAGTGGTGGTCAAAGTCTTGACGGTGAAAGCTGACGAAACGTGTTGGCGAGTCATTGCATTCCCGTACTTCCGAAGTATGCAAGGTGCCAAGCTGGAGACATGAAGTAACCTGGGCAAAGAAACGGACGAGATTGAAGAGCCGTATCACGTAGCTGCTTCCACGCCCACTGAACAGTTCCGGGACACGCCCGCAGTTCTTATCGACGACGAGTGTTGATGACATAGTTGATCCGGATGCCTTCATCCACAAGGAAGCGATCCAGCAGGGTTGCCAGTGGTGGTCAAAGTCTTCACCGTGAAAGCTGACGAAACGTGTTGGCTAGGCGTTGCATTCCCGTGCTTCCGAAGTGTACAAGGCGCCAAGCTGGAGACATGAAATTACATGGGCAAAGAAACGGACGAAATTGAAGAGCCGCATCACGTAGCTGCTCCCACGTCCACCGAACAGTTCCAGGACACGCCAGCAGTTCTTATCGACGGCGAGTGTTGATGACATAGTCGATCCGGATGCCTTGATCCACGAGGAAGCGATTCAGCAGGTTTGCCAGTGGTGGTCTAAGTCTTCACCGTGAAAGCTGACAAAACGTGTTGGCGAGTCGCTGCATTCCCGTGCTTTCGAAGTATACAAGGCGCTAAGCTGGAGGCATGAAGTAACCTGGGCAACGAAACGGACGAAATTGAAGAGCCGCATCACGTAGCTGCTCCCATGCCCACTAACCAGTTCCAGGACACGCCAGCAATTCTTATCGACGACGAGTGTTGAAGGAAAAGTCGATCCGGATGCCTTGATCCACGAGGAAGCGATCCAGCAAGGTTGGCAGTGGTGGTCAATGTCTTCGCGGAGAAAGCTGACGCAACGTGTTGGCGAGTCGTTGCATTCCCGTGCTTAAGAAGTGTACAAGGCGCCAAGCTGGAGACACGGAGTAACCTGGGCAAAGAAACGGACGAAATTGAAGAGCCGCATGACGTAGCTGCTGCCACGCCCACTGAACAGTTCCAGGACACACCAGCAGTTCTTATTGACGACGAGTGTTGATGACATAGTCGATCCTGATGCCTTGATTCACGATGAAGCGATCAGCAGTGTTGTCAGTGGTGGTCAAAGTCTTCACCGTGAAAGCTGTCGAAACGGGTTGGGGAGTCGTTGCATTCCCGTGCTTCCGAAATATACAAGGCGCCAAGCTGGAGACATGAAGTAACCTGGGCAAAGAAACGGACGAAATTGAAGAGCCGCATCACGTAGCTGCTCCCACGTCCACCGAACAGTTCCAGGACACGCCAGCAGTTCTTATCGACGGCGAGTGTTGATGACATAGTCGATCCGGATGCCTTGATCCACGAGGAAGCGATTCAGCAGGTTTGCCAGTGGTGGTCTAAGTCTTCACCGTGAAAGCTGACAAAACGTGTTGGCGAGTCGCTGCATTCCCGTGCTTTCGAAGTATACAAGGCGCTAAGCTGGAGGCATGAAGTAACCTGGGCAACGAAACGGACGAAATTGAAGAGCCGCATCACGTAGCTGCTCCAACGCCCACTGAACAGTTCCAGGACACGCAAGCAGTTCTTATCGACGGCGAGTGTTGATGATATAGTCGATCTTGATGCCTTGATTCACGAGAAAGCGATCAGCAGTGTTGTCAGTGGTGGTCAAAGTCCACACCGTGAAAGCTGACGAAACGTGTTGGCGAGTCATTGCATTCCCGTACTTCCGAAGTATGCAAGGCGCCAAGCTGGAGACATGAAGTAACCTGGGCAAAGAAACGGACGAGATTGAACAGCCGTATCACGTAGCTGCTTCCACGCCCACTGAACAGTTCCGGGACACGCCCGCAGTTCTTATCGACGACGAGTGTTGAAGGAAAAGTCGATCCGGATGCCTTGATCCACGAGGAAGCGATCCAGCAAGGTTGGCAGTGGGGGTCAATGTCTTCACGGAGAAAGCTGACGAATCGTGTTGGCGAGTCGTTGCATTCCCGTGCTTCAGAAGTGTACAAGGTGCCAAGCTGGAGACACGGAGTAACCTGGGCAAAGAAATGGAGGAAATCGAAGATCCGCATCACGTAGCTGCTCCCACGCCCACTGAACAGTTCCAGGACACGCCAGCAGTTCTTATTGACGACGAGTGTTGATGACATAGTCGATCCTGATGCCTTGATTCACGATGAAGCGATCAGCAGTGTTGTCAGTGGTGGTCAAAGTCTTCACCGTGAAAGCTGTCGAAACGGGTTGGCGAGTCGTTGCATTCCCGTGCTTCCGAAATATACAAGGCGCCAAGCTGGAGACATGAAGTAACCTGGGCAAAGAAACGGACGAAATTGAAGAGCCGCATCACGTAGCTGCTCCCACGTCCACTGAACAGTTCCAGGACACGCCAGCAGTTCTTATCGACGGCGATTGTTGATGACATAGTCGATCCGGATGCCTTGATCCACGAGGAAGCGATCCAGCAGGTTTGCCAGTGGTGGTCTAAGTCTTCACCGTGAAAGCTGACAAAACGTGTTGGCGAGTTGTTGCATTTCCGTGCTACCGAAGTATACAAGGAGCTAAGCTGGAGGCATGAAGTAACCTGGGCAACGAAACGGACGAAATTGAAGAGCCGCATCACGTAGCTGCTCCCACGCCTACTGAACAGTTCCTGGACATTCCAGCAGTTCTTATCGACGACGACTGTTGATGACAAAGTCGACGCAAATGCCTTGAACCGGGAGGTAACGATCCAGCAGGGTTGCCAGTGGCGGTCGAAGTCTTCACCGTGAAAGCTGACGAAACGTGTTGGCGAGTCGCTGCATTCCCGTGCTTTCGAAGTATACAAATCGCTAAGCTGGGGACATAAAGAAACCTGGGAAGGGAAACGGACGAAATTGAAGAGTCGCATCACGTAGCGGCTCCCACGACCACAGAACAGTTCCGAGACACGCCAGCAGTTCTTATTGACGACGAGTGTTGATGACATAGTCGATCCTGATGCCTTGATTCACGATGAAGCGATCAGCAGTGTTGTCAGTGGTGGTCAAAGTCTTCACCGTGAAAGCTGACGAAACGTGTTGGCTAGTCGTTGCATTCCCGTGCTTCCGAAGTGTACAAGGCGCCAAGCTGGAGACATGAAATTACATGGGCAAAGAAACGGACGAAATTGAACAGTCGCATCACGTAGCTGCTCCCACGCCCACTGAACAGTTCCAGGACACGCCAGCAATTCTTATCGACGACGAGTGTTGAAGGAAAAGTCGATCCGGATGCCTTGATCCACGAGGAAGCGATCCAGCAAGGTTGGCGGTCAATATCTTCACAGAGAAAGCTGACGCAACGTGTTGGCGAGTCGTTGCATTCCCGTGCTTCAGAAGTGTACAAGGCGCCAAGCTGGAGACACGGAGTAACCTGGGCAAAGAAACAGAGGAAATCGAAGATCCGCATCACGTAGCTGCTCCCACGCCCACTGAACAGTTCCAGGACACGCCAGCAGTTCTTATTGACGACGAGTGTTGATGACGTAGTCGATCCTGATGCCTTGATTCACGATGAAGCGATCAGCAGTGTTGTTAGTGGTGGTCAAAGTCTTCACCGTAAAAGCTGACGAAACGGGTTGGCGAGTCGTTGCATTTCCGTGCTTCCGAAATATACAAGGCGCCAAGCTGTAGACATGAAGTAAGCTGGGCAATGAAACGGACGAAATTGAAGAGCCGCATGACGTAGCTGCTCCCACGTCCACTGAACAGTTCCAGGACACGCCAGCAGTTCTTATCGACGGCGATTGTTGATGACATAGTCGATCCGGATGCCATGATCCACGAGGAAGCGATCCAGCAGGTTTGCCAGTGGTGGTCTAAGTCTTCACCGTGAAAGCTGACAAAACGTGTTGGCGAGTTGTTGCATTTCCGTGCTACCGAAGTATACAAGGAGCTAAGCTGGAGGCATGAAGTAACCTGGGCAACGAAACGGACGAAATTGAAGAGCCGCATCACGTAGCTGCTCCCACGCCTACTGAACAGTTCCTGGACATTCCAACAGTTCTTATCGACGACGACTGTTGATTACAAAGTCGACGCAAATGCCTTGAACCGGGAGGTAACGATCCAGCAGGGTTGCCAGTGGCGGTCGAAGTCTTCACCGTGAAAGCTGACGAAACGTGTTGGCGAGTCGCTGCATTTCCGTGCTTTCGAAGTATACAAATCGCTAAGCTGGGGACACAAAGAAACCTGGGAAGGGAAACGGACGAAATTGAAGAGTCGCATCACGTAGCGGCTCCCTCGACCACAGAACAGTTCCGAGACACGCCAGCAGTTTTTATCGACGACAAGTGTTGATGACATAGTCGAACCGGATGCCTTGATCCACGAGGAAGCGATCCAGCAAAGTTGCCAGTAGTGGTCGAAGTCTTCACCGTGAAAGCTTAAGCAACGTGTCGGCAAGTCGCTGCATTCCCGTGCTTTCGAAGTATACAAGGCGCTAAGCTGGAGACATAAAGTAACCTGGGAAGGGAAACCGACGAAATTGAAGAGTCGCATCACGTAGCTGCTCCCACGCCCACTGAACAGTTCCAGGACATGCCAGCAATTCTTATCGACGACGAGTGTTGATGAAAAAGCCGGTCCGGATGCCTTGATTCACGAGGAAGCTATCCAGCAAGGTTGGCAGTGGTGGTCAAAGTCTTCACGGTGAAAGCTGACGAAACGTGTTGGCGAGTCGTTGCATTCCCGTGCTTCAGAAGTGTACAAGGCGCCAAGCTGGAGACACGGAGTAACCTGGGCAAAGAAACGGAGGAAATCGAAGATCCGCATCACGTAGCTGCTCCCACGCCCACTGAACAGTTCCAGGACACGCCAGCAGTTCTTATTGACGACGAGTGTTGATGACATAGTCGATCCTGATGCCTTGATTCACGATGAAGCGATCAGCAGTGTTGTCAGTGGTGGTCAAAGTCTTCACCGTGAAAGCTGACGAAACGTGTTGGCTAGTCGTTGCATTCCCGTGCTTCCGAAGTGTACAAGGCGCCAAGCTGGAGACATGAAATTACATGGGCAAAGAAACGGACGAAATTGAACAGTCGCATCACGTAGCTGCTCCCACGCCCACTGAACAGTTCCAGGACACGCCAGCAGTTCTTATCGACGGCGAGTGTTGATGACATAGTCGATCCGGATGCCTTGATCCACGAGGAAGCGATCCAGCAGGTTTGCCAGTGGTGGTCAAAGTTATCACCGTGAAAGCTGACGAAACGTGTTGGCGAGTTGTTGCATTTCCGTGCTTCCGAAATATACAAGGCGCCAAGCTGGAGACATGAAGTAACCTGGGCAATGAAACGGACGAAATTGAAGAGCCGCATCACGTAGCTGCTCCAGCGCCCACTGAACAGTTCCAGGACACGCCCGCAGTTCTTATCGAAGACGAGTGTTGATGACATAGTTGAATCGGATGCCTTCATCCACAAGGAAGCGATCCAGCAGGGTTGCCAGTGGTGGTCAAAGTCTTCACCGTGAAAGCTGACGAAACGTGTTGGCTAGTCGTTGCATTCCCGTGCTTCCGAAGTGTACAAGGCGCCAAGCTGGAGACATGAAATTACATGGGCAAAGAAACGGACGAAATTGAACAGTCGCATCACGTAGCTGCTCCCACGCCCACTGAACAGTTCCTGGACATTCCAGCAGTTCTTATCGACGACGAGTGTTGATGACAAAGTCGATGCAAATGCCTTGAACCGGGAGGTAACAATCCAGCAGGGTTGCCAGTGGTGGTCGATGTCTTCACCGTGAAAGCTGAGGAAACGTGTTGGTGAGTCGCTGCATTCCCGTGCTTTCGAAGTATACAAGGCGCTAAGCTGGGGACATAAAGTAACCTGGGAAGGGAAACGGACGAAATTGAAGAGTCGCATCACGTAGCGGCTCCCACGACCACAGAACAGTTCCGAGACACGCCAGCAGTTTTTATCGACGACAAGTGTTGATAACATAGTCGAACCGGATGCCTTGATCCACGAGGAAGCGATCCAGCAAAGTTGCCAGTGGTGGTCGAAGTCTTCACCGTGAAAGCTTAAGCAACGTGTTGGCGAGTCGCTGCATGCCCGTGCTTTCGAAGTATACAAGGCGCTAAGCTGGAGACATAAAGTAACCTGGGAAGGGAAACGGACGAAAATGAAGAGTCGCATCACGTAGCTGCTCCCACGCCCACTGAACAGTTCCAGGACATGCCAGCAATTCTTATCGACGACGAGTGTTGATGAAAAAGTCGATCCGGATGCCTTGATCCACGAGGAAGCTATCCAGCAAGGTTGGCAGTGGTGGTCAATGTCGTCACGGAAAAAGCTGACGAAACGTGTTGGCGAGTCGTTGCATTCCCGTACTTCCGAAGTATGCAAGACGCCAAGCTGGAGACACGGAGTAACCTGGGCAAAGAAACGGAGGAAATCGAAGATCCGCATCACGTAGCTGCTCCCACGCCCACTGAACAGTTCCAGGACACGCCAGCAGTTCTTATTGACGACGAGTGTTGATGACATAGTCGATCCTGATGCCTTGATTCACGATGAAGCGATCAGCAGTGTTGTCAGTGGTGGTCAAAGTCTTCACCGTGAAAGCTGACGAAATGGGTTGGCGAGTCGTTGCATTCCCGTGCTTCCGAAATAAACAAGGCGCCAAGCTGGAGACATGAAGTAACCTGGGCAAAGAAACGGACGAAATTGAAGAGCCGCATCACGTAGCTGCTCCCACGTCCACTGAACAGTTCCAGGACACGCCAGCAGTTCTTATCGACGGCGAGTGTTGATGACATAGTCGATCCGGATGCCTTGATCCACGAGGAAGTGATCCAGCAGGTTTGCCAGTGGTGGTCAAAGTCTTCAACGTGAAAGCTGACGAAAGGTGTTGGCGAGTTGTTGCATTCCCGTGCTTCCGAAGAATACAAGGCGCTTAGCTGGAGGCATGAAGTAACCTGGGCAACGAAACGGACGAAATTGAAGAGCCGCATCACGTAGCTGCTCCCACGCCTAGTGAACAGTTCCGGGACATTCCAGCAGTTCTTATCGACGAGGAGTGTTGATGACAAAGTCGATGCAAATGCTTTGAACCGGGAGGTAACGATCCAGCAGGGTTGCCAGTTGTGGTCGAAGTTTTCACCGTGAAAGCTGAGGAAACGTGTTGGCGAGTCGCTGCATTCCCGTGCTTTCGAAGTATACAAGGCGCTAAGCTGGGGACATAAAGTAACCTGGGATGGGAAACGGACGAAATTGAAGAGTCGCATCACGTAGCGGCTCCCACGACCACAGAACAGTTGCGAGACACGCCAGCAGTTTTTATCGACGACAAGTGTTGATGACATAGTCGAACCGGATGCCTTGATTCACGAGGAAGCTATCCAGCAAGGTTGGCAGTGGTGGTCAAAGTCTTCACGGTGAAAGCTGACGAAACGTGTTGGCGAGTCATTGCATTCCCGTATTTCCGAAGTATGCAAGGCGCCAAGCTGGAGACATGAAGTAACCTGGGCAAAGAAACGGACGAGATTGAAGAGCCGTATCACGTAGCTGCTTCCACGCCCACTGAACAGTTCCGGGACACGCCCGCAGTTCTTATCGACGACGAGTGTTGATGACATAGTTGATCCGGATGCCTTCATCCAAAAGGAAGCGATCCAGCAGGGTTGCCAGTGGTGGTCAAAGTCTTCACCGTGAAAGCTGACGAAACGTGTTGGCTAGTCGTTGCATTCCCGTGCTTCCGAAGTGTAAAAGGCGCCAAGCTGGAGACATGAAATTACATGGGCAAAGAAACGGACGAAATTGAACAGTCGCATCACGTAGCTGCTCCCACGACCACAGAACAGTTCCGAGACACGCCAGCAGTTTTTATCTATGACAAGTGTTGATGACATAGTCGAACCGGATGCCTTGATCCACGAGGAAGCTATCCAGCAAGGTTGGCAGTGGTGGTCAAAGTCTTCACGGTGAGAGCTGACGAAACGCGTTGGCGAGTCATTGCATTCCCGTACTTCCGAAGTATGCAAGGCGCCAAGCTTGAGACATGAAGTAACCTGGGCAAAGAAACGGAGGAAATCGAAGATACGCATCACGTAGCTGCTCACACGCCCATTGAACAGTTCCGTGACACGCCAGTAGTTCTTATTGACGACGAGTGTTGATTACATAGTCGATCCTGATGCGTTGATCCACGAGGAAGTGATCCAGAAGGTTTGCCAGTGGTGGTCAAAGTCTTCAATGTGAAAGCTGACGAAACGTGTTGGCGAGTTGTTGCATTCCCGTGCTTCCGAAGAATACAAGGCGCTAAGCTGGAGGCATGAAGTAACCTGGGCAACGAAACGGACTAAAGTGAAGAGCCGCATCACGTAGCTGCACCCACGGCTACTGAACAGTTCCGGGACATTTCAGCAGTTCTTATCGACGACGAGTGTTGATGATATAGTCGATCTTGATGCCTTGATTCACGAGGAAGCGATCAGCAGTGTTCTCAGTGGTGGTTAAAGTCCACACCGTGAAAGCTGACGAAACGTGTTGGCGAGTCGTTGCATTCCCGTGCTTCCGAAATATACAAGGCGCCAAGCTGGAGACATGAAGTAACCTGGGCAAAGAAACGGACGAAATTGAAGAGCCGCATCACGTAGCTGCTCCAACGCCCACTGAACAGTTCCAGGACACGCAAGCAGTTCTTATCGACGGCGAGTGTTGATGATATAGTCGATCTCGATGCCTTGATTCACGAGGAAGCGATCCAGCAAAGTTGCCAGTGGTGGTCGAAGTCTTCACCGTGAAAGCTTAGGCAACGTGTTGGCGAGTCGCTGCATTCCCGTGCTTTCGAAGTATACAAGGCGGTAAGCTGGAGATATAAAGTAACCTGGGAAGGGAAACGGACGATATTGAAGAGTCGCATCACGTAGCTGCTCCCACGCCCACTGAACAGTTCCAGGACATGCCAGCAATTCTTATCGACGACGAGTGTTGATGACATAGTTGATCCGGATGCCTTCATCCACTAGGAAGCGATCCAGCAGGGTTGCCAGTGGTGGTCAAAGTCTTCACCGTGAAAGCTGGCGAAACGTGTTGGCTAGTCGTTGCATTCCCGTGCTTCCGAAGTGTACAAGGCGCCAAGCTGGAGACATGAAATTACATGGGCAAAGAAACGGACGAAATTGAACAGTCGCATCACGTAGCTGCTCCCACGCCCACTGAACAGTTCCAGGACACGCCAGCAGTCCTTATCGACGGCGATTGTTGATGACATAGTCGATCCGGATGCCATGATCCACGAGGAAGCGATCCACCAGGTTTGCCAGTGGTGGTCTAAGTCTTCACCGTGAAAGCTGACAAAACGTGTTGGCGAGTTGTTGCATTTCCGTGCTACCGAAGTATACAAGGAGCTAAGCTGGAGGCATGAAGTAACCTGGGCAACGAAACGGACGAAATTGAAGAGCCGCATCACGTAGCTGCTCCCACGCCTACTGAACAGTTCCTGGACATTCCAACAGTTCTTATCGACGACGACTGTTGATGACAAAGTCGACGCAAATGCCTTGAACCGGGAGGTAGCGATCCAGCAGGGTTGCCAGTGGCGGTCGAAGTCTTCACCGTGAAAGCTGTCGAAACGTGTTGGCGAGTCGCTGCATTTCCGTGCTTTCGAAGTATACAAATCGCTAAGCTGGGGACATAAAGAAACCTGGGAAGGGAAACGGACGAAATTGAAGAGTCGCATCACGTAGCGGCTCCCACGACCACAGAACAGTTCCGAGACACGCCAGCAGTTTTTATCGACAAGTGTTGATGACATAGTCGAACCGGATGCCTTGATCCACGAGGAAGCGATCCAGCAAAGTTGCCAGTAGTGGTCGAAGTCTTCACCGTGAAAGCTTAAGCAACGTGTCGGCAAGTCGCTGCATTCCCGTGCTTTCGAAGTATACAAGGCGCTAAGCTGGAGACATAAAGTAACCTGGGAAGGGAAACCGACGAAATTGAAGAGTCGCATCACGTAGCTGCTCCCACGCCCACTGAACAGTTCCAGGACATGCCAGCAATTCTTATCGACGACGAGTGTTGATGAAAAAGTCGGTCCGGATGCCTTGATTCACGAGGAAGCTATCCAGCAAGGTTGGCAGTGGTGGTCAAAGTCTTCACGGTGAAAGCTGACGAAACGTGTTGGCGAGTCGTTGCATTCCCGTGCTTCAGAAGTGTACAAGGCGCCAAGCTGGAGACACGGAGTAACCTGGGCAAAGAAACGGAGGAAATCGAAGATCCGCATCACGTAGCTGCTCCCACGCCCACTGGACAGTTCCAGGACACGCCAGCAGTTCTTATTGACGACGAGTGTTGATGACATAGTCGATCCTGATGCCTTGATTCACGATGAAGCGATCAGCAGTGTTGTCAGTGGTGGTCAAAGTCTTCACCGTGAAAGCTGACGAAACGTGTTGGCTAGTCGTTGCATTCCCGTGCTTCCGAAGTGTACAAGGCGGCAAGCTGGAGACATGAAATTACATGGGCAAAGAAACGGACGAAATTGAACAGTCGCATCACGTAGCTGCTCCCACGCCCACTGAACAGTTCCAGGACACGCCAGCAATTCTTATCGACGACGAGTGTTGAAGGAAAAGTCGATCCGGATGCCTTGATCCACGAGGAAGCGATCCAGCAAGGTTGGCAGTGGTGGTCAATATCTTCACGGAGAAAGCTGACGCAACGTGTTGGCGAGTCGTTGCATTCCCGTGCTTCAGAAGTGTACAAGGCGCCAAGCTGGAGACACGGAGTAACCTGGGCAAAGAAACAGAGGAAATCGAAGATCCGCATCACGTAGCTGCTCCCACGCCCACTGAACAGTTCCAGGACACGCCAGCAGTTCTTATTGACGACGAGTGTTGATGACATAGTCGATCCTGATGCCTTGATTCACGATGAAGCGATCAGCAGTGTTGTTAGTGGTGGTCAAAGTCTTCACCGTGAAAGCTGACGAAACGGGTTGGCGAGTCGTTGCATTTCCGTGCTTTCGAAATATACAAGGCGCCAAGCTGTAGACATGAAGTAAGCTGGGCAATGAAACGGACGAAATTCAAGAGCCGCATGACGTAGCTGCTCCCACGTCCACTGAACAGTTCCAGGACACGCCAGCAGTTCTTATCGACGGCGAGTGTTGATGACATAGTCGATCCGGATGCCTTGATCCACGAGGAAGCGATCCAGCAGGTTTGCCAGTGGTGGTCAAAGTTATCACCGTGAAAGCTGAAGAAACGTGTTGGCTAGTCGTTGCATTCCCGTGCTTCCGAAGTGCACAAGGCGCCAAGCTGGAGACATGAAATTACATGGGCAAAGAAACGGACGAAATTGAACAGTCGCATCACGTAGCTGCTTCCACGCCCACTAAACAGTTCCAGGACATGCCAGCAATTCTTATCGACGACGAGTGTTGATGAAAAAGTCGATCCGGATGCCTTGATTCACGAGGAAGCTATCCAGCAAGGTTGGCAGTGGTGGTCAAAGTCTTCACGGTGAAAGCTGACGAAACGTGTTGGCGAGTCATTGCATTCCCGTACTTCCGAAGTATGCAAGG
The DNA here is from genome assembly GCF_052857255.1 of Amblyomma americanum. Taxonomy (NCBI): domain Eukaryota; kingdom Metazoa; phylum Arthropoda; class Arachnida; order Ixodida; family Ixodidae; genus Amblyomma; species Amblyomma americanum. Next base: position 193,677,557 of record NC_135498.1, read on the forward strand.
CGCCAAGCTGGAGACATGAAGTAACCTGGGCAAAGAAACGGACGAGATTGAAGAGCCGTATCACTTAGCTGCTTCCACGCCCACTGAACAGTTCCGGGACACGCCCGCAGTTCTTATCGATGACGAGTGTTGATGACATAGTTGATCCGGATGCCTTCACCCACAAGGAAGCGATCCAGCAAGGTTGCCAGTGGTGGTCAAAGTCTTCACCGTGAAAGCGGACGAAACGTGTTGGCTAGTCGTTGCATTCCCGTGCTTCCGAAGTGTACAAGGCGCCAAGCTGGAGACATGAAATTACATGGGCAAAGAAACGGACGAAATTGAACAGTCGCATCACGTAGCTGCTCCCACGCCCACTGAACAGTTCCAGGACACGCCAGCAATTCTTATCGACGACGAGTGTTGAAGGAAAAGTCGATCCGGATGCCTTGATCCACGAGGAAGCGATCCAGCAAGGTTGGCAGTGGTTTTCAATGTCTTCACGGAGAAAGCTGACGCAACGTGTTGGCGAGTCGTTGCATTCCCGTGCTTCAGAAGTGTACAAGGCGCCAAGCTGGAGACACGGAGTAACCTGGGCAAAGAAACGGAGGAAATCGAAGATCCGCATCACGTAGCTGCTCCCACGCCCACTGAACAGTTCCAGGACACGCCAGCAGTTCTTATTGACGACGAGTGTTGATGACATAGTCGATCCTGATGCCTTGATTCACGATGAAGCGATCAGCAGTGTTGTTAGTGGTGGTCAAAGTCTTCACCGTGAAAGCTGACGAAACGGGTTGGCGAGTCGTTGCATTTCCGTGCTTCAGAAATATACAAGGCGCCAAGCTGGAGACATGAAGTAAGCTGGGCAAAGAAACGGACGAAATTGAAGAGCCGCATGACGTAGCTGCTCCCACGCCCACTGAACAGTTCCAGGACACGCCAGCAGTTCTTATTGACGACGAGTGTTGATGACATAGTCGATCCTGATGCCTTGATTCACGATGAAGCGATCAGCAGTGTTGTCAGTGGTGGTCAAAGTCTTCACCGTGAAAGCTGTCGAAACGGGTTGGCGAGTCGTTGCATTCCCGTGCTTTCGAAATATACAAGGCGCCAAGCTGGAGACATGAAGTAATCTGGGCAAAGAAACGGACGAAATTGAAGAGCCGCATCACGTAGCTGCTCCCACGTCCACTGAACAGTTCCAGGACACGCCAGCAGTTCTTATCGACGGCGATTGTTGATGACATAGTCGATCCGGATGCCATGATCCACGAGGAAGCGATCCAGCAGGTTTGCCAGTGGTGGTCTAAGTCTTCACCGTGAAAGCTGACAAAACGTGTTGGCGAGTTGTTGCATTTCCGTGCTACCGAAGTATACAAGGAGCTAAGCTGGAGGCATGAAGTAACCTGGGCAACGAAACGGACGAAATTGAAGAGCCGCATCACGTAGCTGCTCCCACGCCTACTGAACAGTTCCTGGACATTCCAACAGTTCTTATCGACGACGACTGTTGATGACAAAGTCGACGCAAATGCCTTGAACCGGGAGGTAACGATCCAGCAGGGTTGCCAGTGGCGGTCGAAGTCTTCACCGTGAAAGCTGACGAAACGTGTTGGCGAGTCGCTGCATTTCCGTGCTTTCGAAGTATACAAATCGCTAAGCTGGGGACATAAAGAAACCTGGGAAGGGAAACGGACGAAATTGAAGAGTCGCATCACGTAGCGGCTCCCACGACCACAGAACAGTTCCGAGACACGCCAGCAGTTTTTATCGACGACATGTGTTGATGACATAGTCGAACCGGATGCCTTGATCCACGAGGAAGCGATCCAGCAAAGTTGCCAGTAGTGGTCGAAGTCTTCACCGTGAAAGCTTAAGCAACGTGTCGGCAAGTCGCTGCATTCCCGTGCTTTCGAAGTATACAAGGCGCTAAGCTGGAGACATAAAGTAACCTGGGAAGGGAAACCGACGAAATTGAAGAGTCGCATCACGTAGCTGCTCCCACGCCCACTGAACAGTTCCAGGACATGCCAGCAATTCTTATCGACGACGAGTGTTGATGAAAAAGTCGGTCCGGATGCCTTGATTCACGAGGAAGCTATCCAGCAAGGTTGGCAGTGGTGGTCAAAGTCTTCACGGTGAAAGCTGACGAAACGTGTTGGCGAGTCGTTGCATTCCCGTGCTTCAGAAGTGTACAAGGCGCCAAGCTGGAGACATGAAATTACATGGGCAAAGAAACGGACGAAATTGAACAGTCGCATCACGTAGCTGCTCCCACGCCCACTGAACAGTTCCAGGACACGCCAGCAATTCTTATCGACGACGAGTGTTGAAGGAAAAGTCGATCCGGATGCCTTGATCCACGAGGAAGCGATCCAGCAAGGTTGGCAGTGGTGGTCAATATCTTCACGAAGAAAGCTGACGCAACGTGTTGGCGAGTCGTTGCATTCCCGTGCTTCAGAAGTGTACAAGGCGCCAAGCTGGAGACACGGAGTAACCTGGGCAAAGAAACAGAGGAAATCGAAGATCCGCATCACGTAGCTGCTCCCACGCCCACTGAACAGTTCCAGGACACGCCAGCAGTTCTTATTGACGACGAGTGTTGATGACATAGTCGATCCTGATGCCTTGATTCACGATGAAGCGATCAGCAGTGTTGTTAGTGGTGGTCAAAGTCTTCACCGTGAAAGCTGACGAAACGGGTTGGCGAGTCGTTGCATTTCCGTGCTTCCGAAATATACAAGGCGCCAAGCTGTAGACATGAAGTAAGCTGGGCAATGAAACGGACGAAATTGAAGAGCCGCATGACGTAGCTGCTCCCACGTCCACTGAACAGTTCCAGGACACGCCAGCAGTTCTTATCGACGGCGAGTGTTGATGACATAGTCGATCCGGATGCCTTGATCCACGAGGAAGCGATCCAGCAGGTTTGCCAGTGGTGGTCAAAGTTATCACCGTGAAAGCTGAAGAAACGTGTTGGCGAGTTGTTGCATTTCCGTGCTTCCGAAATATACAAGGCGCCAAGCTGGAGACATGAAGTCCCCTGGGCAATGAAACGGACGAAATTGAAGAGCCGCATCACGTAGCTGCTCCAGCGCCCACGGAACAGTACCAGGACACGCCCGCAGTTCTTATCGAAGATGAGTGTTGATCACATATTTGATCCGGATGCCTTCATCCACAAGGAAGCGATCCAGCAGGGTTGCCAGTGGTAGTCAAAGTCTTCACCGTGAAAGCTGACGAAACGTGTTGGCTAGTCGTTGCATTCCCGTGCTTCCGAAGTGTACAAGGCGCCAAGCTGGAGACATGAAATTACATGGGCAAAGAAACGGACGAAATTGAACAGTCGCATCACGTAGCTGCTCCCACGCCCACTAAACAGTTCCAGGACATGCCAGCAATTCTTATCGACGACGAGTGTTGATGAAAAAGTCGATCCGGATGCCTTGATTCACGAGGAAGCTATCCAGCAAGGTTGGCAGTGGTGGTCAAAGTCTTCACGGTGAAAGCTGACGAAACGTGTTGGCGAGTCATTGCATTCCCGTACTTCCGAAGTATGCAAGGCGCCAAGCTGGAGACATGAAGTAACCTGGGCAAAGAAACGGACGAGATTGAAGAGCCGTATCACGTAGCTGCTTCCACGCCCACTGAACAGTTCCGGGACACGCCCGCAGTTCTTATCGATGACGAGTGTTGATGACATAGTTGATCCGGATGCCTTCACCCACAAGGAAGCGATCCAGCAAGGTTGCCAGTGGTGGTCAAAGTCTTCACCGTGAAAGCGGACGAAACGTGTTGGCTAGTCGTTGCATTCCCGTGCTTCCGAAGTGTACAAGGCGCCAAGCTGGAGACATGAAATTACATGGGCAAAGAAACGGACGAAATTGAACAGTCGCATCACGTAGCTGCTCCCACGCCCACTGAACAGTTCCAGGACACGCCAGCAATTCTTATCGACGACGAGTGTTGAAGGAAAAGTCGATCCGGATGCCTTGATCCACGAGGAAGCGATCCAGCAAGGTTGGCAGTGGTGGTCAATGTCTTCACGGAGAAAGCTGACGCAACGTGTTGGCGAGTCGTTGCATTCCCGTGCTTCAGAAGTGTACAAGGCGCCAAGCTGGAGACACGGAGTAACCTGGGCAAAGAAACGGAGGAAATCGAAGATCCGCATCACGTAGCTGCTCCCACGCCCACTGAACAGTTCCAGGACACGCCAGCAGTTCTTATTGACGACGAGTGTTGATGACATAGTCGATCCTGATGCCTTGATTCACGATGAAGCGATCAGCAGTGTTGTTAGTGGTGGTCAAAGTCTTCACCGTGAAAGCTGACGAAACGGGTTGGCGAGTCGTTGCATTTCCGTGCTTCAGAAATATACAAGGCGCCAAGCTGGAGACATGAAGTAAGCTGGGCAAAGAAACGGACGAAATTGAAGAGCCGCATGACGTAGCTGCTCCCACGCCCACTGAACAGTTCCAGGACACGCCAGCAGTTCTTATTGACGACGAGTGTTGATGACATAGTCGATCCTGATGCCTTGATTCACGATGAAGCGATCAGCAGTGTTGTCAGTGGTGGTCAAAGTCTTCACCGTGAAAGCTGTCGAAACGGGTTGGCGAGTCGTTGCATTCCCGTGCTTTCGAAATATACAAGGCGCCAAGCTGGAGACATGAAGTAATCTGGGCAAAGAAACGGACGAAATTGAAGAGCCGCATCACGTAGCTGCTCCCACGTCCACTGAACAGTTCCAGGACACGCCAGCAGTTCTTATCGACGGCGATTGTTGATGACATAGTCGATCCGGATGCCATGATCCACGAGGAAGCGATCCAGCAGGTTTGCCAGTGGTGGTCTAAGTCTTCACCGTGAAAGCTGACAAAACGTGTTGGCGAGTTGTTGCATTTCCGTGCTACCGAAGTATACAAGGAGCTAAGCTGGAGGCATGAAGTAACCTGGGCAACGAAACGGACGAAATTGAAGAGCCGCATCACGTAGCTGCTCCCACGCCTACTGAACAGTTCCTGGACATTCCAACAGTTCTTATCGACGACGACTGTTGATGACAAAGTCGACGCAAATGCCTTGAACCGGGAGGTAACGATCCAGCAGGGTTGCCAGTGGCGGTCGAAGTCTTCACCGTGAAAGTTGTCGAAACGTGTTGGCGAGTCGCTGCATTTCCGTGCTTTCGAAGTATACAAATCGCTAAGCTGGGGACATAAAGAAACCTGGGAAGGGAAACGGACGAAATTGAAGAGTCGCATCACGTAGCGGCTCCCACGACCACAGAACAGTTCCGAGACACGCCAGCAGTTTTTATCGACAAGTGTTGATGACATAGTCGAACCGGATGCCTTGATCCACGAGGAAGCGATCCAGCAAAGTTGCCAGTAGTGGTCGAAGTCTTCACCGTGAAAGCTTAAGCAACGTGTCGGCAAGTCGCTGCATTCCCGTGCTTTCGAAGTATACAAGGCGCTAAGCTGGAGACATAAAGTAACCTGGGAAGGGAAACCGACGAAATTGAAGAGTCGCATCACGTAGCTGCTCCCACGCCCACTGAACAGTTCCAGGACATGCCAGCAATTCTTATCGACGACGAGTGTTGATGAAAAAGTCGGTCCGGATGCCTTGATTCACGAGGAAGCTATCCAGCAAGGTTGGCAGTGGTGGTCAAAGTCTTCACGGTGAAAGCTGACGAAACGTGTTGGCGAGTCGTTGCATTCCCGTGCTTCAGAAGTGTACAAGGCGCCAAGCTGGAGACATGAAATTACATGGGCAAAGAAACGGACGAAATTGAACAGTCGCATCACGTAGCTGCTCCCACGCCCACTGAACAGTTCCAGGACACGCCAGCAATTCTTATCGACGACGAGTGTTGAAGGAAAAGTCGATCCGGATGCCTTGATCCACGAGGAAGCGATCCAGCAAGGTTGGCAGTGGTGGTCAATATCTTCACGAAGAAAGCTGACGCAACGTGTTGGCGAGTCGTTGCATTCCCGTGCTTCAGAAGTGTACAAGGCGCCAAGCTGGAGACACGGAGTAACCTGGGCAAAGAAACAGAGGAAATCGAAGATCCGCATCACGTAGCTGCTCCCACGCCCACTGAACAGTTCCAGGACACGCCAGGAGTTCTTATTGACGACGAGTGTTGATGACATAGTCGATCCTGATGCCTTGATTCACGATGAAGCGATCAGCAGTGTTGTTAGTGGTGGTCAAAGTCTTCACCGTGAAAGCTGACGAAACGGGTTGGCGAGTCGTTGCATTTCCGTGCTTCCGAAATATACAAGGCGCCAAGCTGTAGACATGAAGTAAGCTGGGCAATGAAACGGACGAAATTGAAGAGCCGCATGACGTAGCTGCTCCCACGTCCACTGAACAGTTCCAGGACACGCCAGCAGTTCTTATCGACGGCGAGTGTTGATGACATAGTCGATCCGGATGCCTTGATCCACGAGGAAGCGATCCAGCAGGTTTGCCAGTGGTGGTCAAAGTTATCACCGTGAAAGCTGAAGAAACGTGTTGGCGAGTTGTTGCATTTCCGTGCTTCCGAAATATACAAGGCGCCAAGCTGGAGACATGAAGTAACCTGGGCAATGAAACGGACGAAATTGAAGAGCCGCATCACGTAGCTGCTCCAGCGCCCACGGAACAGTACCAGGACACGCCCGCAGTTCTTATCGAAGATGAGTGTTGATCACATAGTTGATCCGGATGCCTTCATCCACAAGGAAGCGATCCAGCAGGGTTGCCAGTGGTAGTCAAAGTCTTCACCGTGAAAGCTGACGAAACGTGTTGGCTAGTCGTTGCATTCCCGTGCTTCCGAAGTGTACAAGGCGCCAAGCTGGAGACATGAAATTACATGGGCAAAGAAACGGACGAAATTGAACAGTCGCATCACGTAGCTGCTCCCACGCCCACTAAACAGTTCCAGGACATGCCAGCAATTCTTATCGACGACGAGTGTTGATGAAAAAGTCGATCCGGATGCCTTGATTCACGAGGAAGCTATCCAGCAAGGTTGGCAGTGGTGGTCAAAGTCTTGACGGTGAAAGCTGACGAAACGTGTTGGCGAGTCATTGCATTCCCGTACTTCCGAAGTATGCAAGGCGCCAAGCTGGAGACATGAAGTAACCTGGGCAAAGAAACGGACGAGATTGAAGAGCCGTATCACGTAGCTGCTTCCACGCCCACTGAACAGTTCCGGGACACGCCCGCAGTTCTTATCGACGACGAGTGTTGATGACATAGTTGATCCGGATGCCTTCATCCACAAGGAAGCGATCCAGCAGGGTTGCCAGTGGTGGTCAAAGTCTTCACCGTGAAAGCTGACGAAACGTGTTGGCTAGTCGTTGCATTCCCGTGCTTCCGAAGTGTACAAGGCGCCAAGCTGGAGACATGAAATTACATGGGCAAAGAAACGGACGAAATTGAACAGTCGCATCACGTAGCTGCTCCCATGCCCACTGAACAGTTCCAGGACACGCCAGCAATTCTTATCGACGACGAGTGTTGAAGGAAAAGTCGATCCGGATGCCTTGATCCACGAGGAAGCGATCCAGCAAGGTTGGCAGTGGTGGTCAATGTCTTCACGGAGAAAGCTGACGCAACGTGTTGGCGAGTCGTTGCATTCCCGTGCTTAAGAAGTGTACAAGGCGCCAAGCTGGAGACACGGAGTAACCTGGGCAAAGAAACGGACGAAATTGAAGAGCCGCATGACGTAGCTGCTCCCACGCCCACTGAACAGTTCCAGGACACGCCAGCAGTTCTTATTGACGACGAGTGTTGATGACATAGTCGATCCTGATGCCTTGATTCACGATGAAGCGATCAGCAGTGTTGTCAGTGGTGGTCAAAGTCTTCACCGTGAAAGCTGTCGAAACGGGTTGGGGAGTCGTTGCATTCCCGTGCTTCCGAAATATACAAGGCGCCAAGCTGGAGACATGAAGTAACCTGGGCAAAGAAACGGACGAAATTGAAGAGCCGCATCACGTAGCTGCTCCCACGTCCACCGAACAGTTCCAGGACACGCCAGCAGTTCTTATCGACGGCGAGTGTTGATGACATAGTCGATCCGGATGCCTTGATCCACGAGGAAGCGATTCAGCAGGTTTGCCAGTGGTGGTCTAAGTCTTCACCGTGAAAGCTGACAAAACGTGTTGGCGAGTCGCTGCATTCCCGTGCTTTCGAAGTATACAAGGCGCTAAGCTGGAGGCATGAAGTAACCTGGGCAACGAAACGGACGAAATTGAAGAGCCGCATCACGTAGCTGCTCCAACGCCCACTGAACAGTTCCAGGACACGCAAGCAGTTCTTATCGACGGCGAGTGTTGATGATATAGTCGATCTTGATGCCTTGATTCACGAGAAAGCGATCAGCAGTGTTGTCAGTGGTGGTCAAAGTCCACACCGTGAAAGCTGACGAAACGTGTTGTCATTGCATTCCCGTACTTCCGAAGTATGCAAGGCGCCAAGCTGGAGACATGAAGTAACTTGGGCAAAGAAACGGACGAGATTGAACAGCCGTATCACGTAGCTGCTTCCACGCCCACTGAACAGTTCCGGGACACGCCCGCAGTTCTTATCGACGACGAGTGTTGAAGAAAAAGTCGATCCGGATGCCTTGATCCACGAGGAAGCGATCCAGCAAGGTTGGCAGTGGGGGTCAATGTCTTCACGGAGAAAGCTGACGAATCGTGTTGGCGAGTCGTTGCATTCCCGTGCTTCAGAAGTGTACAAGGTGCCAAGCTGGAGACACGGAGTAACCTGGGCAAAGAAATGGAGGAAATCGAAGATCCGCATCACGTAGCTGCTCCCACGCCCACTGAACAGTTCCAGGACACGCCAGCAGTTCTTATTGACGACGAGTGTTGATGACATAGTCGATCCTGATGCCTTGATTCACGATGAAGCGATCAGCAGTGTTGTCAGTGGTGGTCAAAGTCTTCACCGTGAAAGCTGTCGAAACGGGTTGGCGAGTCGTTGCATTCCCGTGCTTCCGAAATATACAAGGCGCCAACCTGGAGACATGAAGTAACCTGGGCAAAGAAACGGACGAAATTGAAGAGCCGCATCACGTAGCTGCTCCCACGTCCACTGAACAGTTCCAGGACACGCCAGCAGTTCTTATCGACGGCGATTGTTGATGACATAGTCGATCCGGATGCCTTGATCCACGAGGAAGCGATCCAGCAGGTTTGCCAGTGGTGGTCTAAGTCTTCACCGTGAAAGCTGACAAAACGTGTTGGCGAGTTGTTGCATTTCCGTGCTACCGAAGTATACAAGGAGCTAAGCTGGAGGCATGAAGTAACCTGGGCAACGAAACGGACGAAATTGAAGAGCCGCATCACGTAGCTGCTCCCACGCCTACTCACAGTTCCTGGACATTCCAGCAGTTCTTATCGACGACGACTGTTGATGACAAAGTCGACGCAAATGCCTTGAACCGGGAGGTAACGATCCAGCAGGGTTGCCAGTGGCGGTCGAAGTCTTCACCGTGAAAGCTGACGAAACGTGTCGGCGAGTCGCTGCATTCCCGTGCTTTCGAAGTATACAAATCGCTAAGCTGGGGACATAAAGAAACCTGGGAAGGGAAACGGACGAAATTGAAGAGTCGCATCACGTAGCGGCTCCCACGACCACAGAACAGTTCCGAGACACGCCAGCAGTTCTTATTGACGACGAGTGTTGATGACATAGTCGATCCTGATGCCTTGATTCACGATGAAGCGATCAGCAGTGTTGTCAGTGGTGGTCAAAGTCTTCACCGTGAAAGCTGACGAAACGTGTTGGCTAGTCGTTGCATTCCCGTGCTTCCGAAGTGTACAAGGCGCCAAGCTGGAGACATGAAATTACATGGGCAAAGAAACGGACGAAATTGAACAGTCGCATCACGTAGCTGCTCCCACGCCCACTGAACAGTTCCAGGACACGCCAGCAATTCTTATCGACGACGAGTGTTGAAGGAAAAGTCGATCCGGATGCCTTGATCCACGAGGAAGCGATCCAGCAAGGTTGGCAGTGGTGGTCAATATCTTCACGGAGAAAGCTGACGCAACGTGTTGGCGAGTCGTTGCATTCCCGTGCTTCAGAAGTGTACAAGGCGCCAAGCTGGAGACACGGAGTAACCTGGGCAAAGAAACAGAGGAAATCGAAGATCCGCATCACGTAGCTGCTCCCACGCCCACTGAACAGTTCCAGGACACGCCAGCAGTTCTTATTGACGACGAGTGTTGATGACGTAGTCGATCCTGATGCCTTGATTCACAATGAAGCGATCAGCAGTGTTGTTAGTGGTGGTCAAAGTCTTCACCGTAAAAGCTGACGAAACGGGTTGGCGAGTCGTTGCATTTCCGTGCTTCCGAAATATACAAGGCGCCAAGCTGTAGACATGAAGTAAGCTGGGCAATGAAACGGACGAAATTGAAGAGCCGCATGACGTAGCTGCTCCCACGTCCACGCCAGCAGTTCTTATCGACGGCGATTGTTGATGACATAGTCGATCCGGATGCCATGATCCACGAGGAAGCGATCCAGCAGGTTTGCCAGTGGTGGTCTAAGTCTTCACCGTGAAAGCTGACAAAACGTGTTGGCGAGTTGTTGCATTTCCGTGCTACCGAAGTATACAAGGAGCTAAGCTGGAGGCATGAAGTAACCTGGGCAACGAAACGGACGAAATTGAAGAGCCGCATCACGTAGCTGCTCCCACGCCTACTGAACAGTTCCTGGACATTCCAACAGTTCTTATCGACGACGACTGTTGATGACAAAGTCGACGCAAATGCCTTGAACCGGGAGGTAACGATCCAGCAGGGTTGCCAGTGGCGGTCGAAGTCTTCACCGTGAAAGCTGACGAAACGTGTTGGCGAGTCGCTGCATTTCCGTGCTTTCGAAGTATACAAATCGCTAAGCTGGGGACATAAAGAAACCTGGGAAGGGAAACGGACGAAATTGAAGAGTCGCATCACGTAGCGGCTCCCACGACCACAGAACAGTTCCGAGACACGCCAGCAGTTTTTATCGACGACAAGTGTTGATGACATAGTCGAACCGGATGCCTTGATCCACGAGGAAGCGATCCAGCAAAGTTGCCAGTAGTGGTCGAAGTCTTCACCGTGAAAGCTTAAGCAACGTGTCGGCAAGTCGCTGCATTCCCGTGCTTTCGAAGTATACAAGGCGCTAAGCTGGAGACATAAAGTAACCTGGGAAGGGAAACCGACGAAATTGAAGAGTCGCATCACGTAGCTGCTCCCACGCCCACTGAACAGTTCCAGGACATGCCAGCAATTCTTATCGACGACGAGTGTTGATGAAAAAGTCGGTCCGGATGCCTTGATTCACGAGGAAGCTATCCAGCAAGGTTGGCAGTGGTGGTCAAAGTCTTCACGGTGAAAGCTGACGAAACGTGTTGGCGAGTCGTTGCATTCCCGTGCTTCAGAAGTGTACAAGGCGCCAAGCTGGAGACACGGAGTAACCTGGGCAAAGAAACGGAGGAAATCGAAGATCCGCATCACGTAGCTGCTCCCACGCCCACTGAACAGTTCCAGGACACGCCAGCAGTTCTTATTGACGACGAGTGTTGATGACATAGTCGATCCTGATGCCTTGATTCACGATGAAGCGATCAGCAGTGTTGTCAGTGGTGGTCAAAGTCTTCACCGTGAAAGCTGACGAAACGTGTTGGCTAGTCGTTGCATTCCCGTGCTTCCGAAGTGTACAAGGCGCCAAGCTGGAGACATGAAATTACATGGGCAAAGAAACGGACGAAATTGAACAGTCGCATCACGTAGCTGCTCCCACGCCCACTGAACAGTTCCAGGACACGCCAGCAATTCTTATCGACGACGAGTGTTGAAGGAAAAGTCGATCCGGATGCCTTGATCCACGAGGAAGCGATCCAGCAAGGTTGGCAGTGGTGGTCAATATCTTCACGAAGAAAGCTGACGCAACGTGTTGGCGAGTCGTTGCATTCCCGTGCTTCAGAAGTGTACAAGGCGCCAAGCTGGAGACACGGAGTAACCTGGGCAAAGAAACAGAGGAAATCGAAGATCCGCATCACGTAGCTGCTCCCACGCCCACTGAACAGTTCCAGGACACGCCAGCAGTTCTTAATGACGACGAGTGTTGATGACATAGTCGATCCTGATGCCTTGATTCACGATGAAGCGATCAGCAGTGTTGTCAGTGGTGGTCAAAGTCTTCACCGTGAAAGCTGTCGAAACGGGTTGGCGAGTCGTTGCATTCCCGTGCTTCCGAAATATACAAGGCGCCAAGCTGTAGACATGAAGTAAGCTGGGCAATGAAACGGACGAAATTGAAGAGCCGCATGACGTAGCTGCTCCCACGTCCACTGAACAGTTCCAGGACACGCCAGCAGTTCTTATCGACGGCGAGTGTTGATTACATAGTCGATCCGGATGCCTTGATCCACGAGGAAGCGATCCAGCAGGTTTGCCAGTGGTGGTCAAAGTTATCACCGTGAAAGCTGAAGAAACGTGTTGGCGAGTTGTTGCATTTCCGTGCTTCCGAAATATACAAGGCGCCAAGCTGGAGACATGAAGTAACCTGGGCAATGAAACGGACGAAATTGAAGAGCCGCATCACGTAGCTGCTCCAGCGCCCACGGAACAGTACCAGGACACGCCCGCAGTTCTTATCGAAGATGAGTGTTGATCACATAGTTGATCCGGATGCCTTCATCCACAAGGAAGCGATCCAGCAGGGTTGCCAGTGGTAGTCAAAGTCTTCACCGTGAAAGCTGACGAAACGTGTTGGCTAGTCGTTGCATTCCCGTGCTTCCGAAGTGTACAAGGCGCCAAGCTGGAGACATGAAATTACATGGGCAAAGAAACGGACGAAATTGAACAGTCGCATCACGTAGCTGCTCCCACGCCCACTAAACAGTTCCAGGACATGCCAGCAATTCTTATCGACGACGAGTGTTGATGAAAAAGTCGATCCGGATGCCTTGATTCACGAGGAAGCTATCCAGCAAGGTTGGCAGAGGTGGTCAAAGTCTTGACGGTGAAAGCTGACGAAACGTGTTGGCGAGTCATGCATTCCCGTACTTCCGAAGTATGCAAGGCGCCAAGCTGGAGACATGAAGTAACCTGGGCAAAGAAACGGACGAGATTGAAGAGCCGTATCACGTAGCTGCTTCCACGCCCACTGAACAGTTCCGGGACACGCCCGCAGTTCTTATCGACGACGAGTGTTGATGACATAGTTGATCCGGATGCCTTCATCCACAAGGAAGCGATCCAGCAGGGTTGCCAGTGGTGGTCAAAGTCTTCACCGTGAAAGCTGACGAAACGTGTTGGCTAGTCGTTGCATTCCCGTGCTTCCGAAGTGTACAAGGCGCCAAGCTGGAGACATGAAATTACATGGGCAAAGAAACGGACGAAATTGAACAGTCGCATCACGTAGCTGCTCCCATGCCCACTGAACAGTTCCAGGACACGCCAGCAATTCTTATCGACGACGAGTGTTGAAGGAAAAGTCGATCCGGATGCCTTGATCCACGAGGAAGCGATCCAGCAAGGTTGGCAGTGGTGGTCAATGTCTTCACGGAGAAAGCTGACGCAACGTGTTGGCGAGTCGTTGCATTCCCGTGCTTCAGAAGTGTACAAGGCGCCAAGCTGGAGACACGGAGTAACCTGGGCAAAGAAACGGACGAAATTGAAGAGCCGCATGACGTAGCTGCTCCCACGCCCACTGAACAGTTCCAGGACACGCCAGCAGTTCTTATTGACGACGAGTGTTGATGACATAGTCGATCCTGATGCCTTGATTCACGATGAAGCGATCAGCAGTGTTGTCAGTGGTGGTCAAAGTCTTCACCGTGAAAGCTGTCGAAACGGGTTGGGGAGTCGTTGCATTCCCGTGCTTCCGAAATATACAAGGCGCCAAGCTGGAGACATGAAGTAACCTGGGCAAAGAAACGGACGAAATTGAAGAGCCGCATCACGTAGCTGCTCCCACGTCCACCGAACAGTTCCAGGACACGCCAGCAGTTCTTATCGACGGCGAGTGTTGATGACATAGTCGATCCGGATGCCTTGATCCACGAGGAAGCGATTCAGCAGGTTTGCCAGTGGTGGTCTAAGTCTTCACCGTGAAAGCTGACAAAACGTGTTGGCGAGTCGCTGTATTCCCGTGCTTTCGAAGTATACAAGGCGCTAAGCTGGAGGCATGAGGTAACCTGGGCAACGAAACGGACGAAATTGAAGAGCCGCATCACGTAGCTGCTCCAACGCCCACTGAACAGTTCCAGGACACGCAAGCAGTTCTTATCGACGGCGAGTGTTGATGATATAGTCGATCTTGATGCCTTGATTCACGAGAAAGCGATCAGCAGTGTTGTCAGTGGTGGTCAAAGTCCACACCGTGAAAGCTGACGAAACGTGTTGGCGAGTCATTGCATTCCCGTACTTCCGAAGTATGCAAGGCGCCAAGCTGGAGACATGAAGTAACCTGGGCAAAGAAACGGACGAGATTGAACAGCCGTATCACGTAGCTGCTTCCACGCCCACTGAACAGTTCCGGGACACGCCCGCAGTTCTTATCGACGACGAGTGTTGAAGGAAAAGTCGATCCGGATGCCTTGATCCACGAGGAAGTGATCCAGCAAGGTTGGCAGTGGGGGTCAATGTCTTCACGGAGAAAGCTGACGAATCGTGTTGGCGAGTCGTTGCATTCCCGTGCTTCAGAAGTGTACAAGGTGCCAAGCTGGAGACACGGAGTAACCTGGGCAAAGAAATGGAGGAAATCGAAGATCCGCATCACGTAGCTGCTCCCACGCCCACTGAACAGTTCCAGGACACGCCAGCAGTTCTTATTGACGACGAGTGTTGATGACATAGTCGATCCTGATGCCTTGATTCACGATGAAGCGATCAGCAGTGTTGTCAGTGGTGGTCAAAGTCTTCACCGTGAAAGCTGTCGAAACGGGTTGGCGAGTCGTTGCATTCCCGTGCTTCCGAAATATACAAGGCGCCAAGCTGGAGACATGAAGTAACCTGGGCAAAGAAACGGACGAAATTGAAGAGCCGCATCACGTAGCTGCTCCCACGTCCACTGAACAGTTCCAGGACACGCCAGCAGTTCTTATCGACGGCGATTGTTGATGACATAGTCGATCCGGATGCCTTGATCCAGGAGGAAGCGATCCAGCAGGTTTGCCAGTGGTGGTCTAAGTCTTCACCGTGAAAGCTGACAAAACGTGTTGGCGAGTTGTTGCATTTCCGTGCTACCGAAGTATACAAGGAGCTAAGCTGGAGGCATGAAGTAACCTGGGCAACGAAACGGACGAAATTGAAGAGCCGCATCACGTAGCTGCTCCCACGCCTACTGAACAGTTCCTGGACATTCCAGCAGTTCTTATCGACGACGACTGTTGATGACAAAGTCGACGCAAATGCCTTGAACCGGGAGGTAACGATCCAGCAGGGTTGCCAGTGGCGGTCGAAGTCTTCACCGTGAAAGCTGACGAAACGTGTTGGCGAGTCGCTGCATTCCCGTGCTTTGAAAGTATACAAATCGCTAAGCTGGGGACATAAAGAAACCTGGGAAGGGAAACGGACGAAATTGAAGAGTCGCATCACGTAGCGGCTCCCACGACCACAGAACAGTTCCGAGACACGCCAGCAGTTCTTATTGACGACGAGTGTTGATGACATAGTCGATCCTGATGCCTTGATTCACGATGAAGCGATCAGCAGTGTTGTCAGTGGTGGTCAAAGTCTTCACCGTGAAAGCTGACGAAACGTGTTGGCTAGTCGTTGCATTCCCGTGCTTCCGAAGTGTACAAGGCGCCAAGCTGGAGACATGAAATTACATGGGCAAAGAAACGGACGAAATTGAACAGTCGCATCACGTAGCTGCTCCCACGCCCACTTAACAGTTCCAGGACACGCCAGCAATTCTTATCGACGACGAGTGTTGAAGGAAAAGTCGATCCGGATGCCTTGATCCACGAGGAAGCGATCCAGCAAGGTTGGCAGTGGTGGTCAATATCTTCACGGAGAAAGCTGACGCAACGTGTTGGCGAGTCGTTGCATTCCCGTGCTTCAGAAGTGTACAAGGCGCCAAGCTGGAGACACGGAGTAACCTGGGCAAAGAAACAGAGGAAATCGAAGATCCGCATCACGTAGCTGCTCCCACGCCCACTGAACAGTTCCAGGACACGCCAGCAGTTCTTATTGACGACGAGTGTTGATGACGTAGTCGATCCTGATGCCTTGATTCACGATGAAGCGATCAGCAGTGTTGTTAGTGGTGGTCAAAGTCTTCACCGTAAAAGCTGACGAAACGGGTTGGCGAGTCGTTGCATTTCCGTGCTTCCGAAATATACAAGGCGCCAAGCTGTAGACATGAAGTAAGCTGGGCAATGAAACGGACGAAATTGAAGAGCCGCATGACGTAGCTGCTCCCACGTCCACTGAACAGTTCCAGGACACGCCAGCAGTTCTTATCGACGGCGAGTGTTGATGACATAGTCGATCCGGATGCCTTGATCCACGAGGAAGCGATCCAGCAGGTTTGCCAGTGGTGGTCAAAGTTATCACCGTGAAAGCTGAAGAAACGTGTTGGCGAGTTGTTGCATTTCCGTGCTTCCGAAATATACAAGGCGCCAAGCTGGAGACATGAAGTAACCTGGGCAATGAAACGGACGAAATTGAAGAGCCGCATCACGTAGCTGCTCCAGCGCCCACGGAACAGTACCAGGACACGCCCGCAGTTCTTATCGAAGATGAGTGTTGATCACATAGTTGATCCGGATGCTTTCATCCACAAGGAAGCGATCCAGCAGGGTTGCCAGTGGTGGTCAAAGTCTTCACCGTGAAAGCTGACGAAACGTGTTGGCTAGTCGTTGCATTCCCGTGCTTCCGAAATGTACAAGGCGCCAAGCTGGAGACATGAAATTACATGGGAAAAGAAACGGACGAAATTGAACAGTCGCATCACGTAGCTGCTCCCACGCCCACTGAACAGTTCCAGGACACGCCAGCAATTCTTATCGACGACGAGTGTTGAAGGAAAAGTCGATCCGGATGCCTTGATCCACGAGGAAGCGATCCAGCAAGGTTGGCAGTGGTGGTCAATGTCTTCACGGAGAAAGCTGACGCAACGTGTTGGCGAGTCGTTGCATTCCCGTGCTTCAGAAGTGTACAAGGCGCCAAGCTGGAGACACGGAGTAACCTGGGCAAAGAAACGGACGAAATTGAAGAGCCGCATGACGTAGCTGCTCCCACGCCCACTGAACAGTTCCAGGACACGCCAGCAGTTCTTATTGACGACGAGTGTTGATGACATAGTCGATCCTGATGCCTTGATTCACGATGAAGCGATCAGCAGTGTTGTCAGTGGTGGTCAAAGTCTTCACCGTGAAAGCTGTCGAAACGGGTTGGGGAGTCGTTGCATTCCCGTGCTTCCGAAATATACAAGGCGCCAAGCTGGAGACATGAAGTAACCTGGGCAAAGAAACGGACGAAATTGAAGAGCCGCATCACGTAGCTGCTCCCACGTCCACCGAACAGTTCCAGGACACGCCAGCAGTTCTTATCGACGGCGAGTGTTGATGACATAGTCGATCCGGATGCCTTGATCCACGAGGAAGCGATCCAGCAGGTTTGTCAGTGGTGGTCTAAGTCTTCACCGTGAAAGCTGACAAAACGTGTTGGCGAGTCGCTGCATTTCCGTGCTTTCGAAGTATACAAGGCGCTAAGCTGGAGGCATGAAGTAACCTGGGCAACGAAACGGACGAAATTGAAGAGCCGCATCACGTAGCTGCTCCAACGCCCACTGAACAGTTCCAGGACACGCAAGCAGTTCTTATCGACGGCGAGTGTTGATGATATAGTCGATCTTGATGCCTTGATTCACGAGAAAGCGATCAGCAGTGTTGTCAGTGGTGGTCAAAGTCCACACCGTGAAAGCTGACGAAACGTGTTGGCGAGTCATTGCATTCCCGTACTTCCGAAGTATGCAAGGCGCCAAGCTGGAGACATGAAGTAACCTGGGCAAAGAAACGGACGAGATTGAACAGCCGTATCACGTAGCTGCTTCCACGCCCACTGAACAGTTCCTGGACACGCCCGCAGTTCTTATCGACGACGAGTGTTGAAGGAAAAGTCGATCCGGATGCCTTGATCCACGAGGAAGCGATCCAGAAAGGTTGGCAGTGGGGGTCAATGTCTTCACGGAGAAAGCTGACGAATCGTGTTGGCGAGTCGTTGCATTCCCGTGCTTCAGAAGTGTACAAGGTGCCAAGCTGGAGACACGGAGTAACCTGGGCAAAGAAATGGAGGAAATCGAAGATCCGCATCACGTAGCTGCTCCCACGCCCACTGAACAGTTCCAGGACACGCCAGCAGTTCTTATTGACGACGAGTGTTGATGACGTAGTCGATCCTGATGCCTTGATTCACGATGAAGCGATCAGCAGTGTTGTTAGTGGTGGTCAAAGTCTTCACCGTAAAAGCTGACGAAACGGGTTGGCGAGTCGTTGCATTTCCGTGCTTCCGAAATATACAAGGCGCCAAGCTGTAGACATGAAGTAAGCTGGGCAATGAAACGGACGAAATTGAAGAGCCGCATGACGTAGCTGCTCCCACGTCCACTGAACAGTTCCAGGACACGCCAGCAGTTCTTATCGACGGCGAGTGTTGATGACATAGTCGATCCGGATGCCTTGATCCACGAGGAAGCGATCCAGCAGGTTTGCCAGTGGTGGTCAAAGTTATCACCGTGAAAGCTGAAGAAACGTGTTGGCGAGTTGCATTTCCGTGCTTCCGAAATATACAAGGCGCCAAGCTGGAGACATGAAGTAACCTGGGCAATGAAACGGACGAAATTGAAGAGCCGCATCACGTAGCTGCTCCAGCGCCCACGGAACAGTACCAGGACACGCCCGCAGTTCTTATCGAAGATGAGTGTTGATCACATAGTTGATCCGGATGCCTTCATCCACAAGGAAGCGATCCAGCAGGGTTGCCAGTGTTGGTCAAAGTCTTCACCGTGAAAGCTGACGAAACGTGTTGGCTAGTCGTTGCATTCCCGTGCTTCCGAAATGTACAAGGCGCCAAGCTGGAGACATGAAATTACATGGGAAAAGAAACGGACGAAATTGAACAGTCGCATCACGTAGCTGCTCCCACGCCCACTGAACAGTTCCAGGACACGCCAGCAATTCTTATCGACGACGAGTGTTGAAGGAAAAGTCGATCCGGATGCCTTGATCCACGAGGAAGCGATCCAGCAAGGTTGGCAGTGGTGGTCAATGTCTTCACGGAGAAAGCTGACGCAACGTGTTGGCGAGTCGTTGCATTCCCGTGCTTCAGAAGTGTACAAGGCGCCAAGCTGGAGACACGGAGTAACCTGGGCAAAGGAACGGACGAAATTGAAGAGCCGCATGACGTAGCTGCTCCCACGCCCACTGAACAGTTCCAGGACACGCCAGCAGTTCTTATTGACGACGAGTGTTGATGACATAGTCGATCCTGATGCCTTGATTCACGATGAAGCGATCAGCAGTGTTGTCAGTGGTGGTCAAAGTCTTCACCGTGAAAGCTGTCGAAACGGGTTGGGGAGTCGTTGCATTCCCGTGCTTCCGAAATATACACGGCGCCAAGCTGGAGACATGAAGTAACCTGGGCAAAGAAACGGACGAAATTGAAGAGCCGCATCACGTAGCTGCTCCCACGTCCACCGAACAGTTCCAGGACACGCCAGCAGTTCTTATCGACGGCGAGTGTTGATGACATAGTCGATCCGGATGCCTTGATCCACGAGGAAGCGATCCAGCAGGTTTGTCAGTGGTGGTCTAAGTCTTCACCGTGAAAGCTGACAAAACGTGTTGGCGAGTCGCTGCATTTCCGTGCTTTCGAAGTATACAAGGCGCTAAGCTGGAGGCATGAAGTAACCTGGGCAACGAAACGGACGAAATTGAAGAGCCGCATCACGTAGCTGCTCCAACGCCCACTGAACAGTTCCAGGACACGCAAGCAGTTCTTATCGACGGCGAGTGTTGATGATATAGTCGATCTTGATGCCTTGATTCACGAGAAAGCGATCAGCAGTGTTGTCAGTGGTGGTCAAAGTCCACACCGTGAAAGCTGACGAAACGTGTTGGCGAGTCATTGCATTCCCGTACTTCCGAAGTATGCAAGGCGCCAAGCTGGAGACATGAAGTAACCTGGGCAAAGAAACGGACGAAATCGAAGATCCGCATCACGTAGCTGCTCCCACGCCCACTGAACAGTTCCAGGACACGCCAGCAGTTCTTATTGACGACGAGTGTTGATGACATAGTCGATCCTGATGCCTTGATTCACGATGAAGCGATCAGCAGGTTTGCCAGTGGTGGTCTAAGTCTTCACCGTGAAAGCTGTCGAAACGGGTTGGGGAGTCGTTGCATTCCCGTGCTTCCGAAATATACACGGCGCCAAGCTGGAGACATGAAGTAACCTGGGCAAAGAAACGGACGAAATTGAAGAGCCGCATCACGTAGCTGCTCCCACGCCCACTGAACAGTTCCTGGACACGCCCGCAGTTCTTATCGACGACGAGTGTTGAAGGAAAAGTCGATCCGGATGCCTTGATCCACGAGGAAGCGATCCAGCAAGGTTGGCAGTGGGGGTCAATGTCTTCACGGAGAAAGCTGACGAATCGTGTTGGCGAGTCGTTGCATTCCCGTGCTTCAGAAGTGTACAAGGTGCCAAGCTGGAGACACGGAGTAACCTGGGCAAAGAAATGGAGGAAATCGAAGATCCGCATCACGTAGCTGCTCCCACGCCCACTGAACAGTTCCAGGACACGCCAGCAGTTCTTATTGACGACGAGTGTTGATGACATAGTCGATCCTGATGCCTTGATTCACGATGAAGCGATCAGCAGTGTTGTCAGTGGTGGTCAAAGTCTTCACCGTGAAAGCTGTCGAAACGGGTTGGCGAGACGTTGCATTCCCGTGCTTCCGAAATATACAAGGCGCCAAGCTGGAGACATGAAGTAACCTGGGCAAAGAAACGGACGAAATCGAAGATCCGCATCACGTAGCTGCTCCCACGCCCACTGAACAGTTCCAGGACACGCCAGCAGTTCTTATTGACGACGAGTGTTGATGACATAGTCGATCCTGATGCCTTGATTCACGATGAAGCGATCAGCAGGTTTGCCAGTGGTGGTCTAAGTCTTCACCGTGAAAGCTGACAAAACGTGTTGGCGAGTTGTTGCATTTCCGTGCTACCGAAGTATACAAGGAGCTAAGCTGGAGGCATGAAGTAACCTGGGCAACGAAACGGACGAAATTGAAGAGCCGCATCACGTAGCTGCTCCCACGCCTACTGAACAGTTCCTGGACATTCCAGCAGTTCTTATCGACGACGACTGTTGATGACAAAGTCGACGCAAATGCCTTGAACCGGGAGGTAACGATCCAGCAGGGTTGCCAGTGGCGGTCGAAGTCTTCACCGTGAAAGCTGACGAAACGTGTTGGCGAGTTGCTGCATTCCCGTGCTTTCGAAGTATACAAATCGCTAAGCTGGGGACATAAAGAAACCTGGGAAGGGAAACGGACGAAATTGAAGAGTCGCATCACGTAGCGGCTCCCACGACCACAGAACAGTTCCGAGACACGCCAGCAGTTTTTATCGACGACAAGTGTTGATGACATAGTCGAACCGGATGCCTTGATCCACGAGGAAGCGATCCAGCAAAGTTGCCAGTAGTGGTCGAAGTCTTCACCGTGAAAGCTTAAGCAACGTGTCGGCAAGTCGCTGCATTCCCGTGCTTTCGAACTATACAAGGCGCTAAGCTGGAGACATAAAGTAACCTGGGAAGGGAAACCGACGAAATTGAAGAGTCGCATCACGTAGCTGCTCCCACGCCCACTGAACAGTTCCAGGACATGCCAGCAATTCTTATCGACGACGAGTGTTGATGAAAAAGTCGATCCGGATGCCTTGATTCACGAGGAAGCTATCCAGCAAGGTTGGCGGTGGTGGTCAAAGTCTTCACGGTGAAAGCTGACGAAACGTGTTGGCGAGTCGTTGCATTTACGTGCTTCAGAAGTGTACAAGGCGCCAAGCTGGAGACACGGAGTAACCTAGGCAAAGAAACGGAGGAAATCGAAGATCCGCATCACGTAGCTGCTCCCACGCCCACTGAACAGTTCCAGGACACGCCAGCAGTTCTTATTGACGACGAGTGTTGATGACATAGTCGATCCTGATGCCTTGATTCACGATGAAGCGATCAGCAGTGTTGTCAGTGGTGGTCAAAGTCTTCACCGTGAAAGCTGACGAAACGGGTTGGCGAGTCGTTGCATTCCCGTGCTTCCGAAATATACAAGGCGCCAAGCTGGAGATATGAAGTAACCTGGGCAAAGAAAGGGACGAAATTGAAGAGCCGCATCACGTAGCTGCTCCCACGTCCACTGAACAGTTCCCGGACACGCCAGACGTTCTTATCGACGGCGAGTGTTGATGACATAGTCGATCCGGATGCCTTGGTCCACGAGGAAGTGATCCAGCAGGGTTGCCAGTGGTGGTCGAAGTCTTCACCGTGAAAGCTGAGGAAACGTGTTGGCGAATCGCTGCATTCCCGTGCTTTCGAAGTATACAAGGCGCTACGCTGGGGACATAAAGTAACCTGGGATGGGAAACGGACGAAATTGAAGAGTCACATCACGTAGCGGCTCCCACGACCACAGAACAGTTCCGAGACACGCCAGCAGTTTTTATCGACGACAAGTGTTGATGACATAGCCGAACCGGATGCCTTGATCCACGAGGAAGCGATCCAGCAAAGTTGCCAGTGGTGGTCGAAGTCTTCACCGTGAAAGCTTAAGCAACGTGTTGGCGAGTCGCTGCATTCCCGTGCTTTCGAAGTATACAAGGCGCTAAGCTGGAGACATAAAGTAACCTGGGAAGGGAAACGGACGAAATTGAAGAGTCGCATCACGTAGCTGCTCCCACGCCCACTAAACAGTTCCAGGACATGCCAGCAATTCTTATCGACGACGAGTGTTGATGAAAAAGTCGATCCGGATGCCTTGATTCACGAGGAAGCTATCCAGCAAGGTTGGCAGTGGTGGTCAAAGTCTTCACGGTGAAAGCTGACGAAACGTGTTGGCGAGTCATTGCATTCCCGTACTTCCGAAGTATGCAAGGCGCCAAGCTGGAGACATGAAGTAACCTGGGTAAAGAAACGGACGAGATTGAAGAGCCGTATCACGTAGCTGCTTCCACGCCCACTGAACAGTTCCGGGACACGCCCGCAGTTCTTATCGACGACGAGTGTTGATGACATAGTTGATCCGGATGCCTTCATCCACAAGGAAGCGATCCAGCAAGGTTGGCAGTGGTGGTCAATGTCTTCACGGAGAAAGCTGACGCAACGTGTTGGCGAGTCGTTGCATTCCCGTGCTTCAGAAGTGTACAAGGCGCCAAGCTGGAGACAAGGAGTAACCTGGGCAAAGAAACGGAGGAAATCAAAGATCCGCATCACGTAGCTGCTCCCACGCCCACTGAACAGTTCCAGGACACGCCAGCAGTTCTTATTGACGACGAGTGTTGATGACATAGTCGATCCTGATGCCTTGATTCACGATGAAGCGATCAGCAGTGTTGTTAGTGGTGGTCAAAGTCTTCACCGTGAAAGCTGACGAAACGGGTTGGCGAGTTGTTGCATTTCCGTGCTTCCGAAATATACAAAGCGCCAAGCTGGAGACATGAAGTAACCTGGGCAATGAAACGGACGAAATTGAAGAGCCGCATCACGTAGCTGCTCCAGCGCCCACTGAACAGTTCCAGGACACGCCCGCAGTTCTTATCGAAGACGAGTGTTGATGACATAGTTGATCCGGATGCCTTCATCCACAAGGAAGCGATCCAGCAGGGTTGCCAGTGGTGGTCAAAGTCTTCACCGTGAAAGCTGACGAAACGTGTTGGCTAGTTGTTGCATTCCCGTGCTTCCGAAGAGTACAAGGCGCCAAGCTGGAGACATGAAATTACATGGGCAAAGAAACGGACGAAATTGAACAGTCGCATCACGTAGCTGCTCCCACGCCCACTAAACAGTTCCATGACATGCCAGCAATTCTTATCGACGACGAGTGTTGATGAAAAAGTCGATCCGGATGCCTTGATTCACGAGGAAGCTATCCAGCAAGGTTGGCAGTGGTGGTCAAACTCTTCACGGTGAAAGCTGACGAAACGTGTTGGCGAGTCATTGCATTCCCGTACTTCCGAAGTATGCAAGGCGCCAAGCTGGAGACATGAAGTAACCTGGGCAAAGAAATGGACGAGATTGAAGAGCCGTATCACGTAGCTGCTTCCACGCCCACTGAACACAGTCGCATCACGTAGCTGCTCCCACGCCCACTGAACAGTTCCAAGACACGCCAGCAATTCTTATCGACGACGAGTGTTGAAGGAAAAGTCGATCCGGATGCCTTGATCCACGAGGAAGCGATCCAGCAAGGTTGGCAGTGGTGGTCAATGTCTTCACGGAGAAAGCTGACGCAACGTGTTGGCGAGTCGTTGCATTCCCGTGCTTCAGAAGTGTACAAGGCGCCAAGCTGGAGACACGGAGTAACCTGGGCAAAGAAACGGAGGAAATCGAAGATCCGCATCACGTAGCTGCTCCCACGCCCACTGAACAGTTCCAGGACACGCCAGCAGTTCTTATTGACGACGAGTGTTTCTGACATAGTCGATCCTGATGCCTTGATTCACGACGAAGCGATCAGCAGTGTTGTTAGTGGTGGTCAAAGTCTTCACCGTGAAAGCTGACGAAACGGGTTGGCGAGTCGTTGCATTTCCGTGCTTCCGAAATATACAAGGCGCCAAGCTGGAGACACGAAGTAAGCTGGGCAAAGAAACGGACGAAATTGAAGAGCCGCATGACGTAGCTGCTCCCACGCCCACTGAACAGTTCCAGGACACGCCAGCAGTTCTTATTGACGACGAGTGTTGATGACATAGTCGATCCTGATGCCTTGATTCACGATGAAGCGATCAGCAGTGTTGTCAGTGGTGGTCAAAGTCTTCACCGTGAAAGCTGTCGAAACGGGTTGGCGAGTCGTTGCATTCCCGTGCTTCCGAAATATACAAGGCGCCAAGCTGGACACATGAAGTAACCTGGGCAAAGAAACGGACGAAATTGAAGAGCCGCATCACGTAGCTGCTCCCACGTCCACTGAACAGTTCCAGGACACGCCAGCAGTTCTTATCGACGGCGAGTGTTGATGACATAGTCGATCCGGATGCCTTGATCCACGAGGAAGCGATCCAGCAGGTTTGCCAGTGGTGGTCTAAGTCTTCACCCTAAAAGCTGACAAAACGTGTTGGCGAGTTGTTGCATTTCAGTGCTACCGAAGTATACAAGGAGCTAAGCTGGAGGCATGAAGTAACCTGGGCACCGAAACGGACGAAATTGAAGAGCCGCATCACGTAGCTGCTCCCACGCCTACTGAACTGTTCCTGGACATTCCAGCAGTTCTTATCGACGGCGACTGTTGATGACAAAGTCGATGCAAATGCCTTGATCCGGGAGGTAACGATCCAGCAGGGTTGCCAGTGGCGGTCGAAGTCTTCACCGTGAAAGCTGACGAAACGTGTTGGCGAGTCGCTGCATTCCCGTGCTTTCGAAGTATACAAATCGCTAAGCTGGGGACATAAAAAAACCTGGGAAGGGAAACGGACGAAATTGAAGAGTCGCATCACGTAGCGGCTCCCACGACCACAGAACAGTTCCGAGACACGCCAGCATTTTTTATCGACGACAAGTGTTGATGACATAGTCGAACCGGATGCCTTGATCCACGAGGAAGCGATCCAGCAAAGTTGCCAGTAGTGGTTGAAGTCTTCACCGTGAAAGCTTAAGCAACGTGTCGGCAAGTCGCTGCATTCCCGTGCTTTCGAAGTATACAAGGCGCTAAGCTGGAGACATAAAGTAACCGGGGAAGGGAAACGGACGAAATTGAAGAGTCGCATCACGTAGCTGCTCCCACGCGCACTGAACAGTTCCAGGACACGCCAGCAGTTCTTATTGACGACGAGTGTTGATGACATAGTCGATCCTGATGCCTTGATTCACGATGAAGCCATCAGCAGTTTTGTCAGTGGTGGTCAAAGTCTTCACCGTGAAAGCTGACGAAACGGGTTGGCGAGTCGTTGCATTCCCGTGCTTCCGAAATATACAAGGCGCCAAGCTGGAGACATGAAGTAACCTGGGCAAAGAAACGGACGAAATTGAAGAGCCGCATCACGTAGCTGCTCCCACGTCCACTGAACAGTTCCAGGACACGCCAGCAGTTCTTATCGACGGCGAGTGTTGATGACATAGTCGATCCGGATGCCTTGATCCACGAGGAAGTCATCCAGCAGGGTTGCCAGTGGTGGTCGAAGTCTTCACCGTGAAAGCTGAGGAAACGTGTTGGCGAATCGCTGCATTCCCGTGCTTTCGAAGTATACAAGGCGCTACGCTGGGGACATAAAGTAACCTGGGATGGGAAACGGACGAAATTGAAGAGTCGCATCACGTAGCGGCTCCCACGACCACAGAACAGTTCCGAGACACGCCAGCAGTTTTTATCGACGACAAGTGTTGATGACATAGCCGAACCGGATGCCTTGATCCACGAGGAAGCGATCCAGCAAAGTTGCCAGTGGTGGTCGAAGTCTTCACCGTGAAAGCTTAAGCAACGTGTTGGCGAGTCGCTGCATTCCCGTGCTTTCGAAGTATACAAGGCGCTAAGCTGGGGACATAAAGTAACCTGGGATGGGAAACGGACGAAATTGAAGAGTCGCATCACGTAGCGGCTCCCACGACCACAGAACAGTTGCGAGACACGCCAGCAGTTTTTATCGACGACAAGTGTTGATGACATAGTCGAACCGGATGCCTTGATTCACGAGGAAGCTATCCAGCAAGGTTGGCAGTGGTGGTCAAAGTCTTCACGGTGAAAGCTGACGAAACGTGTTGGCGAGTCATTGCATTCCCGTACTTCCGAAGTATGCAAGGCGCCAAGCTGGAGACATGAAGTAACCTGGGCAAAGAAACGGACGAGATTGAAGAGCCGTATCACGTAGCTGCTTCCACGCCCACTGAACAGTTCCGGGACACGCCCGCAGTTCTTATCGACGACGAGTGTTGATGACATAGTTGATCCGGATGCCTTCATCCAAAAGGAAGCGATCCAGCAGGGTTGCCAGTGGTGGTCAAAGTCTTCACCGTGAAAGCTGACGAAACGTGTTGGCTAGTCGTTGCATTCCCGTGCTTCCGAAGTGTACAAGGCGCCAAGCTGGAGACATGAAATTACATGGGCAAAGAAACGGACGAAATTGAACAGTCGCATCACGTAGCTGCTCCCACGACCACTGAACAGTTCCAGGACACGCCAGCAATTCTTATCGACGACGAGTGTTGAAGGAAAAGTCGATCCGGATGCCTTGATCCACGAGGAAGCGATCCAGCAAGGTTGGCAGTGGTGGTCAATGTCTTCACGGAGAAAGCTGACGAAACGTGTTGGCGAGTCGTTGCATTCCCGTGCTTCAGAAGTGTACAAGGCGCCAAGCTGGAGACACGGAGTAACGTGGGCAAAGAAACGGAGGAAATCGAAGATCCGCATCACGTAGCTGCTCCCACGCCCACTGAACAGTTCCAGGACACGCCAGCAGTTCTTATTGACGACGAGTGTTGAAGGAAAAGTCGATCCGGATGCCTTGATCCACGAGGAAGCGATCCAGCAAGGTTGGCAGTGGTGGTCAATGTCTTCACGGAGAAAGTTGACAAAACGTGTTGGCGAGTCGTTGCATTCCCGTGCTTCAGAAGTGTACAAGGCGCCAAGCTAGAGACACGGAGTAACCTGGGCAAAGAAACGGAGGAAATCGAAGATCCGCATCACGTAGCTGCTCTCACGCCCACTGAACAGTTCCAGGACACGCCAGCAGTTCTTAATGACGACGAGTGTTGATGACATAGTCGATCCTGATGCCTTGATTCACGATGAAGCGATCAGCAGTGTTGTTAGTGGTGGTCAAAGTCTTCACCGTGAAAGCTGACGAAACGGGTTGGCGAGTCGTTGCATTTCCGTGCTTCCGAAATATACAAGGCGCCAAGCTGGAGACACGAAGTAAGCTGGGCAAAGAAACGGACGAAATTGAAGAGCCGCATGACGTAGCTGCTCCCACGCCCACTGAACAGTTCCAGGACACGCCAGCAGTTCTTATTGACGACGAGTGTTGATGACATAGTCGATCCTGATGCCTTGATTCACGATGAAGCGATCAGCAGTGTTGTCAGTGGTGGTCAAAGTCTTCACCGTGAAAGCTGTCGAAACGGGTTGGCGAGTCGTTGCATTCCCGTGCTTCCGAAATATACAAGGCGCCAAGCTGGACACATGAAGTAACCTGGGCAAAGAAACGGACGAAATTGAAGAGCCGCATCACGTAGCTGCTCCCACGTCCACTGAACAGTTCCAGGACACGCCAGCAGTTCTTATCGACGGCGAGTGTTGATGACATAGTCGATCCGGATGCCTTGATCCACGAGGAAGCGATCCAGCAGGTTTGCCAGTGGTGGTCTAAGTCTTCACCCTAAAAGCTGACAAAACGTGTTGGCGAGTTGTTGCATTTCAGTGCTACCGAAGTATACAAGGAGCTAAGCTGGAGGCATGAAGTAACCTGGGCACCGAAACGGACGAAATTGAAGAGCCGCATCACGTAGCTGCTCCCACGCCTACTGAACTGTTCCTGGACATTCCAGCAGTTCTTATCGACGGCGACTGTTGATGACAAAGTCGATGCAAATGCCTTGATCCGGGAGGTAACGATCCAGCAGGGTTGCCAGTGGCGGTCGAAGTCTTCACCGTGAAAGCTGACGAAACGTGTTGGCGAGTCGCTGCATTCCCGTGCTTTCGAAGTATACAAATCGCTAAGCTGGGGACATAAAAAAACCTGGGAAGGGAAACGGACGAAATTGAAGAGTCGCATCACGTAGCGGCTCCCACGACCACAGAACAGTTCCGAGACACGCCAGCATTTTTTATCGACGACAAGTGTTGATGACATAGTCGAACCGGATGCCTTGATCCACGAGGAAGCGATCCAGCAAAGTTGCCAGTAGTGGTTGAAGTCTTCACCGTGAAAGCTTAAGCAACGTGTCGGCAAGTCGCTGCATTCCCGTGCTTTCGAAGTATACAAGGCGCTAAGCTGGAGACATAAAGTAACCGGGGAAGGGAAACGGACGAAATTGAAGAGTCGCATCACGTAGCTGCTCCCACGCGCACTGAACAGTTCCAGGACACGCCAGCAGTTCTTATTGACGACGAGTGTTGATGACATAGTCGATCCTGATGCCTTGATTCACGATGAAGCCATCAGCAGTTTTGTCAGTGGTGGTCAAAGTCTTCACCGTGAAAGCTGACGAAACGGGTTGGCGAGTCGTTGCATTCCCGTGCTTCCGAAATATACAAGGCGCCAAGCTGGAGACATGAAGTAACCTGGGCAAAGAAACGGACGAAATTGAAGAGCCGCATCACGTAGCTGCTCCCACGTCCACTGAACAGTTCCAGGACACGCCAGCAGTTCTTATCGACGGCGAGTGTTGATGACATATTCGATCCGGATGCCTTGATCCACGAGGAAGTCATCCAGCAGGGTTGCCAGTGGTGGTCGAAGTCTTCACCGTGAAAGCTGAGGAAACGTGTTGGCGAATCGCTGCATTCCCGTGCTTTCGAAGTATACAAGGCGCTACGCTGGGGACATAAAGTAACCTGGGATGGGAAACGGACGAAATTGAAGAGTCGCATCACGTAGCGGCTCCCACGACCACAGAACAGTTCCGAGACACGCCAGCAGTTTTTATCGACGACAAGTGTTGATGACATAGCCGAACCGGATGCCTTGATCCACGAGGAAGCGATCCAGCAAAGTTGCCAGTGGTGGTCGAAGTCTTCACCGTGAAAGCTTAAGCAACGTGTTGGCGAGTCGCTGCATTCCCGTGCTTTCGAAGTATACAAGGCGCTAAGCTGGGGACATAAAGTAACCTGGGATGGGAAACGGACGAAATTGAAGAGTCGCATCACGTAGCGGCTCCCACGACCACAGAACAGTTGCGAGACACGCCAGCAGTTTTTATCGACGACAAGTGTTGATGACATAGTCGAACCGGATGCCTTGATTCACGAGGAAGCTATCCAGCAAGGTTGGCAGTGGTGGTCAAAGTCTTCACGGTGAAAGCTGACGAAACGTGTTGGCGAGTCATTGCATTCCCGTACTTCCGAAGTATGCAAGGCGCCAAGCTGGAGACATGAAGTAACCTGGGCAAAGAAACGGACGAGATTGAAGAGCCGTATCACGTAGCTGCTTCCACGCCCACTGAACAGTTCCGGGACACGCCCGCAGTTCTTATCGACGACGAGTGTTGATGACATAGTTGATCCGGATGCCTTCATCCAAAAGGAAGCGATCCAGCAGGGTTGCCAGTGGTGGTCAAAGTCTTCACCGTGAAAGCTGACGAAACGTGTTGGCTAGTCGTTGCATTCCCGTGCTTCCGAAGTGTACAAGGCGCCAAGCTGGAGACATGAAATTACATGGGCAAAGAAACGGACGAAATTGAACAGTCGCATCACGTAGCTGCTCCCACGACCACTGAACAGTTCCAGGACACGCCAGCAATTCTTATCGACGACGAGTGTTGAAGGAAAAGTCGATCCGGATGCCTTGATCCACGAGGAAGCGATCCAGCAAGGTTGGCAGTGGTGGTCAATGTCTTCACGGAGAAAGCTGACGAAACGTGTTGGCGAGTCGTTGCATTCCCGTGCTTCAGAAGTGTACAAGGCGCCAAGCTGGAGACACGGAGTAACCTGGGCAAAGAAACGGAGGAAATCGAAGATCCGCATCACGTTGCTGCTCCCACGCCCACTGAACAGTTCCAGGACACGCCAGCAGTTCTTATTGACGACGAGTGTTGAAGGAAAAGTCGATCCGGATGCCTTGATCCACGAGGAAGCGATCCAGCAAGGTTGGCAGTGGTGGTCAATGTCTTCACGGAGAAAGCTGACAAAACGTGTTGGCGAGTCGTTGCATTCCCGTGCTTCAGAAGTGTACAAGGCGCCAAGCTAGAGACACGGAGTAACCTGGGCAAAGAAACGGAGGAAATCGAAGATCCGCATCACGTAGCTGCTCTCACGCCCACTGAACAGTTCCAGGACACGCCAGCAGTTCTTAATGACGACGAGTGTTGATGACATAGTCGATCCTGATGCCTTGATTCACGATGAAGCGATCAGCAGTGTTGTCAGTGGTGGTCAAAGTCTTCACCGTGAAAGCTGACGAAACGGGTTGGCGAGTCGTTGCATTCCCGTGCTTCCGAAATATACAAGGCGCCAAGCTGGAGACATGAAGTAACCTCGGCAAAGAAACGGACCAAATTGAAGAGCCGCATCACGTAGCTGCTCCCACGACCACAGAACAGTTCCGAGACACGCCAGCAGTTTTTATCGACGGCGAGTGTTGATGACCTAGTCGATCAGGATGCCTTGATCCACGAGGAAGCGATCCAGCAAAGTTGCCAGTGGTGGTCGAAGTCTTCACCGTGAAAGCTTAAGCAACGTGTTGGCGAGTCGCTGCATTCCCGTGCTTTCGAAGTATACAAGGCGGTAAGCTGGAGACATAAAGTAACCTGGGAAGGGAAACGGACGAAATTGAAGAGTCGCATCACGTAGCAGCTCCCACGACCACAGAACAGTTGCGAGACACGCCAGCAGTTTTTATCGACGACAAGTGTTGATGACATAGTCGAACCGGATGCCTTGATTCACGAGGAAGCTATCCAGCAAGGTTGGCAGTGGTGGTCAAAGTCTTCACGGTGAAAGCTGACGAAACGTGTTGGCGAGTCATTGCATTCCCGTACTTCCGAAGTATGCAAGGCGCCAAGCTGGAGACATGAAGTAACCTGGGCAAAGAAACGGACGAGATTGAAGAGCCGTATCACGTAGCTGCTTCCACGCCCACTGAACAGTTCCGGGACACGCCCGCAGTTCTTATCGACGAGGAGTGTTGATGACATAGTTGATCCGGATGCCTTCATCCAAAAGGAAGCGATCCAGCAGGGTTGCCAGTGGTGGTCAAAGTCTTCACCGTGAAAGCTGACGAAACGTGTTGGCTAGTCGTTGCATTCCCGTGCTTCCGAAGTGTACAAGGCGCCAAGCTGGAGACATGAAATTACATGGGCAAAGAAACGGACGAAATTGAACAGTCGCATCACGTAGCTGCTCCCACGGCCACTGAACAGTTCCAGGACACGCCAGCAATTCTTATCGACGACGAGTGTTGAAGGAAAAGTCGATCCGGATGCCTTGATCCACGAGGAAGCGATCCAGCAAGGTTGGCAGTGGTGGTCAATGTCTTCACGAAGAAAGCTGACGAAACGTGTTGGCGAGTCGTTGCATTCCCGTGCTTCAGAAGTGTACAAGGCGCCAAGCTGGAGACACGGAGTAACCTGGGCAAAGAAACGGAGGAAATCGAAGATCCGCATCACGTAGCTGCTCCCACGCCCACTGAACAGTTCCAGGACACGCCAGCAGTTCTTATTGACGACGAGTGTTGAAGGAAAAGTCGATCCGGATGCCTTGATCCACGAGGAAGCGATCCAGCAAGGTTGGCAGTGGTGGTCAATGTCTTCACGGAGAAAGCTGACGAAACGTGTTGGCGAGTCGTTGCATTCCCGTGCTTCAGAAGTGTACAAGGCGCCAAGCTAGAGACACGGAGTAACCTGGGCAAAGAAACGGAGGAAATCGAAGATCCGCATCACGTAGCTGCTCTCACGCCCACTGAACAGTTCCAGGACACGCCAGCAGTTCTTAATGACGACGAGTGTTGATGACATAGTCGATCCTGATGCCTTGATTCACGATGAAGCGATCAGCAGTGTTGTCAGTGGTGGTCAAAGTCTTCACCGTGAAAGCTGACGAAACGGGTTGGCGAGTCGTTGCATTCCCGTGCTTCCGAAATATACAAGGCGCCAAGCTGGAGACATGAAGTAACCTCGGCAAAGAAACGGACCAAATTGAAGAGCCGCATCACGTAGCTGCTCCCACGACCACAGAACAGTTCCGAGACACGCCAGCAGTTTTTATCGACGGCGAGTGTTGATGACATAGTCGATCAGGATGCCTTGATCCACGAGGAAGCGATCCAGCAAAGTTGCCAGTGGTGGTCGAAGTCTTCACCGTGAAAGCTTAAGCAACGTGTTGGCGAGTCGCTGCATTCCCGTGCTTTCGAAGTATACAAGGCGGTAAGCTGGAGACATAAGGTAACCTGGGAAGGGAAACGGACGAAATTGAAGAGTCGCATCACGTAGCTGCTCCCACGCCCACTGAACAGTTCCAGGACATGCCAGCAATTCTTATCGACGACGAGTGTTGATGAAAAAGTCGATCCGGATGCCTTGATTCACGAGGAAGCTATCCAGCAAGGTTGGCAGTGGTGGTCAAAGTCTTCACGGTGAAAGCTGACGAAACGTGTTGGCGAGTCATTGCATTCCCGTACTTCCGAAGTATGCAAGTCGCCAAGCTGGAGACATGAAATTACATGGGCAAAGAAACGGACGAAATTGAACAGTCGCATCACGTAGCTGCTCCCACGACCACTGAACAGTTCCAGGACACGCCAGCAATTCTTATCGACGACGAGTGTTGAAGGAAAAGTCGATCCGGATGCCTTGATCCACGAGGAAGCGATCCAGCAAGGTTGGCAGTGGTGGTCAATGTCTTCACGGAGAAAGCTGACGAAACGTGTTGGCGAGTCGTTGCATTCCCGTGCTTCAGAAGTGTACAAGGCGCCAAGCTGGAGACACGGAGTAACCTGGGCAAAGAAACGGAGGAAATCGAAGATCCGCATCACGTTGCTGCTCCCACGCCCACTGAACAGTTCCAGGACACGCCAGCAGTTCTTATTGACGACGAGTGTTGAAGGAAAAGTCGATCAGAATGCCTTGATCCACGAGGAAGCGATCCAGCAAGGTTGGCAGTGGTGGTCAATGTCTTCACGGAAAAAGCTGACGAAACGTGTTGGCGAGTCGTTGCATTCCCGTGCTTCAGAAGTGTACAAGGCGCCAAGCTTGAGACACGGAGTAACCTGGGCAAAGAAACGGAGGAAATCGAAGATCCGCATCACGTAGCTGCTCCCACGCCCACTGAACAGTTCCAGGACACGCCAGAAGTTCTTATTGACGACGAGTGTTGATGACATAGTCGATCCTGATGCCTTGATTCACGATGAAGCGATCAGCAGTGTTCTGAGTGGTGGTCAAAGTCTTCACCGTGAAAGCTGACGAAACGGGTTGGCGAGTCGTTGCATTCCCGTGCTTCCGAAATATACAAGGCGCCAAGCTGGAGACATGAAGTAACCTGGGCAAAGAAACAGACGAAATTGAAGAGCCGCATCACGTATCTGCTCCCACGTCCACTGAACAGTTCAAGGACACGCCAGCAGTTCTTATCGACGGCGAGTGTTGATGACATAGTCGATCCGGATGCCTTGATCCACGAGGAAGCGATCCAGCAGGTTTGCCAGTTGTGGTCAGTCTTCACCGTGAAAGCTGACGAAACGTGTTGGCGAGTTGTTGCATTTCCGTGCTACCGAAGTATACAAGGCGCTAAGCTGGAGGCATGAAGTAACCTGGGCAACGAAACGGACGAAATTGAAGAGCCGCATCACGTAGCTGCTCCCACGCCTAAAGAACAGTTCCGAGACTCGCCAGCAGTTTTTATCGACGACAAGTGTTGATGACATAGTCGAACCGGATGCCTTGATCCAAGAGGAAGCGATCCAGCAAAGTTGCCAGTGGTGGTCGAACTCTTCACCGTGAAAGCTTAAGCAACGTGTTGGCGAGTCGCTGCATTCCCGTTCTTTCGAAGTATACAAGGCGCTAAGCTGGAGACATAAAGTAACCTGGGAAGGGAAACGGACGAAATTGAAGAGTCGCATCACGTAGCTGCTCCCACGCCCACTGAACGGTTCCAGGACATGCCAGCAATTCTTATCGACGACGAGTGTTGATGAAAAAGTCGATCCGGATGCCTTGATTCACGAGGAAGCTATCCAGCAAGGTTGGCAGTGGTGGTCAAAGTCTTCACGGTGAAAGCTGACGAAACGTGTTGGCGAGTCATTGCATTCCCGTACTTCCGAAGTATGCAAGTCGCCAAGCTGGAGACATGAAGTAACCTGGGCAATGAAACGGACGAGATTGAAGAGCCGTATCACGTAGCTGCTTCCACGCCCACTGAACAGTTCCGGGACACGCCCGCTGTGCTTATCGACGACGAGTGTTGATGACATAGTTGATCCGGATGCCTTCATCCAAGAGGAAGCGATCCAGCAGGGTTGCCAGTGGTGGTCAAAGTCTTCACCGTGAAAGCTGACGAAACGTGTTGGCTAGTCGTTGCATTCCCGTGCTTCCGAAGTGTACAAGGCGCCAAGCTTTAGACATGAAATTACATGGGCAAAGAAACGGACGAAATTGAACAGTCGCATCACGTAGCTGCTCCCACGACCACTGAACAGTTCCAGGACACGCCAGCAATTCTTATCGACGACGAGTGTTGAAGGAAAAGTCGATCCGGATGCCTTGATCCACGAGGAAGCGATCCAGCAAGGTTGGCAGTGGTGGTCAATGTCTTCACGGAGAAAGCTGACGAAACGTGTTGGCGAGTCGTTGCATTCCCGTGCTTCAGAAGTGTACAAGGCGCCAAGCTGGAGACACGGAGTAACCTGGGCAAAGAAACGGAGGAAATCGAAGATCCGCATCACGTAGCTGCTCCCACGCCCACTGAACATTTCCAGGACACGCCAGCAGTTCTTATTGACGACGAGTGTTGAAGGAAAAGTCGATCCGGATGCCTTGATCCACGAGGAAGCGATCCAGCAAGGTTGGCAGTGGTGGTCAATGTCTTCACGGAGAAAGCTGACGAAACGTGTTGGCGAGTCGTTGCATTCCCGTGCTTCAGAAGTGTACAAGGCGCCAAGCTAGAGACATGGAGTAACCTGGGCAAAGAAACGGAGGAAATCGAAGATCCGCATCACGTAGCTGCTCTCACGCCCACTGAACAGTTCCAGGACACGCCAGCAGTTCTTAATGACGACGAGTGTTGATGACATAGTCGATCCTGATGCCTTGATTCACGATGAAGCGATCAGCAGTGTTGTCAGTGGTGGTCAAAGTCTTCACCGTGAAAGCTGACGAAACCGGTTGGCGAGTCGTTGCATTCCCGTGCTTCCGAAATATACAAGGCGCCAAGCTGGAGACATGAAGTAACCTCGGCAAAGAAACGGACCAAATTGAAGAGCCGCATCACGTAGCTGCTCCCACGACCACAGAACAGTTCCGAGACACGCCAGCAGTTTTTATCGACGGCGAGTGTTGATGACATAGTCGATCAGGATGCCTTGATCCACGAGGAAGCGATCCAGCAAAGTTACCAGTGGTGGTCGAAGTCTTCACCGTGAAAGCTTAAGCAACGTGTTGGCGAGTCGCTGCATTCCCGTGCTTTCGAAGTATACAAGGCAGTAAGCTGGAGACATAAGGTAACCTGGGAAGGGAAACGGACGAAATTGAAGAGTCGCATCACGTAGCTGCTCCCACGCCCACTGAACAGTTCCAGGACATGCCAGCAATTCTTATCGACGACGAGTGTTGATGAAAAAGTCGATCCGGATGCCTTGATTTACGAGGAAGCTATCCAGCAAGGTTGGCAGTGGTGGTCAAAGTCTTCACGGTGAAAGCTGACGAAACGTGTTGGCGAGTCATTGCATTCCCGTACTTCCGAAGTATGCAAGTCGCCAAGCTGGAGACATGAAATTACATGGGCAAAGAAACGGGCGAAATTGAACAGTCGCATCACGTAGCTGCTCCCACGACCACTGAACAGTTCCAGGACACGCCAGCAATTCTTATCGACGACGAGTGTTGAAGGAAAAGTCGATCCGGATGCCTTGATCCACGAGGAAGCGATCCAGCAAGGTTGGCAGTGGTGGTCAATGTCTTCACGGAGAAAGCTGACGAAACGTGTTGGCGAGTCGTTGCATTCCCGTGCTTCAGAAGTGTACAAGGCGCCAAGCTGGAGACACGGAGTAACCTGGGCAAAGAAACGGAGGAAATCGAAGATCCGCATCACGTAGCTGCTCCCACGCCCACTGAACAGTTCCAGGACACGCCAGAAGTTCTTATTGACGACGAGTGTTGATGACATGGTCGATCCTGATGCCTTGATTCACGATGAAGCGATCAGCAGTGTTCTGAGTGGTGGTCAAAGTCTTCACCGTGAAAGCTGACGAAACGGGTTGGCGAGTCGTTGCATTCCCGTGCTTCCGAAATATACAAGGCGCCAAGCTGGAGACATGAAGTAACCTGGGCAAAGAAACAGACGAAATTGAAGAGCCGCATCACGTATCTGCTCCCACGTCCACTGAACAGTTCAAGGACACGCCAGCAGTTCTTATCGACGGCGAGTGTTGATGACATAGTCGATCCGGATGCCTTGACCCACGAGGAAGCGATCCAGCAGGTTTGCCAGTTGTGGTCAAAGTCTTCACCGTGAAAGCTGACGAAACGTGTTGGCGAGTTGTTGCATTTCCGTGCTACCGAAGTATACAAGGCGCTAAGCTGGAGGCATGAAGTAACCTGGGCAACGAAACGGACGAAATTGAAGAGCCGCATCACGTAGCTGCTCCCACGCCTAAAGAACAGTTCCGAGACTCGCCAGCAGTTTTTATCGACGACAAGTGTTGATGACATAGTCGAACCGGATGCCTTGATCCAAGAGGAAGCGATCCAGCAAAGTTGCCAGTGGTGGTCGAACTCTTCACCGTGAAAGCTTAAGCAACGTGTTGGCGAGTCGCTGCATTCCCGTTCTTTCGAAGTATACAAGGCGCTAAGCTGGAGACATAAAGTAACCTGGGAAGGGAAACGGACGAAATTGAAGAGTCGCATCACGTAGCTGCTCCCACGCCCACTGAACGGTTCCAGGACATGCCAGCAATTCTTATCGACGACGAGTGTTGATGAAAAAGTCGATCCGGATGCCTTGATTCACGAGGAAGCTATCCAGCAAGGTTGGCAGTGGTGGTCAAAGTCTTCACGGTGAAAGCTGACGAAACGTGTTGGCGAGTCATTGCATTCCCGTACTTCCGAAGTATGCAAGTCGCCAAGCTGGAGACATGAAGTAACCTGGGCAATGAAACGGACGAGATTGAAGAGCCGTATCACGTAGCTGCTTCCACGCCCACTGAACAGTTCCGGGACACGCCCGCTGTGCTTATCGACGACGAGTGTTGATGACATAGTTGATCCGGATGCCTTCATCCAAGAGGAAGCGATCCAGCAGGGTTGCCAGTGGTGGTCAAAGTCTTCACCGTGGAAGCTGACGAAACGTGTTGGCTAGTCGTTGCATTCCCGTGCTTCCGAAGTTTACAAGGCGCCAAGCTTTAGACATGAAATTACATGGGCAAAGAAACGGACGAAATTGAACAGTCGCATCACGTAGCTGCTCCCACGACCACTGAACAGTTCCAGGACACGCCAGCAATTCTTATCGACGACGAGTGTTGAAGGAAAAGTCGATCCGGATGCCTTGATCCACGAGGAAGCGATCCAGCAAGGTTGGCAGTGGTGGTCAATGTCTTCACGGAGAAAGCTGACGAAACGTGTTGGCGAGTCGTTGCATTCCCGTGCTTCAGAAGTGTACAAGGCGCCAAGCTGGAGACACGGAGTAACCTGGGCAAAGAAACGGAGGAAATCGAAGATCCGCATCACGTTGCTGCTCCCACGCCCACTGAACAGTTCCAGGACACGCCAGCAGTTCTTACTGACGACGAGTGTTGAAGGAAAAGTCGATCAGGATGCCTTGATCCACGAGGAAGCGATCCAGCAAGGTTGGCAGTGGTGGTCAATGTCTTCACGGAAAAAGCTGACGAAACGTGTTGGCGAGTCGTTGCATTCCCGTGCTTCAGAAGTGTACAAGGCGCCAAGCTGGAGACACGGAGTAACCTGGGCAAAGAAACGGAGGAAATCGAAGATCCGCATCACGTAGCTGCTCCCACGCCCACTGAACAGTTCCAGGACACGCCAGAAGTTCTTATTGACGACGAGTGTTGATGACATGGTCGATCCTGATGCCTTGATTCACGATGAAGCGATCAGCAGTGTTCTGAGTGGTGGTCAAAGTCTTCACCGTGAAAGCTGACGAAACGGGTTGGCGAGTCGTTGCATTCCCGTGCTTCCGAAATATACAAGGCGCCAAGCTGGAGACATGAAGTAACCTGGGCAAAGAAACAGACGAAATTGAAGAGCCGCATCACGTATCTGCTCCCACGTCCACTGAACAGTTCAAGGACACGCCAGCAGTTCTTATCGACGGCGAGTGTTGATGACATAGTCGATCCGGATGCCTTGATCCACGAGGAAGCGATCCAGCAGGTTTGCCAGTTGTGGTCAAAGTCTTCACCGTGAAAGCTGACGAAACGTGTTGGCGAGTTGTTGCATTTCCGTGCTACCGAAGTATACAAGGCGCTAAGCTGGAGGCATGAAGTAACCTGGGCAACGAAACGGACGAAATTGAAGAGCCGCATCACGTAGCTGCTCCCACGCCTAAAGAACAGTTCCGAGACTCGCCAGCAGTTTTTATCGACGACAAGTGTTGATGACATAGTCGAACCGGATGCCTTGATCCAAGAGGAAGCGATCCAGCAAAGTTGCCAGTGGTGGTCGAACTCTTCACCGTGAAAGCTTAAGCAACGTGTTGGCGAGTCGCTGCATTCCCGTTCTTTCGAAGTATACAAGGCGCTAAGCTGGAGACATAAAGTAACCTGGGAAGGGAAACGGACGAAATTGAAGAGTCGCATCACGTAGCTGCTCCCACGCCCACTGAACGGTTCCAGGACATGCCAGCAATTCTTATCGACGACGAGTGTTGATGAAAAAGTCGATCCGGATGCCTTGATTCACGAGGAAGCTATCCAGCAAGGTTGGCAGTGGTGGTCAAAGTCTTCACGGTGAAAGCTGACGAAACGTGTTGGCGAGTCATTGCATTCCCGTACTTCCGAAGTATGCAAGTCGCCAAGCTGGAGACATGAAGTAAAATGGGCAATGAAACGGACGAGATTGAAGAGCCGTATCACGTAGCTGCTTCCACGCCCACTGAACAGTTCCGGGACACGCCCGCTGTGCTTATCGACGACGAGTGTTGATGACATAGTTGATCCGGATGCCTTCATCCAAGAGGAAGCGATCCAGCAGGGTTGCCAGTGGTGGTCAAAGTCTTCACCGTGAAAGCTGACGAAACGTGTTGGCTAGTCGTTGCATTCCCGTGCTTCCGAAGTGTACAAGGCGCCAAGCTTTAGACATGAAATTACGTGGGCAAAGAAACGGACGAAATTGAACAGTCGCATCACGTAGCTGCTCCCACGACCACTGAACAGTTCCAGGACACGCCAGCAATTCTTATCGACGACGAGTGTTGAAGGAAAAGTCGATCCGGATGCCTTGATCCACGAGGAAGCGATCCAGCAAGGTTGGCAGTGGTGGTCAATGTCTTCACGGAGAAAGCTGACGAAACGTGTTGGCGAGTCGTTGCATTCCCGTGCTTCAGAAGTGTACAAGGCGCCAAGCTGGAGACACGGAGTAACCTGGGCAAAGAAACGGAGGAAATCGAAGATCCGCATCACGTTGCTGCTCCCACGCCCACTGAACAGTTCCAGGACACGCCAGCAGTTCTTATTGACGACGAGTGTTGAAGGAAAAGTCGATCAGGATGCCTTGATCCACGAGGAAGCGATCCAGCAAGGTTGGCAGTGGTGGTCAATGTCTTCACGGAAAAAGCTGACGAAACGTGTTGGCGAGTCGTTGCATTCCCGTGCTTCAGAAGTGTACAAGGCGCCAAGCTGGAGACACGGAGTAACCTGGGCAAAGAAACGGAGGAAATCGAAGATCCGCATCACGTAGCTGCTCCCACGCCCACTGAACAGTTCCAGGACACGCCAGAAGTTCTTATTGACGACGAGTGTTGATGACATAGTCGATCCTGATGCCTTGATTCACGATGAAGCGATCAGCAGTGTTCTGAGTGGTGGTCAAAGTCTTCACCGTGAAAGCTGACGAAACGGGTTGGCGAGTCGTTGCATTCCCGTGCTTCCGAAATATACAAGGCGCCAAGCTGGAGACATGAAGTAACCTGGGCAAAGAAACAGACGAAATTGAAGAGCCGCATCACGTATCTGCTCCCACGTCCACTGAACAGTTCAAGGACACGCCAGCAGTTCTTATCGACGGCAAGTGTTGATGACATAGTCGATCCGGATGCCTTGATCCACGAGGAAGCGATCCAGCAGGTTTGCCAGTTGTGGTCAAAGTCTTCACCGTGAAAGCTGACGAAACGTGTTGGCGAGTTGTTGCATTTCCGTGCTACCGAAGTATACAAGGCGCTAAGCTGGAGGCATGAAGTAACCTGGGCAACGAAACGGACGAAATTGAAGAGCCGCATCACGTAGCTGCTCCCACGCCTAAAGAACAGTTCCGAGACACGCCAGCAGTTTTTATCGACGACAAGTGTTGATGACATAGTCGAACTGGATGCCTTGATCCAAGAGGAAGCGATCCAGCAAAGTTGCCAGTGGTGGTCGAACTCTTCACCGTGAAAGCTTAAGCAACGTGTTGGCGAGTCGCTGCATTCCCGTTCTTTCGAAGTATACAAGGCGCTAAGCTGGAGACATAAAGTAACCTGGGAAGGGAAACGGACGAAATTGAAGAGTCGCATCACGTAGCTGCTCCCACGCCCACTGAACGGTTCCAGGACATGCCAGCAATTCTTATCGACGACGAGTGTTGATGAAAAAGTCGATCCGGATGCCTTGATTCACGAGGAAGCTATCCAGCAAGGTTGGCAGTGGTGGTCAAAGTCTTCACGGTGAAAGCTGACGAAACGTGTTGGCGAGTCATTGCATTCCCGTACTTCCGAAGTATGCAAGTCGCCAAGCTGGAGACATGAAGTAACCTGGGCAAAGAAACGGACGAGATTGAAGAGCCGTATCACGTAGCTGCTTCCACGCCCACTGAACAGTTCCGGGACACGCCCGCTGTGCTTATCGACGACGAGTGTTGATGACATAGTTGATCCGGATGCCTTCATCCACAAGGAAGCGATCCAGCAGGGTTGCCAGTGGTGGTCAAAGTCTTCACCGTGAAAACTGACGAAACGTGTTGGCTAGTCGTTGCTTTCCCGTGCTTCCGAAGTGTACAAGGCGCCAAGCAGGAGACATGAAATTACCTTGGCAAAGACACGGACGAAATTCAACAGTCGCATCACGTAGCTGCTCCCACGCCCACTGAACAGTTCCAGGACACGCCAGCAATTGTTAACGACGACGAGTGTTGAAGGAAAAGTCTATCCGGATGCCTTGATCCACGAGGAAGCGATCCAGCAAGGTTGGCAGTGGTGGTCAATGTCTTCACGGAAAAAGCTGACAAAACGTGTTGGCGAGTCGTTGCATTCCCGTGCTTCAGAAGTGTACAAGGCGCCAAGCTGGAGACACGGAGTAACCTGGGCAAAGAAACGGAGGAAATCGAAGATCCGCATCACGTAGCTGCTCCCACGCCCACTGAACAGTTCCAGGACACGCCAGCAGTTCTTATTGACGACGAGTGTTGAAGGAAAAGTCGATCCGGATGCCTTGATCCACGAGGAAGCGATCCAGCAAGGTTGGCAGTGGTGGTCAATGTCTTCACGGAGAAAGCTGACAAAACGTGTTGGCGAGTCGTTGCATTCCCGTGCTTCAGAAGTGTACAAGGCGCCAAGCTAGAGACACGGAGTAACCTGGGCAAAGAAACGGAGGAAATCGAAGATCCGCATCACGTAGCTGCTCTCACGCCCACTGAACAGTTCCAGGACACGCCAGCAGTTCTTAATGACGACGAGTGTTGATGACATAGTCGATCCTGATGCCTTGATTCACGATGAAGCGATCAGCAGTGTTGTCAGTGGTGGTCAAAGTCTTCACCGTGAAAGCTGACGAAACGGGTTGGCGAGTCGTTGCATTCCCGTGCTTCCGAAATATACAAGGCGCCAAGCTGGAGACATGAAGTAACCTCGGCAAAGAAACGGACCAAATTGAAGAGCCGCATCACGTAGCTGCTCCCACGCCTAAAGAACAGTTCCGAGACACGCCAGCAGTTTTTGTCGACGGCGAGTGTTGATGACATAGTCGATCAGGATGCCTTGATCCACGAGGAAGCGATCCAGCAAAGTTGCCAGTGGTGGTCGAAGTCTTCACCGTGAAAGCTTAAGCAACGTGTTGGCGAGTCGCTGCATTCCCGTGCTTTCGAAGTATACAAGGCGGTAAGCTGGAGACATAAAGTAACCTGGGAAGGGAAACGGACGAAATTGAAGAGTCGCATCACGTAGCGGCTCCCACGACCACAGAACAGTTGCGAGACACGCCAGCAGTTTTTATCGACGACAAGTGTTGATGACATAGTCGAACCGGATGCCTTGATTCACGAGGAAGCTATCCAGCAAGGTTGGCAGTGGTGGTCAAAGTCTTCACGGTGAAAGCTGACGAAACGTGTTGGCGAGTCATTGCATTCCCGTACTTCCGAAGTATGCAAGGCGCCAAGCTGGAGACATGAAGTAACCTGGGCAAAGAAACGGACGAGATTGAAGAGCCGTATCACGTAGCTGCTTCCACGCCCACTGAACAGTTCCGGGACACGCCCGCAGTTCTTATCGACGACGAGTGTTAATGACATAGTTGATCCGGATGCCTTCATCCAAAAGGAAGCGATCCAGCAGGGTTGCCAGTGGTGGTCAAAGTCTTCATCGTGAAAGCTGACGAAACGTGTTGGCTAGTCGTTGCATTCCCGTGCTTCCGAAGTGTACAAGGCGCCAAGCTGGAGACATGAAATTACATGGGCAAAGAAACGGACGAAATTGAACAGTCGCATCACGTAGCTGCTCCCACGACCACTGAACAGTTCCAGGACACGCCAGCAATTCTTATCGACGACGAGTGTTGAAGGAAAAGTCGATCCGGATGCCTTGATCCACGAGGAAGCGATCCAGCAAGGTTGGCAGTGGTGGTCAATGTCTTCACGGAGAAAGCTGACGAAACGTGTTGGCGAGTCGTTGCATTCCCGTGCTTCAGAAGTGTACAAGGCGCCAAGCTGGAGACACGGAGTAACCTGGGCAAAGAAACGGAGGAAATCGAAGATCCGCATCACGTAGCTGCTCCCACGCCCACTGAACAGTTCCAGGACACGCCAGCAGTTCTTATTGACGACGAGTGTTGAAGGAAAAGTCGATCCGGATGCCTTGATCCACGAGGAAGCGATCCAGCAAGGTTGGCAGTGGTGGTCAATGTCTTCACGGAGAAAGCTGACGAAACGTGTTGGCGAGTCGTTGCATTCCCGTGCTTCAGAAGTGTACAAGGCGCCAAGCTAGAGACACGGAGTAACCTG
The DNA here is from genome assembly GCF_052857255.1 of Amblyomma americanum. Classification (NCBI taxonomy): domain Eukaryota; kingdom Metazoa; phylum Arthropoda; class Arachnida; order Ixodida; family Ixodidae; genus Amblyomma; species Amblyomma americanum. Next base: position 193,722,047 of record NC_135498.1, read on the forward strand.
GGCAAAGAAACGGAGGAAATCGAAGATCCGCATCACGTAGCTGCTCTCACGCCCACTGAACAGTTCCAGGACACGCCAGCAGTTCTTAATGACGACGAGTGTTGATGACATAGTCGATCCTGATGCCTTGATTCACGATGAAGCGATCAGCAGTGTTGTCAGTGGTGGTCAAAGTCTTCACCGTGAAAGCTGACGAAACGGGTTGGCGAGTCGTTGCATTCCCGTGCTTCCGAAATATACAAGGCGCCAAGCTGGAGACATGAAGTAACCTCGGCAAAGAAACGGACCAAATTGAAGAGCCGCATCACGTAGCTGCTCCCACGACCACAGAACAGTTCCGAGACACGCCAGCAGTTTTTATCGACGGCGAGTGTTGATGACATAGTCGATCAGGATGCCTTGATCCACGAGGAAGCGATCCAGCAAAGTTGCCAGTGGTGGTCGAAGTCTTCACCGTGAAAGCTTAAGCAACGTGTTGGCGAGTCGCTGCATTCCCGTGCTTTCGAAGTATACAAGGCGGTAAGCTGGAGACATAAGGTAACCTGGGAAGGGAAACGGACGAAATTGAAGAGTCGCATCACGTAGCTGCTCCCACGCCCACTGAACAGTTCCAGGACATGCCAGCAATTCTTATCGACGACGAGTGTTGATGAAAAAGTCGATCCGGATGCCTTGATTCACGAGGAAGCTATCCAGCAAGGTTGGCAGTGGTGGTCAAAGTCTTCACGGTGAAAGCTGACGAAACGTGTTGGCGAGTCATTGCATTCCCGTACTTCCGAAGTATGCAAGTCGCCAAGCTGGAGACATGAAGTAACCTGGGCAATGAAACGGACGAGATTGAAGAGCCGTATCACGTAGCTGCTTCCACGCCCACTGAACAGTTCCGGGACACGCCCGCTGTGCTTATCGACGACGAGTGTTGATGACATAGTTGATCCGGATGCCTTCATCCACAAGGAAGCGATCCAGCAGGGTTGCCAGTGGTGGTCAAAGTCTTCACCGTGAAAGCTGACGAAACGTGTTGGCTAGTCGTTGCATTCCCGTGCTTCCGAAGTGTACAAGGCGCCAAGCTGGAGACATGAAATTACATGGGCAAAGAAACGGACGAAATTGAACAGTCGCATCACGTAGGCTGCTCCCACGACCACTGAACAGATCCAGGACACGCCAGCAATTCTTATCGACGACGAGTGTTGAAGGAAAAGTCGATCCGGATGCCTTGATCCACGAGGAAGCGATCCAGCAAGGTTGGCAGTGGTGGTCAATGTCTTCACGGAGAAAGCTGACGAAACGTGTTGGCGAGTCGTTGCATTCCCGTGCTTCAGAAGTGTACAAGGCGCCAAGCTGGAGACACGGAGTAACCTGGGCAAAGAAACGGAGGAAATCGAAGATCCGCATCACGTTGCTGCTCCCACGCCCACTGAACAGTTCCAGGACACGCCAGCAGTTCTTATTGACGACGAGTGTTGAAGGAAAAGTCGATCAGAATGCCTTGATCCACGAGGAAGCGATCCAGCAAGGTTGGCAGTGGTGGTCAATGTCTTCACGGAAAAGCTGACGAAACGTGTTGGCGAGTCGTTGCATTCCCGTGCTTCAGAAGTGTACAAGGCGCCAAGCTGGAGACACGGAGTAACCTGGGCAAAGAAACGGAGGAAATCGAAGATCCGCATCACGTAGCTGCTCCCACGCCCACTGAACAGTTCCAGGACACGCCAGAAGTTCTTATTGACGACGAGTGTTGATGACATAGTCGATCCTGATGCCTTGATTCACGATGAAGCGATCAGCAGTGTTCTGAGTGGTGGTCAAAGTCTTCACCGTGAAAGCTGACGAAACGGGTTGGCGAGTCGTTGCATTCCCGTGCTTCCGAAATATACAAGGCGCCAAGCTGGAGACATGAAGTAACCTGGCAAAGAAACAGACGAAATTGAAGAGCCGCATCACGTATCTGCTCCCACGTCCACTGAACAGTTCAAGGACACGCCAGCAGTTCTTATCGACGGCGAGTGTTGATGACATAGTCGATCCGGATGCCTTGATCCACGAGGAAGCGATCCAGCAGGTTTGCCAGTTTTGGTCAAAGTCTTCACCGTGAAAGCTGACGAAACGTGTTGGCGAGTTGTTGCATTTCCGTGCTACCGAAGTATACAAGGCGCTAAGCTGGAGGCATGAAGTAACCTGGGCAACGAAACGGACGAAATTGAAGAGCCGCATCACGTAGCTGCTCCCACGCCTAAAGAACAGTTCCGAGACTCGCCAGCAGTTTTTATCGACGACAAGTGTTGATGACATAGTCGAACCGGATGCCTTGATCCAAGAGGAAGCGATCCAGCAAAGTTGCCAGTGGTGGTCGAACTCTTCACCGTGAAAGCTTAAGCAACGTGTTGGCGAGTCGCTGCATTCCCGTTCTTTCGAAGTATACAAGGCGCTAAGCTGGAGACATAAAGTAACCTGGGAAGGGAAACGGACGAAATTGAAGAGTCGCATCACGTAGCTGCTCCCACGCCCACTGAACGGTTCCAGGACATGCCAGCAATTCTTATCGACGACGAGTGTTGATGAAAAAGTCGATCCGGATGCCTTGATTCACGAGGAAGCTATCCAGCAAGGTTGGCAGTGGTGGTCAAAGTCTTCACGGTGAAAGCTGACGAAACGTGTTGGCGAGTCATTGCATTCCCGTACTTCCGAAGTATGCAAGTCGCCAAGCTGGAGACATGAAGTAACCTGGGCAATGAAACGGACGAGATTGAAGAGCCGTATCACGTAGCTGCTTCCACGCCCACTGAACAGTTCCGGGACACGCCCGCTGTGCTTATCGACGACGAGTGTTGATGACATAGTTGATCCGGATGCCTTCATCCAAGAGGAAGCGATCCAGCAGGGTTGCCAGTGGTGGTCAAAGTCTTCAACGTGAAAGCTGACGAAACGTGTTGGCTAGTCGTTGCATTCCCGTACTTCCGAAGTGTACAAGGCGCCAAGCTTTAGACATGAAATTACATGGGCAAAGAAACGGACGAAATTGAACAGTCGCATCACGTAGCTGCTCCCACGACCACTGAACAGTTCCAGGACACGCCAGCAATTCTTATCGACGACGAGTGTTGAAGGAAAAGTCGATCCGGATGCCTTGATCCACGAGGAAGCGATCCAGCAAGGTTGGCAGTGGTGGTCAATGTCTTCACGGAGAAAGCTGACGAAACGTGTTGGCGAGTCGTTGCATTCCCGTGCTTCAGAAGTGTACAAGGCGCCAAGCTGGAGACACGGAGTAACCTGGGCAAAGAAACGGAGGAAATCGAAGATCCGCATCACGTTGCTGCTCTCACGCCCACTGAACAGTTCCAGGACACGCCAGCAGTTCTTATTGACGACGAGTGTTGAAGGAAAAGTCGATCAGGATGCCTTGATCCACGAGGAAGCGATCCAGCAAGGTTGGCAGTGGTGGTCAATGTCTTCACGGAAAAAGCTGACGAAACGTGTTGGCGAGTCGTTGCATTCCCGTGCTTCAGAAGTGTACAAGGCGCCAAGCTGGAGACACGGAGTAACCTGGGCAAAGAAACGGAGGAAATCGAAGATCCGCATCACGTAGCTGCTCCCACGCCCACTGAACAGTTCAAGGACACGCCAGCAGTTCTTATCGACGGCGAGTGTTGATGACATAGTCGATCCGGATGCCTTGATCCACGAGGAAGCGATCCAGCAGGTTTGCCAGTTGTGGTCAAAGTCTTCACCGTGAAAGCTGACGAAACGTGTTGGCGAGTTGTTGCATTCCCGTACTTCCGAAGTGTACAAGGCGCCAAGCTGGAGACATGAAATTACATGGGCAAAGAAACGGACGAAATTGAACAGTCGCATCACGTAGCTGCTCCCACGACCAGTGAACAGTTCCAGGACACGCCAGCAATTCTTATCGACGACGAGTGTTGAAGGAAAAGTCGATCCGAATGCCTTGATCCACGAGGAAGCGATCCAGCAAGGTTGGCAGTGGTGGTCAATGTCTTCACGGAAAAAGCTGACGAAACGTGTTGGCGAGTCGTTGCATTCCCGTGCTTCAGAAGTGTACAAGGCGCCAAGCTGGAGACACGGAGTAACCTGGGCAAAGAAACGGAGAAAGAAACGGAGGAATCGAAGATCCGCATCACGTAGCTGCTCCCACGCCCACTGAACAGTTCAAGGACACGCCAGCAGTTCTTATCGACGGCGAGTGTTGATGACATAGTCGACTCCGGATGCCTTGATCCACGAGGAAGCGATCCAGCAGGTTTGCCAGTTGTGGTCAAAGTCTTCACCGTGAAAGCTGACGAAACGTGTTGGCGAGTTGTTGCATTCCCGTACTTCCGAAGTGTACAAGGCGCCAAGCTGGAGACATGAAATTACATGGGCAAAGAAACGGACGAAATTGAACAGTCGCATCACGTAGCTGCTCCCACGACCAGTGAACAGTTCCAGGACACGCCAGCAATTCTTATCGACGACGAGTGTTGAAGGAAAAGTCGATCCGAATGCCTTGATCCACGAGGAAGCGATCCAGCAAGGTTGGCAGTGGTGGTCAATGTCTTCACGGAGAAAGCTGACGAAACGTGTTGGCGAGTCGTTGCATTCCCGTGCTTCAGAAGTGTACAAGGCGCCAAGCTGGAGACACGGAGTAACCTGGGCAAAGAAACGGAGGAAATCGAAGATCCGCATCACGTAGCTGCTCCCACGCCCCACTGAACAGTTTCCAGGACACGCCAGCAGTTCTTATTGACGACGAGTGTTAAAGGAAAAGTCGATCCGGATGCCTTGATGCACGAGGAAGCGATCCAGCAAGGTTGGCAGTGGTGGTCAATGTCTTCACGGAAAAAGCTGACGAAACGTGTTGGCGAGTCGTTGCATTCCCGTGCTTCAGAAGTGTACAAGGCGCCAAGCTGGAGACACGGAGTAACCTGGGCAAAGAAACGGAGGAAATCGAAGATCCGCATCACGTAGCTGCTCCCACGCCCACTGAACAGTTCCAGGACACGCCAGAAGTTCTTATTGACGACGAGTGTTGATGACATAGTCGAACCTGATGCCTTGATTCATGATGAAGCGATCAGCAGTGTTCTCAGTGGTGGTCAAAGTCTTCACCGTGAAAGCTGACGAAACGGGTTGGCGAGTCGTTGCATTCCCGTGCTTCCGAAATATACAAGGCGCCAAGCTGGAGACATGAAGTAACCTGGGAAAAGAAACAGACGAAATTGAAGAGCCGCATCACGTATCTGCTCCAACGTCCACTGACAGTTCAAGGACACGCCAGCAGTTCTTATCGACGGCGAGTGTTGATGACATAGTCGATCCGGATGCCTTGATCCACGAGGAAGCGATCCAGCAGGATTGCCAGTTGTGGTCAAAGTCTTCACCGTGAAAGCTGACGAAACGTGTTGGCGAGTTGTTGCATTTCCGTGCTACCGAAGTATACAAGGCGCTAAGCTGGAGGCATGAAGTGACCTGGGCAACGAAACGGACGAAATTGAAGAGCCGCATCACGTAGCTGCTCCCACGCCCACTGAACAGTTCCAGGACATTCCAGCAGTTCTTATCGACGACGAGTGTTGATGACAAAGTCGATGCAAATGCCTTTAACCGGGAGGTAACGATCCAGCAGGGTTGCCAGTGGTGGTCGAAGTCTTCACCGTGAAAGCTGAAGAAACGTGTTGGCGAGTCGCTGCATTCCCGTGCTTTCGAAGTATACAAGGCGCTAAGCTGGGGACATAAAGTAACCTGGGAAGGGAAACGGACGAAATGGAAGAGTCGCATCACGTAGCGGCTCCCACGACCACAGAACAGTTCCGAGACACGCAGCAGTTTTTATCGACGACAAGTGTTGATGACATAGTCGAACCGGATGCCTTGATCCACGAGGAAGCGATCCAGCAAAGTTGCCAGTGGTGGTCGAAGTCTTCACCGTGAAAGCTTAAGCAACGTGTTGGCGAGTCGCTGCATTCCCGTGCTTTCGAAGTATACAAGGCGCTAAGCTGGAGACATAAAGTAACCTGGGAAGGGAAACGGACGAAATTGAAGAGTAGCATCACGTAGCTGCTCCCGCGCCCACTGAACAGTTCCAGGACACGCCAGCAGTTCTTAATGACGACGAGTGTTGATGACATAGTCGATCCTGATGCCTTGATCCACGAGGAAGCAATCCAGCAGGGTTGCCAGTGGTGGTCAAAGTCTTCACCGTGAAACTGACGAAACGTGTTGGCTAGTCGTTGCTTTCCCGTGCTTCCGAAGTGTACAAGGCGCCAAGCAGGAGACATGAAATTACCTTGGCAAAGACACGGACGAAATTCAACAGTCGCATCACGTAGCTGCTCCCACGCCCACTGAACAGTTCCAGGACACGCCAGCAATTGTTAACGACGACGAGTGTTGAAGGAAAAGTCTATCCGGATGCATTGATCCACGAGGAAGCGATCCAGCAAGGTTGGCAGTGGTGGTCAATGTCTTCACAGAGAAAGCTGACGAAACGTGTTGGCGAGTCGTTGCATTCCCGTGCTTCAGAAGTGCACAAGGCGCCAAGCTGGAGACACGGAGTAACCTGGGCAAAGAAACGGAGGAAATCGAAGATCCGCATCACGTAGCTGCTACCACGCCCACTGAACAGTTCCAGGACACGCCAGCAGTTCTTATCGACGACGAGTGTTGATGACAAAGTCGATGCAAATGCCTTGAACCGGGAGGTAACGATCCAGCAGGGTTGCCAGTGGTGGTCGAAGCTGGAGACATAAAGTAACCTGGGAAGGGAAACGGACGAAATTGAAGAGTCGCATCACGTAGCTGCTCCCACGCCCACTGAACAGTTCCAGGACATGCCAGCAATTCTTATCGACGACGAGTGTTGATGAAAAAGTCGATCCGGATGCCTTGATCCACGAGGAAGCTATCCAGCAATGTTGGCAGTGGTGGTCAAAGTCTTCACGGTGAAAGCTGACGAAACGTGTTGGCGAGTCATTGCATTCCCGTACTTCCGAAGTATGCAAGTCGCCAAGCTGGAGACATGAAGTAACCTGGGCAAAGAAACGGACGAGATTGAAGAGCCGTATCACGTAGCTGCTTCCACGCCCTCTGAACAGTTCCGGGACACGCCCGCAGTTCTTATCGACGACGAGTGTTGATGACATAGTTGAACCGGATGCCTTCATCCACAAGGAAGCGATCCAGCAGGGTTGCCAGTGGTGGTCAAAGTCTTCACCGTGAAAGCTGACGAAACGTGTTGGCTTGTCGTTGCATTCCCGTGCTTCCGAAGTGTGCAAGGCACCAAGCTGGAGACATGAAATTACATGGGCAAAGAAACGGCGAAATTGAACAGTCGCATCACGTTGCTGCTCCCACGCCCACTGAACAGTTCCAGGACACGCCAGCAGTTCTTATTGACGACGAGTGTTGAAGGAAAAGTCGATCAGAATGCCTTGATCCACGAGGAAGCGATCCAGCAAGGTTGGCAGTGGTGGTCAATGTCTTCACGGAAAAAGCTGACGAAACGTGTTGGCGAGTCGTTGCATTCCCGTGCTTCAGAAGTGTACAAGGCGCCAAGCTGGAGACACGGAGTAACCTGGGCAAAGAAACGGAGGAAATCGAAGATCCGCATCACGTAGCTGCTCCCACGCCCACTGAACAGTTCCAGGACACGCCAGAAGTTCTTATTGACGACGAGTGTTGATGACATAGTCGATCCTGATGCCTTGATTCACGATGAAGCGATCAGCAGTGTTCTGAGTGGTGGTCAAAGTCTTCACCGTGAAAGCTGACGAAACGGGTTGGCGAGTCGTTGCATTCCCGTGCTTCCGAAATATACAAGGCGCCAAGCTGGAGACATGAAGTAACCTGGCAAAGAAACAGACGAAATTGAAGAGCCGCATCACGTATCTGCTCCCACGTCCACTGAACAGTTCAAGGACACGCCAGCAGTTCTTATCGACGGCGAGTGTTGATGACATAGTCGATCCGGATGCCTTGATCCACGAGGAAGCGATCCAGCAGGTTTGCCAGTTTTGGTCAAAGTCTTCACCGTGAAAGCTGACGAAACGTGTTGGCGAGTTGTTGCATTTCCGTGCTACCGAAGTATACAAGGCGCTAAGCTGGAGGCATGAAGTAACCTGGGCAACGAAACGGACGAAATTGAAGAGCCGCATCACGTAGCTGCTCCCACGCCTAAAGAACAGTTCCGAGACTCGCCAGCAGTTTTTATCGACGACAAGTGTTGATGACATAGTCGAACCGGATGCCTTGATCCAAGAGGAAGCGATCCAGCAAAGTTGCCAGTGGTGGTCGAACTCTTCACCGTGAAAGCTTAAGCAACGTGTTGGCGAGTCGCTGCATTCCCGTTCTTTCGAAGTATACAAGGCGCTAAGCTGGAGACATAAAGTAACCTGGGAAGGGAAACGGACGAAATTGAAGAGTCGCATCACGTAGCTGCTCCCACGCCCACTGAACGGTTCCAGGACATGCCAGCAATTCTTATCGACGACGAGTGTTGATGAAAAAGTCGATCCGGATGCCTTGATTCACGAGGAAGCTATCCAGCAAGGTTGGCAGTGGTGGTCAAAGTCTTCACGGTGAAAGCTGACGAAACGTGTTGGCGAGTCATTGCATTCCCGTACTTCCGAAGTATGCAAGTCGCCAAGCTGGAGACATGAAGTAACCTGGGCAATGAAACGGACGAGATTGAAGAGCCGTATCACGTAGCTGCTTCCACGCCCACTGAACAGTTCCGGGACACGCCCGCTGTGCTTATCGACGACGAGTGTTGATGACATAGTTGATCCGGATGCCTTCATCCAAGAGGAAGCGATCCAGCAGGGTTGCCAGTGGTGGTCAAAGTCTTCAACGTGAAAGCTGACGAAACGTGTTGGCTAGTCGTTGCATTCCCGTACTTCCGAAGTGTACAAGGCGCCAAGCTTTAGACATGAAATTACATGGGCAAAGAAACGGACGAAATTGAACAGTCGCATCACGTAGCTGCTCCCACGACCACTGAACAGTTCCAGGACACGCCAGCAATTCTTATCGACGACGAGTGTTGAAGGAAAAGTCGATCCGGATGCCTTGATCCACGAGGAAGCGATCCAGCAAGGGTTGGCAGTGGTGGTCAATGTCTTCACGGAGAAAGCTGACGAAACGTGTTGGCGAGTCGTTGCATTCCCGTGCTTCAGAAGTGTACAAGGCGCCAAGCTGGAGACAACGGAGTAACCTGGGCAAAGAAACGGAGGAAATCGAAGATCCGCATCACGTTGCTGCTCTCACGCCCACTGAACAGTTCCAGGACACGCCAGCAGTTCTTATTGACGACGAGTGTTGAAGGAAAAGTCGATCAGGATGCCTTGATCCACGAGGAAGCGATCCAGCAAGGTTGGCAGTGGTGGTCAATGTCTTCACGGAAAAAGCTGACGAAACGTGTTGGCGAGTCGTTGCATTCCCGTGCTTCAGAAGTGTACAAGGCGCCAAGCTGGAGACACGGAGTAACCTGGGCAAAGAAACGGAGGAAATCGAAGATCCGCATCACGTAGCTGCTCCCACCCCCACTGAACAGTTCAAGGACACGCCAGCAGTTCTTATCGACGGCGAGTGTTGATGACATAGTCGATCCGTATGCCTTGATCCACGAGGAAGCGATCCAGCAGGTTTGCCAGTTGTGGTCAAAGTCTTCACCGTGAAAGCTGACGAAACGTGTTGGCGAGTTGTTGCATTCCCGTACTTCCGAAGTGTACAAGGCGCCAAGCTGGAGACATGAAATTACATGGGCAAAGAAACGGACGAAATTGAACAGTCGCATCACGTAGCTGCTCCCACGACCAGTGAACAGTTCCAGGACACGCCAGCAATTCTTATCGACGACGAGTGTTGAAGGAAAAGTCGATCCGAATGCCTTGATCCACGAGGAAGCGATCCAGCAAGGTTGGCAGTGGTGGTCAATGTCTTCACGGAGAAAGCTGACGAAACGTGTTGGCGAGTCGTTGCATTCCCGTGCTTCAGAAGTGTACAAGGCGCCAAGCTGGAGACACGGAGTAACCTGGGCAAAGAAACGGAGGAAATCGAAGATCCGCATCACGTAGCTGCTCCCACGCCCACTGAACAGTTCCAGGACACGCCAGCAGTTCTTATTGACGACGAGTGTTAAAGGAAAAGTCGATCCGGATGCCTTGATGCACGAGGAAGCGATCCAGCAAGGTTGGCAGTGGTGGTCAATGTCTTCACGGAAAAAGCTGACGAAACGTGTTGGCGAGTCGTTGCATTCCCCGTGCTTCAGAAGTGTACAAGGCGCCAAGCTGGAGACACGGAGTAACCTGGGCAAAGAAACGGAGGAAATCGAAGATCCGCATCACGTAGCTGCTCCCACGCCCACTGAACAGTTCCAGGACACGCCAGAAGTTCTTATTGACGACGAGTGTTGATGACATAGTCGAACCTGATGCCTTGATTCATGATGAAGCGATCAGCAGTGTTCTCAGTGGTGGTCAAAGTCTTCACCGTGAAAGCTGACGAAACGGGTTGGCGAGTCGTTGCATTCCCGTGCTTCCGAAATATACAAGGCGCCAAGCTGGAGACATGAAGTAACCTGGGAAAAGAAACAGACGAAATTGAAGAGCCGCATCACGTATCTGCTCCAACGTCCACTGAACAGTTCAAGGACACGCCAGCAGTTCTTATCGACGGCGAGTGTTGATGACATAGTCGATCCGGATGCCTTGATCCACGAGGAAGCGATCCAGCAGGATTGCCAGTTGTGGTCAAAGTCTTCACCGTGAAAGCTGACGAAACGTGTTGGCGAGTTGTTGCATTTCCGTGCTACCGAAGTATACAAGGCGCTAAGCTGGAGGCATGAAGTGACCTGGGCAACGAAACGGACGAAATTGAAGAGCCGCATCACGTAGCTGCTCCACGCCCACTGAACAGTTCCAGGACATTCCAGCAGTTCTTATCGACGACGAGTGTTGATGACAAAGTCGATGCAAATGCCTTTAACCGGGAGGTAACGATCCAGCAGGGTTGCCAGTGGTGGTCGAAGTCTTCACCGTGAAAGCTGAAGAAACGTGTTGGCGAGTCGCTGCATTCCCGTGCTTTCGAAGTATACAAGGCGCTAAGCTGGGGACATAAAGTAACCTGGGAAGGGAAACGGACGAAATGGAAGAGTCGCATCACGTAGCGGCTCCCACGACCACAGAACAGTTTCCGAGACACGCCAGCAGTTTTTATCGACGACAAGTGTTGATGACATAGTCGAACCGGATGCCTTGATCCACGAGGAAGCGATCCAGCAAAGTTGCCAGTGGTGGTCGAAGTCTTCACCGTGAAAGCTTAAGCAACGTGTTGGCGAGTCGCTGCATTCCCGTGCTTTCGAAGTATACAAGGCGCTAAGCTGGAGACATAAAGTAACCCTGGGAAGGGAAACGGACGAAATTGAAGAGTAGCATCACGTAGCTGCTCCCGCGCCCACTGAACAGTTCCAGGACACGCCAGCAGTTCTTAATGACGACGAGTGTTGATGGACATAGTCGATCCTGATGCCTTGATCCACGAGGAAGCAATCCAGCAGGGTTGCCAGTGGTGGTCAAAGTCTTCACCGTGAAAACTGACGAAACGTGTTGGCTAGTCGTTGCTTTCCCGTGCTTCCGAAGTGTACAAGGCGCCAAGCAGGAGACATGAAATTACCTTGGCAAAGACACGGACGAAATTCAACAGTCGCATCACGTAGCTGCTCCCACGCCCACTGAACAGGTTCCAGGACACGCCAGCAATTGTTAACGACGACGAGTGTTGAAGGAAAAGTCTATCCGGATGCATTGATCCACGAGGAAGCGATCCAGCAAGGTTGGCAGTGGTGGTCAATGTCTTCACAGAGAAAGCTGACGAAACGTGTTGGCGAGTCGTTGCATTCCCGTGCTTCAGAAGTGCACAAGGCGCCAAGCTGGAGACACGGAGTAACCTGGGCAAAGAAACGGAGGAAATCGAAGATCCGCATCACGTAGCTGCTACCACGCCCACTGAACAGTTCCAGGACACGCCAGCAGTTCTTATCGACGACGAGTGTTGATGACAAAGTCGATGCAAATGCCTTGAACCGGGAGGTAACGATCCAGCAGGGTTGCCAGTGGTGGTCGAAGCTGGAGACATAAAGTAACCTGGGAAGGGAAACGGACGAAATTGAAGAGTCGCATCACGTAGCTGCTCCCACGCCCACTGAACAGTTCCAGGACATGCCAGCAATTCTTATCGACGACGAGTGTTGATGAAAAAGTCGATCCGGATGCCTTGATCCACGAGGAAGCTATCCAGCAATGTTGGCAGTGGTGGTCAAAGTCTTCACGGTGAAAGCTGACGAAACGTGTTGGCGAGTCATTGCATTCCCGTACTTCCGAAGTATGCAAGTCGCCAAGCTGGAGACATGAAGTAACCTGGGCAAAGAAACGGACGAGATTGAAGAGCCGTATCACGTAGCTGCTTCCACGCCCTCTGAACAGTTCCGGGACACGCCCGCAGTTCTTATCGACGACGAGTGTTGATGACATAGTTGAACCGGATGCCTTCATCCACAAGGAAGCGATCCAGCAGGGTTGCCAGTGGTGGTCAAAGTCTTCACCGTGAAAGCTGACGAAACGTGTTGGCTAGTCGTTGCATTCCCGTGCTTCCGAAGTGTGCAAGGCACCAAGCTGGAGACATGAAATTACATGGGCAAAGAAACGGCGAAATTGAACAGTCGCATCACGTAGCTGCTCCCACGACCACTGAACAGTTCCAGGACACGCCAGCAATTCTTATCGACGACGAGTGTTGAAGGAAAAGTCGATCCGGATGCCTTGATCCACGAGGAAGCAATCCAGCAAGGTTGGCAGTGGTGGTCAATGTCTTCACGGAGAAAGCTGACGAAACGTGTTGGCGAGTCGTTGCATTCCCGCGCTTCAGAAGTGTACAAGGGGCCAAGCTGGAGACACGGAGTAACCTGGGCAAAGAAACGGAGGAAATCGAAGATCCGCATCACGTAGCTGCTCCCACGCCCACTGAACAGTTCCAGGACACGCCAGCAGTTCTTATTGACGACGAGTGTTGATGACATAGTCGATCCTGATGCCTTGATTCACGATGAAGCGATCAGCAGTGTTGTTAGTGGTGGTCAAAGTCTTCACCGTGAAAGCTGACGAAACGGGTTGGCGAGTCGTTGCAATCCCGTGCTTCCGAAATATACAAGGCGCCGAGCTGGAGACATGAAGTAACGTGGGCAAAGAAACGGACGAAATTGAAGAGCCGCATGACGTAGCTGCTCCCACGTCCACTGAACAGTTCCAGGACACGCCAGCAGTTCTTATCGACGGCGAGTGTTGATGACATAGTCGATCCGGATGCCTTGATCCACGAGGAAGCGATCCAGCAGGTTTGCCAGTGGTGGTCAAAGTCATCACCGTGAAAGCTGACGAAACGTGTTGGCGAGTTGTTACATTTCCGTGCTTCCGAAATATACAAGGCGCCAAGCTGGAGACATGAAGTAACCTGGGCAATGAAACGGACGAAATTGAAGAGCCGCATCACGTAGCTGCTCCAGCGCCCACTGAACAGTTCCAGGACACGCCAGGTGTTCTTATCGACGGCGAGTGTTGATGATATAGTCGATCTTGATGCCTTGATTCACGAGGAAGCGATCAGGAGTGTTGTCAGTGGTGGTTAAAGTCCACACCGTGAAAGCTGACGAAACGTGTTGGCAAGTCATTGCATTCCCGTACATCTGAAGTATGCAAGGCGCCAAGCTGGAGACATGAAGTAACCGGGGCAAAGAAACGGACGAGATTGAAGAGCCGCATCACGTAGCTGCTTCCACGCCCACTGAACTGTTCCGGGACACGCCCGCAGTTCTTATCGACGACGAGTGTTGATGACATAGTTGATCCGGATGCCTTAATCCACAAGGAAGCGATCCAGCAGGTTTGCCAGTGGTGGTCAAAGTCTTCACCGTGAAAGCTGACAAAACGTGTTGGCGAGTTGTTGCATTTGCGTGCTTCCGAAATATACAAGGCGCCAACCTGGAGACATGAAGTAACCTAGGCAAAGGAACGGACGAAATTGAAGAGCCGCATCACGTAGCTGCTCCAGCGCCCGCTGAACAGTTCCAGGACACGCCAGGTGTTCTTATCGACGGCGAGTGTTGATGATATAGTCGATCTTGATGCCTTGATTCACGAGGAAGCGATCAGCAGTGTTGTCAGTGGTGGTCAAAGTCCACACCGTGAAAGCTGACGAAACGTGTTGGCGAGTCATTGCATTCCCGTACATCTGAAGTATGCAAGGCGCCAAGCTGGAGACATGAAGTAACCTGGGCAAAGAAACGGACGAGATTGAAGAGCCGTATCACGTAGCTGCTTCCACGCCCACTGAACAGTTCCGGGACACGCCCGCAGTTCTTATCGACGACGAGTGTTGATGACATAGTTGATCCGGATTCCTTAATCCACAAGGAAGCGATTCTGCAGGGTTGTCAGTGGTGGTCGAAGTCTTCACCGTGAAAGCTGACGAAACGTGTTGGCTATTTGTTGCATTCCCGTGCTTCCGAAGTGTACAAGGCGCCAAGCTGGAGACATGAAATTACCTGGGCAAAGAAACGGACGAAATTGAACAGTCGCATTACGTAGCTGCTCCTGCGCCCACTGAACAGTTCCAGGACACGCCAGCAATTCTTATCGACGACGAACGAGTGTTGAAGAAAAAGTCGATCCGGATGCCTTGATCCACGAGGAAGCGATCCAGCAAGGTTGGCAGTGGTGGTCAATGTCTTCACGGAGAAAGCTGACGAAACGTTTTGGCGAGTCGTTGCATTCCCGTGCTTCAGAAGTGCACAAGGCGCCAAGCTGGAGACACGGAGTAACCTGGGCAAAGAAACGGAGGAAATCGAAGATCCGCATCACGTAGCTGCTCCCACGCCCACTGAACAGTTCCGAGACACGCCAGCAGTTTTTATCGACGACAAGTGTTGATGACGTAGTCGAACCGGATGCCTTGATCCACGAGGAAGCGATCCAGCAAAGTTTCCAGTGGTGGTCGAAGTCTTCACCATGAAAGCTTAAGCAACGTGTTGGCGAGTCGCTGCATTCCCGTGCTTTCGAAGTATACAAGGCGCTAAGCTGGAGACATAAAGTAACCTGGGAAGGGAAACGGACGAAATCGAAGATCCGCATCACGTAGCTGCTCCCACGCCCACTGAACAGTTCCAGGACACGCCAGCAGTTCTTAATAACGACGAGTGTTGATGACATAGTCGATCCTGATGCCTTGATCCACGAGGAAGCGATCCAGCAGGGTTGCCAGTGGTGGTCAAAGTCTTCACCGTGAAAACTGACGAAACGTGTTGGCTAGTCGTTGCATTCCCGTGCTACCGAAGTGTACAAGGCGCCAAGCAGGAGACATGAAATTACCTTGGCAAAGACACGGACGAAATTGAACAGTCGCTTCACGTAGCTGCTCCCACGCCCACTGAACAGTTCCAGGACACGCCAGCAATTGTTAACGACGACGAGTGTTGAAGGAAAAGTCGATCCGGATGCCTTGATCCACGAGGAAGCGATCCAGCAAGGTTGGCAGTGGTGGTCAATGTCTTCACGGAAAAAGCTGACGAAACGTGTTGGCGAGTCGTTGCATTCCCGTGCTTCAGAAGTGTACAAGGCGCCAAGCTGGAGACACGGAGTAACCTGGGCAAAGAAACGGAGGAAATCGAAGATCCGCATCACGTAGCTGCTCCCACGCCCACTGAACAGTTCCAGGACACGCCAGCAGTTCTTATTGACGACGAGTGTTGATGACATAGTGGATCCTGATGCCTTGATTCACGATGAAGCGATCAGCAGTGTTGTCAGTGGTGGTCAAAGTCTTCACCGTGAAAGCTGACGAAATGGGTTGGCGAGTCGTTGCATTCCCGTGCTTCCGAAATATACAAGGCGCCAAGCTGGAGACATGAAGTAACCTGGGCAAAGAAACGGACGAAATTAAGAACCGCATCACGTAGCTGCTCCCACGTCCACTGAACAGTTCCAGGACACGCCAGCAGTTCTTATTGACGACGAGTGTTGATGACATAGTGGATCCTGATGCCTTGATTCACGATGAAGCGATCAGCAGTGTTGTCAGTGGTGGTCAAAGTCTTCACCGTGAAAGCTGACGAAATGGGTTGGCGAGTCGTTGCATTCCCGTGCTTCCGAAATATACAAGGCGCCAAGCTGGAGACATGAAGTAACCTGGGCAAAGAAACGAACGAAATTAAGAGCCGCATCACGTAGCTGCTCCCACGTCCACTGAACAGTTCCAGGACACGCCAGCAGTTCTTATCGACGGCGAGTGTTGATGACATAGTCGATCCGGATGCCTTAATCCACGAGGAAGTGATCCAGCAGGTTTGCCAGTGGTGGTCAAAGTCTTCAACGTGAAAGCTGACGAAAGGTGTTGGCGAGTTGTTGCATTCCCGTGCTTCCGAAGAATACAAGGCGCTAAGCTGGAGGCATGAAGTAACCTGGGCAACGAAACGGACGAAATTGAAGAGCCGCATCACGTAGCTGCTCCCACGCCTACAGAACAGTTCCGAGACACGCCAGCAGTTTTTATCGACGACAAGTGTTGATGACATAGTCGAACCGGATGCCTTGATCCAAGAGGAAGCGATCCAGCAAAGTTGCCAGTGGTGGTCGAACTCTTCACCGTGAAAGCTTAAGCAACGTGTTGGCGAGTCGCTGCATTCCCGTTCTTTCGAAGTATACAAGGCGCTAAGCTGGAGACATAAAGTAACCTGGGAAGGGAAACGGACGAAATTGAAGAGTCGCATCACGTAGCTGCTCCAACGCCCACTGAACGGTTCCAAGACATGCCAGCAATTCTTATCGACGACGAGTGTTGACGAAAAAGTCGATCCGGATGCCTTGATTCACGAGGAAGCTATCCAGCAAGGTTGGCAGTGGTGGTCGAAGTCTTCACGGTGAAAGCTGACGAAACGTGTTGGCGAGTCATTGCATTCCCGTGCTTCAGAAGTGCACAAGGCGCCAAGCTGGAGACACGGAGTAACCTGGGCAAAGAAACGGAGGAAATCGAAGATCCGCATCACGTAGCTGCTCCCACGCCCACTGAACAGTTCCGAGACACGCCAGCAGTTTTTATCGACGACAAGTGTTGATGACGTAGTCGAACCGGATGCCTTGATCCACGAGGAAGCGATCCAGCAAAGTTTCCAGTGGTGGTCGAAGTCTTCACCATGAAAGCTTAAGCAACGTGTTGGCGAGTCGCTGCATTCCCGTGCTTTCGAAGTATACAAGGCGCTAAGCTGGAGACATAAAGTAACCTGGGAAGGGAAACGGACGAAATTGAAGAGTCGCATCACGTAGCTGCTCCCACGCCCACTGAACAGTTCCAGGACATGCCAGCAATTCTTATCGACGACGAGTGTTGATGAAAAAGTCGATCCGGATGCCTTGATCCACGAGGAAGCTATCCAGCAAGGTTGGCAGTGGTGGTCAAAGTCTTCACGGTGAGAGCTGACGAAACGCGTTGGCGAGTCATTGCATTCCCGTACTTCCGAAGTATGCAAAGCGCCAAGCTGGAGACACGCAGTAACCTGGGCAAATAAACGGAGGAAATCGAAGATCCGCATCACGTAGCTGCTCCCACGCCCACTGAACAGTTCCAGGACACGCCAGCAGTTCTTAATAACGACGAGTGTTGATGACATAGTCGATCCTGATGCCTTGATCCACGAGGAAGCGATCCAGCAGGGTTGCCAGTGGTGGTCAAAGTCTTCACCGTGAAAACTGACGAAACGTGTTGGCTAGTCGTTGCATTCCCGTGCTACCGAAGTGTACAAGGCGCCAAGCAGGAGACATGAAATTACCTTGGCAAAGACACGGACGAAATTGAACAGTCGCTTCACGTAGCTGCTCCCACGCCCACTGAACAGTTCCAGGACACGCCAGCAATTGTTAACGACGACGAGTGTTGAAGGAAAAGTCGATCCGGATGCCTTGATCCACGAGGAAGCGATCCAGCAAGGTTGGCAGTGGTGGTCAATGTCTTCACGGAAAAAGCTGACGAAACGTGTTGGCGAGTCGTTGCATTCCCGTGCTTCAGAAGTGTACAAGGCGCCAAGCTGGAGACACGGAGTAACCTGGGCAAAGAAACGGAGGAAATCGAAGATCCGCATCACGTAGCTGCTCCCACGCCCACTGAACAGTTCCAGGACACGCCAGCAGTTCTTATTGACGACGAGTGTTGATGACATAGTGGATCCTGATGCCTTGATTCACGATGAAGCGATCAGCAGTGTTGTCAGTGGTGGTCAAAGTCTTCACCGTGAAAGCTGACGAAATGGGTTGGCGAGTCGTTGCATTCCCGTGCTTCCGAAATATACAAGGCGCCAAGCTGGAGACATGAAGTAACCTGGGCAAAGAAACGGACGAAATTAAGAGCCGCATCACGTAGCTGCTCCCACGTCCACTGAACAGTTCCAGGACACGCCAGCAGTTCTTATCGACGGCGAGTGTTGATGACATAGTCGATCCGGATGCCTTGATCCACGAGGAAGTGATCCAGCAGGTTTGCCAGTGGTGGTCAAAGTCTTCAACGTGAAAGCTGACGAAAGGTGTTGGCGAGTTGTTGCATTCCCGTGCTTCCGAAGAATACAAGGCGCTAAGCTGGAGGCATGAAGTAACCTGGGCAACGAAACGGACGAAATTGAAGAGCCGCATCACGTAGCTGCTCCCACGCCTACAGAACAGTTCCGAGACACGCCAGCAGTTTTTATCGACGACAAGTGTTGATGACATAGTCGAACCGGATGCCTTGATCCAAGAGGAAGCGATCCAGCAAAGTTGCCAGTGGTGGTCGAACTCTTCACCGTGAAAGCTTAAGCAACGTGTTGGCGAGTCGCTGCATTCCCGTTCTTTCGAAGTATACAAGGCGCTAAGCTGGAGACATAAAGTAACCTGGGAAGGGAAACGGACGAAATTGAAGAGTCGCATCACGTAGCTGCTCCAACGCCCACTGAACGGTTCCAGGACATGCCAGCAATTCTTATCGACGACGAGTGTTGATGAAAAAGTCGATCCGGATGCCTTGATTCACGAGGAAGCTATCCAGCAAGGTTGGCAGTGGTGGTCGAAGTCTTCACGGTGAAAGCTGACGAAACGTGTTGGCGAGTCATTGCATTCCCGTACTTCCGAAGTATGCAAGGCGCCAAGCTGGAGACATGAAGTAACCTGGGCAAAGAAACGGACGAGACTGAAGAGCCGTATCACGTAGCTGCTTCCACGCCCACTGAACAGTTCCGGGACACGCCCGCAGTTCTTATCGACGACGAGTGTTGATGACATAGTTGATTCGGATGCCTTCATCCACAAGGAAGCGATCCAGCAGGGTTGCCAGTGGTGGTCACACTCTTCACCGTGAAAGCTGACGAAACGTGTTGGCTAGTCGTTGCATTCCCGTGCTTCCGAAGTGTACAAGGCGCCAAGCTGGAGACATGAAATTACATGGGCAAAGAAACGGACGAAATTGAACAGTCGCATCACGTAGCTACTCCCGCGCCCACTGAACAGTTCCAGGACACGCCAGCAATTCTTATCGAAGACGAGTGTTGAAGGAAAAGTCGATCCGGAAGCCTTGATCCACGAGGAAGCGATCCAGCAGTGTTGTCAGTGGTGGTCAAAGTCTTCACCGTGAGAGCTGACGAAACGGGTTGGCGAGTCGTTGCATTCCCGTGCTTCCGAAATATACAAGGCGCCAAGCTGGAGACATGAAGTAACCTGGGCAAAGAAACGGACGAAATTGAAGAGCCGCATCACGTAGCTGCTCCAGCGCCCACTGAACAGTTCCAGGACACGCCAGGTGTTCTTATCGACGGCGAGTGTTGATGATATAGTCGATCTTGATGCCTTGATTCACGAGGAAGCGATCAGCAGTGTTTTCAGTGGTGGTCAAAGTCCACACCATGAAAGCTGACGAAACGTGTTGGCGAGTCATTGCATTCCCGTACTTCTGAAGTATGCAAGGCGCCAAGCTGGAGACATGAAGTAACCTGGGCAAAGAAACGGACGAGATTGAGGAGCCGTATCACGTAGCTGCTTCCACGCCCACTGAACAGTTCCGGGACACGCCCGCATTTCTTATCGACGACGAGTGTTGATGACATAGTTGATCCGGATGCCTTGATCCACGAGGAAGCGATTCAGAAGGGTTGCCAGTGGTGGTCAAAGTCTTCACCGTGAAAGCTGACGAAACGTGTTGGCTATTTGTTGCATTCCCGTGCTTCCGAAGTGTACAAGGCGCCAAGCTGGAGACATGAAATTACCTGGGCAAAGAAACGGACGAAATTGAACAGTCGCATCACGTAGCTGCTCCCGCGCCCACTGAACAGTTCCAGGACACGCCAGCACTTCTTATCGACGAGGAGTATTGAAGGAAATGTCGATCCGGATGCCTTGATCCACGAGGAAGCGATCCAGCAAGGTTGGCAGTGGTGGTCAATGTCTTCACGGAGAAAGCTGACGAAACGTGTTGGCGAGTCGTTGCATTCCCGTGCTTCAGAAGTGTACAAGACGCCAAGCTGGAGACACGGAGTAACCTGGGCAAGGAAACGGAGGAAATCGAAGATCCGCATCACGTAGCTGCTCCCACGCCCACTGAACAGTTCCAGGACACGCCAGCAGTTCTTATTGACGACGAGTGTTGATGACATAGTCGATCCTGTTTCCTTGATTTACGATGAAGCGATCAGCAGTGTTGGCAGTGGTGGTCAAAGTCTTCACCGTGAAAGCTGACGAAACGGGTTGGCGAGTCGTTTCATTCCCATGCTTCCGAAATATACAAGGCGCCAAGCTGGTGACATGAAGTAACCTGGGCAAAGAAACGGACGAAATTGAAGAGCCGCATCACGTAGCTGCTCCCACGTCCACTGAACAGTTCCAGGACATGCCACCAGTTCTTATCAACGGCGAGTGTTGATGACATAGTCGATCCGGATGCCTTGATCCACAAGGAAGCGATCCAGCAGGTTTGCCAGTGGTGGTCAGTCTTCACCGTGAAAGCTGACGAAACGTGTTGGCGAGTTCTTGCATTTCCGTCCTACCGAAGTTTACAAGGCGCTAAGCTAGAGGCATGAAGTAACCTGGGCAACGAAACGGAAGAAATTGAAGAGCCGCATCACGTAGCTGCTCCCACGCCCACTGAACAGTTCCTGGACATTCCAGCAGTTCTTATCGACGACGAGTGTTGATGACAAATTCGATGCAAATGAGTTGAACCGGGAGGTAACGATCCAGCAGGGTTGTCAGTGGCGGTCGAAGTCTTCACCGTGAAAGCTGACGAAACGTGTTGGCGAGTCGCTACATTCCCGTGCTTTCGAAGTATACAAGGCGCTAAGCTGGGGACATAAAGTAACCTGGGAAGGGAAACGGACGAAATTGAAGAGTCGCATCAGGTAGCGGCTCCCACGACCACAGAACAATTCTGAGACACGCCAGCAGTTTTTATCGACGACAAGTGTTGATGACATAGTCGAACCGGATGCCTTGATCCACGAGGAAGCGATCCAGCAAAGTTGCCAGTGGTGGTCGAAGTCTTCACCGTGAAAGCTTAAGCAACGTGTTGGCGAGTCGCTGCATTCCCGTGCTTTCGAAGTATACAAGGCGCTAAGCTTGAGACATAAAGTAACCTGGGAAGGGAAACGACGAAATTGAAGAGTCGCATCACGTAGCTGCTCCCACACCCACTGAACAGTTCCAGGACATGCCAGAAATTCTTATCGACGACGAGCGTTGATGAAAAAGTCGATCCGGATGCCTTGATTCACGAGGAAGCTATCCAGCAAGGTTGGCAGTGGTGGTCAAAGTCTTCACGCTGAGAGCTGACGAAACGCGTTGGCGAGTCATTGCATTCCCGTACTTCCGAAGTATGCAAGGCGCCAAGCTGGAGACACGGAGTAACCTGGGCAAAGAAACGCCGGAAATCGAAGATCCGCATCACGTAGCTGCTCCCACGCCCACTGAACAGTTCCAGGACACGCAAGCAGTTCTTATTGACGACGATTGTTGATGACATAGTCAATCCTGATGCCTTGATCCACGAGGAAGCGATCCAGCAGGGTTGCCAGTGGTGGTCAAAGTCTTCACCGTGAAAGCTGACGAAACGTGTTGGCTAGTCGTTGCATTCCAGTGCTTCCGAAGTGTACAAGGCGCCAAGCTGGAGACATGAAATTACCTGGGCAAAGACACGGACGAAATTGAACAGTCGCATCACGTAGCTGCTCCCACGCCCACTGAACAGTTCCAGGACACGCCAGCAATTCTTATCGACGGCGAGTGTTGAAGGAAAAGTCGATCCTGATGCCTTGATTCACGATGAAGCGATCAGCAGTGTTGTCAGTGGTGGTCAAAGTCTTCACCGTGAAAGCTGACGAAACGGGTTGGCGAGTCGTTGCATTCCCGTGCTTCCGAAATATACAAGGCGCCAAGCTGGAGACATGATGTAACCTGGGCAAAGAAACGGACGAAATTGAAGAGCCGCATCACGTAGCTGCTCCCACGTCCACTGAACAGTTCCAGGACACGCCAGCAGTTCTTATCGACGGCGAGTGTTTATGACATAGTCGATCCGGATGCCTTGATCCACGAGGAAGTGATCCAGCAGGTTTGCCAGTGGTGGTCAAAGTCTTCAACGTGAAAGCTGACGAAACGTGTTGGCGAGTTGTTGCATTCCCGTGCTTCCGAAGAATACAAGGCGCTAAGCTGGGAACATAAAGTAACCTGGGCAATGAAACGGACGAAATTGAAGAGCCGCATCACGTAGCTGCTCCAGCGCCCACTGAACAGTTCCAGGACACGCCAGGTGTTCTTATCGACGGCGAGTGTTGATGATATAGTCGATCTTGATGCCTTGATTCACGAGGAAGGGGTCAGGAGTGTTGTCAGTGGTGGTCAAAGTCCACACCGTGAAAGCTGACGAAACGTGTTAGCGAGTCTTTGCATTCCCGTACATCTGAAGTATGCAAGGCGCCAAGCTGGAGACGTGAAGTAACCTGGGCAAAGAAACAGACGAGATTGAAGAGCCGTATCACGTAGGTGCTTCCACGCCCACTGAACAGTTCCGGGACACGCCCGCAGTTCTTATCGACGACGAGTGTTGATGACATAGTTGATCCGGATGCCTTAATCCACAAGGAAGCGATCCAGCAGGTTTGCCAGTGGTGGTCAGTCTTCACCGTGAAAGCTGACAAAACGTGTTGGCGAGTTGTTGGATTTGCGTGCTTCCGAAATATAAAAGGCGCCAAGCTGGAGACATGAAGTAACCTGGGCAAAGGAACGGACGAAATTGAAGAGCCGCATCACGTAGCTGCTCCAGCGCCCACTGAACAGTTCCAGGACACGCCAGGTGTTCTTATCGACGGCGAGTGTTGATGATATAGTCGATCTTGATGCCTTGATTCACGAGGAAGCGATCAGCAGTGTTGTCAGTGGTGGTGAAAGTCCACACCGTGAAAGCTGACGAAACGTGTTGGCGAGTCATTGCATTCCCGTACATCTGAAGTATGCAAGGCGCCAAGCTGGAGACATGAAGTAACCTGGGCAAAGAAACGGACGAGATTGAAGAGCCGTATCACGTAGCTGCTTCCACGCCCACTGAACAGTTCCGGGACACGCCCGCAGTTCTTATCGACGACGAGTGTTGATGACATAGTTGATCCGGATGCCTTAATCCACAAGGAAGCGATTCAGCAGGGTTGCCAGTGGTGGTCAAAGTCTTCACCGTGAAAGCTGACGAAACGTGTTGGCTATTTGTTGCATTCCCGTGCTTCCGAAGTGTACAAGGCGCCAAGCTGGAGACATGAAATTACCTGGGCAAAGAAACGGACGAAATTGAACAGTCGCATTACGTAGCTGCTCCCGCGCCCACTGAACAGTTCCAGGACACGCCAGCAATTCTTATCGACGACGAGTGTTGAAGGAAAAGTCGATCCGGATGCCTTGATCCACGAGGAAGCGATCCAGCAAGGTTGGCAGTGGTGGTCAATGTCTTCACGGAGAAAGCTGACGAAACGTGTTGGCGAGTCGTTGCATTCCCGTGCTTCAGAAGTGCACAAGGCGCCAAGCTGGAGACACGGAGTAACCTGGTCAAAGAAACGGAGGAAATCGAAGATCCGCATCACGTAGCTGCTCCCACGCCCACTGAACAGTTCCAGGACACGCCAGCAGTTCTTATTGACGACGAGTGTTGATGACATAGTCGATCCTGATTCCTTGATTCACGATGAAGCGATCAGCAGTGTTGTCAGTGGTGGTCAAAGTCTTCACCGTGAAAGCTGACGAAACGGGTTGGCGAGTCGTTGCATTCCCGTGCTTCCGAAATATACAAGGCGCCAAGCTGGAGACATGAAGTAACCTGGGCAAAGAAACGGACGAAATTGAAGAGCCGCATCACGTAGCTGCGCTCACGCCCACTGAACAGTTCCAGGACACGCCAGCAGTTCTTATGGACGGCGAGTGTCGATGACATAGTCGATCCGGATGCCTTGATCCACGAGGAAGCGATCCAGCAGGTTTGCCAGTTGTGGTCAAAGTCTTCACCGTGAAAGCTGACGAAACGTGTTGGCGAGTCGTTGCATTTCCGTGCTACCGAAGTATACAAGGCGCTAAGCTGGAGGCATGAAGTAACCTGGGCAACGAAACGGACGAAATTGAAGAGCCGCATCACGTAGCTGCTCCCACGCCCACTGAACAGTTCCTGGACACGCCCGCAGTTCTTATCGACGACGAGTGTTGATGACATAGTTGATCCGGATGCCTTAATCCACAAGGAAGCGATCCAGCAGGTTTGCCAGTGGTGGTCAAAGTCTTCACCGTGAAAGCTGACAAAACGTGTTGGCGAGTTGTTGGATTTGCGTGCTTCCGAAATATAAAAGGCGCCAAGCTGGAGACATGAAGTAACCTGGGCAAAGGAACGGACGAAATTGAAGAGCCGCATCACGTAGCTGCTCCAGCGCCCACTGAACAGTTCCAGGACACGCCAGGTGTTCTTATCGACGGCGAGTGTTGATGATATAGTCGATCTTGATGCCTTGATTCACGAGGAAGCGATCAGCAGTGTTGTCAGTGGTGGTCAAAGTCCACACCGTGAAAGCTGACGAAACGTGTTGGCGAGTCATTGCATTCCCGTACATCTGAAGTATGCAAGGCGCCAAGCTGGAGACATGAAGTAACCTGGGCAAAGAAACGGACGAGATTGAAGAGCCGTATCACGTAGCTGCTTCCACGCCCACTGAACAGTTCCGGGACACGCCCGCAGTTCTTATCGACGACGAGTGTTGATGACATAGTTGATCCGGATGCCTTAATCCACAAGGAAGCGATTCAGCAGGGTTGCCAGTGGTGGTCAAAGTCTTCACCGTGAAAGCTGACGAAACGTGTTGGCTATTTGTTGCATTCCCGTGCTTCCGAAGTGTAAAAGGCGCCAAGCTGGAGACATGAAATTACCTGGGCAAAGAAACGGACGAAATTGAACAGTCGCATTACGTAGCTGCTCCCGCGCCCACTGAACAGTTCCAGGACACGCCAGCAATTCTTATCGACGACGAGTGTTGAAGGAAAAGTCGATCCGGATGCCTTGATCCACGAGGAAGCGATCCAGCAAGGTTGGCAGTGGTGGTCAATGTCTTCACGGAAAAAGCTGACGAAACGTGTTGGCGAGTCGTTGCATTCCCGTGCTTCAGAAGTGTACAAGGCGCCAAGCTGGAGACACGGAGTAACCTGGGCAAAGAAACGGAGGAAATCGAAGATCCGCATCACGTAGCTGCTCCCACGCCCACTGAACAGTTCCAGGACACGCCAGCAGTTCTTATTGACGACGAGTGTTGATGACATAGTCGATCCTGATGCCTTGATTCACGATGAAGCGATCAGCAGTGTTGTCAGTGGTGGTCAAAGTCTTCAGCGTGAAAGCTGACGAAATGGAATGGCGAGTTGTTGCATTCCCGTGCTTCCGAAGAATACAAGGCGCTAAGCTGGAGGCATGAAGTAACCTGGGCAACGAAACGGACGAAATTGAAGAGCCGCATCACGTAGCTGCTCCCACGCCTACAGAAGAGTTCCGAGACACGCCAGCAGTTTTTATCGACGACAAGTATTGATGACAGAGTCGAACCGGATGCCTTGATCCACGAGGAAGCGATCCAGCAAAGTTGCCAGTGGTGGTCGAACTCTTCACCGTGAAAGCTTAAGCAACGTGTTCGCGAGTCGCTGCATTCCCGTTATTTCGAAGTATACAAGGCGCTAAGCTGGAGACATGAAGTAACCTGGGAAGGGAAACGGACGAAATTGAAGAGTCGCATCACGTAGCTGCTCCCACGCCCACTGAACGGTTCCAGGACATGCCAGCAATTCTTATCGACGACGAGTGTTGATGAAAAAGTCGATCCGGATGCCTTGATTCACGAGGAAGCTATCCAGCAAGGTTGGCAGTGGTGGTCGAACTCTTCACCGTGAAAGCTGACGAAACCTGTTGGCGAGTCATTGCATTCCCGTACTTCCGAAGTATGCAAGGCGCCAAGCTGGAGACATGCAGTAAGCTGGGCAAAGAAACGGACGAAATTGAACAGTCGCATCACGTAGCTGCTCCCGCGCCCACTGAACAGTTCCAGGACACGCCAGCACTTCTTATCGACGACGAGTGTTGAAGGAAATGTCGATCCGGATGCCTTGATCCACGAGGAAGCGATCCAGCAAGGTTGGCAGTGGTGGTCAATGTCTTCACGGAGAAAGCTGACGAAACGTGTTGGCGAGTCGTTGCATTCCCGTGCTTCAGAAGTGTACAAGGCGCCAAGCTGGAGACACGGAGTAACCTGGGCAAGGAAACGGAGGAAATCGAAGATCCGCATCACGTAGCTGCTCCCACGCCCACTGAACAGTTCCAGGACACGCCAGCAGTTCTTATTGACGACGAGTGTTGATGACATAGTCGATCCTGTTTCCTTGATTCACGATGAAGCGATCAGCAGTTTTGGCAGTGGTGGTCAAAGTCTTCACAGTGAAAGCTGACGAAACGGGTTGGCGAGTCGTTGCATTCCTGTGCTTCCGAAATATACAAGGCGCCAAGCTGGAGACATGAAGTAACCTGGGCAAAGAAACGGACGAGATTGAAGAGCCGCATCACGTATCTGCTCCCACGCCTACTGAACAGTTCCGGGACATTCCAGCAGTTCTTATCGACGAGGAGTGTTGATGACAAAGTCGATGCAAATGCCTTGAACCGGGCGGTAACGATCCAGCAGGGTTGCCAGTGGTGGTCGAAGTCTTCGCCGTGAAAGCTGAGGAAACGTGTTGGCGAGTCGCTGCATTCCCGTGCTTTCGAAGTATACAAGGCGCTAAGCTGGGGACATAAAGTAACCTGGGATGGGAAACGGACGAAATTGAAGAGTCGCATCACGTAGCGGCTCCCACGACCACAGAAAAGTTCCGAGACACGCCAGCAGTTTTTATCGACGACAAGTGTTGATGACATAGTCGAACCGGATGCCTTGATCCACGAGGAAGCGATCCAGCAAAGTTGCCAGTGGTGGTCGAACTCTTCATCGTGAAAGCTTAAGCAACGTGTTGGCGAGTCGCTGCATTCCCGTTCTTTCGAAGTATACAAGGCGCTAAGCTGGAGACATAAAGTAACCTGAGAAGGGAAACGGACGAAATTGAAGAGTCGCATCACGTAGCTGCTCCCACGCCCACTGAACGGTTCCAGGACATGCCAGCAATTCTTATCGACGACGAGTGTTGATGAAAATTCGATCCGGATGCCTTGATTCACGAGGAAGCTATCCAGCAAGGTTGCCAGTGGTGGTCGAACTCTTCACCGTGCAAGCTGACGAAACCTGTTGGCGAGTCATTTCATTCCCGTACTTCCGAAGTATGCAAGGCGCCAAGCTGGAGACATGAAGTAACCTGAGCAAAGAAACGGACGAGATTGAAGAGCCGTATCATGTAGCTGCTTCCACGCCCACTGAACAGTTCCGGGACACGCCCGCAGTTCTTATCGACGACGAGTGTTGATGACATGGTTGATCCGGATGCCTTCATCCACAAGGAAGCGATCCAGCAGGGTTGCCAGTGGTGGTCAAAGTCTTCACCGTGAAAGCTGACGAAACGTGTTGGCTAGTCGTTGCATTCCCGTGCTTCCGAAGTGTACAAGGCGCCAAGCTGGAGACATGAAATTACATGGGCAAAGAAACGGACGAAATTGAACAGTCGCATCACGTAGCTGCTCCCGCGCCCACTGAACAGTTCCAGGACACGCCAGCAATTCTTATCGAAGACGAGTGTTGAAGGAAAAGTCGATCCGGATGCCTTGATCCACGAGGAAGCGATCCAGCAAGGTTGGCAGTGGTGGTCAATGTCTTCACGGAGAAAGCTGACGAAACGTGCTGGCGAGTCGTTGCTTTCCCGTGCTTCAGAAGTGTACAAGGCGCCAAGCTGGAGACACGGAGTAACCTGGGCAAAGAAACGGAGGAAATCGAAGATCCGCATCACGTAGCTGCTCCCACGCCCACTGAACAGTTCCAGGACACGCCAGCAGTTCTTAATGACGACGAGTGTTGATAACATAGTCGATCCTGATGCCTTGATTCACGATGAAGCGATCAGCAGTGTTGTCAGTGGTGGTCAAAGTCTTCACCGTGAAAGCTGACGAAACGGGTTGGCGAGTCGTTGCATTCCCGTGCTTCCGAAATATACAAGGCGCCAAGCTGGAGACATGAAGTAACCTGGGCAAAGAAACGAACGAAATTGAAGAGCCGCATCACGTAGCTGCTCCCACGTCCACTGAACAGTTCCAGGACATGCCAGCAGTTCTTATCGACGGCGAGTGTTGATGACATAGTCGATCCGGATGCCTTGTTCCACGAGGAAGCGATCCAGCAGGTTTGCCAGTGGTAGTCAAAGTCTTCACCGTGAAAGCTGACAAAACGTGTTGGCGAGTTGTTGGATTTGCGTGCTTCCGAAATATAAAAGGCGCCAAGCTGGAGACATGAAGTAACCTGGGCAAAGGAACGGACGAAATTGAAGAGTCGCATCACGTAGCTGCTCCCACGCCCACTGAACGGTTCCAGGACATGCCAGCAATTCTTATCGACGACGAGTGTTGATGAAAAAGTCGATCCGGATGCCTTGATTCACGAGGAAGCTATCCAGCAAGGTTGCCAGTGGTGGTCGAACTCTTCCCCGTGAAAGCTGACGAAACCTGTTGGTGAGTCATTTCATTCCCGTACTTCCGAAGTATGCAAGGCGCCAAGCTGGAGACATGAAGTAACCTGGGCAAAGAAACAAACGAGATTGAAGAGCCGTATCACGTAGCTGCTTCCACGCCCACTGAACAGTTCCGGGACACGCCCGCAGTTCTTATCGACGACGAGTGTTGATGACATGGTTGATCCGGATGCCTTCATCCACAAGGAAGCGATCCAGCAGGGTTGCCAGTGGTGGTCAAAGTCTTCACCGTGAAAGCTGACGAAACGTGTTGGCTAGTCGTTGCATTCCCGTGCTTCCGAAGTGTACAAGGCGCCAAGCTGGAGACATGAAATATACATGGGCAAGGAAACGGACGAAATTGAACAGTCGCATCACGTAGCTGCTCCCGCGCCCACTGAACAGTTCCAGGACACGCCAGCAATTCTTATCGAAGACGAGTGTTGAAGGAAAAGTCGATCCGGATGCCTTGATCCACGAGGAAGCGATCCAGCAAGGTTGGCAGTGGTGGTCAATGTCTTCACGGAGAAAGCTGACGAAACGTGTTGGCGAGTCGTTGCATTCCCGTGCTTCAGAAGTGTACAAGGCGCCAAGCTGGAGACACGGAGTAACCTGGGCAAGGAAACGGAGGAAATCGAAGATCCGCATCACGTAGCTGCTCCCACGCCCACTGAACAGTTCCAGGACACGCCAGCAGTTCTTATTGACGACGAGTGTTGATGACATAGTCGATCCTGTTTCCTTGATTCACGATGAAGCGATCAGCAGTGTTGGCAGTGGTGGTCAAAGTCTTCACAGTGAAAGCTGACGAAACGGGTTGGCGAGTCGTTGCATTCCTGTGCTTCCGAAATATACAAGGCGCCAAGCTGGAGACATGAAGTAACCTGGGCAAAGAAACGGACGAGATTGAAGAGCCGCATCACGTAGCTGCTCCCACGCCTACTGAACAGTTCCGGGACATTCCAGCAGTTCTTATCGACGAGGAGTGTTGATGACAAAGTCGATGCAAATGCCTTGAACCGGGCGGTAACGATCCAGCAGGGTTGCCAGTGGTGGTCGAAGTCTTCGCCGTGAAAGCTGAGGAAACGTGTTGGCGAGTCGCTGCATTCCCGTGCTTTCGAAGTATACAAGGCGCTAAGCTGGGGACATAAAGTAACCTGGGATGGGAAACGGACGAAATTGAAGAGTCGCATCACGAAGCGGCTCCCACGACCACAGAACAGTTCCGAGACACGCCAGCAGTTTTTATCGACGACAAGTGTTGATGACATAGTCGAACCGGATGCCTTGATCCACGAGGAAGCGATCCAGCAAAGTTGCCAGTGGTGGTCGAACTCTTCACCGTGAAAGCTTAAGCAACGTGTTGGCGAGTCGCTGCATTCCCGTTCTTTCGAAGTATACAAGGCGCTAAGCTGGAGACATAAACTAACCTGAGAAGGGAAACGGACGAAATTGAAGAGTCGCATCACGTAGCTGCTCCCACGCCCACTGAACGGTTCCAGGACATGCCAGCAATTCTTATCGACGACGAGTGTTGATGAAAAAGTCGATCCGGATGCCTTGATTCACGAGGAAGCTATCCGGCAAGGTTGCCAGTGGTGGTCGAACTCTTCACCGTGCAAGCTGACGAAACCTGTTGGCGAGTCATTTCATTCCCGTACTTCCGAAGTATGCAAGGCGCCAAGCTGGAGACATGAAGTAACCTGGGCAAAGAAACGGACGAGATTGAAGAGCCGTATCATGTAGCTGCTACCACGCCCACTGAACAGTTCCGGGACACGCCCGCAGTTCTTATCGACGACGAGTGTTGATGACATGGTTGATCCGGATGCCTTCATCCACAAGGAAGCGATCCAGCAGGGTTGCCAGTGGTGGTCAAAGTCTTCACCGTGAAAGCTGACGAAACGTGTTGGCGAGTTGTTGGATTTGCGTGCTTCCGAAATATAAAAGGCGCCAAGCTGGAGACATGAAGTAACCTGGGCAAAGGAACGGACGAAATTGAAGAGTCGCATCACGTAGCTGCTCCCACGCCCACTGAACGGTTCCAGGACATGCCAGCAATTCTTATCGACGACGAGTGTTGATGAAAAAGTCGATCCGGATGCCTTGATTCACGAGGAAGCTATCCAGCAAGGTTGCCAGTGGTGGTCGAACTCTTCCCCGTGAAAGCTGACGAAACCTGTTGGTGAGTCATTTCATTCCCGTACTTCCGAAGTATGCAAGGCGCCAAGCTGGAGACATGAAGTAACCTGGGCAAAGAAACAAACGAGATTGAAGAGCCGTATCACGTAGCTGCTTCCACGCCCACTGAACAGTTCCGGGACACGCCCGCAGTTCTTATCGACGACGAGTGTTGATGACATGGTTGATCCGGATGCCTTCATCCACAAGGAAGCGATCCAGCAGGGTTGCCAGTGGTGGTCAAAGTCTTCACCGTGAAAGCTGACGAAACGTGTTGGCTAGTCGTTGCATTCCCGTGCTTCCGAAGTGTACAAGGCGCCAAGCTGGAGACATGAAATATACATGGGCAAGGAAACGGACGAAATTGAACAGTCGCATCACGTAGCTGCTCCCGCGCCCACTGAACAGTTCCAGGACACGCCAGCAATTCTTATCGAAGACGAGTGTTGAAGGAAAAGTCGATCCGGATGCCTTGATCCACGAGGAAGCGATCCAGCAAGGTTGGCAGTGGTGGTCAATGTCTTCACGGAGAAAGCTGACGAAACGTGTTGGCGAGTCGTTGCATTCCCGTGCTTCAGAAGTGTACAAGGCGCCAAGCTGGAGACACGGAGTAACCTGGGCAAGGAAACGGAGGAAATCGAAGATCCGCATCACGTAGCTGCTCCCACGCCCACTGAACAGTTCCAGGACACGCCAGCAGTTCTTATTGACGACGAGTGTTGATGACATAGTCGATCCTGTTTCCTTGATTCACGATGAAGCGATCAGCAGTGTTGGCAGTGGTGGTCAAAGTCTTCACAGTGAAAGCTGACGAAACGGGTTGGCGAGTCGTTGCATTCCTGTGCTTCCGAAATATACAAGGCGCCAAGCTGGAGACATGAAGTAACCTGGGCAAAGAAACGGACGAGATTGAAGAGCCGCATCACGTAGCTGCTCCCACGCCTACTGAACAGTTCCGGGACATTCCAGCAGTTCTTATCGACGAGGAGTGTTGATGACAAAGTCGATGCAAATGCCTTGAACCGGGCGGTAACGATCCAGCAGGGTTGCCAGTGGTGGTCGAAGTCTTCGCCGTGAAAGCTGAGGAAACGTGTTGGCGAGTCGCTGCATTCCCGTGCTTTCGAAGTATACAAGGCGCTAAGCTGGGGACATAAAGTAACCTGGGATGGGAAACGGACGAAATTGAAGAGTCGCATCACGAAGCGGCTCCCACGACCACAGAACAGTTCCGAGACACGCCAGCAGTTTTTATCGACGACAAGTGTTGATGACATAGTCGAACCGGATGCCTTGATCCACGAGGAAGCGATCCAGCAAAGTTGCCAGTGGTGGTCGAACTCTTCACCGTGAAAGCTTAAGCAACGTGTTGGCGAGTCGCTGCATTCCCGTTCTTTCGAAGTATACAAGGCGCTAAGCTGGAGACATAAACTAACCTGAGAAGGGAAACGGACGAAATTGAAGAGTCGCATCACGTAGCTGCTCCCACGCCCACTGAACGGTTCCAGGACATGCCAGCAATTCTTATCGACGACGAGTGTTGATGAAAAAGTCGATCCGGATGCCTTGATTCACGAGGAAGCTATCCGGCAAGGTTGCCAGTGGTGGTCGAACTCTTCACCGTGCAAGCTGACGAAACCTGTTGGCGAGTCATTTCATTCCCGTACTTCCGAAGTATGCAAGGCGCCAAGCTGGAGACATGAAGTAACCTGGGCAAAGAAACGGACGAGATTGAAGAGCCGTATCATGTAGCTGCTACCACGCCCACTGAACAGTTCCGGGACACGCCCGCAGTTCTTATCGACGACGAGTGTTGATGACATGGTTGATCCGGATGCCTTCATCCACAAGGAAGCGATCCAGCAGGGTTGCCAGTGGTGGTCAAAGTCTTCACCGTGAAAGCTGACGAAACGTGTTGGCTAGTCGTTGCATTCCCATGCTTCCGATGTGTACAAGGCGCCAAGCTGGAGACATGAAATTACATGGGCAAAGAAACGGACGAAATTGAACAGTCGCATCACGTAGCTGCTCCCGCGCCCACTGAACAGTTCCAGGACACGCCAGCAATTCTTATCGAAGACGAGTGTTGAAGGAAAAGTCGATCCGGATGCCTTGATCCACGAGGAAGCGATCCAGCAAGGTTGGCAGTGGTGGTCAATGTCTTCACGGAGAAAGCTGACGAAACGTGCTGGCGAGTCGTTGCATTCCCGTGCTTCAGAAGTGTACAAGGCGCCAAGCTGGAGACACGGAGTAACCTGGGCAAAGAAACGGAGGAAATCGAAGATCCGCATCACGTAGCTGCTCCCACGCCCACTGAACAGTTCCAGGACACGCCAGCAGTTCTTAATGTCGACGAGTGTTGATAACATAGTCGATCCTGATGCCTTGATTCACGATGAAGCGATCAGCAGTGTTGTCAGTGGTGGTCAAAGTCTTCACCGTGAAAGCTGACGAAACGGGTTGGCGAGTCGTTGCATTCCCGAGCTTTCGAAATATACAAGGCGCCAAGCTGGAGACATGAAGTAACCTGGGCAAAGAAACGGACGAAATTGAAGAGCCGCATCACGTAGCTGCTCCCACGTCCACTGAACAGTTCCAGGACATGCCAGCAGTTCTTATCGACGGCGAGTGTTGATGACATAGTCGATCCGGATGCCTTGTTCCACGAGGAAGCGATCCAGCAGGTTTGCCAGTGGTAGTCAAAGTCTTCACCGTGAAAGCTGACAAAACGTGTTGGCGAGTTGTTGGATTTGCGTGCTTCCGAAATATAAAAGGCGCCAAGCTGGAGACATGAAGTAACCTGGGCAAAGGAACGGACGAAATTGAAGAGCCGCATCACGTAGCTGCTCCAGCGCCCACTGAACAGTTCCAGGACACGCCAGGTGTTCTTATCGACGGCGAGTGTTGATGATATAGTCGATCTTGATGCCTTGATTCACGAGGAAGCGATCAGCAGTGTTGTCAGTGGTGGTCAAAGTCCACACCGTGAAAGCTGACGAAACGTGTTGGCGAGTCATTGCATTCCCGTACTTCTGAAGTATGCAAGGCGCCAAGCTGGAGACATGAAGTAACCTGGGCAAAGAAACGGACGAGATTGAAGAGCCGTATCACGTAGCTGCTTCCACGCCCACTGAACAGTTCCGTGACACGCCCGCATTTCTTATCGACGACGAGTGTTGATGACATAGTTCATCCGGATGCCTTGATCCACGAGGAAGCGATTCAGCAGGGTTGCCAGTGGTGGTCAAAGTCTTCACCGTGAAAGCTGACGAAACGTGTTGGCTATTTGTTGCATTCCCGTGCTTCCGAAGTGTACAAGGCGCCAAGCTGGAGACATGAAATTACCTGGGCAAAGAAACGGACGAAATTGAACAGTCGCATCACGTAGCTGCTCCCGCGCCCACTGAACAGTTCCAGGACACGCCAGCACTTCTTATCGACGACGAGTGTTGAAGGAAATGTCGATCCGGATGCCTTGATCCACGAGGAAGCGATCCAGCAAGGTTGGCAGTGGTGGTCAATGTCTTCACGGAGAAAGCTGACGAAACGTGTTGGCGAGTCGTTGCATTCCCGTGCTTCAGAAGTGTACAAGGCGCCAAGCTGGAGACACGGAGTAACCTGGGCAAGGAAACGGAGGAAATCGAAGGTCCGCATCACGTAGCTGCTCCCACGCGCACTGAACAGTTCCAGGACACGCCAGCAGTTCTTATTGACGACGAGTGTTGATGACATCGTCGATCCTGATGCCTTGATTCACGATGAAGCGATCAGCAGTGTTGTCAGTGGTGGTCAAAGTCTTCACCGTGAAAGCTGACGAAACGGGTTGGCGAGTCGTTGCATTCCCGTGCTTCCGAAATATACAAGGCGCCAAGCTGGAGACACGGAGTAACCTGGGCAAAGAAACGGCGGAAATCGAAGATCCGCATCACGTAGCTGCTCCCACGCCCACTGAACAGTTCCAGGACACGCCAGCAGTTCTTATTGACGACGAGTGTTGATGACATAGTCGATCCTGATTCCTTGATTCACGATGAAGCGATCAGCAGTGTTGTCAGTGGTGGTCAAAGTCTTCACCGTGAAAGCTGACGAAACGGGTTGGCGAGTCGTTGCATTCCTGTGCTTCCGAAATATACAAGGCGCCAAGCTGGAGACATGAAGTAACCTGGGCAAAGAAACGGACGAGATTGAAGAGCCGCATCACGTAGCTGCTCCCACGCCTACTGAACAGTTCCGGGACATTCCAGCAGTTCTTATCGACGAGGAGTGTTCATGACAAAGTCGATGCAAATGCCTTGAACCGGGAGGTAACGATCCAGCAGGGTTGCCAGTGGTGGTCGAAGTCTTCACCGTGAAAGCTGAGGAAACGTGTTGGTGAGTCGCTGCATTCCCGTGCTTTCGAAGTATACAAGGCGCTAAGCTGGGGACATAAAGTAACCTGGGATGGGAAACGGACGAAATTGAAGAGTCGCATCACGTAACGGCTCCCACGACCACAGAACAGTTCCGAGACACGCCAGCCGTTTTTATCGACGACAAGTGTTGATGACATAGTCGAACCGGATGCCTTGATCCACGAGGAAGCGATCCAGCAAAGTTGCCAGTGGTGGTCGAACTCTTCACCGTGAAAGCTTAAGCAACGTGTTGGCGAGTCGCTGCATTCCCGTTCTTTCGAAGTATACAAGGCGCTAAGCTGGAGACATAAAGTAACCTGGGAAGGGAAACGGACGAAATTGAAGAGTCGCATCACGTAGCTGCTCCCACGCCCACTGAACGGTTCCAGGACATGCCAGCAATTCTTATCGACGACGAGTGTTGATGAAAAAGTCGATCCGTATGCCTTGATTCACGAGGAAGCTATCCAGCAAGGTTGGCAGTGGTGGTCAAAGTCTTCACGGTGAAAGCTGACGAAACGTGTTGGCGAGTCATTGCATTCCCGTACTTCCGAAGTATGCAAGGCGCCCAGCTGGAGATATGAAGTAACCTGGGCAAAGAAACGGACGAGATTGAAGAGCCGTATCACGTAGCTGCTTCCACGCCCACTGAACAGTTCCGGGACACGCCCGCAGTTATTATCGACGACGAGTGTTGAAGGAAAAGTCGATCCGGATGCCTTGATCCACGAGGAAGCGATCCAGCAAGGTTGGCAGTGGTGGTCAATGTCTTCACGGAGAAAGCTGACGAAACGTGTTGGCGAGTCGTTGCATTCTGGTGCTTCAGAAGTGTACAAGGCGCCAAGCTGGAGACACGGAGTAACCTGGGCAAAGAAACGGAGGAAATCGAAGATCCGCATCACGTAGCTGCTCCCACGCCCACTGAACAGTTCCTGGACACGCCAGCAGTTCTTATTGACGACGAGTGTTGATGACATAGTCGATCCTGATGCCTTGATTCACGATGAAGCGATCAGCAGTGTTGTCAGTGGTGGTCAAAGTCTTCACCGTGAAAGCTGACGAAACGGGTTGGCGAGTCGTTGCATTCCCGTGCTTCCGAAATATACAAGGCGCCAAGCTGGAGACATGATGTAACCTGGGCAAAGAAACGGACGAAATTGAAGAGCCGCATCACGTAGCTGCTCCCACGTCCACTGAACAGTTCCAGGACACGCCAGCAGTTCTTATCGACGGCGAGTGTTTATGACATAGTCGATCCGGATGCCTTGATCCACGAGGAAGTGATCCTGCAGGTTTGCCAGTGGTGGTCAAAGTCTTCAACGTGAAAGCTTAAGCAACGTGTTGGCGAGTCGCTGCATTCCCGTTCTTTCGAAGTATACAAGGCGCTAAGCTGGAGACATAAAGTAACCTGGGAAGGGAAACGGACGAAATTGAAGAGTCGCATCACGTAGCTGCTCCCACGCCCACTGAACAGTTCCAGGACACGCCAGGTGTTCTTATCGACGGCGAGTGTTGATGATATAGTCGATCTTGATGCCTTGATTCACGAGGAAGCGATCAGCAGTGTTGTCAGTGGTGGTCAAAGTCCACACCGTGAAAGCTGACGAAAGGTGTTGGCGATTCATTGCATTCCCGTACTTCTGAAGTATGCAAGGCGCCAAGCTGGAGACATGAAGTAACCTGGGCAAAGAAACGGACGAGATTGAAGAGCCGTATCACGCAGCTGCTTCCACGCCCACTGAACATTTCCGGGACACGCCCGCATTTCTTATCGCGACGAGTGTTGATGACATAGTTGATCCGGATGCCTTGATCCACGAGGAAGCGATTCAGCAGGGTTGCCAGTGGTGGTCAAAGTCTTCACCGTGAAAGCTGACGAAACGTGTTGGCTATTTGTTGCATTCCCGTGCTTCCGAAGTGTACAAGGCGCCAAGCTGGAGACATGAAATTACCTGGGCAAAGAAACGGACGAAATTGAACAGTCGCATCACGTAGCTGCTCCCGCGCCCACTGAACAGTTCCAGGACACGCCAGCACTTCTTATCGACGACGAGTGTTGAAGGAAATGTCGATCCGGATGCCTTGATCCACGAGGAAGCGATCCAGCAAGGTTGGCAGTGGTGGTCAATGTCTTCACGGAGAAAGCTGACGAAACGTGTTGGCGAGTCGTTGCATTCCCGTGCTTCAGAAGTGTACAAGGCGCCAAGCTGGAGACACGGAGTAACCTGGGCAAGGAAACGGAGGAAATCGAAGATCCGCATCACGTAGCTGCTCCCACGCCCACTGAACAGTTCCAGGACACGCCAGCAGTTCTTATTGACGACGAGTGTTGATGAAATAGTCGATCCTGTTTCCTTGATTCACGATGAAGCGATCAGCAGTGTTGGCAGTGGTGGTCAAAGTCTTCACAGTGAAAGCTGAGGAAACGGGTTGGCGAGTCGTTGCATTCCTGTGCTTCCGAA
This sequence comes from Amblyomma americanum, assembly GCF_052857255.1. Taxonomy (NCBI): domain Eukaryota; kingdom Metazoa; phylum Arthropoda; class Arachnida; order Ixodida; family Ixodidae; genus Amblyomma; species Amblyomma americanum. Next base: position 193,760,327 of record NC_135498.1, read on the forward strand.
ATATACAAGGCGCCAAGCTGGAGACATGAAGTAACCTGGGCAAAGAAACGGACGAGATTGAAGAGCCGCATCACGTAGCTGCTCCCACGCCTACTGAACAGTTCCGGGACATTCCAGCAGTTCTTATCGACGAGGAGTGTTGATGACAAAGTCGATGCAAATGCCTTGAACCGGGAGGTAACGATCCAGTAGGGTTGCCAGTGGTGGTCGAAGTCTTCGCCGTGAAAGCTGAGGAAACGTGTTGGCGAGTCGCTGCATTCCCGTGCTTCCGAAGTATGCAAGGCGCCCAGCTGGAGATATGAAGTAACCTGGGCAAAGAAACGGACGAGATTGAAGAGCCGTATCACGTAGCTGCTTCCACGCCCACTGAACAGTTCCGGGACACGCCCGCAGTTATTATCGACGACGAGTGTTGAAGGAAAAGTCGATCCGGATGCCTTGATCCACGAGGAAGCGATCCAGCAAGGTTGGCAGTGGTGGTCGAAGTCTTCACCGCGAAAGCTGACGAAACGTGTTGGCGAGTCGCTGCATTCCCGTGCTTTAGAAATATACAAGGCGCTCAGCTGGAGACATAAAGTAACCTGGGAAGGGAAACGGACTAAATTGAAGAGTCGCATCACGTAGCGGCTCCCACGACCACTGAACAGTTCCGGGACACGCCAGCAGTTTTTATAGACGACAAGTGTTGATGACATAGTCGAACCGGATGCCTTGATCCACGAGGAAGCGATCCAGCAAAGTTGCCAGTGGTGGTCGAAGTCTTCACCGTGAAAGCTTAAGCAACGGGTTGGCGAGTCGCTGCATTCCCGTGCTTTCGAAGTATACAAAGCGCTAAGCTGGAGACATAAAGTCACCTGGGAAAGGAAACGGACGAAATTGAAGAGCCGCATCACGTAGCTGCTCCCACGCCCACTGAACAGTTCCAGGACATGCCAGCAATTCTTATCGACGATGAGTGTTGATGAAAAAGACGATCCGGATGCCTTGATCCACGAGGAAGCGATCCAGCAGTGTTGCCAGTGGTGGTCAAAGTCTTCACCGTGAAAGCTGACGAAACGTGTTGGCTAGTCGTTGCATTCCCGTGCTTCCGGAGTGTACAAGGCGCCAAGCTGGAGACATGAAATTACCTGGGCAATGAAACAGACGATATTGAAGAGCCGCGTCACGTAGCTGCTCCCACGCCCACTGAACAGTTCCGGGACACGCCAGCAGTTCTTATTGACGACGAGTGTTGATGATATAGTCGATCTTGATGCCTTGATTCACGAGGAAGCGATCCAGCAGTGTTGCCAGTGGTGGTCAAAGTCTTCACCGTGAAAGCTGACGAAACGTCTTGGCTAGTCGTTGCATTCCCGTGCTTCCGAAATATACAAGGCGCCAAGCTGGAGACATGAAGTAACCTGGGCAAAGAAGCGGACGAAATTGAAGAGCCGCATCACGTAGCTGCTCCGACGCCCACTGAACAGTTCCAGGACACGCCAGCAGTTCTTATCGACGGCGAGTGTTGATGATATAGTCGAGCTTGATGCCTTGATTCACGAGGAAGCGATCAGCAGTGTTGTCAGTGGTGGTCAAAGTCTTCCCTGTGAAAGCTGACGAAACGGGTTGGCGAGTCGTTGCATTCCCGTGCTTCCGAAATATACAAGGCGCCAAGCTGGAGACATGAAGTAACCTGGGCAATGAAACGGACGAAATTGAAGAGCCGCATCACGTAGCTGCTCCCACGTCCACTGAACAGTTCAAGGACACGCCAGCAGTTCTTATCGACGGCGAGTGTTGATGACATAGTCGATCCGGATGCCTTGATTCACGAGGAAGTGATCCAGCAGGTTTGCAGCGGTGGTCAAAGTCTTCACCGTGAAAGCTGACGAAACGTGTTGGCGAGTTGTTGCATTCGCGTGCTTCCGAAGAATACAAGGCGCTAAGCAGGAGGCATGAAGTAACCTGGGCAACGAAACGGACGAAATTGAAGAGCCGCATCACGTAGCTGCTCCCACGCCTACTGAACAGTTCCGGGACATTCCAGCAGTTCTTATCGACGACGAGTGTTGATGACAAAGTCGATGCAAATGCCTTGAACCGCGAGGAAGCGATCCAGCAGGGTTGCCAGTGGTGGTCGAAGTCTTCACCGTGAAAGCTGACGAAACGTGTTGGCTAGTCGTTGCATTCCCGTGCTTCCGAAGTGTACAAGGCGCCAAGCTGGAGACATGAAATTACATGGGCAAAGAAACGGACGAAATTGAACAGTCGCATCACGTAGCTGCTCCCGCGACCACTGAACAGTTCCAGGACACGCCAGCAATTCTTATCGAAGACGAGTGTTGAAGGAAAAGTCGATCCGGATGCCTTGATCCACGAGGAAGCGATCCAGCAAGGTTGGCAGTGGTGGTCAATGTCTTCACGGAGAAAGCTGACGAAACGTGTTGGCGAGTCGTTGCATTCTCGTGCTTCAGAAGTGTACAAGGCGCCAAGCTGGAGACACGGAGTAACCTGGGCAAAGAAACGGAGGAAATTGAAGATCCGCATCACGTAGCTGCTCCCACGCCCACTGAACAGTTCCTGGACACGCCAGCAGTTCTTATTGACGACGAGTGTTGACGACATAGTCGATCCTGATGCCTTGATTCACGATGAAGCGATCAGCAGTGTTGTCAGTGGTGGTCAAAGTCTTCACCGTGAAAGCTGACGAAACGGGTTGGCGAGTCGTTGCATTCCCGTGCTTCCGAAGAAAACAAGGCGCTAAGCTGGGGACATAAAGTAACCTGGGATGGGAAACGGACGAAATTGAAGAGTCGCATCACGTAGCGGCTCCCACGACCACAGAACAGTTCCGAGACACGCCAGCAGTTTTTATCGGCGACAAGCGTTGATGACATAGTCGAACCGGATGCCTTGATCCACGAGGAAGCGATCCAGCAGGGTTGCCAGTGGTGGTCGAAGTCTTCACCGCGAAAGCTGACGAAACGTGTTGTCGAGTCGCTGCATTCCCGTGCTTTAGAAATATACAAGGCGCTCAGCTGGAGACATAAAGTAACCTGGGAAGGGAAACGGACGAAATTGAAGAGTCGCATCACGTAGCGGCTCCCACGACCACTGAACAGTTCCGGGACACGCCAGCAGTTTTTATAGACGACAAGTGTTGATGACAGTCGAACCGGATGCCTTGATCCACGAGGAAGCGATCCAGCAAAGTTGCCAGTGGTGGTCGAAGTCTTCACCGTGAAAGCTTAAGCAACGTGTTGGCGAGTCGCTGCATTCCCGTGCTTTCGAAGTATACAAACCGCTAAGCTGGAGACATAAAGTCACCTGGGAAAGGAAACGGACGAAATTGAAGAGCCGCATCACGTAGCTGCTCCCACGCCCACTGAACAGTTCCAGGACATGCCAGCAATTCTTTTCGACGATGAGTGTTGATGAAAAAGACGATCCGGATGCCTTGATCCACGAGGAAGCGATCCAGCAGTGCTGCCAGTGGTGGTCAAAGTCTTCACCGTGAAAGCTGACGAAACGTGTTGGCTAGTCGTTGCATTCCCGTGCTTCCGGAGTGTACAAGGCGCCAAGCTGGAGACATGAAATTACCTGGGCAATGAAACAGACGATATTGAAGAGCCGCGTCACGTAGCTGCTCCCACGCCCACTGAACAGTTCCGGGTCCGCCAGCAGTTCTTATTGACGACGAGTGTTGATGATATAGTCGATCTTGATGCCTTGATTCACGAGGAAGCGATCCAGCAGTGTTGCCAGTGGTGGTCAAAGTCTTCCCTGTGAAAGCTGACGAAACGGGTTGGCGAGTCGTTGCATTCCCGTGCTTCCGAAATATACAAGGCGCCAAGCTGGAGACATGAAGTAACCTGGGCAATGAAACGGACGAAATTGAAGAGCCGCATCACGTAGCTGCTCCCACGTCCACTGAACAGTTCAAGGACACGCCAGCAGTTCTTTTCGACGGCGAGTGTTGATGACATAGTCGATCCGGATGCCTTGATCCACGAGGAAGTGATCCAGCAGGTTTGCAGCGGTGGTCAAAGTCTTCACCGTGAAAGCTGACGAAACGTGTTGGCGAGTTGTTGCATTCCCGTGCTTCCGAAGAATACAAGGCGCTAAGCTGGAGGCATGAAGTAACCTGGGCAACGAAACGGACGAAATTGAAGAGCCGCATCACGTAGCTGCTCCCACGCCTACTGAACATTTCCGGGACATTCCAGCAGTTCTTATCGACGACGAGTGTTGATGACAAAGTCGATGCAAATGCCTTGAACCGCGAGGAAGCGATCCAGCAGGGTTGCCAGTGGTGGTCGAAGTCTTCGCCGTGAAAGCTGACAAAACGTGTTGGCTAGTCGTTGCATTCCCGTGCTTCCGAAGTGTACAAGGCGCCAAGCTGGAGACATGAAATTACATGGGCAAAGAAACGGAAGAAATTGAACAGTCGCATCACGTAGCTGCTCCCGCGCCCACTGAACAGTTCCAGGACACGCCAGCAATTCTTATCGAAGACGAGTGTTGAAGGAAAAGTCGATCCGGATGCCTTGATCCACGAGGAAGCGATCCAGCAAGGTTGGCAGTGGTGGTCAATGTCTTCACGGAGAAAGCTGACGAAACGTGCTGGCGAGTCGTTGCATTCCCGTGCTTCAGAAGTGTACCAGGCGCCAAGCTGGAGACACGGAGTAACCTGGGCAAAGAAACGGAGGAAATCGAAGATCCGCATCACGTAGCTGCTCCCACGCCCACTGAACAGTTCCAGGACACGCCAGCAGTTCTTAATGACGACGAGTGTTGATAACATAGTCGATCCTGATGTCTTGATTCACGATGAAGCGATCAGCAGTGTTGTCAGTGGTGGTCAAAGTCTTCACCGTGAAAGCTGACGAAACGGGTTGGCGAGTCGTTGCATTCCCGTGCTTCCGAAATATACAAGGCGCCAAGCTGGAGACATGAAGTAACCTGGGCAAAGAAACGGACGAAATTGAAGAGCCGCATCACGTAGCTGCTCCCACGTCCACTGAACAGTTCCAGGACATGCCAGCAGTTCTTATCGACGGCGAGTGTTGATGACATAGTCAATCCGGATGCCTTGTTCCACGAGGAAGCGATCCAGCAGGTTTGCCAGTGGTGGTCAAAGTCTTCACCGTGAAAGCTGACAAAACGTGTTGGCGAGTTGTTGCATTTGCGTGCTTCCCAAATATACAAGGCGCCAAGCTAGAGACACGGAGTAACCTGGGCAAGGAAACGGAGGAAATCGAAGATCCGCATCACGTAGCTGCTCCCACGCCCACTGAACAGTTCCAGGACACGCCAGCAGTTCTTATTGACGACGAGTGTTGATGACATAGTCGATCCTGTTTCCTTGATTCACGATGAAGCGATCAGCAGTGTTGGCAGTGGTGGTCAAAGTCTTCACAGTGAAAGCTGACGAAACGGGTTGGCGAGTCGTTGCATTCCTGTGCTTCCGAAATATACAAGGCGCCAAGCTGGAGACATGAAGTAACCTGGGCAAAGAAACGGACGAGATTGAAGAGTCGCATCACGTAGCGGCTCCCACGACCACAGAACAGTTCCGAGACACGCCAGCAGTTTTTATCGACGACAAGTGTTGGTGACATAGTCGGACCGGATGCCTTGATCCACGAGGAAGCGATCCAGCAAAGTTGCCAGTGGTGGTCTAACTCTTCACCGTGAAAGCTTAAGCAACGTGTTGGCGAGTCGCTGCATTCCCGTTCTTTCGAAGTATACAAGGCGCTAAGCTGGAGACATAAAGTAACCTGGGAAGGGAAACGGACGAAATTGAAGAGTCGCATCACGTAGCTGCTCCCACGCCCACTGAACGGTTCCAGGACATGCCAGCAATTCTTATCGACGACGAGTGTTGATGAAAAAGTCGATCCGGATGCCTTGATTCGCGAGGAAGCTATCCAGCAAGGTTGCCAGTGGTGGTCGAACTCTTCACCGTGAAAGCTGACGAAACCTGTTGGCGAGTCATTTCATTCCCGTACTTCCGAAGTATGCAAGGCGCCAAGCTGGAGACATGAAGTAACCTGGGAAAAGAAACGGACGAGATTGAAGAGCCGTATCACGTAGCTGCTTCCACGCCCACTGAACAGTTCCGGGACACGCCCGCAGTTCTTATGGACGACGAGTGTTGATGACATGGTTGATCCGGATGCCTTCATCCACAAGGAAGCGATCCAGCAGGGTTGCCAGTGGTGGTCAAAGTCTTCACCGTGAAAGCTGACGAAACGTGTTGGCTAGTCGTTGCATTCCCGTGCTTCCGAAGTGTACAAGGCGCCAAGCTGGAGACATGAAATTACATGGGCAAAGAAATGGACGAAACTGAACAGTCGCATCACGTAGCTGCTCCCGCGCCCACTGAACAGTTCCAGGACACGCCAGCAATTCTTATCGAAGACGAGTGTTGAAGGAAAAGTCGATCCGGATGCCTTGATCCACGAGGAAGCGATCCAGCAAGGTTGGCAGTGGTGGTCAATGTCTTCACGGAGAAAGCTGACGAAACGTGCTGGCGAGTCGTTGCATTCCCGTGCTTCAGAAGTGTACAAGGCGCCAAGCTGGAGACACGGAGTAACCTGGGCAAAGAAACGGAGGAAATCGAAGATCCGCATCACGTAGCTGCTCCCACGCCCACTGAACAGTTCCAGGACACGCCAGCAGTTCTTAATGACGACGAGTGTTGATAACATAGTCGATCCTGATGCCTTGATTCACGATGAAGCGATCAGCAGTGTTGTCAGTGGTGGTCAAAGTCTTCACCGCGAAAGCTGACGAAACGGGTTGGCGAGTCATTGCATTCCCGTACTTCCGAAGTATGCAAGGCGCCAAGCTGGAGATATGAAGTAACCTGGGCAAAGAAACGGACGAGATTGAAGAGCCGTATCACGTAGCTGCTTCCACGCCCACTGAACAGTTCCGGGACACGCCCCCAGTTCTTATCGACGACGAGTGTTGATGACATAGTTGATCCGGATGCCTTCATCCACAAGGAAGCGATCCAGCAGGGTTGCCAGTGGTGGTCAAAGTCTTCACCGTGAAAGCTGACGAAACGTGTTGGCTAGTCGTTGCATTCCCGTGCTTCCGAAGTGTACAAGGCGCCAAGCTGGAGACATGAAATTACATTGGCAAAGAAACGGACGAAATTGAACAGTCGCATCACGTAGCTGCTCCCACGCCCACTGAACAGTTCCAGGACACGCCAGCAATTCTTATCGACGACGAGTGTTGAAGGAAAAGTCGATCCGGATGCCTTGATCCACGAGGAAGCGATCCAGCAAGGTTGGCAGTGGTGGTCAATGTCTTCACGGAGAAAGCTGACGAAACGTGTTGGCGAGTCGTTGCATTCTCGTGCTTCAGAAGTGTACAAGGCGCCAAGCTGGAGACACGGAGTAACCTGGGCAAAGAAACGGAGGAAATCGAAGATCCGCATCACGTAGCTGCTCCCACGCCCACTGAACAGTTCCTGGACACGCCAGCAGTTCTTATTGACGACGAGTGTTGACGACATAGTCGATCCTGATGCCTTGATTCACGATGAAGCGATCAGCAGCGTTGTCAGTGGTGGTCAAAGTCGTCACCGTGAAAGCTGAAGAAACGGGTTGGCGAGTCGTTGCATTCCCGTGCTTCCGAAGAATACAAGGCGCTAAGCTGGGGACATAAAGTAACCTGGGATGGGAAACGGACGAAATTGAAGAGTCGCATCACGTAGCGGCTCCCACGACCACAGAACAGTTCCGAGACACGCCAGCAGTTTTTATCGACGACAAGCGTTGATGACATAGTCGAACCGGATGCCTTGATCCACGAGGAAGCGATCCAGCAGGGTTGCCAGTGGTGGTCGAAGTCTTCACCGCGAAAGCTGACGAAACGTGTTGGCGAGTCGCTGCATTCCCGTGCTTTCGAAATATACAAGGCGCTCAGCTGGAGACATAAAGTAACCTGGGAAGGGAAACGGACGAAATTGAAGAGTCGCATCACGTAGCGGCTCCCACGACCACTGAACAGTTCCGGGACACGCCAGCAGTTTTTATAGACGACAAGTGTTGATGACATAGTCGAACCGGATGCCTTGATCCACCAGGAAGCGATCCAGCAAAGTTGCCAGTGGTGGTCGAAGTCTTCACCGTGAAAGCTTAAGCAACGTGTTGGCGAGTCGCTGCATTCCCGTGCTTTCGAAGTATACAAAGCGCTAAGCTGGAGACATAAAGTAACCTGGGAAAGGAAACGGACGAAATTGAAGAGTCGCATCACGTAGCTGCTCCCACGCCCACTGAACAGTTCCAGGACATGCCAGCAATTCTTATCGACAATGAGTGTTGATGAAGAAGACGATCCGGATGCCTTGATCCACGAGGAAGCGATCCAGCAGTGTTGCCAGTGGTGGTCAAAGTCTTCACCGTGAAAGCTGACGAAACGTGTTGGCTAGTCGTTGCATTCCCGTGCTTCCGGAGTGTACAAGGCGCCAAGCTGGAGACATGAAATTACCTGGGCAAAGAAACAGACGATATTGAAGAGCCGCGTCACGTAGCTGCTCCCACGCCCACTGAACAGTTCCGGGACACGCCACCAGTTCTTATTGACGACGAGTGTTGATGATATAGTCGATCTTGATGCCTTGATTTACGAGGAAGCGATCCAGCAGTGTTGCCAGTGGTGGTCAAAGTCTTCACCGTGAAAGCTGACGAAACGTCTTGGCTAGTCGTTGCATTCCCGTGCTTCCGAAATATACAAGGCGCCAAGCTGGAGACATGAAGTAACCTGGGCAAAGAAACGGACGAAATTGAAGAGCCGCATCACGTAGCTGCTCCGACGCCCACTGAACAGTTCCAGGACACGCCAGCAGTTCTTATCGACGGCGAGTGTTGATGATATAGTCGAGCTTGATGCCTTGATTCACGAGGAAGCGATCAGCAGTGTTGTCAGTGGTGGTCAAAGTCTTCCCTGTGAAAGCTGACGAAACGGGTTGGCGAGTCGTTGCATTCCCGTGCTTCCGAAATATACAAGGCGCCAAGCTGGAGACATGAAGTAACCTGGGCAAAGAAACGGACGAAATTGAAGAGCCGCATCACGTAGCTGCTCCCACGTCCACTGAACAGTTCAAGGACACGCCAGCAGTTCTTATCGACGGCGAGTGTTGATGACATAGTCGATCCGGATGCCTTGATCCACGAGGATGTGATCCAGCAGGTTTGCAGCGGTGGTCAAAGTCTTCACCGTGAAAGCTGACGAAACGTGTTGGCGAGTTGTTGCATTCCCGTGCTTCCGAAGAATACAAGGCGCTAAGCTGGAGGCATGAAGTAACCTGGGCAACGAAACGGACGAAATTGAAGAGCCGCATCACGTAGCTGCTCCCACGCCTATTGAACAGTTCCGGGACATTCCAGCAGTTCTTATCGACGACGAGTGTTGATGACAAAGTCGATGCAAATGCCTTGAACCGCGAGGAAGCGATCCAGCAGGGTTGCCAGTGGTGGTCGAAGTCTTCACCGCGAAAGCTGACGAAACGTGTTGGCGAGTCGCTGCATTCCCGTGCTTTCGAAGCATACAAGGCGCTAAGCTGGAGACATAAAGTAACCTGGGAAGGGAAACGGACGAAATTGAAGAGTCGCATCACGTAGCTGCTCCCATGCCCACTGAACAGATCCAGGACATGCCAGCAATTCTTATCGACGACGAGTGTTGATGAAAAAGTCGGTCCGGATGCCTTGATTCACGAGGAAGCTATCCAGCAAGGTTGGCAGTGGTGGTCAAAGTCTTCACGGTGAAAGCTGACGAAACGTGTTGGCGAGTCATTGCATTCCCGTACTTCCGAAGTATGCAAGGCGCCAAGCTGGAGACATGAAGCAACCTGGGCAAAGAAACGGACGACATTGAAGAGCCGTATCACGTAGGTGCTTCCACGCCCGCTGTACAGTTCCGGGACACGCCCGCAGTTCTTATCGACGACGAGTGTTGATGACATAGTTGATCCGGATGCCTTGATCCACGAGGAAGCGATCCAGCAGAGTTGCCAGTGGTGGTCAAAGTCTTCACCGTGAAAGCTGCCGAAACGTGTTGGCTAGTCGTTGCATTCCCGTGCTGCCGAAGTGTACAAGGCGCCAAGCTGGAGACATGAAATTACTGGGGCAAAGAAACGGACGAAATTGAAGAGCCGCATCACGTAGCTGCTCCGACGCCCCCTGAACAGTTCCAGGACGCGCCAGCAGTTCTTATCGACGGCGAGTGTTGATGATATAGTCGATCTTGATGCCTTGATTCACGAGGAAGCGATCAGCAGTGTTGTCAGTGGTGGTCAAAGTCCACACCGTGAAAGCTGACGAAACGTGTTGGCGAGTCGTTGCATTCCCGTGCTTCCGAAATATACAAGGCGCCAAGCTGGGGACATGAAGTAACCTGGGCAAAGAAACGGACGAAATTGAAGAGCTGTATCACGTAGCTGCTCCACGCCCACTGAACTGTTCCCGGACAGGCCAGCAATTCTTATCGACGACGAGTGTTGATGAAAAAGTCGATTCGGATGCCTTGATCCACGAGGAAGCGATTCAGCAGGGTTGCCAGTGGTGGTCAAAGTCTTCACCGTGAAAGCTGACGAAACGTGTTGGCTAATCATTGCATTCCCGTGCTTCCGAAGTGTAAAAGGCGCCAAACTGGAGACATGAAGTAACCTGGGCAACGAAACGGACGAAATTGAAGAGCCGCATCACGTAGCTGCTCCCACGCCTATTGAACAGTTCCGGGACATTCCAGCAGTTCTTATCGACGACGAGTGTTGATGACAAAGTCGATGCAAATGCCTTGAACCGCGAGGAAGCGATCCAGCAGGGTTGCCAGTGGTGGTCGAAGTCTTCACCGCGAAAGCTGACGAAACGTGTTGGCGAGTCGCTGCATTCCCGTGCTTTCGAAGCATACAAGGCGCTAAGCTGGAGACATAAAGTAACCTGGGAAGGGAAACGGACGAAATTGAAGAGTCGCATCACGTAGCTGCTCCCATGCCCACTGAACAGATCCAGGACATGCCAGCAATTCTTATCGACGACGAGTGTTGATGAAAAAGTCGGTCCGGATGCCTTGATTCACGAGGAAGCTATCCAGCAAGGTTGGCAGTGGTGGTCAAAGTCTTCACGGTGAAAGCTGACGAAACGTGTTGGCGAGTCATTGCATTCCCGTACTTCCGAAGTATGCAAGGCGCCAAGCTGGAGACATGAAGCAACCTGGGCAAAGAAACGGACGACATTGAAGAGCCGTATCACGTAGGTGCTTCCACGCCCGCTGTACAGTTCCGGGACACGCCCGCAGTTCTTATCGACGACGAGTGTTGATGACATAGTTGATCCGGATGCCTTGATCCACGAGGAAGCGATCCAGCAGAGTTGCCAGTGGTGGTCAAAGTCTTCACCGTGAAAGCTCCCGAAACGTGTTGGCTAGTCGTTGCATTCCCGTGCTGCCGAAGTGTACAAGGCGCCAAGCTGGAGACATGAAATTACTGGGGCAAAGAAACGGACGAAATTGAAGAGCCGCATCACGTAGCTGCTCCGACGCCCCCTGAACAGTTCCAGGACGCGCCAGCAGTTCTTATCGACGGCGAGTGTTGATGATATAGTCGATCTTGATGCCTTGATTCACGAGGAAGCGATCAGCAGTGTTGTCAGTGGTGGTCAAAGTCCACACCGTGAAAGCTGACGAAACGTGTTGGCGAGTCGTTGCATTCCCGTGCTTCCGAAATATACAAGGCGCCAAGCTGGGGACATGAAGTAACCTGGGCAAAGAAACGGACGAAATTGAAGAGCTGTATCACGTAGCTGCTCCACGCCCACTGAACTGTTCCCGGACAGGCCAGCAATTCTTATCGACGACGAGTGTTGATGAAAAAGTCGATTCGGATGCCTTGATCCACGAGGAAGCGATTCAGCATGGTTGCCAGTGGTGGTCAAAGTCTTCACCGTGAAAGCTGACGAAACGTGTTGGCTAATCATTGCATTCCCGTGCTTCCGAAGTGTAAAAGGCGCCAAACTGGAGACATGAAGTAACCTGGGCAACGAAACGGACGAAATTGAAGAGCCGCATCACGTAGCTGCTCCCACACCCACTGAGCAGTTCCGGGACACGCCAGCATATCTTATCGACGACGAGTGTTGATGACATAGTCGATCCTGATGCCTTGATTCACGAGGAAGCGATCCAGCAGGTTTGTTGGTGGTGATCAAAGTCTTCACCGTGAAAGCTGACGAAACGTGTTGGCGAGTTGTTGCATTCCCGTGCTTCCGAGGCATACAAGGCGCTACGCTGGAGGCATGAAGTAACCTGGGCAACGAAACGGACGAAATTGAAGAGCCGCATCACGTAGCTGCTCCCACGACTACTGAGCAGTTCCGGGACATTGCAGCAGTTCTTATCGACGACGAGTGTTGCAGACAAAGTCGATGCAAATGCCTTGAACCGGGAGGAAACGATCCAGCAGGGTTGCCAGTGGTGGTCGAAGTCTTCACCGTGAAAGCTGACGAAACGTGTTGGGGAGTCGCTGCATTCCCGTGCTTTCGAAGTATACAAGGCGCTAAGCTGGAGGCATGAAGTAACCTGGGCAACGAAACGGACGAAATTGAAGAGCTCCATCACGTAGCTGCTCCCACGCCAACTGAACAGTTCCGGGACACGCCAGCAATTCTTATCGACGACGAGTGTTGATGAAAAAGTCGATTCGGATGCCTTGATCCACGAGGAAGCGATAGAGCAGGGTTGCCAGTGGTGGTCAAAGTCTTCACCGTGAAAGCTGACGAAACGTGTTGGCTAGTCATTGCATTCCCGTGCTTCCGAAGTGTAAAAGGCGCCAAGCTGGACACAGGAAGTAACCTGAGCAAAGAAACGGACGAAACTGAAGAGCCGCATCACGTAGCTGCTCCCAGGTCCACTGAACAGTTCCAGGACACGCCAGCAGTTCTGATCGACGGCGAGCGTTGATGACATAGTCGATCCGGATGCCTTTATCCACGAGGAAGCAATCCAGCAGGTTTGCCAGTGGTGGGCAAAGTCTTCACCGCGAAAGCTGACGAAACGTGTTGGCGAGTTGTAGCATTCCCGTGCTTCCGAAGTATACAAGGCGCTAAGCTGGAGGCATGAAGTAACCTGGGCAACGGAACGGACGAAATTGAAGAGCCGCATCACGTAGCTGCTCCCACGCCTACTGAACAGTTCCGGGACATTCCAGCAGTTCTTATCGACGACGAGTGTTAATGACAATGTCGATGCAAATGCCTTGAACCGGGAGGAAACGATCCAGCAGGGTTGCCAGTGGTGGTCGAAGTCTTCACCGTGAAAGCTGACGAAACGTGTTGGCGAGTCGCTGCATTCCCGTGCTTTCGAAGTATACAAGGCGCTAAGCTGCGGACATAAAGTAACCTGGGAAGGGAAACGGGCGAAATTGAAGAGTCGCATCACTTAGCTGCTCCCACGCCCACTGAACAGTTCCGGTACACGCCAGCAGTTTTCATCGACGACGAGTGTTGATGAAAAAGACGATCCGGATGCCTTGATCCCCGAGGAAGCGATTCAGCAAAGTTGCCAGTGCTGGTCGAAGTCTTCACCGTGAAAGCTTAACCAACGTGATGGCGAGTCGCTGCATTCCCGTGCTTTCGAAGTAAACAAGGCGCTAAGCTGAAGACATGAAGTAACCTGGGCAAAGAAACGGACGAGATTGAAGAGCCGTATCACGTAGCTGCTTCCACGCCCACTGAACAGTTCCGGGACACGCCCGCAGTTCTTATCGACGACGAGTGTTGATGACATGGTTGATCCGGATGCCTTGATCCACGAGGAAGCTATCCAGCAAGGTTGTCAGTGGTGGTCAAAGTCTTCACGGTGAAAGCTGACGAAACGTGTTGGCGAGTCATTGAATTCCCGTACATCCGAAGTATGCAACACGCCAAGCTGGAGACATGAAATTACCGGGGCAAAGAAACGGACGACATTGAAGAGCCGCGTCACGTAGCTGCTTCCACGCCCACTGAACAGTTCCGGGACACGCCCGCAGTTCTTATCGACGACGAGTGTTGATGACATAGTTGATCCGGATGCCTTGATCCACGAGGAAGCGATCCAGCAGAGTTGCCAGTGGTGGTCAAAGTCTTCACCGTGAAAGCTGCCGAAACGTGTTGGCTAGTCGTTGCATTCCCGTGCTGCCGAAGTGTACAAGGCGCCAAGCTGGAGACATGAAATTACTGGGGCAAAGAAACGGACGAAATTGAAGAGCCGCATCACGTAGCTGCTCCGACGCCCCCTGAACAGTTCCAGGACGCGCCAGCAGTTCTTATCGACGGCGAGTGTTGATGATATAGTCGATCTTGATGCCTTGATTCACGAGGAAGCGATCAGCAGTGTTGTCAGTGGTGGTCAAAGTCCACACCGTGAAAGCTGACGAAACGTGTTGGCGAGTCGTTGCATTCCCGTGCTTCCGAAATATACAAGGCGCCAAGCTGGGGACATGAAGTAACCTGGGCAAAGAAACGGACGAAATTGAAGAGCTGTATCACGTAGCTGCTCCACGCCCACTGAACTGTTCCCGGACAGGCCAGCAATTCTTATCGACGACGAGTGTTGATGAAAAAGTCGATTCGGATGCCTTGATCCACGAGGAAGCGATTCAGCAGGGTTGCCAGTGGTGGTCAAAGTCTTCACCGTGAAAGCTGACGAAACGTGTTGGCTAATCATTGCATTCCCGTGCTTCCGAAGTGTAAAAGGCGCCAAACTGGAGACATGAAGTAACCTGGGCAACGAAACGGACGAAATTGAAGAGCCGCATCACGTAGCTGCTCCCACGCCTATTGAACAGTTCCGGGACATTCCAGCAGTTCTTATCGACGACGAGTGTTGATGACAAAGTCGATGCAAATGCCTTGAACCGCGAGGAAGCGATCCAGCAGGGTTGCCAGTGGTGGTCGAAGTCTTCACCGCGAAAGCTGACGAAACGTGTTGGCGAGTCGCTGCATTCCCGTGCTTTCGAAGCATACAAGGCGCTAAGCTGGAGACATAAAGTAACCTTGGAAGGGAAACGGACGAAATTGAAGAGTCGCATCACGTAGCTGCTCCCATGCCCACTGAACAGATCCAGGACATGCCAGCAATTCTTATCGACGACGAGTGTTGATGAAAAAGTCGGTCCGGATGCCTTGATTCACGAGGAAGCTATCCAGCAAGGTTGGCAGTGGTGGTCAAAGTCTTCACGGTGAAAGCTGACGAAACGTGTTGGCGAGTCATTGCATTCCCGTACTTCCGAAGTATGCAAGGCGCCAAGCTGGAGACATGAAGCAACCTGGGCAAAGAAACGGACGACATTGAAGAGCCGTATCACGTAGGTGCTTCCACGCCCGCTGTACAGTTCCGGGACACGCCCGCAGTTCTTATCGACGACGAGTGTTGATGACATAGTTGATCCGGATGCCTTGATCCACGAGGAAGCGATCCAGCAGAGTTGCCAGTGGTGGTCAAAGTCTTCACCGTGAAAGCTCCCGAAACGTGTTGGCTAGTCGTTGCATTCCCGTGCTGCCGAAGTGTACAAGGCGCCAAGCTGGAGACATGAAATTACTGGGGCAAAGAAACGGACGAAATTGAAGAGCCGCATCACGTAGCTGCTCCGACGCCCCCTGAACAGTTCCAGGACGCGCCAGCAGTTCTTATCGACGGCGAGTGTTGATGATATAGTCGATCTTGATGCCTTGATTCACGAGGAAGCGATCAGCAGTGTTGTCAGTGGTGGTCAAAGTCCACACCGTGAAAGCTGACGAAACGTGTTGGCGAGTCGTTGCATTCCCGTGCTTCCGAAATATACAAGGCGCCAAGCTGGGGACATGAAGTAACCTGGGCAAAGAAACGGACGAAATTGAAGAGCTGTATCACGTAGCTGCTCCACGCCCACTGAACTGTTCCCGGACAGGCCAGCAATTCTTATCGACGACGAGTGTTGATGAAAAAGTCGATTCGGATGCCTTGATCCACGAGGAAGCGATTCAGCATGGTTGCCAGTGGTGGTCAAAGTCTTCACCGTGAAAGCTGACGAAACGTGTTGGCTAATCATTGCATTCCCGTGCTTCCGAAGTGTAAAAGGCGCCAAACTGGAGACATGAAGTAACCTGGGCAACGAAACGGACGAAATTGAAGAGCCGCATCACGTAGCTGCTCCCACACCCACTGAGCAGTTCCGGGACACGCCAGCATATCTTATCGACGACGAGTGTTGATGACATAGTCGATCCTGATGCCTTGATTCACGAGGAAGCGATCCAGCAGGTTTGTTGGTGGTGATCAAAGTCTTCACCGTGAAAGCTGACGAAACGTGTTGGCGAGTTGTTGCATTCCCGTGCTTCCGAGGCATACAAGGCGCTACGCTGGAGGCATGAAGTAACCTGGGCAACGAAACGGACGAAATTGAAGAGCCGCATCACGTAGCTGCTCCCACGACTACTGAGCAGTTCCGGGACATTGCAGCAGTTCTTATCGACGACGAGTGTTGCAGACAAAGTCGATGCAAATGCCTTGAACCGGGAGGAAACGATCCAGCAGGGTTGCCAGTGGTGGTCGAAGTCTTCACCGTGAAAGCTGACGAAACGTGGTGGGGAGTCGCTGCATTCCCGTGCTTTCGAAGTATACAAGGCGCTAAGCTGGAGGCATGAAGTAACCTGGGCAACGAAACGGACGAAATTGAAGAGCTCCATCACGTAGCTGCTCCCACGCCAACTGAACAGTTCCGGGACACGCCAGCAATTCTTATCGACGACGAGTGTTGATGAAAAAGTCGATTCGGATGCCTTGATCCACGAGGAAGCGATAGAGCAGGGTTGCCAGTGGTGGTCAAAGTCTTCACCGTGAAAGCTGACGAAACGTGTTGGCTAGTCATTGCATTCCCGTGCTTCCGAAGTGTAAAAGGCGCCAAGCTGGACACAGGAAGTAACCTGAGCAAAGAAACGGACGAAACTGAAGAGCCGCATCACGTAGCTGCTCCCAGGTCCACTGAACAGTTCCAGGACACGCCAGCAGTTCTGATCGACGGCGAGCGTTGATGACATAGTCGATCCGGATGCCTTTATCCACGAGGAAGCAATCCAGCAGGTTTGCCAGTGGTGGGCAAAGTCTTCACCGCGAAAGCTGACGAAACGTGTTGGCGAGTTGTAGCATTCCCGTGCTTCCGAAGTATACAAGGCGCTAAGCTGGAGGCATGAAGTAACCTGGGCAACGGAACGGACGAAATTGAAGAGCCGCATCACGTAGCTGCTTCCACGCCCACTGAACAGTTCCGGGACACGCCCGCAGTTCTTATCGACGACGAGTGTTGATGACATGGTTGATCCGGATGCCTTGATCCACGAGGAAGCTATCCAGCAAGGTTGTCAGTGGTGGTCAAAGTCTTCACGGTGAAAGCTGACGAAACGTGTTGGCGAGTCATTGAATTCCCGTACATCCGAAGTATGCAACACGCCAAGCTGGAGACATGAAATTACCGGGGCAAAGAAACGGACGACATTGAAGAGCCGCGTCACGTAGCTGCTTCCACGCCCACTGAACAGTTCCGGGACACGCCCGCAATTCTTATCGACGACGAGTGTTGATGACATAGTTGATCCGGATGCTTTGATCCACGAGGAAGCGATTCAGCAGGGTTGCCAGTGGTGGTCAAAGTCTTCACCATGAAAGCTGACGAAATGTGTTGGCTAGTCGTTGCATTCCCGTGCTTCCGAAGTGTACAATGCGCCAAGCTGGAGACATGTAATTACCGGGGCAAAGTAAAGGACGAAATTGAAGAGCCGCATCACGTAGCTGCTCCGACGCCCACTGAACAGTTCCAGGACACGCCAGCAGTTCTTAACGACGGCGAGTGTTGATGATATAGTCGATCTTGATGCCTTGATTCGCGAGGAAGCCATCAGCAGTGTTGTCAGTGGTGGTCAAAGTCCACACCGTGAAAGCTGACGAAACGTGTTGGCGAGTCGTTGCATTCCCGTGCTTCCGAAATATACAAGGCGCCAAGCTGGAGACATGAAGTAACCTGGGCAAAGAAACGGACGAAATTGAAGAGTATATCACGTAGCTGCTCCCACGCCCACTAAACAGTTCCGGGACAGGCCAGCACTTCTTATCGACGACGAGTGTTGATGAAAAAGTCGATTCGGATGCCTTGATCCACGAGGAAGCGATTCAGCAGGGTTGCCAGTGGTGGTCAAAGTCTTCACCGTGAAAGCTGACGAAACGTGTTGGCGAGTCGTTGCATTCCCGTGCTTCCGAATTATACAAGGCGCTAAGCTGGAGGCATGAAGTAACCTGGGCAACGAAACGGACGAAATTGAAGAGCCGCATCACGTAGCTGCTCCCACGCCTACTGAGCAGTTCCGGGACATTCCAGCAGTTCTTATCGACGACGATTGTTCATGAAAAACTCGATGCAAATGCCTTGAACCGGGAGGAAACGACCCAGCAGGGTTGCTAGTGGTGGTCGAAGTCTTCACCGTGAAAGCTGACGAAACGTGTTGGCGAGTCGTTGCATTCCAAGGCTTCCGAAGTATACAAGGTGCCAAGCTGGAGACATGAAGTAACCTGGGGAAAGAAACAGACAAAATTGAAGAGCCGCATCACGTAGCTGCTCCCACGCCCACTGAACAGTTCCAGGACACGGCAGCTGTTCTTATCGACGGCGAGTGTTGATGACATAGTCGATCCGGATGCCTGATCCACGAGGAAGCGATCCAGCAGGTTTGCCAGTGGTGGTCAAAGTCTTCACCGTGAAAGCTGACGAAACGTGTTGGCGAGTTGTTGCATTCCGGTGCTTCCGAAGCATACAAGGCGCTAAGCTGGAGGCATGAAGTAACCTGGGCAACGAAACGGACGAAATTGAAGAGCCGCATCACGTAGCTGCTCCCACGCCTACTGAACAGTTCCGGGACATTCCAGCAGTTCTTATCGACGACGAGTGTTGATGACAAAGTCGATGCAAATGCATTGAACCGGGAGGAAACGATCCAGCAGGGTTGCCAGTGGTGGTCGAAGTCTTCACCGTGAAAGCTGACGAAACGTGTTGGCGAGTCGCTGCATTCCCTTGGTTTCCAAGTATACAAGGCGCTCAGCTGGGGACATAAAGTAACCTGGGAAGGAAAACGGACGAAATTGAAGAGTCGCATCACTTAGCTGCTCCCACGCCCACTGAACAGTTCCGGGACACGCCCGCAGTTCTTATCGACGACGAGTGTTGATGACATATTTGATCCGGATGCCTTGATCCACGAGGAAGCGATCAAGCAGGGTTGCCAGTGGTGGTCAAAGTCTTCACAGTGAAAGCTGACGAAACGTGTTGGCTAGTCGTTGCATTCCCGTGCTTCCGAAGTGTACAAGGCGCCAAGCTGGAGACATGAAATTACCTGGGCAAAGAAACAGATGATATTGAAGAGCCGCGTCACGTAGCTGCTTCCACGCCCACTGAACAGTTCCGGGACACGCCAGCAGTTCTTATTGACGACGAGTTTTGATGATATAGTCGATCTTGATGCCTTGATTCACGAGGAAGCGATCAGCAGTGTTGTCAGTGGTGGTCGAAGCCTTCACCGTGAAAGCTGACGAAACGGGTTGGCGAGTCGTTGCATTCCCGTGCTTCCGAAATATACAAGGCGCCAAGCTGGAGACATGAAGTAACCGGGGCAAAGAAACGGACGAAATTGAAGAGCCGCATCACGTAGCTGCTCCCACGTCCACTGAACAGTTCAAGGACACGCCAGCAGTTCTTATTGACGAAGAGTGTTGATGATATAGTCGATCTTGATGCCTTCATTCAGGAGGAAGCGATCAGCAGTGTTCTCAGTGGTGGTCAAAGTCCACACCGTGAATGCTGACGAAACGTGTGGCGAGTCGTTGCATTCCCGTGCTTCCGAAATATACAAGGCGCCAAGCTGGAGACATGAAGTAACCTGGGCAAAGAAACGGATGAAATTGAAGAGCCGCATCACGTAGCTGCTCCGACGCCCACTGAACAGTTCCGGGACACGCCAGCAGTTCTTATCGACGGCGAGTGTTGATGATATAGTCGATCTTGATGCCTTGATTCACGAGGAAGCGATCAGCAGTGTTGTCAGTGGTGGTCAAAGCCTTCACCGTGAAAGCTGACGAAACGGGTTGGCGAGTCGTTGCATTCCCGTGCTTCCGAAATATACAAGGCGCTAAGCTGGAGGCATGAAGTAACCTGGGCAACGAAACGGACGAAATTGAAGAGCCGCATCACGTAGCTGCTCCCACGCCTACTGAACAGTTCCGGGACATTCCAGCAGTTCTTATCGACGACGAGTGTTGATGACAAAGTGGATGCAAATGCCTTGAACCGCGAGGAAGCGATCCAGCAGGGTTGCCAGTGGTGGTCGAAGTCTTCACCGCGAAAGCTGACGAAACGTGTTGGCGAGTCGCTGCATTCCCGTGCTTTCGAAGCATACAAGGCGCTAAGCTGGAGACATAAAGTAACCTGGGAAGGAAAACGGACGAAATTGAAGAGTCGCATCACGTAGCTGCTCCCATGCCCACTGAACAGATCCAGGACATGCCAGCAATTCTTATCGACGACGAGTGTTGATGAAAAAGTCGGTCCGGATGCCTTGATCCACGAGGAAGCTATCCAGCAAGGTTGGCAGTGGTGGTCAAAGTCTTCACGGTGAAAGCTGACGAAACGTGTTGGCGAGTCATTGCATTCCCGTACTTCCGAAGTATGCAAGGCGCCAAGCTGGAGACATGAAGCAACCTGGGCAAAGAAACGGACGACATTGAAGAGCCGTATCACGTAGGTGCTTCCACGCCCGCTGTACAGTTCCGGGACACGCCCGCAGTTCTTTTCGACGACGAGTGTTGATGACATAGTTGATCCGGATGCCTTGATCCACGAGGAAGCGATCCAGCAGGGTTGCCAGTGGTGGTCAAAGTCTTCACCGTGAAAGCTGCCGAAACGTGTTGGCTAGTCGTTGCATTCCCGTGCTGCCGAAGTGTAAAAGGCGCCAAGCTGGAGACATGAAATTACCGGGGCAAAGAAACGGACGAAATTGAAGTGCCGCATCACGTAGCTGCTCCGACGCCCACTGAACAGTTCCAGGACACGCCAGCAGTTCTTATCGACGGCGAGTGTTGATGATATAGTCGATCTTGATGCCTTGATTCACGAGGAAGCGATCAGCAGTGTTGTCAGTGGTGGTCAAAGTCCACACCGTGAAAGCTGACGAAACGTGTTGGCAAGTCGTTGCATTCCCGTGCTTCCGAAATATACAAGGCGCCAAGCAGGAGACATGAAGTAAGCTGGGCAAAGAAACGGACGAAATTGAAGAGCTGTATCACGTAGCTGCTCCACGCCCACTGAACTGTTCCGGGACAGGCCAGCAATTCTTATCGACGACGAGTGTTGATGAAAAATTCGATTCGGATGCCTTGATCCACGAGGAAGCGATTCAGCAGGGTTGCCAGTGGTGGTCAAAGTCTTCACCATGAAAGCTGACGAAAGGTGTTGTCTAGTCAATGCATTCCCGTGCTTCCGAAGTGTAAAAGGCGCCAAACTGGAGACATGAAGTAACCTGGGCAACGAAACGGACGAAATTGAAGAGCCGCATCACGTAGCTGCTCCCACACCCACTGAGCAGTTCCGGGACACGCCAGCATATCTTATCGACGACGAGTGTTGATGACATAGTCGATCCTGATGCCTTGATTCACGAGGAAGCGGTCAGCAGTGTTGTCCGTGGTGGTCAAAGTCTTCACCATGAAAGCTGACGAAACGTGTTGGCGAGTCGTTGCATTCCCATGCTTCCGAAGTATTCAAGGCGCCAAGATGGAGACATGAAGTAACCTGGGCAAAGGACGGACAAAATTGAAGAGCCGCATCACGTAGCTGCTCCCACGCCCACTGAACAGTTCCAGGACACGCCAGCAGTTCTAATCGACGGCGAGTGTTGATGACATAGTCGATCCTGATGCCTTGATTCACGAGGAAGCGGTCAGCAGTGTTGTTAGTGGTGGTCAAAGTCTTCACCATGAAAGCTGACGAAACGTGTTGGCGAGTCGTTGCATTCCCATGCTTCCGAAGTATTCAAGGCGCCAAGATGGAGACATGAAGTAACCTGGGCAAAAAACGGACAAAATTGAAGAGCCGCATCACGTAGCAGCTCCCACGCCCACTGAACAGTTCCAGGACACGCCAGCAGTTCTAATCGACGGCGAGTGTTGATGACATAGTCGATCCTGATGCCTTGATCCACGAGGAAGCGATCCAGCAGGTTTGTTAGTGGGGGTCAAAGTCTTCACCGTGAAAGCTGACGAAACGTGTTGGCTAGTTGTTGCATTCCCGTGCTTCCGAAGTATACAAGGCGCTAATCTGGAGGCATGAAGTAACCTGGGCAACGAATCGGACGAAATTGAAGAGCCGCATCACGTAGCTGCTCCCACGCCTACTGAGCAGTTCCGGGACATTGCAGCAGTTCTTATCGACGACGAGTGTTGATGACATAGTCGATCCGGATGCCTGATCCACGAGGATGCGAACCAGCAGGTTTGCCAGTGGTGGTCAAAGTCTTCACCGTGAAAGCTGACGAAACGTGTTGGCGAGTTGTTGCATTCCGGTGCTTCCGAAGTATACAAGGCGCTAAGCTGGAGGCATGAAGTAACCTGGGCAACGAAACGGACGAAATTGAAGAGCCGCATCACGTAGCTGCTCCCAAACCTACTGAACAGTTCCGGGACATTCCAGCAGTTCTTATCGACGACGAGTGTTGATGACATATTTGATCCGGATGCCTTGATCCACGAGGAAGCGATCAAGCAGGGTTGCCAGTGGTGGTCAAAGTCTTCACAGTGAAAGCTGACGAAACGTGTTGGCTAGTCGTTGCATTCCCGTGCTTCCGAAGTGTACAAGGCGCCAAGCTGGAGACATGAAATTACCTGGGCAAAGAAACGGATGATATTGAAGAGCCGCGTCACGTAGCTGCTCCCACGCCCACTGAACAGTTCCGGGACACGCCAGCAGTTCTTATTGACGACGAGTGTTGATGATATAGTCGATCTTGATGCCTTGATTCACGAGGAAGCGATCAGCAGTGTTCTCAGTGGTGGTCAAAGTCCACACCGTGAATGCTGACGAAACGTGTTGGCGAGTCGTTGCATTCCCGTGCTTCCGAAATATACAAGGCGCCAAGCTGGAGACATGAAGTAACCTGGGCAAAGAAACGGACGAAATTGAAGAGCCGCATCACGTAGCTGCTCCGACGCCCACTGAACAGTTCCGGGACACGCCAGCAGTTCTTATCGACGGCGAGTGTTGATGATATAGTCGATCTTGATGCCTTGATTCACGAGGAAGCGATCAGCAGTGTTGTCAGTGGTGGTCAAAGCCTTCACCGTGAAAGCTGACGAAACGGGTTGGCGAGTCGTTGCATTCCCGTGCTTCCGAAATATACAAGGCCCTAAGCTGGAGGCATGAAGTAACCTGGGCAACGAAACGGACGAAATTGAAGAGCCGCATCACGTAGCTGCTCCCATGCCCACTGAACAGTTCCAGGACATGCCAGCAATTTTTATCGACGACGAGTGTTGATGAAAAAGTCGATCCGGATGCCTTGATCCACGAGGAAGCTATCCAGCAAGGTTGGCAGTGGTGGTCAAAGACTTCATGGTGAAAGCTGACGAAACGTGTTGGCGAGTCATTGCATTCCCGTACTTCCGAAGTATGCAAGGCGCCAAGCTGGAGACATGAAGTAACCTGGGCAAAGAAACGGACGAGATTGAAGAGCCGTATCACGTAGGTGCTTCCACGCACTCTGAACAGTTCCGGGACACGCCCGCAGTTCTTATCGACGACGAGTGTTGATGACATAGTTGATCCGGATGCCTTGATCCACAAGGAAGCGATCCAGCAGGGTTGCCAGTGGTGGTCAAAGTCTTCACCGTGAAAGCTGCCGAAACGTGTTGGCTAGTCGTTGCATTCCCATGCTGCCGAAGTGTACAAGGCGCCAAGCTGGAGACATGAAATTACCGGGGCAAATAAACGGACGAAATTGAAGAGCCGCATCACGTAGCTGCTCCGACGCCCACTGAACAGTTCCAGGACACTCCAGCAGTTCTTATCGACGGCGAGTGTTGATGATATAGTCGATCTTGATGCCTTGATTCACGAGGAAGCGATCAGCAGTGTTGTCAGTGGTGGTCAAAGTCCACACCGTGAAAGCTGACGAAACGTGTTGGCGAGTCGTGGCATTCTCGTGCTTCCGAAATATACAAGGCGCCAAGCTGGAGACATGAAGTAACCTGGGCAAAGAAACGGACGAAATTGAAGAGCTGTATCACGTAGCTGCTCCACGCCCACTGAACTGTTCCGGGACAGGCCAGCAATTCTTATCGACGACGAGTGTTGATGAAAAAGTCGATTCGGATGCCTTGATCCACGAGGAAGCGATTCAGCAGGGTTGCCAGTGGTGGTCAAAGTCTTCACCGTGAAAGCTGACGAAACGTGTTGGCTAGTCAATGCATTCCCGTGCTTCCGAAGTATGCAAGGCGCCAAACTGGAGACATGAAGTAACCTGGGCAACGAAACGGACGAAATTGAAGAGCCGCATCACGTAGCTGCTCCCACACCCACTGAGCAGTTCCGGGACACGCCAGCATATCTTATCGACGAGGAGTGTTGATGACATAGTCGATCCTGATGCCTTGATTCACGAGGAAACGATCCAGCAGGGTTGCCAGTGGTTGTCGAAGTCTTCACCGTGAAAGCTGAACAAACGTTTTGGCGAGTCGCTGCATTCCCGTGCTTTCGAAGTATACAAGGCGCTAAGCTGGGGACATAAAGTAACCTGGGAAGGGAAACGGACGAAATTGAAGAGTCGCATCACTTAGCTGCTCCCACGCCCACTGAACAGTTCCTGTACACGCCAGCAGTTTTTATCGACGACGAGTGTTGATGTCATAGTCGAATCGGATTCTTTGATCCACGAGGAAGCGATCCAGCAAAGTTGCCAGTGGTGGTCGAAGTCTTCACCGTAAAAGCTGACGAAACGTGTTGGCGAGTTGTTGCATTCCGGTGCTTCCGAAGTATACAAGGCGCTAAGCTGGAGGCATGAAGTAACCTGGGCAACGAAACGGACGAAATTGAAGAGCCGCATCACGTAGCTGCTCCCACGCCTACTGAACAGTTCCGGGACATTCCAGCAGTTCTTATCGACGACGAGTGTTGATGACAAAGTCGATGCAAATGCCTTGAACCGGGAGGAAACGATCCAGCAGGGTTGCCAGTGGTGGTCGAAGTCTTCACCGTGAAAGCTGACCAAACGTGTTGGCGAGTCGCTGCATTCCCGTGCTTTCGAAGTATACAAGGCGCTAAGCTGGGGACACAGAGTAACGTGGGAAGGGAAACGGACGAAATTGAAGAGTCGCATCACGTAGCGGCTCCCACGACCACTGAACATTTCCGGGACACGCCAGCAGTTTTCATCGACGACAAGTGTTGGTGACATAGTCGAACCGGATGCCTTGATCCACGAGGAAGCGATCCAGCAAAGCTGCCAGTGGTGGTCGAAATCTTCACGGTGAAAGCTGACGAAACGTGTTGGCGAGTCATTGCATTCCCGTACTTCCGAAGTATGCAAGGCGCCAAGCTGGAGACATGAAGTAACCTGGGCAAAGAAACGGACGAGATTGAAGAGCCGTATCACGTAGCTGCTCCAAGGTCCACTGAACAGTTCCAGGACACGCCAGCAGTTCTGATCGACGGCGAACGTTGATGACATAGTCGATCCGGATGCCTTTATCCACGAGGAAGCAATCCAGCAGGTTTGCCAGTGGTGGGCAAAGTCTTCACCGTGAAAGCTGACGAAACGTGTTGGCGAGTTGTAGCATTCCCGTGATTCCGAAGTATACAAGGCGCTAAGCTGGAGGCATGAAGTAACCTGGGCAACGAAACGGACGAAATTGAAGAGCCGCATCACGTAGCTGCTCCCACGCCTACTGAACAGTTCCGGGACATTCCAGCAGTTCTTATCGACGACGAGTGTTAATGACAATGTCGATGCAAATGCCTTGAACCGGGAGGAAACGATCCAGCAGGGATGCCAGTGGTGGTCGAAGTCTTCACCGTGAAAGCTGACGAAACGTGTTGGCGAGTCGCTGCATTCCCGTGCTTTCGAAGTATACAAGGCGCTAAGCTGCGGACATAAAGTAACCTGGGAAGGGAAACGGACGAAATTGAAGAGTCGCATCACTTAGCTGCTCCCACGCCCACTGAACAGTTCCGGGACACGCCAACAGTTTTCATCGACGACGAGTGTTGATGAAAAAGACGATCCGGATGCCTTGATCCACGAGGAAGCGATTCAGCAAAGTTGCCAGTGCTGGTCGAAGTCTTCACCGTGAAAGCTTAAGCAACGTGATGGCGAGTCGCTGCATTCCCGTGCTTTCGAAGTATACAAGGCGCTAAGCTGAAGACATAAAGTAACCTGGGAAGAGAAACGGATGAAATTGAAGAGTCGCATCACGCAGCTGCTCCCACGCCCACTGAACAGTTCCAGGACATGCCAGCAATTCTTATCGACGACGAGTGTTGATGAAAAAGACGATCCGGATGCCTTGATCCACGAGGAAGCTATCCAGCAAGGTTGTCAGTGGTGGTCAAAGTCTTCACGGTGAAAGCTGACGAAACGTGTTGGCGAGTCATTGAATTCCCGTACATCCGAAGTATGCAACACGCCAAGCTGGAGACATGAAATTACCGGGGCAAAGAAACGGACGACATTGAAGAGCCGCGTCATGTAGCTGCTTCCACGCCCACTGAACAGTTCCGGGACACGCCCGCAATTCTTATCGACGACGAGTGTTGATGACATAGTTGATCCGGATGCTTTGATCCACGAGGAAGCGATTCAGCAGGGTTGCCAGTGGTGGTCAAAGTCTTCACCATGAAAGCTGACGAAATGTGTTGGCTAGTCGTTGCATTCCCGTGCTTCCAAAGTGTACAATGCGCCAAGCTGGAGACATGTAATTACCGGGGCAAAGAAACGGACGAAATTGAAGAGCCGCATCACGTAGCTGCTCCGACGCCCACTGAACAGTTCCAGGACACGCCAGCAGTTCTTAACGACGGCGAGTGTTGATGATATAGTCGATCTTGATGCCTTGATTCACAAGGAAGCCATCAGCAGTGTTGTCAGTGGTGGTCAAAGTCCACACCGTGAAAGCTGACGAAACGTGTTGGCGAGTCGTTGCATTCCCGTGCTTCCGAAATATACAAGGCGCCAAGCTGGAGACATGAAGTAACCTGGGCAAAGAAACGGACGAAATTGAAGAGCCGCATCACGTAGCTGCTCCCACGCCTACTGAGCAGTTCCGGGACATTCCAGCAGTTCTTATCGACGACGATTGTTCATAAAAAACTCGATGCAAATGCCTTGAACCGGGAGGAAACGACCCAGCAGGGTTGCTAGTGGTGGTCGAAGTCTTCACCGTGAAAGCTGACGAAACGTGTTGGCGAGTCGCTGCATTCCCGTGCTTTCGAAGTATACAAGGCGCTAAGCTGGGGACACAAAGTAACCTGGGAAGGGAAACGGACGAAATTGAAGAGTCGCATCACGTAGCGGCTCCCACAACCACTGAACAGTTCCGGGACACGCCAGCAGTTTTTATCGACAAGTGTTGGTGACATAGTCGAACCGGATGCCTTGATCCACGAGGAAGCGATCCAGCAAAGCTGCCAGTGGTGGTCGAAGTCTTCACCGTGAAAGCCTAAGCAACGTGTTGGCGAGTCGCTGCATTTCCGTGCTTTCGAAGTATACAAGGCGCTAAGCTCGAGACATAAAGTAACGTGGGAAGGGAAACGGACGAAATTGAAGAGTCGCATCACATAGCTGCTCCCACGCCCACTGAACAGTTCCAGGACATGCCAGCAATTCTTATCGACGACGAGTGTTGATAAAAAAGTCAATCCGGATGCCTTGATCCAAGAGGAAGCTATCTAGCAAGGTTGGCAGTGGTGGTCAAAGTCTTCACCGTGAAAGCTGACGAAACGTGTTGGCTAGTCATTGCATTCCCGTGCTTCCGATGTGTAAAAGGCGCCAAGCTGGAGACATGAAGTAACCTGGGCAACGAATTGAACGAAATTGAAGAGCCGCATCACGTTGCTGCTCCCACACCCACTGAGCAGTTCCGGGACACGCCAGCATATCTTATCGACGACGAGTGTTGATGACATATTTGATCCGGATGCCTTGATCCACGAGGATGTGATCAAGCAGGGTTGCCAGTGGTGGTCAGTCTTCACAGTGAAAGCTGACGAAACGTGTTGGCTAGTCGTTGCATTCCCGTGCTTCCGAAGTGTACAAGGCGCCAAGCTGGAGACATGAAATTACCTGGGCAAAGAAACAGATGATATTGAAGAGCCGCGTCACGTAGCTGCTTCCACGCCCACTGAACAGTTCCGGGACACGCCAGCAGTTCTTATTGACGACGAGTTTTGATGATATAGTCGATCTTGATGCCTTGATTCACGAGGAAGCGATCAGCAGTGTTCTCAGTGGTGGTCAAAGTCCACACAGTGAATGCTGACGAAACGTGTGGCGAGTCGTTGCATTCCCGTGCTTCCGAAATATACAAGGCGCCAAGCTGGAGACATGAAGTAACCTGGGCAAAGAAATGGAAGAAATTGAAGAGCCGCATCACGTAGCTGCTCCGACGCCCACTGAACAGTTCCGGGACACGCCAGCAGTTCTTATCGACGGCGAGTGTTGATGATATAGTCGATCTTGATGCCTTGATTCACGAGGAAGCGATCAGCAGTGTTGTCAGTGGTGGTCAAAGCCTTCACCGTGAAAGCTGACGAAACGGGTTGGCGAGTCGTTGCATTCCCGTGCTTCCGAAATATACAAGGCGCTAAGCTGGAGGCATGAAGTAACCTGGGCAACGAAACGGACGAAATTGAAGAGCCGCATCACGTAGCTGCTCCCACGCCTACTGAACAGTTCCAGGACATTCCAGCAGTTCTTATCGACGACGAGTGTTGATGACAAAGTCGATGCAAATGCCTTGAACCGCGAGGAAGCGATCCAGCAGGGTTGCCAGTGGTGGTCGAAGGCTTCACCGCGAAAGCTGACGAAACGTGTTGGCGAGTCGCTGCATTCCCGTGCTTTCGAAGTATGCAAGGCGCTAAGCTGGAGACGTAAAGTAACCTGGGAAGGGAAACGGACGAAATTGAAGATTCGCATCACGTAGCTGCTCCCATGCCCACTGAACAGTTCCAGGACATGCCAGCAATTCTTATCGACGATGAGTGTTGATGAAAAAGTCGATCCGGATGCCTTGATCCACGAGGAAGCTATCCAGCAAGGTTGGCAGTGGTGGTCAAAGTCTTCACGGTGAAAGCTGACGAAACGTGTTGGCGAGTCATTGCATTCCCGTACTTCCGAAGTATGCAAGGCGCCAAGCTGGAGACATGAAGTAACCTGGGCAAAGAAACGGACGAGATTGAAGAGCCGTATCACGTAGGTGCTTCCACGCACTCTGAACAGTTCCGGGACACGCCCGCAGTTCTTATCGACGACGAGTGTTGATGACATAGTTGATCCGGATGCCTTGATCTACGAGGAAGCGATCCAGCAGGGTTGCCAGGGGTGGTCAAAGTCTTCACCGTGAAAGCTGCCGAAACGTGTTGGCTAGTCGTTGCATTCCCGTGCTGCCGAAGTGTACAAGGCGCCAAGCTGGAGACATGAAATTACCGGGGCAAAGAAACGGACGAAATTGAAGTGCCGCATCACGTAGCTGCTCCGACGCCCACTGAACAGTTCCAGGACACGGCAGCTGTTCTTATCGACGGCGAGTGTTGATGACATAGTCGATCCGGATGCCTGATCCACGAGGAAGCGATCCAGCAGGTTTGCCAGTGGTGGTCAAAGTCTTCACCGTGAAAGCTGAGGAAACGTGTTGGCGAGTTGTTGCATTCCGGTGCTTCCGAAGTATACAAGGCGCTAAGCTGGAGGCAGGAAGTAACCTGGGCAACGAAACGGACGAAATTGAAGAGCCGCATCACGTAGCTGCTCCCACGCCTACTGAACAGTTCCGGGACATTCCAGCAGTTCTTATCGACGACGAGTGTTGATGACAAAGTCGATGCAAATGCCTTGAACCGGGAGGAAACGATCCAGCAGGGTTGCCAGTGGTGGTCGAAGTCTTCACCGTGAAAGCTGACGAAACGTGTTGGCGAGTCGCTGCATTCCCTTGGTTTCCAAGTATACAAGGCGCTCAGCTGGGGACATAAAGTAACCTGGGAAGGAAAACGGACGAAATTGAAGAGTCGCATCACTTAGCTGCTCCCACGCCCACTGAACAGTTCCGGGACACGCCCGCAGTTCTTATCGACGACGAGTGTTGATGACATATTTGATCCGGATGCCTTGATCCACGAGGAAGCGATCAAGCAGGGTTGCCAGTGGTGGTCAAAGTCTTCACAGTGAAAGCTGACGAAACGTGTTGGCTAGTCGTTGCATTCCCGTGCTTCCGAAGTGTACAAGGCGCCAAGCTGAAGACATGAAATTACCTGGGCAAAGAAACGGATGATATTGAAGAGGCGCGTCACGTAGCTGCTTCCACGCCCACTGAACAGTTCCGGGACACGCCAGCAGTTCTTATTGACGACGAGTTTTGGTGATATAGTCGATCTTGATGCCTTGATTCACGAGGAAGCGATCAGCAGTGTTCTCAGTGGTGGTCAAAGTCCACACCGTGAATGCTGACGAAACGTGTTGGCGAGTCGTTGCATTCCCGTGCTGCCGAAGTGTACAAGGCGCCAAGCTGGAGACATGAAATTACCGGGGCAAAGAAACGGACGAAATTGAAGAGCCGCATCACGTAGCTGCTCCGACGCCCACTGAACAGTTCCAGGACACGCCAGCAGTTCTTATCGACGGCGAGTGTTGATGATATAGTCGATCTTGATGCCTTGATTCACGAGGAAGCGATCAGCAGTGTTGTCAGTGGTGGTCAAAGTCCACACCGTGAAAGCTGACGAAACGTGTTGGCGAGTCGTTGCATTCCCGTGCTTCCGAAATATACAAGGCGCCAAGCTGGAGACATGAAGTAACCTGGGCAACGAAACGGACGAAATTGAAGAGCCGCATCACGTAGCTGCTCCCACACCCACTGAGCAGTTCCGGGACACGCCAGCCTATCTTATCGACGAGGAGTGTTGATGACATAGTCGATCCTGATGCCTTGATTCACGAGGAAGCGGTCAGCAGTGTTGTCAGTGGTGGTCAAAGTCTTCACCATGAAAGCTGACGAAACGTGTTGGCGAGTTGTTGCATTCCCGTGCTTCCGAAGTATACAAGGCGCTAAGCTGGAGGCATGAAGTAACCTGGGCAACGAAACGGACGAAATTGAAGAGCCGCATCATGTAGCTGCTCCCACGCCTACTGAACAGTACTGGGACATTCCAGCAGTTCTAATCGACGGCGAATGTTGATGACAAAGTCGATGCAAATGCCTTGAGCCGGGAGGAAACGATCCAGCAGGGTTGCCAGTGGTTGTCGAAGTCTTCACCGTGAAAGCTGAACAAACGTTTTGGCGAGTCGCTGCATTCCCATGCTTTCGAAGTATACAAGGCGCTAAGCTGGGGACATAAACTAACCTGGGAAGGGGAACGGACGAAATTGAAGAGTCGCATCACTTAGCTGCTCCCACGCCCACTGAACAATTCCTGTACACGCCAGCAGTTTTTATCGACGACGAGTGTTGATGACATAGTCGAATCGGATTCTTTGATCCACGAGGAAGCGATCCAGCAAAGTTGCCAGTGGTGGTCGAAGTCTTCACCGTAAAAGCTTAAGCAACGTGTTGGCGAGTTGTTGCATTCCCGTGCTTCCGAAGTATACAAGGCGCTAAGCTGGAGGCTTGAAGTAACCTGGGCAACGAAACGGACGAAATTGAAGAGCTCCATCACGTAGCTGCTCCCACGCCCACTGAACAGTTATGGGACACGCCAGCAATTCTTATCGACGACGAGTGTTGATGAAAAAGTCGATTCGGATGCCTTGATCCACGAGGAAGCGATCCAGCAGGGTTACCAGTGGTGGTCAAAGTCTTCACCGTGAAAGCTGACGAAACGTGTTGGCTAGTCATTGCACTCCCGTGCTTCCGATGTGTAAAAGGCGCCAAGCTGGAGACATGAAGTAACCTGGGCAACGAAACGGACGAAATTGAAGAGCCGCATCACGTAGCTGCTCCCACGTCCACTGAACAGTTCCAGGACATGCCAGCAATTCTTATTGACGACGAGTGTTGATGGAAAAGTCGATCTGGATGCCTTGATCCACGTGGAAGCTATCCAGCAAGGTTGGCAGTGGGGGTCAAAGTCTTCACGGTGAAAGCTGACGAAACGTGTTGGCGAGTTGTTGCATTCCCGTGCTTCCGAAGTATACAAGGCGCTAAGCTGGAGGCATGAAGTAACCTGGGCAACGAAACGGACGAAATTGAAGAGCCGCATCATGTAGCTGCTCCCACGCCTACTGAACAGTACTGGGACATTCCAGCAGTTCTAATCGACGGCGAATGTTGATGACAAAGTCGATGCAAATGCCTTGAGCCGGGAGGAAACGATCCAGCAGGGTTGCCAGTGGTTGTCGAAGTCTTCACCGTGAAAGCTGAACAAACGTTTTGGCGAGTCGCTGCATTCCCATGCTTTCGAAGTATACAAGGCGCTAAGCTGGGGACATAAAGTAACCTGGGAAGGGGAACGGACGAAATTGAAGAGTCGCATCACTTAGCTGCTCCCACGCCCACTGAACAATTCCTGTACACGCCAGCAGTTTTTATCGACGACGAGTGTTGATGACATAGTCGAATCGGATTCTTTGATCCACGAGGAAGCGATCCAGCAAAGTTGCCAGTGGTGGTCGAAGTCTTCACCGTAAAAGCTTAAGCAACGTGTTGGCGAGTTGTTGCATTCCCGTGCTTCCGAAGTATACAAGGCGCTAAGCTGGAGGCTTGAAGTAACCTGGGCAACGAAACGGACGAAATTGAAGAGCTCCATCACGTAGCTGCTCCCACGCCCACTGAACAGTTATGGGACACGCCAGCAATTCTTATCGACGACGAGTGTTGATGAAAAAGTCGATTCGGATGCCTTGATCCACGAGGAAGCGATCCAGCAGGGTTACCAGTGGTGGTCAAAGTCTTCACCGTGAAAGCTGACGAAACGTGTTGGCTAGTCATTGCACTCCCGTGCTTCCGATGTGTAAAAGGCGCCAAGCTGGAGACATGAAGTAACCTGGGCAACGAAACGGACGAAATTGAAGAGCCGCATCACGTAGCTGCTCCCACGTCCACTGAACAGTTCAAGGACACGCCAGCAGTTCTTATCGACGGCGAGTGTTGATGACATAGACGATCCGGATGCCTTGATCCACGAGGAAGCGATTCAGCAGGTTTGCCAGTGGTGGTCAAAGTCTTCACCTTGAAAGCTGACGAAACGTGATGGCGAGTTGTTGCATTCCCGTGCTTCCGAAGTATACAAGGCGCTGAGCTGGAGGCATGAAGTAACCTGGGCAACGAAACGTACGAAATTGAAGGGCCGCATCACGTAGCTGCTCCCACGCCTACTGAACAGTTCCGGGACATTCCAGCAGTTCTTATCGACGACGAGTGTTGATGACAAAGTCGATGCAAATGCCTTGAACCGGGAGGAAACGATCCAGCAGGGTTGCCAGTGGTGGTCGAAGTCTTCACCGTGAAAGCTGAACAAACGTGTTGGCGAGTCGCTGCATTCCCGTGCTTTCGAAGTATACAAGGCGCTAAGCTGGGGACATAAAGTAACCTGGGAAGGGAAACGGACGAAATTGAAGAGTCGCATCACTTAGCTGCTCCTACGCCCACTGAACAGTTCCTGTACACGCCAGCAGTTTTTATCGACGACGAGTGTTGATGACATAGTCGAACCGGATTCTTTGATCCACGAGGAAGCGATCCAGCAAAGTTGCCAGTGGTGGTCAAAGTCTTCACCGTGAAAGCTGACGAAACGTGTTGGCGAGTTGTTGCATTCCGGTGCTTCCGAAGTATACAAGGCGCTAAGCTGGAGGCATGAAGTAACCTGGGCAACGAAACGGACGAAATTGAAGAACCGCATCACGTAGCTGCTCCCACGCCTACTGAACAGTTCCGGGACATTCCAGCAGTTCTTATCGACGACGAGTGTTGATGACAAAGTCGATGCAAATGCCTTGAACCGGGAGGAAACGATCCAGCAGGGTTGCCAGTGGTGGTCGAAGTCTTCACCGTGAAAGCTGACGAAACGTGTTGGCGAGTCGCTGCATTCCCGTGCTTTCGAAGTATACAAGGCGCTAAGCTGGGGACACAAAGTAACGTGGGAAGGGAAACGGACGAAATTGAAGAGTCGCATCACGTAGCGGCTCCCACGACCACTGAACAGTTCCGGGACACGCCAGCAGTTTTTATCGACAAGTGTTGGTGACATAGTCGAACCGGATGCCTTGATCCACGAGGAAGCGATCCAGCAAAGCTGCCAGTGGTGGTCGAAATCTTCACGGTGAAAGCTGACGAAACGTGTTGGCGAGTCATTGCATTCCCGTACTTCCGAAGTATGCAAGGCGCCAAGCTGGAGACATGAAGTAACCTGGGCAAAGAAACGGACGAGATTGAAGAGCCGTATCACGTAGCTGCTCCCACGCCCAGTGAACAGTTCCGGGACACGCCAGCAATTCTTGTCGACGAGGAGTGTTGATGAAAAAGTCGATTCAGATGCCTTGATCCACGACGAAGCAATCCAGCAGGGTTACCAGTGGTTGTCAAAGTCTTCAACGTGAAAGCTGACGAAACGTGTTGGCTAGTCATTGCATTCCCGTGCTTCCGATGTGTAAAAGGCGCCAAGCTGGAGACATGAAGTAACCTGGACAACGAAACGAACGAAATTGAAGAGCCGCATCACGTTGCTGCTCCCACACCCACTGAACAGTTCCGGGACACGCCAGCATATCTTATCGACGACGAGTGTTGATGACATAGTCGATCCTGATACCTACCTTGATTCACGAGGAAGCGGTCAGCAGTGTTGTCAATGGTGGTCAAAGTCTTCACCGTGAAAGCTGACGAAACGTGTTGGATAGTCATTGCATTCCCGTGCTTCCGATGTGTAAAAGGCGCCAAGCTGGAGACATGAAGTAACCGGGGCAAAGAAACAGACACAATTGAAGAGCCGCATCACGTAGCTGCTCCCACGCCCACTGAACAGTTCCAGGACACGCCAGCAGTTCTTATGGACGGCGAGTGTTGATGACATAGTCGATCCGGATGCCTGATCCACGAGGAAGCGATCCAGCAGGTTTGCCAGTGGTGGTCAAAGTCTTCACCGTGAAAGCTGACGAAACGTGTTGGCGAGTTGTTGCATTCCGGTGCTTCCGAAGTATACAAGGCGCTAAGCTGGAGGCATGAAGTAACCTGGGCAACGAAACGGACGAAATTGAAGAGCCGCATCACGTAGCTGCTCCCACGCCTACTGAACAGTTCCGGGACATTCCAGCAGTTCTTATCGACGACGAGTGTTGATGACAAAGTCGATGCAAATGCCTTGAACCGGGAGGAAACGATCCAGCAGGGTTGCCAGTGGTGGTCGAAGTCTTCACCGTGAAAGCTGACGAAACGTGTTGGCGAGGCGCTGCATTCCCTTGCTTTCCAAGTATACAAGGCGCTAAGCTGGGGACATAAAGTAACCTGGGAAGGAAAACGGACGAAATTGAAGAGTCGCATCACTTAGCTGCTCCCACGCCCACTGAACAGTTCCGGGACACGCCCGCAGTTCTTATCGACGACGAGTGTTGATGACATATTTGATCCGGATGCCTTGATCCACGAGGAAGCGATCAAGCAGGGTTACCAGTGGTGGTCAAAGTCTTCACAGTGAAAGCTGACATAACGTGTTGGCTAGTCGTTGCATTCCCGTGCTTCCGAAGTGTACAAGGCGCCAAGCTGGAGACATGAAGTAACCTGAGCAAAGAAACGGACGAAATTGAAGAGCCGCATCACGTAGCTGCTCCGACGCCCACTGAACAGTTCCGGGACACGCCAGCAGTTCTTATCGACGGCGAGTGTTGATGATATAGTCGATCTTGATGCCTTGATTCACGAGGAAGCGATCAGCAGTGTTGTCAGTGGTGGTCAAAGCCTTCACCGTGAAAGCTGACGAAACGGGTTGGCGAGTCGTTGCATTCCCGTGCTTCCGAAATATACAAGGCGCCAAGCTGGAGACATGAAGTAACCTGGGCAAAGAAACGGACGAAATTGAAGAGCCGCATCACGTAGCTGCTCCGACGCCCACTGAACAGTTCCGGGACACGCCAGCAGTTCTTATCGACGGCGAGTGTTGATGATATAGTCGATCTTGATGCCTTGATTCACGAGGAAGCGATCAGCAGTGTTGTCAGTGGTGGTCAAAGCCTTCACCGTGAAAGCTGACGAAACGGGTTGGCGAGTCGTTGCATTCCCGTGCTTCCGAAATATACAAGGCGCTAAGCTGGAGGCATGAAGTAACCTGGGCAACGAAACGGACGAAATTGAAGAGCCGCATCACGTAGCTGCTCCCACGCCTACTGAACAGTTCCGGGACATTCTAGCAGTTCTTA
Source organism: Amblyomma americanum (assembly GCF_052857255.1). Classification (NCBI taxonomy): domain Eukaryota; kingdom Metazoa; phylum Arthropoda; class Arachnida; order Ixodida; family Ixodidae; genus Amblyomma; species Amblyomma americanum. Next base: position 193,796,980 of record NC_135498.1, read on the forward strand.
TCGACGACGAGTGTTGATGACAAAGTCGATGCAAATGCCTTGAACCGCGAGGAAGCGATCCAGCAGGGTTGCCAGTGGTGGTCGAAGGCTTCACCGCGAAAGCTGACGAAACGTGTTGGCGAGTCGCTGCATTCCCGTGCTTTCGAAGTATGCAAGGCGCTAAGCTGGAGAAGTAAAGTAACCTGGGAAGGGAAACGGACGAAATTGAAGATTCGCATCACGTAGCTGCTCCCATGCCCACTGAACAGTTCCAGGACATGCCAGCAATTCTTATCGACGACGAGTGTTGATGAAAAAGTCGATCCGGATGCCTTGATCCACGAGGAAGCTATCCAGCAAGGTTGGCAGTGGTGGTCAAAGTCTTCACGGTGAAAGCTGACGAAACGTGTTGGCGAGTCATTGCATTCCCGTACTTCCGAAGTATGCAAGGCGCCAAGCTGGAGACATGAAGTAACCTGGGCAAAGAAACGGACGAGATTGAAGAGCCGTATCACGTAGGTGCTTCCACGCACTCTGAACAGTTCCGGGACACGCCCGCAGTTCTTATCGACGACGAGTGTTGATGACATAGTTGATCCGGATGCCTTGATCCACAAGGAAGCGATCCAGCAGGGTTGCCAGTGGTGGTCAAAGTCTTCACCGTGAAAGCTGCCGAAACGTGTTTTGCTAGTCGTTGCATTCCCGTGCTGCCGAAGTGTACAAGGCGCCAAGCTGGAGACATGAAATTACCGGGGCAAAGAAACGGACGAAATTGAAGAGCCGCATCACGTAGCTGCTCCGACGCCCACTGAACAGTTCCAGGACACGCCAGCAGTTCTTATCGACGGCGAGTGTTGATGATATAGTCGATCTTGATGCCTTGATTCACGAGGAAGCGATCAGCAGTGTTGTCAGTGGTGGTCAAAGTCCACACCGTGAAAGCTGACGAAACGTGTTGGCGAGTCGTTGCATTCCCGTGCTTCCGAAATATACAAGGCGCCAAGCTGGAGACATGAAGTAACCTGGGCAAAGAAACGGACGAAATTGAAGAGCTGTATCACGTAGCTGCTCCACGCCCACTGAACTGTTCCGGGACTGGCCAGCAATTCTTATCGACGACGAGTGTTGATGAAAAAGTCGATTCGGATGCCTTGATCCACGAGGAAGCGATTCAGCAGGGTTGCCAGTGGTGGTCAAAGTCTTCACCGTGAAAGCTGACGAAACGTGTTGGCTAGTCAATGCATTCCCGTGCTTCCGAAGTGTAAAAGGCGCCAAACTGGAGACATGAAGCAACCTGGGCAACGAAACGGACGAAATTGAAGAGCCGCATCACGTAGCTGCTCCCACACCCACTGAGCAGTTCCGGGACACGCCAGCATATCTTATCGACGAGGAGTGTTGATGACATAGTCGATCCTGATGCCTTGATTCACGAGGAAGTGGTCAGCAGTGTTGTCAGTGGTGGTCAAAGTCTTCACCATGAAAGCTGACGAAACGTGTTGGCGAGTTGTTGCATTCCCGTGCTTCCGAAGTATACAAGGCGCTAAGCTGGAGGCATGAAGTAACCTGGGCAACGAAACGGACGAAATTGAAGAGCCGCATCATGTAGCTGCTCCCACGCCTACTGAACAGTACTGGGACATTCCAGCAGTTCTAATCGACGGCGAATGTTGATGACAAAGTCGATGCAAATGCCTTGAGCCGGGAGGAAACGATCCAGCAGGGTTGCCAGTGGTTGTCGAAGTCTTCACCGTGAAAGCTGAACAAACGTTTTGGCGAGTCGCTGCATTCCCGTGCTTTCGAAGTATACAAGGCGCTAAGCTGGGGACATAAAGTAACCTGGGAAGGGAAACGGACGAAATTGAAGAGTCGCATCACTTAGCTGCTCCCACGCCCACTGAACAGTTCCTGTACACGCCAGCAGTTTTTATCGACGACGAGTGTTGATGACATAGTCGAATCGGATTCTTTGATCCACGAGGAAGCGATCCAGCAAAGTTGCCAGTGGTGGTCGAAGTCTTCACCGTAAAAGCTTAAGCAACGTGTTGGCGAGTTGTTGCATTCCCGTGCTTCCGAAGTATACAAGGCGCTAAGCTGAAGGCTTGAAGTAACCTGGGCAACGAAACGGACGAAATTGAAGAGCTCCATCACGTAGCTGCTCCCACGCCCACTGAACAGTTATGGGACACGCCAGCAATTCTTATCGACGACGAGTGTTGATGAAAAAGTCGATTCGGATGCCTTGATCCACGAGGAAGCGATCCAGCAGGGTTACCAGTGGTGGTTAATGTCTTCACCGTGAAAGCTGACGAAACGTGTTGGCTAGTCATTGCACTCCCGTGCTTCCGATGTGTAAAAGGCGCCAAGCTGGAGACATGAAGTAACCTGGGCAACGAAACGGACGAAATTGAAGAGCCGCATCACGTAGCTGCTCCCACGTCCACTGAACAGTTCAAGGACACGCCAGCAGTTCTTATCGACGGCGAGTGTTGATGACATAGACGATCCGGATGCCTTGAACCGGGAGGAAACGATCCAGCAGGGTTGCCAGTGGTGGTCGAAGTCTTCACCGTGAAAGCTGAACAAACGTGTTGGCAAGTCGCTGCATTCCCGTGCTTTCGAAGTATACAAGGCGCTAAGCTGGGGACATAAAGTAACCTGGGAAGGGAAACGGAGGAAATTGAAGAGTCGCATCACTTAGCTGCTCCTACGCCCACTGAACAGTTCCTGTACACGCCAGCAGTTTTTATCGACGACGAGTGTTGATGACATAGTCGAACCGGATTCTTTGATCCACGAGGAAGCGATCCAGCAAAGTTGCCAGTGGTGGTCGAAGTCTTCACCGTAAAAGCTTAAGCAACGTGTTGGCGAGTCGCTGCATTCCCGTGCTTTCGAAGTATACAAGGCGCTAAGCTGGAGGCATGAAGTAACCTGGGCAACGAAACGGACGAAATTGAAGAGTCGCACCACGTAGCTGCTCCCACGCCCACTGAACAGTTCCGGGACACGCCAGCAGTTCTTAATGACGACGAGTGCTGATGATATAGTCGATCATGATGCGTTGATTCACGAGGAAGCGATCAGCAGTGTTGTCAGGGGTGGTCAAAGTCCACACCGTGAAAGCTGACGAAACGTGTTGGCGAGTCGTTGCATTCCTGTGCTTCCGAAATATACAAGGCGGCAAGCTGGAGACATGAAGTAACCTGGGCAAAGAAACGGACGAAATTGAAGAGCTGTATCACGTAGCTGCTCCCACGCCCACTCAACAGTTCCGGGACAGGCCAGCAATTCTTATCGACGACGAGTGTTGATGAAAATGTCTATTCGGATGCCTTGATCCACGAGGAAGCGATTCAGCAGGGTTGCCAGTGGTGGTCAAAGTCTGCAACGTGAATGCTGACGAATCGTGTTGGCGAGTCGTTGCATTCCCGTGCTTCCGAAGTGTATAAGGCGCCAAGCTGGAGACATGAAGTAACCTGGGCAAAGAAACGGAGGAAATCGAAGAGCCGCATCACGTAGCTGCTCCCACGTCCACTGAACAGTTCCAGGACACGCCAGCAGTTCTTATCGACGGCGAGTGTTGATGACATAGTCGATCCGGATGCCTTGATCCACGAGGAAGCGATCCAGCAGGTTTGCCAGTGGTGGTCAAAGTCTTCACCGTGAAAGCTACCGAAACGTGTTGGCGAGTTGTTGCATTTCCGTGCTACCGAAGTATACACGGCGCTAAGCTGGAGGCATGAAGTAACCTGGGCAACGAAACGGACGAAATTGAATAGCCGCATCACGTAGCTGCTCCCACGCCTACTGAACAGTTCCGGGACATTCCAGCAGTTTTTTTCGACGACGAATGTTGATGACAAAGTCGATGCAAATGCCTTGAACCGGGAGGTAACTATCCAGCAGGGTTGCCAGTGGTAGTCGAAATCTTCACCGTGAAAGCTGACGAAACGTGTTGGCTAGTCGCTGCATTCCCGTGCTTTCGAAGTATACAAGGCGCTAAGCTGGGGACATAAAGTAACCTGGGAAGGGAAACGGACGAAATTGAAGAGTCGCATCACGTAGCGGCTCCCACGACCACAGAACAGTTCCGAGACACGCCAGCAGTTTTTATCGACGACAAGTGTTGATGACATAGTCGAACCGGATGCCTTGATCCACGAGGAAGCGATCCAGCAAAGTTGCCAGTGGTGGTCGAAGTCATTACCGTTTAAGCTTAAGCAACGTGTTGGCGAGTCGCTGCATTCCCGTGCTTTCGAAGTATACAAGGCGCTAAGCTGGAGACATAAAGTCCCCTGGGAAGGGAAACGGACGAAACTGAAGAGTCGCATCACGTAGCTGCTCCCACGCCCACTGAACAGTTCCAGGACATGCCAGCAATTCTTATTGACGACGAGTGTTGATGGAAAAGTCGATCTGGATGCCTTGATCCACGTGGAAGCTATCCAGCAAGGTTGGCAGTGGGGGTCAAAGTCTTCACGGTGAAAGCTGACGAAACGTGTTGGCGAGTCGTTGCATTCCCGTGCTTCCGAAGTATACAAGGCGCTAAGCTGGAGGCATGAAGTAACCTGGGCAACGAAACGGACGAGATTGAAGAGCCGTATCACGTAGCTGCTTCCACGCCCACTGAACAGTTCCGGGACACGCCCGCAGTTCTTATCGACGACGAGTGTTGATGACATAGTTGATCCGGATGCCTTCATCCACGAGGAAGCGATCCAGCAGGGTTGCCAGTGGTGGTCAAAGTCTTCACCGTGAAAGCTGACGAAACGTGTTGGCTAGTCGTTGCATTCCCGTGCTTCCGAAGTGTACAAGGCGCCAAGCTGGAGACATGAAATTACCTGGGCAAAGAAACGGACGAAATTGAACAGTCGCATCACGTAGCTGCTCCCACGCCCACTGAACAGTTCCAGGACACGCCAGCAGTTCTTATTGACGACGAGTGTTGATGACATAGTCGATCCTGATGACTTGATTCACGATGAAGCTATCAGCAGTGTTGTCAGCGGTGGTCAAAGTCTTCACCGTGAAAGCTGACGAAACGGGTTGGCGAGTCATTGCATTCCCGTGCTTCCGAATTATACAAGGCGCTCAGCTGGAGACATAAAGTAACCTGGGAAGGGAAACGAACGAAATTGAAGCGTCGCATCACGTAGCTGCTCCCACGCCCACTGAACAGTTCCAGGACATGCCAGCAATTCTTATCGACGACGAGTGTTGATGAAAAAGTCGATCCGGATGCCTTGATCCACGAGGAAGCCATCCAGCAAGGTTGGCAGTGGTGGTCAAAGTCTTCACGGTGAAAGCTGACGAAACGTGTGGGCGAGTCATTGCATTCCCGTGCTTCCGAATTATACAAGGCGCTAAGCTGGAGGCATGAAGTAACCTGGGCAACGAAACGGACGAAATTGAAGAGCCGCATCACGTAGCTGCTCCCACGCCTACTGAGCAGTTCCGGGACATTCCAGCAGTTCTTATCGACGACGATTGTTCATGACAAAGTCGATGCAAATGCCTTGAACCGGGAGGAAACGACCCAGCAGGGTTGCTAGTGGTGGTCGAAGTCTTCACCGTGAAAGCTGACGAAACGTGTTGGCGAGTCGCTGCATTCCCGTGCTTTCGAAGTATACAAGGCGCTAAGCTGGGGAAACAAAGTAACGTGGGAAGGGAAATGGACGAAATTGAAGAGTCGCATCACGTAGCGGCTCCCACGACCACTGAACAGTTCCGGGACACGCCAGCAGTTTTTATCGACGACAAGTGTTGGTGACATAGTCGAACCGGATGCCTTGATCCACGAGGAAGCGATCCAGCAAAGCTGCCAGTGGTGGTCGAAATCTTCACGGTGAAAGCTGACGAAACGTGTCGGCGAGTCATTGCATTCCCGTACTTCTGAAGTATGCAAGGCGCCAAGCTGGAGACATGAAGTAACCTGGGCAAAGAAACGGACGAGATTGAAGAGCCGTATCACGTAGCTGCTCCCACGCCCACTGAACAGTTCCGGGACACGCCAGCAATTCTTGTCGACGACGAGTGTTGATGAAAAAGTCGATTCGGATGCCTTGATCCACGACGAAGCGATCCAGCAGGGTTACCAGTGGTGGTCAAAGTCTTCACCGTGAAAGCTGACGAAACGTGTTGGCTAGTCATTGCATTCCCGTGCTTCCGATGTGTAAAAGGCGCCAAGCTGGAGACATGAAGTAACCTAGGCAACGAAACGAACGAAATTGAAGAGCCGCATCACGTTGCTGCTCCCACACCCACTGAACAGTTCCGGGACACGCCAGCATATCTTATCGACGACGAGTGTTGATGACATAGTCGATCCTGATACCTACCTTGATTCACGAGGAAGCGGTCAGCAGTGTTGTCAATGGTGGTCAAAGTCTTCACAGTGAAAGCTGACGAAACGTGTTGGCTAGTCATTGCATTCCCGTGCTTCCGATGTGTAAAAGGCGCCAAGCTGGAGACATGAAGTAACCGGGGCAAAGAAACAGACAAAATTGAAGAGCCGCATCACGTAGCTGCTCCCACGCCCACTGAACAGTTCCAGGACACGCCAGCAGTTCTTATCGACGGCGAGTGTTGATGACATAGTCGATCCGGATGCCTGATCCACGAGGAAGCGATCCAGCAGGTTTGCCAGTGGTGGTCAAACTCTTCACCGTGAAAGCTGACGAAACGTGTTGGCTAGTCGTTGCATTCCCGTGCTTCCGAAGTGTACAAGGCGCCAAGCTGGAGACATGAAATTACCTGGGCAAAGAAACGGACGAAATTGAACAGTCGCATCACGTAGCTGCTCCCACGCCCACTGAACAGTTCCAGGACACGCCAGCAATTCTTATCGACGACGAGTGTTGAAGGAAAAGTCGATCCGGATGCCTTGATCCACGAGGAAGCGATCCAGCAAGGTTGGCAGTGGTGGTCAATGTCTTCACGGAGAAAGCTGACGAAACGTGTAGGCGAGTCGTTGCATTCCCGTGCTTCAGAAGTATACAAGGCGCCAAGCTGGAGACACGGAGTAACCTGGGCAAAGAAACGGAGAAAATCGAAGATCCGCATCACGTAGCTGCTCCCACGCCCACTGAACAGTTCCAGGACACGCCAGCAGTTCTTATTGACGACGAGTGTTGATGACATAGTCGATCCTGATGACTTGATTCACGATGAAGCTATCAGCAGTGTTGTCAGCGGTGGTCAAAGTCTTCACCGTGAAAGCTGACGAAACGGGTTGGCGAGTCGTTGCATTTCCGTGCTACCGAAGTATACACGGCGCTAAGCTGGAGGCATGAAGTAACCTGGGCAACAAAACGGACGAAATTGAATAGCCGCATCACTTAGCTGCTCCCACGCCCACTCAACAGTTCCGGGACAGGCCAGCAATTCTTATCGACGACGAGTGTTGATGAAAAAGTCTATTCCGATGCCTTGATCCACGAGGAAGCGATTCAGCAGGGTTGCCAGTGGTGGTCAAAGTCTGCAACGTGAATGCTGACGAATCGTGTTGGCGAGTCGTTGCATTCCCGTGATTCCGAAGTGTATAAGGCGCCAAGCTGGAGACATGAAGTAACCTGGGCAAAGAAACGGAGGAAATCGAAGAGCCGCATCACCTAGCTGCTCCCACGTCCACTGAACAGTTCCAGGACACGCCAGCAGTTCTTATCGACGGCGAGTGTTGATGACATAGTCGATCCGGATGCCTTGATCCACGAGGAAGCGATCCAGCAGGGTTGCCAGTGGTGGTCAAAGTCTTCACCGTGAAAGCTGACGAAACGTGTTGGCTAGTCGTTGCATTCCCGTGCTTCCGAAGTGTACAAGGCGCCAAGCTGGAGACATGAAATTACCTGGGCAAAGAAACGGACGAAATTGAACAGTCGCATCACGTAGCTGCTCCCATGCCCACTGAACAGTTCCAGGACACGCCAGCAATTCTTATCGACGACGAGTGTTGAAGGAAAAGTCGATCCGGATGCCTTGATCCACGAGGAAGCGATCCAGCAAGGTTGGCAGTGGTGGTCAATGTCTTCACGGAGAAAGCTGACGAAACGTGTAGGCGAGTCGTTGCATTCCCGTGCTTCAGAAGTATACAAGGCGCCAAGCTGGAGACACGGAGTAACCTGGGCAAAGAAACGGAGAAAATCGAAGATCCGCATCACGTAGCTGCTCCCACGCCCACTGAACAGTTCCAGGACACGCCAGCAGTTCTTATTGACGACGAGTGTTGATGACATAGTCGATCCTGATGACTTGATTCACGATGAAGCTATCAGCAGTGTTGTCAGCGGTGGTCAAAGTCTTCACCGTGAAAGCTGAAGAAACGGGTTGGCGAGTCGTTGCATTCCTGTGCTTCCGAAATATACAAGGCGCCAAGCAGGAGACATGAAGTAACCTGGGCAAAGAAACGGACGAGATTGAAGAGCCGCATCACGTAGCTGCTCCCACGTCCACTGAACAGTTCCAGGACAGGCCAGCAGTTCTTATCGACGGCGAGTGTTGATGACATAGTCGATCCGGATGCCTTGATCCACGAGGAAGTGATCCAGCAGGGTTGCCAGTGGTGGTCGAAGTCTTCACCGCGAAAGCTGACGAAACGTGATGGCGAGTCGCTGCATTCCCGTGCTTTTGAAATATACAAGGCGCTCAGCTGGAGACATAAAGTAACCTGGGAAGGGAAACGAACGAAATTGAAGAGTCGCATCACGTAGCTGCTCCCACGCCCACTGAACAGTTCCAGGACATGCCAGCACTTCTTATCGACGACGAGTGTTGATGAAAAAGTCGATCCGGATGCCTTGATCCACGAGGAAGCCATCCAGCAAGGTTGGCAGTGGTGGTCAAAGTCTTCACGGTGAAAGCTGACGAAACGTGTGGTCGAGTCATTGCATTCCCGTGCTTCCGAATTATACAAGGCGCTAAGCTGGAGGCATGAAGTAACCTGGGCAACGAAACGGACGAAATTGAAGAGCCGCATCACGTAGCTGCTCCCACGCCTACTGAGCAGTTCCGGGACATTCCAGCAGTTCTTATCGACGACGATTGTTCATGACAAAGTCGATGCAAATGCCTTGAACCGGGAGGAAACGACCCAGCAGGGTTGCTAGTGGTGGTCGAAGTCTTCACCGTGAAAGCTGACGAAACGTGTTGGCGAGTCGCTGCATTCCCGTGCTTTCGAAGTATACAAGGCGCTAAGCTGGGGAAACAAAGTAACGTGGGAAGGGAAATGGACGAAATTGAAGAGTCGCATCACGTAGCGGCTCCCACGACCACTGAACAGTTCCGGGACACGCCAGCAGTTTTTATCGACGACAAGTGTTGGTGACATAGTCGAACCGGATGCCTTGATCCACGAGGAAGCGATCCAGCAAAGCTGCCAGTGGTGGTCGAAATCTTCACGGTGAAAGCTGACGAAACGTGTCGGCGAGTCATTGCATTCCCGTACTTCTGAAGTATGCAAGGCGCCAAGCTGGAGACATGAAGTAACCTGGGCAAAGAAACGGACGAGATTGAAGAGCCGTATCACGTAGCTGCTCCCACGCCCACTGAACAGTTCCGGGACACGCCAGCAATTCTTGTCGACGACGAGTGTTGATGAAAAAGTCGATTCGGATGCCTTGATCCACGACGAAGCGATCCAGCAGGGTTACCAGTGGTGGTCAAAGTCTTCACCGTGAAAGCTGACGAAACGTGTTGGCTAGTCATTGCATTCCCGTGCTTCCGATGTGTAAAAGGCGCCAAGCTGGAGACATGAAGTAACCTAGGCAACGAAACGAACGAAATTGAAGAGCCGCATCACGTTGCTGCTCCCACACCCACTGAACAGTTCCGGGACACGCCAGCATATCTTATCGACGACGAGTGTTGATGACATAGTCGATCCTGATACCTACCTTGATTCACGAGGAAGCGGTCAGCAGTGTTGTCAATGGTGGTCAAAGTCTTCACAGTGAAAGCTGACGAAACGTGTTGGCTAGTCATTGCATTCCCGTGCTTCCGATGTGTAAAAGGCGCCAAGCTGGAGACATGAAGTAACCGGGGCAAAGAAACAGACAAAATTGAAGAGCCGCATCACGTAGCTGCTCCCACGCCCACTGAACAGTTCCAGGACACGCCAGCAGTTCTTATCGACGGCGAGTGTTGATGACATAGTCGATCCGGATGCCTGATCCACGAGGAAGCGATCCAGCAGGTTTGCCAGTGGTGGTCAAACTCTTCACCGTGAAAGCTGACGAAACGTGTTGGCTAGTCGTTGCATTCCCGTGCTTCCGAAGTGTACAAGGCGCCAAGCTGGAGACATGAAATTACCTGGGCAAAGAAACGGACGAAATTGAACAGTCGCATCACGTAGCTGCTCCCACGCCCACTGAACAGTTCCAGGACACGCCAGCAATTCTTATCGACGACGAGTGTTGAAGGAAAAGTCGATCCGGATGCCTTGATCCACGAGGAAGCGATCCAGCAAGGTTGGCAGTGGTGGTCAATGTCTTCACGGAGAAAGCTGACGAAACGTGTAGGCGAGTCGTTGCATTCCCGTGCTTCAGAAGTATACAAGGCGCCAAGCTGGAGACACGGAGTAACCTGGGCAAAGAAACGGAGAAAATCGAAGATCCGCATCACGTAGCTGCTCCCACGCCCACTGAACAGTTCCAGGACACGCCAGCAGTTCTTATTGACGACGAGTGTTGATGACATAGTCGATCCTGATGACTTGATTCACGATGAAGCTATCAGCAGTGTTGTCAGCGGTGGTCAAAGTCTTCACCGTGAAAGCTGACGAAACGGGTTGGCGAGTCGTTGCATTTCCGTGCTACCGAAGTATACACGGCGCTAAGCTGGAGGCATGAAGTAACCTGGGCAACAAAACGGACGAAATTGAATAGCCGCATCACTTAGCTGCTCCCACGCCCACTCAACAGTTCCGGGACAGGCCAGCAATTCTTATCGACGACGAGTGTTGATGAAAAAGTCTATTCCGATGCCTTGATCCACGAGGAAGCGATTCAGCAGGGTTGCCAGTGGTGGTCAAAGTCTGCAACGTGAATGCTGACGAATCGTGTTGGCGAGTCGTTGCATTCCCGTGATTCCGAAGTGTATAAGGCGCCAAGCTGGAGACATGAAGTAACCTGGGCAAAGAAACGGAGGAAATCGAAGAGCCGCATCACCTAGCTGCTCCCACGTCCACTGAACAGTTCCAGGACACGCCAGCAGTTCTTATCGACGGCGAGTGTTGATGACATAGTCGATCCGGATGCCTTGATCCACGAGGAAGCGATCCAGCAGGGTTGCCAGTGGTGGTCAAAGTCTTCACCGTGAAAGCTGACGAAACGTGTTGGCTAGTCGTTGCATTCCCGTGCTTCCGAAGTGTACAAGGCGCCAAGCTGGAGACATGAAATTACCTGGGCAAAGAAACGGACGAAATTGAACAGTCGCATCACGTAGCTGCTCCCATGCCCACTGAACAGTTCCAGGACACGCCAGCAATTCTTATCGACGACGAGTGTTGAAGGAAAAGTCGATCCGGATGCCTTGATCCACGAGGAAGCGATCCAGCAAGGTTGGCAGTGGTGGTCAATGTCTTCACGGAGAAAGCTGACGAAACGTGTAGGCGAGTCGTTGCATTCCCGTGCTTCAGAAGTATACAAGGCGCCAAGCTGGAGACACGGAGTAACCTGGGCAAAGAAACGGAGAAAATCGAAGATCCGCATCACGTAGCTGCTCCCACGCCCACTGAACAGTTCCAGGACACGCCAGCAGTTCTTATTGACGACGAGTGTTGATGACATAGTCGATCCTGATGACTTGATTCACGATGAAGCTATCAGCAGTGTTGTCAGCGGTGGTCAAAGTCTTCACCGTGAAAGCTGAAGAAACGGGTTGGCGAGTCGTTGCATTCCTGTGCTTCCGAAATATACAAGGCGCCAAGCAGGAGACATGAAGTAACCTGGGCAAAGAAACGGACGAGATTGAAGAGCCGCATCACGTAGCTGCTCCCACGTCCACTGAACAGTTCCAGGACAGGCCAGCAGTTCTTATCGACGGCGAGTGTTGATGACATAGTCGATCCGGATGCCTTGATCCACGAGGAAGTGATCCAGCAGGGTTGCCAGTGGTGGTCGAAGTCTTCACCGCGAAAGCTGACGAAACGTGATGGCGAGTCGCTGCATTCCCGTGCTTTTGAAATATACAAGGCGCTCAGCTGGAGACATAAAGTAACCTGGGAAGGGAAACGAACGAAATTGAAGAGTCGCATCACGTAGCTGCTCCCACGCCCACTGAACAGTTCCAGGACATGCCAGCACTTCTTATCGACGACGAGTGTTGATGAAAAAGTCGATCCGGATGCCTTGATCCACGAGGAAGCCATCCAGCAAGGTTGGCAGTGGTGGTCAAAGTCTTCACGGTGAAAGCTGACGAAACGTGTGGTCGAGTCATTGCATTCCCGTGCTTCCGAATTATACAAGGCGCTAAGCTGGAGGCATGAAGTAACCTGGGCAACGAAACGGACGAAATTGAAGAGCCGCATCACGTAGCTGCTCCCACGCCTACTGAGCAGTTCCGGGACATTCCAGCAGTTCTTATCGACGACGATTGTTCATGACAAAGTCGATGCAAATGCCTTGAACCGGGAGGAAACGACCCAGCAGGGTTGCTAGTGGTGGTCGAAGTCTTCACCGTGAAAGCTGACGAAACGTGTTGGCGAGTCGCTGCATTCCCTTGCTTTCCAAGTATACAAGGCGCTCAGCTGGGGACATAAAGTAACCTGGGAAGGAAAACGGACGAAATTGAAGAGTCGCATCACTTAGCTGCTCCCACGCCCACTGAACAGTTCCGGGACACGCCCGCAGTTCTTATCGACGACGAGTGTTGATGACATATTTGATCCGGATGCCTTGATCCACGAGGAAGCGATCAAGCAGGGTTGCCAGTGGTGGCCAAAGTCTTCACAGTGAAAGCTGACGGAACGTGTTGGCTAGTCGTTGCATTCCCGTGCTTCCGAAGTGTACAAGGCGCCAAGCTGGAGACATGAAGTAACCTGAGCAAAGAAACGGACGAAATTGAAGAGCCGCATCACGTAGCTGCTCCGACGCCCACTGAACAGTTCCGGGACACGCCAGCAGTTCTTATCGACGGCGAGTGTTGATGATATAGTCGATCTTGATGCCTTGATTCACGAAGCGATCAGCAGTGTTGTCAGTGGTGGTCAAAGCCTTCACCGTGAAAGCTGACGAAACGGGTTGGCGAGTCGTTGCATTCCCGTGCTTCCGAAATATACAAGGCGCCAAGCTGGAGACATGAAGTAACCTGGGCAAAGAAACGGACGAAATTGAAGAGCCGCCTCACGTAGCTGCTCCCACGTCCACTGAACCGTTCAAGGACACGCCAGCAGTTCTTATCGACGGCGAGTGTTGATGACATAGTCGATCCGGATGCCTTGATCCACGAGGAAGTGATCCAGCAGGTTTGCCAGTGGTGGTCAAAGTCTTCACCGTGAAAGCTGACGAAACGTGTTGGCGAGTTGTTGCATTCCCGTGCTTCCGAAGAATACAAGGCGCTAAGCTGGAGACGTAAAGTAACCTGGGAAGGGAAACGGACGAAATTGAAGATTCGCATCACGTAGCTGCTCCCATGCCCACTGAACAGTTCCAGGACATGCCAGCAATTCTTATCGACGACGAGTGTTGATGAAAAAGTCGATACGGATGCCTTCATCCACGAGGAAGCTATCCAGCAAGGTTGGCAGTGGTGGTCAAAGTCTTCACGGTGAAAGCTGACGAAACGTGTTGGCGAGTCATTGCATTCCCGTACTTCCGAAGTATGCAAGGCGCCAAGCTGGAGACATGAAGTAACCTGGGCAAAGAAACGGACGAGATTGAAGAGCCGTATCACGTAGGTGCTTCCACGCACTCTGAACAGTTCCGGGACACGCCCGCAGTTCTTATCGACGACGAGTGTTGATGACATAGTTGATCCGGATACCTTGATCCACGAGGAAGCGATCCAGCAGGGTTGCCAGTGGTGGTCAAAGTCTTCACCGTGAAAGCTGCCGAAACGTGTTGGCTAGTCGTTGCATTCCCGTGCTGCCGAAGTGTACAAGGCGCCAAGCTGGAGACATGAAATTACTGGGGCAAAGAAACGGACGAAATTGAAGAGCCGCATCACGTAGCTGCTCCGACGCCCACTGAACAGTTCCAGGACACGCCAGCAGTTCTTATCGACGGCGAGTGTTGATGATATAGTCGATCTTGATGCCTTGATTCACGAGGAAGCGATCAGCAGTGTTGTCAGTGGTGGTCAAAGTCCACACCGTGAAAGCTGACGAAACGTGTTGGCGAGTCGTTGCATTCCCGTGCTTCCGAAATATACAAGGCGCCAAGCTGGAGACATGAAGTAACTTGGGCAAAGAAACGGACGAAATTGAAGAGCTGTATCACGTAGCTGCTCCACGCCCACTGAACAGTTCCAGGACACGCCAGCAGTTCTAATCGACGGCGAGTGTTGATGACATAGTCGATCCTAATGCTTTGATTCACGAGGAAGCGGTCAGCAGTGTTGTCAGTGGTGGTCAAAGTCTTCACCATGAAAGCTGACGAAACGTGTTGGCGAGTTGTTGCATTCCCGTGCTTCCGAAGTATACAAGGCGCTAAGCTGGAGGCATGAAGTAACCTGGGCAACGAAACGGACGAAATTGAAGAGCCGCATCATGTAGCTGCTCCCACGCCTACTGAACAGTACTGGGACATTCCAGCAGTTATTATCGACGACGAATGTTGATGACAAAGTCGATGCAAATGCCTTGAGCCGGGAGGAAACGATCCAGCAGGGTTGCCAGTGGTTGTCGAAGTCTTCACCGTGAAAGCTGAACAAACGTTTTGGCGAGTCGCTGCATTCCCGTGCTTTCGAAGTATACAAGGCGCTAAGCTGGGGACATGAAGTAACCTGGGCAACGAAACGGACGAAATTGAAGAGCCGCATCACGTAGCTGCTCCCACGTCCACTGAACAGTTCAAGGACACGCCAGCAGTTCTTATCGACGGCGAGTGTTGATGAAAAAGTCTATTCAGATGCCTTGATCCACGAGGAAGCGATTCAGCAGGGTTGCCAGTGGTGGTCAAAGTCTTCACCGTGAATGCTGACGAATCGTGTTGGCGAGTTGTTGCATTCCAGTGCTTCCGAAGTATACAAGGCGCCGAGCTGGAGACATGAAGTGACCGGGGCAAAGAAACGGACAGAATTGAAGAGCCGCATCACGTAGCTGCTCCCACGCCTACTGAAGAAATCCAGCACACGCCAGCAGTTCTTATCGACGGCGAGTGTTGATGACATAGTCGATCCGGATGCCTTGATCTACGAGGAAGCGATCCAGCAGGTTTGCCAGTGGTGGTCAAAGTCTTCACCGTGAAAGCTGTCGAAACGTGTTGGCTAGTCGTTGCATTCCCGTGCATCCGAAGTGTATAAGGCGCCAAGCTGGAGACATGAAGTAACCTGGGCAAAGAAACGGAGGAAATCGAAGAGCCGCATCACGTAGCTGCTCCCACGTCCACTGAACAGTTCCAGGACACGCCAGCAGTTCTTATCGACGGCGAGTGTTGATGACATAGTCGATCCGGATGCCTTGATCCACGAGGAAGCGATCCAGCAGGTTTGCCAGTGGTGGTCAAAGTCTTCACCGTGAAAGGTGACGAAACGTGTTGGCGAGTTGTTGCATTTCCGTGCTACCGAAGTATACACGGCGCTAAGCTGGAGGCATGAAGTAACCTGGGCAACGAAACGGACGAAATTGAAGAGCCGCATCACGTAGCTGCTCCCACGCCTACTGAACAGTTCCGGGACATTCCAGCAGTTCTTTTCGACGACGAATGTTGATGACAAAGTCGATGCAAATGCCTTGAACCGGGAGGTAACTATCCAGCAGGGTTGCCAGTGGTGGTCGAAATCTTCACCGTGAAAGCTGACGAAACGTGTTGGCTAGTCGCTGCATTCCCGTGCTTTCGAAGTATACAAGGCGCTAAGCTGGGGACATAAAGTAACCTGGGAAGGGAAACGGACGAAATTGAAGAGTCGCATCACGTAGCGGCTCCCACGACCACAGAACAGTTCCGAGACACGCCAGCAGTTTTTATCGACAAGTGTTGATGACATAGTCGAACCGGATGCCTTGATCCACGAGGAAGCGATCCAGCAAAGTTGCCAGTGGTGGCCGATGTCATTACCGTTTAAGCTTAAGCAACGTGTTGGCGAGTCGCTGCATTCCCGTGCTTTCGAAGTATACAAGGCGCTAAGCTGGAGACATAAAGTCCCCTGGGAAGGGAAACGGACGAAACTGAAGAGTCGCATCACGTAGCTGCTCCCACGCCCACTGAACAGTTTCAGGACAAGCCAGCAATTCTTATTGACGACGAGTGTTGATGGAAAAGTCGATCCGGATGCCTTGATCCACGAGGAAGCTATCCAGCAAGGTTGGCAGTGGTGGTCAAAGTCTTCACGGTGAAAGCTGACGAAACGTGTTGGCGAGTCATTGCATTCCCGTACTTCCGAAGTATGCAAGGCGCCAAGCTGGAGACATGAAGTAACCTGGGCAAAGAAACGGACGAGATTGAAGAGCCGTATCACGTAGCTGCTTCCACGCCCACTGAACAGTTCCGGGACACGCCCGCAGTTCTTATCGACGACGAGTGTTGATGACATAGTTGATCCGGATGCCTTCATCCACGAGGAAGCGATCCAGCAGGGTTGCCAGTGGTGGTCAAAGTCTTCACCGTGAAAGCTGACGAAACGTGTTGGCTAGTCGTTGTATTCCCGTGCTTCCGAAGTGTACAAGGCGCCAAGCTGGAGACATGAAATTACCTGGGCAAAGAAACGGACGAAATTGAACAGTCGCATCACGTAGCTGCTCCCACGCCCACTGAACAGTTCCAGGACACGCCAGCAATTCTTATCGACGACGAGTGTTGAAGGAAAAGTCGATCCGGATGCCTTGATCCACGAGGAAGTGCTCCAGCAAGGTTGGCAGTGGTGGTCAATGTCTTCACGGAGAAAGCTGACGAAACGTGTAGGCGAGTCGTTGCATTCCCGTGCTTAAGAAGTATACAAGGCGCCAAGCTGGAGACACGGAGTAACCTGGGCAAAGAAACGGAGGAAATCGAAGATCCGCATCACGTAGCTGCTCCCACGCCCACTGAACAGTTCCAGGACACGCCAGCAGTTCTTATTGACGACGGGTGTTGATGACATAGTCGATCCTGATGACTTGATTCACGATGAAGCTATCAGCAGTGTTGTCAGCGGTGGTCAAAGTCTTCACCGTGAAAGCTGACGAAACGGGTTGGCGAGTCGTTGCATTCCTGTGCTTCCGAAATATACAAGGCGCCAAGCTGGAGACATGAAGTAACCTGGGCAAAGAAACGGACGAGATTGAAGAGCCGCATCACGTAGCTGCTCCCACGTCCACTGAACAGTTCCAGGACAGGCCAGCAGTTCTTATCGACGGCGAGTGTTGATGACATAGTCGATCCGGATGCCTTGATCCACGAGGAAGCGATCCAGCAGGTTTGCCAGTGGTGGTCAAAGTCTTCACCGTGAAAGCTGACGAAACGTGTTGGCGAGTTGTTGCATTTCCGTGCTACCGAAGTATACACGGCGCTAAGCTGGAGGCATGAAGTAACCTGGGCAACGAAACGGACGAAATTGAAGGGCCGCATCACGTAGCTGCTCCCACGCCTACTGAACAGTTCCGGGACATTCCAGCAGTTCTTTTCGACGACGAATGTTGATGACAAAGTCGATGCAAATGCCTTGAACCGGGAGGTAACTATCCAGCAGGGTTGCCAGTGGTGGTCGAAATGTTCACCGTGAAAGCTGACGAAACGTGTTGGCTAGTCGCTGCATTCCCGTGCTTTCGAAGTATACAAGGCGCTAAGCTGGGGACATAAAGTAACCTGGGAAGGGAAACGGACGAAATTGAAGAGTCGCATCACGTAGCGGCTCCCACGACCACAGAACAGTTCCGAGACACGCCAGCAGTTTTTATCGACGACAAGTGTTGATGGCATAGTCGAACCGGATGCCTTGATCCACGAGGAAGCGATCCAGCAAAGTTGCCAGTGGTGGCCGAAGTCATTACCGTTTAAGCTTAAGCAACGTGTTGGCGAGTCGCTGCATTCCCGTGCTTTCGAAGTATACAAGGCGCTAAGCTGGAGACAAAGTCCCCTGGGAAGGGAAACGGACGAAACTGAAGAGTCGCATCACGTAGCTGCTCCCACGCCCACTGAACAGTTCCAGGACATGCCAGCAATTCTTATTGACGACGAGTGTTGATGGAAAAGTCGATCCGGATGCCTTGATCCACGAGGAAGCTATCCAGCAAGGTTGGCAGTGGTGGTCAAAGTCTTCACGGTGAAAGCTGACGAAACGTGTTGGCGAGTCATTGCATTCCCGTACTTCCGAAGTATGCAAGGCGCCAAGCTGGAGACATGAAGTAACCTGGGCAAAGAAACGGACGAGATTGAAGAGCAGTATCACGTAGCTGCTTCCACGCCCACTGAACAGTTCCGGGACACGCCCGCAGTTCTTATCGACGACGAGTGTTGATGACATAGTTGATCCGGATGCCTTCATCCACGAGGAAGCGATCCAGCAGGGTTGCCAGTGGTGGTCAAAGTCTTCACCGTGAAAGCTGACGAAACGTGTTGGCTAGTCGTTGCATTCCCGTGCTTCCGAAGTGTACAAGGCGCCAAGCTGGAGACATGAAATTACCTGGGCAAAGAAACGGACGAAATTGAACAGTCGCATCACGTAGCTGCTCCCACGCCCACTGAACAGTTCCAGGACACGCCAGCAATTCTTATCGACGACGAGTGTTGAAGGAAAATTCGATCCGGATGCCTTGATCCACGAGGAAGCGATCCAGCAAGGTTGGCAGTGGTGGTCAATGTCTTCACGGAGAAAGCTGACGAAACGTGTAGGCGAGTCGTTGCATTCCCGTGCTTCAGAAGTATACAAGGCGCCAAGCTGGAGACACGGAGTAACCTGGGCAAAGAAACGGAGGAAATCGAAGATCCGCATCACGTAGCTGCTCCCACGCCCACTGAACAGTTGCAGGACACGCCAGCAGTTCTTATTGACGACGAGTGTTGATGACATAGTCGATCCTGATGACTTGATTCACGATGAAGCTATCAGCAGTGTTGTCAGCGGTGGTCAAAGTCTTCACCGTGAAAGCTGACGAAACGGGTTGGCGAGTCGTTGCATTCCTGTGCTTCCGAAATATACAAGGCGCCAAGCTGTAGACATGAAGTAACCTGGGCAAAGAAACGGACGAGATTGAAGAGCCGCATCACGTAGCTGCTCCCACGTCCACTGAACAGTTCCAGGACAGGCCAGCAGTTCTTATCGACGGCGAGTGTTGATGACATAGTCGATCCGGATGCCTTGATCCACGAGGAAGTGATCCAGCAGGGTTGCCAGTGGTGGTCGAAGTCTTCACCGCGAAAGCTGACGAAACGTGATGGCGAGTCGCTGCATTCCCGTGCTTTTGAAATATACAAGGAGCTCATCTGGAGACATAAAGTAACCTGGGAAGGGAAACGGACGAAATTGAAGAGTCGCATCATGTAGCGGCTCCCACGACCACTGAACAGTTCCGGGACACGCCAGCAGTTTTTATAGACGACAAGTGTTGATGACATAGTCGAACCGGATGCCTTGATCCACGAGAAAGCGATCCAGCAAAGTTGCCAGTGGTGGTCGAAGTCTTCAGCGTGAAAGCTTAAGCAACGTGTTGGCGGGTCGCTGCATTCCTGTGCTTTCGAAGTATACAAAGCGCTAAGCTGGAGACATAAAGTAACCTGGGAAGGGAAACGAACGAAATTGAAGAGTCGCATCACGTAGCTGCTCCCACGCCCACTGAACAGTTCCAGGACATGCCAGCAATTCTTATTGACGACGAGTGTTGATGAAAAAGTCGATCCGGATGCCTTGATCCACGAGGAAGCCATCCAGCAAGGTTGGCAGTGGTGGTCAAAGTCTTCACGGTGAAAGCTGACGAAACGTGTGGGCGAGTCATTGCATTCCCGTGCTTCCGAATTATACAAGGCGCTAAGCTGGAGGCATGAAGTAACGTGGGCAACAAAACGGACGAAATTGAAGAGCCGCATCACGTAGCTGCTCCCACGCCTACTGAGCAGTTCCGGGACATTCCAGCAGTTCTTATCGACGACGATTGTTCATGACAAAGTCGATGCAAATGCCTTGAACCGGGAGGAAACGACCCAGCAGGGTTACCAGTGGTGGTCAAAGTCTTCACCGTGAAAGCTGACGAAACGTGTTGGCTAGTCATTGCATTCCCGTGCTTCCGATGTGTAAAAGGCGCCAAGCTGGAGACATGAAGTAACCTGGGCAACGAAACGAACGAAATTGAAGAGCCGCATCACGTTGCTGCTCCCACACCCACTGAACAGTTCCGGGACACGCCAGCATATCTTATCGACGACGAGTGTTGATGACATAGTCGATCCTGATACCTACCTTGATTCACGAGGAAGCGGTCAGCAGTGTTGTCAATGGTGGTCAAAGTCTTCACCGTGAAAGCTGACGAAACGTGTTGGCTAGTCATTGCATTCCCGTGCTTCCCATGTGTAAAAGGCGCCAAGCTGGAGACATGAAGTAACCGGGGCAAAGAAACAGACAAAATTGAAGAGCCGCATCACGTAGCTGCTCCCACGCCCACTGAACAGTTCCAGGACACGCCAGCAGTTCTTATCGACGACGAGTGTTGATGACAAAGTCGATGCAAATGCCTTGAACCGGGAGGAAACGATCCAGCAGGGTTGCCAGTGGTGGTCGAAGTCTTCACCGTGAAAGCTGACGAAACGTGTTGGCGAGTCGCTGCATTCCCTTGCTTTCCAAGTATACAAGGCGCTCAGCTGGGGACATAAAGTAACCTGGGAAGGAAAGCGGACGAAATTGAAGAGTCGCATCACTTAGCTGCTCCCACGCCCACTGAACAGTTCAAGGACACGCCAGCAGTTCTTATCGACGGCGAGTGTTGATGACATAGTCGATCCGGATGCCTTGATCCACGAGGAAGTGATCCAGCAGGTTTGCCAGTGGTGGTCAAAGTCTTCACCGTGAAAGCTGACGAAACGTGTTGGCGAGTTGTTGCATTCCCGTGCTTCCGAAGAATACAAGGCGCTAAGCTGGAGGCATGAAGTAACCTGGGCAACGAAACGGACGAAATTGAAGAGCCGCATCACGTTGCTGCTCCCACGCCTACTGAACAGTTCCGGGACATTCCAGCAGTTCTTATCGACGACGAGTGTTGATGACAAAGTTGATGCAAATGCCTTGAACCGCGAGGAAGCGATCCAGCAGGGTTGCCAGTGGTGGTCGAAGGCTTCACCGCGAAAGCTGACGAAACGTGTTGGCGAGTAGCTGCATTCCCGTGCTTTCGAAGTATGCAAGGCGCTAAGCTGGAGACGTAAAGTAACCTGGGAAGGGAAACGGACGAAATTGAAGATTCGCATCACGTAGCTGCTCCCATGCCCACTGAACAGTTCCAGGACATGCCAGCAATTCTTATCGACGACGAGTGTTGATGAAAAAGTCGATCCGGATGCCTTGATCCACGAGGAAGCTATCCAGCAAGGTTGGCAGTGGTGGTCAAAGTCTTCACGGTGAAAGCTGACGAAACGTGTTGGCGAGTCATTGCATTCCCGTACTTCCGAAGTATGCAAGGCGCCAAGCTGGAGACATGAAGTAACCTGGGCAAAGAAACGGACGAGATTGAAGAGCCGTATCACGTAGGTGCTTCCACGCACTCTGAACAGTTCCGGGACACGCCCGCAGTTCTTATCGACGACGAGTGTTGATGACATAGTTGATCCGGATACCTTGATCCACGAGGAAGCGATCCAGCAGGGTTGCCAGTGGTGGTCAAAGTCTTCACCGTGAAAGCTGCCGAAACGTGTTGGCTAGTCGTTGCATTCCCGTGCTGCCGAAGTGTACAAGGCGCCAAGCTGGAGACATGAAATTACCGGGGCAAAGAAACGGACGAAATTGAAGAGCCGCATCACGTAGCTGCTCCGACGCCCACTGAACAGTTCCAGGACACGCCAGCATATCTTATCGACAACGAGTGTTGATGACATAGTCGATCCTGATGCCTTGATTCACGCGGAAGCGGTCAGCAGTGTTGTCAGTGGTGGTCAAAGTCTTCACCATGAAAGCTGACGAAACGTGTTGGCGAGTTGTTGCATTCCCTTGCTTCCGAAGTATTCAAGGCGCCAAGATGGAGACATGAAGTAACCTGGGCAAAAAACGGACAAAATTGAAGAGCCGCATCACGTAGCTGCTCCCACGCCCACTGAACAGTTCCAGGACACGCCAGCAGTTCTAATCGACGGCGAGTGTTGATGACATAGTCGATCCTGATGCCTTGATCCACGAGGAAGCGATCCAGCAGGTTTGTTAGTGGTGGTCAAAGTCTTCACCGTGAAAGCTGACGAAACGTGTTGGCGAGTTGTTGCATTCCCGTGCTTCCGAAGTATACAAGGCGCTAA
Source organism: Amblyomma americanum (assembly GCF_052857255.1). Classification (NCBI taxonomy): domain Eukaryota; kingdom Metazoa; phylum Arthropoda; class Arachnida; order Ixodida; family Ixodidae; genus Amblyomma; species Amblyomma americanum. The sequence goes on from NC_135498.1 coordinate 193,819,512, forward strand.
GCTGGAGGCATGAAGTAACCTGGGCAACGAAACGGACGAAATTGAAGATCCGCATCACGTAGCTGCTCCCACGCCTACTGAGCAGTTCCGGCACATTGCAGCATTTCTTATCGACGACGAGTGTTGATGACAAAGTCGATGCAAATGCCTTGAACCGGGAGGAAACGATCCAGCAGGGTTGCCAGTGGTGGTCGAAGTCTTCTCCGTGAAAGCTGACGAAACGTGTTGGGGAGTCGCTGCATTCCCGTGCTTTCGAAGAATATACATGGCGCTAAGCTGGAGGCATGAAGTAACCTGGGCAACGAAACGGACGAAATTGAAGAGCTCCATCACGTAGCTGCTCCCACGCCCACTGAACTGTTCCGGGACACGCCAGCAATTCTTATCGACGAAGAGTGTTGATGAAAAAGTCGATTCGGATGCCTTGATCCACGAGGAAGCGATCCAGCAGGGTTGCCAGTGGTGGTCAAAGTCTTCACCGTGAAAGCTGACGAAACGTGTTGGCTAGTCATTGCATTCCCGTGCTTCCGAAGTGTAAAAGGCGCCAAGCTGGAGACAGGAAGTAACCTGAGTAAAGAAACGGACGAAATTGAAGAGCCGCATCACGTAGCTGCTCCCAGGTCCACTGAACAGTTTCAGGACACGCCAGCAGTTCTGATCGACGGCGAGCGTTGATGACATAGTCGATCCTGATGCCTTGATCCACGAGGAAGCGATCCAGCAGGTTTGCCAGTGGTGGTCAAAGTCTTCACCGTGAAAGCTGACGAAACGTGTTGGCGAGTTGTAGCATTCCCGTGCTTCCGAAGTATACAAGGCGCTAAGCTGGAGGCATGAAGTAACCTGGGCAACGAAACGGACGAAATTGAAGAGCCGCATCACGTAGCTGCTCCCACGCCTACTGAACAGTTCCGGGACATTCCAGCAGTTCTTATCGACGACGAGTGTTAATGACAAAGTCGATGCAAATGCCTTGAACCGGGAGGAAACGATCCAGCAGGTTTGCCAGTGGTGGTCGAAGTCTTCACCGTGAAAGCTGACGAAACGTGTTGGCGAGTCGCTGCATTCCCGTGCTTTCGAAGTATACAAGGCGCTAAGCTGCGGACATAAAGTAACCTGGGAAGGGAAACGGACGAAATTGAATAGTCGCATCACTTAGCTGCTCCCACACCCACTGAACAGTTCCGGGACACGCCAGCAGTTTTCATCGACGACGAGTGTTGATGAAAAAGACAATCCGGATGCCTTGATCCACGAGGAAGCGATCCAGCAAAGTTGCCAGTGCTGGTCGAAGTCTTCACCGTGAAAGCTTAAGCAACGTGTTGGCGAGTCGCTGCATTCCCGTGCTTTCGATGTATACAAGGCGCTAAGCTGAAGACATAAAGTAACCTGGGAAGAGAAACGGATGAAATTGAAGAGCCGCATCACGTAGCTGCTCCGACGCCCACTGAACAGTTCCAGGACCCGCCAGCAGTTCTTAACGACGGCGAGTGTTGATGATATAGTCGATCTTGATGCCTTTATTCACGAGGAAGCGATCAGCAGTGTTGTCAGTTGTGGTCAATGTCCACACCGTGAAAGCTGACGAAACGTGTTGGCGAGTCGTTGCATTCCCGTGCTTCCGAAAAATACAAGGCGCCAAGCTGGAGACATGAAGTAACCTGGGCAAAGAAACGGACGAAATTGAAGAGTATATCACGTAGCTGCTCCCACGCCCACTGAACAGTTCCGGGACAGGCCAGCAATTCTTATCGACGACGAGTGTTGATGAAAAAGTCGATTCGGATGCCTTGATCCACGACGAAGCGATCCAGCAGGGTTACCAGTGGTGGTCAAAGTCTTCACCGTGAAAGCTGACGAAACGTGTTGGCTAGTCATTGCATTCCCGTGCTTCCGATGTGTAAAAGGCGCCAAGCTGGAGACATGAAGTAACCTGGGCAACGAAACGAACGAAATTGAAGAGCCGCATCACGTAGCTGCTCCCACACCCACTGAACAGTTCCGGGACACGTCAGCATATCTTATCGACGACGAGTGTTGATGACATAGTCGATCCGGATGCCTTCATCCACGAGGAAGCGATGCAGCAGGTTTGTTAGTGGTGGTCAAAGTCTTTACCGTGAAAGCTGACTAAACGTGTTGGCGAGTTGTTGCATTCCCGTGCTTCCGAATTATACAAGGCGCTAAGCTGGAGGCATGAAGTAACCTGGGCAACGAAACGGACGAAATTGAAGAGCATCATCACGTAGCTGCTCCCACGCCTACTGAGCAGTTCCGGGACATTCCAGCAGTTCTTATCGACGACGAGTGTTCATGACAAATTCGATGCAAATGCCTTGAACCGGGAGGAAACGACCCAGCAGGGTTGCTAGTGGTGGTCGAAGTCTTCACCGTGAAAGCTGACGAAACGTGTTGGCGAGTCGCTGCATTCCCGTGCTTTCGAAGTATACAAGGCGCTAAGCTCGAGACATAAAGTAACGTGGGAAGGGAAACGGACGAAATTGAAGCGTCGCATCACATAGCTGCTCCCACGCCCACTGAACAGTTCCAGGACATGCCAACAATTCTTATCGACGACGAGTGTTGATAAAAAAGTCGATTCGGATGCCTTGATCCACGACGAAGCGATCCAGCAGGGTTACCAGTGGTGGTCAAAGTCTTCACCGTGAAAGCTGACGAAACGTGTTGGCTAGTCATTGCATTCCCGTGCTTCCGATGTGTAAAAGGCGCCAAGCTGGAGACATGAAGTAACCTGGGCAACGAAACGAACGAAATTGAAGAGCCGCATCACGTAGCTGCTCCCACACCCACTGAACAGTTCCGGGACACGTCAGCATATCTTATCGACGACGAGTGTTGATGACATAGTCGATCCTGATACCTTGATTCACGAGGAAGCGGTCAGCAGTGTTGTCAATGGTGGTCAAAGTCTTCACCGTGAAAGCGGACGAAACGTGTTGGCGAGTCGTTGCATTCCAAGGCTTCCGAAGTATACATGGTGCCAAGCTGGAGACATGAAGTAACCTGGGCAAAGAAACAGACAAAATTGAAGAGCCGCATCACGTTGCTGCTCCCACGCCCACTGAACAGTTCCAGGACACGCCAGCAGTTCTTATCGACGGCGAGAGTTGATGACATAGTCGATCCGGATGCCTGATCCACGAGGAAGCGATCCAGCAGGTTTGCCAGTGGTGGTCAAAGTCTTCACCGTGAAAGCTGACGAAACGTGTTGGCGAGTCGCTGCATTCCCGTGCTTTCGAAGTATACAAGGCGCTCAGCTGGGGACATAAAGTAACCTGGGAAGGAAAACGGACGAAATTGAAGAGTCGCATCAATTAGCTGCTTCCACGCCCACTGAACAGTTCCCTGACACGTCAGCAGTTTTTATCGACGACGAGTGTTGATGTCATAGTTGAACCGGACGCCTTGATCCACGAGGAAGCGATCCAGCAAAGTTGCCAGTGCTGGTCGAAGTCTTCACCGTGAAAGCTTAAGCAACGTGTTGGCGAGTCGCTGCATTCCCGTGCTTTTGAAGTATACAAGGCGCTAAGCTGAAGACATAAAGTAATCTGGGAAGGGAAACGGATGAAATTGAAGAGTCGCATCACGTGGCTGCTCCCACGCCCACTGAACAGTTCCAGGAAATGCCAGCAATTCTTATCGACGACGAGTGTTGATGACATAGTCGAACCGGATTCTTTGATCCACGAGGAAGCGATCCAGCAAAGTTGCCAGTGGTGGTCGAAGCCTTCACCGTAAAAGCTTAAGCAACGTGTTGGCGAGTCGCTGCATTCCCGTGCTTTCGACGTATACAAGGCGCTAAGCTGGAGGCATGAAGTAACCTGGGCAACGAAACGGACGAAATTGAAGAGTCGCATCACGTAGCTGCTCCCACGCCCACTGAACAGTTCCGGGACACGCCAGCAGTTCTTAATGACGACGAGTGCTGATGATATAGTCGATCATGATGCCTTGATTCACGAGGAAGCGATCAGCAGTGTTGTCAATGGTGGTCAAAGTCCACACCGTGAAAGCTGACGAAACGTGTTGGCGAGTCGTTGCATTCCTGTGCTTCCGAAATATACAAGGCGCCAAGCTGGAGACATGAAGTAACCTGGGCAAAGAAACGGACGAAATTGAAGAGCTGTATCACGTAGCTGCTCCCACGCCCACTCAACAGTTCCGGGACAGGCCAGCAATTCGTATCGACGACGAGTGTTGATGAAAAAGTTTATTCGGATGCCTTGATCCACGAGGAAGCGATTCAGCAGGGTGGCCAGTGGTGGTCAAAGCCTTCACCGTGAATGCTGACGAATTGTGTTGGCGAGTCTTTGCATTCCCGTGCTTCCGAAGTATACAAGGCGCCGAGCTGGAGACATGAAGTGACCTGGGCAAAGAAACGGACAGAATTGAAGAGCCGCATCACGTAGCTGCTCCCACGCCTACTGAAGAAATCCAGCACACGCCAGCAGTTCTTATCGACGGCGAGTGTTGATGATATAGTCGATCCGGATGCCTTGATCTACGAGGAAGCGATCCAGCAGGTTTGCCAGTGGTGGTCAAAGTCTTCACCGTGAAAGCTGTCGAAACGTGTTGGCTAGTCGTTGCATTCCCGTGCTTCCGAAGTGTATAAGGCGCCAAGCTGGAGACATGAAGTAACCTGGGAAAAGAAACGGAGGAAATCGAAGAGCCGCATCACGTAGCTGCTCCCACGTCCACTGAACAGTTCCAGGACACGCCAGCAGTTCTTATCGACGGCCAGTGTTGATGACATAGTCGATCCGGATGCCTTGATCCACGAGGAAGCGATCCAGCAGGTTTGCCAGTGGTGGTCAAAGTCTTCACCGTGAAAGGTGACGAAACGTGTTGGCGAGTTGTTGCATTTCCGTGCTACCGAAGTATACAAGGCGCTAAGCTGGAGGCATGAAGTAACCTGGGCAACGAAACGGACGAAATTGAAGAGCCGCATCACGTAGCTGCTCCCACGCCTACTGAACAGTTCCGGGACATTCCAGCAGTTCTTTTCGACGACGAATGTTGATGACAAAGTCGATGCAAATGCCTTGAACCGGGAGGTAACTATCCAGCAGGGTTGCCAGTGGTGGTCGAAATCTTCACCGTGAAAGCTGACGAAACGTGTTGGCTAGTCGCTGCATTCCCGTGCTATCGAAGTATACAAGGCGCTAAGCTGGGGACATAAAGTAACCTGGGAAGGGAAAGGGACGAAATAGAAGAGTCGCATCACGTAGCGGCTCCCACGACCACAGAACAGTTCCGAGACACGCCAGCAGTTTTTATCGACGACAAATGTTGATGACATAGTCGAACCGGATGCCTTGATCCACGAGGAAGCTATCAAGCAAGGTTGGCAGTGGTGGTCAAAGTCTTCACGGTGAAAGCTGACGAAACGTGTTGGCGAGTCGTTGCATTCCCGTACTTCCGAAGTATGCAAGGCGCCAAGCTGGCGACATGAAGTAACCTGGGCAAAGAAACGGAGGAAATCGAAGAGCCGCATCACGTAGCTGCTCCCACGTCCACTGAACAGTTCCAGGACACGCCAGCAGTTCTTATCGACGGCGAGTGTTGATGAAATAGTCGATCCGGATGCCTTGATCCACGAGGAAGCGATCCAGCAGGTTTGCCAGTGGTGGTCAGTCTTCACCGTGAAAGCTGACGAAACGTGTTGGCTTGTCGTTGCATTCCCGTGCTTCCGAAGTGTACAAGGCGCCAAGCTGGAGACATGAAATTACCTGGGCAAAGAAACGGACGAAATTGAACAGTCGCATCACGTAGCTGCTCCCACGCCCACTGAACAGTTCCAGGACACGCCAGCAATTCTTATCGACGACGAGTGTTGAAGGAAAAGTCGATCCGGATGCCTTGATCCACGAGGAAGCGATCCAGCAAGGTTGGCAGTGGTGGTCAATGTCTTCACCGTGAAAGCTTTCGAAACGTGTTGGCGAGTTGTTGCATTTCCGTGCTACCGAAGTATACAAGGCGCTAAGCTGGAGGCATGAAGTAACCTGGGCAACGAAACGGACGAAATTGAAGAGCCGCATCACGTAGCTGCTCCCACGCCTACTGAACAGTTCCGGCACATTCCAGCAGTTCTTATCGACGACGAGTGTTGATGACAAAGTCGATGCCAATGCCTTGAACCGGGAGGTAACAATCCAGCAGGGTTGCCAGTGGTGGTTGAAGTCTTCACCGTGAAAGCTGACGAAACGTGTTGGCTAGTCGCTGCATTCCCGTGCTTCCGAAGTGTAAAAGGAGCCAAGCTGGAGACAGGAAGTAACCTGAGCAAAGAAACGGACGAAATTGAAGAGCCGCATCACGTAGCTGCTCCCAGGTCCACTGAACAGTTCCAGAACACGCCAGCAGTTCTGATCGACGGCGAGCGTTGATGACATAGTCGATCCTGATGCCTTGATCTACGAGGAAGCGATCCAGCAGGGTTGCCAGTGGTGGTCAAATTCTTCACCGTGAAAGCTGACGAAACGTGTTGGCTAGTCGTTGCATTCCCGTGCTTCCGAATTGTACAAGGCGCCAAGCTGGAGACATGAAATTACCTGGGCAAAGACACGGACGAAATTGAACAGTCGCATCACGTAGCTGCTCCCACGCCCACTGAACAGTTCCAGGACACGCCAGCAATTCTTATCGACGACGAGTGTTGAAGGAAAAGTCGATCCGGATGCCTTGATCCACGAGGAAGCGATCCAGCAAGGTTGGCAGTGGTGGTCAATGTCTTCACGGAAAAAGCTGACGAAACGTGTTGGCGAGTCGTTGCATTCCCGTGCTTCAGAAGTGTTCAAGGCGCCAAGCTGGAGACACGGAGTAACCTGTTTAAAGAAACGGAGGAAATTGAAGAGCCGCATCACGTAGCTGCTCCCACGCCCACTGAACAGTTCCAGGACACGCCAGCAGTCCTTATTGACGACGAGTGTTGATGACATAGTCGATCCTGATGCCTTGATTCACGATGAAGCGATCAGCAGTGTTGTCAGTGGTGGTCAAAGTCTTCACCGTGAAAGCTGACGAAACGGGTTGGCGAGTCGTTGCATTCCCGTGCTTCCGAAATATACAAGGCGCCAAGCTGGAGACACGGAGTAACCTGGGCAAAGAAACGGAGGAAATCGAAGATCCGCATCACGTAGCTGCTCCCACGCCCACTGAACAGTTCCAGGACACGCCAGCAGTTCTTATTTACGACGAGTGTTGATGACATAGTCGATCCTGATTCCTTGATTCACGATGAAGCGATCAGCAGTGTTGTCAGTGGTGGTCAAATCTTCACCGTGAAAGCTGACCAAACGGGTTGGCGAGTCGTTGCATTCCTGTGCTTCCGAAATATACAAGGCGCCAAGCTGGAGACATGAAGTAACCTGGGCAAAGAAACGGACGAGATTGAAGAGCCGCATCACGTAGCTGCTCCCACGCCTACTGAACAGTTCCGGGACATTCCAGCAGTTCTTATCGACGAGGAGTGTTGATGACAAAGTCGATGCAAATGCCTTGAACCGGGAGGTAACGATCCAGCAGTGTTGGCAGTGGTGGTCGAAGTCTTCACCGTGAAAGCTGAGGAAACGTGTTGGCGAGTCGCTGCATTCCCGTGCTTTCGAAGTATACCAGGCGCTAAGCTGGGGACCTAAAGTAACCTGGGAAGGGAAACGGACGAAATCACGTAGCGGCTCCCACGACCACAGAACAGTTCTGAGACACGCCAGCAGTTTTTATCGACGACAAGTGTTGATGACATAGTCGAACCGGATGCCTTGATCCACAAGGAAGCGATCCAGCAAAGTTGCCAGTGGTGGTCGAAGTCATTTCCGTGAAAGCTTAAGCAACATGTTGGCGAGTCGCTGCATTCCCGTGCTTTCGAAGTATACAAGGCGCTAAGCTGGAGACATAAAGTAACCTGGGAAGGGAAACGGACGAAATTGAAGAGTCGCATCACGTAGCTGCTCCCACGCCCACTGAACAGTTCCATGACATGCCAGCAATTCTTATTGACGAGGAGTGTTGATGAAAAAGTCGATCCGGATGCCTTGATCCACGAGGAAGCTATCCAGCAAGGTTGGCAGTGGTGGTCAAAGTCTTCACGGTGAAAGCTGACGAAACGTGTTGGCGAGTCATTGCATTCCCGTACTTCCGAAGAATGCAAGGCGCCAAGCTGGAGACATGAAGTAACCTGGGCAAAGAAACGGACGAGATTGAAGAGCCGTATCACGTAGCTGCTTCCACGCCCACTGAACAGTTCCGGGACACGCCCGCAGTTCTTATCGACGACGAGTGTTGATGACATAGTTGATCCGGATGCCTTCATCCACGAGGAAGCGATCCAGCAGGGTTGCCAGTGGTGGTCAAAGTCTTCACCGTGAAAGCTGACGAAACGTGTTGGCTAGTCGTTGCATTCCCGTGCTTCCGAAGTGTAAAAGGCGCCAAACTAGAGACATGAAGTAACCTGGGCAACGAAACGGACGAGATTGAAGAGCCGCATCACGTAGCTGCTCCCACGTCCACTGAACAGTTCCGGGACACGCCAGCAGTTCTTATCGACGGCGAGTGTTGATGACATAGTCGATCCAGATGCCTTGATCCACGAGGAAGCGATCCAGCAGGTTTGCCAGTGGTGGTCAAAGTCTTCACCGTGAAAGCTTTCGAAACGTGTTGGCGAGTTGTTGCATTTCCGTGCTACCGAAGTATACAAGGCGCTAAGCTGGAGGCATGAAGTAACCTGGGCAACGAAACGGACGAGATTAAAGAGCCGCATCACGTAGCTGCTCCCACGTCCACTGAACAGTTCCGGGACACGCCAGCAGTTCTTATCGACGGCGAGTGTTGATGACATAGTCGATCCAGATGCCTTGATCCACGAGGAAGCGATCCAGCAGGTTTGCCAGTGGTGGTCAAAGTCTTCACCGTGAAAGCTTTCGAAACGTGTTGGCGAGTTGTTGCATTTCCGTGCTACCGAAGTATACAAGGCGCTAAGCTGGAGGCATGAAGTAACCTGGGCAACGAAACGGACGAAATTGAAGAGCCGCATCACGTAGCTGCTCCCACGCCTACTGAACAGTTCCGGGACATTCCAGCAGTTCTTATCGACGACGAGTGTTGATGACAAAGTCGATGCCAATGCCTTGAACCGGGAGGTAACAATCCAGCAGGGTTGCCAGTAGTGGTTGAAGTCTTCACCGTGAAAGCTGACGAAACGTGTTGGCTAGTCGCTGCATTCCCGTGCTTCCGAAGTGTAAAAGGAGCCAAGCTGGAGACAGGAAGTAACCTGAGCAAAGAAACGGACGAAATTGAAGAGCCGCATCGCGTAGCTGCTCCCAGGTCCACTGAACAGTTCCAGAACACGCCAGCAGTTCTGATCGACGGCGAGCGTTGATGACATAGTCGATCCTGATGCCTTGATCTACGAGGAAGCGATCCAGCAGGGTTGCCAGTGGTGGTCAAAGTCTTCACCGTGAAAGCTGACGAAACGTGTTGGCTAGTCGTTGCATTCCCGTGCTTCCGAATTGTACAAGGCGCCAAGCTGGAGACATGAAATTACCTGGGCAAAGACACGGACGAAATTGAACAGTCGCATCACGTAGCTGCTCCCACGCCCACTGAACAGTTCCAGGACACGCCAGCAATTCTTATCGACGACGAGTGTTGAAGGAAAAGTCGATCCGGATGCCTTGATCCACGAGGAAGCGATCCAGCAAGGTTGGCAGTGGTGGTCAATGTCTTCACGGAAAAAGCTGACGAAACGTGTTGGCGAGTCATTGCATTCCCGTGCTTCAGAAGTGTTCAAGGCGCCAAGCTGGAGACACGGAGTAACCTGGGTAAAGAAACGGAGGAAATTGAAGAGCCGCATCACGTAGCTGCTCCCACGCCCACTGAACAGTTCCAGGACACGCCAGCAGTTCTTATTGACGACGAGTGTTGATGACATAGTCGATCCTGATGCCTTGATTCACGATGAAGCGATCAGCAGTGTTGTCAGTGGTGGTCAAAGTCTTCACCGTGAAAGCTGACGAAACGGGTTGGCGAGTCGTTGCATTCCCGTGCTTCCGAAATATACAAGGCGCCAAGCTGGAGACACGGAGTAACCTGGGCAAAGAAACGGAGGAAATCGAAGATCCGCATCACGTAGCTGCTCCCACGCCCACTGAACAATTCCAGGACACGCCAGCAGTTCTTATTGACGACGAGTGTTGATGACATAGTCGATCCTGATTCCTTGATTCACGATGAAGCGATCAGCAGTGTTGTCAGTGGTGGTCAAATCTTCACCGTGAAAGCTGACGAAACGGGTTGGCGAGTCGTTGCATTCCTGTGCTTCCGAAATATACAAGGCGCCAAGCTGGAGACATGAAGTAACCTGGGCAAAGAAACGGACAAAATTGAAGAGCCGCATCACGTAGCTGCTCCCAGGTCCACTGAACAGTTCCAGAACTCGCCAGCAGTTCTGATCGACGGCGAGCGTTGATGACATAGTCGATCCTGATGCCTTGATCTACGAGGAAGCGATCCAGCAGGGTTGCCAGTGGTGGTCAAAGTCTTCACCGTGAAAGCTGACGAAACGTGTTGGCTAGTCGTTGCATTCCCGTGCTTCCGAATTGTACAAGGCGCCAAGCTGGAGACATGAAATTACCTGGGCAAAGACACGGACGAAATTGAACAGTCGCATCACGTAGCTGCTCCCACGCCCACTGAACAGTTCCAGGACACGCCAGCAATTCTTATCGACGACGAGTGTTGAAGGAAAAGTCGATCCGGATGCCTTGATCCACGAGGAAGCGATCCAGCAAGGTTGGCAGTGGTGGTCAATGTCTTCACGGAAAAAGCTGACGAAACGTGTTGGCGAGTCGTTGCATTCCCGTGCTTCAGAAGTGTTCAAGGCGCCAAGCTGGAGACACGGAGTAACCTGGGTAAAGAAACGGAGGAAATCGAAGGTCCGCATCACGTAGCTGCTCCCACGCCCACTGAACAGTTCCAGGACACGCCAGCAGTTCTTATTGACGACGAGTGTTGATGACATAGTCGATCCTGATGCCTTGATTCACGATGAAGCGATCAGCAGTGTTGTCAGTGGTGGTCAAAGTCTTCACCGTGAAAGCTGACGAAACGGGTTGGCGAGTCGTTGCATTCCCGTGCTTCCGAAATATACAAGGCGCCAAGCTGGAGACACGGAGTAACCTGGGCAAAGAAACGGAGGAAATCGAAGATCCGCATCTCGTAGCTGCTCCCACGCCCACTGAACAGTTCCAGGACACGCCAGCAGTTCTTATTGACGACGAGTGTTGATGACATAGTCGATCTTGATTCCTTGATTCACGATGAAGCGATCAGCAGTGTTGTCAGTGGTGGTCAAATCTTCACCGTGAAAGCTGACGAAACGGGTTGGCGAGTCGTTGCATTCCTGTGCTTCCGAAATATACAAGGCGCCAAGCTGGAGACATGAAGTAACCTGGGCAAAGAAACGGACGAGATTGAAGAGCCGCATCACGTAGCTGCTCCCACGCCTACTGAACAGTTCCGGGACATTCCAGCAGTTCTTATCGACGAGGAGTGTTGATGACAAAGTCGATGCAAATGCCTTGAACCGGGAGGTAACGATCCAGCAGGGTTGCCAGTGGTGGTCGAAGTCTTCACCGTGAAAGCTGACGAAACGTGTTGGCTAGTCGCTGCATTCCCGTGCTTTCGAAGTATACAAGGCGCTAAGCTGGGGACCTAAAGTAACCTGGGAAGGGAAACGGACGAAATCACGTAGCGGCTCCCACGACCACAGAACAGTTCCGAGACACGCCAGCAGTTTTTATCGACGACAAGTGTTGATGACATAGTCGAACCGGATGCCTTGATCCACGAGGAAGCGATCCAGCAAAGTTGCCAGTGGTGGTCGAAGTCATTTCCATGAAAGCTTAAGCAACATGTTGGCGAGTCGCTGCATTCCCGTGCTTTCGAAGTATACAAGGCGCTAAGCTGGAGACATAAATTAACCTGGGAAGGGAAACGGACGAAATTGAAGAGTCGCATCACGTAGCTGCTCCCACGCCCACTGAACAGTTCCATGACATGCCAGCAATTCTTATTGACGAGGAGTGTTGATGAAAAAGTCGATCCGGATGCCTTGATCCACGAGGAAGAATCCAGCAAGGTTGGCAGTGGTGGTCAAAGTCTTCACGGTGAAAGCTGACGAAACGTGTTGGCGAGTCATTGCATTCCCGTACTTCCGAAGAATGCAAGGCGCCAAGCTGGAGACATGAAGTAACCTGGGCAAAGAAACGGACGAGATTGAAGAGCCGTATCACGTAGCTGCTTCCACGCCCACTGAACAGTTCCGGGACACGCCCGCAGTTCTTATCGACGACGAGTGTTGATGACATAGTTGATCCGGATGCCTTCATCCACGAGGAAGTGATCCAGCAGGGTTGCCAGTGGTGGTCAAAGTCTTCACCGTGAAAGCTGACGAAACGTGTTGGCTAGTCGTTGCATTCCCGTGCTTCCGAAGTGTACAAGGCGCCAAGCTGGAGACATGAAATTACCGGTGCAAAGAAACGAACGAAATTGAAGAGCCGCATCACGTAGCTGCTCCCACGCCTACTGAGCAGTTCCGGGACATTGTAGCAGTTCTTATCGACGACGAGTGTTGATGACAAAGTCGATGCAAATGCCTTGAACCGGGAGGAAACGATCCAGCAGGGTTGCCAGTGGTGGTCGAAGTCTTCACCGTGAAAGCTGACGAAACGTGTTGGGGAGTCGCTGCATTCCCGTGCTTTCGAAGTATACAAGGCGCTAAGCTGGAGGCATGAAGTAACCTGGGCAACGAAACGGACGAAATTGAAGAGCTCCATCACGTACTTGCTCCCACGCCCACTGAACAGTTCCGGGACACGCCAGCAATTCTTATCGACGACGAGTGTTGATGGAAAAGTCGATTCGGATGCCTTGATCCACGAGGAAGCGATCCAGCAGGGTTGCCAGTGGTGGTCAAAGTCTTCACCGTGAAAGCTGACGAAACGTGTTGGCTAGTCATTGCATTCCCGTGCTTCCGAAGTGTAAAAGGCGCCAAGCTGGAGACAGGAAGTAACCTGAGCAAAGAAACGGACGAAATTGAAGAGCCGCATCACGTAGCTGCTCCCACGCCCACTCAACAGTTCCGGGACAGGCCAGCAATTCTTATCGACGACGAGCGTTGATGAAAAAGTCTATTCGGATGCCTTGATCCACGAGGAAGCGATTCAGCAGGGTTGCCAGTGGTGGTCAAAGTCTTCACCGTGAATGCTGACGAATCGTGTTGGCGAGTCGTTGCATTCCCGTGCTTCCTAAGTATACAAGGCGCCGAGCTGGAGACATGAAGTGACCTGGGCAAAGAAACGGACAGAATTGAAGAGCCGCATCACGTAGCTGCTCCCACGCCTACTGAAGAAATCCAGCACACGCCAGCAGTTCTTATCGACGGCGAGTGTTGATGACATAGTCGATCCGGATGCCTTGATCTACGAGGAAGCGATCCAGGAGGTTTGCCAGTGGTGGTCAAAGTCTTCACCGTGAAAGCTGTCGAAACGTGTTGGCTAGTCGTTGCATTCCCGTGCTTCCGAAGTGTATAAGGCGCCAAGCTGGAGACATGAAGTAACCTGGGCAAAGAAACGGAGGAAATCGAAGAGCCGCATCACGTAGCTGCTCCCACGTCGACTGAACAGTTCCAGGACACGCCAGCAGTTCTTATTGACGGCGAGTGTTGATGACATAGTCGATCCGGATGCCTTGATCCACGAGGAAGCGATCCAGCAGGTTTGCCAGTGGTGGTTAAAGTCTTCACCGTGAAAGCTGACGAAACGTGTTGGCGAGTTGTTGCATTTCCGTGCTACCGAAGTATACACGGCGCTAAGCTGGAGGCATGAAGTAACCTGGGCAACGAAGCGGACGAAATTGAAGAGCCGCATCACGTAGCTGCTCCCACGCCTACTGAACAGTTCCGGGACATTCCAGCAGTTCTTTTCGACGACGAATGTTGATGACAAAGTCGATGCAAATGTCTTGAACCGGGAGGTAACTATCCAGCAGGGTTGCCAGTGGTGGTCGAAATCTTCACCGTGAAAGCTGACGAAACGTGTTGGCTAGTCGTTGCATTCCCGTGCTTTCGAAGTATACAAGGCGCTAAGCTGGAGACATGAAATTACCTGGGCAAAGAAACGGACGAAATTGAACAGTCGCATCTCGTAGCTGCTCCCACGCCCACTGAACAGTTCCAGGACACGCCAGCAATTCTTATCGACGACGAGTGTTGAAGGAAAAGTCGATCCGGATGCCTTGATCCACGAGGAAGCGATCCAGCAAGGTTGGCAGTGGTGGTCAATTTCTTCACGGAGAAAGCTGACGAAACGTGTTGGCGAGTCGTTGCATTCCCGTGCTTCAGAAGTGTACAAGGCGCCAAGCTGGAGACATGGAGTAACCTGGGCAAAGAAACGGAGGAAATCGAAGATCCGCATCACGTAGCTGCTCCCACGCCCACTGAACAGTTCCAGGACACGCCAGCAGTTCTTATTGACGACGAGTGTTGATGACATAGTCGATCCTGATGCCTTGATCCACGAGGAAGCGATTCAGCAGGGTTGCCAGTGGTGGTCAAAGTCTTCACCGTGAAAGCTGACGAAACGTGTTGGCTAGTCATTGCATTCCCGTGCTTCCGAAGTGTAAAAGGCGCCAAACTGGAGACATGAAGTAACCTGGGCAACGAAACGGACGAGATTGAAGAGCCGCATCACGTAGCTGCTAACACGTCCACTGAACAGTTCCAGGACATGCCAGCAGTTCTTATCGACGGCGAGTGTTGATGACATAGTCGATCCGGATGCCTTGATCCAAGAGGAAGTGATCCAGCAGGGTTGCCAGTGGTGGTGGAAGTCTTCACCGCGAAAGCTGACGAAACGTGTTGGCGAGTCGCTGCATTCCCGTGCTTTCGAAATATACAAGGCGCTCAGCTGGAGACATGAAATTACCTGGGCAAAGAAACGGACGATATTGAAGAGCCGCGTCACGTAGCTGCTCCCACGCCCACTGAACAGTTCCGGGACACGCCAGCAGTTCTTATTGACGACGAGTGTTGATGATATAGTCGGTCTTGATGTCTTGATTCACGAGGAAGCGATCAGCAGTGTTCTCAGTGGTGGTCAAAGTCCACACCGTGAATGCTGACGAAACGTGTTGGCGAGTCGTTGCACTCCCGTGCTTCCGAAATATACAAGGCGCCAAGCTGGAGACATGAAGTAACCTGGGCAAAGAAACGGACGAAATTGAAGAGCCGCATCACGTAGCTGCTCCGACGCCTACTGAACAGTTCCGGGACATTCCAGCAGTTCTTTTCGACGACGAATGTTGATGACAAAGTCGATGCAAATGTCTTGAACCGGGAGGTAACTATCCAGCAGGGTTGCCAGTGGTGGTCGAAATCTTCACCGTGAAAGCTGACGAAACGTGTTGGCTAGTCGCTGCATTCCCTTGCTTTCGAAATATACAAGGCGCTAAGCTGGGGACATAAAGTAACCTGGGAAGGGAAACGGACGAAATTGAAGGGTCGCATCCCGTAGCGGCTCCCATGCCCACTGAACAGTTCCAGGACATGCCAGCAATTCTTATCGACGACGAGTGTTGATGAAAAAGTCGATCCGGATGCCTTGATCCACGAGGAAGCTATCCAGCAAGGTTGGCAGTGGTGGACGAAGTCTTCACGGTGAAAGCTGACGAAACGTGTTGGCGAGTCATTGCATTCCCGTACTTCCGAAGTATGCAAGGCGCCAAGCTGGAGACATGAAGTAACCTGGGCAAAGAAACGGACGAGATTGAAGAGCCGTATCACGTAGGTGCTTCCACGCCCGCTGAACAGTTCCGGGACACGCCCGCAGTTCTTATCGACGACGAGTGTTGATGACATAGTTGATCCGGATGCCTTGATCCACGAGGAAGCGATCCAGCAGGGTTGCCAGTGGTGGTCAAAGTCTTCACCGTGAAAGCTGCCGAAACGTGTTGGCTAGTCGTTGCATTCCCGTGCTGCCGAAGTGTACAAGGCGCCAAGCTGGAGACATGAAATTACCGGGCAAAGAAACGGACGAAATTGAAGAGCCGCGTCACGTAGCTGCTCCCACGCCTACTGAACAGTTCCGGGACACGCCAGCAGTTCTTATTGACGACGAGTGTTGATGACATAGTCGATCCTGATGCCTTGATTCACGAGGAAGCGGTCAGCAGTGTTGTCAGTGGTGGTCAAAGTCTTCACCATGAAAGCTGACGAAACGTGTTGGCGAGTCGTTGCATTCCCATGCTTCCGAAGTATTCAAGGCGCCAAGATGGAGACATGAAGTAACCTGGGCAAAAAACGGACAAAATTGAAGAGCCGCATCACGTAGCTGCTCCCACGCCCACTGAACAGTTCCGGGTCACGGCAGCAATTCTTATCGACGACGAGTGTTGATGAAAAAGTCGATTCGGATGCCTTGATCCAGGAGGAAGCGATCCAGCAGGGTTGCCAGTGGTGGTCAAAGTCTTCACCGTGAAAGCTGACGAAACGTGTTGGCTAGTCATTGCATTCCCGTGCTTCCGAAGTGTAAAAGGCGCCAAGCTGGAGACAGGAAGTAACCTGAGCAAAGGAACGGACTAAATTGAAGAGCCGCATCACGTAGCTGCTCCCAGGTCCACTGAACAGTTCCAGAACACGCCAGCAGTTCTGATCGACGGCGAGCGTTGATGACATAGTCGATCCGGATGCCTTGATCCACGAGGAAGCGATCCAACAGGTTTGCCAGTGGTGGTCAAAGTCTTCACCGTGAAAGCTGACGAAACGTGTTGTCGAGTTGTAGCATTCCCGTGCTTCCGAAGTATACAAGGCGCTAAGCTGGAGGCATGAAGTAACCTGGGCAACGAAAGGGACGAAATTGAAGAGCCGCATCACGTAGCTGCTCCCACGCCTACTGAGCAGTTCCGGGACATTGCAGCAGTTCTTATCGACGACGAGCGTTGATGACAAAGTCGATGCAAATGCCTTGAACCGGGAGGAAACGATCCAGCAGGGTTGCCAGTGGTGGTCGAAGTCCACCGTGAAAGCTGACGAAACGTGTTGGGGAGTCGCTGCATTCCCGTGCTTTCAAAGTATACAAGGCGCTAAGCTGGAGGCATGAAGTAACCTGGGCAACGAAACGGACGAAATTGAAGAGCTCCATCACGTAGCTGCTCCCACGCCCACTGAACAGTTCCGGGACACGCCAGCAGTTCTTATTGACGACGAGTGTTGATGATATAGTCGATCTTGATGTCTTGATTCACGAGGAAGCGATCAGCAGTGTTCTCAGTGGTGGTCAAAGTCCACACCGTGAATGCTGACGAAACGTGTTGGCGAGTCGTTGCACTCCCGTGCTTCCGAAATATACAAGGCGCCAAGCTGGAGACATGAAGTAACCTGGGCAAAGAAACGGACGAAATTGAAGAGCCGCATCACGTAGCTGCTCCGACGCCTACTGAACAGTTCCGGGACATTCCAGCAGTTCTTTTCGACGACGAATGTTGATGACAAAGTCGATGCAAATGTCTTGAACCGGGAGGTAACTATCCAGCAGGGTTGCCAGTGGTGGTCGAAATCTTCACCGTGAAAGCTGACGAAACGTGTTGGCTAGTCGCTGCATTCCCTTGCTTTCGAAGTATACAAGGCGCTAAGCTGGGGACATAAAGTAACCTGGGAAGGGAAACGGACGAAATTGAAGGGTCGCATCACGTAGCGGCTCCCATGCCCACTGAACAGTTCCAGGACATGCCAGCAATTCTTATCGACGACGAGTGTTGATGAAAAAGTCGATCCGGATGCCTTGATCCACGAGGAAGCTATCCAGCAAGGTTGGCAGTGGTGGTCGAAGTCTTCACGGTGAAAGCTGACGAAACGTGTTGGCGAGTCATTGCATTCCCGTACTTCCGAAGTATGCAAGGCGCCAAGCTGGAGACATGAAGTAACCTGGGCAAAGAAACGGACGAGATTGAAGAGCCGTATCACGTAGGTGCTTCCAGGCCCGCTGAACAGTTCCGGGACACGCCCGCAGTTCTTATCGACGACGAGTGTTGATGATATAGTTGATCCGGATGCCTTGATCCACGAGGAAGCGATCCAGCAGGGTTGCCAGTGGTGGTCAAAGTCTTCACCGTGAAAGCTGCCGAAACGTGTTGGCTAGTCGTTGCATTCCCGTGCTGCCGAAGTGTACAAGGCGCCAAGCTGGAGACATGAAATTACCGGGCAAAGAAACGGACGAAATTGAAGAGCCGCGTCACGTAGCTGCTCCCACGCCTACTGAACAGTTCCGGGACACGCCAGCAGTTCTTATTGACGACGAGTGTTGATGACATAGTCGATCCTGATGCCTTGATTCACGAGGAAGCGGTCAGCAGTGTTGTCAGTGGTGGTCAAAGTCTTCACCATGAAAGCTGACGAAACGTGTTGGCGAGTCGTTGCATTCCCATGCTTCCGAAGTATTCAAGGCGCCAAGATGGAGACATGAAGTAACCTGGGCAAAAAACGGACACAATTGAAGAGCCGCATCACGTAGCTGCTCCCACGCCCACTGAACAGTTCCGGGTCACGGCAGCAATTCTTATCGACGACGAGTGTTGATGGAAAAGTCGTTTCGGATGCCTTGATCCACGAGGAAGCGAACCAGCAGGGTTGCCAGTGGTGGTCAAAGTCTTCACCGTGAAAGCTGACGAAACGTGTTGGCTAGTCATTGCATTCCCGTGCTTCCGAAGTGTAAAAGGCGCCAAGCTGGAGACAGGAAGTAACCTGAGCAAAGAAACGGACGAAATTGAAGAGCCGCATCACGTAGCTGCTCCCAGGTCCACTGAACAGTTCCAGGACACGAAAGCAGTTCTGATCGACGGCGAGTGTTGATGACATAGTCGATCCGGATGCCTTGATCTACGAGGAAGCGATCCAGCAGGTTTGCCAGTGGTGGTCAAAGTCTTCACCGTGAAAGCTGACGAAACGTGTTGGCGAGTTGTAGCATTCCCGTGCTTCCGAAGAATACAAGGCGCTAAGCTGCGGACATAAAGTAACCTGGGAAGGGAAACGGACGAAATTGAAGAGTCGCAACACTTAGCTGCTCCCACGCCCACTGAACAGTTCCGGGACACGCCAGCAGTTTTCATCGACGACAAGTGTTGATGAAAAAGACTATCCGGATGCCTTGATCCACGAGGAAGCGATCCAGCAAAGTTGCCAGTGCTGGTCGAAGTCTTCACCGTGAAAGCTTAAGCAACGTGTTGGCGAGTCGCTGCATTCCCGTGCTTTCGAAGTATACCAGGCGATAAGCTGAAGACATAAAGTAACTTGGGAAGAGAAACGGATGAAATTGAAGAGTCGCATCACGCAGCTGCTCCCACGCCCACTGAACAGTTCAAGGACATGCCAGCAATTCTTATCGACGACGAGTGTTGATGAAAAAGACGATCCGGATGCCTTGATCCACGAGGAAGCTATCCAGCAAGGTTGGCAGTGGTGGTCAAAGTCTTCACGGTGAAAGCTGATGAAACGTGTTGGCGAGTCATTGAATTCCCGTACTTCCGAAGAATGCAATACGCCAAGCTGGAGACATGAAATTACCGGGGCAAAGAAACGGACGAAATTGAAGAGCCGCGTCACGTAGCTGCTTCCACGCCCACTGAACAGTTCCGGGACACGCCCGCAGTTCTTATCGACGACGAGTGTTGATGACATAGTTGATCCGGATGCTTTGATCCACGAGGAAGCAATTCAGCAGGGTTGCCAGTGGTGGTCAAAGTCTTCACCGTGAAAGCTGACGAAATGTGTTGGCTAGTCGTTGCATTCCCGTGCTTCCGAAGTGTACAATGCGCCAAGCTGGAGACATGAAATTACCGGGGCAAAGAAACGGACGAAATTGAAGAGCCGCATCACGTAGCTGCTCCGACACCCACTGAACAGTTCCAGGACACGGCAGCAGTTCTTAACGACGGCGGGTGTTGATGATATAGTCGATCTTGATGCCTTGATTCACGAGGAAGCGATCAGCAGTGTTATCAGTGGTGGTCAAAGTCCACACCGTGAATGCTGACGAAACGTGTTGGCGAGTCGTTGCACTCCCGTGCTTCCGAAATATACAAGGCGCCAAGCTGGAGACATGAAGTAACCTGGGCAAAGAAACGGACGAAATTGAAGAGCCGCATCACGTAGCTGCTCCGACGCCCACTGAACAGTTCAAGGACACGCCAGCAGTTCTTATCGACGACGAGTGTTGATGACATAATCGATCCGGATGCCTTGATCCACGAGGAAGTGATCCAGCAGGTTTGCCAGTGGTGGTCAAAGTCTTCACCGTGAAAGCTGACGAAACGTGTTGGCGAGTTGTTGCATTCCCGTGCTTCCGAAGAATACAAGGCGCTAAGCTGGAGGCATGAAGTAACCTGGGCAACGAAACGGACGAAATTGAAGAGTCGCATCACGCAGCTGCTCCCACGCCCACTGAACAGTTCCAGAACATGCCAGCAATTCTTATCGACGACGAGTGTTGATGAAAAAGACGATCCGGATGCCTTGATCCACGAGGAAGCTATCCAGCAAGGTTGGCAGTAGTGGTCAAAGTCTTCACGGTGAAAGCTGACGAAACGTGTTGGCGAGTCATTGAATTCCCGTACTTCCGAAGAATGCAATACGCCAAGCTGGAGACATGAAATTACCGGGGAAAAGAAACGGTCGAAATTGAAGAGCCGCGTCACGTAGCTGCTTCCACGCCCACTGAACAGTTCCGGGACACGCCCGCAGTTCTTATCGACGACGAGTGTTGATGACATAGTTGATCCGGATGCTTTGATCCACGAGGAAGCAATTCAGCAGGGTTGCCAGTGGTGGTCAAAGTCTTCACCGTGAAAGCTGACGAAATGTGTTGGCTAGTCGTTGCATTCCCGTGCTTCCGAAGTGTACAATGCGCCAAGCTGGAGACATGAAATTACCGGGGCAAAGAAACGGACGAAATTGAAGAGCCGCATCACGTAGCTGCTCCGACACCCACTGAACAGTTCCAGGACACGGCAGCAGTTCTTAACGACGGCGGGTGTTGATGATATAGTCGATCTTGATGCCTTGATTCACGAGGAAGCGATCAGCAGTGTTATCAGTGGTGGTCAAAGTCCACACCGTGAATGCTGACGAAACGTGTTGGCGAGTCGTTGCACTCCCGTGCTTCCGAAATATACAAGGCGCCAAGCTGGAGACATGAAGTAACCTGGGCAAAGAAACGGACGAAATTGAAGAGCCGCATCACGTAGCTGCTCCGACGCCCACTGAACAGTTCAAGGACACGCCAGCAGTTCTTATCGACGACGAGTGTTGATGACATAATCGATCCGGATGCCTTGATCCACGAGGAAGTGATCCAGCAGGTTTGCCAGTGGTGGTCAAAGTCTTCACCGTGAAAGCTGACGAAACGTGTTGGCGAGTTGTTGCATTCCCGTGCTTCCGAAGAATACAAGGCGCTAAGCTGGAGGCATGAAGTAACCTGGGCAACGAAACGGACGAAATTGAAGAGTCGCATCACGCAGCTGCTCCCACGCCCACTGAACAGTTCCAGAACATGCCAGCAATTCTTATCGACGACGAGTGTTGATGAAAAAGACGATCCGGATGCCTTGATCCACGAGGAAGCTATCCAGCAAGGTTGGCAGTAGTGGTCAAAGTCTTCACGGTGAAAGCTGACGAAACGTGTTGGCGAGTCATTGAATTCCCGTACTTCCGAAGAATGCAATACGCCAAGCTGGAGACATGAAATTACCGGGGAAAAGAAACGGTCGAAATTGAAGAGCCGCGTCACGTAGCTGCTTCCACGCCCACTGAACAGTTCCGGGACACGCCCGCAGTTCTTATCGACGACGAGTGTTGATGACATAGTTGATCCGGATGCTTTGATCCACGAGGAAGCAATTCAGCAGGGTTGCCAGTGGTGGTCAAAGTCTTCACCGTGAAAGCTGACGAAATGTGTTGGCTAGTCGTTGCATTCCCGTGCTTCCGAAGTGTACAATGCGCCAAGCTGGAGACATGAAATTACCGGGGCAAAGAAACGGACGAAATTGAAGAGCCGCATCACGTAGCTGCTCCGACACCCACTGAACAGTTCCAGGACACGGCAGCAGTTCTTAACGACGGCGGGTGTTGATGATATAGTCGATCTTGATGCCTTGATTCACGAGGAAGCGATCAGCAGTGTTGTCAGTGGTGGTCAAAGTCCACACCGTGAATGCTGACGAAACGTGTTGGCGAGTCGTTGCACTCCCGTGCTTCCGAAATATACAAGGCACCAAGCTGGAGACATGAAGTAACCTGGGCAAAGAAACGGACGAGATTGAAGAGCCGTATCACGTAGGTGCTTCCACGCCCGCTGAACAGTTCCGGGACACGCCCGCAGTTCTTATCGACGACGAGTGTTGATGACATAGTTGATCCGGATGCCTTGATCCACGAGGAAGCGATCGAGCAGGGTTGCCAGTGGTGGTCGAAGTCTTCACCGTGAAAGCTGCCGAAACGTGTTGGCTAGTCGTTGCATTCCCGTGCTGCCGAAGTGTACAAGGCGCCAAACTGGAGACATGAAATTACCGGGGCAAAGAAACGGACGAAATTGAAGAGCCGCATCACGTAGCTGCTCCCACGACTACTGAGCAGTTCCGGGACATTGCAGGAGTTCTTATCGACGACGAGTGTTGATGACAAAGTCGATGCAAATGCCTTGAACCGGGAGGAAACGATCCAGCAGGGTTGCCAGTGGTGGTCGAAGTCTTCACCGTGAAAGCTGACGAAACGTGTTGGGGAGTCGCTGCATTCCCGTGCTTTGGAAGTATACAAGGCGCTAAGCTGGAGGCATGAAGTAACCTGGGCAACGAAACGGACGAAATTGAAGAGCTCCATCACGTAGCTGCTCCCACGCCCACTGAACAGTTCCGGGTCACGGCAGCAATTCTTATCGACGACGAGTGTTGATGGAAAAGTCGATTCGGATGCCTTGATCCACGTGGAAGCGAACCAGCAGGGTTGCCAGTGGTGGTCAAAGTCTTCACCGTGAAAGCTGACGAAACGTGTTGGCTGGTCATTGCATTCCCGTGCTTCCGAAGTGTAAAAGGCGCCAAGCTGGAGACAGGAAGTAACCTGAGCAAAGAAACGGACGAAATTGAAGAGCCGCATCACGTAGCTGCTCCCAGGTCCACTGAACAGTTCCAGGACGCGAAAGCAGTTCTGATCGACGGCGAGTGTTGATGACATAGTCGATCCGGATGCCTTGATCTACGAGGAAGCGATCCAGCAGGTTTGCCAGTGGTGGTCAAAGTCTTCACCGTGAAAGCTGACGAAACGTGTTGGCGAGTTGTAGCATTCCCGTGCTTCCGAAGAATACAAGGCGCTAAGCTGCGGACATAAAGTAACCTGGGAAGGGAAACGGACGAAATTGAAGAGTCGCAACACTTAGCTGCTCCCACGCCCACTGAACAGTTCCGGGACACGCCAGCAGTTTTCATCGACGACAAGTGTTGATGAAAAAGACTATCCGGATGCCTTGATCCACGAGGAAGCGATCCAGCAAAGTTGCCAGTGCTGGTTGAAGTCTTCACCGTGAAAGCTTAAGCAACGTGTTGGCGAGTCGCTGCATTCCCGTGCTTTCGAAGTATACCAGGCGCTAAGCTGAAGACATAAAGTAACTTGGGAAGAGAAACGGATGAAATTGAAGAGTCGCATCACGCAGCTGCTCCCACGCCCACTGAACAGTTCCAGGACATGCCAGCAATTCTTATCGACGACGAGTGTTGATGAAAAAGACGATCCGGATGCCTTGATCCACGAGGAAGCTATCCAGCAAGGTTGGCAGTGGTGGTCAAAGTCTTCACGGTGAAAGCTGATGAAACGTGTTGGCGAGTCATTGAATTCCCGTACTTCCGAAGAATGCAATACGCCAAGCTGGAGACATGAAATTACCGGGGCAAAGAAACGGACGAAATTGAAGAGCCGCGTCACGTAGCTGCTTCCACGCCCACTGAACAGTTCCGGGACACGCCCGCAGTTCTTATCGACGACGAGTGTTGATGACATAGTTGATCCGGATGCTTTGATCCACGAGGAAGCAATTCAGCAGGGTTGCCAGTGGTGGTCAAAGTCTTCACCGTGAAAGCTGACGAAATGTGTTGGCTAGTCGTTGCATTCCCGTGCTTCCAAAGTGTACAATGCGCCAAGATGGAGACATGAAATTACCGGGGCAAAGAAACGGACGAAATTGAAGAGCCGCATCACGTAGCTGCTCCGACACCCACTGAACAGTTCCAGGACACGGCAGCAGTTCTTAACGACGGCGGGTGTTGATGATATAGTCGATCTTGATGCCTTGATTCACGAGGAAGCGATCAGCAGTGTTGTCAGTGGTGGTCAAAGTCCACACCGTGAATGCTGACGAAACGTGTTGGCGAGTCGTTGCACTCCCGTGCTTCCGAAATATACAAGGCGCCAAGCTGGAGACATGAAGTAACCTGGGCAAAGAAACGGACGAAATTGAAGAGCCGCATCACGTAGCTGCTCCGACGCCCACTGAACAGTTCAAGGACACGCCAGCAGTTCTTATCGACGACGAGTGTTGATGACATAATCGATCCGGATGCCTTGATCCACGAGGAAGTGATCCAGCAGGTTTGCCAGTGGTGGTCAAAGTCTTCACCGTGAAAGCTGACGAAACGTGTTGGCGAGTTGTTGCATTCCCGTGCTTCCGAAGAATACAAGGCGCTAAGCTGGAGGCATGAAGTAACCTGGGCAACGAAACGGACGAAATTGAAGAGTCGCATCACGCAGCTGCTCCCACGCCCACTGAACAGTTCCAGAACATGCCAGCAATTCTTATCGACGACGAGTGTTGATGAAAAAGACGATCCGGATGCCTTGATCCACGAGGAAGCTATCCAGCAAGGTTGGCAGTAGTGGTCAAAGTCTTCACGGTGAAAGCTGACGAAACGTGTTGGCGAGTCATTGAATTCCCGTACTTCCGAAGAATGCAATACGCCAAGCTGGAGACATGAAATTACCGGGGAAAAGAAACGGTCGAAATTGAAGAGCCGCGTCACGTAGCTGCTTCCACGCCCACTGAACAGTTCCGGGACACGCCCGCAGTTCTTATCGACGACGAGTGTTGATGACATAGTTGATCCGGATGCTTTGATCCACGAGGAAGCAATTCAGCAGGGTTGCCAGTGGTGGTCAAAGTCTTCACCGTGAAAGCTGACGAAATGTGTTGGCTAGTCGTTGCATTCCCGTGCTTCCGAAGTGTACAATGCGCCAAGCTGGAGACATGAAATTACCGGGGCAAAGAAACGGACGAAATTGAAGAGCCGCATCACGTAGCTGCTCCGACACCCACTGAACAGTTCCAGGACACGGCAGCAGTTCTTAACGACGGCGGGTGTTGATGATATAGTCGATCTTGATGCCTTGATTCACGAGGAAGCGATCAGCAGTGTTGTCAGTGGTGGTCAAAGTCCACACCGTGAATGCTGACGAAACGTGTTGGCGAGTCGTTGCACTCCCGTGCTTCCGAAATATACAAGGCACCAAGCTGGAGACATGAAGTAACCTGGGCAAAGAAACGGACGAGATTGAAGAGCCGTATCACGTAGGTGCTTCCACGCCCGCTGAACAGTTCCGGGACAAGCCCGCAGTTCTTATCGACGACGAGTGTTGATGACATAGTTGATCCGGATGCCTTGATCCACGAGGAAGCGATCGAGCAGGGTTGCCAGTGGTGGTCGAAGTCTTCACCGTGAAAGCTGCCGAAACGTGTTGGCTAGTCGTTGCATTCCCGTGCTGCCGAAGTGTAAAAGGCGCCAAGCTGGAGACATGAAATTACCGGGGCAAAGAAACGGACGAAATTGAAGAGCCGCATCACGTAGCTGCTCCCACGCCTACTGAGCAGTTCCGGGACATTGCAGCAGTTCTTATCGACGACGAGTGTTGATGACAAAGTCGATGCAAATGCCTTGAACCGGGAGGAAACGATCCAGCAGGGTTGCCAGTGGTGGTCGAAGTCTTCACCGTGAAAGCTGACGAAACGTGTTGGGGAGTCGCTGCATTCCCGTGCTTTGGAAGTATACAAGGCGCTAAGCTGGAGGCATGAAGTAACCTGGGCAACGAAACGGACGAAATTGAAGAGCTCCATCACGTAGCTGCTCCCACGCCCACTGAACAGTTCCGGGACACGCCAGCAATTCTTATCGACGACGAGTGTTGATGGAAAAGTCGATTCGGATGCCTTGATCCACGAGGAAGCGATCCAGCAGGGTTGCCAGTGGTGGTCAAAGTCTTCACCGTGAAAGCTGACGAAGCGTGTTGGCTAGTCATTGCATTCCCGTGCTTCCGAAGTCTAAAAGGCGCCAAACTGGAGACATGAAGTAACCTGGGCAACGAAACGGACGAAATTGAAGAGCCCCATCACGTAGCTGCTCCCACACCCACTGAGCAGTTCCGGGACACACCAGCATATCCTATCGACGACGAGTGTTGATGACATAGTCGATCCTGATGCCTTGATTCACGAGGAAGCGGTCAGCAGTGTTGTCAGTGGTGGTCAAAGTCTTCACCATGAAAGCTGACGAAACGTGTTGGCGAGTCGTTGCATTCCCATGCTTCCGAAGTATTCAAGGCGCCAAGATGGAGACATGAAGTAACCTGGGCAAAAAACGGACAAAATTGAAGAGCCGCATCACGTAGCTGCTCCCACGCCCACTGAACAGTTCCAGGACACGCCAGCAGTTCTAATCGACGGCGAGTGTTGATGACATAGTCGATCCTGATGCCTTGATCCACGAGGAAGCGATCCAGCAGGTTTGTTAGTGGTGGTCAAAGTCTTCACCGTGAAAGCTGACGAAACGTGTTGGCGAGTTGTTGCATTCCCGTGCTTCCGAAGTATACAAGGCGCTAAGCTGGAGGCATGAAGTAACCTGGGCAACGAAACGCACGAAATTGAAGAGCCGCATCACGTAGCTGCTCCCACGCCCACTGAACAGTTCCGGGACACGGCAGCAATTCTTATCGACGACGAGTGTTGATGAAAAAGT
The DNA here is from genome assembly GCF_052857255.1 of Amblyomma americanum. NCBI lineage: Eukaryota > Metazoa > Arthropoda > Arachnida > Ixodida > Ixodidae > Amblyomma > Amblyomma americanum. Next base: position 193,846,617 of record NC_135498.1, read on the forward strand.
CGATTCGGATGCCTTGATCCAGGAGGAAGCGATCCAGCAGGGTTGCCAGTGGTGGTCAAAGTCTTCACCGTGAAAGTTGACGAAACGTGTTGGCTAGTCATTGCATTCCCGTGCTTCCGAAGTGTAAAAGGCGCCAAGCTGGAGACAGGAAGTAACCTGAGCAAAGAAACGGACGAAATTGAAGAGCCGCATCACGTAGCTGCTCCCAGGTCCACTGAACAGTTCCAGAACACGCCAGCAGTTCTGATCGACGGCGAGCGTTGATGACATAGTCGATCCAGACGCCTTGATCCACGAGGAAGCGATCCAACAGGTTTGCCAGTGGTGGTCAAAGTCTTCACCGTGAAAGCTGACGAAACGTGTTGGCGAGTTGTAGCATTCCTGTGCTTCCGAAGTATACAAGGCGCTAAGCTGGAGGCATGAAGTAACCTGGGCAACGAAACGGACGAAATTGAAGAGCCGCATCACGTAGCTGCTCCCACGCCTATTGAGCAGTTCCGGGACATTGCAGCAGTTCTTATCGACGACGAGTGTTGATGACAAAGTCGATGCAAATGCCTTGAACCGGGAGGAAGCGATCCAACAGGTGTGCCAGTGGTGGTCAAAGTCTTCACCGTGAAAGCTGACGAAACGTGTTGGCGAGTTGTAGCATTCCTGTGCTTCCGAAGTATACAAGGCGCTAAGCTGGAGGCATGAAGTAACCTGGGCAACGAAACGGACGAAATTGAAGAGCTCCATCACGTAGCTGCTCCCACGCCCACTGAACAGTTCCGGGACACGCCAGCAATTCTTATCGACGACGAGTGTTGATGGAAAAGTCGATTCGGATGCCTTGATCCACAAGGAAGCGATCCAGCAGGGTTGCCAGTGGTGGTCAAAGTCTTCACCGTGAAAGCTGACGAAACGTGTTGGCTAGTCGCTGCATTCCCGTGCTTTGGAACTATACAAGGCGCTAAGCTGCGGACATAAAGTAACCTGGGAAGGGAAACGGACGAAATTGAAGAGTCGCAACACTTAGCTGCTCCCACGCCCACTGAACTGTTCCGGGACACGCCAGCAGTTTTCATCGACGACGAGTGTTGATGAAAAAGACGATCCGGATGCCTTGATCCACGAGGAAGCGATCCAGCAAAGTTGCCAGTGCTGGTCGAAGTCTTCACCGTGAAAGCTTAAGCAACGTGTTGGCGAGTCGCTGTATTCCCGTGCTTTCGAAGTATACAAGGCGCTAAGCTGAAGACATAAAGTAACCTGAGCAAAGAAACGGACGAAATTGAAGAGCCGCATCACGTAGCTGCTCCCAGGTCCACTGAACAGTTCCAGGACACGAAAGCAGTTCTGATCGACGGCGAGCGTTGATGACATAGTCGATCCGGATGCCTCGATCCACGAGGAAGCGATCCAGCAGGTTTGCCAGTGGTGGTCAAAGTCTTCACCGTGAAAGCTGACGAAACGTGTTGGCGAGTTGTAGCATTCCCGTGCTTCCGAAGAATACAAGGCGCTAAGCTGGAGGCATGAAGTAACCTGGGCAACGAAACGGACGAAATTGAAGAGCCGCATCACGTAGCTGCTCCCACGCCTACTGAACAGTTCCGGGACATTCCAGCAGTTCTTATCGACGACGAGTGTTAATGACAAAGTCGATGCAAATGCCTTGAACCGGGAGGAAACGATCCAGCAGGGTTGCCTGTGGTGGTCGAAGTCTTCACCGTGAAAGCTGACGAAACGTGTTGGCGAGTCGCTGCATTCCCGTGCTTTGGAACTATACAAGGCGCTAAGCTGCGGACATAAAGTAACCTGGGAAGGGAAACGGACGAAATTGAAGAGTCGCAACACTTAGCTGCTCCCACGCCCACTGAACTGTTCCGGGACACGCCAGCAGTTTTCATCGACGACGAGTGTTGATGAAAAAGACGATCCGGATGCCTTGATCCACGAGGAAGCGATCCAGCAAAGTTGCCAGTGCTGGTCGAAGTCTTCACCGTGAAAGCTTAAGCAACGTGTTGGCGAGTCGCTGTATTCCCGTGCTTTCGAAGTATACAAGGCGCTAAGCTGAAGACATAAAGTAACCTGGGAAGAGAAACGGATGAAATTGAAGAGTCGTATCACGCAGCTGCTCCCACGCCCACTGAACAGTTCCAGGACATGCCAGCAATTCTTATCGACGACGAGTGTTGATGAAAAAGACGATCCGGATGCCTTGATCAACGAGGAAGCTATACAGCAAGGTTGGCAGTGGTGGTCAATGTCTTCACGGTGAAAGCTGACGAAACGTGTTGGCGAGTCATTGAATTCCCGTACTTCCGAAGAATGCAATACGCCAAGCTGGAGACATGAAATTACCGGGGCAAAGAAACGGACGAAATTGAAGAGCCGCGTCACGTAGCTGCTTCCACGCCCACTGAACAGTTCCGGGACACGCCCGCAGTTCTTATCGACGACGAGTGTTGATGACATAGTTGATCCGGATGCTTTGATCCACGAGGAAGCAATTCAGCAGGGTTGCCAGTGGTGGTCAAAGTCTTCACCGTGAAAGCTGACGAAATGTGTTGGCTAGTCGTTGCATTCCCGTGCTTCCGAAGTGTACAATGCGCCAAGCTGGAGACATGAAATTACCGGGGCAAAGAAACGGACGAAATTGAAGAGCCGCATCACGTAGTTGCTCCGACGCCCACTGAACAGTTCCAGGACACGGCAGCAGTTCTTAACGACGGCGAGTGTTGATGATATAGTCGATCTTGATGCCTTGATTCACGAGGAAGCGATCAGCAGTGTTGTCAGTGGTGGTCAAAGTCCACACCGTGAAAGCTGACGAAACGTGTTGGCGAGTCGTTGCATTCCCGTGCTTCCGAAATATACAAGGCGCCAAGCTGGAGACGAAGTAACCTGGGCAAAGAAACGGACGAAATTGAAGAGTATATCACGTAGCTGCTCCCACGCCCACTGAACAGTTCCGGGACAGGCCAGCAATTCTTATCGACGACGAGTGTTGATGAAAAAGTCGATTCGGATGCCTTGATCCACGAGGAAGCGATTCAGCAGGGTTGTCAGTGGTGGTCAAAGTCTTCACCGTGAAAGCTGACGAAACGTGTTGGCGAGTCGTTGCATTCCCGTGCTTCCGAAGTATACAAGGCGCCAAGCTGGAGACATGAAGTAACCTGGGCAAAGAAACGGACAAAATTGAAGAGCCGCATCAAGCAGCTGCTCCCACGCCCACTGAACAGTTCCAGGACACGCCAGCAGTTCTAATCGACGGCGAGTGTTGACGACATAGTCGATCCGGATACCTTGATCCACGAGGAAGCGATGCAGCAGGTTAGTTAGTGTTGGTCAAAGTCTTTACCGTGAAAGCTGACGAAACGTGTTGGCGAGTTGTTGCATTCCCGTGCTTCCGAATTATACAAGGCGCTAAGCTGGAGGCATGAAGTAACCTGGGCAACGAAACGGACGAAATTGAAGAGCCGCATCACGTAGCTGCTCCCACGCCTACTGAGCAATTCCGGGACATTCCAGCAGTTCTTATCGACGACGAGTGTTCATGACAAAGTTGATGCAAATGCCTTGAACCGGGAGGAAACGACCCAGCAGGGTTGCTAGTGGTGGTCGAAGTCTTCACCGTGAAAGCTGACGAAACGTGTTGGCGAGTCGCTGCATTCCCGTGCTTTCGAAGTATACAAGGCGCTAAGCTGGGGACACAAAGTAACCTGGGAAGGGAAACGGACGAAATTGAAGAGTCGCATCACGTAGCGGCTCCCACGACCACTGAACAGTTCCGGGACACGCCAGCAGTTTTTATCGACGACAAGTGTTGGTAACATAGTCGAACCGGATGCCTTGATCCACGAGGAAGCGATCCAGCAAAGCTGCCAGTGGTGGTCGAAGTCTTCACCGTGAAAGCCTAAGCAACGTGTTGGCGAGTCGCTGCATTTCCGTGCTTTCGAAGTATACAAGGCGCTACGCTCGAGACATAAAGTAACGTGGGAAGGGAAACGGACGAAATTGAAGAGTCGCATCACATAGCTGCTCCCACGCCCACTGAACAGTTCCAGGACATGCCAGCAATTCTTATCGACGGCGAGTGTTGATAAAAAAGTCGATCCGGATGCCTTGATCCAAGAGGAAGCTATCCAGCAAGGTTGGCAGTGGTGGTCAAAGTCTTCACGGTGAAAGCTGACGAAACTTGTTGGCGAGTCATTGCATTCCCGTACTTCCGAAGTATGCAATGCGCCAAGCTGGAGACATGAAGTAACCTGGGCAAAGAAACGGACGAGATTGAAGAGCCGTATCACGTAGCTGCTTCCACGCCCACTGAACAGTTCCGGGACACGCCCGCAGTTCTTATCGACGACGAGTGTTGATGACATAGTTGATCCGGATGCCTTGATCCACGAGAAACCGATCCAGCAGGGTTGCCAGTGGTGTTCAGTTTTCACCGTGAAAGGTGAAGAAACGTGTTGGCTAGTCGTTGCATTCCCGTGCTTCCGAAGCGTACAAGGCACCAAGCTGAAGACATGAAATTACCTGGGCAAAGAAACGGACGAAATTGAAGAGCCGCGTCACGTAGCTGCTCCCACGCCTACTGAACAGTTCCGGGACACGCCAGCAGTTCTTATTGACGACGAGTGTTGATGACATAGTCGATCCTGATACCTTGATTCACGAGGAAGCGGTCAGCAGTGTTGTCAATGGTGGTCAAAGTCTTCACTGTGAAAGCTGACGAAACATATTGGCGAGTCGTTGCATTCCAAGGCTTCCGAAGTATACAAGGCGCTAAGCTGAAGGCATGAAGTAACCTGGGCAATGAAACGGACGAAATTGAAGAACTCCGTCACGTAGCTGCTCCCACGCCCACTGAACAGTTCCGGGACACGCCAGCAATTCTTATCGACGACGAGTGTTGATGGAAAAGTCGATTCGGATGCCTTGATCCACGAGGAAGCGATCCAGCAGGGTTGCCAGTGGTGGTCAAAGTCTTCACCGTGAAAGCTGACGAAACGTGTTGGCTAGTCATTGCATTCCCGTGCTTCCGAAGTGTAAAAGGCGCCAAACTGGAGACATGAAGTAACCTGGGCAACGAAACAGACGAAATTGAAGAGCCGCATCACGTAGCTGCTCCCACACCCACTGAGCAGTTCCGGGACACGCCAGCATATCCTATCGACGACGAGTGTTGATGACATAGTCGATCCTGATGACTTGATTCACGAGGAAGCGGTCAGCAGTGTTGTCAGTGGTGGTCAAAGTCTTCACCATGAAAGCTGACGAAACGTGTTGGCGAGTCGTTGCATTCCCATGCTTCCGAAGTATTCAAGGCGCCAAGATGGAGACATGAAGTAACCTGGGCAAAAAACGGACAAAATTGAAGAGCCGCATCACGTAGCTGCTCCCACGCCCACTGAACAGTTCCAGGACACGCCAGCAGTTCTAATCGACGGCGAATGTTGATGGAAAAGTCGATTCGGATGCCTTGATCCACGAGGAAGCGATCCAGCAGGGTTGCCAGTGGTGGTCAAAGTCTTCACCGTGAAAGCTGACGAAACGTGTTGGCTAGTCATTGCATTCCCGTGCTTCCGAAGTGTAAAAGGCGCCAAACTGGAGACAGGAAGTAACCTGAGCAAAGAAACGGACGAAATTGAAGAGCCGCATCACGTAGCTGCTCCCAGGTCCACTGAACAGTTCCAGGACACGAAAGCAGTTCTGATCGACGGCGAGCGTTGATGACATAGTCGATCCGGATGCCTTGATCCATGAGGAAGCGATCCAGCAGGTTTGCCAGTGGTGGTCAAAGGCTTCACCGTGAAAGCTGACGAAACGTGTTGGCGAGTTGTAGCATTCCCGTGCTTCCGAAGAATACAAGGCGCTAAGCTGGAGGCATGAAGTAACCTGGGCAACGAAACGGACGAAATTGAAGAGCCGCATCACGTAGCTGCTCCCACGCCTACTGAACAGTTCCGGGACATTCCAGCAGTTCTTATCGACGACGAGTGTTAATGACAAAGTCGATGCAAATGCCTTGAACCGAGAGGAAACGATCCAACAGGGTTGCCAGTGGTGGTCGAAGTCTTCACCGTGAAAGCTGACGAAACGTGTTAGCGAGTCGCTGCATTACCGTGCTTTCGAAGTATACAAGGTGCTAAGCTGCGGACATAAAGTAACCTGGGAAGGGAAACGGACGAAATTGAAGAGTCTCAACACATAGCTGCTCCCACGCCCACTGAACAGTTCCGGGACACGCCAGCAGTTTTCATCGACGACGAGTGTTGATGAAAAAGACGATCCGGATGCCTTGATCCACGAGGAAGCTATCCAGCAAGGTTGGCAGTGGTGGTCAAAGTCTTCACGGTGAAAGCTGACGAAACGTGTTGGCGAGTCATTGAATTCCCGTACTTCCGAAGAATGCAATACGCCAAGCTGGAGACATGAAATTACCGGGGCAAAAAAACGGCCGAAATTGAAGAGCCGCGTCACGTAGCTGCTTCCACGCCCACTGAACAGTTCCGGGACACGCCCGCAGTTCTTATCGACGGCGAGTGTTGATGATATAGTCGATCTTGATCCCTTGATTCACGAGGAAGCGATCAGCAGTGTTGTCAGTGGTGGTCAAAGTCCACACCGTGAAAGCTGACGAAACGTGTTGGCGAGTCGTTGCATTCCCGTGCTTCCGAAATATACAAGGCGCCAAGCTGGAGACGAAGTAACCTGGGCAAAGAAACGGACGAAATTGAAGAGTATATCACGTAGCTGCTCCCACGCCCACTGAACAGTTCCGGGACAGGCCAGCAATTCTTATCGACGACGAGTGTTGATGAAAAAGTCGATTCGGATGCCTTGATCCACGAGGAAGCGATTCAGCAGGTTTGTTAGTGGTGGTCAAAGCCTTTACCGTGAAAGCTGACGAAACGTGTTGGCGAGTTGTTGCATTCCCGTGCTTCCGAATTATACAAGGCGCTAAGCTGGAGGCATGAAGTAACCTGGGCAACGAAACGGACGAAATTGAAGAGCCGCATCACGTAGCTGCTCCCACGCCTACTGAGCAGTTCCGGGACATTCCAGCAGTTCTTATCGACGACTAGTGTTCATGACAAAGTCGATGCAAATGCCTTGAACCGGGAGGAAACGACCCAGCAGGGTTGCTAGTGGTGGTCGAAGTCTTCACCGTGAAAGCTGACGAAACGTGTTGGCGCGTCGCTGCATTCCCGTGCTTTCGAAGTATACAAGGCGCTAAGCTGGGGACACAAAGTAACCTGGGTAGGGAAACGGACGAAATTGAAGAGTCGCATCACGTAGCGGCTCCCACGACCACTGAAGAGTTCCGGGACACGCCAGCAGTTTTTATCGACGACAAGTTTTGGTGACATAGTCGAACCGGATGCCTTGATCCACGAGGAAGCGATCCAGCAAAGCTGCCAGTGGTGGTCGAAGTCTTCACCGTGAAAGCCTAAGCAACGTGTTGGCGAGTCGCTGCATTTCCGTGCTTTCGAAGCATACAAGGCGCTACGCTCGAGACATAAAGTAACGTGGGAAGGGAAACGGACGAAATTGAAGAGTCGCATCACATAGCTGCTCCCACGCCCACTGAACAGTTCCAGGACATGCCAGCAATTCTTATCGACGACGAGTGTTGATAAAAAAGTCGATCCGGATGCCTTGATCCAAGAGGAAGCTATCAGCAAGGTTGGCAGTGGTGGTCAAAGTCTTCACGGTGAAAGCTGACGAAACGTGTTGGCGAGTCATTGCATTCCCGTGCTTCCGAAGTATGCAATGCGCCAAGCTGGAGACATGAAGTTACCTGGGCAAAGAAACGGACGAGATTGAAGAGCCGTATCACGTAGCTGCTTCCACGCCCACTGAACAGTTCCTTGACACGCCCGCAGTTCTTATCGACGACGAGTGTTGATGACATAGTTGATCCAGATGCCTTGATCCACGAGAAAGCGATCCAGCAGGGTTGCCAGTGGTGTTCAGTTTTCACCGTGAAAGCTGACGAAACGTGTTGGCTAGTCGTTGCATTCCCGGGCTTCCGAAGCGTACAAGGCACCAAGCTGGAGACATGAAATTACCTGGGCAAAGAAACGGACGAAATTGAAGAGCCGCGTCACGTAGCTGCTCCCACGCCTACTGAACAGTTCCGGGACACGCCAGCAGTTCTTATTGACGACGAGTGTTGATGGCATAGTCGATCCGGATGCCTTGATCCACGAGGAAGCGATCCGGCAGGTTCGCCAGTGGTGGTCAAAGTCTTCACCGTGAAAGCTGACGAAACGTGTTGGCGAGTTGTTGCATTCCCGTGCTTCCGAAGTATACAAGGCGCTAAGCTGGAGGCATGAAGTAACCTGGGCAACGAAACGGACGAAATTGAAGAGCTCCATCACGTAGCTGCTCCCACGCCCACTGAACAGTTCCGGGACACGCCAGCAATTCTTATCGACGACGAGTGTTGATGAAAAAGTCGATTCGGATGCCTTGATCCACGACGAAGCGATCCAGCAGGGTTACCAGTGGTGGTCAAAGTCTTCACCGTGAAAGCTGACGAAACGTGTTGGCTAGTCATTGCATTCCCGTGCTTCCGATGTGTAAAAGGCGCCAAGCTGGAGACATGAAGTACCCTGGGCAACGAAACGAACGAAATTGAAGAGCCTCATCACGTAGCTGCTCCCACACCCACTGAACAGTTCCGGGACACGCCAGCATATCTTTTCGACGACGAGTGTTGATGACATAGTCGATCCTGATACCTTGATTCACGAGGAAGCGGTCAGCAGTGTTGTCAATGGTGGTCAAAGTCTTCACCGTGAAAGCTGACGAAACGTATTGGCGAGTCGTTGCATTCCAAGCCTTCCGAAGTATACAAGGTGCCAAGCTGGAGACATGAAGTAACGTGGGCAAAGAAACAGACAAAATTGAAGAGCCGCATCACGTAGCTGCTCCCACGCCCACTGAACAGTTCCAGGACACGCCAGCAGTTCTTATCGACGGCGAGTGTTGATGACATAGTCGATCCGGATGCCTGATCCACGAGGAAGCGATCCAGCAGGTTTGCCAGTGGTGGTCAAAGTCTTCACCGTGAAAGCTGACGAAACGTGTTGGCGAGTTGTTGCATTCCCCTGCTTCCGAAGTATACAAGGCGCTAAGCTGAAGGCATGAAGTAACCTGGGCAACGAAACGGACGAAATTGAAGAGCCGCATCACGTAGCTGCTCCCACGCCTACTGAACAGTTCCGGGACATTCCAGCAGTTCTTATCGACGACGAGTGTTGATGACAAAGTCGATGCAAATGCCTTGAACCGGGAGGAAACGATCCAGCATGGTTTCCAGTGGTGGTCTAAGTCTTCACCGTGAAAGCTGACGAAACGTGTTGGCGAGTCGCTGCATTCCCGTGCTTTCGAAGTATACAAGGCGCTCAGCTGGGGACAGAAAGTAACCTGGGAAGGAAAACGGACGAAATTGAAGAGTCGCATCACTTAGCTGCTCCCACGCCCACTGAACAGTTCCGGGACACGCCCGCAGTTCTTATCGACGACGACTGTTGATGACATATTTGATCCGGATGCCTTGATCCACGAGGAAGCGATCCAGCAGGGTTGCCAGTGGTGGTCAATGTATTCACCGTGAAAGCTGACGAAACGTGTTGGCTAGTCGTTGCATTCCCGTGCTTCCGAAGTGTACAAGGCGCCAAGCTGGAGACATGAACTTACCTGGGCAAAGAAACGGACGATATTGAAGAGCCGCGTCACGTAGCTGCTCCCACGCCCACTGAACAGTTCCGGGACACGCCAGCAGTTCTTATTGACGACGAGTGTTGATGATATAGTCGATCTTGATGCCTTGATTCACGAGGAAGCGATCAGCAGTGTTCTCAGTGGTATCAAAGTCCACACAGTGAATGCTGACAAAACGTGTTGGCGAGTCGTTGCATTCCCGTGCTTCCGAAATATACAAGGCGCCAAGCTGGAGACATGAAGTAACCTGGGCAAAGAAACGGACGAAATTGAAGAGCCGCATCACGTAGCTGCTCCGACGCCCACTGAACAGTTCCAGGACACGCCAGCAGTTCTTATCGACGGCGAGTGTTGATGATATAGTCGATCTTGATGCCTTGATTCACGAGGAAGCGATCTGCAGTGTTGTCAGTGGTGGTCAAAGTCTTCACCGTGAAAGCTGCCGAAACGGGTTGGCGAGTCGTTGCATTCCCGTGCTTCCGAAATATACAAGGCGCCAAGCTGGAGACATGAAGTAACCTGGGCAAAGAAACGGACGAAATTGAAGAGCCGCATCACGTAGCTGCTCCCACGTCCACTGAACAGTTCAAGGACACGCCAGCAGTTCTTATCGACGGCGAGTGTTGATGACATAGCTGATCCGGATGCCTTGATCCACGAGGAAGTGATCCAGCAGGTTTGCCAGTGGTGGTCAAAGCCTTCACCGTGAAAGCTGACGAAACGTGTTGGCGAGTTGTTGCATTCCCGTGCTTCCGAAGAATACAAGGCGCTAAGCTGGAGGCATGAAGTAACCTGGGCAACGAAACGGACGAAATTGAAGAGCCGCATCACGTAGCTGCTCCCACGCCTACTGAACAGTTCCGGGACATTCCAGCAGTACTTATCGACGACGAGTGTTGATGACAAAGTCGATGCAAATGCCTTGAGCCGCGAGGAAGCGATCCAGCAGGGTTGCCAGTGGTGGTCGAAGTCTTCACCGTGAAAGCTGACGAAACGTGTTGGCTAGTCATTGCATTCCCGTGCTTTCGAAGTATACAAGGCGCTAAGCTGGAGGCATGAAGTAACCTGGGCAACGAAACGGACGAAATTGAAGAGCCGCATCACGTAGCTGCTCCCACACCTACTGAGCAGTTCCGGGACACGCCAGCATATCTTACGACGACGAGTGTTGATGACATAGTCGATCCTGATGCCTTGATCCACGAGGAAGCGATGCAGCAGGTTTGTTAGTGTTGGTCAAAGTCTTTACCGTGAAAGCTGACGAAACGTGTTGGCGAGTTGTTGCATTCCCGTGCTTCCGAATTATACAAGGCGCTAAGCTGGAGGCATGAAGTAACCTGGGCAACGAAACGGACGAAATTGAAGAGCCGCATCACGTAGCTGCTCCCACGCCTACTGAGCAGTTCCGGGACATTCCAGCAGTTCTTATCGACGACGAGTGTTCATGACGAAGTTGATGCAAATGCCTTGAACCGGGAGGAAACGACCCAGCAGGGTTGCTAGTGGTGGTCGAAGTCTTCACCGTGAAAGCTGACGAAACGTGTTGGCGAGTCGCTGCATTCCCGTGCTTTCGAAGTATACAAGGCGCTAAGCTGGGGACACAAAGTAACCTGGGAAGGGAAACGGACGAAATTGAAGAGTCGCATCATGTAGCGGCTCCCACGACCACTGAACAGTTCCGGGACACGCCAGCAGTTTTTATCGACGACAAGTGTTGGTGACATAGTCGAACCGGATGCCTTGATCCACGAGGAAGCGATCCAGCAAAGCTGCCAGTGGTGGTCGAAGTCTTCACCGTGAAAGCCTAAGCAACGTGTTGGCGAGTCGCTGCATTCCCGTGCTTTCGAAGTATACCAGGCGCTAAGCTGAAGACATAAAGTAACTTGGGAAGAGAAACGGATGAAATTGAAGAGTCGCATCACATAGCTGCTCCCACGCCCACTGAACAGTTCCAGGACATGCCAGCAATTCTTATCGACGACGAGTGTTGATAAAAAAGTCGATCCGGATGCCTTGATCCAAGAGGAAGCTATCCAGCAAGGTTGGCAGTGGTGGTCAAAGTCTTCACGGTGAAAGCTGACGAAACGTGTTGGCGAGTCATTGCATTCCCGTACTTCGGAAGTATGCAATGCGCGAAGCTGGAGACATGAAGTAACCTGGGCAAAGAAACGGACGAGATTGAAGAGCCGTATCACGTAGCTGCTTCCACGCCCACTGAACAGTTCCGGGACACGCCCGCAGTTCTTATCGACGACGAGTGTTGATGACATAGTTGATCCGGATGCCTTGATCCACGAGAAACCGATCCAGCAGGGTTGCTAGTGGTGTTCAGTTTTCACCGTGAAAGGTGAAGAAACGTGTTGGCTAGTCGCTGCATTCCCGTGCTTCCGAAGCGTACAAGGCACCAAGCTGAAGACATGAAATTACCTGGGCAAAGAAACGGACGAAATTGAAGAGCCGCGTCACGTAGCTGCTCCCACGCCTACTGAACAGTTCCGGGACACGCCAGCAGTTCTTATTGACGACGAGTGTTGATGACATAGTCGATCCGGATGCCTTGATCCACGAGGAAGCGATCCGGCAGGTTCGCCAGTGGTGGTCAAAGTCTTCACCGTGAAAGCTGACGAAACGTGTTGGCGAGTTGTTGCATTCCCGTGCTTCCGAAGTATACAAGGCGCTAAGCTGGAGGCATGAAGTAACCTGGGCAACGAAACGGACGAAATTGAAGAGCTCCATCACGTAGCTGCTCCCACGCCCACTGAACAGTTCCGGGACACGCCAGCAATTCTTATCGACGACGAGTGTTGATGAAAAAGTCGATTCGGATGATTTGATCCACGACGAAGCGATCCAGCAGGGTTACCAGTGGTGGTCAAAGTCTTCACCGTGAAAGCTGACGAAACGTGTTGGCTAGTCATTGCATTCCCGTGCTTCCGATGTGTAAAAGGCGCCAAGCTGGAGACATGAAGTAACCTGGGCAACGAAACGAACGAAATTGAAGAGCCGCATCACGTAGCTGCTCCCACACCCACTGAACAGTTCCGGGACACGCCAGCATATCTTATCAACGACGAGTGTTGATGACATAGTCGATCCTGATACCTTGATTCACGAGGAAGCGGTCAGCAGTGTTGTCAATGGTGGTCAAAGTCTTCACTGTGAAAGCTGACGAAACGTATTGGCGAGTCGTTGCATTCCAAGGCTTCCGAAGTATACAAGGTGCCAAGCTGGAGACATGAAGTAACGTGGGCAAAGAAACAGACAAAATTGAAGAGCCGCATCACGTAGCTGCTCCCACGCCCACTGAACAGTTTCAGGACACGCCAGCAGTTCTTATCGACGGCGAGTGTTGATGACATAGTCGATCCGGATGCCTGATCCACGAGGAAGCGATCCAGCAGGTTTGCCAGTGGTGGTCAAAGTCTTCCCCGTGAAAGCTGACGAAACGTGTTGGCAAGTTGTTGCATTCCCGTGCTTCCGAAGTATACAAGGCGCTAAGCTGAAGGCATGAAGTAACCTGGGCAACGAAACGGACGAAATTGAAGAGCCGCACCACGTAGCTGCTCCCACGCCTACTGAACAGTTCCGGGACATTCCAGCAGTTCTTATCGACGACGAGTGTTGATGACAAAGTCGATGCAAATGCCTTGAACCGGGAGGAAACGATCCAGCAGGGTTTCCAGTGGTGGTCGAAGTCTTCACCGTGAAAGCTGACGAAACGTGTTGGCGAGTCGCTGCATTCCCGTGCTTTCGAAGTATACAAGGCGCTAAGCTGGAGGCATGAAGTAACCTGGGCACCGAAACGGACGAAATTGAAGAACTCCATCACGTAGCTGCTCCCACGCCCAGTGAACAGTTCCGGGACACGCCAGCAATTCTTATCGACGACGAGTGTTGATGGAAAAGTCGATTCGGATGCCTTGATCCACGAGGAAGCGATCCAGCAGGGTTGCCAGTGGTGGTCAAAGTCTTCACCGTGAAAGCTGACGAAACGTGTTGGCTAGTCATTGCATTCCCGTGCTTCCGAAGTGTAAAAGGCGCCAAACTGGAGACATGAAGTAACCTGGGCAACGAAACGGACGAAATTGAAGAGCCGCATCACGTAGCTGCTCCCACACCCACTGAGCAGTTCCGGGACACGCCAGCATATCCTATCGACGACGAGTGTTGATGACATAGTCGATCCTGATGCAATGATTCACGAGGAAGCGGTCAGCAGTGTTGTCAGTGGTGGTCAAAGTCTTCACCATGAAAGCTGACGAAACGTGTTGGCGAGTCGTTGCATTCCCATGCTTCCGAAGTATTCAAGGCGCCAAGATGGAGACATGAAGTAACCTGGGCAAAAAACGGACAAAATTGAAGAGCCGCATCACGTAGCTGCTCCCACGCCCACTGAACAGTTCCAGGACACGCCAGCAGTTCTAATCGACGGCGAGTGTTGATGGAAAAGTCGATTCGGATGCCTTGATCCACGAGGAAGCGATCCAGCAGGGTTGCCAGTGGTGGTCAAAGTCTTCACCGTGAAAGCTGACGAAACGTGTTGGCTAGTCATTGCATTCCCGTGCTTCCGAAGTGTAAAAGGCGCCAAACTGGAGACAGGAAGTAACCTGAGCAAAGAAACGGACGAAATTGAAGAGCCGCATCACGTAGCTGCTCCCAGGTCCACTGAACAGTTCCAGGACACGCCAGCAATTCTTATCGACGACGAGTGTTGATGAAAAAGTCGATTCGGATGCCTTGATCCACGACGAAGCGATCCAGCAGGGTTACCAGTGGTGGTCAAAGTCTTCACCGTGAAAGCTGACGAAACGTGTTGGCTAGTCATTGCATTCCCGTGCTTCCGATGTGTAAAAGGCGCCAAGCTGGAGACATGAAGTACCCTGGGCAACGAAACGAACGAAATTGAAGAGCCTCATCACGTAGCTGCTCCCACACCCACTGAACAGTTCCGGGACACGCCAGCATATCTTTTCGACGACGAGTGTTGATGACATAGTCGATCCTGATACCTTGATTCACGAGGAAGCGGTCAGCAGTGTTGTCAATGGTGGTCAAAGTCTTCACCGTGAAAGCTGACGAAACGTATTGGCGAGTCGTTGCATTCCAAGCCTTCCGAAGTATACAAGGTGCCAAGCTGGAGACATGAAGTAACGTGGGCAAAGAAACAGACAAAATTGAAGAGCCGCATCACGTAGCTGCTCCCACGCCCACTGAACAGTTCCAGGACACGCCAGCAGTTCTTATCGACGGCGAGTGTTGATGACATAGTCGATCCGGATGCCTGATCCACGAGGAAGCGATCCAGCAGGTTTGCCAGTGGTGGTCAAAGTCTTCACCGTGAAAGCTGACGAAACGTGTTGGCGAGTTGTTGCATTCCCCTGCTTCCGAAGTATACAAGGCGCTAAGCTGAAGGCATGAAGTAACCTGGGCAACGAAACGGACGAAATTGAAGAGCCGCATCACGTAGCTGCTCCCACGCCTACTGAACAGTTCCGGGACATTCCAGCAGTTCTTATCGACGACGAGTGTTGATGACAAAGTCGATGCAAATGCTTTGAACCGGGAGGAAACGATCCAGCATGGTTTCCAGTGGTGGTCTACGTCTTCACCGTGAAAGCTGACGAAACGTGTTGGCGAGTCGCTGCATTCCCGTGCTTTCGAAGTATACAAGGCGCTCAGCTGGGGACATAAAGTAACCTGGGAAGGAAAACGGACGAAATTGAAGAGTCGCATCACTTAGCTGCTCCCACGCCCACTGAACAGTTCCGGGACACGCCCGCAGTTCTTATCGACGACGACTGTTGATGACATATTTGATCCGGATGCCTTGATCCACGAGGAAGCGATCCAGCAGGGTTGCCAGTGGTGGTCAATGTATTCACCGTGAAAGCTGACGAAACGTGTTGGCTAGTCGTTGCATTCCCGTGCTTCCGAAGTGTACAAGGCGCCAAGCTGGAGACATGAAATTACCTGGGCAAAGAAACGGACGATATTGAAGAGCCGCGTCACGTAGCTGCTCCCACGCCCACTGAACAGTTCCGGGACACGCCAGCAGTTCTTATTGACCACGAGTGTTGATGATATAGTCGATCTTGATGCCTTGATTCACGAGGAAGCGATCAGCAGTGTTCTCAGTGGTGGTCAAAGTTCACACCGTGAATGCTGACGAAACGTGTTGGCGAGTCGTTGCATTCCCGTGCTTCCGAAATATACAAGGCGCCAAGCTGGAGACATGAAGTAATCTGGGGCAAAGAAACGGACGAGATTGAAGAGTCGCATCACTTAGCTGCTCCCACGCCCACTGAACAGTTCCGGGACACGCCCGCAGTTCTTATCGACGACGACTGTTGATGACATATTTGATCCGGATGCCTTGATCCACGAGGAAACGATCCAGCAGGGTTGCCAGTGGTGGTCAATGTATTCACCGTGAAAGCTGACGAAACGTGTTGGCTAGTCGTTGCATTCCCGTGCTTCCGAAGTGTACAAGGCGCCAAGCTGGAGACATGAAATTACCTGGGCAAAGAAACGGACGATATTGAAGAGCCGCGTCACGTAGCTGCTCCCACGCCCACTGAACAGTTCCGGGACACGCCAGCAGTTCTTATTGACGACGAGTGTTGATGATATAGTCGATCTTGATGCCTTGATTCACGAGGAAGCGATCAGCAGTGTTCTCAGTGGTGGTCAAAGTCCACACCGTGAATGCTGACGAAACGTGTTGGCGAGTCGTTGCATTCCCGTGCTTCCGAAATATACAAGGCGCCAAGCTGGAGACATGAAGTAACCTGGGCAAAGAAACGGACGAAATTGAAGAGCCGCATCACGTAGCTGCTCCGACGCCCACTGAACAGTTCCAGGACACGCCAGCAGTTCTTATCGACGGCGAGTGTTGATGATAGAGTCGATCTTGATGCCTTGATTCACGAGGAAGCGATCTGCAGTGTTGTCAGTGGTGGTCAAAGTCTTCACCGTGAAAAATGCCGAAACGGGTTGGCGAGTCGTTGCATTCCCGTGCTTCCGAAATATACAAGGCGCCAAGCTGGAGGCATGAAGTAACCTGGGAAGGGAAACGGACGAAATTGAAGAGTCGCATCACGTAGCTGCTCCCATGCCCACTGAACAGTTCCAGGACACGCCCGCAGTTCTTATCGACGACAAGTGTTGATGACATAGTTGATCCGGATGCCTTGATCCACGAGGAAGCGATCCAGCAGTGTTGTCAGTGGTGGTCAAAGTCCACACCGTGAAAGCTGACGAAACGTGTTGGCGAGTCGTTGCATTCCCGTTCTTCCGAAATATACAAGGCGCCAAGCTGGAGAAGTGAAGTAACCTGGGCAAAGAAACGGACGAAATTGAAGAGCTGTATCACGTAGCTGCTCCACGCCCACTGAACTGTTCCGGGACAAGCCAGCAATTCTTATCGACGACGAGTGTTGATGAAAAAGTCGATTCGGATGCCTTGATCCACGTGGAAGCGATTCAGCAGGGTTGCCAGTGGTGGTCAAAGTCTTCACCGTGAAAGCTGACGAAACGTGTTGGCTAGTCATTGCATTCCCGTGCTTCCGAACTGTAAAAGGCGCCAAACTGGAGACATGAAGTAACCTGGGCAACGAAACGGACGAAATTGAAGAGCCGCATCACGTAGCTGCTCCCACACCTACTGAGCAGTTCCGGGACACGCCAGCATATCTTATCGACGACGAGTGTTGATGACATAGTCGATCCTGATGCCTTGATTCACGAGGAAGCGGTCAGCAGTGTTGTCAGTGGTGGTCAAAGTCTTCACCGTGAAAGCTGACGAAACGTGTTGGCGAGTTGTTGCATTTCCGTGCTTCCGAAGTATACAAGGCGCTAAGCTGGAGGCATGAAGTAACCTGGGCAACGAAACGGACGAAATTGAAGAGCCGCATCACGTAGCTGCTCCCACGCCTACTGAGCAGTTCCGGGACATTGCAGCAGTTCTTATCGACGACGAGTGTTGATGACAAAGTCGATGCAAATGCCTTGAACCGGGAGGAAACGATCCAGCAGGGTTGCCAGTGGTGGTCGAAGTCATCACCGTGAAAGCTGACGAAACGTGTTGGCGAGTCGCTGCATTCCCGTGCTTTCGAAGTATACAAGGCGCTCAGCTGGGGACATAAAGTAACCTGGGAAGGAAAACGGACGAAATTGAAGAGTCGCATCACTTAGCTGCTCCCACGCCCACTGAACAGTTCCGGGACACGCCCGCAGTTCTTATCGACGACGACTGTTGATGACATATTTGATCCGGATGCCTTGATCCACGAGGAAGCGATCCAGCAGGGTTGCCAGTGGTGGTCAATGTATTCACCGTGAAAGCTGACGAAACGTGTTGGCTAGTCGTTGCATTCCCGTGCTTCCGAAGTGTACAAGGCGCCAAGCTGGAGACATGAAATTACCTGGGCAAAGAAACGGACGATATTGAAGAGCCGCGTCACGTAGCTGCTCCCACGCCCACTGAACAGTTCCGGGACACGCCAGCAGTTCTTATTGACCACGAGTGTTGATGATATAGTCGATCTTGATGCCTTGATTCACGAGGAAGCGATCAGCAGTGTTCTCAGTGGTGGTCAAAGTCCACACCGTGAATGCTGACGAAACGTGTTGGCGAGTCGTTGCATTCCCGTGCTTCCGAAATATACAAGGCGCCAAGCTGGAGACATGAAGTAATCTGGGGCAAAGAAACGGACGAGATTGAAGAGTCGCATCACTTAGCTGCTCCCACGCCCACTGAACAGTTCCGGGACACGCCCGCAGTTCTTATCGACGACGACTGTTGATGACATATTTGATCCGGATGCCTTGATCCACGAGGAAGCGATCCAGCAGGGTTGCCAGTGGTGGTCAATGTATTCACCGTGAAAGCTGACGAAACGTGTTGGCTAGTCGTTGCATTCCCGTGCTTCCGAAGTGTACAAGGCGCCAAGCTGGAGACATGAAAGTACCTGGGCAAAGAAACGGACGATATTGAAGAGCCGCGTCACGTAGCTGCTCCCACGCCCACTGAACAGTTCCGGGACACGCCAGCAGTTCTTATTGACGACGAGTGTTGATGATATAGTCGATCTTGATGCCTTGATTCACGAGGAAGCGATCAGCAGTGTTCTCAGTGGTGGTCAAAGTCCACACCGTGAATGCTGACGAAACGTGTTGGCGAGTCGTTGCATTCCCGTGCTTCCGAAATATACAAGGCGCCAAGCTGGAGACATGAAGTAACCTGGGCAAAGAAACGGACGAAATTGAAGAGCCGCATCACGTAGCTGCTCCGACGCCCACTGAACAGTTCCAGGACACGCCAGCAGTTCTTATCGACGGCGAGTGTTGATGATAGAGTCGATCTTGATGCCTTGATTCACGAGGAAGCGATCTGCAGTGTTGTCAGTGGTGGTCAAAGTCTTCACCGTGAAAAATGCCGAAACGGGTTGGCGAGTCGTTGCATTCCCGTGCTTCCGAAATATACAAGGCGCCAAGCTGGAGACATGAAGTAACCTGGGCAAAGAAACGGACGAAATTGAAGAGCCGCATCACGTAGCTGCTCCCACGTCCACTGAACAGTTCAAGGACACGCCAGCAGTTCTTATCGACGGCGAGTGTTGATGACATAGTCGATCCGGATGCCTTGATCCACGAGGAAGTGATCCAGCAGGTTTGCCAGTGGTGGTCAAAGTCTTCACCGTGAAAGCTGACGAAACGTGTTGGCGAGTTGTTGCATTCCCGTGCTTCCGAAGAATACAAGGCGCTAAGCTGGAGGCATGAAGTAACCTGGGCAACGAAACGGACGAAATTGAAGAGCCGCATCACGTAGCTGCTCCCACGCCTACTGAACAGTTCCGGGACATTCCAGCAGTTCTTATCAACGACGAGTGTTGATGACAAAGTCGATGCAAATGCCTTAAGCCGCGAGGAAGCGATCCAGCAGGGTTGCCAGTGGTGGTCGAAGTCTTCACCGCGAAAGCTGACGAAAGGTGTTGGCGAGTCGCTGCATTCCCGTGCTTTCGAAGTATACAAGGCGCTAAGCTGGAGACATAAAGTAACCTGGGAAGGGAAACGGACGAAATTGAAGAGTCGCATCACGTAGCTGCTCCCATGCCCACTGAACAGTTCCAGGACACGCCCGCAGTTCTTATCGACGACGAGTGTTGATGACATAGTTGATCCGGATGCCTTGATCCACGAGGAAGCGATCCAGCAGTGTTGTCAGTGGTGGTCAAAGTCCACACCGTGAAAGCTGACGAAACGTGTTGGCGAGTCGTTGCATTCCCGTTCTTCCGAAGTGTAAAAGGCGCCAAGCTGGAGACAGGAAGTAACCTGAGCAAAGAAACGGACGAAATTGAAGAGCCGCATCACGTAGCTGCTCCCAGGTCCACTGAACAGTTCCAGGACACGCCAGCAGTTCTGATCGACGGCGAGCGTTGATGACATAGTCGATCCGGATGCCTTGATCCACGAGGAAGCGATCCAGCAGGTTTGCCAGTGGTGGTCAAAGTCTTCACCGTGAAAGCTGACGAAACGTGTTGGCGAGTTGTAGCATTCCCGTGCTTCCGAAGTATACAAGGCGCTAAGCTGGAGGCATGAAGTAACCTGGGCAACGAAACGGACGAAATTGAAGAGCCGCGTCACGTAGCTGCTCCCACTTCTACTGAACAGTTCCGGGACATTCCAGCAGTTCTTATCGACGACGAGTGTTAATGACAAAGTCGATTCAAATGCCTTGAACCGGGAGGAAACGATCCAGCAGGGTTGGCAGTGGTGGTCGAAGTCTTCACCGTGAAAGCTGACGAAACGTGTTGGCGAGTCGCTGCATTCCCGTGCTTTCGAAGTATACAAGGCGCTAAGCTGCGGACATAAAGTAACCGGGAAGGGAAACGGACGAAATTGAAGAGTCGCATCACTTAGCTGCTCCCACGCCCACTGAACAGTTCCGGGACACGCCAGCAGTTTTCATCGACGACGAGTGTTGATGAAAAAGACGATCCGGATGCCTTGATCCACGAGGAAGCGATCCAGCAAAGTTGCCAGTGCTGGTCGAAGTCTTCACCGTGAAAGCTTAAGCAACGTGTTGGCGAGTCGCTGCATTCCCGTGCTTTCGAATTATACAAGGCGCTAAGCTGAAGACATAAAGTAACCTTGGAAGAGAAACGGATGAAATTGAAGAGTCGCATCACGCAGCTGCTCCCACGCCCACTGAACAGTTCCAGGACATGCCAGCAATTCTTATCGACGAAGAGTGTTGATGAAAAAGACGATCCGGATGCCTTGATCCACGAGGAAGCTATCCAGCAAGGTTGGCAGTGGTGGTCAAAGTCTTCACGGTGAAAGTTGACGAAACGTGTTGGCGAGTCATTGCATTCCCATACTTCCGAAGTATGCAAGGCGCCAAGCCGGAGACATGAAGTAATCTGGGGCAAAGAAACGGACGAGATTGAAGAGCCGTATCACGTAGCTGCTTCCACGCCCACTGAACAGTTCCGGGACACGCCCGCAGTTCTTATCGACGACGAGTGTTGATGACATAGTTGATCCGGATACCTTGATCCACGAGGAAGCGATCCAGCAGGGTTGCCAGTGGTGGTCAAAATCTTCACCGTGAAAGCTGAAGAAACGTGTTGCCTAGTCGTTGCATTCCCCTGCTTCCGAAGTGTACAAGGCGCCAAGCTGGAGACACGAAATTATCTGGGCAAAGAAACGGACGAAATTGAAGAGTCGCATCACGTAGCTGCTCCCACGCCTACTGAACAGTTCCGGGACATTCCAGCAGTTCTTATCGACGACGAGTGTTGATGACAAAGTCGATGCAAATGCCTTGAACCGCGAGGAAGCGATCCAGCAGGGTTGCCAGTGGTGGCCGAAGTCTTCACCGCGAAAGCTGACGAAACGTGTTGGCGAGTCGCTGCATTCCCGTGCTTTCGAAGTATACAAGGCGCTAAGCTGGAGACATAAAGTAACCTGGGAAGGGAAACGGACGAAATTGAAGAGTCGCATCACGTAGCTGCTCCCATGCCCACTGAACAGTTCCAGGACACGCCCGCAGTTCTTATCGACGACGAGTGTTGATGACATAGTTGATCCGGATGCCTTGATCCACGAGGAAGCGAGCCAGCAGTGTTGTCAGTGGTGGTCAAAGTCCACACCGTGAAAGCTGACGAAACGTGTTGGCGAGTCGTTGCATTCCCGTTCTTCCGAAATATACAAGGCGCCAAGCTGGAGAAATGAAGTAACCTGGGCAAAGAAACGGACGAAATTGAAGAGCTGTATCACGTAGCTGCTCCACGCCCACTGAACTGTTCCGGGACAGGCCAGCAATTCTTATCGACGACGAGTGTTGATGAAAAAGTCGATTCGGATGCCTTGATCCACGTGGAAGCGATTCAGCAGGGTTGCCAGTGGTGGTCAAAGTCTTCACCGTGAAAGCTGACGAAACGTGTTGGCTAGTCATTGCATTCCCGTGCTTTCGAAGTGTAAAAGGCGCCAAACTGGAGACATGAAGTAACCTGGGCAACGAAACGGACGAAATTGAAGAGCCGCATCACGTAGCTGCTCCCACACCTACTGAGCAGTTCCGGGACACGCCAGCATATCTTATCGACGACGAGTGTTGATGACATAGTCGATCCTGATGCCTTGATTCTTGATTCACGAGGAAGCGATCAGCAGTGTTGTCAGTGGTGGTCAATGTCCACACCGTGAAAGCTGACGAAACGTGTTGGCGAGTCGTTGCATTCCTGTGCTTCCGAAATATACAAGGCGCCTGGCTGGAGACATGAAGTAACCTGGGCAAAGAAACGGACGAAATTGAAGGGCCGCATCACGTAGCTGCTCCCACGCCTACTGAACAGTTCCGGGACATTCCAGCAGTTCTTATCGACGACGAGTGTTGATGACAAAGTCGATGCAAATGCCTTGAACCGGGAGGAAACGATCCAGCACGGTTGCCAGTGGTGGTCAAAGTTTTCACCGTGAAATCTGACGAAACGTGTTGGCGAGTCGTTGCATTCCCGTGCTTCCGAAGTATACAAGGCGCCAGGCTGGAGACATGAAGTAACCTGGGCAAAGAAACGGACAAAATTGAAGAGCCGCATCACGTACCTGCTCCCACGCCCACTAAACAGTTCCGGGACACGCCAGCAGTTCTTATTGACGACGAGTGTTGATGATATAGTCGATCTTGATGCCTTGATTCACGAGGAAGCGATCAGCAGTGTTCTCAGTGGTGGTCAAAGTCCACACCGTGAATGCTGACGAAACGTGTTGGCGAGTCGTTGCATTCCCGTGCTTCCGAAATATACAAGGCGCCAAGCTGGAGACATGAAGTAACCTGGGCAAAGAAACGGACGAAATTGAAGAGCCGCATCACGTAGCTGCTCCCACGTCCACTGAACAGTTCAAGGACACGCCAGCAGTTCTTATCGACGGCGAGTGTTGATGACATAGTCGATCCGGATGCCTTGATCCACGAGGAAGTGATCCAGCAGGGTTGCCAGTGGTGGTCGAAGTCTTCACCGCGAAAGCTGACGAAACGTGTTGGCGAGTCGCTGCATTCCCGTGCTTTCGAAGTATACAAGGCGCTAAGCTGGAGACATAAAGTAACTTGGGAAGGGAAACGGACGAAATTGTAGAGTCGCATCACGTAGCTGCTCCCATGCCCACTGAAGAGTTCCAGGACATGCCAGCAATTCTTATCGACGACGAGTGTTGATGAAAAAGTCGATCCGGATGCCTTGATCCACGAGAAGCTATCCAGCAAGGTTGGCAGTGGTGGTCGAAGTCTTCACCGCGAAAGCTGACGAAACGTGTTGGCGAGTCGCTGCATTCCCGTGCTTTCGAAGTATACAAGGCGCTAAGCTGGAGACATAAAGTAACCTGGGAAGGGAAACGGACGAAATTGAAGAGTCGCATCACGTAGCTGCTCCGACGCCCACTGAACAGTTCCAGGGCACGCCAGCAGTTCTTATCGACGGCGAGTTTTGATGATATAGTCGATCTTGATGCCTTAATTCACGAGGAAGCGATCAGCAGTGTTGTCAGTGGTGGTCAAAGTCCACACCGTGAAAGCTGACGAAACGTGTTGGCGAGTCGTTGCATTCCCGTTCTTCCGAAATATACAAGGCGCCAAGCTGGAGAAATGAAGTAACCTGGGCAAAGAAACGGACGAAATTGAAGAGTCGCATCACGTAGCTGCTCCCACGCCCACTGAACAGATCCAGGACATCCCAGCAATTCTTATCGACGACGAATATTGATGAAAAAGTCGATTCGGATGCCTTGATCCACGAGGAAGCGATCCAGCAGGTTTGCCAGTGGTGGTCAAAGTCTTCACCGTGAAAGCTGACGAAACGTGTTGGCGAGTTGTTGCATTCCCGTGCTTCCGAAGTGTACAAGGCGCCAAGCTGGAGACACGAAATTATCTGGGCAAAGAAACGGACAAAATTGAAGAGTCGCATCACGTAGCTGCTCCCACGCCTACTAAACAGTTCCGGGACATTCCAGCAGTTCTTATCGACGACGAGTGTTGATGACAAAGTCGATGCAAATGCTTTGAACCGCGAGGAAGCGATCCAGCAGGGTTGCCAGTGGTGGTCGAAGTCTTCACCGCGAAAGCTGACGAAACGTGTTGGCGAGTCGCTGCATTCCCGTGCTTTCGAAGTATACAAGGCGCTAAGCTGGAGACATAAAGTAACCTGGGAAGGGAAACGGACGAAATTGAAGAGTCGCATCACGTAGCTGCTCCCATGCCCACTGAACAGTTCCAGGACACGCCCGCAGTTCTTATCGACGACGAGTGTTGATGACATAGTTGATCCGGATGCCTTGATCCACGAGGAAGCGATCCAGCAGTGTTGTCAGTGGTGGTCAAAGTCCACACCGTGAAAGCTGACGAAACGTGTTGGCGAGTCGTTGCATTCCCGTTCTTCCGAAATATACAAGGCGCCAAGCTGGAGAAATGAAATAACCTGGGCAAAGAAACGGACGAAATTGAAGAGCTGTATCACGTAGCTGCTCCACGCCCACTGAACTGTTCCGGGACAGGCCAGCAATTCTTATCGACGACGAGTGTTGATGAAAAAGTCGATTCGGATGCCTTGATCCACGTGGAAGCGATTCAGCAGGGTTGCCAGTGGTGGTCAAAGTCTTCACCGTGAAAGCTGACAAAACGTGTTGGCTAGTCATTGCATTCCCGTGCTTTCGAAGTGTAAAAGGCGCCAAACTGGAGACATGAAGTAACCTGGGCAACGAAACGGACGAAATTGAAGAGCCGCATCACGTAGCTGCTCCCACACCTACTGAGCAGTTCCGGGACACGCCAGCATATCTTATCGACGACGAGTGTTGATGACATAGTCGATCCTGATGCCTTGATTCACGAGGAAGCGATCAGCAGTGTTGTCAGTGGTGGTCAATGTCCACACCGTGAAAGCTGACGAAACGTGTTGGCGAGTCGTTGCATTCCTGCGCTTCCGAAATATACAAGGCGCCTGGCTGGAGACATGAAGTAACCTGGGCAAAGAAACGGACGAAATTGAAGGGCCGCATCACGTAGCTGCTCCCACGCCTACTGAACAGTTCCGGGACATTCCAGCAGTTCTTATCGACGACGAGTGTTGATGACAAAGTCGATGCAAATGCCTTGAACCGGGAGGAAACGATCCAGCACGGTTGCCAGTGGTGGTCAAAGTTTTCACCGTGAAATCTAACGAAACGTGTTGGCGAGTCGTTGCATTCCCGTGCTTCCGAAGTATACAAGGCGCCAGGCTGGAGACATGAAGTAACCTGGGCAAAGAAACGGACAAAATTGAAGAGCCGCATCACGTACCTGCTCCCACGCCCACTGAACAGTTCCGGGACACGCCAGCAGTTCTTATTGACGACGAGTGTTGATGATATAGTCGATCTTGATGCCTTGATTCACGAGGAAGCGATCAGCAGTGTTCTCAGTGGTGGTCAAAGTCCACACCGTGAATGCTGACGAAACGTGTTGGCGAGTCGTTGCATTCCCGTGCTTCCGAAATATAGAAGGCGCCAAGCTGGAGACATGAAGTAACCTGGGTAAAGAAACGGACGAAATTGAAGAGCCGCATCACGTAGCTGCTCCGACGCCCACTGAACAGTTCCAGGACACGCCAGCAGTTCTTATTGACGGCGAGTGTTGATGATATAGTCGATCTTGATGCCTTGATTCACGAGGAAGCGATCTGCAGTGTTGTCAGTGGTGGTCAAAGTCTTCACCGTGAAAGCTGCCGAAACGGGTTGGCGAGACGTTGCATTCCCGTGCTTCCGAAATATACAAGGCGCCAAGCTGGAGACATGAAGTAACCTGGGCAAAGAAACGGACGAAATTGAAGAACCGCATCACGTAGCTGCTCCCACGTCCACTGAACAGTTCAAGGACACGCCAGCAGTTCTTATCGACGGCGAGTGTTGATGACATAGTCGATCCGGATGCCTTGATCCACGAGGAAGTGATCCAGCAGGGTTGCCAGTGGTGGTCGAAGTCTTCACCGCGAAAGCTGACGAAACGTGTTGGCGAGTCGCTGCATTCCCGTGCTTTCGAAGTATACAAGGCGCTAAGCTGGAGACATAAAGTAACCTGGGAAGGGAAACGGACGAAATTGAAGAGTCGCATCACGTAGCTGCTCCCATGCCCACTGAACAGTTCCAGGACATGCCACCAATTCTTATCGACGACGAGTGTTGATGAAAAAGTCGATCCGGATGCCTTGATCCACGAGGAAGCTATCCAGCAAGGTTGGCAGTGGTGGTCAAAGTCTTCACGGTGAAAGCTGACGAAACGTGTTGGCGAGTCATTGCATTCCCGTGCTGCCGAAGTGTACAAGGCGCCAAGCTGGAGACATGAAATTACCGGGGCAATGAAACGGACGAAATTGAAGAGCCGCATCACGTAGCTGCTCCGACGCCCACTGAACAGTTCCAGGGCACGCCAGCAGTTCTTATCGACGGCGAGTTTTGATGATATAGTCGATCTTGATGCCTTAATTCACGAGGAAGCGATCAGCAGTGTTGTCAGTGGTGGTCAAAGTCCACACCGTGAAAGCTGACGAAACGTGTTGGCGAGTCGTTGCATTCCCGTTCTTCCGAAATATACAAGGCGCCAAGCTGGAGAAATGAAGTAACCTGGGCAAAGAAACGGACGAAATTGAAGAGCTGTATCACGTAGCTGCTCCACGCCCACTGAACTGTTACGGGACAGGCCACCAATTCTTATCGACCACGAGTGTTGATGAAAAAGTCGATTCGGATGCCTTGATCCACGTGGAAGCGATTCAGCAGGGTTGCCAGTGGTGGTCAAAGTCTTCACCGTGAAAGCTGACGAAACGTGTTGGCTAGTCATTGCATTCCCGTGCTTTCGAAGTGTAAAAGGCGCCAAACTGGAGACATGAAGTAACCTGGGCAACGAAACGGACGAAATTGAAGAGCCGCATCACGTAGCTGCTCCCACACCTACTGAGCAGTTCCGGGACACGCCAGCATATCTTATCGACGACGAGTGTTGATGACATAGTCGATCCTGATGCCTTGATTCACGAGGAAGCGATCAGCAGTGTTGTCAGTGGTGGTCAATGTCCACACCGTGAAAGCTGACGAAACGTGTTGGCGAGTCGTTGCATTCCTGCGCTTCCGAAATATACAAGGCGCCTGGCTGGAGACATGAAGTAACCTGGGCAAAGAAACGGACGAAATTGAAGGGCCGCATCACGTAGCTGCTCCCACGCCTACTGAACAGTTCCGGGACATTCCAGCAGTTCTTATCGACGACGAGTGTTGATGACAAAGTCGATGCAAATGCCTTGAACCGGGAGGAAACGATCCAGCACGGTTGCCAGTGGTGGTCAAAGTTTTCACCGTGAAATCTAACGAAACGTGTTGGCGAGTCGTTGCATTCCCGTGCTTCCGAAGTATACAAGGCGCCAGGCTGGAGACATGAAGTAACCTGGGCAAAGAAACGGACAAAATTGAAGAGCCGCATCACGTACCTGCTCCCACGCCCACTGAACAGTTCCGGGACACGCCAGCAGTTCTTATTGACGACGAGTGTTGATGATATAGTCGATCTTGATGCCTTGATTCACGAGGAAGCGATCAGCAGTGTTCTCAGTGGTGGTCAAAGTCCACACCGTGAATGCTGACGAAACGTGTTGGCGAGTCGTTGCATTCCCGTGCTTCCGAAATATAGAAGGCGCCAAGCTGGAGACATGAAGTAACCTGGGTAAAGAAACGGACGAAATTGAAGAGCCGCATCACGTAGCTGCTCCGACGCCCACTGAACAGTTCCAGGACACGCCAGCAGTTCTTATCGACGGCGAGTGTTGATGATATAGTCGATCTTGATGCCTTGATTCACGAGGAAGCGATCTGCAGCGTTGTCAGTGGTGGTCAAAGTCTTCACCGTGAAAGCTGCCGAAACGGGTTGGCGAGACGTTGCATTCCCGTGCTTCCGAAATATACAAGGCGCCAAGCTGGAGACATGAAGTAACCTGGGCAAAGAAACGGACGAAATTGAAGAGCCGCATCACGTAGCTGCTCCCACGTCCACTGAACAGTTCAAGGACACGCCAGCAGTTCTTATCGACGGCGAGTGTTGATGACATAGTCGATCCGGATGCCTTGATCCACGAGGAAGTGATCCAGCAGGGTTGCCAGTGGTGGTCGAAGTCTTCACCGCGAAAGCTGACGAAACGTGTTGGCGAGTCGCTGCATTCCCGTGCTTTCGAAGTATACAAGGCGCTAAGCTGGAGACATAAAGTAACCTGGGAAGGGAAACGGACGAAATTGAAGAGTCGCATCACGTAGCTGCTCCCATGCCCACTGAACAGTTCCAGGACATGCCAGCAATTCTTATCGACGACGAGTGTTGATGAAAAAGTCGATCCGGATGCCTTGATCCACGAGGAAGCTATCCAGCAAGGTTGGCAGTGGTGGTCAAAGTCTTCACGGTGAAAGCTGACGAAACGTGTTGGCGAGTCATTGCATTCCCGTGCTGCCGAAGTGTACAAGGCGCCAAGCTGGAGACATGAAATTACCGGGGCAATGAAACGGACGAAATTGAAGAGCCGCATCACGTAGCTGCTCCGACGCCCACTGAACAGTTCCAGGGCACGCCAGCAGTTCTTATCGACGGCGAGTTTTGATGATATAGTCGATCTTGATGCCTTAATTCACGAGGAAGCGATCAGCAGTGTTGTCAGTGGTGGTCAAAGTCCACACCGTGAAAGCTGACGAAACGTGTTGGCGAGTCGTTGCATTCCCGTTCTTCCGAAATATACAAGGCGCCAAGCTGGAGAAATGAAGTAACCTGGGCAAAGAAACGGACGAAATTGAAGAGCTGTATCACGTAGCTGCTCCACGCCCACTGAACTGTTCCGGGACAGGCCACCAATTCTTATCGACCACGAGTGTTGAAGAAAAAGTCGATTCGGATGCCTTGATCCACGAGGAAGCGATTCAGCAGGGTTGCCAGTGGTGGTCAAAGTCTTCACCGTGAAAGCTGACGAAACGTGTTGGCTAGTCATTGCATTCCCGTGCTTCCGAAGTGTAAAAGGCGCCAAACTGGAGACATGAAGTAACCTGGGCAACGAAACGGACGAAATTGAAGAGCCGCATCACGTAGCTGCTCCCACACCCACTGAGCAGTTCCTGGACACGCCAGCATATCTTATCGACGACGAGTGTTGATGACATAGTCGATCCTGATGCCTTGATTCACGAGGAAGCGGTCAGCAGTGTTGTCAGTGGTGGTCAAAGTCTTCACCGTGAAAGCTGACGAAACGTGTTGGCGAGTTGTTGCATTCCCGTGCTTCCGAAGTATACAAGGCGCTAAGCTGGAGGCATGAAGTAACCGGGGCAACGAAACGGACGAAATTGAAGAGCCGCATCACGTAGCTGCTCTCACGCCTACTGAGCAGTTCCAGGACATTGCAGCAGTTCTTATCGACGACGAGTGTTGATGACAAAGTCGATGCAAATGCCTTGAACCGGGAGGAAACGATCCAGCAGGGCTGCCAGTGGTGGTCGAAGTCTTCACCGTGAAAGCTGACGAAACGTGTTGGGGAGTCGCTGCATTCCCGTGCTTTCGAAGTATACAAGGCGCTAAGCTGGCGGCATGAAGTAACCTGGGCAACGAAACGGACGAAATTGAAGAGCTCCATCACGTAGCTGCTCCCACGCCCACTGAACAGCTCCGGGACACGCCAGCAATTCTTATCGACGACGAGTGTTGATAAAAAAGTCGATTCGGATGCCTTGATCCACGAGGAAGCGATCCAGCAGGGTTGCCAGTGGTGGTAAAAGTCTTCACCGTGAAAGCTGACCAAACGTGTTGGCGAGTTGTAGCATTCCCGTGCTTCCGAAGTATACAAGGCGCTAAGCTGGAGGCATGAAGTAACCTGGGAAGAGAAACGGATGAAATTGAAGAGTCGCATCACGCAGCTGCTCCCACGCCCACTGAACAGTTCCAGGACATGCCAGCAATTCTTATCGACGACGAGTGTTGATGAAAAAGACGATCCGGATGCCTTGATCCACGAGGAAGCTATCCAGCAAGGTTGGCAGTGGTGGTCAAAGTCTTCACCGTGAAAGCTGACGAAACGTGTTGGCGAGTCGCTGCATTCCCGTGCTTTCGAAGTATACAAGGCGCTCAGCTGGGGACATAAAGTAACCTGGGAAGGAAAACGGACGAAATTGAAGAGTCGCATCACTTAGCTGCTCCCACGCCCACTGAACAGTTCCGGGACACGCCCGCAGTTCTTATCGACGACGACAGTTGATGACATATTTGATCCGGATGCCTTGATGCACGAGGAAGCGATCCAGCAGGGTTGCCATTGGTGGTCAATGTATTCACCGTGAAAGCTGACGAAACGTGTTGGCGAGTCATTGCATTCCCGTGCTGCCGAAGTGTACAAGGCGCCAAGCTGGAGACATGAAATTACCTGGGCAAAGAAATGGACGATATTGAAGAGCCGCGTCACGTAGCTGCTCCCACGCCCACTGAACAGTTCCGGGACACGCCAGCAGTTCTTATTGACGACGAGTGTTGATGATATAGTCGATCCTGATGCCTTGATTCACGAGGAAGCGATCAGCAGTGTTCTCAGTGGTGGTCAAAGTCCACACCGTGAATGCTGACGAAACGTGTTGGCGAGTCGTTGCATTCCCGTGCTTCCGAAATATACAAGGCGCCAAGCTGGAGACATGAAGTAACCTGGGAAAAGAAACGGACGAAATTGAAGAGCCGCATCACGTAGCTGCTCCGACGCCCACTGAACAGTTCCAGGACACGCCAGCAGTTCTTATCGACGGCGAGTGTTGATGATATAGTCGATCTTGATGCCTTGATTCACGAGGAAGCGATCTGCAGTGTTGTCAGTGGTGGTCAAAGTCTTCACCGTGAAAGCTGCCGAAACGGGTTGGCGAGTCGTTGCATTCCCGTGCTTCCGAAATATACAAGGCGCCAAGCTGGAGACATGAAGTAACCTGGGCAAAGAAACGGACGAAATTGAAGAGCCGCATCACGTAGCTGCTCCCACGTCCACTGAACAGTTCAAGGACACGCCAGCAGTTCTTATCGACGGCGAGTGTTGATGACATAGTCGATCCGGATGCCTTGATCCACGAGGAAGTGATCCAGCAGGTTTGCCAGTGGTGGTCAAAGTCTTCACCGTGAAAGCTGACGAAACGTGTTGGCGAGTTGTTGCATTCCCGTGCTTCCGAAGAATACAAGGCGCTAAGCTGGAGGCATGAAGTAACCTGGGCAACGAAACGGACGAAATTGAAGAGCCGCATCACGTAGCTGCTCCCACGCCTACTGAACAGTTCCGGGACATTACAGCAGTTCTTATCGACGACGAGTGTTGATGACAAACTCGATGCAAATGCCTTGAACCGCGAGGAAGCGATCCAGCAGGGTTGCCAGTGGTGGTCGAAGTCTTCACCGCGAAAGCTGACGAAACGTGTTGGCGAGTCACTGCATTCCCGTGCTTTCGAAGTATACAAGGCGCTAAGCTGCGGACATAAAGTAACCTGGGAAGGGAAACGGACGAAATTGAAGAGTCGCATCACGTAGCTGCTCCCATGCCCACTGAACAGTTCCAGGACACGCCCGCAGTTCTTATCGAAGACGAGTGTTGATGACATAGTTGATCCGGATGCCTTGATCCACGAGGAAGCGATCCAGCAGGGTTGTCAGTGGTGGTCAAAGTCCACACCGTGAAAGCTGACGAAACATGTTGGCGAGTCGTTGCATTCCCGTTCTTCCGAAATATACTAGGCGCCAAGCTGGAGAAATGAAGTAACCTGGGCAAAGAAACGGACGAAATTGAAGAGCTGTATCACGTAGCTGCTCCACGCCCACTGAACTTTTCCGGGACAGGCCAGCAATTCTTATCGACGACGAGTGTTGATGAAAAAGTCGATTCGGATGCCT
This sequence comes from Amblyomma americanum, assembly GCF_052857255.1. Taxonomy (NCBI): domain Eukaryota; kingdom Metazoa; phylum Arthropoda; class Arachnida; order Ixodida; family Ixodidae; genus Amblyomma; species Amblyomma americanum. The sequence goes on from NC_135498.1 coordinate 193,878,796, forward strand.
TGATCCACGTGGAAGCGATTCAGCAGGGTTGCCAGTGGTGGTCAAAGTCTTCACCGTGAAAGCTGACGAAACGTGTTGGCGAGTCGCTGCATTCCCGTGCTTTCGAAGTATACAAGGCGCTAAGCTGGAGACATAAAGTAACCTGGGAAGGGAAACGGACGAAATTGAAGAGCCGCATCACGTAGCTGCTCCCACACCTACTGAGCAGTTCCGGGACACGACAGCATATCTTATCGACGACGAGTGTTGATGACATAGTCGATCCTGATGCCTTGATTCACGAGGAAGCGGTCAGCAGTGTTGTCAGTGGTGGTCAAAGTCTTCACCGTGAAAGCTGACGAAACGTGTTGGCGAGTTGTTGCATTCCCGTGCTTTCGAAGTATACAAGGCGCTAAGCTGGAGGCATGAAGTAACCTGGGCAAAGAAACGGACGAAATTGAAGAGCCGCATCACGTAGCTGCTCCCACGCCTACTGAGCAGTTCCGGGACATTGCAGCAGTTCTTATCGACGACGCGTGTTGATGACAAAGTAGACGCAAATGCCTTGAACCGGGACGAAACGATCCAGCAGGGTTGCCAGTGGTGGTCGAAGTCTTCACCGTGAAAGCTGACGAAACGTGTTGGGGAGTCGCTGCATTCCCGTGCTTTCGAAGTATACAAGGCGCTAAGCTGGAGGCATGAAGTAACCTGGGCAACGAAACGGACGAAATTGAAGAGCTCCATCACGTAGCTGCTCCCACGCCCACTGAACAGTTCCGGGACACGCCAGCAATTCTTATCGACGACGAGTGTTGATGAAAAAGTCGATTCGGATGCCTTGATCCACGAGAAAGCGATCCAGCAGGGTTGCCAGTGGTGGTCAAAGTCTTCACCGTGAAAGCTGACGAAACGTGTTGGCTAGTCATTGCATTCCCGTGCTTCCGAAGTGTAAAAGGCGCCAAGCTGGAGACAGGAAGTAACCTGAGCAAAGAAACGGACGAAATTGAAGAGCCGCATCACGTAGCTGCTCCCAGGTCCACTGAACAGTTCCAGGACACGCCAGCAGTTCTGATCGACGGCGAGCGTTGATGACATAGTCGATCCGGATGCCTTGATCCACAAGGAAGCGATCCAGCAGGTTTGCCAGTGGTGGTCAAAGTCTTCACCGTGAAAGCTGACGAAACGTGTTGGCGAGTTGTAGCATTCCCGTGCTTCCGAAGTATACAAGGCGCTAAGCTGGAGGCATGAAGTAACCTGGGCAACGAAACGGACGAAATTGAAGAGCCGCGTCACGTAGCTGCTCCCACGCCTACTGAACAGTTCCGGGACATTCCAGCAGTTCTTATCGACGACGAGTGTTAATGACAAAGTCGATTCAAATGCCTTGAACAGGGAGAAAACGATCCAGCAGGGTTGCCAGTGGTGGTCGAAGTCTTCACCGTGAAAACTGACGAAACGTGTTGGCGAGTCGCTGCATTCCCGTGCTTTCGAAGTATACAAGGCGCTAAGCTGCGGACATAAAGTAACCGGGAAGGGAAACGAACGAAATTGAAGAGTCGCATCACTTAGCTGATCCCACGCCCACTGAACAGTTCCGGGACACGCCAGCAGTTTTCATCGACGACGAGTGTTGATGAAAAAGACGATCCGGATGCCTTGATCCACGAGGAAGCGATCCATCAAAGTTGCCAGTGCTGGTCGAAGTCTTCACCGTGAAAGCTTAAGCAACGTGTTGGCGAGTCGCTGCATTCCCGTGCTTTCGATGTATACAAGGCGCTAAGCTGAAGACATAAAGTAACCTTGGAAGAGAAACGGATGAATTTGAAGAGTCGCATCACGCAGCTGCTCCCACGCCCACTGAACAGTTCCAGGACATGCCAGCAATTCTTATCGACGACGAGTGTTGATGAAAAAGACGATCCGGATGCCTTGATCCACGAGGAAGCTGTCCAGCAAGGTTGGCAGTGGTGGTCAAAGTCTTCACGGTGAAAGCTGACGAAACGTGTTGGCGAGTCATTGAATTCCCGTACTTCCGAAGTATGCAATACGCCAAGCTGGAGACATGAAATTACCGGGGCAAGAAACGGACGAAATTGAAGAGCCGCGTCACGTAGCTGCTTCCACGCCCACTGAACAGTTCCGGGACACGCCCGCAGTTCTTATCAATGACGTGTGTTGATGACATAGTTGATTCGGATGCTTTGATCCACGAGGAAGCGATTCAGCAGGGTTGCCAGTGGTGGTCAAAGTCTTCACCGTGAAAGCTGACGAAATGTGTTGGCTAGTCGTTGCATTCCCGTGCTTCCGAAGTGTACAATGCGCCAAGCTGGAGACATCAAATTACCGGGGCAAGGAAACGGACGAAATTGAAGAGCCGCATCACGTAGCTGCTCCGACGCCCACTGAACAGTTCCAGGACACGCCAGCAGTTCTTAACGACGGCGAGTGTTGATGATATAGTCGATCTTGATGCCTTGATTCACGAGGAAGCGATCAGCAGTGTTGTTAGTGGTGGTCAAAGTCCACACCGTGAAAGCAGACGAAACGTGTTGGCGAGTCGTTGCATTCCTGTGCTTCCGAAATATACAAGGCGCCAAGCTGGAGACATGAAGTAACCTGGGCAAAGAAACGGACGAAATTGAAGAGCTGTATCACGTAGCTGCTCCCACGCCCACTGAACAGTTCCGGGACAGGCCAGCAATTCTTATCGACGACGAGTGTTGAAGTAAAAGTCTATTCGGATGCCTTGATCCACGAGGAAGCGATTCAGCAGGGTTGCCAGTGGTGGTCAAAGTCTTCACCGTGAATGCTGACGAAACGTGTTGGCGAGTCGTTGCATTCCCGTGCTTCCGAAATATACAAGGCGCCAAGCTGGAGACATGAAGTAACCTGGGCAAAGAAACGGACGAAATTGAAGAGCTGTATCACGTAGCTGCTCCCACGCCCACTGAACAGTTCCGGGACAGGCCAGCAATTCTTATCGACGACGAGTGTTGATGACATAGTCGATCCGGATGCCTTGATCTACGAGGAAGCGATCCAGCAGGTTTGCCAGTGGTGGTCAAAGACTTCACCGTGAAAGCTGACGAAACGTGTTGGCGAGTTGTTGCATTCCCGTGCTTCCGAAGTATACAAGGCGTAAAGCTGGAGGCATGAAGTAACCTGGGCAACGAAACGGACGAAATTGAAGAGCCGCATCACGTAGCTGCTCCCACGCCTACTGAACAGTACTGGGACATTCCAGCAGGTATTATCGACGACGAGTGTTGATGACAAAGTCGATGCAAATGCCTTGAACCGGGAGGAAACGATCCAGCAGTGTTGCCAGTGGTGGTCGAAGTCTTCACCGTGAAAGCTGACGAAACGTGTTGGCGAGTCGCTGCATTCCCGTGCTTTCGAAGTATACAAGGCGCTAAGCTGGGGACATAAAGTAACCTGGGAAGGGAAACGGACGAAATTGAAGAGTCGCATCACTTAGCTGCTCCCACGCCCACTGAACAGTTCCGGAACACGCCAGCAGTATTTATCGACGACGAGTGTTGATGACATAGTCGAACCGGATGCTTTGATCCACGAGGAAGCGATCCAGCAAAGTTGCCAGTGGTGGTCGAAGTCTTCACCGTAATAGCTTAAGCAACGTGTTGGCGAGTCATTGAATTCCCATACTTCCGAAGTATGCAAGGCGCCAAGCCGGAGACATGAAGTAATCTGGGGCAAAGAAACGGACGAGATTGAAGAGCCGTATCACGTAGCTGCTTCCACGCCCACTGAACAGTTCCGGGACACGCCCGCAGTTCTTATCGACGACGAGTGTTGATGACATAGTTGATCCGGATGCCTTGATCCACGAGGAAGCTATCCAGCAAGGTTGGCAGTGGTGGTCAAAGTCTTCACGTTGAAAGCTGACGAAACGTGTTGGCGAGTCATTGAATTCCCGTACTTCCGAAGTATGCAATACGCTAAGCTGGAGACATGAAATTACCGGGGCAAAGAAACGGACGAAATTGAAGAGCCGCGTCACGTAGCTGCTTCCACGCCCACTGAACAGTTCCGGGACACGCCCGAAGTTCTTATCGATGACGAGTGTTGATGACATAGTTGATTCGGATGCTTTGATCCACGAGGAAGCGATTCAGCAGGGTTGCCAGTGATGGTCAAAGTCTTCACCGTGAAAGCTGACGAAATGTGTTGGCTAGTCGTTGCATTCCCGTGCTTCCGAAGTGTACAATGCGCCAAGCTGGAGACATGAAGTAACCTGGGCAAAGAAACGGACGAAATTGAAGAGTATATCACGTAGCTGCTCCCACGCCCACTGAACAGTTTCGGGACAGGCCAGCAATTCTTATCGACGACGAGTGTTGATGAAAAAGTCGATTCGGATGCCTTAATCCACGAGAAAGCGATTCAGCAGGGTTGCCAGTGGTGGTCAAAGTCTTCACCGTGAAAGCTGACGAAACGTGTTGGCGAGTCGTTGCATTCCCGTGCTTCCGAAGTATACGAGGCGCCAAGCTGGAGACATGAAGTAACCTGGGCAAAGAAACGGACAAAATTGAAGAGCCGCATCACGCAGCTGCTCCCACGGACACTGAACAGTTCCAGGACACGCCAGCAGTTCTAATCGACGGCGAGTGTTGACGACATAGTCGATCCGGATGCCTTGATCCACGAGGAAGCGATGCAGCAGGTTTGTTAGTGGTGGTCGAAGCCTTCACCGTGAAAGCTGACGAAACGTGTTGTCGAGTCGCTGCATTCCCGTGCTTTCGAAGTATACAAGGCGCTAAGCTGGGGACACAAAGTAACCTGGGAAGGGAAAGGGACGAAATTGAAGAGTCGCATCACGTAGCGGCTCCCACGACCACTGAACAGTTCCGGGACACGCCAGCAATTCTTATCGACGACAAGTGTTGGTGACATAGTCGAACCGGATGCCTTGATCCACGAAGAAGCGATCCAGCAAAGCTGCCAGTGGTGGTCGAAGTCTTCACCGTGAAAGCCTAAGCAACGTGTTGGCGAGTCGCTGCATTTCCGTGCTTTCGAAGCATACAAGGCGCTAAGCTCGAGACATAAAGTAACGTGGGAAGGGAAACGGACGAAATTGAAGAGTCGCATCACATAGCTGCTCCCACGCCCACTGAACAGTTCCGGGACACGCCCGCCGTTCTTATCGACGACGAGTGTTGATGACATAGTTGATCCGGATGCCTTGATCCAAGAGGAAGCGATCCAGCTGGGTTGCCAGTGGTGTTCAGTTTTCACCGTGAAAGCTGACGAAACGTGTTGGCTAGTCGTTGCATTCCTATGCTTCCGAAGCGTACAAGACACCAAGCTGGAGACATGAAATTACCTGGGCAAAGAAACGGACGAAATTGAAGAGCCGCGTCACGTAGCTGCTCCCACGCCTACTGAACAGTTCCGGGACACGCCAGCAGTTCTTATTGACGACGAGTGTTGATGACATAGTCGATCCGGATGCCTTGATCCACGAGGAAGCGATCCGGCAGGTTTGCCAGTGGTGGTCAAAGTCTTCACCGTGAAAGCTGACGAAACGTGTTGGCGAGTTGTTGCATTCCCGTGCTTCCGAAGTATACAAGGCGCTAAGCTGGAGGCATGAAGTAACCTGGGCAACGAAACGGACGAAATTGAAGAGCTCCATCACGTAGCTGCTCCCACGTCCACTGAACAGTTCCGGGACACAGCAGAAATTCTTATCGACGACGAGTGTTGAAGAAAAAGTCGATTCGGATGCCTTGATCCACGACGAAGCGATCCAGCAGGGTAACCAGTGGTGGTCAAAGTCCACACCGTGAAAGCTGACGAAACGTGTTGGCGAGTCGTTGCATTCCTGTGCTTCCGAAATATACAAGGCGCCAAGCTGGAGACATGAAGTCACCTGGGCAAAGAAAGGGACGAAATTGAATAGCTGTATCACGTAGCTGCTCCCACGCCCACTGAACAGTTCCGGGACAGGCCAGCAATTCTTATCGACGACGAGTGTTGATGAAAAAGTCTATTCGGATGCCTTGATCGACGAGGAAGCGATTCAGCAGGGTTGCCAGTGGTGGTCAAAGTCTTCACCGTGAATGCTGACGAAACGTGTTGGCGAGTCGTTCCATTCCCGTGCTTCCGAAGTATACAAGGCGCCAAGCTGGAGACATGAAGTAACCTGGGCAAAGAAACGGACAGAATTGAAGAGCCGCATCACGTAGCTGCTCCCACGCCCACTGAACAGTTCCAGCACACGCCAGCAGTTCTTATCGACGGCGAGTGTTGATGACATAGTCGATCCGGATGCCTTGATCTACGAGGAAGCGATCCAGCAGGTTTGCCAGTGGTGGTCAAAGTCTTCACCGTGAAAGCTGACGAAACGTGTTGGCGAGTTGTTGCATTCCCGTGCTTCCAAAGTATACAAGGCGCTAAGCTGGAGGCATGAAGTAACCTGGGCAACGAAACGGACGAATTTGAAGAGCCACATCACGTAGCTGCTCCCACGCCTACTGAACAGTACTGGGACATTCCAGCCGTTATTATCGACGACGAGTGTTGATGACAAAGTCGATGCAAATGCCTTGAACCGGGAGGAAACGATCCAGCAGGGTTGCCAGTGGTTGTCGAAGTCTTCACCGTGAAAGCTGAACAAACGTGTTGGCGAGTCGCTGCATTCCCGTGCTTTCGAAGTATACAAGGCGCTAAGCTGGGGACATAAAGTAACCTGGGAAGGGAAACGGACGAAATTGAAGAGTCGCATCACTTAGCTGCTCCCACGCCCACTGAACAGTTCCTGTACACGCCAGCAGTTTTTATCGACGACGAGTGTTGATGACATAGTCGCATCGGATTCCTTGATCCACGAGGAAGCGATCCAGCAAAGTTGCCAGTGGTGGTCGAAGTCTTCACCGTAAAAGCTTAAGCAACGCGTTGGCGAGTTGTTGCATTCCCGTGCTTCCGAAGTATACAAGGCGCTAATCTGGAGGCATGAAGTAACCTGGGCAACGAAACGGACGAAACTGAAGACCTCTGCACGTAGCTGCTCCCACGCCCACTGAACAGTTCCGGGACACGCCAGCAATTCTTATCGACGACGAGTGTTGATGAAAAAGTCGATTCAGATGCCTTGATCCACGAGGAAGCGATCCAGCAGGGTTACAAGTGGTGGTCAGTCTTCACCGTGAAAGCTGACGAAACGTGTTGGCTAGTCATTGCATTCCCGTGCTTCCGATGTGTAAAAGGCGTCAAGCTGGAGACATGAATAACCTGGGCAACGAAACGGACGAAATTGAAGAGCCGCATCACGTAGCTGCTCCCGCACCCACTGAACAGTTCCGGGACACGCCAGCATATCTTATCGACGACGAGTGTTGATGACATAGTCGATCCTGATACCTTGATTCACGAGGAAGCGGTCAGCAGTGTTGTCAATGGTGGTCAAAGTCTTCACCGTGAAAACTGACGAAACGTGTTGGCGAGTCGTTGCATTCCAAGGCTTCCGAAGTATACAAGGTGCCAAGCTGGAGACATGAAGTAACCTGGGCAAAGAAACAGACAAAATTGAAGAGCCGCATCACGTAGCTGCTCCCACGCCCACTGAACAGTTCCAGGACACGCCAGCAGTTCTTATCGACGGCGAGTGTTGATGACATAGTCGATCCGGATGCCTTGATCCACGAGGAAGCGACCCAGCAGGTTTGCCAGTGGTGGTCAAAGTCTTCACCGTAAAAGCTTAAGCAACGTGTTGGCGAGTCGCTGCATTCCCGTGCTTTCGAAGTATACAAGGCCCTAAGCTGGAGACAAAGTAACCTGGGAAGGGAAACGGACGAAATTGAAGAGTCGCATCACGTAGCTGCTCCCACGCCCACTGAACAGTTCCGGGACACGCCAGCAGTTCTTATTGACGACGAGTGCTGATGATATAGTCGATCTTGATGCCTTGATTCACGAGGAAGCGATCAGTAGTGTTGTCAGTGGTGGTCAAAGTCCACACCGTGAAAGCTGACGAAACGTGTTGGCGAGTCGTTGCATTCCTGTGCTTCCGAAATATACAAGGCGCCAAGCTGGAGACATGAAGTCACCTGGGCAAAGAAACGGACGAAATTGAAGAGCCACATCACGTAGCTGCTCCCACGCCTACTGAACAGTACTGGGACATTCCAGCAGTTATTATCGACGACGAGTGTTGATGACAAAGTCGATGCAAATGCCTTGAACCGGGAGGAAACGATCCAGCAGGGTTGCCAGTGGTGGTCGAAGTCTTCACCGTGAAAGCTGACGAAACATGTTGGCGAGTCGCTGCATTCCCGTGCTTTCGAAGTATACAAGGCGCTAAGCTGGGGACATAAAGTAACCTGGGAAGGGAAACGGACGAAATTGAAGAGTCGCATCACTTAGCTGCTCCCACGCCGACTGAACAGTTCCGGGACACGCCCGCAGTTCTTATCGACGACGAGTGTTGATGACATAGATGATCCGGATGCCTTGATCCACGAGGAAGCGATCCAGCAGGGTTGCCAGTGGTGGTCAAAATCTTCACCGTGAAAGCTTAAGAAACGTGTTGGCTAGTCGTTGCACTCCCGTGCTTCCGAGGTGTACAAGGCGCCAAGCTGGAGACACGAAATTATCTGGGCAAAGAAACGGACGAAATTGAAGAGTCGCATCACTTAGCTGCTCCCACGCCCACTGAACAGTTCCGGGACACGCCAGCAATTCTTATCGACGACGAGTATTGATGAAAAAGTCGATTCGGATGCCTTGATCCACGAGGAAGCGATCCAGCAGGTTTGCCAGTGGTGGTCAAAGTCTTCACCGTGAAAGCTGACGAAACGTGTTGGCGAGTTGTTGCATTCCCGTGCTTCCGAAGTATACAAGGCGCTGAGCTGGAGACATGAAGTAACCTGGGCAAAGAAACGGACGAAATTGAAGGGCCGCATCACGTAGCTGCTCCCACGCCTACTGAACAGTTCCGGGACATTCCAGCAGTTCTTATCGACGACGAGTGTTGATGACAAAGTCGATGCAAATGCCTTGAACCGGGAGGAAACGATCCAGCACGGTTGCCAGGGGTGGTCAAAGTCTTCACCGTGAAATCTGACGAAACGTGTTGGCGAGTCGTTGCATTCCCGTGCTTCCGAAGTATACAAAGCGCCAAGCTGGAGACATGAAGTAACCTGGGCAAAGAAACGGACAAAATTGAAGAGCCGCATCACGTAGCTGCTCCCACGCCCACTGAACAGTTCCAGGACACGCCAGCAGTTCTTATCGACGGCGAGTGTTGATGACATAGTCGATCCAGGTGCCTTGATCCACGAGGAAGCGATCCAGCAGGTTTGCCAGTGGTGGTCAAAGTCTTCACCGTGAAAGCGGACGAAACGTGTTGGCGAGTTGCATTCCCGTGCTTCCGAAGTATACAAGGCGCTAAGCTGGAGGCATGAAGTAACCAGGGCAACGAAACGGATGAAATTGAAGAGCCGCATCACGTAGCTGCTCCCACGCATACTGAACAGTTCCGGGACATTCCAGCAGTTCTTATCGACGACGAGTGTTGATGACAAAGTCGATGCAAATGCCTTGAACCGGGAGGAAAGGATTCAGCAAGGTTGCCAGTGGTGGTCGAAGTCTTCATCGTGAAAACTGACGAAACGTGTTGGCGAGTCGCTGCATTCCCGTGCTTTCGAAGTATACAAGGCGCTAAGCTGGAGACATAAAGTAACCTGGGAAGGGAAACGGACGAAATTGAACAGTCGCATCACATAGCTGCTCCCACGCCCGCTGAACAGTTCCAGTACACGCCAGCAATTCTTATCGACGACGAGTGTTGATGGAAAAGTCGATCCGGATGCCTTGATGCACGAGGAAGCGATCCAGCAAGGTTGGCAGTGGTGGTCAAAGTCTTCACCGTGAAAGCTGACGAAACGTGTTGGCTAGTCGTCGCATTCCCGTGCTTCCGAAGTGTACAAGGCGCCAAGCTGGAGACATGAAGTAACCTGGGCAACGAAACGGAGGAAATCGAAGAACCGCATCACGTGGCTGCTCCCACGCCCACTGAACAGTTCCGGGACACGCCAGAAATTCTTATCGACGACGAGTGTTGATGAAAAAGTCGATCCTGATGCGTTGATTCACGAGGAAGCGATCCAGCAGGGTTGCCAGTGGTGGTCAAAGTCTTCACCGTGAAAGCTGACGAAACGTGTTGGCTAGTCATTGCATTCCCGTGCTTCCGAAGTGTACAAGGCGCCAAGCTGTAGACATGAAGTAACCTGGGCAAAGAAACGGAGGAAATCGAAGATCCGCATCACGTAGCTGCTCCCACGCCCACTGAACAGTTCCGGGCCACGCCAGCAGTTCTTATTGACGAAGAGTGTTGATGATATAGTCGATACTGATGCCTTGATTCACGAGGAAGCGATCAGCATTGTGTTGTCAGTGGTGGTAAAGTCTTCACCGTGAAAGCTGACGAAACTCGTTGGCGAGTTGTTGCATTCCCGTGCTTCCGAAGTATACAAGGCGCTAAGCTGGAGGCATGAAGTAACCAGGGCAACGAAACGGACGAAATTGAAGAGGCGCATCACGTAGCTGCTCCCACGCCTACTGAACAGTTCCGGGATATTCCAGCAGTTCTTATCGACGACGAGTGTTGATGACAAAGTCGATGCAAATGCCTTGAACCGGGAGGAAACAATCCCGCAGGGTTGCCAGTGGTGGTCGAAGTCTTCACCGTGAAAGCTGACGAAACGTGTTGGCGAGTTGTTGCATTCCCGTGCTTCCGAAGTATACAAGGCGCTAAGCTGGAGGCATGAAGTAACCTGGGCAACGAAACGGACGAAATTGAAGAGCCGCATCACGTAGCTGCTCCCAAGCCTACTGAACATTTCCGGGACATTCAAGCAGTTCTTATCGCCGACGAGTGTTGATGACAAATTCGATGCAAATGCCTTGAACCGGGAGGAAACGATTCAGTAGGGTTGCCAGTGGTGGTCGAAGTCTTCACCGTGAAATGACGAAACGTGTTGGCTATTCATTGCATTCCCGTGCTTCCGAAGTGTAAAAGGCGCAAAGCTGGAGACATGAAGTAACCTGGGCAACGAAACGGACGAAATTGAAGAGCCGCGTCACGTAGCTGCTCCCACACCCACTGAACAGTTCCGGGACACGCCAGCAGTTCTTATTGACGACGAGTGTTGATGACATAGTCGATCCATATGCCTTGATCCACGAGGAAGCGATCCGGCAGGTTTGCCAGTGGTGGTCAAAGTCTTCACCGTGAAAGCTGACGAAACGTGTTGGCGAGTTGTTGCATTCCCGTGCTTCCGAAGTATATAAGGCGCTAAGCTCGAGGCATGAAGTAACCTGGGCAACGAAACGGACGAAATTGAAGAGTCGCATCACGTAGCTGCTCCCACGCCCACTGAACAGTTCCGGGACACGCCAGCAGTTCTTATTGACGACGAGTGCTGATGATATAGTCGATCTTGATGCCTTGATTCACGAGGAAGCGATCAGTAGTGTTGTCAGTGGTGGTCAAAGTCCACACCGTGAAAGCTGACGAAACGTGTTGGCGAGTCGTTGCATTCCTGTGCTTCCGAAATATACAAGGCGCCAAGCTGGAGACATGAAGTCACCTGGGCAAAGAAACGGACGAAATTGAATAGCTGTATCACGTAGCTGCTCCCACGCCCACTGAACAGTTCCGGGACATGCCAGCAATTCTTATCGACGACGAGTGTTGATGAAAAAGTCTATTCGGAAGCCTTGATCCACGAGGAAGCGATTCAGCAGGGTTGCCAGTGGTGGTCAAAGTCTTCACCGTGAATGCTGACGAAACGTGTTGGCGAGTCGTTGCATTCCCGTGCTTCCGAAGTATACAAGGCGCTAAGCTGGAGGCATGAAGTAACCTGGGCAACGAAACGGACGAAATTGAAGAGCCACATCACGTAGCTGCTCCCACGCCTACTGAACAGTACTGGGACATTCCAGCAGTTCTTATCGACGACGAGTGTTGATGACAAAGTCGATGCAAATGCCTTGAACCGGGAGGAAACGATCCAGCAGGGTTGCCAGTGGTGGTCGAAGTCTTCACCGTGAAAGCTGACGAAACATGTTGGCGAGTCGCTGCATTCCCGTGCTTTCGAAGTATACAAGGCGCTAAGCTGGGGACATAAAGTAACCTGGGAAGGGAAACGGACGAAATTGAAGAGTCGCATCACTTAGCTGCTCCCACGCCCACTGAACAGTTCCGGGACACGCCCGCAGTTCTTATCGACGACGAGTGTTGATGACATAGTTGATCCGGATGCCTTGATCCACGAGGAAGCGATCCAGCAGGGTTGCCAGTGGTGGTCAAAATCTTCACCGTGAAAGCTGAAGAAACGTGTTGGCTAGTCGTTGCACTCCCGTGCTTCCGAAGTGTACAAGGCGCCAAGCTGGAGACACGAAATTATCTGGGCAAAGAAACGGACGAAATTGAAGAGTCGCATCACTTAGCTGCTCCCACGCCCACTGAACAGTTCCGGGACACGCCAGCAATTCTTATCGACGACGAGTATTGATGAAAAAGTCGATTCGGATGCCTTGATCCACGAGGAAGCGATCCAGCAGGTTTGCCAGTGGTGGTCAAAGTCTTCACCGTGAAAGCTGACGAAACGTGTTGGCGAGTTGTTGCATTCCCGTGCTTCCGAAGTATACAAGGCGCTGAGCTGGAGACATGAAGTAACCTGGGCAAAGAAACGGACGAAATTGAAGGGCCGCATCACGTAGCTGCTCCCACGCCTACTGAACAGTTCCGGGACATTCCAGCAGTTCTTATCGACGACGAGTGTTGATGACAAAGTCGATGCAAATGCCTTGAACCGGGAGGAAACGATTCAGCAAGGTTGCCAGTGGTGGTCGAAGTCTTCATCGTGAAAACTGACGAAACGTGTTGGCGAGTCGCTGCATTCCCGTGCTTTCGAAGTATACAAGGCGCTAAGCTGGAGACATAAAGTAACCTGGGAAGGGAAACGGACGAAATTGAACAGTCGCATCACGTAGCTGCTCCCACGCCCGCTGAGCAGTTCCAGTACACGCCAGCAATTCTTATCGACGACGAGTGTTGATGGAAAAGTCGATCCGGATGCCTTGATGCACGAGGAAGCGATCCAGCAAGGTTGGCAGTGGTGGTCAAAGTCTTCACCGTGAAAGCTGACGAAACGTGTTGGCTAGTCGTCGCATTCCCGTGCTTCCGAAGTGTACAAGGCGCCAAGCTGGAGACATGAAGTAACCTGGGCAACGAAACGGAGGAAATCGAAGAACCGCATCACGTGGCTGCTCCCACGCCCACTGAACAGTTCCGGGACACGCCAGAAATTCTTATCGACGACGAGTGTTGATGAAAAAGTCGATCCGGATGCCTTGATCCACGAGGAAGCGATCCAGCAGGGTTGCCAGTGGTGGTAAAAGTCTTCACCGTGAAAGCTGACGAAACGTGTTGGGTAGTCATTGCATTCCCGTGCTTCCGAAGTGTACAAGGCGCCAAGCTGGAGACATGAAGTAACCTGGGCAAAGAAACGGAGGAAATTGAAGATCTGCATCACGTAGCTGCTCCCACTCCCACTGAACAGTTCCGGGACACGCCAGCAGTTCTTACTGACGACGAGTGTTGATGACATAGTCGATCCTGATGCGTTGATTCACGAGGAAGCGATCCAGCAGGGTTGCCAGTGGTGGTCAAAGTCTTCACCGTGAAAGTTGACGAAACGTGTTGGCTAGTCATTGCATTCCCGTGCTTCCGAAGTGTACAAGGCGCCAAGCTGTAGACATGAAGTAACCTGGGCAAAGAAACGGAGGAAATCAAAGATCCGCATCACGTAGCTGCTCCCACGCCCACTGAACAGTTCCGGGACACGCCAGCAGTTCCTATTGACGAAGAGTGTTGATGATATAGTCGATACTGATGCCTTGATTCACGAGGAAGCGATCAGCATTGTGTTGTCAGTGGTGGTAAAGTCTTCACCGTGAAAGCTGACGAAACTCGTTGGCGAGTTGTTGCATTCCCGTGCTTCCGAAGTATACAAGGCGCTAAGCTGGAGGCATGAAGTAACCAGGGCAACGAAACGGACGAAATTGAAGAGGCGCATCACGTAGCTGCTCCCACGCCTACTGAACAGTTCCGGGATATTCCAGCAGTTCTTATCGACGACGAGTGTTGATGACAAAGTCGATGCAAATGCCTTGAACCGGGAGGAAACAATCCCGCAGGGTTGCCAGTGGTGGTCGAAGTCTTCACCGTGAAAGCTGACGAAACGTGTTGGCGAGTTGTTGCATTCCCGTGCTTCCGAAGTATACAAGGCGCTAAGCTGGAGGCATGAAGTAACCTGGGCAACGAAACGGACGAAATTGAAGAGCCGCATCACGTAGCTGCACCCACGCCTACTGAACATTTCCGGTACATTCCAGCAATTCTTATCGACGACGAGTGTTGATGAAAAAGTCTATTCGGATGCCTTGATCCACGAGGAAGCGATTCAGCAGGGTTGCCAGTGGTGGTCAAAGTCTTCACCGTGAATGCTGACGAAACGTGTTGGCGAGTCGTTGCATTCCCGTGCTTCCGAAGTATACAAGGCGCCAAGCTGGAGACATGAAGTAACCTGGGCAAAGAAACGGACAGAATTGAAGAGCCGCATCACGTAGCTGCTCCCACGCCCACTGAACAGTTCCAGCACACGCCAGCAGTTCTTATCGACGGCGAGTGTTGATGACATAGTCGATCCGGATGCCTTGATCTACGAGGAAGCGATCCAGCAGGTTTGCCAGTGGTGGTCGAAGTCTTCATCGTGAAAACTGACGAAACGTGTTGGCGAGTCGCTGCATTCCCGTGCTTTCGAAGTATACAAGGCGCTAAGCTGGAGACATAAAGTAACCTGGGAAGGGAAACGGACGAAATTGAACAGTCGCATCACGTAGCTGCTCCCACGCCCGCTGAGCAGTTCCAGTACACGCCAGCAATTCTTATCGACGACGAGTGTTGATGGAAAAGTCGATCCGGATGCCTTGATGCACGAGGAAGCGATCCAGCAAGGTTGGCAGTGGTGGTCAAAGTCTTCACCGTGAAAGCTGACGAAACGTGTTGGCTAGTCGTCGCATTCCCGTGCTTCCGAAGTGTACAAGGCGCCAAGCTGGAGACATGAAGTAACCTGGGCAACGAAACGGAGGAAATCGAAGAACCGCATCACGTGGCTGCTCCCACGCCCACTGAACAGTTCCGGGACACGCCAGAAATTCTTATCGACGACGAGTGTTGATGAAAAAGTCGATCCGGATGCCTTGATCCACGAGGAAGCGATCCAGCAGGGTTGCCAGTGGTGGTAAAAGTCTTCACCGTGAAAGCTGACGAAACGTGTTGGGTAGTCATTGCATTCCCGTGCTTCCGAAGTGTACAAGGCGCCAAGCTGGAGACATGAAGTAACCTGGGCAAAGAAACGGAGGAAATTGAAGATCTGCATCACGTAGCTGCTCCCACTCCCACTGAACAGTTCCGGGACACGCCAGCAGTTCTTACTGACGACGAGTGTTGATGACATAGTCGATCCTGATGCGTTGATTCACGAGGAAGCGATCCAGCAGGGTTGCCAGTGGTGGTCAAAGTCTTCACCGTGAAAGTTGACGAAACGTGTTGGCTAGTCATTGCATTCCCGTGCTTCCGAAGTGTACAAGGCGCCAAGCTGTAGACATGAAGTAACCTGGGCAAAGAAACGGAGGAAATCAAAGATCCGCATCACGTAGCTGCTCCCACGCCCACTGAACAGTTCCGGGACACGCCAGCAGTTCCTATTGACGAAGAGTGTTGATGATATAGTCGATACTGATGCCTTGATTCACGAGGAAGCGATCAGCATTGTGTTGTCAGTGGTGGTAAAGTCTTCACCGTGAAAGCTGACGAAACTCGTTGGCGAGTTGTTGCATTCCCGTGCTTCCGAAGTATACAAGGCGCTAAGCTGGAGGCATGAAGTAACCAGGGCAACGAAACGGACGAAATTGAAGAGGCGCATCACGTAGCTGCTCCCACGCCTACTGAACAGTTCCGGGATATTCCAGCAGTTCTTATCGACGACGAGTGTTGATGACAAAGTCGATGCAAATGCCTTGAACCGGGAGGAAACAATCCCGCAGGGTTGCCAGTGGTGGTCGAAGTCTTCACCGTGAAAGCTGACGAAACGTGTTGGCGAGTTGTTGCATTCCCGTGCTTCCGAAGTATACAAGGCGCTAAGCTGGAGGCATGAAGTAACCTGGGCAACGAAACGGACGAAATTGAAGAGCCGCATCACGTAGCTGCACCCACGCCTACTGAACATTTCCGGTACATTCCAGCAATTCTTATCGACGACGAGTGTTGATGAAAAAGTCTATTCGGATGCCTTGATCCACGAGGAAGCGATTCAGCAGGGTTGCCAGTGGTGGTCAAAGTCTTCACCGTGAATGCTGACGAAACGTGTTGGCGAGTCGTTGCATTCCCGTGCTTCCGAAGTATACAAGGCGCCAAGCTGGAGACATGAAGTAACCTGGGCAAAGAAACGGACAGAATTGAAGAGCCGCATCACGTAGCTGCTCCCACGCCCACTGAACAGTTCCAGCACACGCCAGCAGTTCTTATCGACGGCGAGTGTTGATGACATAGTCGATCCGGATGCCTTGATCTACGAGGAAGCGATCCAGCAGGTTTGCCAGTGGTGGTCAAAGTCTTCACCGTGAAAGCTGACGAAACGTGTTGGCGAGTTGTTGCATTCCCGTGCTTCCGAAGTATACAAGGCGCTAAGCTGGAGGCATGAAGTAAATTGGGCAACGAAACGGACGAAATTGAAGAGCCACATCACGTAGCTGCTCCCACGCCTACTGAACAGTACTGGGACATTCCAGCAGTTATTATCGACGACGAGTGTTGATGACAAAGTCGATGCAAATGCCTTGAACCGGGAGGAAACGATCCAGCAGGGTTGCCAGTGGTGGTCGAAGTCTTCACCGTGAAAGCTGACGAAACATGTTGACGAGTCGCTGCATTCCCGTGCTTTCGAAGTATACAAGGCGCTAAGCTGGGGACATAAAGTAACCTGGGAAGGGAAACGGACGAAATTGAAGAGTCGCATCACTTAGCTGCTCCCACGCCGACTGAACAGTTCCGGGACACGCCCGCAGTTCTTATCGACGACGAGTGTTGATGACATAGATGATCCGGATGCCTTGATCCACGAGGAAGCGATCCAGCAGGGTTGCCAGTGGTGGTCAAAATCTTCACCGTGAAAGCTTAAGAAACGTGTTGGCTAGTCGTTGCACTCCCGTGCTTCCGAAGTGTACAAGGCGCCAAGCTGGAGACACGAAATTATCTGGGCAAAGAAACGGACGAAATTGAAGAGTCGCATCACTTAGCTGCTCCCACGCCCACTGAACAGTTCCGGGACACGCCAGCAATTCTTATCGACGACGAGTATTGATGAAAAAGTCGATTCGGATGCCTTGATCCACGAGGAAGCGATCCAGCAGGTTTGCCAGTGGTGGTCAAAGTCTTCACCGTGAAAGCTGACGAAACGTGTTGGCGAGTTGTTGCATTCCCGTGCTTCCGAAGTATACAAGGCGCTGAGCTGGAGACATGAAGTAACCTGGGCAAAGAAACGGACGAAATTGAAGGGCCGCATAACGTAGCTGCTCCCACGCCTACTGAACAGTTCCGGGACATTCCAGCAGTTCTTATCGACGACGAGTGTTGATGACAAAGTCGATGCAAATGCCTTGAACCGGGAGGAAACGATCCAGCACGGTTGCCAGGGGTGGTCAAAGTCTTCACCGTGAAATCTGACGAAACGTGTTGGCGAGTCGTTGCATTCCCGTGCTTCCGAAGTATACAAAGCGCCAAGCTGGAGACATGAAGTAACCTGGGCAAAGAAACGGACAAAATTGAAGAGCCGCATCACGTAGCTGCTCCCACGCCCACTGAACAGTTCCAGGACACGCCAGCAGTTCTTATCGACGGCGAGTGTTGATGACATAGTCGATCCAGGTGCCTTGATCCACGAGGAAGCGATCCAGCAGGTTTGCCAGTGGTGGTCAAAGTCTTCACCGTGAAAGCGGACGAAACGTGTTGGCGAGTTGCATTCCCGTGCTTCCGAAGTATACAAGGCGCTAAGCTGGAGGCATGAAGTAACCAGGGCAACGAAACGGATGAAATTGAAGAGCCGCATCACGTAGCTGCTCCCACGCATACTGAACAGTTCCGGGACATTCCAGCAGTTCTTATCGACGACGAGTGTTGATGACAAAGTCGATGCAAATGCCTTGAACCGGGAGGAAAGGATTCAGCAAGGTTTTCAGTGGTGGTCGAAGTCTTCATCGTGAAAACTGACGAAACGTGTTGGCGAGTCGCTGCATTCCCGTGCTTTCGAAGTATACAAGGCGCTAAGCTGGAGACATAAAGTAACCTGGGAAGGGAAACGGACGAAATTGAACAGTCGCATCACGTAGCTGCTCCCACGCCCGCTGAACAGTTCCAGTACACGCCAGCAATTCTTATCGACGACGAGTGTTGATGGAAAAGTCGATCCGGATGCCTTCATGCACGAGGAAGCGATCCAGCAAGGTTGGCAGTGGTGGTCAAAGTCTTCACCGTGAAAGCTGACGAAACGTGTTGGCTAGTCGTCGCATTCCCGTGCTTCCGAAGTGTACAAGGCGCCAAGCTGGAGACATGAAGTAACCTGGGCAACGAAACGGAGGAAATCGAAGAACCGCATCACGTGGCTGCTCCCACGCCCACTGAACAGTTCCGGGACACGCCAGAAATTCTTATCGACGACGAGTGTTGATGAAAAAGTCGATCCGGATGCCTTGATCCACGAAGAAGCGATCCAGCAGGGTTGCCAGTGGTGGTCAAAGTCTTCACCGTGAAAGCTGACGAAACGTGTTGGCTAGTCATTGCATTCCCGTGCTTCCGAAGTGTACAAGGCGCCAAGCTGTAGACATGAAGTAACCTGGGCAAAGAAACGGAGGAAATCAAAGATCCGCATCACGTAGCTGCTCCCACGCCCACTGAACAGTTCCGGGACACGCCAGCAGTTCCTATTGACGAAGAGTGTTGATGATATAGTCGATACTGATGCCTTGATTCACGAGGAAGCGATCAGCATTGTGTTGTCAGTGGTGGTAAAGTCTTCACCGTGAAAGCTGACGAAACTCGTTGGCGAGTTGTTGCATTCCCGTGCTTCCGAAGTATACAAGGCGCTAAGCTGGAGGCATGAAGTAACCAGGGCAACGAAACGGACGAAATTGAAGAGGCGCATCACGTAGCTGCTCCCACGCCTACTGAACAGTTCCGGGATATTCCAGCAGTTCTTATCGACGACGAGTGTTGATGACAAAGTCGATGCAAATGCCTTGAACCGGGAGGAAACAATCCCGCAGGGTTGCCAGTGGTGGTCGAAGTCTTCACCGTGAAAGCTGACGAAACGTGTTGGCGAGTTGTTGCATTCCCGTGCTTCCGAAGTATACAAGGCGCTAAGCTGGAGGCATGAAGTAACCTGGGCAACGAAACGGACGAAATTGAAGAGCCGCATCACGTAGCTGCACCCACGCCTACTGAACATTTCCGGTACATTCCAGCAATTCTTATCGACGACGAGTGTTGATGAAAAAGTCTATTCGGATGCCTTGATCCACGAGGAAGCGATTCAGCAGGGTTGCCAGTGGTGGTCAAAGTCTTCACCGTGAATGCTGACGAAACGTGTTGGCGAGTCGTTGCATTCCCGTGCTTCCGAAGTATACAAGGCGCCAAGCTGGAGACATGAAGTAACCTGGGCAAAGAAACGGACAGAATTGAAGAGCCGCATCACGTAGCTGCTCCCACGCCCACTGAACAGTTCCAGCACACGCCAGCAGTTCTTATCGACGGCGAGTGTTGATGACATAGTCGATCCGGATGCCTTGATCTACGAGGAAGCGATCCAGCAGGTTTGCCAGTGGTGGTCGAAGTCTTCATCGTGAAAACTGACGAAACGTGTTGGCGAGTCGCTGCATTCCCGTGCTTTCGAAGTATACAAGGCGCTAAGCTGGAGACATAAAGTAACCTGGGAAGGGAAACGGACGAAATTGAACAGTCGCATCACGTAGCTGCTCCCACGCCCGCTGAGCAGTTCCAGTACACGCCAGCAATTCTTATCGACGACGAGTGTTGATGGAAAAGTCGATCCGGATGCCTTGATGCACGAGGAAGCGATCCAGCAAGGTTGGCAGTGGTGGTCAAAGTCTTCACCGTGAAAGCTGACGAAACGTGTTGGCTAGTCGTCGCATTCCCGTGCTTCCGAAGTGTACAAGGCGCCAAGCTGGAGACATGAAGTAACCTGGGCAACGAAACGGAGGAAATCGAAGAACCGCATCACGTGGCTGCTCCCACGCCCACTGAACAGTTCCGGGACACGCCAGAAATTCTTATCGACGACGAGTGTTGATGAAAAAGTCGATCCGGATGCCTTGATCCACGAGGAAGCGATCCAGCAGGGTTGCCAGTGGTGGTAAAAGTCTTCACCGTGAAAGCTGACGAAACGTGTTGGGTAGTCATTGCATTCCCGTGCTTCCGAAGTGTACAAGGCGCCAAGCTGGAGACATAAAGTAACCTGGGCAAAGAAACGGAGGAAATTGAAGATCTGCATCACGTAGCTGCTCCCACTCCCACTGAACAGTTCCGGGACACGCCAGCAGTTCTTACTGACGACGAGTGTTGATGACATAGTCGATCCTGATGCGTTGATTCACGAGGAAGCGATCCAGCAGGGTTGCCAGTGGTGGTCAAAGTCTTCACCGTGAAAGTTGACGAAACGTGTTGGCTAGTCATTGCATTCCCGTGCTTCCGAAGTGTACAAGGCGCCAAGCTGTAGACATGAAGTAACCTGGGCAAAGAAACGGAGGAAATCAAAGATCCGCATCACGTAGCTGCTCCCACGCCCACTGAACAGTTCCGGGACACGCCAGCAGTTCCTATTGACGAAGAGTGTTGATGATATAGTCGATACTGATGCCTTGATTCACGAGGAAGCGATCAGCATTGTGTTGTCAGTGGTGGTAAAGTCTTCACCGTGAAAGCTGACGAAACTCGTTGGCGAGTTGTTGCATTCCCGTGCTTCCGAAGTATACAAGGCGCTAAGCTGGAGGCATGAAGTAACCAGGGCAACGAAACGGACGAAATTGAAGAGGCGCATCACGTAGCTGCTCCCACGCCTACTGAACAGTTCCGGGATATTCCAGCAGTTCTTATCGACGACGAGTGTTGATGACAAAGTCGATGCAAATGCCTTGAACCGGGAGGAAACAATCCCGCAGGGTTGCCAGTGGTGGTCGAAGTCTTCACCGTGAAAGCTGACGAAACGTGTTGGCGAGTTGTTGCATTCCCGTGCTTCCGAAGTATACAAGGCGCTAAGCTGGAGGCATGAAGTAACCTGGGCAACGAAACGGACGAAATTGAAGAGCCGCATCACGTAGCTGCACCCACGCCTACTGAACATTTCCGGTACATTCCAGCAATTCTTATCGACGACGAGTGTTGATGAAAAAGTCTATTCGGATGCCTTGATCCACGAGGAAGCGATTCAGCAGGGTTGCCAGTGGTGGTCAAAGTCTTCACCGTGAATGCTGACGAAACGTGTTGGCGAGTCGTTGCATTCCCGTGCTTCCGAAGTATACAAGGCGCCAAGCTGGAGACATGAAGTAACCTGGGCAAAGAAACGGACAGAATTGAAGAGCCGCATCACGTAGCTGCTCCCACGCCCACTGAACAGTTCCAGCACACGCCAGCAGTTCTTATCGACGGCGAGTGTTGATGACATAGTCGATCCGGATGCCTTGATCTACGAGGAAGCGATCCAGCAGGTTTGCCAGTGGTGGTCAAAGTCTTCACCGTGAAAGCTGACGAAACGTGTTGGCGAGTTGTTGCATTCCCGTGCTTCCGAAGTATACAAGGCGCTAAGCTGGAGGCATGAAGTAAATTGGGCAACGAAACGGACGAAATTGAAGAGCCACATCACGTAGCTGCTCCCACGCCTACTGAACAGTACTGGGACATTCCAGCAGTTCTTATCGACGACGAGTGTTGATGACATAGATGATCCGGATGCCTTGATCCACGAGGAAGCGATCCAGCAGGGTTGCCAGTGGTGGTCAAAATCTTCACCGTGAAAGCTGACGAAACGTGTTGGCGAGTTGTTGCATTCCCGTGCTTCCGAAGTATACAAGGCGCTGAGCTGGAGACATGAAGTAACCTGGGCAAAGAAACGGACGAAATTGAAGGGCCGCATAACGTAGCTGCTCCCACGCCTACTGAACAGTTCCGGGACATTCCAGCAGTTCTTATCGACGACGAGTGTTGATGACAAAGTCGATGCAAATGCCTTGAACCGGGAGGAAACGATCCAGCACGGTTGCCAGGGGTGGTCAAAGTCTTCACCGTGAAATCTGACGAAACGTGTTGGCGAGTCGTTGCATTCCCGTGCTTCCGAAGTATACAAAGCGCCAAGCTGGAGACATGAAGTAACCTGGGCAAAGAAACGGACAAAATTGAAGAGCCGCATCACGTAGCTGCTCCCACGCCCACTGAACAGTTCCAGGACACGCCAGCAGTTCTTATCGACGGCGAGTGTTGATGACATAGTCGATCCAGGTGCCTTGATCCACGAGGAAGCGATCCAGCAGGTTTGCCAGTGGTGGTCAAAGTCTTCACCGTGAAAGCGGACGAAACGTGTTGGCGAGTTGCATTCCCGTGCTTCCGAAGTATACAAGGCGCTAAGCTGGAGGCATGAAGTAACCAGGGCAACGAAACGGATGAAATTGAAGAGCCGCATCACGTAGCTGCTCCCACGCATACTGAACAGTTCCGGGACATTCCAGCAGTTCTTATCGACGACGAGTGTTGATGACAAAGTCGATGCAAATGCCTTGAACCGGGAGGAAAGGATTCAGCAAGGTTTTCAGTGGTGGTCGAAGTCTTCATCGTGAAAACTGACGAAACGTGTTGGCGAGTCGCTGCATTCCCGTGCTTTCGAAGTATACAAGGCGCTAAGCTGGAGACATAAAGTAACCTGGGAAGGGAAACGGACGAAATTGAACAGTCGCATCACGTAGCTGCTCCCACGCCCGCTGAACAGTTCCAGTACACGCCAGCAATTCTTATCGACGACGAGTGTTGATGGAAAAGTCGATCCGGATGCCTTCATGCACGAGGAAGCGATCCAGCAAGGTTGGCAGTGGTGGTCAAAGTCTTCACCGTGAAAGCTGACGAAACGTGTTGGCTAGTCGTCGCATTCCCGTGCTTCCGAAGTGTACAAGGCGCCAAGCTGGAGACATGAAGTAACCTGGGCAACGAAACGGAGGAAATCGAAGAACCGCATCACGTGGCTGCTCCCACGCCCACTGAACAGTTCCGGGACACGCCAGAAATTCTTATCGACGACGAGTGTTGATGAAAAAGTCGATCCGGATGCCTTGATCCACGAAGAAGCGATCCAGCAGGGTTGCCAGTGGTGGTCAAAGTCTTCACCGTGAAAGCTGACGAAACGTGTTGGCTAGTCATTGCATTCCCGTGCTTCCGAAGTGTACAAGGCGCCAAGCTGGAGACATGAAGTAACCTGGGCAAAGAAACGGAGGAAATTGAAGATCTGCATCACGTAGCTGCTCCCACTCCCACTGAACAGTTCCGGGACACGCCAGCAGTTCTTACTGACGACGAGTGTTGATGACATAGTCGATCCTGATGCGTTGATTCACGAGGAAGCGATCCAGCAGGGTTGCCAGTGGTGATCAAAGTCTTCACCGTGAAAGCTGACGAAACGTGTTGGCTAGTCATTGCATTCCCGTGCTTCCGAAGTGTACAAGGCGCCAAGCTGTAGACATGAAGTAACCTGGGCAAAGAAACGGAGGAAATCGAAGATCCGCATCACGTAGCTGCTCCCACGCCCACTGAACAGTTCCGGGACACGCCAGCAGTTCTTACTGACGAAGAGTGTTGATGATATAGTCGATACTGATGCCTTGATTCACGAGGAAGCGATCAGCATTGTGTTGTCAGTGGTGGTAAAGTCTTCACCGTGAAAGCTGACGAAACTCGTTGGCGAGTTGTTGCATTCCCGTGCTTCCGAAGTATACAAGGCGCTAAGCTGGAGCCATGAAGTAACCAGGGCAACGAAACGGACGAAATTGAAGAGGCGCATCACGTAGCTGCTCCCACGCCTACTGAACAGTTCCGGGATATTCCAGCAGTTCTTATCGACGACGAGTGTTGATGACAAAGTCGATGCAAATGCCTTGAACCGGGAGGAAACAATCCCGCAGGGTTGCCAGTGGTGGTCGAAGTCTTCACCGTGAAAGCTGACGAAACGTGTTGGCGAGTTGTTGCATTCCCGTGCTTCCGAAGTATACAAGGCGCTAAGCTGGAGGCATGAAGTAACCTGGGCAACGAAACGGACGAAATTGAAGAGCCGCATCACGTAGCTGCTCCCAAGCCTACTGAACATTTCCGGTACATTCCAGCAGTTCTTATCGCCGACGAGTGTTGATGACAAATTCGATGCAAATGCCTTGAACCGGGAGGAAACGATCCAGTAGGGTTGCCAGTGGTGGTCGAAGTCTTCACCGTGAAATGACGAAACGTGTTGGCTATTCATTGCATTCCCGTGCTTCCGAAGTGTAAAAGGCGCAAAGCTGGAGACATGAAGTAACCTGGGCAACGAAACGGACGAAATTGAAGAGCCGCGTCACGTAGCTGCTCCCACACCCACTGAACAGTTCCGGGACACGCCAGCAGTTCTTATTGACGACGAGTGTTGATGACATAGTCGATCCATATGCCTTGATCCACGAGGAAGCGATCCGGCAGGTTTGCCAGTGGTGGTCAAAGTCTTCACCGTGAAAGCTGACGAAACGTGTTGGCGAGTTGTTGCATTCCCGTGCTTCCGAAGTATATAAGGCGCTAAGCTCGAGGCATGAAGTAACCTGGGAAACGAAACGGACGAAATTGAAGAGTCGCATCACGTAGCTGCTCCCACGCCCACTGAACAGTTCCGGGACACGCCAGCAGTTCTTATTGACGACGAGTGCTGATGATATAGTCGATCTTGATGCCTTGATTCACGAGGAAGCGATCAGTAGTGTTGTCAGTGGTGGTCAAAGTCCACACCGTGAAAGCTGACGAAACGTGTTGGCGAGTCGTTGCATTCCTGTGCTTCCGAAATATACAAGGCGCCAAGCTGGAGACATGAAGTCACCTGGGCAAAGAAACGGACGAAATTGAATAGCTGTATCACGTAGCTGCTCCCACGCCCACTGAACAGTTCCGGGACAGGCCAGCAATTCTTATCGACGACGAGTGTTGATGAAAAAGTCTATTCGGAAGCCTTGATCCACGAGGAAGCGATTCAGCAGGGTTGCCAGTGGTGGTCAAAGTCTTCACCGTGAATGCTGACGAAACGTGTTGGCGAGTCGTTGCATTCCCGTGCTTCCGAAGTATACAAGGCGCCAAGCTGGAGACATGAAGTAACCTGGGCAAAGAAACGGACAGAATTGAAGAGCCGCATCACGTAGCTGCTCCCACGCCCACTGAACAGTTCCAGCACACGCCAGCAGTTCTTATCGACGGCGAGTGTTGATGACATAGTCGATCCGGATGCCTTGATCTACGAGGAAGCGATCCAGCAGGTTTGCCAGTGGTGGTCAAAGTCTTCACCGTGAAAGCTGACGAAACGTATTGGCGAGTTGTTGCATTCCCGTGCTTCCGAAGTATACAAGGCGCTAAGCTGGAGGCATGAAGTAACCTGGGCAACGAAACGGACGAAATTGAAGAGCCACATCACGTAGCTGCTCCCACGCCTACTGAACAGTACTGGGACATTCCAGCAGTTATTATCGACGACGAGTGTTGATGACAAAGTCGATGCAAATGCCTTGAACCGGGAGGAAACGATCCAGCAGGGTTGCCAGTGGTGGTCGAAGTCTTCACCGTGAAAGCTGACGAAACATGTTGGCGAGTCGCTGCATTCCCGTGCTTTCGAAGTATACAAGGCGCTAAGCTGGGGACATAAAGTAACCTGGGAAGGGAAACGGACGAAATTGAAGAGTCGCATCACTTAGCTGCTCCCACGCCCACTGAACAGTTCCGGGACACGCCCGCAGTTCTTATCGACGACGAGTGTTGATGACATAGTTGATCCGGATGCCTTGATCCACGAGGAAGCGATCCAGCAGGGTTGCCAGTGGTGGTCAAAATCTTCACCGTGAAAGCTGAAGAAACGTGTTGGCTAGTCGTTGCACTCCCGTGCTTCCGAAGTGTACAAGGCGCCAAGCTGGAGACACGAAATTATCTGGGCAAAGAAACGGACGAAATTGAAGAGTCGCATCACTTAGCTGCTCCCACGCCCACTGAACAGTTCCGGGACACGCCAGCAATTCTTATCGACGACGAGTATTGATGAAAAAGTCGATTCGGATGCCTTGATCCACGAGGAAGCGATCCAGCAGGTTTGCCAGTGGTGGTCAAAGTCTTCACCGTGAAAGCTGACGAAACGTGTTGGCGAGTTGTTGCATTCCCGTGCTTCCGAAGTATACAAGGCGCTAAGCTGGAGCCATGAAGTAACCAGGGCAACGAAACGGACGAAATTGAAGAGGCGCATCACGTAGCTGCTCCCACGCCTACTGAACAGTTCCGGGATATTCCAGCAGTTCTTATCGACGACGAGTGTTGATGACAAAGTCGATGCAAATGCCTTGAACCGGGAGGAAACAATCCCGCAGGGTTGCCAGTGCTGGTCGAAGTCTTCACCGTGAAAGCTGACGAAACGTGTTGGCGAGTTGTTGCATTCCCGTGCTTCCGAAGTATACAAGGCGCTAAGCTGGAGGCATGAAGTAACCTGGGCAACGAAACGGACGAAATTGAAGAGCCGCATCACGTAGCTGCTCCCAAGCCTACTGAACATTTCCGGTACATTCCAGCAGTTCTTATCGCCGACGAGTGTTGATGACAAATTCGATGCAAATGCCTTGAACCGGGAGGAAACGATCCAGTAGGGTTGCCAGTGGTGGTCGAAGTCTTCACCGTGAAATGACGAAACGTGTTGGCTATTCATTGCATTCCCGTGCTTCCGAAGTGTAAAAGGCGCAAAGCTGGAGACATGAAGTAACCTGGGCAACGAAACGGACGAAATTGAAGAGCCGCGTCACGTAGCTGCTCCCACACCCACTGAACAGTTCCGGGACACGCCAGCAGTTCTTATTGACGACGAGTGTTGATGACATAGTCGATCCATATGCCTTGATCCACGAGGAAGCGATCCGGCAGGTTTGCCAGTGGTGGTCAAAGTCTTCACCGTGAAAGCTGACGAAACGTGTTGGCGAGTTGTTGCATTCCCGTGCTTCCGAAGTATATAAGGCGCTAAGCTCGAGGCATGAAGTAACCTGGGCAACGAAACGGACGAAATTGAAGAGTCGCATCACGTAGCTGCTCCCACGCCCACTGAACAGTTCCGGGACACGCCAGCAGTTCTTATTGACGACGAGTGCTGATGATATAGTCGATCTTGATGCCTTGATTCACGAGGAAGCGATCAGTAGTGTTGTCAGTGGTGGTCAAAGTCCACACCGTGAAAGCTGACGAAACGTGTTGGCGAGTCGTTGCATTCCTGTGCTTCCGAAATATACAAGGCGCCAAGCTGGAGACATGAAGTCACCTGGGCAAAGAAACGGACGAAATTGAATAGCTGTATCACGTAGCTGCTCCCACGCCCACTGAACAGTTCCGGGACAGGCCAGCAATTCTTATCGACGACGAGTGTTGATGAAAAAGTCTATTCGGAAGCCTTGATCCACGAGGAAGCGATTCAGCAGGGTTGCCAGTGGTGGTCAAAGTCTTCACCGTGAATGCTGACGAAACGTGTTGGCGAGTCGTTGCATTCCCGTGCTTCCGAAGTATACAAGGCGCCAAGCTGGAGACATGAAGTAACCTGGGCAAAGAAACGGACAGAATTGAAGAGCCGCATCACGTAGCTGCTCCCACGCCCACTGAACAGTTCCAGCACACGCCAGCAGTTCTTATCGACGGCGAGTGTTGATGACATAGTCGATCCGGATGCCTTGATCTACGAGGAAGCGATCCAGCAGGTTTGCCAGTGGTGGTCAAAGTCTTCACCGTGAAAGCTGACGAAACGTATTGGCGAGTTGTTGCATTCCCGTGCTTCCGAAGTATACAAGGCGCTAAGCTGGAGGCATGAAGTAACCTGGGCAACGAAACGGACGAAATTGAAGAGCCACATCACGTAGCTGCTCCCACGCCTACTGAACAGTACTGGGACATTCCAGCAGTTATTATCGACGACGAGTGTTGATGACAAAGTCGATGCAAATGCCTTGAACCGGGAGGAAACGATCCAGCAGGGTTGCCAGTGGTGGTCGAAGTCTTCACCGTGAAAGCTGACGAAACATGTTGGCGAGTCGCTGCATTCCCGTGCTTTCGAAGTATACAAGGCGCTAAGCTGGGGACATAAAGTAACCTGGGAAGGGAAACGGACGAAATTGAAGAGTCGCATCACTTAGCTGCTCCCACGCCCACTGAACAGTTCCGGGACACGCCCGCAGTTCTTATCGACGACGAGTGTTGATGACATAGTTGATCCGGATGCCTTGATCCACGAGGAAGCGATCCAGCAGGGTTGCCAGTGGTGGTCAAAATCTTCACCGTGAAAGCTGAAGAAACGTGTTGGCTAGTCGTTGCACTCCCGTGCTTCCGAAGTGTACAAGGCGCCAAGCTGGAGACACGAAATTATCTGGGCAAAGAAACGGACGAAATTGAAGAGTCGCATCACTTAGCTGCTCCCACGCCCACTGAACAGTTCCGGGACACGCCAGCAATTCTTATCGACGACGAGTATTGATGAAAAAGTCGATTCGGATGCCTTGATCCACGAGGAAGCGATCCAGCAGGTTTGCCAGTGGTGGTCAAAGTCTTCACCGTGAAAGCTGACGAAACGTGTTGGCGAGTTGTTGCATTCCCGTGCTTCCGAAGTATACAAGGCGCTGAGCTGGAGACATGAAGTAACCTGGGCAAAGAAACGGACGAAATTGAAGGGCCGCATCACGTAGCTGCTCCCACGCCTACTGAACAGTTCCGGGACATTCCAGCAGTTCTTATCGACGACGAGTGTTGATGACAAAGTCGATGCAAATGCCTTGAACCGGGGGGAAACGATTCAGCAAGGTTGCCAGTGGTGGTCGAAGTCTTCATCGTGAAAACTGACGAAACGTGTTGGCGAGTCGCTGCATTCCCGTGCTTTCGAAGTATACAAGGCGCTAAGCTGGAGACATAAAGTAACCTGGGAAGGGAAACGGACGAAATTGAACAGTCGCATCACGTAGCTGCTCCCACGCCCGCTGAGCAGTTCCAGTACACGCCAGCAATTCTTATCGACGACGAGTGTTGATGGAAAAAACGATCCGGATGCCTTGATGCACGAGGAAGCGATCCAGCAAGGTTGGCAGTGGTGGTCAAAGTCTTCACCGTGAAAGCTGACGAAACGTGTTGGCTAGTCGTCGCATTCCCGTGCTTCCGAAGTGTACAAGGCGCCAAGCTGGAGACATGAAGTAACCTGGGCAACGAAACGGAGGAAATCGAAGAACCGCATCACGTGGCTGCTCCCACGCCCACTGAACAGTTCCGGGACACGCCAGAAATTCTTATCGACGACGAGTGTTGATGAAAAAGTCGATCCGGATGCCTTGATCCACGAGGAAGCGATCCAGCAGGGTTGCCAGTGGTGGTAAAAGTCTTCACCGTGAAAGCTGACGAAACGTGTTGGCTAGTCATTGCATTCCCGTGCTTCCGAAGTGTACAAGGCGCCAAGCTGGAGACATGAAGTAACCTGGGCAAAGAAACGGACAGAATTGAAGAGCCGCATCACGTAGCTGCTCCCACGCCCACTGAACAGTTCCAGCACACGCCAGCAGTTCTTATCGACGGCGAGTGTTGATGACATAGTCGATCCGGATGCCTTGATCTACGAGGAAGCGATCCAGCAGGTTTGCCAGTGGTGGTCAAAGTCTTCACCGTGAAAGCTGACGAAACGTATTGGCGAGTTGTTGCATTCCCGTGCTTCCGAAGTATACAAGGCGCTAAGCTGGAGGCATGAAGTAACCTGGGCAACGAAACGGACGAAATTGAAGAGCCACATCACGTAGCTGCTCCCACGCCTACTGAACAGTACTGGGACATTCCAGCAGTTATTATCGACGACGAGTGTTGATGACAAAGTCGATGCAAATGCCTTGAACCGGGAGGAAACGATCCAGCAGGGTTGCCAGTGGTGGTCGAAGTCTTCACCGTGAAAGCTGACGAAACATGTTGGCGAGTCGCTGCATTCCCGTGCTTTCGAAGTATACAAGGCGCTAAGCTGGGGACATAAAGTAACCTGGGAAGGGAAACGGACGAAATTGAAGAGTCGCATCACTTAGCTGCTCCCACGCCCACTGAACAGTTCCGGGACACGCCCGCAGTTCTTATCGACGACGAGTGTTGATGACATAGTTGATCCGGATGCCTTGATCCACGAGGAAGCGATCCAGCAGGGTTGCCAGTGGTGGTCAAAATCTTCACCGTGAAAGCTG
Source organism: Amblyomma americanum (assembly GCF_052857255.1). Classification (NCBI taxonomy): domain Eukaryota; kingdom Metazoa; phylum Arthropoda; class Arachnida; order Ixodida; family Ixodidae; genus Amblyomma; species Amblyomma americanum. Next base: position 193,909,405 of record NC_135498.1, read on the forward strand.
AAGAAACGTGTTGGCTAGTCGTTGCACTCCCGTGCTTCCGAAGTGTACAAGGCGCCAAGCTGGAGACACGAAATTATCTGGGCAAAGAAACGGACGAAATTGAAGAGTCGCATCACTTAGCTGCTCCCACGCCCACTGAACAGTTCCGGGACACGCCAGCAATTCTTATCGACGACGAGTATTGATGAAAAAGTCGATTCGGATGCCTTGATCCACGAGGAAGCGATCCAGCAGGTTTGCCAGTGGTGGTCAAAGTCTTCACCGTGAAAGCTGACGAAACGTGTTGGCGAGTTGTTGCATTCCCGTGCTTCCGAAGTATACAAGGCGCTGAGCTGGAGACATGAAGTAACCTGGGCAAAGAATCGGACGAAATTGAAGGGCCGCATCACGTAGCTGCTCCCACGCCTACTGAACAGTTCCGGGACATTCCAGCAGTTCTTATCGACGACGAGTGTTGATGACAAAGTCGATGCAAATGCCTTGAACCGGGAGGAAACGATTCAGCAAGGTTGCCAGTGGTGGTCGAAGTCTTCATCGTGAAAACTGACGAAACGTGTTGGCGAGTCGCTGCATTCCCGTGCTTTCGAAGTATACAAGGCGCTAAGCTGGAGACATAAAGTAACCTGGGAAGGGAAACGGACGAAATTGAACAGTCGCATCACGTAGCTGCTCCCACGCCCGCTGAGCAGTTCCAGTACACGCCAGCAATTCTTATCGACGACGAGTGTTGATGGAAAAGTCGATCCGGATGCCTTGATGCACGAGGAAGCGATCCAGCAAGGTTGGCAGTGGTGGTCAAAGTCTTCACCGTGAAAGCTGACGAAACGTGTTGGCTAGTCGTCGCATTCCCGTGCTTCCGAAGTGTACAAGGCGCCAAGCTGGAGACATGAAGTAACCTGGGCAACGAAACGGAAGAAATCGAAGAACCGCATCACGTGGCTGCTCCCACGCCCACTGAACAGTTCCGGGACACGCCAGAAATTCTTATCGACGACGAGTGTTGATGAAAAAGTCGATCCGGATGCCTTGATCCACGAGGAAGCGATCCAGCAGGGTTGCCAGTGGTGGTAAAAGTCTTCACCGTGAAAGCTGACGAAACGTGTTGGCTAGTCATTGCATTCCCGTGCTTCCGAAGTGTACAAGGCGCCAAGCTGGAGACATGAAGTAACCTGGGCAAAGAAACGGAGGAAATTGAAGATCTGCATCACGTAGCTGCTCCCACTCCCACTGAACAGTTCCGGGACACGCCAGCAGTTCTTACTGACGACGAGTGTTGATGACATAGTCGATCCTGATGCGTTGTTTCACGAGGAAGCGATCCAGCAGGGTTGCCAGTGGTGGTCAAAGTCTTCACCGTGAAAGTTGACGAAACGTGTTGGCTAGTCATTGCATTCCCGTGCTTCCGAAGTGTACAAGGCGCCAAGCTGTAGACATGAAGTAACCTGGGCAAAGAAACGGAGGAAATCAAAGATCCGCATCACGTAGCTGCTCCCACGCCCACTGAACAGTTCCGGGACACGCCAGCAGTTCCTATTGACGAAGAGTGTTGATGATATAGTCGATACTGATGCCTTGATTCACGAGGAAGCGATCAGCATTGTGTTGTCAGTGGTGGTAAAGTCTTCACCGTGAAAGCTGACGAAACTCGTTGGCGAGTTGTTGCATTCCCGTGCTTCCGAAGTATACAAGGCGCTAAGCTGGAGGCATGAAGTAACCAGGGCAACGAAACGGACGAAATTGAAGAGGCGCATCACGTAGCTGCTCCCACGCCTACTGAACAGTTCCGGGATATTCCAGCAGTTCTTATCGACGACGAGTGTTGATGACAAAGTCGATGCAAATGCCTTGAACCGGGAGGAAACAATCCCGCAGGGTTGCCAGTGGTGGTCGAAGTCTTCACCGTGAAAGCTGACGAAACGTGTTGGCGAGTTGTTGCATTCCCGTGCTTCCGAAGTATACAAGGCGCTAAGCTGGAGGCATGAAGTAACCTGGGCAACGAAACGGACGAAATTGAACAGTCGCATCACGTAGCTGCTCCCACGCCCGCTGAACAGTTCCAGTACACGCCAGCAATTCTTATCGACGACGAGTGTTGATGGAAAAGTCGATCCGGATGCCTTGATGCACGAGGAAGCGATCCAGCAAGGTTGGCAGTGGTGGTCAAAGTCTTCACCGTGAAAGCTGACGAAACGTGTTGGCTAGTCGTCGCATTCCCGTGCTTCCGAAGTATACAAGGCGCCAAGCTGGAGACATGAAGTAACCTGGGCAACGAAACGGAGGAAATCGAAGAACCGCATCACGTGGCTGCTCCCACGCCCACTGAACAGTTCCGGGACACGCCAGAAATTCTTATCGACGACGAGTGTTGATGAAAAAGTCGATCCGGATGCCTTGATCCACGAGGAAGCGATCCAGCAGGGTTGCCAGTGGTGGTCAAAGTCTTCATTGTGAAAGCTGACGAAACGTGTTGGCTAGTCATTGCATTCCCGTGCTTCCGAAGTGTACAAGGCGCCAAGCTGGAGACATGAAGTAACCTGGGCAAAGAAACGGAGGAAATTGAAGATCTGCATCACGTAGCTGCTCCCACTCCCACTGAACAGTTCCGGGACACGCCAGCAGTTCTTACTGACGACGAGTGTTGATGACATAGTCGATCCTGATGCGTTGATTCACGAGGAAGCGATCCAGCAGGGTTGCCAGTGGTGGTCAAAGTCTTCACCGTGAAAGCTGACGAAACGTGTTGGCTAGTCATTGCATTCCCGTGCTTCCGAAGTGTACAAGGCGCCAAGCTGTAGACATGAAGTAACCTGGGCAAAGAAACGGAGGAAATCAAAGATCCGCATCACGTAGCTGCTCCCACGCCCACTGAACAGTTCCGGGACACGCCAGCAGTTCCTATTGACGAAGAGTGTTGATGATATAGTCGATACTGATGCCTTGATTCACGAGGAAGCGATCAGCATTGTGTTGTCAGTGGTGGTAAAGTCTTCACCGTGAAAGCTGACGAAACTCGTTGGCGAGTTGTTGCATTCCCGTGCTTCCGAAGTATACAAGGCGCTAAGCTGGAGGCATGAAGTAACCAGGGCAACGAAACGGTCGAAATTGAAGAGGCGCATCACGTAGCTGCTCCCACGCCTACTGAACAGTTCCGGGATATTCCAGCAGTTCTTATCGACGACGAGTGTTGATGACAAAGTCGATGCAAATGCCTTGAACCGGGAGGAAACAATCCCGCAGGGTTGCCAGTGGTGGTCGAAGTCTTCACCGTGAAAGCTGACGAAACGTGTTGGCGAGTTGTTGCATTCCCGTGCTTCCGAAGTATACAAGGCGCTAAGCTGGAGGCATGAAGTAACCTGGGCAACGAAACGGACGAAATTGAAGAGCCGCATCACGTAGCTGCTCCCAAGCCTACTGAACATTTCCGGGACATTCCAGCAGTTCTTATCGCCGACGAGTGTTGATGACAAATTCGATGCAAATGCCTTGAACCGGGAGGAAACGATCCAGTAGGGTTGCCAGTGGTGGTCGAAGTCTTCACCGTGAAATGACGAAACGTGTTGGCCAGTCGCTGCATTCCCTGCTTTCGAAGTATACAAGGCGCTAAGCTGGAGACATAAAACAACCTGGGCAAAGAAACGGACGAAATTGAAAAGCCGCGTCGCGTAGCTGCTCCCACGACCACTGAACAGTTCCGGGACACGCCAGCAGTTCTTATTGACGACGAGTGTTGATGACATAGTCGATCCGGATGCCTTGATCCACGAGGAAGCGATCCGGCAGGTTTGCCAGTGGTGGTCAAAGTTTTCACCGTGAAAGCTGACGAAACGTGTTGGCGAGTTGTTGCATTCCCGTGCTTCCGAAGTATATAAGGCGCTAAGCTCGAGGCATGAAGTAACCTGGGCAACGAAACGGACGAAATTGAAGAGCCGCATCACGTAGCTGCTCCCACGCCCACTGAACAGTTCCGTGACACGCCAGTAATTCTTATCGACGACGAGTGTTGACGAAAATGTCGATCCGGATGCCTTGATCCACGAGGAAGCGATCCAGCAGGGTTGCCACTGGTGGTCAAAGTCTTCACCGTGAAAGCTGACGAAACGTGTTGGCTATTCATTGCATTCCCGTGCTTCCGAAGTGTAAAAGGCGCAAAGCTGGAGACATGAAGTAACCTGGGCAACGAAACGGACGAAATTGAAGATCCGCGTCACGTAGCTGCTCCCACGCCCACTGAACAGTTCCGGGACACGCCAGCAGTTCTTATTGACGAAGAGTGTTGATGATATAGTCGATACTGATGCCTTGATTCACGAGGAAGCGATCAGCATTGTGTTGTCAGTGGTGGTAAAGTCTTCACCGTGAAAGCTGACGAAACTCTTTGGCGAGTTGTTGCATTCCCGTGCTTCCGAAGTATACAAGGCGCTAAGCTGGAGGCATGAAGTAACCAGGGCAACGAAACGGACGAAATTGAAGAGGCGCATCACGTAGCTGCTCCCACGCCTACTGAACAGTTCCGGGATATTCCAGCAGTTCTTATCGACGACGAGTGTTGATGACAATGTCGATGCAAATGCCTTGAACCGGGAGAAAACAATCCCGCAGGGTTGCCAGTGGTGGTCGAAGTCTTCACCGTGAAAGCTGACGAAACGTGTTGGCGAGTTGTTGCATTCCCGTGCTTCCGAAGTATACAAGGCCCTAAGCTGGAGGCATGAAGTAACCTGGGCAACGAAACGGACGAAATTGAAGAGCCGCATCACGTAGCTGCTCCCAAGCCTACTGAACATTTCCGGGACATTCCAGCAGTTCTTATCGACGACGAGTGTTGATGACAAATTCGATGCAAATGCCTTGAACCGGGAGGAAACGATCCAGTAGGGTTGCCAGTGGTGGTCGAAGTCTTCACCGTGAAATGACGAAACGTGTTGGCGAGTCGCTGCATTCCCGTGCTTTCGAAGTATACAAGGCGCTATGCTTGGGACATAAAGTAACCTGGGAAGGGAAACGGACGAAATTGAAGAGTCGCATCACGTAGCGGCTCCCACGACCACTGAAGAGTTCCGGGACACGCCAGCAGTTTTTATCGACGACAAGTGTTGATGACATAGTCGAACCGGATGCCTTGATCCACGTTGAAGCGATCCAGCAATGTTGCCAGTGGTGGTCAAAGTCTTCACCGTGAAAGCTTAAGCAACGTGTTGGCCAGTCGCTGCATTCCCGTGCTTTCGAAGTATACAAGGCGCTAAGCTGGAGACATAAAACAACTTGGGCAAAGAAACGGACGAAATTGAAAAGCCGCCTCGCGTAGCTGCTCCCACGACCACTGAACAGTTCCGGGACACGCCAGCAGTTCTTATTGACGACGAGTGTTGATGACATAGTCGATCCGGATGCCTTGATCCACGAGGAAGCGATCCGGCAGGTTTGCCAGTGGTGGTCAAAGTTTTCACCGTGAAAGCTGACGAAACGTGTTGGCTATTCATTGCATTCCCGTGCTTCCGAAGTGTAAAAGGCGCAAAGCTGGAGACATGAAGTAACCTGGGCAACGAAACGGACGAAATTGAAGAGCCGCATCACGTAGCTGCTCCCACGCCCACTGAACAGTTCCGTGACACGCCAGCAATTCTTATCGACGACGAGTGTTGACGAAAATGTCGATCCGGATGCCTTGATCCACGAGGAAGCGATCCAGCAGGGTTGGCAGTGGTGGTCAAAGTCTTCACCGCGAAAGCTGACGAAACGTGTTGGCTATTCATTGCATTCCCGTGCTTCCGAAGTGTAAAAGGCGCAAAGCTGGAGACATGAAGTAACCTGGGCAACGAAACGGACGAAATTGAAGAGCCGCATCACGTAGCTGCTCCCACACCCACTGAACAGTTCCGGGACACGCCAGCATATCTTATCGACGACGAGTGTTGATGACATAGTCGATCCTGATGCCTTGATTCACGAGGAAGCGGTCAGCAGTGTTGTCAGTGGTGGTCAAAGTCTTCACCGTGAAAGCTGACGAAACGTGTTGGTGAGTCGTTGCATTCCCGTGCTTCCGAAGTATACAAGGCGCCAAGCTGGAGACATGAAGTAACCTGGGCAAAGAAACGGACAAAATTGAAGAGCCGTATCACGTATCTGCTTCCACGCCCACTGAACAGTTCCGGGACACTGCCGCAGTTCTTATCGACGACGAGTGTTTATGACATAGTTGATCCGGATGCCTTGATCCACGAGAAAGCGATCCAGCAGGGTTGCCAGTGGTATTCAAAGTCTTCACTGTGAAAGCTGACGAAACGTGTTGGCTAGTCGTTGCTTTCCCGTGCTTCTGAAGTGTACAAGGCGCCAAGCTGGAGACATGAAGTAACCTGGGCAAAGAAACGGAGGAAATCGAAGAACCGCATCACGTAGCTGGCCCCACGCCCACTGAACAGTTCCGGGACACGCCAGCAATTCTAATCGACGACGAGTGTTGATGAAAAAGTCGATCCGGATGCCTTGATCCACGAGGAAGCGATCCAGCAGGTTTGCCAGTGGTGGTCAAAGTCTTCACCGTGAAAGCTGACGAAACGTGTTGGCTAGTCATTGCATTCCCGTGCTTCCGAAGTGTATAAAGCGCCAAGCTGGAGACATGAAGTAACGTGGGCAAAGAAACGGAGGAAATCGAAGATCCGCATCACGTAGCTGCTCCCACGCGCACTGAACAGTTCCGGGACACGCCAGCAGTTCTTATTGACGACGAGTGCTGATGATATAGTCGATCCTGATGCCTTGATTCACGAGGAAGCGATCAGCAGTGTTGTCAGTGGTGGTCAAAGTATTCACCGTGAAAGCTGACGAAACGTGTTGGCGAGTCGTTGCATTCCCGTGCTTCCAAAATATACCAGGCGCCAAGCTGGAGACATGAAGAAACTTGGGCAAAGAAACGAACGAAAATGAAGAGCCGCATCACGTAGCTGCTCCGACGCCCACTGAACAGTTCCAGGACACGCCAGCAGTTCTTATCGATGGCGAGTGTGGATGACATAGTCGATCCGGATGCCTTGACCCACGAGGAAGCGATCCAGCAGGTTTGCCAGTGGTGGTCAAAGTCCTCACCGCGAAAGCTGACGAAACGTGTGGGCGAGTTGCTGCATTCCCGTGCTTCCGAAGTATGCAAAGCTCTAAGCTGGAGGCATGGCGTAACCTGGGCAACGAAACTTAGGAAATCGAAGATCTGCATCACGTAGCTGCTCCTACGCCCACTGAACAGTTTCGGGACACGCCAGCAGTTCTTATTGACGACGAGTGTTGATGACATAGTCGATCCTGATGCGTTGATTCACGAGGAAGCGATCCAGCAGGGTTGCCAGTGGTGGTCTAAGTCTTCACCGTAAAAGCTGACGAAACGTGTTGGCTATGCATTGCATTCCCGTGCTTCCGAAGTGTAAAAGGCGCAAAGCTGGAGACATGAAGTAACCTGGGCAACGAAACGGACGAAATTGAAGAGCCGCGTCACGTAGCTGCTCCCACACCCACTGAACAGTCCCGGGACACGCCAGCAGTTCTTATTGACGACGAGTGTTGATGACATAGTCGATCCGGATGCCTTGATCCACGAGGAAGCGATCCGGCAGGTTTGCCAGTGGTGGTCAAAGTCTTGACCGTGAAAGCTGACGAAACGTGTTGGCGAGTTGTTGCATTCCCGTGCTTCCGAAGTATACAAGGCGCTAAGCTGGAGGCATGAAGTAACCTGGGCAACGAAACGACTGAAATTGAAGAGCTGCATCACGTAGCTGCTCCCACGCCTACTGAGCCGTTACGGGACACGCCAGCAATTCTTATCGGCGACGAGTGTTGTCGAAAAAGTCGATTCGGATGCTTTGATTCACGAGGAAGCGATCCAGCAGGGTTGCCAGTGGTGGTCAAAGTCTTCACCGCGAAAGCTGACGAAACGTGTTGGCTATTCATTGCATTCCCGTGCTTCCGAAGTGTAAAAGGCGCAAAGCTGGAGACATGAAGTAACCTGGGCAACGAAATGGACGAAATTGAAGATCCGCATCACGTAGCTGCTCCCACACCCACTGAACAGTTCCGGGACACGCCAGCATATCTTATCGACGACGAGTGTTGATGACATAGTCGATCCTGATGCCTTGATCCACGAGGAAGCGATCCAGCAGGTTTGCCAGTGGTGGTCAAAGTCTTCACCGTAAAAGCTGACGAAACGTTTTGGCGAGTTGTTGCATTCCCGTGCTTCCGAAGTACACAAGGCGCTAAGCTGGAGGCATGAAGTAACCTGGGCAACGAAACGGACGAAATTGAAGAGCCGCATCACGTAGCTGCTCACACGCCTACTGAACAGTACTGGGACATTCCAGCAGTTATTATCGACGAAGAGTGTTGATGACGAAGTCGATGCAAATGCCTTGAACCGGGAGGAAACGATCCAGCAGGATTGCCAGTGGTGGTCGAAGTCTTCACCGTGAAAGCTGACGAAACGTGTTGGCGAGTCGCTGCATTCCCGTGCTTTCGAAGTATACAAGGCGCTAAGCTGGGGACAAAGTAAGCTGGGAAAGGAAACGGACGAAATTGAAGAGTCGCATCACTTAGCTGCTCCCATGCCCACTGTACAGTTCCGGGACACGCCAGCAGTTTTTATCGACGACGAGTGTTGATGACATAGTCTAACCAGATGCCTTGATACACTAGGAAGCGATCCAACAAAGTTGCCAGTGGTGGTCGAAGTCTTCACCGTGAAAGCTGACGAAACATGTTGGCGAGTCGCTGCATTCCCGTGCTTCTGAAGTGTACAAGGCGCCAAGCTGGAGACATGAAGTAACCTGGGCAAAGAAACGGAGGAAATCGAAGAACCGCATCAAGTAGCTGGTCCCACGCCCACTGAACAGTTCCGGGACACGCCAGCAATTCTAATCGACGACGAGTGTTGATGAAAAAGTCGATCCGGATGCCTTGATCCACGAGGAAGCGATCCAGCAGTGTTGCCAGTGGTGGTCAAAGTCTTCACCGTGAAAGCTGACAAAACGTGTTGGCTAGTCATTGCATTCCCGTGCTTCCGAAGTGTACAAGGCGCCAAGCTGGAGACATGAAGTAACCTGGGCAAAGAAACGAACGAAAATGAAGAGCCGCATCACGTAGCTGCTCCGACGCCCTCTGAACAGTTCCAGGACACGCCAGCAGTTCTTATCGATGGCGAGTGTTGATGACATAGTCGATCCGGATGCCTTGACCCACGAGGAAGCGATCCAGCAGGTTTGCCAGTGGTGGTCAAAGTCCTCACCGCGAAAGCTGACGAAACGTGTTGGCGAGTTGCTGCATTCCCGTGCTTCCGAAGTATGCAAAGCTCTAAGCTGGAGGCATGGCGTAACCTGGGCAACGAAACTTAGGAAATCGAAGATCTGCATCACGTAGCTGCTCCTACGCCCACTGAACAGTTTCGGGACACGCCAGCTGTTCTTATTGACGACGAGTGTTGATGACATAGTCGATCCTGATGCGTTGATTCACGAGGAAGCGATCCAGCAGGGTTGCCAGTGGTGGTCAAAGTCTTCACCGTGAAAGCTGACGAAACGTGTTGGCTATTCATTGCATTCCCGTGCTTCCGAAGTGTAAAAGGCGCAAAGCTGGAGACATGAAGTAACCTGGGCAACGAAACGGACGAAATTGAAGAGCCGCATCACGTAGCTGCTCCCACACCCACTGAACAGTTCCGGGACACGCCAGCATATCTTATCGACGACGAGTGTTGACATAGTCGATCCTGATGCCTTGATTCACGAGGAAGCGGTCAGCAGTGTTGTCAGTGGTGGTCAAAGTCTTCACCGTGAAAGCTGACGAAACGTGTTGGCGAGTCGTTGCATTCCCGTGCTTCCGAAGTATACAAGGCGCCAAGCTGGAGACATGAAGTAACCTGGGCAAAGAAACGGACAAAATTGAAGAGCCGCATCACGTAGCTGCTCCCACGTCCACTGAACAGTTCCAGGACACGCCAGCAGTTCTTATCGACGGCGAGTGTTGATGACATAGTCGATCCGAATGCCTTGATCCACGAGGAAGCGATCCAGCAGGTTTGCCAGTGGTGGTCAAAGTCTTCACCGTGAAAGCTGACGAAACGTTTTGGCGAGTTGTTGCATTCCCGTGCTTCCGAAGTACACAAGGCGCTAAGCTGGAGGCATGAAGTAACCTGGGCAACGAAACGGACGAAATTGAAGAGCCGCATCACGTAGCTGCTCACACGCCTACTGAACAGTACTGGGACATTCCAGCAGTTATTATCGACGACGAGTGTTGATGACGAAGTCGATGCAAATGCCTTGAACCGGGAGGAAACGATCCAGCAGGATTGCCAGTGGTGGTCGAAGTCTTCACCGTGAAAGCTGACGAAACGTGTTGGCGAGTCACTGCATTCCCGTGCTTTCGAAGTATACAAGGCGCTAAGCTGGGGACAAAGTAACCTGGGAAGGGAAACAGACGAAATTTAACTGTCGCATCACGTAGCTGCTCCCACGCCCACTGAACAGTTCCAGGACACGCCAGCAATTCTTATCGACGACGAGTGTTGATGGAAAAGTCGATCCAGATGCCTTGATGCACGCGGAAGCGATCCAGCAAGGTTGGCAGTGGTGGTCAATGTGTTCACGGTGAAAGCCGACGAAACATGTTGGCGAGTCGTTGCATTCCCGTGCTTCCGAAGTATGCAAGGCGCCAAGCTGGAGACATGAAGTAACCTGGGCAAAGAAACGGACGAAATTGAAGAGCCGTATCACGTATCTGCTTCCACGCCCACTGAACAGTTCCGGAACACTGCCGCAGTTCTTATCGACGAGGAGTGTTTATGACATAGTTGATCCGGATGCCTTGATCCACGAGAAAGCGATCCAGCAGGGTTGCCAGTGGTAATCAAAGTCTTCACCGTGAAAGCTGACGAAACGTGTTGGCTAGTCGTTGCATTCCCGTGCTTCTGAAGTGTACAAGGCGCCAAGCTGGAGACATGAAGTAACCTGGGCAAAGAAACGGAGGAAATCGAAGAACCGCATCACGTAGCTGGTCCCACGCCCACTGAACCGTTCCGGGACACGCCAGCAAATATAATCGACGACGAGTGTTGATGAAAAAGTCGATCCGGATGCCTTGATCCACGAGGAAGCGATCCAGCAGGGTTGCCAGTGGTGGTCAAAGTCTTCACCGTGAAAGCTGACAAAACGTGTTGGCTAGTCATTGCATTCCCGTGCTTCCGAAGTGTACAAGGCGCCAAGCTGGAGACATGAAGTAACCTGGGCAAAGAAACGAACGAAAATGAAGAGCCGCATCACGTAGCTGCTCCGACGCCCTCTGAACAGTTCCAGGACACGCCAGCAGTTCTTATAGATGGCGAGTGTTGATGACATAGTCGATCCGGATGCCTTCACCCACGAGGAAGCGATCCAGCAGGTTTGCCAGTGGTGGTCAAAGTCCTCACCGCGAAAGTAGACGAAACGTGTTGGCGAGTTGCTGCATTCCCGTGCTTCCGAAGTATGCAAAGCTCTAAGCTGGAGGCATGGCGTAACCTGGGCAACGAAACTTAGGAAATCGAAGATCTGCATCACGTAGCTGCTCCTACGCCCACTGAACAGTTTCGGGACACGCCAGCAGTTCTTATTGACGACGAGTGTTGATGACATAGTCGATCCTGATGCGTTGATTCACGAGGAAGCGATCCAGCAGGGTTGCCAGTGGTGGTCAAAGTCTTCACCGTGAAAGCTGACGAAACGTGTTGGCGAGTTGTTGCATTCCCGTGCTTCCGAAGTATACAAGGCGCTAAGCTGGAGGCATGAAGTAACCTGGGCAACGAAACGACTGAAATTGAAGAGCTGCATCACGTAGCTGCTCCCACGCCTACTGAGCCGTTACGGGACACGCCAGCAATTCTTATCGGCGACGAGTGTTGTCGAAAAAGTCGATTCGGATGCTTTGATCCACGAGGAAGCGATCCAGCAGGGTTGCCAGTGGTGGTCAAAGTCTTCACCGCGAAAGCTGACGAAACGTGTTGGCTATTCATTGCATTCCCGTGCTTCCGAAGTGTAAAAGGCGCAAAGCTGGAGACATGAAGTAACCTGGGCAACGAAATGGACGAAATTGAAGATCCGCATCACGTAGCTGCTCCCACACGCACTGAACAGTTCCGGGACACGCCAGCATATCTTATCGACGATGAGTGTTGATGACATAGTCGATCCTGATGCCTTGATCCACGAGGAAGCGATCCAGCAGGTTTGCCAGTGGTGGTCAAAGTCTTCACCGTAAAAGCTGACGAAACGTTTTGGCGAGTTGTTGCATTCCCGTGCTTCCGAAGTACACAAGGCGCTAAGCTGGAGGCATAAAGTAACCTGGGCAACGAAACGGACGAAATTGAAGAGCCGCATCACGTAGCTGCTCACACGCCTACTGAACAGTACTGGGACATTCCAGCAGTTATTATCGACGAAGAGTGTTGATGACGAAGTCGATGCAAATGCCTTGAACCGGGAGGAAACGATCCAGCAGGATTGCCAGTGGTGGTCGAAGTCTTCACCGTGAAAGCTGACGAAACGTGTTGGCGAGTCGCTGCATTCCCGTGCTTTCGAAGTATACAAGGCGCTAAGCTGGGGACAAAGTAAGCTGGGAAAGGAAACGGACGAAATTGAAGAGTCGCATCACTTAGCTGCTCCCACGCCCACTGTACAGTTCCGGGACACGCCAGCAGTTTTTATCGACGACGAGTGTTGATGAAAAAGTCGATCCGGATGCCTTGATCCACGAGGAAGCGATCCAGCAGGGTTGCCAGTGGTGGTCAAAGTCTTCACCGTGAAAGCTGACAAAACGTGTTGGCTAGTCATTGCATTCCCGTGCTTCCGAAGTGTACAAGGCGCCAAGCTGGAGACATGAAGTAACCTGGGCAAAGAAACGAACGAAAATGAAGAGCCGCATCACGTAGCTGCTCCGACGCCCTCTGAACAGTTCCAGGACACGCCAGCAGTTCTTATCGATGGCGAGTGTTGATGACATAGTCGATCCTGATGCGTTGATTCACGAGGAAGCGATCCAGCAGGGTTGCCAGTGGTGGTCAAAGTCTTCACCGTGAAAGCTGACGAAACGTGTTGGCTATTCATTGCATTCCCGTGCTTCCGAAGTGTAAAAGGCGCAAAGCTGGAGACATGAAGTAACCTGGGCAACGAAACGGACGAAATTGAAGAGCCGCATCACGTAGCTGCTCCCACACCCACTGAACAGTTCCGGGACACGCCAGCATATCTTATCGACGACGAGTGTTGACATAGTCGATCCTGATGCCTTGATTCACGAGGAAGCGGTCAGCAGTGTTGTCAGTGGTGGTCAAAGTCTTCACCGTGAAAGCTGACGAAACGTGTTGGCGAGTCGTTGCATTCCCGTGCTTCCGAAGTATACAAGGCGCCAAGCTGGAGACATGAAGTAACCTGGGCAAAGAAACGGACAAAATTGAAGAGCCGCATCACGTAGCTGCTCCCACGTCCACTGAACAGTTCCAGGACACGCCAGCAGTTCTTATCGACGGCGAGTGTTGATGACATAGTCGATCCGAATGCCTTGATCCACGAGGAAGCGATCCAGCAGGTTTGCCAGTGGTGGTCAAAGTCTTCACCGTGAAAGCTGACGAAACGTTTTGGCGAGTTGTTGCATTCCCGTGCTTCCGAAGTACACAAGGCGCTAAGCTGGAGGCATGAAGTAACCTGGGCAACGAAACGGACGAAATTGAAGAGCCGCATCACGTAGCTGCTCACACGCCTACTGAACAGTACTGGGACATTCCAGCAGTTATTATCGACGACGAGTGTTGATGACGAAGTCGATGCAAATGCCTTGAACCGGGAGGAAACGATCCAGCAGGATTGCCAGTGGTGGTCGAAGTCTTCACCGTGAAAGCTGACGAAACGTGTTGGCGAGTCGCTGCATTCCCGTGCTTTCGAAGTATACAAGGCGCTAAGCTGGGGACAAAGTAACCTGGGAAGGGAAACAGACGAAATTTAACTGTCGCATCACGTAGCTGCTCCCACGCCCACTGAACAGTTCCAGGACACGCCAGCAATTCTTATCGACGACGAGTGTTGATGGAAAAGTCGATCCAGATGCCTTGATGCACGCGGAAGCGATCCAGCAAGGTTGGCAGTGGTGGTCAATGTGTTCACGGTGAAAGCTGACGAAACATGTTGGCGAGTCGTTGCATTCCCGTGCTTCCGAAGTATGCAAGGCGCCAAGCTGGAGACATGAAGTAACCTGGGCAAAGAAACGGACGAAATTGAAGAGCCGTATCACGTATCTGCTTCCACGCCCACTGAGCAGTTCCGGAACACTGCCGCAGTTCTTATCGACGAGGAGTGTTTATGACATAGTTGATCCGGATGCCTTGATCCACGAGAAAGCGATCCAGCAGGGTTGCCAGTGGTAATCAAAGTCTTCACCGTGAAAGCTGACGAAACGTGTTGGCTAGTCGTTGCATTCCCGTGCTTCTGAAGTGTACAAGGCGCCAAGCTGGAGACATGAAGTAACCTGGGCAAAGAAACGGAGGAAATCTAAGAACCGCATCACGTAGCTGGTCCCACGCCCACTGAACAGTTCCGGGACACGCCAGCAGTTCTTATTGACGACGAGTGTTGATGACATAGTCGATCCTGATGCGTTGATTCACGAGGAAGCGATCCAGCAGGGTTGCCAGTGGTGGTCAAAGTCTTCACCGTGAAAGCTGACGAAACGTGTTGGCTATTCATTGCATTCCCGTGCTTCCGAAGTGTAAAAGGCGCAAAGCTGGAGACATGAAGTAACCTGGGCAACGAAACGGACGAAATTGAAGAGCCGCGTCACGTAGCTGCTCCCACACCCACTGAACAGTCCCGGGACACGCCAGCAGTTCTTATTGACGACGAGTGTTGATGACATAGTCGATCCGGATGCCTTGATCCACGAGGAAGCGATCCGGCAGGTTTGCCAGTGGTGGTCAAAGTCTTCACCGTGAAAGCTGACGAAACGTGTTGGCGAGTTGTTGCACTCCCGTGCTTCCGAAGTATACAAGGCGCTAAGCTGGAGGCATGAAGTAACCTGGGCAACGAAACGACTGAAATTGAAGAGCTGCATCACGTAGCTGCTCCCAAGCCTACTGAGCCGTTACGGGACACGCCAGCAATTCTTATCGGCGACGAGTGTTGTCGAAAAAGTCGATTCGGATGCTTTGATCCACGAGGAAGCGATCCAGCAGGGTTGCCAGTGGTGGTCAAAGTCTTCACCGCGAAAGCTGACGAAACGTGTTGGCTATTCATTGCATTCCCGTGCTTCCGAAGTGTAAAAGGCGCAAAGCTGGAGACATGAAGTAACCTGGGCAACGAAACGGAGGAAATTGAAGAGCCGCATCACGTAGCTGCTCCCACACCCACTGAACAGTTCCGGGACACGCCAGCATATCTTATCGACGACGAGTGTTGATGACATAGTCGATCCTGATGCCTTGATTCACGAGGAAGCGGTCAGCAGTGTTGTCAGTGGTGGTCAAAGTCTTCACCGTGAAAGCTGACGAAACGTGTTGGCGAGTCGTTCCATTCCCGTGCTTCCGAAGTATACAAGGCGCCAAGCTGGAGACATGAAGTAACCTGGGCAAAGAAAAGGACAAAATTGAAGAGCCGCATCACGTAGCTGCTCCCACGTCCACTGAACAGTTCCAGGACATTCCAGCAGTTATTATCGATGACGAGTGTTGATGACGAAGTCGATGCAAATGCCTTGAACCGGGAGGAAACGATCCAGCAGGATTGCCAGTGGTGGTCGAAGTGTTCACCGTGAAAGCTGACGAAACGTGTTGGCGAGTCGCTGCATTCCCGTGCTTTCGAAGCATACAAGGCGCTAAGCTGGGGATAAAGTAACCTGGGAAAGGAAACGGACGAAATTGAAGAGTCGCATCACTTAGCTGCTCCCACGCCCACTGTACAGTTCCGGGACACGCCAGCAGTTTTTATCGACGACGAGTGTTGATGACATAGTCTAACCGGATGCCTTGATACACGAGGAAGCGATCCAACAAAGTTGCCAGTGGTGGTCGAAGTCTTCACCGTGAAAGCTGACGAAACATGTTGGCGAGTCGCTGCATTCCCGTGCTTTCGAAGTATACAAGGCGCTAAGCTGGAGACATAAAGTAACCTGGGAAGGGAAACAGACGAAATTTAACTGTCGCATCACGTAGCTGCTCCCACGCCCACTGAACAGTTCCAGGACACGCCAGCAATTCTTATCGACGACGAGTGTTGATGGAAAAGTCGGTCCAGATGCCTTGATGCACGCGGAAGCGATCCAGCAAGGTTGGCAGTGGTGGTCAATGTGTTCACGGTGAAAGCTGACGAAACATGTTGGCGAGTCGTTGCATTCCCGTGCTTCCGAAGTATGCAAGGCGCCAAGCTGGAGACATGAAGTAACCGGGGCAAAGAAACGGACGAAATTGAAGAGCCGTATCACGTATCTGCTTCCACGCCCACTGAACAGTTCCGGGACACTGCCGCAGTTCTTATCGACGACGAGTGTTTATGACATAGTTGATCCGGATGCCTTGATCAACGAGAAAGCGATCCAGCAGGGTTGCCAGTGGTAATCAAAGTCTTCACCGTGAAAGCTGACGAAACGTGTTGGCTAGTCGTTGCATTCCCGTGCTTCTGAAGTGTACAAGGCGCCAAGCTGGAGACATGAAGTAACCTGGGCAAAGAAACGGAGGAAATCGAAGAACCGCATCACGTAGCTGGTCCCACGCCCACTGAACAGTTCCGGGACACGCCAGCAGTTCTTATCGACGACGAGTGTTGATGACATAGTCGATCCTGTTTCCTTGATTCACGATGAAGCGATCAGCAGTGTTGGCAGTGGTGGTCAAAGTCTTCACCGTGAAAGCTGACGAAACGGGTTGGCGAGTCGTTGCATTCCCGTGCTTCAGAAGTGTACAAGGCGCCAAGCTGGAGACACGGAGTAACCTGGGCAAAGAAACGGATTAAATCGAAGATCCGCATCACGTAGCTGCTCCCACGCCCACTGAACAGTTCCAGGACACGCCAGCATTTCTTATTGACGAAGAGTGTTGATGACATAGTCGATCCTGATGCCTTGATTCACGATGAAGCGATCAGCAGTGTTGTCAGTGGTGGTCAAAGTCTTCACCGTGAAAGCGGACGAAATGGGTTGGCGAGTCGTTGCATTCCCGTGCTTCCGAAATATACAAGGCGCCAAGCTGGAGACATGAAGTAACCTGGGCAAAGAAACGGACGAAATTGAAGAGCCGCATCACGTAGCTGCTCCCACATCCACTGAACAGTTCCAGGACACGCCAGCAGTTCTTATCGACGGCGAGTGTTGATGACATAGTCGTTCCGGATGCCTTGATCCACGAAGAAGTGATCCAGCAGATTTGCCAGTGGTGGTCAAAGTCTTCACCGTGAAAGCTGAGGAAACGTGTTGGCGAGTCGCTGCATTCCCGTGCTTTCGAAGTATACAAGGCGCTAAGCTGGGGACATAAAGTAACCTGGGATGGGAAACGGACGAAATTGAAGAGTCGCATCACGTAGCGGCTCCCACGACCACAGAACAGTTCCGAGACACGCCAGCAGTTTTTATCGACGACAAGTGTTGATGACATAGTCGAACCGGATGCCTTGATCCACGAGGAAGCGATCCAGCAAAGTTGCCAGTGGTGGTCGAAGTCTTCACCGTGAAAGCTTAAGCAACGTGTTGGCGAGTCGCTGCATTCCCGTGCTTTCGAAGTATACAAGGCAGTAAGCTGGAGACATATAATAACCTGGGAAGGGAAACGGACGAAATTGAAGAGTCGCATCACGTAGCTGCTCCCACGCCCACTGAACAGTTCCAGGACATGCCAGCAATTCTTATCGACGACGAGTGTTGATGAAAAAGTCGATCCGGATGCCTTGATTCACGAGGAAGCTATCCAGCAAGGTTGGCAGTGGTGGTCAAAGTCTTCACGGTGAAAGCTGACGAAACGTGTTGGCGAGTCATTGCATTCCCGTACTTCCGAAGTATGCAAGTCGCCAAGCTGGAGACATGAAGTAACCTGGGCAAAGAAACGGACGAGATTGAAGAGCCGTATCACGTAGCTGCTTCCACGCCCACTGAACAGTTCCGGGACACGCCTACAGTTCTTATCGACGACGAGTGTTGAAGGAAAAGTCGATCCGGATGTCTTGATCCACGAGGAAGCGATCCAGCAAGGTTGGCAGTGGTGGTCAATGTCTTCACGGAGAAAGCTGACGAAACGTGTTGGCGAGTCGTTGCATTCCCGTGCTTCAGAAGTGTACAAGACGCCAAGCTGCAGACACGGAGTAACCTGGGCAAAGAAACGGAGGAAATCGAAGATCCGCATCAAGTAGCTGCTCCCACGCCCACTGAACAGTTCCAGGACACGCCAGCAGTTCTTATTGACGACGAGTGTTGATGACATAGTCGATCCTGATGCCTTGATTCACGATGAAGCGATCAGCAGTGTTGTTAGTGGTGGTCAAAGTCTTCACCGTGAAAGCTGACGAAACGGGTTGGCGAGTCGATGCAATCCCGTGCTTCCGAAATATACAAGGCGCCAACCTGGAGACATGAAGTAACCTGGGCAGAGAAACGGACGAAATTGAAGAGCCGCATGACGTAGCTGCTCCCACGTCCACTGAACAGTTCCAGGACACGCCAGCAGTTCTTATCGACGGCGAGTGTTGATGACATAGTCGATCCGGATGCCTTGATCCACGAGGAAGCGATCCAGCAGGTTTGCCAGTGGTGGTCAAAGTCATCACCGTGAAAGCTGACGAAACGTGTTGGCGAGTTGTTGCATTTCCGTGCTTCCGAAATATACAAGGCGCCAAGCTGGAGACATGAAGTAACCTGGGCAATGAAACGAACGAAATTGAAGAGCCGCATCACGTAGCTGCTCCAGCGCCCACTGAACAGTTCCAGGACACGCCAGGTGTTCTTATCGACGGCGAGTGTTGATGATATAGTCGATCTTGATGCCTTGATTCACGAGGAAGCGATCAGGAGTGTTGTCAGTGGTGGTCAAAGTCCACACCGTGAAAGCTGACGAAACGTGTTGGCGAGTCATTCCATTCCCGTACATCTGAAGTATGCAAGGCGCCAAGCTGGGGACATGAAGTAACCTGGGCAAAGAAACGGACGAGATTGAAGAGCCGTATCACGTAGCTGCTTCCACGCCCACTGAACAGTTCCGGGACACGCCCGCAGTTGTTATCGACGACGAGTGTTGATGACATAGTTGATCCGGATGCCTTAATCCACAAGGAAGCGATCCAGCAGGTTTGCCAGTGGTGGTCAAAGTTTTCACCGTGAAAGCTGACAAAACGTGTTGGCGAGTTGTTGCATTTGCGTGCTTCCGAAGTATACAAGGCGCCAAGCTGGAGACATGAAGTAACCTGGGCAAAGAAACGGACGAAATTGAAGAGTATATCACGTAGCTGCTCCCACGCCCACTGAACAGTTCCGGGATAGGCCAGCAATTCTTATTGACGACGAGTGTTGATGACATAGTTGATCCGGATGCCTTGATCCACGAGGAAGCGATTCAGCAGGGTCGCCAGTGGTGGTCAAAAGTCTTCACCGTGAAATCTGTCGAAATGTGTTGGCTATTTGTTGCATTCCCGTGCTTCCGAAGTGTACAAGGCGCCAAGCTGGAGACATGAAATTACCTGGGCAAAGAAATGAACGAAATTGAACAGTCGCATCACGTAGCTGCTCCCGCGCCCACTGAACAGTTCCAGGACACGCCAGCACTTCTTATCGACGACGAGTGTTGAAGGAAATGTCGAACCGGATGCCTTGATCCACGAGGAAGCGATCCAGCAAGGTTGGCAGTGGTGGTCAATGTCTTCACGGAGAAAGCTGACGAAACGTGTTGGCGAGTCGTTGCATTCCCGTGCTTCAGAAGTGTACAAGGCGCCAAGCTGGAGACACGGAGTAACCTGGGCAAAGAAACGGAGGAAATCGAAGATCCGCATCACGTAGCTGCTCCCACGCCCACTGAACAGTTCCAGGACATGCCAGCAGTTCTTATCGACGACGAGTGTTGATGACATAGTCGATCCTGTTTCCTTGATTCACGATGAAGCGATCAGCAGTGTTGGCAGTGGTGGTCAAAGTCTTCACCGTGAAAGCTGACGAAACGGGTTGGCGACTCGTTGCATTCCCGTGCTTCAGAAGTGTACAAGGCGCCAAGCTGGAGACACGGAGTAACCTGGGCAAAGAAACGGAGGAATTCGAAGATCCGCATCACGTAGCTGCTCCCACGCCCACTGAACAGTTCCAGGACACGCCAGCAGTTGTTATTGACGACGAGTGTTGATGACATAGTCGATCCTGATGCCTTGATTCACGATGAAGCGATCAGCAGTGTTGTCAGTGGTGGTCAAAGTCTTCACCGTGAAAGCTGACGAAACGGGTTGGCGAGTCGCTGCATTCCCGTGCTTCCGAAATATACAAGGCGCCAAGCTGGAGGCATGAAGTAACCTCGGCAACGAAACGGACGAAATTGAAGAGCCGCATCACGTAGCTGCTCCCACGCCCACTGAACAGTTCCTGGACATTCCAGCAGTTCTTATCGACGACGAGTGTTGATGAAAAAATCGATTCGGATGCCTTGATCCACGAGGAAGCGATTCAGCAGGGTTGCCAGTGGTGGTCAAAGTCTTCACCGTGAAAGCTGACGAAACGTGTTGGCGAGTCGCTGCATT
Source organism: Amblyomma americanum (assembly GCF_052857255.1). NCBI lineage: Eukaryota > Metazoa > Arthropoda > Arachnida > Ixodida > Ixodidae > Amblyomma > Amblyomma americanum. The sequence continues at coordinate 193,930,149 of NC_135498.1, forward strand.
CCCGTGCTTTCGAAGTATAGAAGGCGCTAAGCTGGGGACATAAAGTAACCTGGGAAGGGAAACGGACGAAATTGAAGAGTCGCATCAAGTAGCGGCTCCCACGACCACAGAACAGTTCCGAGACACGCCAGCAGTTTTTATCGACGACAAGTGTTGATGACATAGTCGAACCGGATGCCTTGATCCACGAGGAAGCGATCCAGCAAAGTTGCCAGTGGTGGTCGAAGTCTTCACCGTGAAAGCTTAAGCAACGTGTTGGCGAGTCGCTGCATGCCCGTGCTTTCGAAGTATACAAGGCGCTAAGCTGGAGACATAAAGTAACCTGGGAAGGGAAACGGACGAAATTGAAGAGTCGCATCACGTAGCTGCTCCCACGCCCACTGAACAGTTCCAGGACATGCCAGCAATTCTTATCGACGAAGAGTGTTGATGAAAAAGTCGATCCGGATGCCTTGATCCACGAGGAAGCTATCCAGCAAGGTTGGCAGTGGTGGTCAAAGTCTTCACGGTGAAAGCTGACGAAACGTGTTGGCGAGTCATTGCATTCCCGTACTTCCGAAGTATGCAAGGCGCCAAGCTGGAGACATGAAGTAACCTGGGCAAAGAAACGGACGAGATTGAAGAGCCGTATCACGTAGCTGCTTCCTCGCCCACTGAACAGTTCCAGGACACGCCAGGTGTTCTTATCGACGGCGAGTGTTGATGATATAGTCGATCTTGATGCCTTGATTCACGAGAAAGCGATCAGCAGTGTTGTCAGCGGTGGTCAAAGCCCACACCGTGAAAGCTGACGAAACGTGTTGGCGAGTCATTGCATTCCCGTACTTCTGAAGTATGCAAGGCGCCAAGCTGGAGACATGAAGTAACCTGGGCAAAGAAACGGACGAGATTGAAGAGCCGTATCACGTAGCTGCTTCCACGCCCACTGAACAGTTCCGGGACACGCCAGCAGTTCTTATCGACGGCGAGTGTTGATGACATAGTCGATCCGGATGCCTTGATCCACGAGGAAGTGATCCAGCAGGTTTGCCAGTGGTGGTCAAAGTGTTCAACGTGAAAGCTGACGAAAGGTGTTGGCGAGTCGTTGCATTCCCGTGCTTCAGAAGTGTACAAGGCGCCAAGCTAGAGACACGGAGTAACCTGGGCAAAGAAACGGAGGAAATCGAAGATCCGCATCACGTAGCTGCTCCCACGCCCACTGAACAGTTCCAGGACACGCCAGCAGTTCTTAATGACGACGAGTGTTGATGACATAGTCGATCTTGATGCCTTGATTCACGATGAAGCGATGAGCAGTGTTGTCAGTGGTGGTCAAAGTCTTCACCGTGAAAGCTGACGAAACGGGTTGGCGAGTCGTTGCATTCCCGTGCTTCCGAAATATACAAGGCGCCAAGCTGGAGACATGAAGTAACCTGGGCAAAGAAACGGACGAAATTGAAGAGCCGCATCACGTACCTGCTCCCACGACCACAGAACAGTTCCGAGACACGCCAGCAGTTTTTATCGACGACAAGTGTTGATGACATAGTCGAACCGGATGCCTTGATCCACGAGGAAGCGATCCAGCAAAGTTGCCAGTGGTGGTCGAAGTCTTCACCGTGAAAGCTTAAGCAACGTGTTGGCGAGTCGCTGCATTCCCGTGCTTTCGAAGTATACAAGGCGGTAAGCTGGAGACATAAAGTAACCTGGGAAGGGAAACGGACGAAATTGAAGAGTCGCATCACGTTGCTGCTCCCACGCCCACTGAACAGTTCCAGGACATGCCAGCAATTCTTATCGACGAAGAGTGTTGAAGGAAAAGTCGATCCGGATGCCTTGATCCACGAGGAAGCGATCCAGCAAGGTTGGCAGTGGTGGTCAATGTCTTCACGGAGAAAGCTGACGAAACGTGTTGGCGAGTCGTTGCATTCCCGTGCTTCAGAAGTGTACAAGGCGCCAAGCTGGAGACACGGAGTAACCTGGGCAAAGAAACGGAGGAAATCGAAGATCCGCATCACGTAGCTGCTCCCACGCCCACTGAACAGTTCCAGGACATGCCAGCAGTTCTTATTGACGACGAGTGTTGAAGGAAAAGTCGATCCAGATGCCTTGATCCACGAGGAAGCGATCCAGCAAGGTTGGCAGTGGTGGTCAATGTCTTCACGGAAAAAGCTGACGAAACGTGTTGGCGAGTCGTTGCATTCCCGTGCTTCAGAAGTGTACAAGGCGCCAAGCTGGAGACACGGAGTAACCTGGGCAAAGAAACGGAGGAAATCGAGGATCCGCATCACGTAGCTGCTCCCACGCCCACTGAACAGTTCCAGCACACGCCAGAAGTTCTTATTGACGACGAGTGTTGATGACATAGTCGATCCTGATGCCTTGATTCACGATGAAGCGATCAGCAGTGTCGTCAGTGGTGGTCAAAGTCTTCACCGTGAAAGCTGACGAAATGGGTTGGCGAGTCGTTGCATTCCCGTGCTTCCGAAATATACAAGGCGCCAAGCTGGAGACATGAAGTAACCTGGGCAAAGAAACGGACGAAATTGAAGAGCCGCATCACGTAGCTGCTCCCACGTCCACTGAACAGTACCAGGACACGCCAGCAGTTCTTATCGACGGCGAGTGTTGATGACATAGTCGATCCGGATGCCTTGATCCACGAGGAAGTGATCCAGCAGGTTTGCCAGTGGTGGTCAAAGTCTTCAACGTGAAAGCTGACGAAAGGTGTTGGCGAGTTGTTGCATTCCCGTGCTTCCGAAGAATACAAGGCGCTAAGCTGGAGGCATAAAGTAACCTGGGAAGGGAAACGGACGAAATTGAAGAGTCGCATCACGTAGCTGCTCCCACGCCCACTGAACAGTTCCAGGACATGCCAGCAATTCTTATCGACGACGAGTGTTGATGAAAAAGTCGATCCGGATGCCTTGATTCACGAGGAAGCTATCCAGCAAGGTTGGCAGTGGTGGTCAAAGTCTTCACGGTGAAAGCTGACGAAACGTGTTGGCGAGTCATTGCATTCCCGTACTTCCGAAGTATGCAAGGCGCCAAGCTGGAGACATGAAGTAACCTGGGCAAAGAAACGGACGAGATTGAAGAGCCGTATCACGTAGCTGCTTCCTCGCCCTCTAAACAGTTCCAGTACACGCCAGGTGTTCTTATCGACGGCGAGTGTTGATGATATAGTCGATCTTGATGCCTTGATTCACGAGAAAGCGATCAGCAGTGTTGTCAGTGGTGGTCAAAGTCCACACCGTGAAAGCTGACGAAACGTGTTGGCGAGTCATTGCATTCCCGTACTTCTGAAGTATGCAAGGCGCCAAGCTGGAGACATGACGTAACCTGGGCAAAGAAACGGACGAGATTGAAGAGCCGTATCACGTAGCTGCTTCCACGCCCACTGAACAGTTCCGGGACACGCCCGCATTTCTTATCGACGACGAGTGTTGATGACATAGTTGATCCGGATGCCTTGATCCACGAGGAAGCGATTCAGCAGGGTCGCCAGTGGTGGTCAAAGTCTTCACTGTGAAATCTGACGAAACGTGTTGGCTATTTGTTGCATTCCCGTGCTTCCGATGTGTACAAGGCGCCAAGCTGGAGACATGAAATTACCTGGGCAAAGAAACGGACGAAATTGAACAGTCGCATCATGTAGCTCCTTCCGCGCCCACTGAACAGTTCCAGGACACGCCAGCACTTCTTATCGACGACGAGTGTTGAAGGAAATGTCGATCCGGATGCCTTGATCCACGAGGAAGCGATCCAGCAAGGTTGGCAGTGGTGGTCAATGTCTTCACGGAGAAAGCTGACGAAACGTGTTGGCGAGTCGTTGCATTCCCGTGCTTCAGAAGTGTACAAGGCGCCAAGCTGGAGACACGGAGTAACCTGGTCAAAGAAACGGAGGAAATCGAAGATCCGCATCACGTAGCTGCTCCCACGCCCACTGAACAGTTCCAGGACACGCCAGCAGTTCTTATCGACGACGAGTGTTGATGACATAGTCGATCCTGTTTCCTTGATTCACGATGAAGCGATCAGCAGTGTTGGCAGTGGTGGTCAAAGTCTTCACCGTGAAAGCTGACGAAACGGGTTGGCGAGTCGTTGCATTCCCGTGCTTCAGAAGTGTACAAGGCGCCAAGCTGGAGACACGGAGTAACCTAGGCAAAGAAACGGAGGAAATCGAAGATCCGCATCACGTAGCTGCTCCCACGCCCACTGAACAGTTCCAGGACACGCCAGCAGTTCTTATTGACGACGAGTGTTGATGACATAGTCGATCCTGATGCCTTGATTCACGATGAAGCGATCAGCAGTGTTGTCAGTGGTGGTCAAAGTCTTCAACGTGAAAGCTGATGAAAGGTGTTGGCGAGTTGTTGCATTCCCGTGCTTCCGAAGAATACAAGGCGCTAAGCTGGAGGTCTGAAGTAACCTGGGCAACGAAACGGACGAAATTGAAGAGCCGCATCACGTAGCTGCTCCCACGCCTACTGAACAGTTCCGGGACATTCCAGCTGTTCTTATCGACGAGGAGTGTTGATGACAAAGTCGATGCAAATGCCTTGAACCGGGAGGTAACGATCCAGCAGGGTTGCCAGTGGTGGTCGAAGTCTTCACCGTGAAAGCTGAGGAAACGTGTTGGCGAGTCGCTGCATTCCCGTGCTTTCGAAGTATACAAGGCGCTAAGCTGGGGACATAAAGTAACCTGGGATGGGAAACGGACGAAATTGAAGAGTCGCATCACGTAGCGGCTCCCACGACCACAGAACAGTTCCGAGACACGCCAGCAGTTTTTATCGACGACAAGTGTTGATGACATAGTCGAACCGGATGCCTTGATCCACGAGGAAGCTATCCAGCAAAGTTGCCAGTGGTGGTCGAAGTCTTCACCGTGAAAGCTTAAGCAACGTGTTGGCGAGTCGCTGCATTCCCGTACTTTCGAAGTATACAAGGCAGTAAGCTGGAGACATAAAGTAACCTGGGAAGGGAAACGGACGAAATTGAAGAGTCGCATCACGTAGCTGCTCCCACGCCCACTGAACAGTTCCAGGACATGCCAGCAATTCTTATCGACGACGAGTGTTGATGAAAAAGTCGATCCGGATGCCTTGATTCACGAGGAAGCTATCCAGCAAGGTTGGCAGTGGTGGTAAAAGTCTTCACGGTGAAAGCTGACGAAACGTGTTGGCGAGTCATTGCATTCCCGTACTTCCGAAGTATGCAAGTCGCCAAGCTGGAGACATGAAGTAACCTGGGCAAAGAAACGGACGAGATTGAAGAGCCGTATCACGTAGCTGCTTCCACGCCCACTGAGCAGTTCCGGGACACGCCCGCAGTTCTTATCGACGACGAGTGTTGATGACATAGTTGATCCGGATGCCTTCATCCACAAGGAAGCGATCCAGCAGGGTTGCCAGTGGTGGTCAAAGTCTTCACCGTGAAAGCTGACGAAACGTGTTGGCTAGTCGTTGCATTCCCGTGCTTCCGAAGTGTGCAAGGCACCAAGCTGGAGACATGAAATTACATGGGCAAAGAAACGGACGAAATTGAACAGTCGCATCACGTAGCTGCTCCCACGACCACTGAACAGTTCCAGGACACGCCAGCAATTCTTATCGACGACGAGTGTTGAAGGAAAAGTCGATCCGGATGTCTTGATCCACGAGGAAGCGATCCAGCAAGGTTGGCAGTGGTGGTCAATGTCTTCACGGAGAAAGCTGACGAAACTTGTTGGCGAGTCGTTGCATTCCCGTGCTTCAGAAGTGTACAAGACGCCAAGCTGCAGACACGGAGTAACCGGGGCAAAGAAACGGAGGAAATCTAAGATCCGCATCACGTAGCTGCTCCCACGCCCACTGAACAGTTCCAGGACACGCCAGCAGTTCTTATTGACGACGAGTGTTGATGACATAGTCGATCCTGATGCCTTGATTCACGATGAAGCGATCAGAAGTGTTGTTAGTGGTGGTCAAAGTCTTCACCGTGAAAGCTGACGAAACGGGTTGGCGAGTCGTTGCAATCCCGTGCTTCCGAAATATACAAGGCGCCAAGCTGGAGACATGAAGTAACCTGGGCAAAGAAACGGACGAAATTGAAGAGCCGCATGACGTAGCTGCTCCCACGTCCACTGAACAGTTCCAGGACACGCCAGCAGTTCTTATCGACGGCGAGTGTTGATGACATAGTCGATCCGGATGCCTTGATCCACGAGGAAGCGATCCAGCAGGTTTGCCAGTGCTGGTCAAAGTCATCACTGTGAAAGCTGACGAAACGTGTTGGCGAGTTGTTGCATTTCCGTGCTTCCGAAATATACAAGGCGCCAAGCTGGAGACATGAAGTAACCTGGGCAATGAAACGGACGAAATTGAAGAGCCGCATCACGTAGCTGCTCCAGCGCCCACTGAACAGTTCCAGGACACGCCAGGTGTTCTTATCGACGGCGAGTGTTGATGATATAGTCGATCTTGATGCCTTGATTCACGAGGAAGCGATCAGGAGTGTTGTCAGTGGTGGTCAAAGTCCACACCGTGAAAGCTGACGAAACGTGTTGGCGAGTCATTGCATTCCCGTACATCTGAAGTATGCAAGGCGCCAAGCTGGAGACATGAAGTAACCTGGGCAAAGAAACGGACGAGATTGAAGAGCCGTATCACGTAGCTGCTTCCACGCCCACTGAACAGTTCCGGGACACGCCCGCAGTTCTTATCGACGACGAGTGTTGATGACATAGTTGATCCGGATGCCTTAATCCACAAGGAAGCGATCCAGCAGGTTTGCCAGTGGTGGTCAAAGTCTTCACCGTGAAATATGACGAAACGTGTTGGCAATTTGTTGCATTCCCGTGCTTCCGAAGTGTACAAGGCGCCAAGCTGGAGACATGAAATTACCTGATCAAAGAAATGGACGAAATTGAACAGTCGCATCACGTAGCTGCTCCCGCGCCCACTGAACAGTTCCAGGACACGCAAGCACTTCTTATCGACGACGAGTGTTGAAGGAAATGTCGATCCGGATGCCTTGATCCACGAGGAAGCGATCCAGCAAGGTTGGCAGTGGTGGTCAATGTCTTCACGGAGAAAGCTGACGAAACGTTTTGGCGAGTCGTTGCATTCCCGTGCTTCAGAAGTGTACAAGGCGCCAAGCTGGAGACACGGAGTAACCTGGGCAAAGAAACGGAGGAAATCGAAGATCCGCATCACGTAGCTGCTCCCACGCCCACTGAACAGTTCCAGGACATGCCAGCAGTTCTTATCGACGACGAGTGTTGATGACATAGTCGATCCTGTTTCCTTGATTCACGATGAAGCGATCAGCAGTGTTGGCAGTGGTGGTCAAAGTCTTCACCGTGAAACCTGACGAAACGGGTTGGCGAGTCGTTGCATTCCCGTGCTTCAGAAGTGTACAAGGCGCCAAGCTGGAGACACGGAGTAACCTGGGCAAAGAAACGGAGGAAATCGAAGATCCGCATCACGTAGCTGCTCCCACGCCCACTGAACAGTTCCAGGACACGCCAGCAGTTCTTATTGAAGACGAGTGTTGATGACATAGTCGACCCTGATGCCTTGATTCACGATGAAGCGATCAGCAGTGTTGTCAGTGGTGGTCAAACTCTTCACCGTGAAAACTGACGAAATGGGTTGGCGAGTCGTTGCATTCTCGTGCTTTCGAAATATACAAGGCGCCAAGCTGGAGACATGAAGTAACCTGGGCAAAGAAACGGACGAAATTGAAGAGCCGCATCACGTAGCTGCTCCCACATCCACTGAACAGTTCCAGGACACGCCAGCAGTTCTTATCGACGGCGAGTGTTGATGACAAAGTCGATCCGGATGCCTTGATCCACGAGGAAGTGATCCAGCAGGTTTGCCAGTGGTGGTCAAAGTCTTCAACGTGAAAGCTGACGAAAGGTGTTGGCGAGTTGTTGCATTCCCGTGCTTCCGAAGAATACAAGGCGCTAAGCTGGAGGCATGAAGTAACCTGGGCAACGAAACGGAAGAAATTTAAGAGCCGCATCACGTAGCTGCTCCCACGCCTACTGAACAGTTCCGGGACATTCCAGCAGTTCTTATCGACGAGGAGTGTTGATGACAAAGTCGATGCAAATGCCTTGAACCGGGAGGTAACGATCCAGCAGGGTTGCCAGTGGTGGTCGAAGTCTTCACCGTGAAAGCTGAGGAAACGTGTTGGCGAGTCGCTGCATTCCCGTGCTTTCGAAGTATACAAGGCGCTAAGCTGGGGACATAAAGTAACCTGGGATGGGAAACGGACGAAATTGAAGAGTCGCATCACGTAGCGGCTCCCACGACCACAGAACAGTTCCGAGACACGCCAGCAGTTCTTATCGACGACGAGTGTTGATGACATAGTTGATCCGGATGCCTTCATCCACAAGGAAGCGATCCAGCAGGGTTGCCAGTGGTGGTCAAAGTCTTCACCGTGAAAGCTGACGAAACGTGTTGGCTAGTCGTTGCATTCCCGTGCTTCCGAAGTGTGCAAGGCACCAAGCTGGAGATATGAAATTACATGGGCAAAGAAACGGACGAAATTGAACAGTCGCATCACGTAGCTGCTCCCACGACCACTGAACAGTTCCAGGACACGCCAGCAATTCTTATCGACGACGAGTGTTGAAGGAAAAGTCGATCCGGATGTCTTGATCCACGAGGAAGCGATCCAGCAAGGTTGGCAGTGGTGGTCAATGTCTTCACGGAGAAAGCTGACGAAACGTGTTGGCGAGTCGTTGCATTCCCGTGCTTCAGAAGTGTACAAGACGCCAAGCTGCAGACACGGAGTAACCTGGGCAAAGAAACGGAGGAAATCTAAGATCCGCATCACGTAGCTGCTCCCACGCCCACTGAACAGTTCCAGGACACGCCAGCAGTTCTTATTGACGACGAGTGTTGATGACATAGTCGATCCTGATGCCTTGATTCACGATGAAGCGATCAGCAGTGTTGTTAGTGGTGGTCAAAGTCTTCACCGTGAAAGCTGACGAAACGGGTTGGCGAGTCGTTGCAATCCCGTGCTTCCGAAATATACAAGGCGCCAACCTGGAGACATGAAGTAACCTGGGCAAAGAAACGGACGAAATTGAAGAGCCGCATGACGTAGCTGCTCCCATGTCCACGGAACAGTTCCAGGACACGCCAGCAGTTCTTATCGACGGCGAGTGTTGATGACATAGTCGATCCGGATGCCTTGATCCCCGAGGAAGCGATCCAGCAGGTTTGCCAGTGGTGGTCAAAGTCATCACCGTGAAAGCTGACGAAACGTGTTGGCGAGTTGTTGCATTTCCGTGCTTCCGAAATATACAAGGCGCTAAGCTGGAGGCATGAAGTAACCTGGGCAACGAAACGGAAGAAATTTAAGAGCCGCATCACGTAGCTGCTCCCACGCCTACTGAACAGTTCCGGGACATTCCAGCAGTTCTTATCGACGAGGAGTGTTGATGACAAAGTCGATGCAAATGCCTTGAACCGGGAGGTAACGATCCAGCAGGGTTGCCAGTGGTGGTCGAAGTCTTCACCGTGAAAGCTGAGGAAACGTGTTGGCGAGTCGCTGCATTCCCGTGCTTTCGAAGTATACAAGGCGCTAAGCTGGGGACATAAAGTAACCTGGGATGGGAAACGGACGAAATTGAAGAGTCGCATCACGTAGCGGCTCCCACGACCACAGAACAGTTCCGAGACACGCCAGCAGTTCTTATCGACGACGAGTGTTGATGACATAGTTGATCCGGATGCCTTCATCCACAAGGAAGCGATCCAGCAGGGTTGCCAGTGGTGGTCAAAGTCTTCACCGTGAAAGCTGACGAAACGTGTTGGCTAGTCGTTGCATTCCCGTGCTTCCGAAGTGTGCAAGGCACCAAGCTGGAGATATGAAATTACATGGGCAAACAAACGGACGAAATTGAACAGTCGCATCACGTAGCTGCTCCCACGACCACTGAACAGTTCCAGGACACGCCAGCAATTCTTATCGACGACGAGTGTTGAAGGAAAAGTCGATCCGGATGTCTTGATCCACGAGGAAGCGATCCAGCAAGGTTGGCAGTGGTGGTCAATGTCTTCACGGAGAAAGCTGACGAAACGTGTTGGCGAGTCGTTGCATTCCCGTGCTTCAGAAGTGTACAAGACGCCAAGCTGCAGACACGGAGTAACCTGGGCAAAGAAACGGAGGAAATCTAAGATCCGCATCACGTAGCTGCTCCCACGCCCACTGAACAGTTCCAGGACACGCCAGCAGTTCTTATTGACGACGAGTGTTGATGACATAGTCGATCCTGATGCCTTGATTCACGATGAAGCGATCAGCAGTGTTGTTAGTGGTGGTCAAAGTCTTCACCGTGAAAGCTGACGAAACGGGTTGGCGAGTCGTTGCAATCCCGTGCTTCCGAAATATACAAGGCGCCAACCTGGAGACATGAAGTAACCTGGGCAAAGAAACGGACGAAATTGAAGAGCCGCATGACGTAGCTGCTCCCATGTCCACGGAACAGTTCCAGGACACGCCAGCAGTTCTTATCGACGGCGAGTGTTGATGACATAGTCGATCCGGATGCCTTGATCCCCGAGGAAGCGATCCAGCAGGTTTGCCAGTGGTGGTCAAAGTCATCACCGTGAAAGCTGACGAAACGTGTTGGCGAGTTGTTGCATTTCCGTGCTTCCGAAATATACAAGGCGCTAAGCTGGAGGCATGAAGTAACCTGGGCAACGAAACGGAAGAAATTTAAGAGCCGCATCACGTAGCTGCTCCCACGCCTACTGAACAGTTCCGGGACATTCCAGCAGTTCTTATCGACGAGGAGTGTTGATGACAAAGTCGATGCAAATGCCTTGAACCGGGAGGTAACGATCCAGCAGGGTTGCCAGTGGTGGTCGAAGTCTTCACCGTGAAAGCTGAGGAAACGTGTTGGCGAGTCGCTGCATTCCCGTGCTTTCGAAGTATACAAGGCGCTAAGCTGGGGACATAAAGTAACCTGGGATGGGAAACGGACGAAATTGAAGAGTCGCATCACGTAGCGGCTCCCACGACCACAGAACAGTTCCGAGACACGCCAGCAGTTCTTATCGACGACGAGTGTTGATGACATAGTTGATCCGGATGCCTTCATCCACAAGGAAGCGATCCAGCAGGGTTGCCAGTGGTGGTCAAAGTCTTCACCGTGAAAGCTGACGAAACGTGTTGGCTAGTCGTTGCATTCCCGTGCTTCCGAAGTGTGCAAGGCACCAAGCTGGAGATATGAAATTACATGGGCAAAGAAACGGACGAAATTGAACAGTCGCATCACGTAGCTGCTCCCACGACCACTGAACAGTTCCAGGACACGCCAGCAATTCTTATCGACGACGAGTGTTGAAGGAAAAGTCGATCCGGATGTCTTGATCCACGAGGAAGCGATCCAGCAAGGTTGGCAGTGGTGGTCAATGTCTTCACGGAGAAAGCTGACGAAACGTGTTGGCGAGTCGTTGCATTCCCGTGCTTCAGAAGTGTACAAGACGCCAAGCTGCAGACACGGAGTAACCTGGGCAAAGAAACGGAGGAAATCTAAGATCCGCATCACGTAGCTGCTCCCACGCCCACTGAACAGTTCCAGGACACGCCAGCAGTTCTTATTGACGACGAGTGTTGATGACATAGTCGATCCTGATGCCTTGATTCACGATGAAGCGATCAGCAGTGTTGTTAGTGGTGGTCAAAGTCTTCACCGTGAAAGCTGACGAAACGGGTTGGCGAGTCGTTGCAATCCCGTGCTTCCGAAATATACAAGGCGCCAACCTGGAGACATGAAGTAACCTGGGCAATGAAACGGACGAAATTGAAGAGCCGCATCACGTAGCTGCTCCAGCGCCCACTGAACAGTTCCAGGACACGCCAGGTGTTCTTATCGACGGCGAGTGTTGATGATATAGTCGATCTTGATGCCTTGATTCACGAGGAAGCGATCAGGAGTGTTGTCAGTGGTGGTCAAAGTCCACACCGTGAAAACTGACGAAACGTGTTGGGGAGTCATTGCATTCCCGTACATCTGAAGTATGCAAGGCGCCAAGCTGGAGACATGAAGTAACCTGGGCAAAGAAACGGACGAGATTGAAGAGCCGTATCACGTAGCTGCTCCCACGCCCACTGAACAGTTCCGGGACAGGCCAGCAATTCTTCTCGACGACGAGTGTTGATGACATAGTTGATCCGGATGCCTTGATCCACGAGGAAGCGATTCAGCAGGGTCGCCAGTGGTGGTCAAAGTCTTCACCGTGAAATCTGACGAAACGTGTTGGCTATTTGTTGCATTCCCGTGCTTCCGAAGTGTACAAGGCGCCAAGCTGGAGACATGAAATTACCTGGGCAAAGAAATGGACGAAATTGAACAGTCGCATCACGTAGCTGCTCCCGCGCCCACTGAACAGTTCCAGGACACGCCAGCACTTCTTATCGACGACGAGTGTTGAAGGAAATGTCGATCTAGATGCCTTGATCCACGAGGAAGCGATCCAGCAAGGTTGGCAGTGGTGGTCAATGTCTTCACGGAGAAAGCTGACGAAACGTGTTGGCGAGTCGTTGCATTCCCGTGCTTCAGAAGTGTACAAGCCGCCAAGCTGGAGACACGGAGTAACCTGGGCAGAGAAACGGAGGAAATCGAAGATCCGCATCACGTAGCTGCTCCCACGCCCACTGAACAGTTCCAGGACATGCCAGCAGTTCTTATCAACGACGAGTGTTGATGACATAGTCGATCCTGTTTCCTTGATTCACGATGAAGCGATCAGCAGTGTTGGCAGTGGTGGTCAATGTCTTCACCGTGAAAGCTGACGAAACGGGTTGGCGAGTCGTTGCATTCCCGTGCTTCAGAAGTGTACAAGGCGCCAAGCTGGAGACACGGAGTAACCTGGGCAAAGAAACGGAGGAAATCGAAGATCCGCATCACGTAGCTGCTCCCACGCCCACTGAACAGTTCCAGGACACGCCAGCAGTTCTTATTGACGACGAGTGTTGATGACATAGTCGACCCTGATGCCTTGATTCACGATGAAGCGATCAGCAGTGTTGTCAGTGGTGGTCAAACTCTTCACCGTGAAAGCTGACGAAATGGGTTGGCGAGTCGTTGCATTCCCGTGCTTTCGAAATATACAAGGCGCCAAGCTGGAGACATGAAGTAACCTGGGCAAAGAAACGGACGAAATTGAAGAGCCGCATCACATAGCTGCTCCCACATCCACTGAACAGTTCCAGGACACGCCAGCAGTTTTTATCGACGACAAGTGTTGATGTCATAGTCGAACCGGATGCCTTGATCCACGAGGAAGCGATCCAGCAAAGTTGCCAGTGGTGGTCGAAGTCTTCACCGTGAAAGCTTAAGCAACGTGTTGGCGAGTCGCTGCATTCCCGTGCTTTCGAAGTATACAAGGCGGTAAGCTGGAGACATAAAGTAACCTGGGAAGGGAAACGGACGAAATTGAAGAGTCGCATCACGTAGCGGCTCCCACGACAACAGAACAGTTCCGAGACACGCCAGCAGTTCTTATCGACGACGAGTGTTGATGACATAGTTGATCCGGATGCCTTCATCCACAAGGAATCGATCCAGCAGGGTTGCCAGTGGTGGTCAAAGTCTTCACCGTGAAAGCTGACGAAACGTGTTGGCTAGTCGTTGCATTCCCGTGCTTCCGAAGTGTGCAAGGCACCAAGCTGGAGACATGAAATTACATGGGCAAAGAAACGGACGAAATTGAACAGTCGCATCACGTAGCTGCTCCCACGACCACTGAACAGTTCCAGGACACGCCAGCAATTCTTATCGACGACGAGTGTTGAAGGAAAAGTCGATCCGGATGCCTTGATCCACGAGGAAGCGATCCAGCAAGGTTGGCAGTGGTGGTCAATGTCTTCACGGAGAAAGCTGACGAAACGTGTTGGCGAGTCGTTGCATTCCCGTGCTTCAGAAGTGTACAAGGCGCCAAGCTGGAGACACGGAGTAACCTGGGCAAAGAAACGGAGGAAATCGAAGATCCGCATCACGTAGCTGCTCCCACGCCCACTGAACAGTTCCAGGACACGCCAGCAGTTCTTATTGACGACGAGTGTTGATGACATAGTCGATCCTGATGCCTTGATTCACGATGAAGCGATCAGCAGTGTTGTTAGTGGTGGTCAAAGTCTTCACCGTGAAAGCTGACGAAACGGGTTGGCGAGTCGTTGCAATCCCGTGCTTCCGAAATATACAAGGCGCCAAGCTGGAGACATGAAGTAACCTGGGCAAAGAAACGGACGAAATTGAAGAGCCGCATGACGTAGCTGCTCCCACGTCCACTGAACAGTTCCAGGACACGCCAGCAGTTCTTATCGACGGCGAGTGTTGATGACATAGTCGATCCGGATGCCTTGATCCACGAGGAAGCGATCCAGCATATTTGCCAGTGGTGGTCAAAGTCATCACTGTGAAAGCTGACGAAACGTGTTGGCGAGTTGTTGCAGTTCCGTGCTTCCGAAATATACAAGGCGCCAAGCTGGAGACATGAAGTAACCTGGGCAATGAAATGGACGAAATTGAAGAGCCGCATCACGTAGCTGCTCCAGCGCCCACTGAACAGTTCCAGGACACGCCAGGTGTTCTTATCGACGGCGAGTGTTGTTGATATAGTCGATCTTGATGCCTTGATTCACGAGGAAGCGATCAGGAGTGTTGTCAGTGGTGGTCAAAGTCCACACCGTGAAAGCTGACGAAACGGGTTGGCGAGTCGTTGCAATCCCGTGCTTCCGAAATATACAAGGCACCAAGCTGGAGACATGAAGTAACCTGGGCAAAGAAACGGACGAGATTGAAGAGCCGTATCACGTAGCTGCTTCCACGCCCACTGAACAGTTCCGGGACACGCCCGCAGTTCTTATCGACGACGAGTGTTGATGACATAGTTGATCCGGATGCCTTAATCCACAAGGAAGCGATCCAGCAGGTTTGCCAGTGGTGGTCAAAGTCTTCACCGTGAAAGCTGACAAAACGTGTTGGCGAGTTGTTGCATTTGCGTGCTTCCGAAATATACAAGGCGCCAAGCTGGAGACATGAAGTAACCTGGGCAAAGGAACGGACGAAATTGAAGAGCCGCATCATGTAGCTGCTCCAGCGCATACTGAACAGTTCCAGGACACGCCAGGTTTCCTTATCGACGGCGAGTGTTGATGATATAGTCGATCTTGATGCCTTGATTCACGAGGAAGCGATCAGCAGTGTTGTCAGTGGTGGTCAAAGTTTTCACCGTGAAAGCTGACAAAACGTGTTGGCGAGTTGTTGCATTTGCGTGCTTCCGAAATATACAAGGCGCCAAGCTGGAGACATGAAGTAACCTGGGCAAAGAAACGGACGAAATTGAAGAGTATATCACGAAGCTGCTCCCACACCCACTGAACAGTTCCGGGACAGGCCAGCAATTCTTATCGACGACGAGTGTTGATGACATAGTTGATCCGGATGCCTTGATCCACGAGGAAGCGATTCAGCAGGGTCGCCAGTGGTGGTCAAAGTCTTCAGCGTGAAATCTGACGAAACGTGTTGGCTATTTGTTGCATTCCCGTGCTTCCGAAGTGTACAAGGCGCCAAGCTAGAGACATGAAATTACCTGGGCAAAGAAATGGACGAAATTGAACAGTCGCATCACGTAGCTGCTCCCGCGCCCACTGAACAGTTCCAGGACACGCCAGCACTTCTTATCGACGACGAGTGTTGAAGGAAATGTCGATCCGGATGCCTTGATCCACGAGGAAGCGATTCAGCAAGGTTGGCAGTGGTGGTCAATGTCTTCACGGAGAAAGCTGACGAAACGTGTTGGCGAGTCGTTGCATTCCCGTGCTTCAGAAGTGTACAAGGCGCCAAGCTGGAGACACGGAGTAACCTGGGCAAAGAAACGGAGGAAATCGAAGATCCGCATCACGTAGCTGCTCCCACGCCCACTGAACAGTTCCAGGACATGCCAGCAGTTCTTATCGACGACGAGTGTTGATGACATAGTCGATCCTGTTTCCTTGATTCACGATGAAGCGATCAGCAGTGTTGGCAGTGGTGGTCAAAGTCTTCACCGTGAAAGCTGACGAAACGGGTTGGCGAGTCGTTGCATTCCCGTGCTTCAGAAGTGTACAAGGCGCCAAGCTGGAGACACGGAGTAACCTGGGCAAAGAAACGGAGGAAATCGAAGATCCGCATCACGTAGCTGCTCCCACGCCCACTGAACAGTTCCAGGATACGCCAGCAGTTCTTATTGAAGACGTGTGTTGATGACATAGTCGACCCTGATGCCTTGATTCACGATGAAGCGATCAGCAGTGTTGTCAGTGGTGGTCAAACTCTTCACCGTGAAAGCTGACGAAATGGGTTGGCGAGTCGTTGCATTCCCGTGCTTTCGAAATATACAAGGCGCCAAGCTGGAGACATGAAGTAACCTGGGCAAAGAAACGGACGAAATTGAAGAGCCGCATCACGTAGCTGCTCCCACATCCACTGAACAGTTCCAGGACACACCAGCAGTTCTTAACGACGGCGAGTGTTGATGACAAAGTCGATCCGGATGCCTTGATCCACGAGGAAGTGATCCAGCAGGTTTGCCAGTGGTGGTCAAAGTCTTCAACGTGAAAGCTGACGAAAGGTGTTGGCGAGTTGTTGCATTCCCGTGCTTCCGAAGAATACAAGGCGCTAAGCTGGAGGCATGAAGTAACCTGGGCAACGAAACGGACGAAATTGAAGAGCCGCATCACGTAGCTGCTCCCACGCCTACTGAACAGTTCCGGGACATTCCAGCAGTTCTTATCGACGAGGAGTGTTGATGACAAAGTCGATGCAAATGCCTTGAACCGGGAGGTAACGATCCAGCAGGGTTGCCAGTGGTGGTCGAAGTCTTCACCGTGAAAGCTGAGGAAACGTGTTGGCGAGTCGCTGCATTCCCGTGCTTTCGAAGTATACAAGGCGCTAAGCTGGGGACATAAAGTAACCTGGGATGGGAAACGGACGAAATTGAAGAGTCGCATCACGTAGCGGCTCCCACGACAACAGAACAGTTCCGAGACACGCCAGCAGTTCTTATCGACGACGAGTGTTGATGACATAGTTGATCCGGATGCCTTCATCCACAAGGAATCGATCCAGCAGGGTTGCCAGTGGTGGTCAAAGTCTTCACCGTGAAAGCTGACGAAACGTGTTGGCTAGTCGTTGCATTCCCGTGCTTCCGAAGTGTGCAAGGCACCAAGCTGGAGACATGAAATTACATGGGCAAAGAAACGGACGAAATTGAACAGTCGCATCACGTAGCTGCTCCCACGACCACTGAACAGTTCCAGGACACGCCAGCAATTCTTATCGACGACGAGTGTTGAAGGAAAAGTCGATCCGGATGTCTTGATCCACGAGGAAGCGATCCAGCAAGGTTGGCAGTGGTGGTCAATGTCTTCACGGAGAAAGCTGACGAAACGTGTTGGCGAGTCGTTGCATTCCCCTGCTTCAGAAGTGTACAAGACGCCAAGCTGCAGACACGGAGTAACCTGGGCAAAGAAACGGAGGAAATCTAAGATCCGCATCACGTAGCTGCTCCCACGCCTACTGAACAGTTCCAGGACACGCCAGCAGTTCTTATTGACGACGAGTGTTGATGACATAGTCGATCCTGATGCCTTGATTCACGATGAAGCGATCAGCAGTGTTGTTAGTGGTGGTCAAAGTCTTCACCGTGAAAGCTGACGAAACGGGTTGGCGAGTCGTTGCAATCCCGTGCTTCCGAAATATACAAGGCGCCAACCTGGAGACATGAAGTAACCTGGGCAAAGAAACGGACGAAATTGAAGAGCCGCATGACGTAGCTGCTCCCACGTCCACTGAACAGTTCCAGGACACGCCAGCAGTTCTTATCGACGGCGAGTGTTGATGACATAGTCGATCCGGATGCCTTGATCCACGAGGAAGCGATCCAGCAGGTTTGCCAGTGGTGGTCAAAGTCATCACCGTGAAAGCTGACGAAACGTGTTCGCGAGTTGTTGCATTTCCGTGCTTCCGAAATATACAAGGCGCCAAGCTGGAGACATGAAGTAACCTGGGCAATGAAACGGACGAAATTGAAGAGCCGCATCACGTAGCTGCTCCAGCGCCCACTGAACAGTTCCAGGACACGCCAGGTGTTCTTATCGACGGCGAGTGTTGATGATATAGTCGATCTTGATGCCTTGATTCACGAGGAAGCGATCAGGAGTGTTGTCAGTGGTGGTCAAAGTCCACACCGTGAAAACTGACGAAACGTGTTGGCGAGTCATTGCATTCCCGTACATCTGAAGTATGCAAGGCGCCAAGCTGGAGACATGAAGTAACCTGGGCAAAGAAACGGACGAGATTGAAGAGCCGTATCACGTAGCTGCTTCCACGCCCACTGAACAGTTCCGGGACACGCCCGCAGTTTTTATCGACGACGAGTGTTGATGACATAGTTGATCCGGATGCCTTAATCCACACGGAAGCGATCCAGCAGGTTTGCCAGTGGTGGTCAAAGTTTTCACCGTGAAAGCTGACAAAACGTGTTGGCGAGTTGTTGCATTTGCGTGCTTCCGAAATATACAAGGCGCCAAGCTGGAGACATGAAGTAACCTGGGCAAAGAAACGGACGAAATTGAAGAGTATATCACGTAGCTGCTCCCACGCCCACTGAACAGTTCCGGGACAGGCCAGCAATTCTTATCGACGACGAGTGTTGATGACATAGTTGATCCGGATGCCTTGATCCACGAGGAAGCGATTCAGCAGGGTCGCCAGTGGTTGTCAAAGTCTTCAGCGTGAAATCTGACGAAACGTGTTGGCTATTTGTTGCATTCCCGTGCTTCCGAAGTGTACAAGGCGCCAAGCTGGAGACATGAAATTACCTGGGCAACGAAATGGACGAAATTGAACAGTCGCATCACGTAGCTGCTCCCGCGCCCACTCAACAGTTCCAGGTCTCGCCAGCACTTCTTATCGACGACGAGTGTTGGAGGAAATGTCGATCCGGATGCCTTGATCCACGAGGAAGCGATCCAGCAAGGTTGGCAGTGGTGGTCAATGTCTTCACGGAGAAAGCTGACGAAACGTGTTGGCGAGTCGTTGCATTCCCGTGCTTCAGAAGTGTACAAGGCGCCAAGCTGGAGACACGGAGTAACCTGGGCAAAGAAACGGAGGAAATCGAAGATCCGCATCACGTAGCTGCTCCCACGCCCACTGAACAGTTCCAGGACATGCCAGCAGTTCTTATCGACGACGAGTGTTGATGACATAGTCGATCCTGTTTCCTTGATTCACGATGAAGCGATCAGCAGTGTTGGCAGTGGTGGTCAAAGTCTTCACCGTGAAAGCTGACGAAACGGGTTGGCGAGTCGTTGCATTCCCGTGCTTCAGAAGTGTACAAGGCGCCAAGCTGGAGACACGGAGTAACCTGGGCAAAGAAACGGAGGAAATCGAAGATCCGCATCACGTAGCTGCTCCCACGCCCACTGAACAGTTCCAGGACACGCCAGCAGTTCTTATTGACGACGAGTGTTGATGACAAAGTCGATCCGGATGCCTTGATCCACGAGGAAGTGATCCAGCAGGTTTGCCAGTGGTGGTCAAAGTCTTCAACGTGAAAGCTGACGAAAGGTGTTGGCGAGTTGTTGCATTCCCGTGCTTCCGAAGAATACAAGGCGCTAAGCTGGAGGCATGAAGTAACCTGGGCAACGAAACGGACGAAATTGAAGAGCCGCATCACGTAGCTGCTCCCACGCCTACTGAACAGTTCCGGGACATTCCAGCAGTTCTTATCGACGAGGAGTGTTGATGACAAAGTCGATGCAAATGCCTTGATCCGGGAGGTAACGATCCAGCAGGGTTGCCAGTGGTGGTCGAAGTCTTCACCGTGAAAGCTGAGGAAACGTGTTGGCGAGTCGCTGCATTCCCGTGCTTTCGAAGTATACAAGGCGGTAAGCTGGAGACATAAAGTAACCTGGGAAGGGAAACGGACGAAATTGAAGAGTCGCATCACGTAGCTGCTCCCACGCCCACTGAACAGTTCCAGGACATGCCAGCAATTCTTATCGACGACGAGTGTTGATGAAAAAGTCGATCCGGATGCCTTGATTCACGAGGAAGCTATCCAGCAAGGTTGGCAGTGGTGGTCAAAGTCTTCACGGTGAAAGCTGACGAGACGTGTTGGCGAGTCATTGCATTCCCGTACTTCCGAAGTATGCAAGTCGCCAAGCTGGAGACATGAAGTAACCTGGGCAAAGAAACGGACGAGATTGAAGAGCCGTATCACGTAGCTGCTTCCACGCCCACTGAACAGTTCCGGGACACGTCCGCAGTTCTTATCGACGACGAGTGTTGATGACATAGTTGATCCGGATGCCTTCATCCACAAGGAAGCTATCCAGCAGGGTTGCCAGTGGTGGTCAAAGTCTTCACCGTGAAAGCTGACGAAACGTGTTGGCTAGTCGTTGCATTCCCGTGCTTCCGAAGTGTGCAAGGCACCAAGCTGGAGACATGAAATTACATGGGCAAAGAAACGGACGAAATTGAACAGTCGCATCACGTAGCTGCTCCCACGACCACTGAACAGTTCCAGGACACGCCAGCAATTCTTATCGACGACGAGTGTTGAAGGAAAAGTCGATCCGGATGCCTTGATCCACGAGGAAGCGATCCAGCAAGGTTGGCAGTGGTGGTCAATGTCTTCACGGAGAAAGCTGACGAAACGTGTTGGCGAGTCGTTGCATTCCCGTGCTTCAGAAGTGTACAAGGCGCCAAGCTGGAGACACGGAGTAACCTGGGCAAAGAAACGGAGGAAATCGAAGATCCGCATCACGTAGCTGCTCCCACGCCCACTGAACAGTTCCAGGACACGCCAGCAGTTCTTATTGACGACGAGTGTTCATGACATAGTCGATCCTGATGCCTTGATTCACGATGAAGCGATCAGCAGTGTTGTTAGTGGTGGTCAAAGTCTTCACCGTGAAAGCTGACGAAACGGGTTGGCGAGTCGTTGCAATCCCGTGCTTCCGAAATATACAAGGCGCCAAGCTGGAGACATGAAGTAACCTGGGCAAAGAAACGGACGAAATTGAAGAGCCGCATGACGTAGCTGCTCCCACGTCCACTGAACAGTTCCAGGACACGCCAGCAGTTCTTATCGACGGCGAGTGTTGATGACATAGTCGATCCGGATGCCTTGATCCACGAGGAAGCGATCCAGCATATTTGCCAGTGGTGGTCAAAGTCATCACTGTGAAAGCTGACGAAACGTGTTGGCGAGTTGTTGCATTTCCGTGCTTCCGAAATATACAAGGCGCCAAGCTGGAGACATGAAGTAACCTGGGCAATGAAACGGACGAAATTGAAGAGCCGCATCACGTAGCTGCTCCAGCGCCCACTGAACAGTTCCAGGACACGCCAGGTGTTCTTATCGACGGCGAGTGTTGATGATATAGTCGATCTTGATGCCTTGATTCACGAGGAAGCGATCAGGAGTGTTGTCAGTGGTGGTCAAAGTCCACACCGTGAAAGCTGACGAAACGTGTTGGCGAGTCATTGCATTCCCGTACATCTGAAGTATACAAGGCACCAAGCTGGAGACATGAAGTAACCTGGGCAAAGAAACGGACGAGATTGAAGAGCCGTATCACGTAGCTGCTTCCACGCCCACTGAACAGTTCCGGGACACGCCCGCAGTTCTTATCGACGACGAGTGTTGATGACATAGTTGATCCGGATGCCTTAATCTACAAGGAAGCGATCCAGCAGGTTTGCCAGTGGTGGTCAAAGTCTTCACCGTGAAAGCTGACAAAACGTGTTGGCGAGTTGTTGCATTTGCGTGCTTCCGAAATATACAAGGCGCCAAGCTGGAGACATGAAGTAACCTGGGCAAAGGAACGGACGAAATTGAAGAGCCGCATCATGTAGCTGCTCCAGCGCCCACTGAACAGTTCCAGGACACGCCAGGTGTTCTTATCGACGGCGAGTGTTCATGATATAGTCGATCTTGATGCCTTGATTCACGAGGAAGCGATCAGCAGTGTTGTCAGTGGTGGTCAACGTCCACACCGTGAAAGCTGACGAAACGTGTTGGCGAGTCATTGCATTCCCGTACTTCTGAAGTATGAGAGGCGCCAAGCTGGTGACATGAAGTAACCTGGGCAATGAAACGGACGAGATTGAAGAGTCGCATCACGTAGCTGCTTCCACGCCCACTGAACAGTTCCGGGACACGCCCGCATTTCTTATCGACGACGAGTGTTGATGACATAGTCGAACCGGATGCCTTGATCCACGAGGAAGCGATCCAGCAAAGTTGCCAGTGGTGGTCGAAGTCTTCACCGTGAAAGCTTAAGCAACGTGTTGGCGAGTCGCTGCATTCCCGTGCTTTCTAAGTATACAAGGCGGTAAGCTGGAGACATAAAGTAACCTGGGAAGGGAAACGGACGAAATTGAAGAGTCGCATCACGTAGCTGCTCCCACGCCCACTGAACAGTTCCAGGACATGCCAGCAATTCTTATCGACGACGAGTGTTGATGAAAAAGTCGATCCGGATGCCTTGATTCACGAGGAAGCTATCCAGCAAGGTTGGCAGTGGTGGTCAAAGTCTTCACCGTGAAAGCTGACGAAACGTGTTGGCTAGTCGTTGCATTCCCGTGCTTCCGAAGTGTGCAAGGCACCAAGCTGGAGACATGAAATTACATGGGCAAAGAAACGGATGAAATTGAACAGTCGCATCACGTAGCTGCTCCCACGACCACTGAACAGTTCCAGGACACGCCAGCAATTCTTATCGACGACGAGTGTTGAAGGAAAAGTCGATCCGGATGCCTTGATCCACGAGGAAGCGATCAAGCAAGGTTGGCAGTGGTGGTCAATGTCTTCACGGAGAAAGCTGACGAAACGTGTTGGCGAGTCGTTGCATTCCCGTGCTTCAGAAGTGTACAAGGCGCCAAGCTGGAGACACGGAGTAACATGGGCAAAGAAACGGAGGAAATCGAAGATCCGCATCACGTAGCTGCTCCCACGCCCACTGAACAGTTCCAGGACACGCCTGCAGTTCTTATTGACGACGAGTGTTGATGACATAGTCGATCCTGATGCCTTGATTCACGATGAAGCGATCAGCAGTGTTGTTAGTGGTGGTCAAAGTCTTCACCGTGAAAGCTGACGAAACGGGTTGGCGAGTCGTTGCAATCCCGTGCTTCCGAAATATTCAAGGCGCCAAGCTGGAGACATGAAGTAACCTGGGCAAAGAAACGGACGAAATTGAAGAGCCGCATGACGTAGCTGCTCCCACGTCCACTGAACAGTTCCAGGACACGCCAGCAGTTCTCTTCGACGGCGAGTGTTGATGACATAGTCGAACCGGATGCCTTGATCCACGAGGAAGCGATCCAGCAGGTTTGCCATTGGTGGTCAAAGTCATCACCGTGAAAGCTGACGAAACGCGTTGGCGAGTTGTTGCATTTCCGTGCTTCCGAAATATACAAGGCGCCAAGCTTAAGACATGAAGTAACCTGGGCAATGAAACGGACGAAATTGAAGAGCCGCATCACGTAGCTGCTCCAGCGCCCACTGAACAGTTCCAGGACACGCCAGGTGTTCTTATCGACGGAGAGTGTTGATGATATAGTCGATCTTGATGCCTTGATTCACGAGGAAGCGATCAGGAGTGTTGTCAGTGGTGGTCAGTCCACACCGTGAAAGCTGACGAAACGTGTTGGCGAGTCATTGCATTCCCGTATATCTGAATTATGCAAGGCGCCAAGCTGGAGACATGAAGTAACCTGGGCAAAGAAACGGACGAGATTGAAGAGCGGTATCACGTAGCTGCTTCCACGCCCACTGAACAGTTCCGGGACACGCCCGCAGTTCTTATCGACGACGAGTGTTGATGACATAGTTGATCCGGATGCCTTAATCCACAAGGAAGCGATCCAGCAGGTTTGCCAGTGGTGGTCAAAGTTTTCACCGTGAAAGCTGACAAAACGTGTTGGCGAGTTGTTGCATTTGCGTGCTTCCGAAATATACAAGGCGCCAAGCTGGAGACATGAAGTAACCTGGGCAAAGAAACGGACGAAATTGAAGAGTATATCACGTAGCTGCTCCCACGCCCACTGAACAGTTCCGGGACAGGCCAGCAATTCTTATCGACGACGAGTGTTGATGACATAGTTGATCCGGATGCCTTGATCCACGAGGAAGCGATTCAGCAGGGTCGCCAGTGGTGGTCAAAGTCTTCACCGTGAAATCTGACGAAACGTGTTGGCGAGTCGTTGCATTCCCGTGCTTCAGAAGTGTACAAAGCGCCAAGATGGAGACACGGAGTAACCTGGGCAAAGAAACGAAGGAAATCGAAGATCCGCATCACGTAGCTGCTCCCACGCCCACTGAACAGTTCCAGGACACGCCAGGAGTTCTTATCGACGACGAGTGTTGATGACATAGTCGATCCTGTTTCCTTGATTCACGATGAAGCGATCAGCAGTGTTGGCAGTGGTGGTCAAAGTATTCACCGTGAAAGCTGACGAAACGGGTTGGCGAGTCGTTGCATTCCCGTGCTTCAGAAGTGTACAAGGCGCCAAGCTGGAGACACGAGTAACCTGGGCAAAGAAACGGAGGAAATCGAAGATCCGCATCACGTAGCTGCTCCCACGCCCACTGAACAGTTCCAGGACACGCCAGCAGTTCTTATTGACGACGAGTGTTGATGACATAGTCGATCCTGATGCCTTGATTCACGATGAAGCGATCAGCAGTGTTGTCAGTGGTGGTCAAACTCTTCACCGTGAAAGCTGACGAAATGGGTTGGCGAGTCGTTGCATTCCCGTGCTTTCGAAATATACAAGGCGCCAAGCTGGAGACATGAAGTAACCTGGGCAAAGAAACGGACGAGATTGAAGAGCCGTATCACGTAGCTGCTTCCACGCCCACTGAACAGTTCCGGGACACGCCCGCAGTTCTTATCGACGACGAGTGTTGATCACATAGTTGATCCGGATGCCTTAATCCACAAGGAAGCGATCCAGCAGGTTTGCCAGTGGTGGTCAAAGTCTTCACCGTGAAAGCTGACAAAACGTGTTGGCGAGTTGTTGCATTTGCGTGCTTCCGAAATATACAAGGCGCCAAGCTGGAGACATGAAGTAACCTGGGCAAAGGAACGGACGAAATTGAAGAGCCGCATCATGTAGCTGCTCCAGCGCCCACTGAACAGTTCCAGGACACGCCAGGTGTTCTTATCGACGGCGAGTGTTGATGATATAGTCGATCTTGATGCCTTGATTCACGAGGAAGCGATCAGCAGTGTTGTCAGTGGTGGTCAAAGTCCACACCGTGAAAGCTGACGAAACGTGTTGGCGAGTCATTGCATTCCCGTACTTCTGAAGTATGCAAGGCGCCAAGCTGGAGACATGAAGTAACCTGGGCAATGAAACGGACGAGATTGAAGAGCCGTATCACGTAGCTGCTTCCACGCCCACTGAACAGTTCCGGGACACGCCCGCATTTCTTATCGACGACGAGTGTTGATGACATAGTCGAACCGGATGCCTTGATCCACGAGGAAGCGATCCAGCAAAGTTGCCAGTGGTGGTCGAAGTCTTCACCGTGAAAGCTTAAGCAACGTGTTGGCGAGTCGCTGCATTCCCGTGCTTTCGAAGTATACAAGGCGGTAAGCTGGAGACATAAAGTAACCTGGGAAGGGAAACGGACGAAATTGAAGAGTCGCATCACGTAGCTGCTCCCACGCCCATTGAACAGTTCCAGGACATGCCAGCAATTCTTATCGACGACGAGTGTTGATGAAAAAGTCGATCCGGATGCCTTGATTCACGAGGAAGCTATCCAGCAAGGTTGGCAGTGGTGGTCAAAGTCTTCACGGTGAAAGCTGACGAAACGTGTTGGCGAGTCATTGCATTCCCGTACTTCCGAAGTATGCAAGTCGCCAAGCTGGAGACATGAAGTAACCTGGGAAAAGAAACGGACGAGATTGAAGAGCCGTATCACGTAGCTGCTTCCACGCCCACTGAACAGTTCCGGGACACGCCCGCAGTTCTTATCGACGACGAGTGTTGATGACATAGTTGATCCGGATGCCTTCATCCACAAGGAAGCGATCTAGCAGGGTTGCCAGTGGTCGTCAAAGTCTTCACCGTGAAAGCTGACGAAACGTGTTGGCTAGTCGTTGCATTCCCGTGCTTCCGAAGTGTGCAAGGCACCAAGCTGGAGACATGAAATTACATGGGCAAAGAAACGGACGAAATTGAACAGTCGCATCACGTAGCTGCTCCCACGACCACTGAACAGTTCCAGGACATGCCAGCAATTCTTATCGACGACGAGTGTTGAAGGAAAAGTCGATCCGGATGCCTTGATCCATGAGGAAGCGATCCAGCAAGGTTGGCAGTGGTGGTCAATGTCTTCACGGAGAAAGCTGACGAAACGTGTTGGCGAGTCGTTGCATTCCCGTGCTTCAGAAGTGTACAAGGCGCCAAGCTGGAGACACGGAGTAACCTGGGCAAAGAAACGGAGGAAATCGAAGATCCGCATCACGTAGCTGCTCCCACGCCCACTGAACAGTTCCAGGACACGCCAGCAGTTCTTATTGACGACGAGTGTTGATGACATAGTCGATCCTGACGCCTTGATTCACGATGAAGCGATCAGCAGTGTTTTTAGTGGTGGTCAAAGTCTTCACCGTGAAAGCTGACAAAACGGGTTGGCGAGCCGTTGCAATCCCGTGCTTCCGAAATATACAAGGCGCCAAGCTGGAGATATGAAGTAACCTGGGCAAAGAAACGGACGAAATTGAAGAGCCGCATGACGTAGCTGCTCCCACGTCCACTGAACAGTTCCAGGACACGCCAGCAGTTCTTATCGACGGCGAGTGTTGATGACATAGTCGATCCGGATGCCTTGATCCACGAGGAAGCGATCCAGCAGGTTTGCCAGTGGTGGTCAAAGTCATCACCGTGAAAGCTGACGAAACGTGTTGGCGAGTTGTTGCATTTCCGTGTTTCCGAAATATACAAGGCGCCAAGCTGGAGACATGAAGTAACCTGGGCAATGAAACGGACGAAATTGAAGAGCCGCATCACGTAGCTGCTCCAGCGCCCACTGAACAGTTCCAGGACACGCCAGGTGTTCTTATCGAAGGCGAGTGTTGATGATATAGTCGATCTTGATGCCTTGATTCACGAGGAAGCGATCAGGAGTGTTGTCAGTGGGGGTCAAAGTCCACACCCTGAAAGCTGACGAAACGTGTTGGCGAGTCATTGCATTCCCGTACATCTGAAGTATGCAAGGCGCCAAGCTGGAGACATGAAGTAACCTGGGCAAAGAAACGGACGAGATTGAAGAGCCGTATCACGTAGCTGCTTCCACGCCCACTGAACAGTTCCGGGACACGCCCGCAGTTCTTATCGACGACGAGTGTTGATGACATAGTTGATCCGGATGCCTTAATCCACAAGGAAGCGATTCAGCAGGGTTGCCAGTGGTGGTCAAAGTCTTCACCGTGAAAGCTGACGAAACGTGTTGGCTATTTGTTGCATTCCCGTGCTTCCGAAGTGTAGAAGGCGCCAAGCTGGAGACATGAAATTACCTGGGCAAAGAAACGGACGAAATTAAACAGTCGCATTACGTAGCTGCTCCCGCGCCCACTGAACAGTTCCAGGACACGCCAGCAATTCTTATCGACGACGAGTGTTGAAGGAAAAGTCGATCCGGATGCCTTGATCCACGAGGAAGCGATCCAGCAAGGTTGGCAGTGGTGGTCAATGTCTTCACGGAGAAAGCTGACGAAACGTGTTGGCGAGTCGTTGCATTCCCGTGCTTCAGAAGTGTACAAGGCGCCAAGCTGGAGACACGGAGTAACCTGGGCAAAGAAACGGAGGAAATCGAAGATCCGCATCACGTAGCTGCTCCCACGCCCACTGAACAGTTCCAGGACACGCCAGCAGTTCTTATTGACGACGAGTGTTGATGACATAGTCGATCCTGATGCCTTGATTCACGATGAAGCGATCAGCAGTGTTGTTAGTGGTGGTCAAAGTCTTCACCGTGAAAGCTGACGAAACGGGTTGGCGAGTCGTTGCAATCCCGTGCTTCCGAAATATACAAGGCGCCAAGCTGGAGACATGAAGTAACCTGGGCAAAGAAACGGACGAAATTGAAGAGCCGCATGACGTAGCTGCTCCCACGTCCACTGAAAAGTTCCAGGACACGCCAGCAGTTCTTATCGACGGCGAGTGTTGATGACATAGTCGATCCGGATGCCTTGATCCACGAGGAAGCGATCCAGCAGGTTTGCCAGTGGTGGTCAAAGTCATCACTGTGAAAGCTGACGAAACGTGTTGGCTTGTTGTTGCATTTCCGTGCTTCCGAAATATACAAGGCGCCAAGCTGGAGACATGAAGTAACCTGGGCAATGAAACGGACGAAATTGAAGAGCCGCATCACGTAGCTGCTCCAGCGCCCACTGAACAGTTCCAGGACACGCCAGGTGTTCTTATCGACGGCTAGTGTTGATGATATAGTCGATCTTGATGCCTTGATTCACGAGGAAGCGATCAGGAGTGTTGTCAGTGGTGGTCAAAGTCCACACCGTGAAAGCTGACGAAACGTGTTGGCGAGTCATTGCATTCCCGTACATCTGAAGTATGCAAGGCACCAAGCTGGAGACGTGAAGTAACCTGGGCAAAGAAACGGACGAGATTGAAGAGCCGTATCACGTAGCTGCTTCCACGCCCACTGAACAGTTAGGGGACACGCCCGCAGTTCTTATCGACGACGAGTGTTGATGACATAGTTGATCCGGATGCCTTAATCCGCAAGGAAGCGATCCAGCAGGTTTGCCAGTGGTGGTCAAAGTCTTCACCGTGAAAGGTGACAAAACGTGTTGGCGAGTTGTTGCATTTGCGTGCTTCCGAAATATACAAGGCGCCAAGCTGGAGACATGAAGTAACCTGGGCAAAGGAACGGACGAAATTGAAGAGCCGCATCATGTAGCTGCTCCAGCGCCCACTGAACAGTTCCAGGACACGCCAGCAATTCTTATCGACGACGAGTGTTGAAGGAAAAGTCGATCCGGATGCCTTGATCCACGAGGAAGCGATCCAGCAAGGTTGGCAGTGGTGGTCAATGTCTTCACGGAGAAAGCTGACGAAACGTGTTGGCGAGTCGTTGCATTCCCGTGCTTCAGAAGTATACAAGGCGCTAAGCTGGAGGCATGAAGTAACCTGGGCAACGAAACGGACGAAATTGAAGAGCCGCATCACGTAGCTGCTCCCACGCCCACTGAACAGTTCCTGGACATTCCAGCAGTTCTTATCGACGACGAGTGTTGATGACAAAGTCGATGCAAATGCCTTGAACCGGGAGGTAACGATCCAGCAGGGTTGCCAGTGGTGGTCGAAGTCTTCACCGTGAAAGCTGAAGAAACGTGTT
Source organism: Amblyomma americanum (assembly GCF_052857255.1). Lineage (NCBI taxonomy): Eukaryota > Metazoa > Arthropoda > Arachnida > Ixodida > Ixodidae > Amblyomma > Amblyomma americanum. Next base: position 193,959,575 of record NC_135498.1, read on the forward strand.
GGCGAGTCGCTGCATTCCCGTGCTTTCGATGTATACAAGGCGCTAAGCTGGGGACATAAAGTAACCTGGGAAGAGAAACGGACGAAATCGAAGAGTCGCATCACGTAGCGGCTCCCACAACCACAGAACAGTTCCGAGACACGCCAGCAGTTTTTATCGACGACAAGTGTTGATGACATAGTCGAACCGGATGCCTTGATCCACGAGGAAGTGATCCAGCAAAGTTGCCAGTGGTGGTCGAAGTCTTCACCGTGAAAGCTTAAGCAACGTGTTGGCGAGTCGCTGCATTCCCGTGCTTTCGAAGTATACAAGGCGCTAAGCTGGAGACATAAAGTAACCTGGGAAGGGAAACGGACGAAATTGAAGAGTCGCATCACGTAGCTGCTCCCACGCCCACTGAACAGTTCCAGGACATGCCAGCAATTCTTATCGACGACGAGTGCTGATGAAAAAGTCGATCCGGATGCCTTGATCCACGAGGAAGCTATCCAGCAAGGTTGGCAGTGGTGGTCAAAGTCTTCACGGTGAGAGCTGACGAAACGCGTTGGCGAGTCATTGTATTCCCGTACTTCCGAAGTATGCAAGGCGCCAAGCTGGAGACACGGAGTAACCTGGGCAAAGAAACGGAGGAAATCGAAGATCCGCATCACGTAGCTGCTCCCACGCCCACTGAACAGTTCCAGGACACGCCAGCAGTTCTTAATGACGACGAGTGTTGATGACATAGTCGATACTGATGCCTTGATCCACGAGGAAGCGATCCAGCAGGGTTGCCAGTGGTGGTCAAAGTCTTCACCGTGAAAACTGACGAAACGTGTTGGCTAGTCGTTGCATTCCCGTGCTTCCGAAGTGTACAAGGCGCCAAGCAGGAGACATGAAGTAACCTGGGCAATGAAACGGACGAAATTGAAGAGCCGCATCACGTAGCTGCTCCAGAGCACACTGAACAGTTCCAGGACACGCCAGGTGTTCTTATCGACGGCGAGTGTTGATGATATAGTCGATCTTGATGCCTTGATTCACGAGGAAGCGATCAGGAGTGTTGTCAGTGGTGGTCAAAGTCCACACCGTGAAAGCTGACGAAACGTGTTGGCGAGTCATTGCATTCCCGTACATCTGAAGTATGCAAGGCACCAAGCTGGAGACGTGAAGTAACCTGGGCAAAGAAACGGACGAGATTGAAGAGCCGTATCACGTAGCTGCTTCCACGCCCACTGAACAGTTCAAGGACACGCCCGCAGTTCTTATCGACGACGAGTGTTGATGACATAGTTGATCCGGATGCCTTAATCCGCAAGGAAGCGATCCAGCAGGTTTGCCAGTGGTGGTCAAAGTCTTCACCGTGAAAGGTGACAAAACGTGTTGGCGAGTTGTTGCATTTGCGTGCTTCCGAAATATACAAGGCGCCAAGCTGGAGACATGAAGTAACCTGGGCAAAGGAACGGACGAAATTGAAGAGCCGCATCATGTAGCTGCTCCAGCGCCCACTGAACAGTTCCAGGACACGCCAGGTGTTCTTATCGACGGCAAGTGTTGATGATATAGTCGATCTTGATGCCTTGATTCACGAGGAAGCGATCCAGCAAAGTTGCCAGTGGTGGTCGAAGTCCTCACCGTGAAAGCTTAAGCAACGGGTTGGCGAGTCGCTGCATTCCCGTGCTTTCGAAGTATACAAGGCGGTAAGCTGGAGACATAAAGTAACCTGGGAAGGGAAACGGACGAAATTGAAGAGTCGCATCACGTAGCTGCTCCCACGCCCACTGAACAGTTCCAGGACATGCCAGCAATTCTTATCGACGACGAGTGTTGATGAAAAAGTCGATCCGGATGCCTTGATTCACGAGGAAGCTATCCAGCAAGGTTGGCAGTGGTGGTAAAAGTCTTCACGGTGAAAGCTGACGAAACGTGTTGGCGAGTCATTGCATTCCCGTACTTCCGAAGTATGCAAGTCGCCAAGCTGGAGACATGAAGTAACCTGGGCAAAGAAACGGACGAGATTGAAGAGCCGTATCACGTAGCTGCCTCCACGCCCACTGAACAGTTCCGGGACACGCCCGCAGTTCTTATCGACGACGAGTGTTGATGACATAGTTGATCCGGATGCCTTCATCCACAAGGAAGCGATCCAGCAGGGTTGCCAGTGGTGGTCAAAGTCTTCACCGTGAAAGCTGACGAAACGTGTTGGCTAGTCGTTGCATTCCCGTGCTTCCGAAGTGTGCAAGGCACCAAGCTGGAGACATGAAATTACATGGGCAAAGAAACGGACGAAATTGAACAGTCGCATCACGTAGCTGCTCCCACGACCACTGAACAGTTCCAGGACACGCCAGCAATTCTTATCGACGACGAGTGTTGATGGAAAAGTCGATCCGGATGCCTTGATCCACGAGGAAGCGATCAAGCAAGGTTGGCAGTGGTGGTCAATGTCTTCACGGAGAAAGCTGACGAAACGTGTTGGCGAGTCGTTGCATTCCCGTGCTTCAGAAGTGTACAAGGCGCCAAGCTGGAGACACGGAGTAACATGGGCAAAGAAACGGAGGAAATCGAAGATCCGCATCACGTAGCTGCTCCCACGCCCACTGAACAGTTCCAGGACACGCCTGCAGTTCTTATTGACGACGAGTGTTGATGACATAGTCGATCCTGATGCCTTGATTCACGATGAAGCGATCAGCAGTGTTGTTAGTGGTGGTCAAAGTCTTCACCGTGAAAGCTGACGAAACGGGTTGGCGAGTCGTTGCAATCCCGTGCTTCCGAAATATTCAAGGCTCCAAGCTGGAGACATGAAGTAACCTGGGCAAAGAAACGGACGAAATTGAAGAGCCGCATGACGTAGCTGCTCCCACGTCCACTGAACAGTTCCAGGACACGCCAGCAGTTCTCTTCGACGGCGAGTGTTGATGATATAGTCGATCTTGATGCCTTGATTCACGAGGAAGCGATCAGGAGTGTTGTCAGTGGTGGTCAAAGTCCACACCGTGAAAGCTGACGAAACGTGTTGGCGAGTCATTGCATTCCCGTACATCTGAATTATGCAAGGCGCCAAGCTGGAGACATGAAGTAACCTGGGCAAAGAAACGGACGAGATTGAAGAGCGGTATCACGTAGCTGCTTCCACGCCCACTGAACAGTTCCGGGACACGCCCGCAGTTCTTATCGACGACGAGTGTTGATGACATAGTTGATCCGGATGCCTTAATCCAAAAGGAAGCGATCCAGCAGGTTTGCCAGTGGTGGTCAAAGTTTTCACCGTGAAAGCTGACAAAACGTGTTGGCGAGTTGTTGCATTTGCGTGCTTCCGAAATATACAAGGCGCCATGCTGGAGACATGAAGTAACCTGGGCAAAGAAACGGACGAAATTGAAGAGTATATCACGTAGCTGCTCCCACGCCCACTGAACAGTTCCGGGACAGGCCAGCAATTCTTATCGACGACGAGTGTTGATGACATAGTTGATCCGGATGCCTTGATCCACGAGGAAGCGATTCAGCAGGGTCGCCAGTGGTGGTCAAAGTCTTCACCGTGAAATCTGACGAAACGTGTTGGCGAGTCGTTGCATTCCCGTGCTTCAGAAGTGTACAAAACGCCAAGATGGAGACACGGAGTAACCTGGGCAAAGAAACGGAGGAAATCGAAGATCCGCATCACGTAGCTGCTCCCACGCCCACTGAAGAGTTCCAGGACACGCCAGGAGTTCTTATCGACGACGAGTGTTGATGACATAGTCGATCCTGTTTCCTTGATTCACGATGAAGCGATCAGCAGTGTTGGCAGTGGCGGTCAAAGTCTTCACCGTGAAAGCTGACGAAACGGGTTGGCGAGTCGTTGCATTCCCGTGCTTCAGAAGTGTACAAGGCGCCAAGCTGGAGACACGGAGTAACCTGGGCAAAGAAACGGAGGAAATCGAAGATCCGCATCACGTAGCTGCTCCCACGCCCACTGAACAGTTCCAGGACACGCCAGCAGTTCTTATTGACGACGAGTGTTGATGACATAGTCGATCCTGATGCCTTGATTCACGATGAAGCGATCAGCAGTGTTGTCAGTGGTGGTCAAACTCTTCACCGTGAAAGCTGACGAAATGGGTTGGCGAGTCGTTGCATTCCCGTGCTTTCGAAATATACAAGGCGCCAAGCTGGAGACATGAAGTAACCTGGGCAAAGAAACGGACGAGATTGAAGAGCCGTATCACGTAGCTGCTTCCACGCCCACTGAACAGTTCCGGGACACGCCCCCAGTTCTTATCGACGACGAGTGCTGATGACATAGTTGATCCGGATGCCTTAATCCACAAGGATGCGATCCAGCAGGTTTGCCAGTGGTGGTCAAAGTCTTCACCGTGAAAGCTGACAAAACGTGTTGGCGAGTTGTTGCATTTGCGTGCTTCCGAAATATACAAGGCGCCAAGCTGGAGACATGAAGTAACCTGGCAAAGGAACGGACGAAATTGAAGAGCCGCATCATGTAGCTGCTCCAGCGCCCACTGAACAGTTCCAGGACACGCCAGGTGTTCTTATCGACGGCGAGTGTTGATGATATAGTCGATCTTGATGCCTTGATTCACGAGGAAGCGATCAGCAGTGTTGTCAGTGGTGGTCAAAGTCCACACCGTGAAAGCTGACGAAACGTGTTGGCGAGTCATTGCATTCCCGTACTTCTGAAGTATGCAAGGCGCCAAGCTGGAGACATGAAGTAACCTGGGCAATGAAACGGACGAGATTGAAGAGCCGTATCACGTAGCTGCTTCCACGCCCACTGAACAGTTCCGGGACACGCCCGCATTTCTTATCGACGACGAGTGTTGATGACATAGTCGAACCGGATGCCTTGATCCACGAGGAAGCGATCCAGCAAAGTTGCCAGTGGTGGTCGAAGTCTTCACCGTGAAAGCTTAAGCAACGTGTTGGCGAGTCGCTGCATTCCCGTGCTTTCGAAGTATACAAGGCGGTAAGCTGGAGACATAAAGTAACCTGGGAAGGGAAACGGACGAAATTGAAGAGTCGCATCACGTAGCTGCTCCCACGCCCATTGAACAGTTCCAGGACATGCCAGCAATTCTTATCGACGACGAGTGTTGATGAAAAAGTCGATCCGGATGCCTTGATTCACGAGGAAGCTATCCAGCAAGGTTGGCAGTGGTGGTCAAAGTCTTCACGGTGAAAGCTGACGAAACGTGTTGGCGAGTCATTGCATTCCCGTACTTCCGAAGTATGCAAGTCGCCAAGCTGGAGACATGAAGTAACCTGGGAAAAGAAACGGACGAGATTGAAGAGCCGTATCACGTAGCTGCTTCCACGCCCACTGAACAGTTCCGGGACACGCCCGCAGTTCTTATCGACGACGAGTGTTGATGACATAGTTGATCCGGATGCCTTCATCCACAAGGAAGCGATCTAGCAGGGTTGCCAGTGGTCGTCAAAGTCTTCACCGTGAAAGCTGACGAAACGTGTTGGCTAGTCGTTGCATTCCCGTGCTTCCGAAGTGTGCAAGGCACCAAGCTGGAGACATGAAATTACATGGGCAAAGAAACGGACGAAATTGAACAGTCGCATCACGTAGCTGCTCCCACGACCACTGAACAGTTCCAGGACATGCCAGCAATTCTTATCGACGACGAGTGTTGAAGGAAAAGTCGATCCGGATGCCTTGATCCACGAGGAAGCGATCCAGCAAGGTTGGCAGTGGTGGTCAATGTCTTCACGGAGAAAGCTGACGAAACGTGTTGGCGAGTCGTTGCATTCCCGTGCTTCAGAAGTGTACAAGGCGCCAAGCTGGAGACACGGAGTAACCTGGGCAAAGAAACGGAGGAAATCGAAGATCCGCATCACGTAGCTGCTCCCACGCCCACTGAACAGTTCCAGGACACGCCAGCAGTTCTTATTGACGACGAGTGTTGATGACATAGTCGATCCTGACGCCTTGATTCACGATGAAGCGATCAGCAGTGTTTTTAGTGGTGGTCAAAGTCTTCACCGTGAAAGCTGACAAAACGGGTTGGCGAGCCGTTGCAATCCCGTGCTTCCGAAATATACAAGGCGCCAAGCTGGAGATATGAAGTAACCTGGGCAAAGAAACGGACGAAATTGAAGAGCCGCATGACGTAGCTGCTCCCACGTCCACTGAACAGTTCCAGGACACGCCAGCAGTTCTTATCGACGGCGAGTGTTGATGACATAGTCGATCCGGATGCCTTGATCCACGAGGAAGCGATCCAGCAGGTTTGCCAGTGGTGGTCAAAGTCATCACCGTGAAAGCTGACGAAACGTGTTGGCGAGTTGTTGCATTTCCGTGTTTCCGAAATATACAAGGCGCCAAGCTGGAGACATGAAGTAACCTGGGCAATGAAACGGACGAAATTGAAGAGCCGCATCACGTAGCTGCTCCAGCGCCCACTGAACAGTTCCAGGACACGCCAGGTGTTCTTATCGAAGGCGAGTGTTGATGATATAGTCGATCTTGATGCCTTGATTCACGAGGAAGCGATCAGGAGTGTTGTCAGTGGGGGTCAAAGTCCACACCCTGAAAGCTGACGAAACGTGTTGGCGAGTCATTGCATTCCCGTACATCTGAAGTATGCAAGGCGCCAAGCTGGAGACATGAAGTAACCTGGGCAAAGAAACGGACGAGATTGAAGAGCCGTATCACGTAGCTGCTTCCACGCCCACTGAACAGTTCCGGGACACGCCCGCAGTTCTTATCGACGACGAGTGTTGATGACATAGTTGATCCGGATGCCTTAATCCACAAGGAAGCGATTCAGCAGGGTTGCCAGTGGTGGTCAAAGTCTTCACCGTGAAAGCTGACGAAACGTGTTGGCTATTTGTTGCATTCCCGTGCTTCCGAAGTGTAGAAGGCGCCAAGCTGGAGACATGAAATTACCTGGGCAAAGAAACGGACGAAATTAAACAGTCGCATTACGTAGCTGCTCCCGCGCCCACTGAACAGTTCCAGGACACGCCAGCAATTCTTATCGACGACGAGTGTTGAAGGAAAAGTCGATCCGGATGCCTTGATCCACGAGGAAGCGATCCAGCAAGGTTGGCAGTGGTGGTCAATGTCTTCACGGAGAAAGCTGACGAAACGTGTTGGCGAGTCGTTGCATTCCCGTGCTTCAGAAGTGTACAAGGCGCCAAGCTGGAGACACGGAGTAACCTGGGCAAAGAAACGGAGGAAATCGAAGATCCGCATCACGTAGCTGCTCCCACGCCCACTGAACAGTTCCAGGACACGCCAGCAGTTCTTATTGACGACGAGTGTTGATGACATAGTCGATCCTGATGCCTTGATTCACGATGAAGCGATCAGCAGTGTTGTTAGTGGTGGTCAAAGTCTTCACCGTGAAAGCTGACGAAACGGGTTGGCGAGTCGTTGCAATCCCGTGCTTCCGAAATATACAAGGCGCCAAGCTGGAGACATGAAGTAACCTGGGCAAAGAAACGGACGAAATTGAAGAGCCGCATGACGTAGCTGCTCCCACGTCCACTGAAAAGTTCCAGGACACGCCAGCAGTTCTTATCGACGGCGAGTGTTGATGACATAGTCGATCCGGATGCCTTGATCCACGAGGAAGCGATCCAGCAGGTTTGCCAGTGGTGGTCAAAGTCATCACTGTGAAAGCTGACGAAACGTGTTGGCTTGTTGTTGCATTTCCGTGCTTCCGAAATATACAAGGCGCCAAGCTGGAGACATGAAGTAACCTGGGCAATGAAACGGACGAAATTGAAGAGCCGCATCACGTAGCTGCTCCAGCGCCCACTGAACAGTTCCAGGACACGCCAGGTGTTCTTATCGACGGCTAGTGTTGATGATATAGTCGATCTTGATGCCTTGATTCACGAGGAAGCGATCAGGAGTGTTGTCAGTGGTGGTCAAAGTCCACACCGTGAAAGCTGACGAAACGTGTTGGCGAGTCATTGCATTCCCGTACATCTGAAGTATGCAAGGCACCAAGCTGGAGACGTGAAGTAACCTGGGCAAAGAAACGGACGAGATTGAAGAGCCGTATCACGTAGCTGCTTCCACGCCCACTGAACAGTTAGGGGACACGCCCGCAGTTCTTATCGACGACGAGTGTTGATGACATAGTTGATCCGGATGCCTTAATCCGCAAGGAAGCGATCCAGCAGGTTTGCCAGTGGTGGTCAAAGTCTTCACCGTGAAAGGTGACAAAACGTGTTGGCGAGTTGTTGCATTTGCGTGCTTCCGAAATATACAAGGCGCCAAGCTGGAGACATGAAGTAACCTGGGCAAAGGAACGGACGAAATTGAAGAGCCGCATCATGTAGCTGCTCCAGCGCCCACTGAACAGTTCCAGGACACGCCAGCAATTCTTATCGACGACGAGTGTTGAAGGAAAAGTCGATCCGGATGCCTTGATCCACGAGGAAGCGATCCAGCAAGGTTGGCAGTGGTGGTCAATGTCTTCACGGAGAAAGCTGACGAAACGTGTTGGCGAGTCGTTGCATTCCCGTGCTTCAGAAGTATACAAGGCGCTAAGCTGGAGGCATGAAGTAACCTGGGCAACGAAACGGACGAAATTGAAGAGCCGCATCACGTAGCTGCTCCCACGCCCACTGAACAGTTCCTGGACATTCCAGCAGTTCTTATCGACGACGAGTGTTGATGACAAAGTCGATGCAAATGCCTTGAACCGGGAGGTAACGATCCAGCAGGGTTGCCAGTGGTGGTCGAAGTCTTCACCGTGAAAGCTGAAGAAACGTGTTGGCGAGTCGCTGCATTTACGTGCTTTCGATGTATACAAGGCGCTAAGCTGGGGACATAAAGTAACCTGGGAAGAGAAACGGACGAAATCGAAGAGTCGCATCACGTAGCGGCTCCCACAACCACAGAACAGTTCCGAGACACGCCAGCAGTTTTTATCGACGACAAGTGTTGATGACATAGTCGAACCGGATGCCTTGATCCACGAGGAAGTGATCCAGCAAAGTTGCCAGTGGTGGTCGAAGTCTTCACCGTGAAAGCTTAAGCAACGTGTTGGCGAGTCGCTGCATTCCCGTGCTTTCGAAGTATACAAGGCGCTAAGCTGGAGACATAAAGTAACCTGGGAAGGGAAACGGACGAAATTGAAGAGTCGCATCACGTAGCTGCTCCCACGCCCACTGAACAGTTCCAGGACATGCCAGCAATTCTTATCGACGACGAGTGCTGATGAAAAAGTCGATCCGGATGCCTTGATCCACGAGGAAGCTATCCAGCAAGGTTGGCAGTGGTGGTCAAAGTCTTCACGGTGAGAGCTGACGAAACGCGTTGGCGAGTCATTGTATTCCCGTACTTCCGAAGTATGCAAGGCGCCAAGCTGGAGACACGGAGTAACCTGGGCAAAGAAACGGAGGAAATCGAAGATCCGCATCACGTAGCTGCTCCCACGCCCACTGAACAGTTCCAGGACACGCCAGCAGTTCTTAATGACGACGAGTGTTGATGACATAGTCGATACTGATGCCTTGATCCACGAGGAAGCGATCCAGCAGGGTTGCCAGTGGTGGTCAAAGTCTTCACCGTGAAAACTGACGAAACGTGTTGGCTAGTCGTTGCATTCCCGTGCTTCCGAAGTGTACAAGGCGCCAAGCAGGAGACATGAAGTAACCTGGGCAATGAAACGGACGAAATTGAAGAGCCGCATCACGTAGCTGCTCCAGAGCACACTGAACAGTTCCAGGACACGCCAGGTGTTCTTATCGACGGCGAGTGTTGATGATATAGTCGATCTTGATGCCTTGATTCACGAGGAAGCGATCAGGAGTGTTGTCAGTGGTGGTCAAAGTCCACACCGTGAAAGCTGACGAAACGTGTTGGCGAGTCATTGCATTCCCGTACATCTGAAGTATGCAAGGCACCAAGCTGGAGACGTGAAGTAACCTGGGCAAAGAAACGGACGAGATTGAAGAGCCGTATCACGTAGCTGCTTCCACGCCCACTGAACAGTTCAAGGACACGCCCGCAGTTCTTATCGACGACGAGTGTTGATGACATAGTTGATCCGGATGCCTTAATCCGCAAGGAAGCGATCCAGCAGGTTTGCCAGTGGTGGTCAAAGTCTTCACCGTGAAAGGTGACAAAACGTGTTGGCGAGTTGTTGCATTTGCGTGCTTCCGAAATATACAAGGCGCCAAGCTGGAGACATGAAGTAACCTGGGCAAAGGAACGGACGAAATTGAAGAGCCGCATCATGTAGCTGCTCCAGCGCCCACTGAACAGTTCCAGGACACGCCAGGTGTTCTTATCGACGGCAAGTGTTGATGATATAGTCGATCTTGATGCCTTGATTCACGAGGAAGCGATCCAGCAAAGTTGCCAGTGGTGGTCGAAGTCCTCACCGTGAAAGCTTAAGCAACGGGTTGGCGAGTCGCTGCATTCCCGTGCTTTCGAAGTATACAAGGCGGTAAGCTGGAGACATAAAGTAACCTGGGAAGGGAAACGGACGAAATTGAAGAGTCGCATCACGTAGCTGCTCCCACGCCCACTGAACAGTTCCAGGACATGCCAGCAATTCTTATCGACGACGAGTGTTGATGAAAAAGTCGATCCGGATGCCTTGATTCACGAGGAAGCTATCCAGCAAGGTTGGCAGTGGTGGTAAAAGTCTTCACGGTGAAAGCTGACGAAACGTGTTGGCGAGTCATTGCATTCCCGTACTTCCGAAGTATGCAAGTCGCCAAGCTGGAGACATGAAGTAACCTGGGCAAAGAAACGGACGAGATTGAAGAGCCGTATCACGTAGCTGCCTCCACGCCCACTGAACAGTTCCGGGACACGCCCGCAGTTCTTATCGACGACGAGTGTTGATGACATAGTTGATCCGGATGCCTTCATCCACAAGGAAGCGATCCAGCAGGGTTGCCAGTGGTGGTCAAAGTCTTCACCGTGAAAGCTGACGAAACGTGTTGGCTAGTCGTTGCATTCCCGTGCTTCCGAAGTGTGCAAGGCACCAAGCTGGAGACATGAAATTACATGGGCAAAGAAACGGACGAAATTGAACAGTCGCATCACGTAGCTGCTCCCACGACCACTGAACAGTTCCAGGACACGCCAGCAATTCTTATCGACGACGAGTGTTGATGGAAAAGTCGATCCGGATGCCTTGATCCACGAGGAAGCGATCAAGCAAGGTTGGCAGTGGTGGTCAATGTCTTCACGGAGAAAGCTGACGAAACGTGTTGGCGAGTCGTTGCATTCCCGTGCTTCAGAAGTGTACAAGGCGCCAAGCTGGAGACACGGAGTAACATGGGCAAAGAAACGGAGGAAATCGAAGATCCGCATCACGTAGCTGCTCCCACGCCCACTGAACAGTTCCAGGACACGCCTGCAGTTCTTATTGACGACGAGTGTTGATGACATAGTCGATCCTGATGCCTTGATTCACGATGAAGCGATCAGCAGTGTTGTTAGTGGTGGTCAAAGTCTTCACCGTGAAAGCTGACGAAACGGGTTGGCGAGTCGTTGCAATCCCGTGCTTCCGAAATATTCAAGGCGCCAAGCTGGAGACATGAAGTAACCTGGGCAAAGAAACGGACGAAATTGAAGAGCCGCATGACGTAGCTGCTCCCACGTCCACTGAACAGTTCCAGGACACGCCAGCAGTTCTCTTCGACGGCGAGTGTTGATGATATAGTCGATCTTGATGCCTTGATTCACGAGGAAGCGATCAGGAGTGTTGTCAGTGGTGGTCAAAGTCCACACCGTGAAAGCTGACGAAACGTGTTGGCGAGTCATTGCATTCCCGTACATCTGAATTATGCAAGGCGCCAAGCTGGAGACATGAAGTAACCTGGGCAAAGAAACGGACGAGATTGAAGAGCGGTATCACGTAGCTGCTTCCACGCCCACTGAACAGTTCCGGGACACGCCCGCAGTTCTTATCGACGACGAGTGTTGATGACATAGTTGATCCGGATGCCTTAATCCAAAAGGAAGCGATCCAGCAGGTTTGCCAGTGGTGGTCAAAGTTTTCACCGTGAAAGCTGACAAAACGTGTTGGCGAGTTGTTGCATTTGCGTGCTTCCGAAATATACAAGGCGCCATGCTGGAGACATGAAGTAACCTGGGCAAAGAAACGGACGAAATTGAAGAGTATATCACGTAGCTGCTCCCACGCCCACTGAACAGTTCCGGGACAGGCCAGCAATTCTTATCGACGACGAGTGTTGATGACATAGTTGATCCGGATGCCTTGATCCACGAGGAAGCGATTCAGCAGGGTCGCCAGTGGTGGTCAAAGTCTTCACCGTGAAATCTGACGAAACGTGTTGGCGAGTCGTTGCATTCCCGTGCTTCAGAAGTGTACAAAACGCCAAGATGGAGACACGGAGTAACCTGGGCAAAGAAACGGAGGAAATCGAAGATCCGCATCACGTAGCTGCTCCCACGCCCACTGAAGAGTTCCAGGACACGCCAGGAGTTCTTATCGACGACGAGTGTTGATGACATAGTCGATCCTGTTTCCTTGATTCACGATGAAGCGATCAGCAGTGTTGGCAGTGGCGGTCAAAGTCTTCACCGTGAAAGCTGACGAAACGGGTTGGCGAGTCGTTGCATTCCCGTGCTTCAGAAGTGTACAAGGCGCCAAGCTGGAGACACGGAGTAACCTGGGCAAAGAAACGGAGGAAATCGAAGATCCGCATCACGTAGCTGCTGCCACGCCCACTGAACAGTTCCAGGACACGCCAGCAGTTCTTATTGACGACGAGTGTTGATGACATAGTCGATCCTGATGCCTTGATTCACGATGAAGCGATCAGCAGTGTTGTCAGTGGTGGTCAAACTCTTCACCGTGAAAGCTGACGAAATGGGTTGGCGAGTCGTTGCATTCCCGTGCTTTCGAAATATACAAGGCGCCAAGCTGGAGACATGAAGTAACCTGGGCAAAGAAACGGACGAGATTGAAGAGCCGTATCACGTAGCTGCTTCCACGCCCACTGAACAGTTCCGGGACACGCCCCCAGTTCTTATCGACGACGAGTGCTGATGACATAGTTGATCCGGATGCCTTAATCCACAAGGATGCGATCCAGCAGGTTTGCCAGTGGTGGTCAAAGTCTTCACCGTGAAAGCTGACAAAACGTGTTGGCGAGTTGTTGCATTTGCGTGCTTCCGAAATATACAAGGCGCCAAGCTGGAGACATGAAGTAACCTGGCAAAGGAACGGACGAAATTGAAGAGCCGCATCATGTAGCTGCTCCAGCGCCCACTGAACAGTTCCAGGACACGCCAGGTGTTCTTATCGACGGCGAGTGTTGATGATATAGTCGATCTTGATGCCTTGATTCACGAGGAAGCGATCAGCAGTGTTGTCAGTGGTGGTCAAAGTCCACACCGTGAAAGCTGACGAAACGTGTTGGCGAGTCATTGCATTCCCGTACTTCTGAAGTATGCAAGGCGCCAAGCTGGAGACATGAAGTAACCTGGGCAATGAAACGGACGAGATTGAAGAGCCGTATCACGTAGCTGCTTCCACGCCCACTGAACAGTTCCGGGACACGCCCGCATTTCTTATCGACGACGAGTGTTGATGACATAGTCGAACCGGATGCCTTGATCCACGAGGAAGCGATCCAGCAAAGTTGCCAGTGGTGGTCGAAGTCTTCACCGTGAAAGCTTAAGCAACGTGTTGGCGAGTCGCTGCATTCCCGTGCTTTCGAAGTATACAAGGCGGTAAGCTGGAGACATAAAGTAACCTGGGAAGGGAAACGGACGAAATTGAAGAGTCGCATCACGTAGCTGCTCCCACGCCCATTGAACAGTTCCAGGACATGCCAGCAATTCTTATCGACGACGAGTGTTGATGAAAAAGTCGATCCGGATGCCTTGATTCACGAGGAAGCTATCCAGCAAGGTTGGCAGTGGTGGTCAAAGTCTTCACGGTGAAAGCTGACGAAACGTGTTGGCGAGTCATTGCATTCCCGTACTTCCGAAGTATGCAAGTCGCCAAGCTGGAGACATGAAGTAACCTGGGAAAAGAAACGGACGAGATTGAAGAGCCGTATCACGTAGCTGCTTCCACGCCCACTGAACAGTTCCGGGACACGCCCGCAGTTCTTATCGACGACGAGTGTTGATGACATAGTTGATCCGGATGCCTTCATCCACAAGGAAGCGATCCAGCAGGGTTGCCAGTGGTGGTCAAAGTCTTCACCGTGAAAGCTGACGAAACGTGTTGGCTAGTCGTTGCATTTCCGTGCTTCCGAAGTGTGCAAGGCACCAAGCTGGAGACATGAAATTACATGGGCAAAGAAACGGACGAAATTGAACAGTCGCATCACGTAGCTGCTCCCACGACCACTGAACAGTTCCAGGACATGCCAGCAATTCTTATCGACGACGAGTGTTGAAGGAAAAGTCGATCCGGATGCCTTGATCCACGAGGAAGCGATCCAGCAAGGTTGGCAGTGGTGGTCAATGTCTTCACGGAGAAAGCTGACGAAACGTGTTGGCGAGTCGTTGCATTCCCGTGCTTCAGAAGTGTACAAGGCGCCAAGCTGGAGACACGGAGTAACCTGGGCAAAGAAACGGAGGAAATCGAAGATCCGCATCACGTAGCTGCTCCCACGCCCACTGAACAGTTCCAGGACACGCCAGCAGTTCTTATTGACGACGAGTGTTGATGACATAGTGGATCCTGATGCCTTGATTCACGATGAAGCGATCAGCAGTGTTTTTAGTGGTGGTCAAAGTCTTCACCGTGAAAGCTGACAAAACGGGTTGGCGAGCCGTTGCAATCCCGTGCTTCCGAAATATACAAGGCGCCAAGCTGGAGACATGAAGTAACCTGGGCAAAGAAACGGACGAAATTGAAGAGCCGCATGACGTAGCTGCTCCCACGTCCACTGAACAGTTCCAGGACACGCCAGGTGTTCTTATCGACGGCGAGTGTTGATGATATAGTCGATCTTGATGCCTTGATTCACGAGGAAGCGATCAGCAGTGTTGTCAGTGGTGGTCAAAGTCCACACCGTGAAAGCTGACGAAACGTGTTGGCGAGTCATTGCATTCCCGTACATCTGAAGT
Organism: Amblyomma americanum; assembly: GCF_052857255.1. Taxonomy (NCBI): domain Eukaryota; kingdom Metazoa; phylum Arthropoda; class Arachnida; order Ixodida; family Ixodidae; genus Amblyomma; species Amblyomma americanum. The sequence goes on from NC_135498.1 coordinate 193,974,600, forward strand.
ATGCAAGGCGCCAAGCTGGAGACATGAAGTAACCTGGGCAAAGAAACGGACGAGATTGAAGAGCCGTATCACGTAGCTGCTTCCACGCCCTCTGAACAGTTCCGGGACACGCCCGCAGTTCTTATCGACGACGAGTGTTGATGACATAGTTGATCCGGATGCCTTAATCCACAAGGAAGCGATTCAGCAGGGTTGCCAGTGGTGGTCAAAGTCTTCACCGTGAAAGCTGACGAAACGTGTTGGCTATTTGTTGCATTCCCGTGCTTCCGAAGTGTAGAAGGCGCCAAGCTGGAGACATGAAATTACCTGGGCAAAGAAACGGACGAAATTAAACAGTCGCATTACGTAGCTGCTCCCGCGCCCACTGAACAGTTCCAGGACACGCCAGCAATTCTTATCGACGACGAGTGTTGAAGGAAAAGTCGATCCGGATGCCTTGATCCACGAGGAAGCGATCCAGCAAGGTTGGCAGTGGTGGTCAATGTCTTCACGGAGAAAGCTGACGAAACGTGTTGGCGAGTCGTTGCATTCCCGTGCTTCAGAAGTATACAAGGCGCTAAGCTGGAGGCATGAAGTAACCTGGGCAACGAAACGGACGAAATTGAAGAGCCGCATCACGTAGCTGCTCCCACGCCCACTGAACAGTTCCTGGACATTCCAGCAGTTCTTATCGACGACGAGTGTTGATGACAAAGTCGATGCAAATGCCTTGAACCGGGAGGTAACGATCCAGCAGGGTTGCCAGTGGTGGTCGAAGTCTTCACCGTGAAAGCTGAAGAAACGTGTTGGCGAGTCGCTGCATTCCCGTGCTTTCGATGTATACAAGGCGCTAAGCTGGGGACATAAAGTAACCTGGGAAGGGAAACGGACGAAATCGAAGAGTCGCATCACGTAGCGGCTCCCACAACCACAGAACAGTTCCGAGACACGCCAGCAGTTTTTATCGATGACAAGTGTTGATGACATAGTCGAACCGGATGCCTTGATCCACGAGGAAGTGATCCAGCAAAGTTGCCAGTGGTGGTCGAAGTCTTCACCGTGAAAGCTTAAGCAACGTGTTGGCGAGTCGCTGCATTCCCGTGCTTTCGAAGTATACAAGGCGCTAAGCTGGAGACATAAAGTAACCTGGGAAGGGAAACGGACGAAATTGAAGAGTCGCATCACGTAGCTGCTCCCACGCCCACTGAACAGTTCCAGGACATGCCAGCAATTCTTATCGACGACGAGTGCTGATGAAAAAGTCGATCCGGATGCCTTGATCCACGAGGAAGCTATCCAGCAAGGTTGGCAGTGGTGGTCAAAGTCTTCACGGTGAGAGCTGACGAAACGCGTTGGCGAGTCATTGCATTCCCGTACTTCCGAAGTATGCAAGGCGCCAAGCTGGAGACACGGAGTAACCTGGGCAAAGAAACGGAGGAAATCGAAGATCCGCATCACGTAGCTGCTCCCACGCCCACTGAACAGTTCCAGGACACGCCAGCAGTTCTTAATGACGACGAGTGTTGATGACATAGTCGATCCTGATGCCTTGATCCACGAGGAAGCGATCCAGCAGGGTTGCCAGTGGTGGTCAAAGTCTTCACCGTGAAAACTGACGAAACGTGTTGGCTAGTCGTTGCATTCCCGTGCTTCCGAAGTGTACAAGGCGCCAAGCAGGAGACATGAAATTACCTTGGCAAAGACACGGACGAAATTGAACAGTCGCATCACGTAGCTGCTCCCACGCCCACTGAACAGTTCCAGGACACGCCAGCAATTGTTAACGACGACGAGTGTTGAAGGAAAAGTCGATCCGGATGCCTTGATCCACGAGGAAGCGATCCAGCAAGGTTGGCAGTGGTGGTCAATGTCTTCACGGAAAAAGCTGACGAAACGTGTTGGCGAGTCGTTGCATTCCCGTGCTTCAGAAGTGTACAAGGCGCCAAGCTGGAGACACGGAGTAACCTGGGCAAAGAAACGGAGGAAATCGAAGATCCGCGTCACGTAGCTGCTCCCACGCCCATTGAACAGTTCCAGGACACGCCAGCAGTTCTTATTGACGACGAGTGTTGATGACATAGTCGATCCTGATGCCTTGATTCACGATGAAGCGATCAGCAGTGTTGTCAGTGGTGGTCAAATCTTCACCGTGAAAGCTGACGAAATGGGTTGGCGAGTCGTTGCATTCCCGTGCTTCCGAAATATACAAGGCGCCAAGCTGGAGACATGAAGTAACCTGGGCAAAGAAACGGACGAAATTGAAGAGCCGCATAACGTAGCTGCTCCCACGTCCACTGAACAGTTCCAGGACACGCCAGCAGTTCTTATCGACGGCGAGTGTTGATGACATAGTCGATCCGGATGCCTTGATCCACGAGGAAGTGATCCAGCAGGTTTGCCAGTGGTGGTCCAAGTCTTCAACGTGAAAGCTGACGAAAGGTTTTGGCGAGTTGTTGCATTCCCGTGCTTCCGAAGAATACAAGGCGCTAAGCTGGAGGCATGAAGTAACCTGGGCAACGAAACGGACGAAATTGAAGAGCCGCATCACGTAGCTGCTCCCACGCCTACAGAACAGTTCCGAGACACGCCAGCAGTTTTTATCGACGACAAGTGTTGATGACATAGTCGAACCGGATGCCTTGATCCACGAGGAAGCGATCCAGCAAAGCTGCCAGTGGTGGTCGAACTCTTCACCGTGAAAGCTTAAGCAACGTGTTGGCGAGTCGCTGCATTCCCGTTCTTTCGAAGTATACAAGGCGGTAAGCTGGAGACATAAAGTAACCTGGGAAGGGAAACGGACGAAATTGAAGAGTCGCATCACGTAGCTGCTCCCACGCCCACTGAACGGTTCCAGGACATGCCAGCAATTCTTATCGACGAGGAGTGTTGATGAAAAAGTCGATCCGGATGCCTTGATTCACGAGGAAGCTATCCAGCAAGGTTGGCAGTGGTGGTCAAAGTCTTCACGGTGAAAGCTGACGGAACGTGTTGGCGAGTCATTGCATTCCCGTACTTCCGAAGTATGCAAGGCGCCAAGCTGGAGACATGAAGTAACCTGGGCAAAGAAACGGACGAGATTGAAGAGCCGTATCACGTAGCTGCTTCCACGCCCACTGAACAGTTCCGGGACACGCCCGCAGTTCTTATCGACGACGAGTGTTGATAACATAGTTGATCCGGATGCCTTCATCCACAAGGAAGCGATCCAGCAGGGTTGCCAGTGGTGGTCAAAGTCTTCACCGTGAAAGCTGACGAAACGTGTTGGCTAGTCGTTGCATTCCCGTGCTTCCGAAGTGTACAAGGCGCCAAGCTGGAGACATAAAATTACATGGGCAAAGAAACGGACGAAATTGAACAGTCGCATCACGTAGCTGCTCACGCGCCCACTGAACAGTTCCAGGACACGCCAGCAATTCTTATCGAAGACGAGTGTTGAAGGAAAAGTCGATCCGGATGCCTTGATCCACGAGGAAGCGATCCAGCAGTGTTGTCAGTGGTGGTCAAAGTCTTCACCGTGAGAGCTGACGAAACGGGTTGGCGAGTCGTTGCATTCCCGTGCTTCCGAAATATACAAGGCGCCAAGCTGGAGACACGGAGTAACCTGGGCAAAGAAACGGAGGAAATCGAAGATCCGCATCACGTAGCTGCTCCCACGCCCACTGAACAGTTCCAGGACACGCCAGCAGTTCTTATTGACGACGAGTGTTGATGACATAGTCGATCCTGATTCCTTGATTCACGATGAAGCGATCAGCAGTGTTGTCAGTGGTGGTCAAAGTTTTCACAGTGAAAGCTGACGAAACAGGTTGGCGAGTCGTTGCATTCCTGTGCTTCCGAAATATACAAGGCGCCAAGCTGGAGACATGAAGTAACCTCGGCAAAGAAACGGACGAGATTGAAGAGCCGCATCACGTAGCTGCTCCTACGCCTCCTGAACAGTTCCGGGACACTCCAGCAGTTCTTATCGACGAGGAGTGTTGATTACAAAGTCGATGCAAATGCCTTGAACCGGGAGGTAACGATCCAGCAGGGTTGCCAGTGGTGGTCGAAGTCTTCACCGTGAAAGCTGAGGAAACGTGTTGGCGAGTCGCTGCTTTCCCGTGCTTTCGAAGTATACAAGGCGCTAAGCTGGGGACATAAAGTAACCTGGGATGGGAAACGGACGAAATTGAAGAGTCGCATCACGTAGCGGCTCTCACAACCACAGAACAGTTCCGAGACACGCCAGCAGTTTTTATCGACGACAAGTGTTGATGACATAGTCGAACCGGATGCCTTGATCCACGAGGAAGCGATCCAGCAAAGTTACCAGTGGTGGTCGAACTCTTCACCGTGAAAGCTTAAGCAACGTGTTGGCGAGTCGCTGCATTCCCGTTCTTTCGAAGTATACAAGGCGCTAAGCTGGAGACATAAAGTAACCTGGGAAGGGAAACGGACGAAATTGAAGAGCCGCATCATGTAGCTGCTCCAGCGCCCACTGAACAGTTCCAGGACACGCCAGGTGTTCTTATCGACGGCGAGTGTTGATGATATAGTCGATCTTGATTCACGAGGAAGCGATCAGCAGTGTTGTCAGTGGTGGTCAATGTCCACACCGTGAAAGCTGACGAAACGTGTTGGCGAGTCATTGCATTCCCGTACTTCTGAAGTATGCAAGGCGCCAAGCTGGTGACATGAAGTAACCTGGGCAATGAAACGGACGAGATTGAAGAGCCGTATCACGTAGCTGCTTCCACGCCCACTGAACAGTTCCGGGACACGCCCGCAATTCTTATCGACGACGAGTGCTGATGAAAAAGTCGATCCGGATGCCTTGATCCACGAGGAAGCTATCCAGCAAGGTTGGCAGTGGTGGTCAAAGTCTTCACGGTGAGAGCTGACGAAACGTGTTGGCGAGTCATTGCATTCCCGTACTTCCGAAGTATGCAAGTCGCCAAGCTGGAGACATGAAGTAACCTGGGCAAAGAAACGGACGAGATTGAAGAGCCGTATCACGTAGCTGCTTCCACGCCCACTGAACAGTTCCGGGACACGCCCGCAGTTCTTATCGACGACGAGTGTTGATGACATAGTTGATCCGGATGCCTTCATTCACAAGGAAGCGATCCAGCAGGGTTGCCAGTGGTGGTCAAAGTCTTCACCGTGAAAGCTGACGAAACGTGTTGGCTATTCGTTGCATTCCCGTGCTTCCGAAGTGTGCAAGGCACCAAGCTGGAGACATGAAATTACATGGGCAAAGAAACGGACGAAATTGAACAGTCGCATCACGTAGCTGCTCCCACGCCCACTGAACAGTTCCAGGACATGCCAGCAATTCTTATCGACGACGAGTGTTGATGAAAAAGTCGATCCGGATGCCTTGATTCACGAGGAAGCTATCCAGCAAGGTTGGCAGTGGTGGTCAAAGTCTTCACGGTGAAAGCTGACGAAACGTGTTGGCGAGTCATTGCATTCCCGTACTTCCGAAGTATGCAAGTCGCCAAGCTGGAGACATGAAGTAACCTGGGCAAAGAAACGGACGAGATTGAAGAGCCGTATCACGTAGCTGCTTCCACGCCCACTGAACAGTTCCGGGACACGCCCGCAGTTCTTATCGACGACGAGTGTTGATGACATAGTTGATCCGGATGCCTTCATCCACAAGGAAGCGATCCAGCAGGGTTGCCACTGGTGGTCAAAGTCTTCACCGTGAAAGCTGACGAAACGTGTTGGCTAGTCGTTGCATTCCCGTGCTTCCGAAGTGTGCAAGGCACCAAGCTGGAGACATGAAATTACATGGGCAAAGAAACGGACGAAATTGAACAGTCGCATCACGTAGCTGCTCCCACGACCACTGAACAGTTCCAGGACACGCCAGCAATTCTTATCGACGACGAGTGTTGAAGGAAAAGTCGATCCGGATGCCTTGATCCACGAGGAAGCGATCCAGCAAGGTTGGCAGTGGTGGTCAATGTCTTCACGGAGAAAGCTGACGAAACGTGTTGGCGAGTCGTTGCATTCCCGTGCTTCAGAAGTGTACAAGGCGCCAAGCTGGAGACACGGAGTAACCTGGGCAAAGAAACGGAGGAAATCGAAGATCCGCATCACGTAGCTGCTCCCACGCCCACTGAACAGTTCCAGGACACGCCAGCAGTTCTTATTGACGACGAGTGTTGATGACATAGTCGATCCTGATGCCTTGATTCACGATGAAGCGATCAGCAGTGTTGTTAGTGGTGGTCAAAGTCTTCACCGTGAAAGCTGACGAAACGGGTTGGCGAGTCGTTGCAATCCCGTGCTTCCGAAATATACAAGGCGCCAAGCTGGAGACATGAAGTAACCTGGGCAAAGAAACGGACGAAATTGAAGAGCCGCATGACGTAGCTGCTCCCACGTCCACTGAAAAGTTCCAGGACACGCCAGCAGTTCTTATCGACGGCGAGTGTTGATGACATAGTCGATCCGGATGCCTTCACCCACGAGGAAGCGATCCAGCAGGTTTGCCAGTGGTGGTCAAAGTCATCACTGTGAAAGCTGACGAAACAAGTTGGCGAGTTGTTGCATTTCCGTGCTTCCGAAATATACAATGCGCCAAGCTGGAGACATGAAGTAACCTGGGCAATGAAACGGACGAAATTGAAGAGCCGCATCACGTAGCTGCTCCAGCGCCCACTGAACAGTTCCAGGACACGCCAGGTGTTCTTATCGACGGCGAGTGTTGATGATATAGTCGATCTTGATGCCTTGATTCACGAGGAAGCGATCAGGAGTGTTGTCAGTGGTGGTCAAAGTCCACACCGTGAAAGCTGACGAAACGTGTTGGCGAGTCATTGCATTCCCATACATCTGAAGTATGCAAGGCACCAAGCTGGAGACGTGAAGTAACCTGGGCAAAGAAACGGACGAGATTGAAGAGCCGTATCACGTAGCTGCTTCCACGCCCACTGAACAGTTCCGGGACACGCCCGCAGTTCTTATCGACGACGAGTGTTGATGACATAGTTGATCCGGATGCCTTAATCCGCAAGGAAGCGATCCAGCAGGTTTGCCAGTGGTGGTCAAAGTTTTCACCGTGAAAGGTGACAAAACGTGTTGGCGAGTTGTTGCATTTGCGTGCTTCCGAAATATACAAGGCGCCAAGCTGGAGACATGAAGTAACCTGGGCAAAGGAACGGACGAAATTGAAGAGCCGCATCATGTAGCTGCTCCAGCGCCCACTGAACAGTTCCAGGACACGCCAGCAATTCTTATCGACGACGAGTGTTGAAGGAAAAGTCGATCCGGATGCCTTGATCCACGAGGAAGCGATCCAGCAAGATTGGCAGTGGTGGTCAATGTCTTCACGGAGAAAGCTGACGAAACGTGTTGGCGAGTCGTTGCATTCCCGTGCTTCAGAAGTATACAAGGCGCTAAGCTGGAGGCATGAAGTAACCTGGGCAACGAAACGGACGAAATTGAAGAGCCGCATCACGTAGCTGCTCCCACGCCCACTGAACAGTTCCTGGACATTCCAGCAGTTCTTATCGACGACGAGTGTTGATGACAAAGTCGATGCAAATGCCTTGAACCGGGAGGTAACGATCCAGCAGGGTTGCCAGTGGTGGTCGAAGTCTTCACCGTGAAAGCTGAAGAAACGTGTTGGCGAGTCGCTGCATTCCCGTGCTTTCGATGTATACAAGGCGCTAAGCTGGGGACATAAAGTAACCTGGGAAGGGAAACGGACGAAATCGAAGAGTCGCATCACGTAGCGGCTCCCACAACCACAGAACAGTTCCGAGACACGCCAGCAGTTTTTATCGACGACAAGTGTTGATGACATAGTCGAACCGGATGCCTTGATCCACGAGGAAGTGATCCAGCAAAGTTTCCAGTGGTGGTCGAAGTCTTCACCGTGAAAGCTTAAGCAACGTGTTGGCGAGTCGCTGCATTCCCGTGCTTTCGAAGTATACAAGGCGCTAAGCTGGAGACATAAAGTAACCTGGGAAGGGAAACGGACGAAATTGAAGAGTCGCATCACGTAGCTGCTCCCACGCCCACTGAACAGTTCCAGGACATGCCAGCAATTCTTATCGACGACGAGTGCTGATGAAAAAGTCGATCCGGATGCCTTGATCCACGAGGAAGCTATCCAGCAAGGTTGGCAGTGGTGGTCAAAGTCTTCACGGTGAGAGCTGACGAAACGCGTTGGCGAGTCATTGCATTCCCGTACTTCCGAAGTATGCAAGGCGCCAAGCTGGAGACACGGAGTAACCTGGGCAAAGAAACGGAGGAAATCGAAGATCCGCATCACGTAGCTGCTCCCACGCCCACTGAACAGTTCCAGGACACGCCAGCAGTTCTTAATGACGACGAGTGTTGATGACATAGTCGATACTGATGCCTTGATCCACGAGGAAGCGATCCCGCAGGGTTGCCAGTGGTGGTCAAAGTCTTCACCGTGAAAACTGACGAAACGTGTTGGCTAGTCGTTGCATTCCCGTGCTTCCGAAGTGTACAAGGCGCCAAGCAGGAGACATGAAATTACCTTGGCAAAGACACGGACGAAATTGTACAGTCGCATCACGTAGCTGCTCCCACGCCCACTGAACAGTTCCAGGACACGCCAGCAGTTCTTATCGACGGCGAGTGTTGATGACATAGTCGATCCGGATGCCTTGATCCACGAGGAAGCGATCCAGCAGGTTTGCCAGTGGTGGTCAAAGTCATCACTGTGAAAGCTGACGAAACGTGTTGGCGAGTTGTTGCATTTCCGTGCTTCCGAAATATACAAGGCGCCAAGCTGGAGACATGAAGTAACCTGGGCAATGAAACGGACGAAATTGAAGAGCCGCATCACGTAGCTGCTCCAGCGCCCACTGAACAGTTCCAGGACACGCCAGGGGTTCTTATCGACGGCGAGTGTTGATGATATAGTCGATCTTGATGCCTTGATTCACGAGGAAGCGATCAGGAGTGTTGTCAGTGGTGGTCAAAGTCCACACCGTGAAAGCTGACGAAACGTGTTGGCGAGTCATTGCATTCCCGTACATCTGAAGTATGCAAGGCACCAAGCTGGAGACGTGAAGTAACCTGGGCAAAGAAACGGACGAGATTGAAGAGCCGTATCACGTAGCTGCTTCCACGCCCACTGAACAGTTCCGGGACACGCCCGCAGTTCTTATCGACGACGAGTGTTGATGACATAGTTGATCCGGATGCCTTAATCCGCAAGGAAGCGATCCAGCAGGTTTGCCAGTGGTGGTCAAAGTCTTCACCGTGAAAGGTGACAAAACGTGTTGGCGAGTTGTTGCATTTGCGTGCTTCCGAAATATACAAGGCGCCAAGCTGGAGACATGAAGTAACCTGGGCAAAGGAACGGACGAAATTGAAGAGCCGCATCATGTAGCTGCTCCAGCGCCCACTGAACAGTTCCAGGACACGCCAGGTGTTCTTATCGACGGCAAGTGTTGATGATATAGTCGATCTTGATGCCTTGATTCACGAGGAAGCGATCCAGCAAGGTTGGCAGTGGTGGTCAATGTCTTCACGGAGAAAGCTGACGAAACGTGTTGGCGAGTCGTTGCATTCCCGTGCTTCAGAAGTATACAAGGCGCTAAGCTGGAGGCATGAAGTAACCTGGGCAACGAAACGGACGAAATTGAAGAGCCGCATCACGTAGCTGCTCCCACGCCCACTGAACAGTTCCTGGACATTCCAGCAGTTCTTATCGACGACGAGTGTTGATGACAAAGTCGATGCAAATGCCTTGAACCGGGAGGTAACGATCCAGCAGGGTTGCCAGTGGTGGTCGAAGTCTTCACCGTGAAAGCTGAAGAAACGTGTTGGCGAGTCGCTGCATTCCCGTGCTTTCGATGTATACAAGGCGCTAAGCTGGGGACATGAAGTAACCAGGGAAGGGAAACGGACGAAATTGAAGAGTCGCATCACGTAGCGGCTCCCACAACCACAGAACAGTTCCGAGACACGCCAGCAGTTTTTATCGACGACAAGTGTTGATGACATAGTCGAACCGGATGCCTTGATCCACGATGAAGTGATCCAGCAAAGTTGCCAGTGGTGGTCGAAGTCTTCACCGTGAAAGCTTAAGCAACGTGTTGGCGAGTCGCTGCATTCCCGTGCTTTCGAAGTATACAAGGCGCTAAGCTGGAGACATAAAGTAACCTGGGAAGGGAAACGGACGAAATTGAAGAGTCGCATCACGTAGCTGCTCCCACGCCCACTGAACAGTTCCAGGACATGCCAGCAATTCTTATCGACGACGACTGCTGATGAAAAAGTCGATCCGGATGCCTTGATTCACGAGGAAGCTATCCAGCAAGGTTGGCAGTGGTGGTCAAAGTCTTCACGGTGAGAGCTGACGAAACGCGTTGGCGAGTCATTGCATTCCCGTACTTCCGAAGTATGCAAGGCGCCAAGCTGGAGACACGGAGTAACCTGGGCAAAGAAACGGAGGAAATCGAAGATCCGCATCACGTAGCTGCTCCCACGCCCACTGAACAGTTCCAGGACACGCCAGCAGCTCTTAATGACGACGAGTGTTGATGACATAGTCGATCCTGATGCCTTGATCCACGAGGAAGCGATCCAGCAGGGTTGCCAGTGGTGGTCAGTCTTCACCGTGAAAACTGACGAAACGTGTTGGCTAGTCGTTGCATTCCCGTGCTTCCGAAGTGTACAAGGCGCCAAGCAGGAGACATGAAATTACCTTGGCAAAGACACGGACGAAATTGAACAGTCGCATCACGTAGCTGCTCCCACGCCCACTGAACAGTTCCAGGACACGCCAGCAATTGTTAACGACGACGAGTGTTGAAGGAAAAGTCGATCCGGATGCCTTGATCCACGAGGAAGCGATCCAGCAAGGTTGGCAGTGGTGGTCAATGTCTTCACGGAAAAAGCTGACGAAACGTGTTGGCGAGTCGTTGCATTCCCGTGCTTCAGAAGTGTACAAGGCGCCAAGCTGGAGACACGGAGTAACCTGGGCAAAGAAACGGAGGAAATTGAAGATCCGCATCACGTAGCTGCTCCCACGCCCATTGAACAGTTCCAGGACACGCCAGCAGTTCTTATTGACGACGAGTGTTGATGACATAGTCGATCCTGATGCCTTGATTCACGATGAAGCGATCAGCAGTGTTGTCAGTGGTGGTCAAATCTTCACCGTGAAAGCTGACGAAATGGGTTGGCGAGTCGTTGCATTCCCGTGCTTCCGAAATATACAAGGCGCCAAGCTGGAGACATGAAGTAACCTGGGCAAAGAAACGGACGAAATTGAAGAGCCGCATCACGTAGCTGCTCCCACGTCCACTGAACAGTTCCAGGACACGCCAGCAGTTCTTATCGACGGCGAGTGTTGATGACATAGTCGATCCGGATGCCTTGATCCACGAGGAAGTGATCCAGCAGGTTTGCCAGTGGTGGTCCAAGTCTTCAACGTGAAAGCTGACGAAAGGTGTTGGCGAGTTGTTGCATTCCCGTGCTTCCGAAGAATACAAGGCGCTAAGCTGGAGGCATGAAGTAACCTGGGCAACGAAACGGACGAAATTGAAGAGCCGCATCACGTAGCTGCTCCCACGCCTACAGAACAGTTCCGAGACACGCCAGAAGTTTTTATCGACGACAAGTGTTGATGACATAGTCGAACCGGATGCCTTGATCCACGAGGAAGCGATCCAGCAAAGCTGCCAGTGGTGGTCGAACTCTTCACCGTGAAAGCTTAAGCAACGTGTTGGCGAGTCGCTGCATTCCCGTTCTTTCGAAGTATACAAGGCGCTAAGCTGGAGACATAAAGTAACCTGGGAAGGGAAACGGACGAAATTGAAGAGTCGCATCACGTAGCTGCTCCCACGCCCACTGAACGGTTCCAGGACATGCCAGCAATTCTTATCGACGACGAGTGTTGAAGAAAAAGTCGACCCGGATGCCTTGATTCACGAGGAAGCGATCCAGCAAGAATGGCAGTGGTGGTCAATGTCTTCACGGAGAAAGCTGACGAAACGTGTTGGCGAGTCGTTGCATTCTCGTGCTTCAGAAGTGTACAAGGCGCCAAGCTGGAGACACGGAGTAACCTGGGCAAAGAAACGGAGGAAATCGAAGATCCGCATCACGTAGCTGCTCCCACGCCCACTGAACAGTTCCTGGACACGCCAGCAGTTCTTATTGACGACGAGTGTTGATGACATAATCGATCCTGATGCCTTGATTCACGATGAAGCGATCAGCAGTGTTGTCAGTGGTGGTCAAAGTCTTCACCGTGAAAGCTGACGAAACGGGTTGGCGAGTCGTTGCATTCCCGTGCTTCCGAAATATACAAGGCGCCAAGCTGGAGACATGATGTAACCTGGGCAAAGAAACGGACGAAATTGAAGAGCCGCATCACGTAGCTGCTCCCACGTCCACTGAACAGTTCCAGGACACGCCAGCAGTTCTTATCGACGGCGAGTGTTTATGACATAGTCGATCCGGATGCCTTGATCCACGAGGAAGTGATCCAGCAGGTTTGCCAGTGGTGGTCAAAGTCTTCAACGTGAAAGCTGACGAAACGTGTTGGCGAGTTGTTGCATTCCCGTGCTTCCGAAGAAAACAAGGCGCTAAGCTGGGGACATAAAGTAACCTGGGAAGGGAAACGGACGAAATTGAAGAGTCGCATCACGTAGCGGCTCCCACGACCACTGAACAGTTCCGGGACACGCCAGCAGTTTTTATAGACGACAAGTGTTGATGACATAGTCGAGCCGGATGCCTTGATCCACGAGGAAGCGATCCAGCAAAGTTGCCAGTGGTGGTCGAAGTCTTCACCGTGAAAGCTTAAGCAACGTGTTGGCGAGTCGCTGCTTTCCCGTGCTTTCGAAGTATACAAAGCGCTAAGCTGGAGACATAAAGTAACCTGGGAAGGGAAACGGACGAAATTGAAGAGTCGCATCACGTAGCTGCTCCCACGCCCACTGAACAGTTCCAGGACATGCCAGCGGTTCTTATCGACGATGAGTGTTGATGAAAAGGTCGATCCGGATGCCTTGATCCACGAGGAAGCCATCCAGCAAGGTTGGCAGTGGTGGTCAAAGTCTTCACGGTGAAAGCTGACGAAACGTGTGGGCGAGTTATTGCATTCCCGTACTTCCGAAGTATGCAAGGCACCAAGCTGGAGACACGAAGTAACCTGGGCACAGAAACGGACGAGATTGAAGAGCCGTATCACGTAGGTGCTTCCACGCCCGCTGAACAGTTCCGGGACACGCCCGCAGTTCTTATCGACGACGAGTGTTGATGACATATTTGATCCGGATGCCTTGATCCACGAGGAAGCGATCCTGCAGTGTTGCCAGTGGTGGTCAAAGTCTTCACCGTGAAAGCTGACGAAACGTGTTGGCTAGTCGTTGCATTCCCGTGCTTCCGAAGTGTACAAGGCGCCAAGCTGGAGACATGAAATTACCTGGGCAAAGAAACAGGCGATATTGAAGAGCCGCGTCACGTAGCTGCTCCCACGCCCACTGAACAGTTCCGGGACACGCCAGCAGTTCTTATTGACGACGAGTGTTGATGATATAGCCGATCTTGATGCCTTGATTCACGAGGAAGCGATCAGCAGTGTTCTCAGTGGTGGTCAAAGTCCACACCGTGAATGCTGACGAAACGTGTTGGCGAGTCGTTGCATTCCCGTGCTTCCGAAATATACAAGGCGCCAAGCTGGAGACATGAAGTAACCTGGGCAAAGAAACGGACGAAATTGAAGAGCCGCATCACGTAGCTGCTCCCACGTCCACTGAACAGTTCAAGGACACGCCAGCAGTTCTTATCGACAGCGAGTGTTGATGACATAGTCGATCCGGATGCCTTGATCCACGAGGAAGTGATCCAGCAGGTTTGCAGTGGTGGTCAAAGTCTTCACCGTGAAAGCTGACGAAACGTGTTGGCGAGTTGTTGCATTCCCGTGCTTCCGAAAAATACAAGGCGCTAAGCTGGAGGCATGAAGTAACCTGGGCAAAGAAACGGACGAAATTGAAGAGCTGTATCACGTAGCTTCTCCACGCCCACTGAACTGTTCCGGGACAGGCCAGCAATTCTTATCGACGACGAGTGTTGATGAAAAAGTCGATTCGGATGCCTTGATCCACGAGGAAGCGATTCAGCAGGGTTGCCAGTGGTGGTCAAAGTCTTCACCGTGAAAGCTGACGAAACGTGTTGGCTAGTCATTGCATTCCCGTGCTTCCGAAGGGTAAAAGGCGCCAAACTGGAGACATGAAGTAACCTGGGCAACGAAACGGACGAAATTGAAGTGCCGCATCACGTAGCTGCTCCCACACCCACTGAGCAGTTCCGGGACATTGCAGCAGTTCTTATCGACGACGAGTGTTGATGACAAAGTCGATGCAAATGCCTTGAACCGGGAGGAAACTATCCAGCAGGGTTGCCAGTGGTGGTCGAAGTCTTCACCTTGAAAGCTGACGAAACGTGTTGGGGAGTCGCTGCATTCCCGTGCTTTCGAAGTATACAAGGCGCTAAGCTGGAGGCATGAAGTAACCTGGGCAACGAAACGGACGAAATTGAAGAGCTCCATCACGTAGCTGCTCCCACGCCAACTGAACAGTTCCGGGACACGCCAGCAATTCTTATCGACGAAGAGTGTTGATGAAAATTCGATTCGGATGCCTTGATCCACGAGGAAGCGATCCAGCAGGGTTGCCAGTGGTGGTCAAAGTCTTCACCGTGAAAGCTGACGAAACGTGTTGGCTAGTCATTGCATTCCCGTGCTTCCGAAGTGTAAAAGGCGCCAAGCTGGAGACAGCAAGTAACCTGAGCAAAGAAACGGACGAAATTGAAGAGCCGCATCACGTAGCTGCTCCCAGCTCCACTGAACAATTCCAGGACACGCCAGCAGTTCTGATCTACGGCGAGCCTTGATGACATAGTCGATCCGGATGCCTTTATCCACGAGGAAGCAATCCAGCAGGTTTGACAGTGGTGGGCAAAGTCTTCACCGTGAAAGCTGACGAAACGTGTTGGCGAGTTGTAGCATTCCCGTGCTTCCGAAGTATACAAGGCGCTAAGCTGGAGGCATGAAATTACATGGGCAAAGAAACGGACGAAATTGAACAGTCGCATCACGTAGCTGCTCCCACGCCCACTGAACAGTTCTAGGACATGCCAGCAATTCTTATCGACGACGAGTGCTGACGAAAAAGTCGATCCGGATGCCTTGATCCACGAGGAAGCTATCCAGCAAGGTTGGCAGTGGTGGTCAAAGTCTTCACGGTGAGAGCTGACGAAACGCGTTGGCGAGTCATTGCATTCCCGTACTTCCGAAGTATGCAAGGCGCCAAGCTGGAGACACGGAGTAACCTGGGCAAAGAAACGGAGGAAATCGAAGATCCGCATCACGTAGCTGCTCCCACGCCCACTGAACAGTTCCAGGACACGCCAGCAGTTCTTAATGACGACGAGTGTTGATGACATAGTCGATCCTGATGCCTTGATCCACGAGGAAGCGATCCAGCAGGGTTGCCAGTGGTGGTCAAAGTCTTCACCGTGAAAACTGACGAAACGTGTTGGCTAGTCGTTGCATTCCCGTGCTTCCGAAGTGTACAAGGCGCCAAGCTGGAGAAATGAAATTACATGGGCAAAGAAACGGACGAAATTGAACAGTCGCATCACGTAGCTGCTCCCGCGGCCACTGAACAGTTCCAGGACACGCCAGCAATTCTTATCGAAGACGAGTGTTGAAGGAAAAGTCGATCCGGATGCCTTGATCCACGAGGAAGCGATCCAGCAGTGTTGTCAGTGGTGGTCAAAGTCTTCACCGTGAGAGCTGACGAAACGGGTTGGCGAGTCGTTGCATTCCCGTGCTTCCGAAGTGTACAAGGCGCCAAGCAGGAGACATGAAATTACCTTGGCAAAGACACGGACGAAATTGAACAGTCGCATCACGTAGCTGCTCCCACGCCCACTGAACAGTTCCAGGACACGCCAGCAATTGTTAACGACGACGAGTGTTGAAGGAAAAGTCGATCCGGATGCCTTGATCCACGAGGAAGCGATCCAGCAAGGTTGGCAGTGGTGGTCAATGTCTTCACGGAAAAAGCTGACGAAACGTGTTGGCGAGTCGTTGCATTCCCGTGCTTCAGAAGTGTACAAGGCGCCAAGCTGGAGACACGGAGTAACCTGGGCAAAGAAACGGACGAAATTGAAGAGTCGCATCACGTAGCTGCTCCCACGCCCACTGAACAGTTCCAGGACATGCCAGCAATTCTTATTGACGACGAGTGTTGATGACATAGTCGATCCTGATGCCTTGATTCACGATGAAGCGATCAGCAGTGTTGTCAGTGGTGGTCAAATCTTCACCGTGGAAGCTGACGAAACGGGTTGGCGAGTCGTTGCAATCCCGTGCTTCCGAAATATACAAGGCGCCAACCTGGAGACATGAAGTAACCTGGGCAAAGAAACGGACGAAATTGAAGAGCCGCATCACGTAGCTGCTCCCACGTCCACTGAACAATTCCAGGACACGCCAGCAGTTCTTATCGACGGCGAGTGTTGATGACATAGTCGATCCGGATGCCTTGATCCACGAGGAAGTGATCCAGCAGGTTTGCCAGTGGTGGTCCAAGTCTTCAACGTGAAAGCTGACGAAAGGTGTTGGCGAGTTGTTGCATTCCCGTGCTTCCGAAGAATACAAGGCGCTAAGCTGGAGGCATGAAGTAACCTGGGCAACGAAACGGACGAAATTGAAGAGCCGCATCACGTAGCTGCTCCCACGCCTACAGAACAGTTCCGAGACACGCCAGCAGTTTTTATCGACGACAAGTGTTGATGACATAGTCGAACCGGATGCCTTGATCCACGAGGAAGCGATCCAGCAAAGCTGCCAGTGGTGGTCGAACTCTTCACCGTGAAAGCTTAAGCAACGTGTTGGCGAGTCGCTGCGTTCCCGTTCTTTCGAAGTATACAAGGCGGTAAGCTGGAGACATAAAGTAACCTGGGAAGGGAGACGGACGAAATTGAAGAGTCGCATCACGTAGCTGCTCCCACGCCCACTGAACGGTTCCAGGACATGCCAGCAATTCTTATCGACGACGAGTGTTGATGAAAAAGTCGATCCGGATGCATTGATTCACGAGGAAGCTATCCAGCAAGGTTGGCAGTGGTGGTCAAAGTCTTCACGGTGAAAGCTGACGAAACGTGTTGGCGAGTCATTGCATTCCCGTACTTCCGAAGTATGCAAGGCGCCAAGCTGGAGACATGAAGTAACCTGGGCAAAGAAACGGACGAGATTGAAGAGCCGTATCACGTAGCTGCTTCCACGCCCACTGAACAGTTCCGGGACACGCCCGCAGTTCTTATCGACGACGAGTGTTGATGACACAGTTGATCCGGATGCCTTCATCCACGAGGAAGCGATCCAGCAGTGTTGTCAGTGGTGGTCAAAGTCTTCACCGTGAGAGCTGACGAAACGGGTTGGCGAGTCGTTGCATTCCCGTGCTTCCGAAATATACAAGGCGCCAAGCTGGAGACACGGAGTAACCTGGGCAAAGAAACGGAGGAAATCGAAGATCCGCATCACGTAGCTGCTCCCACGCCCACTGAACAGTTCCAGGACACGCCAGCAGTTCTTATTGACGACGAGTGTTGATGACATAGTCGATCCTGATTCCTTGATTCACGATGAAGCGATCAGCAGTGTTGTCAGTGGTGGTCAAAGTTTTCACAGTGAAAGCTGACGAAACGGGTTGGCGAGTCGTTGCATTCCTGTGCTTCCGAAATATACAAGGCGCCAAGCTGGAGACATGAAGTAACCTGGGCAAAGAAACGGACGAGATTGAAGAGCCGCATCACGTAGCTGCTCCCACGCCTACTGAACAGTTCCGGGACATTCCAGCAGTTCTTATCGACGAGGAGTGTTGATGACAAAGTCGATGCAAATGCCTTGAACCGGGAGGTAACGATCCAGCAGGGTTGCCAGTTGTGGTCGAAGTCTTCACCGTGAAAGCTGAGGAAACGTGTTGGCGAGTCGCTGCATTCCCGTGCTTTCGAAGTATACAAGGCGCTAAGCTGGAGACATAAAGTAACCTGGGAAGGGAAACGGACAAAATTGAAGAGTCGCATCACGTAGCTGCTCCCACGCCCACTGAACGGTTCCAGGACATGCCAGCAATTCTTATCGACGACGAGTGTTGATGAAAAAGTCGATCCGGATGCCTTGATTCACGAGGAAGCTATCCAGCAAGGTTGCCAGTGGTGGTCGAACTCTTCACCGTGAAAGCTGACGAAACCTGTTGGCGAGTCATTGCATTCCCGTACTTCCGAAGTATGGAAGGCGCCAAGCTGGAGACATGAAGTAACCTGGGCAAAGAAACGGACGAGATTGAAGAGCCGTATCACGTACCTGCTTCCACGCCCACTGAACAGTTCCGGGACACGCCCGCAGTTCTTATCGACGACGAGTGTTGATGACATAGTTGATCCGGATGCCTTCATCCACAAGGAAGCGATCTAGCAGGGTTGCCAGTGGTGGTCAAAGTCTTCACCGTGAAAGCTGACGAAACGTGTTGGCTAGTCGTTGCATTCCCGTGCTTCCGAAGTGTACAAGGCGCCAAGCTGGAGACATGAAATTACATGGGCAAAGAAACGGACGAAATTGAACAGTCGCATCACGTAGCTGCTCCCGCGCCCACTGAACAGTTCCAGGACACGCCAGCAATTCTTATCGAAGACGAGTGTTGAAGGAAAAGTCGATCCGGATGCCTTGATCCACGAGGAAGCGATCCAGCAGTGTTGTCAGTGGTGGTCAAAGTCTTCACCGTGAGAGCTGACGAAACGGGTTGGCGAGTCGTTGCATTCCCGTGCTTCCGAAATATACAAGGCGCCAAGCTGGAGACACGGAGAAACCTGGGCAAAGAAACGGAGGAAATCGAAGATCCGCATCACGTAGCTGCTCCCACGCCCACTGAACAGTTCCAGGACACGCCAGCAGTTCTTATTGACGACGAGTGTTGATGACATAGTCTTTCCTGATTCCTTGATTCACGATGAAGCGATCAGCAGTGTTGTCAGTGGTGGTCAAAGTTTTCACAGTGAAAGCTGACGAAACGGGTTGGCGAGTCGTTGCATTCCTGTGCTTCCGAAGTATGGAAGGCGCCAAGCTGGAGACATGAAGTAACCTGGGCAAAGAAACGGACGAGATTGAAGAGCCGTATCACGTACCTGCTTCCACGCCCACTGAACAGTTCCGGGACACGCCCGCAGTTCTTATCGACGACGAGTGTTGATGACATAGTTGATCCGGATGCCTTCATCCACAAGGAAGCGATCTAGCAGGGTTGCCAGTGGTGGTCAAAGTCTTCACCGTGAAAGCTGACGAAACGTGTTGGCTAGTCGTTCCATTCCCGTGCTTCCGAAGTGTACAAGGCGCCAAGCTGGAGACATGAAATTACATGGGCAAAGAAACGGACGAAATTGAACAGTCGCATCACGTAGCTGCTCCCGCGCCCACTGAACAGTTCCAGGACACGCCAGCAATTCTTATCGAAGACGAGTGTTGAAGGAAAAGTCGATCCGGATGCCTTGATCCACGAGGAAGCGATCCAGCAGTGTTGTCAGTGGTGGTCAAAGTCTTCACCGTGAGAGCTGACGAAACGGGTTGGCGAGTCGTTGCATTCCCGTGCTTCCGAAATATACAAGGCGCCAAGCTGGAGACACGGAGAAACCTGGGCAAAGAAACGGAGGAAATCGAAGATCCGCATCACGTAGCTGCTCCCACGCCCACTGAACAGTTCCAGGACACGCCAGCAGTTCTTATTGACGACGAGTGTTGATGACATAGTCGATCCTGATTCCTTGATTCACGATGAAGCGATCAGCAGTGTTGTCAGTGGTGGTCAAAGTTTTCACAGTGAAAGCTGACGAAACGGGTTGGCGAGTCGTTGCATTCCTGTGCTTCCGAAATATACAAGGCGCCAAGCTGGAGACATGAAGTAACCTGGGCAAAGAAACGGACGAGATTGAAGAGCCGCATCACGTAGCTGCTCCCACGCCTACTGAACAGTTCCGGGACACGCCAGGTGTTCTTATCGACGGCGAGTGTTGATGACATTGTTGATCCGGATGCCTTGATCCACGAGGAAGCGATTCAGCAGGGTTGCCAGTGGTGGTCAAAGTTATCACCGTGAAAGCTGAAGAAACGTGTTGGCGAGTTGTTGCATTTCCGTGCTTCCGAAATATACAAGGCGCCAAGCTGGAGACATGAAGTAACCTGGGCAATGAAACGGACGAAATTGAAGAGCCGCATCACGTAGCTGCTCCAGCGCCCACGGAACAGTTCCGGGACACGCCCGCATTTCTTACCGACGACGAGTGTTGATGACATAGTTGATCCGGATGCCTTGATCCACGAGGAAGCGATCCAGCAGGTTTGCCAGTGGTGGTCAAAGTTATCACCGTGAAAGCTGAAGAAACGTGTTGGCGAGTTGTTGCATTTCCGTGCTTCCGAAATATACAAGGCGCCAAGCTGGAGACATGAAGTAACCTGGGCAATGAAACGGACGAAATTGAAGAGCCGCATCACGTAGCTGCTCCAGCGCCCACGGAACAGTACCAGGACACGCCCGCAGTTCTTATCGAAGATGAGTGTTGATCACATAGTTGATCCGGATGCTTTCATCCACAAGGAAGCGATCCAGCAGGGTTGCCAGTGGTGGTCAAAGTCTTCACCGTGAAAGCTGACGAGACGTGTTGGCTATTTGTTGCATTCCCGTGCTTCCGAAGTGTACAAGGCGCCAAGCTGGAGACCTGAAATTACCTGGGCAAAGAAACGGACGAAATTGAACAGTCGCATCACGTAGCTGCTCCCGCGCCCACTGAACAGTTCCAGGACACGCCAGCACTTCTTATCGACGACGAGTGTTGAAGGAAATGTCGATCCGGATGCCTTGGTCCACGAGGAAGCGATCCAGCAAGGTTGGCAGTGGTGGTCAATGTCTTCACGGAGAAAGCTGACGAAACGTGTTGGCGAGTCGTTGCATTCCCGTGCTTCAGAAGTGTACAAGGCGCCAAGCTGGAGACACGGAGTAACCTGGGCAAGGAAACGGAGGAAATCGAAGATCCGCATCACGTAGCTGCTCCCACGCCCACTGAACAGTTCCAGGACACGCCAGCAGTTCTTATTGACGACGAGTGTTGATGACATAGTCGATCCTGTTTCCTTGATTCACGATGAAGCAATCAGCAGTGTTGGCAGTGGTGGTCAAAGTCTTCACCGTGAAAGCTGACGAAACGGGTTGGCGAGTCGTTGCATTCCCATGCTTCCGAAATATACAAGGCGCCAAGCTGGTGACATGAAGTAACCTGGGCAAAGAAACGGACGAAATTGAAGAGCCGCATCACGTAGCTGCTCCCACGTCCACTGAACAGTTCCAGGACACGCCAGCAGTTCTTATCGACGGCGAGTGTTGATGACATAGTCGATCCGGATGCCTTGATCCACGAGGAAGCGATCCAGCAGGTTTGCCAGTGGTGGTCAGTCTTCACCGTGAAAGCTGACGAAACGTGTTGGCGAGTTGTTGCATTTCCGTGCTACCGAAGTATACAAGGCGCTAAGCTAGAGGCGTGAAGTAACCTGGGCAACGAAACGGACGAAATTGAAGAGCCGCATCACGTAGCTGCTCCCACGCCCACTGAACAGTTCCTGGACATTCCAGCAGTTCTTATCGACGACGAGTGTTGATGACAAAGTCGATGCAAATGAGTTGAACCGGGAGGTAACGATCCAGCAGGGTTGCCAGGGGCGGTCGAAGTCTTCACCGTGAAAGCTGACAAAACGTGTTGGCGAGTCGCTACATTCCCGTGCTTTCGAAGTATACAAGGCGCTAAGCTGGGGACATAAAGTAACCTGGGAAGGGAAACGGACGAAATTGAAGAGTCGCATCACGTAGCGGCTCCCACGACCACAGAACAATTCCGAGACACGCCAGCAGTTTTTATCGACGACAAGTGTTGATGACATAGTCGAACCGGATGCCTTGATCCACGAGGAAGCGATCCAGCAAAGTTGCCAGTGGTGGTCGAAGTCTTCACCGTGAAAGCTTAAGCAACGTGTTGGCGAGTCGCTGCATTCCCGTGCTTTCGAAGTATACAAGGCGCTAAGCTGGAGACATAAAGTAACCTGGGAAGGGAAACGACGAAATTGAAGAGTCGCATCACGTAGCTGCTCCCACACCCACTGAACAATTCCAGGACATGCCAGCAATTCTTATCGACGACGAGTGTTGATGAAAAAGTCGATCCGGATGCCTTGATTCACGAGGAAGCTATCCAGCAAGGTTGGCAGTGGTGGTCAAAGTCTTCACGCTGAGAGCTGACGAAACGCGTTGGCGAGTCATGGCATTCCCGTACTTCCAAAGTATGCAAGGCGCCAAGCTGGAGACACGGAGTAACCTGTGCAAAGAAACGCCGGAAATCGAAGATCCGCATCACGTAGCTGCTCCCACGCCCACTGAACAGTTCCAGGACACGCAAGCAGTTCTTATTGACGACGAGTGTTGATGACATAGTCGATCCTGATGCCTTGATCCACGAGGAAGCGATCCAGCAGGGTTGTCAGTGGTGGTCAAAGTCTTCACCGTTAAAGCTGACGAAACGTGTTGGCTAGTCGTTGCATTCCCGTGCTTCCGAAGTGTACAAGGCGCCAAGCTGGAGACATGAAATTACCTGGGCAAAGACACGGACGAAATTGAACAGTCGCATCACGTAGCTGCTCCCACGCCCACTGAACAGTTCCAGGACACGCCAGCAATTCTTATCGACGACGAGTGTTGAAGGAAAAGTCGATCCGGATGCCTTGATCCACGAGGAAGCGATCCAGCAAGGTTGGCAGTGGTGGTCAATGTCTTCACGGAAAAAGCTGATGAAACGTGTTGGCGAGTCGTTGCATTCCCGTGCTTCAGAAGTGTTCAAGGCGCCAAGCTGGAGACACGGAGTAACCTGGGTAAAGAAACGGAGGAAATCGAAGGTCCGCATCACGTAGCTGCTCCCACGCCCACTGAACAGTTCCAGGACACGCCAGCAGTTCTTATTGACGACGAGTGTTGATGACATAGTCGATCCTGATGCCTTGATTCACGATGAAGCGATCAGCAGTGTTGTCAGTGGTGGTCAAAGTCTTCACCGTGAAAGCTGACGAAACGGGTTGGCGAGTCGTAGCATTCCCGTGCTTCCGAAATATACAAGGCGCCAAGCTGGAGACACGGAGTAACCTGGGCAAAGAAACGGACGAGATTGAAGAGCCGCATCACGTAGCTGCTCCCACGCCTACTGAACAGTTCCGGGACATTCCAGCAGTTCTTATCGACGAGGAGTGTTGATGACAAAGTCGATGCAAATGCCTTGAACCGGGAGGTAACGATCCAGCAGGGTTGCCAGTGGTGGTCGAAGTCTTCACCGTGAAAGCTGAGAAAACGTGTTGGCGAGTCGCTGCAATCCCGTGCTTTCGAAGTATACAAGGCGCTAAGCTGGGGACATAAAGTAACCTGGGATGGGAAACGGACGAAATTGAAGAGTCGCATCACGTAGCGGCTCCCACGACCACAGAACAGTTCCGAGACACGCCAGCAGTTTTTATCGACGACAAGTGTTGATGACATAGTCGAACCGGATGCCTTGATCCACGAGGAAGCGATCCAGCAAAGTTGCCAGTGGTGGTCGAACTCTTCACCGTGAAAGCTTAAGCAACGTGTTGGCGAGTCGCTGCATTCCCGTTCTTTCGAAGTATACAAGGCGCTAAGCTGGAGACATAATGTAACCTGGGAAGGGAAACGGACAAAATTGAAGAGTCGCATCACGTAGCCGCTCCCACGCCCACTGAACGGTTCCAGGACATGCCAGCAATTCTTATCGACGACGAGTGTTGAAGAAAAAGTCGATCCGGATGCCTTGATTCACGAGGAAGCGATCCAGCAAGAATGGCAGTGGTGGTCAATGTCTTCATGGAGAAAGCTGACGAAACGTGTTGGCGAGTCGTTGCATTCTCGTGCTTCAGAAGTGTACAAGGCGCCAAGCTGGAGACACGGAGTAACCTGGGCAAAGAAACGGAGGAAATCGAAGATCCGCATCACGTACCTGCTCCCACGCCCACTGAACAGTTCCTGGACACGCCAGCAGTTCTTATTGACGACGAGTGTTGATGACATAATCGATCCTGATGCCTTGATTCACGATGAAGCGATCAGCAGTGTTGTCAGTGGTGGTCAAAGTCTTCACCGTGAAAGCTGACGAAACGGGTTGGCGAGTCCTTGCATTCCCGTGCTTCCGAAATATACAAGGCGCCAAGCTGGAGACATGATGTAACCTGGGCAAAGAAACGGACGAAATTGAAGAGCCGCATCACGTAGCTGCTCCCACGTCCACTGAACAGTTCCAGGACACGCCAGCAGTTCTTATCGACGGCGAGTGTTTATGACATAGTCGATCCGGATGCCTTGATCCACGAGGAAGTGATCCAGCAGGTTTGCCAGTGGTGGTCAAAGTCTTCAACGTGAAAGCTGACGAAACGTGTTGGCGAGTTGTTGCATTCCCGTGCTTCCGAAGAATACAAGGCGCTAAGCTGGGGACATAAAGTAACCTGGGAAGGGAAACGGACGAAATTGAAGAGTCGCATCACGTAGCGGCTCCCACGACCACTGAACAGTTCCGGGACACGCCAGCAGTTTTTATAGACGACAAGTGTTGATGACATAGTCGAGCCGGATGCCTTGATCCACGAGGAAGCGATCCAGCAAAGTTGCCAGTGGTGGTCGAAGTCTTCACCGTGAAAGCCTAAGCAACGTGTTGGCGAGTCGCTGCATTCCCGTGCTTTCGAAGTATACAAAGCGCTAAGCTGGAGACATGAAGTAACCTGGGCAAAGAAACGGACGAAATTGAAGAGCTGTATCACGTAGCTTCTCCACGCCCACTGGACTGTTCCGGGACAGGCCAGCAATTCTTATCGACGACGAGTGTTGATGAAAAAGTCGATTCGGATGCCTTGATCCACGAGGAAGCGATTCAGCAGGGTTGCCAGTGGTGGTCAAAGTCTTCACCGTGAAAGCTGACGAAACGTGTTGGCTAGTCGTTGCATTCCCGTGCTTCAGAAGTGTTCAAGGCGCCAAGCTGGAGACACGGAGTAACCTGGGTAAAGAAACGGAGGAAATCGAAGGTCCGCATCACGTAGCTGCTCCCACGCCCACTGAACAGTTCCAGGACACGCCAGCAGTTCTTATTGACGACGAGTGTTGATGACATAGTCGATCCTGATGCCTTGATTCACGATGAAGCGATCAGCAGTGTTGTCAGTGGTGGTCAAAGTCTTCACCGTGAAAGCTGACGAAACGGGTTGGCGAGTCGTAGCATTCCCGTGCTTCCGAAATATACAAGGCGCCAAGCTGGAGACACGGAGTAACCTGGGCAAAGAAACGGACGAGATTGAAGAGCCGCATCACGTAGCTGCTCCCACGCCTACTGAACAGTTCCGGGACATTCCAGCAGTTCTTATCGACGAGGAGTGTTGATGACAAAGTCGATGCAAATGCCTTGAACCGGGAGGTAACGATCCAGCAGGGTTGCCAGTGGTGGTCGAAGTCTTCACCGTGAAAGCTGAGAAAACGTGTTGGCGAGTCGCTGCAATCCCGTGCTTTCGAAGTATACAAGGCGCTAAGCTGGGGACATAAAGTAACCTGGGATGGGAAACGGACGAAATTGAAGAGTCGCATCACGTAGCGGCTCCCACGACCACAGAACAGTTCCGAGACACGCCAGCAGTTTTTATCGACGACAAGTGTTGATGACATAGTCGAACCGGATGCCTTGATCCACGAGGAAGCGATCCAGCAAAGTTGCCAGTGGTGGTCGAACTCTTCACCGTGAAAGCTTAAGCAACGTGTTGGCGAGTCGCTGCATTCCCGTTCTTTCGAAGTATACAAGGCGCTAAGCTGGAGACATAATGTAACCTGGGAAGGGAAACGGACAAAATTGAAGAGTCGCATCACGTAGCCGCTCCCACGCCCACTGAACGGTTCCAGGACATGCCAGCAATTCTTATCGACGACGAGTGTTGAAGAAAAAGTCGATCCGGATGCCTTGATTCACGAGGAAGCGATCCAGCAAGAATGGCAGTGGTGGTCAATGTCTTCATGGAGAAAGCTGACGAAACGTGTTGGCGAGTCGTTGCATTCTCGTGCTTCAGAAGTGTACAAGGCGCCAAGCTGGAGACACGGAGTAACCTGGGCAAAGAAACGGAGGAAATCGAAGATCCGCATCACGTACCTGCTCCCACGCCCACTGAACAGTTCCTGGACACGCCAGCAGTTCTTATTGACGACGAGTGTTGATGACATAATCGATCCTGATGCCTTGATTCACGATGAAGCGATCAGCAGTGTTGTCAGTGGTGGTCAAAGTCTTCACCGTGAAAGCTGACGAAACGGGTTGGCGAGTCCTTGCATTCCCGTGCTTCCGAAATATACAAGGCGCCAAGCTGGAGACATGATGTAACCTGGGCAAAGAAACGGACGAAATTGAAGAGCCGCATCACGTAGCTGCTCCCACGTCCACTGAACAGTTCCAGGACACGCCAGCAGTTCTTATCGACGGCGAGTGTTTATGACATAGTCGATCCGGATGCCTTGATCCACGAGGAAGTGATCCAGCAGGTTTGCCAGTGGTGGTCAAAGTCTTCAACGTGAAAGCTGACGAAACGTGTTGGCGAGTTGTTGCATTCCCGTGCTTCCGAAGAATACAAGGCGCTAAGCTGGGGACATAAAGTAACCTGGGAAGGGAAACGGACGAAATTGAAGAGTCGCATCACGTAGCGGCTCCCACGACCACTGAACAGTTCCGGGACACGCCAGCAGTTTTTATAGACGACAAGTGTTGATGACATAGTCGAGCCGGATGCCTTGATCCACGAGGAAGCGATCCAGCAAAGTTGCCAGTGGTGGTCGAAGTCTTCACCGTGAAAGCCTAAGCAACGTGTTGGCGAGTCGCTGCATTCCCGTGCTTTCGAAGTATACAAAGCGCTAAGCTGGAGACATAAAGTAACCTGGGAAGGGAAACGGACGAAATTGAAGAGTCGCATCACGTAGCTGCTCCCACGCCCACCGAACAGTTCCAGGACATGCCAGCAGTTCTTATCGACGATGAGTGTTGATGAAAAGGTCGATCCGGATGCCTTGATCCACGAGGAAGCCATCCAGCAAGGTTGGCAGTGGTGGTCAAAGTCTTCACGGTGAAAGCTGACGAAACGTGTGGGCGAGTCATTGCATTCCCGTACTTCCGAAGTATGCAAGGCACCAAGCTGGAGACACGAAGTAACCTGGGCTCAGAAAGGGACGAGATTGAAGAGCCGTATCACGTAGGTGCTTCCACGCCCGCTGAACAGTTCCGGGACACGCCCGCAGTTCTTATCGACGACGAGTGTTGATGACATATTTGATCCGGATGCCTTGATCCACGAGGAAGCGATCCTGCAGTGTTGCCAGTGGTGGTCAAAGTCTTCACCGTGAAAGCTGACAAAACGTGTTGGCTAGTCGTTGCATTCCCGTGCTTCCGAAGTGTACAAGGCGCCAAGCTGGAGACATGAAATTACCTGGGCAAAGAAACAGACGATATTGAAGAGCCGCGTCACGTAGCTGCTCCCACGCCCACTGAACAGTTCCGGGACACGCCAGCAGTTCTTATTGACGACGAGTGTTGATGATATAGCCGATCTTGATGCCTTGATCCACGAGGAAGCGATCCTGCAGTGTTGCCAGTGGTGGTCAAAGTCTTCACCGTGAAAGCTGACGAAACGTGTTGGCTAGTCGTTGCATTCCCGTGCTTCCGAAGTGTACAAGGCGCGAAGCTGGAGACATGAAATTACCTGGGCAAAGAAACAGACGATATTGAAGAGCCGCGTCACGTAGCTGCTCCCACGTCCACTGAACAGTTCAAGGACACGCCAGCAGTTCTTATCGACGGCGAGTGTTGATGACATAGTCGATCCGGATGCCTTGATCCACGAGGAAGTGATCCAGCAGGTTTGCAGTGGTGGTCAAAGTCTTCACCGTGAAAGCTGACGAAACGTGTTGGCGAGTTGTTGCATTCCCGTGCTTCCGAAGAATACAAGGCGCTAAGCTGGAGGCATGAAGTAACCTGGGCAACGAAACGGACGAAATTGAAGAGCCGCATCACGTAGCTGCTCCCACGCCTACTGAACAGTTCCGGGACATTCCAGCAGTTCTTATCGACGACGAGTGTTGATGACAAAGTCGATGCAAATGCCTTGAACCGCGAGGAAGCGATCCAGCAGGGTTGCCAGTGGTGGTCGAAGTCTTCACAGCGAAAGCTGACGAAACGTGTTGGAGAGTCGCTGCATTCCCGTGCTTTCGAAGTATACAAGGCGCTAAGCTGGAGACATAAAGTAACCTGGGAAGGGAAACGGACGAAATTGAAGAGTCGCATCACGTAGCTGCTCCGACGCCCACTGAACAGTTCCAGGACACGCCAGCAGTTCTTATCGACGGCGAGTGTTGATGATATAGTCGATCTTGATGCCTTGATTCACGAGGAAGCGATCAGCAGTGTTGTCAGTGGTGGTCAAAGTCCACACCGTGAAAGCTGACGAAACGTGTTGGCGAGTCGTTGCATTCCCGTGCTTCCGAAATATACAAGGCGCCAAGCTGGAGACATGAAGTAACCTGGGCAAAGAAACGGACGAAATTGAAGAGCTGTATCACGTAGCTTCTCCACGCCCACTGGACTGTTCCGGGACAGGCCAGCAATTCTTATCGACGACGAGTGTTGATGAAAAAGTCGATTCGGATGCCTTGATCCACGAGGAAGCGATTCAGCAGGGTTGCCAGTGGTGGTCAAAGTCTTCACCGTGAAAGCTGACGAAACGTGTTGGCTAGTCATTGCATTCCCGTGCTTCCGAAGGGTAAAAGGCGCCAAACTGGAGACATGAAGTAACCTGGGCAACGAAACGGACGAAATTGAAGAGCCGCATCACGTAGCTGCTCCCACACCCACTGAGCAGTTCCGGGACACGCCAGCATATCTTATCGACGACGAGTGTTGATGACATAGTCGATGCAAATGCCTTGAACCGGGAGGAAACGATCCAGCAGGGTTGCCAGTGGTGGTCGATGTCTTCACCGTGAAAGCTGACGAAACGTGTTGGCGAGTCGCTGCATTCCCGTGCTTTCGAAGTATACAAGGCGCTAAGCTGCGGACATAAAGTAACCTGGGAAGGGAAACGGACGAAATTGAAGAGTCGCATCACTTAGCTGCTCCCACGCCCACTGAACAGTTCCGGGACACGCCAGCAGTTTTCATCGACGACGAGTGTTGATGAAAAAGACGATCCGGATGCCTTGATCCACGAGGAAGCGATTCAGCAAAGTTGCCAGTGCTGGTCGAAGTCTTCACCGTGAAAGCTTAAGCAACGTGATGGCGAGTCGCTGCATTCCCGTGCTTTCGAAGTATACAAGGCGCTAAGCTGAAGACATAAAGTAACCTGGGAAGAGAAACGGATGAAATTGAAGAGTCGCATCACGCAGCTGCTCCCACGCCCACTGAACAGTTCCAGGACATGCCAGCAATTCTTATCGACGACGAGTGTTGATGAAAAAGACGATCCGGATGCCTTGATCCACGAGGAAGCTATCCAGCATGGCTGGCAGTGGTGGTCAAAGTCTTCACGGTGAAAGCTGACGAAACGTGTTGGCGAGTCATTGAATTCCCGTACTTCCGAAGTACGCAACACGCCAAGCTGGAGACATGAAATTACCGGGGCGAAGAAACGGACGAATTTGAAGAGCCGCGTCACGTAACTGCTTCCACGCCCACTGAACAGTTCCGGGACACGCCCGCAATTCTTATCGACGACGAGTGTTGATGACATAGTTGATCCGGATGCTTTGATCCACGAGGAAGCGATTCAGCAGGGTTGCCAGTGGTGGTCAAAGTCTTCACCGTGAAAGCTGACGAAATGTGTTGGCTAGTCGTTGCATTCCCGTGCTTCCGAAGTGTACAATGCGCCAAGCTGGAGACATGTAATTACCGGGGCAAAGAAACGGACGAAATTGAAGAGCCGCATCACGTAGCTGCTCCGACGCCCACTGAACAGTTCCAGGACACGCCAGCAGTTCTTAACGACGGCGAGTGTTGATGATATAGTCGATCTTGATGCCTTGATTCACGAGGAAGCGATCAGCAGTGTTGTCAGTGGTGGTAAAAGTCCACACCGTGAAAGCTGACGAAACGTGTTGGCGAATTGTTGCATTCCCGTGCTTCCGAAATATACAAGGCGCCAAGCTGGAGACATGAAGTAACCTGGGCAAAGAAACGGACGAAATTGAAGAGTACATCACGTAGCTGCTCCCACGCCCACTGAACAGTTCCGGGACAGGCCAGCAATTCTTATCGACGACGAGTGTTGATGAAAAAATCGATTCGGATGCCTTGATCCACGAGGAAGCGATTCAGCAGGGTTGCCAGTGGTGGTCAAAGTCTTCACCGTGAAAGCTGACGAAACGTGTTGGCGAGTCGTTGCATTCCCGTGCTTCCGAATTATACAAGGCGCTAAGCTGGAGGCATGAAGTAACCTGGGCAACGAAACGGACGAAATTGAAGAGCCGCATCACGTAGCTGCTCCCACGCCCACTGAGCAGTTCCGGGACATTCCAGCAGTTCTTATCGACGACGATTGTTCATGACAAAGTCGATGCAAATGCCTTGAACCGGGTGGAAACGACCCAGCAGGGTTGCTAGTGGTGGTCGAAGTCTTCACCGTGAAAGCTGACGAAACGTGTTGGCGAGTCGCTGCATTCCCGTGCTTTCGAAGTATACAAGGCGCTAAGCTGGGGACACAAAGTAACCTGGGAAGGGAAACGGACGAAATTGAAGAGTCGCATCACGTAGCGGCTCCCACGACCACTGAACAGTTCCGGGACACGCCAGCAGTTTTTATCGACGACAAGTGTTGGTGACATAGTCGAACCGGATGCCTTGATCCACGAGGAAGCGATCCAGCAAAGCTGCCAGTGGTGGTCGAAGTCTTCACCGTGAAAGCCTAAGCAACGTGTTGGCGAGTCGCTGCATTTCCGTGCTTTCGAAGTATACAAGGCGCTAAGCTCGAGACATAAAGTAACGTGGGAAGGGAAACGGACGAAATTGAAGAGTCGCATCACATAGCTGCTCCCACGCCCACTAAACAGTTCCAGGACATGCCAGCAATTCTTATCGACGACGAGTGTTGATAAAAAAGTCGATTCGGATGCCTTGATCCAAGAGGAAGCTATCTAGCAAGGTTGGCAGTGGTGGTCAAAGTCTTCACGGTGAAAGCTGACGAAACGTGTTGGCGAGTCATTGCATTCCCGTACTTCCGAAGTATGCAAGGCGCCAAGCTGGAGACATGAAGTAACCTGGGCAAAGAAACGGACGAGATTGAAGAGCCGTATCACGTAGCTGCTCCCACGCCCACTGAACAGTTCCGGGACACGCCAGCAATTCTTATCGACGACGAGTGTTGATGAAAAAGTCGATTCGGATGCCTTGATCCACGACGAAGCGATCCAGCAGGGTTACCAGTGGTGGTCAAAGTCTTCACCGTGAAAGCTGACGAAATGTGTTGGCTAGTCATTGCATTCCCGTGCTTCCGATGTGTAAAAGGCGCCAAGCTGGAGACTTGAAGTAGCCTGGGCAACGAAACGAACGAAATTGAAGAGCCGTATCACGTTGCTGCTCCCACACCCACTGAACAGTTCCGGGACACGCCAGCATATCTTATCGACGACGAGTGTTGATGACATAGTCGATCCTGATACCTTGATTCACGAGGAAGCGGTCAGCAGTGTTTTCAATGGTGGTCAAAGTCTTCACCGTGAAAGCTGACGAAACGTGTTGGCGAGTCGTTGCATTCCGAGGCTTCCGAAGTATACAAGGTGCCAAGCTGGAGACATGAAGTAACCTGGGCAAAGAAACAGACAAAATTGAGGAGCCGCATCACATAGCTGCTCCCACGCCCACTGAACAGTTCCAGGACACGCCAGCAGTTCTTATCGACGGCGAGTGTTGATGACATAGTCGATCCGGATGCCTGATCCACGAGGAAGCGATCGAGCAGGTTTGCCAGTGGTGGTCAAAGTCTTCACCGTGAAAGCTGACGAAACGTGTTGGCGAGTTGTTGCATTCCGGTGCTTCCGAAGTATACAAGGCGCTAAGCTTGAGGCATGAAGTAACCTGGGCAACGAAACGGACGAAATTGAAGAGCCGCATCACGTAGCTGCTCCCACGCCTACTGAACAGTTCCGGGACATTCCAGCAGTTCTTATCGACGACGAGTGTTGATGACAAAGTCGATGCAAATGCCTTGAACCGGGAGGAAACGATCCAGCAGGGTTGCCAGTGGTGGTCGAAGTCTTCACCGTGAAAGCTGACGAAACGTGTTGGCGAGTCGCTGCATTCCCTTGCTTTCCAAGTATACAAGGCGCTCAGCTGGGGACATAAAGTAACCTGGGAAGGAAAACGGACGAAATTGAAGAGTCGCATCACTTAGCTGCTCCCACGCCCACTGAACAGTTCCGGGACACGCCCGCAGTTCTTATCGACGACGAGTGTTGATGACATATTTGATCCGGATGCCTTGATCCACGAGGAAGCGATCAAGCAGGGTTGCCAGTGGTGGTCAAAGTCTTCACAGTGAAAGCTGACGAAACGTGTTGGCTAGTCGTTGCATTCCCATGCTTCCGAAGTGTACAAGGCGCCAAGCTGGAGACATGAAATTACCTGGGCAAAGAAACGGATGATATTGAAGAGCCGCGTCACGTAGCTGCTCCCACGCCCACTGAACAGTTCCGGGACACGCCAGCAGTTCTTATTGACGACGAGTGTTGATGATATAGTCGATCTTGATGCCTTGATTCACGAGGAAGCGATCAGCAGTGTTCTCAGTGGTGGTCAAAGTCCACACCGTGAATGCTGACGAAACGTGTTGGCGAGTCGTTGCATTCCCGTGCTTCCAAAATATACAAGGCGCCAAGCTGGAGACATGAAGTAACCTGGGCAAAGAAACGGACGAAATTGAAGAGCCGCATCACGTAGCTGCTCCGACGCCCACTGAACAGTTCCGGGACACGCCAGCAGTTCTTATCGACTGCGAGTGTTGATGATATAGTCGATCTTGATGCCTTGATTCACGAGGAAGCGATCAGCAGTGTTGTCAGTGGTGGTCAAAGCCTTCACCGTGAAAGCTGACGAAACGGGTTGGCGAGTCGTTGCATTCCCGTGCTTCCGAAATATACAAGGCGCCAAGCTGGAGACATGAAGTAACCTGGGCAAAGAAACGGACGAAATTGAAGAGCCGCATCACGTAGCTGCTCCCACGTCCACTGAACAGTTCAAGGACACGCCAGCAGTTCTTATCGACGGCGAGTGTTGATGACATAGTCGAACCGGATGCCTTGATCCACGAGGAAGCGATCCAGCAAAGCTGCCAGTGGTGGTCGAAGTCTTCACCGTGAAAGCCTAAGCAACGTGTTGGCGAGTCGCTGCATTTCCGTGCTTTCGAAGTATACAAGGCGCTAAGCTCGAGACATAAAGTAACGTGGGAAGGGAAACGGACGAAATTGAAGAGTCGCATCACATAGCATCTCCCACGCCCACTAAACAGTTCCAGGACATGCCAGCAATTCTTATCGACGACGAGTGTTGATAAAAAAGTCGATTCGGATGCCTTGATCCAAGAGGAAGCTATCTAGCAAGGTTGGCAGTGGTGGTCAAAGTCTTCACGGTGAAAGCTGACGAAACGTGTTGGCGAGTCATTGCATTCCCGTACTTCCGAAGTATGCAAGGCGCCAAGCTGGAGACATGAAGTAACCTGGGCAAAGAAACGGACGAGATTGAAGAGCCGTATCACGTAGCTGCTCCCACGCCCACTGAACAGTTCCGGGACACGCCAGCAATTCTTATCGACGACGAGTGTTGATGAAAAAGTCGATTCGGATGCCTTGATCCACGACGAAGCGATCCAGCAGGGTTACCAGTGGTGGTCAAAGTCTTCACCGTGAAAGCTGACGAAATGTGTTGGCTAGTCATTGCATTCCCGTGCTTCCGATGTGTAAAAGGCGCCAAGCTGGAGACTTGAAGTAGCCTGGGCAACGAAACGAACGAAATTGAAGAGCCGTATCACGTTGCTGCTCCCACACCCACTGAACAGTTCCGGGACACGCCAGCATATCTTATCGACGACGATTGTTGATGACATAGTCGATCCTGATACCTTGATTCACGAGGAAGCGGTCAGCAGTGTTGTCAATGGTGGTCAAAGTCTTCACCGTGAAAGCTGACGAAACGTGTTTGCGAGTCGTTGCATTCCAAGGCTTCCGAAGTATACAAGGTGCCAAGCTGGAGACATGAAGTAACCTGGGCAAAGAAACAGACAAAATTGAAGAGCCGCATCACATAGCTGCTCCCACGCCCACTGAACAGTTCCAGGACACGCCAGCAGTTCTTATCGACGGCGAGTGTTGATGACATAGTCGATCCGGATGCCTGATCCACGAGGAAGCGATCGAGCAGGTTTGCCAGTGGTGGTCAAAGTCTTCACCGTGAAAGCTGACGAAACGTGTTGGCGAGTTGTTGCATTCCGGTGCTTCCGAAGTATACAAGGCGCTAAGCTTGAGGCATGAAGTAACCTGGGCAACGAAACGGACGAAATTGAAGAGCCGCATCACGTAGCTGCTCCCACGCCTACTGAACAGTTCCGGGACATTCCAGCAGTTCTTATCGACGACGAGTGTTGATGACAAAGTCGATGCAAATGCCTTGAACCGGGAGGAAACGATCCAGCAGGGTTGCCAGTGGTGGTCGAAGTCTTCACCGTGAAAGCTGACGAAACGTGTTGGCGAGTCGCTGCATTCCCTTGCTTTCCAAGTATACAAGGCGCTCAGCTGGGGACATAAAGTAACCTGGGAAGGAAAACGGACGAAATTGAAGAGTCGCATCACTTAGCTGCTCCCACGCCCACTGAACAGTTCCGGGACACGCCCGCAGTTCTTATCGACGACGAGTGTTGATGACATATTTGATCCGGATGCCTTGATCCACGAGGAAGCGATCAAGCAGGGTTGCCAGTGGTGGTCAAAGTCTTCACAGTGAAAGCTGACGAAACGTGTTGGCTAGTCGTTGCATTCCCATGCTTCCGAAGTGTACAAGGCGCCAAGCTGGAGACATGAAATTACCTGGGCAAAGAAACGGATGATATTGAAGAGCCGCGTCACGTAGCTGCTCCCACGCCCACTGAACAGTTCCGGGACACGCCAGCAGTTCTTATTGACGACGAGTGTTGATGATATAGTCGATCTTGATGCCTTGATTCACGATGAAGCGATCAGCAGTGTTCTCAGTGGTGGTCAAAGTCCACACCGTGAATGCTGACGAAACGTGTTGGCGAGTCGTTGCATTCCCGTGCTTCCAAAATATACAAGGCGCCAAGCTGGAGACATGAAGTAACCTGGGCAAAGAAACGGACGAAATTGAAGAGCCGCATCACGTAGCTGCTCCGACGCCCACTGAACAGTTCCGGGACACGCCAGCAGTTCTTATCGACTGCGAGTGTTGATGATATAGTCGATCTTGATGCCTTGATTCACGAGGAAGCGATCAGCAGTGTTGTCAGTGGTGGTCAAAGCCTTCACCGTGAAAGCTGACGAAACGGGTTGGCGAGTCGTTGCATTCCCGTGCTTCCGAAATATACAAGGCGCCAAGCTGGAGACATGAAGTAACCTGGGCAAAGAAACGGACGAAATTGAAGAGCCGCATCACGTAGCTGCTCCCACGTCCACTGAACAGTTCAAGGACACGCCAGCAGTTCTTATCGACGGCGAGTGTTGATGACATAGTCGATCCGGATGCCTTGATCCACGAGGAAGTGATCCAGCAGGTTTGCCAGTGGTGGTCAAAGTCTTCACCGTGAAAGCTGACGAAACGTGTTGGCGAGTTGTTGCAATCCCGTGCTTCCGAAGAATACAAGGCGCTAAGCTGGAGGCATGAAGTAACCTGGGCAACGAAACGGACGAAATTGAAGAGCCGCATCACGTAGCTGCTCCCACGCCTACTGAACAGTTCCGGGACATTCCAGCAGTTCTTATCGACGACGAGTGTTGATGACAAAGTCGATGCAAATGCCTTGAACCGCGAGGAAGCGATCCAGCAGGGTTGCCAGTGGTGGTCGAAGGCTTCACCGCGAAAGCTGACGAAACGTGTTGGCGAGTCGCTGCATTCCCGTGCTTTCGTAGTATGCAAGGCGCTAAGCTGGAGACATGAAATTACCTGTGCAAAGAAACGGATGATATTGAAGAGCCGCGTCACGTAGCTGCTCCCACGCCCACTGAACAGTTCCGGGACACGCCAGCAGTTCTTATTGACGACGAGTGTTGATGATATAGTCGATCTTGATGCCTTGATTCACGAGGAAGCGATCAGCAGTGTTCTCAGTGGTGGTCAAAGTCCACACCGTGAATGCTGACGAAACGTGTTGGCGAGTCGTTGCATTCCCGTGCTTCCAAAATATACAAGGCGCCAAGCTGGAGACATGAAGTAACCTGGGCAAAGAAACGGACGAAATTGAAGAGCCGCATCACGTAGCTGCTCCGACGCCCACTGAACAGTTCCGGGACACGCCAGCAGTTCTTATCGACTGCGAGTGTTGATGATATAGTCGATCTTGATGCCTTGATTCACGAGGAAGCGATCAGCAGTGTTGTCAGTGGTGGTCAAAGCCTTCACCGTGAAAGCTGACGAAACGGGTTGGCGAGTCGTTGCATTCCCGTGCTTCCGAAATATACAAGGCGCCAAGCTGGAGACATGAAGTAACCTGGGCAAAGAAACGGACGAAATTGAAGAGCCGCATCACGTAGCTGCTCCCACGCCTACTGAACAGTTCCGGGACATTCCAGCAGTTCTTATCGACGACGAGTGTTGATGACAAAGTCGATGCAAATGCCTTGAACCGCGAGGAAGCGATCCAGCAGGGTTGCCAGTGGTGGTTGAAGTCTTCACAGCGAAAGCTGACGAAACGTGTTGGCGAGTCGCTGCATTCCCGTGCTTTCGAAGTATACAAGGCGCTAAGCTGGAGACATAAAGTAACCTGGGAAGGGAAACGGACGAATTTGAAGAGTCGCATCACGTAGCTGCTCCGACGCCCACTGAACAGTTCCAGGACACGCCAGCAGTTCTTATCGACGGCGAGTGTTGATGATATAGTCGATCTTGATGCCTTGATTCACGAGGAAGCGATCAGCAGTGTTGTCAGTGGTGGTCAAAGTCCACACCGTGAAAGCTGACGAAACGTGTTGGCGAGTCGTTGCATTCCAGTGCTTCCGAAATATACAAGGCGCCAAGCTGGAGACATGAAGTAACCTGGGCAAAGAAACGGACGAAATTGAAGAGCTGTATCACGTAGCTTCTCCACGCCCACTGGACTGTTCCGGGACAGGCCAGCAATTCTTATCGACGACGAGTGTTGATGAAAAAGTCGATTCGGATGCCTTGATCCACGAGGAAGCGATTCAGCAGGGTTGCCAGTGGTGGTCAAAGTCTTCACCGTGAAAGCTGACGAAACGTGTTGGCTAGTCATTGCATTCCCGTGCTTCCGAAGGGTAAAAGGCGCCAAACTGGAGACATGAAGTAACCTGGGCAATGAAACGGACGAAATTGAAGAGCCGCATCACGTAGCTGCTCCCACACCCACTGAGCAGTTCCGGGACACGCCAGAATATCTTATCGACGACGAGTGTTGATGACATAGTCGATGCAAATGCCTTGAACCGGGAGGAAACGATCCAGCAGGGTTGCCAGTGGTGGTCGAAGTCTTCACCGTGAAAGCTGACGAAACGTGTTGGCGAGTCGCTGCATTCCCGTGCTTTCGAAGTATACAAGGCGCTAAGCTGCGGACATAAAGTAACCTGGGAAGGGAAACGGACGAAATTGAAGAGTCGCATCACTTAGCTGCTCCCATGCCCACTGAACAGTTCCGGGACACGCCAGCAGTTTTCATCGACGACGAGTGTTGATGAAAAAGACGATCCGGATGCCTTGATCCACGAGGAAGCGATTCAGCAAAGTTGCCAGTGCTGGTCGAAGTCTTCACCGTGAAAGCTTAAGCAACGTGATGGCGAGTCGCTGCATTCCCGTGCTTTCGAAGTATACAAGGCGCTAAGCTGAAGACATAAAGTAACCTGGGAAGAGAAACGGATGAAATTGAAGAGTCGCATCACGCAGCTGCTCCCACGCCCACTGAACAGTTCCAGGACATGCCAGCAATTCTTATCGACGACGAGTGTTGATGAAAAAGACGATCCGGATGCCTTGATCCACGAGGAAGCTATCCAGCATGGCTGGCAGTAGTGGTCAAAGTCTTCACGGTGAAAGCTGACGAAACGTGTTGGCGAGTCATTGAATTCCCGTACTTCCGAAGTATGCAACACGCCAAGCTGGAGACATGAAATTACCGGGGCAAAGAAACGGACGAATTTGAAGAGCCGCGTCACGTAACTGCTTCCACGCCCACTGAACAGTTCCGGGACACGCCCGCAATTCTTATCGACGACGAGTGTTGATGACATAGTTGATCCGGATGCTTTGATCCACGAGGAAGCGATTCAGCAGGGTTGCCAGTGGTGGTCAAAGTCTTCACCGTGAAAGCTGACGAAATGTGTTGGCTAGTCGTTGCATTCCCGTGCTTCCGAAGTGTACAATGCGCCAAGCTGGAGACATGTAATTACCGGGGCAAAGAAACGGACGAAATTGAAGAGCCGCATCACGTAGCTGCTCCGACGCCCACTGAACAGTTCCAGGACACGCCAGCAGTTCTTAACGACGGCGAGTGTTGATGATATAGTCGATCTTGATGCCTTGATTCACGAGGAAGCGATCAGCAGTGTTGTCAGTGGTGGTCAAAGTCCACACCGTGAAAGCTGACGAAACGTGTTGGCGAATTGTTGCATTCCCGTGCTTCCGAAATATACAAGGCGCCAAGCTGGAGACATGAAGTAACCTGGGCAAAGAAACGGACGAAATTGAAGAGTACATCACGTAGCTGCTCCCACGCCCACTGAACAGTTCCGGGACAGGCCAGCAATTCTTATCGACGACGAGTGTTGATGAAAAAATCGATTCGGATGCCTTGATCCACGAGGAAGCGATTCAGCAGGGTTGCCAGTGGTGGTCAAAGTCTTCACCGTGAAAGCTGACGAAACGTGTTGGCGAGTCGTTGCATTCCCGTGCTTCCGAATTATACAAGGCGCTAAGCTGGAGGCATGAAGTAACCTGGGCAACGAAACGGACGAAATTGAAGAGCCGCATCACGTAGCTGCTCCCACGCCCACTGAGCAGTTCCGGGACATTCCAGCAGTTCTTATCGACGACGATTGTTCATGACAAAGTCGATGCAAATGCCTTGAACCGGGAGGAAACGACCCAGCAGGGTTGCTAGTGGTGGTCGAAGTCTTCACCGTGAAAGCTGACGAAACGTGTTGGCGAGTCGCTGCATTCCCGTGCTTTCGAAGTATACAAGGCGCTAAGCTGGGGACACAAAGTAACCTGGGAAGGGAAACGGACGAAATTGAAGAGTCGCATCACGTAGCGGCTCCCACGACCACTGAACAGTACCGGGACACGCCAGCAGTTTTTATCGACGACAAGTGTTGGTGACATAGTCGAACCGGATGCCTTGATCCACGAGGAAGCGATCCAGCAAAGCTGCCAGTGGTGGTCGAAGTCTTCACCGTGAAAGCCTAAGCAACGTGTTGGCGAGTCGCTGCATTTCCGTGCTTTCGAAGTATACAAGGCGCTAAGCTCGAGACATAAAGTAACGTGGGAAGGGAAACGGACGAAATTGAAGAGTCGCATCACATAGCTGCTCCCACGCCCACTAAACAGTTCCAGGACATGCCAGCAATTCTTATCGACGACGAGTGTTGATAAAAAAGTCGATTCGGATGCCTTGATCCAAGAGGAAGCTATCTAGCAAGGTTGGCAGTGGTGGTCAAAGTCTTCACGGTGAAAGCTGACGAAACGTGTTGGCGAGTCATTGCATTCCCGTACTTCCGAAGTATGCAAGGCGCCAAGCTGGAGACATGAAGTAACCTGGGCAAAGAAACGGACGAGATTGAAGAGCCGTATCACGTAGCTGCTCCCACGCCCACTGAACAGTTCCGGGACACGCCAGCAATTCTTATCGACGACGAGTGTTGATGAAAAAGTCGATTCGGATGCCTTGATCCACGACGAAGCGATCCAGCAGGGTTACCAGTGGTGGTCAAAGTCTTCACCGTGAAAGCTGACGAAATGTGTTGGCTAGTCATTGCATTCCCGTGCTTCCGATGTGTAAAAGGCGCCAAGCTGGAGACTTGAAGTAGCCTGGGCAACGAAACGAACGAAATTGAAGAGCCGTATCACGTTGCTGCTCCCACACCCACTGAACAGTTCCGGGACACGCCAGCATATCTTATCGACGACGAGTGTTGATGACATAGTCGATCCTGATACCTTGATTCACGAGGAAGCGGTCAGCAGTGTTGTCAATGGTGGTCAAAGTCTTCACCGTGAAAGCTGACGAAACGTGTTGGCGAGTCGTTGCATTCCAAGGCTTCCGAAGTATACAAGGTGCCAAGCTGGAGACATGAAGTAACCTGGGCAAAGAAACAGACAAAATTGAAGAGCCGCATCACATAGCTGCTCCCACGCCCACTGAACAGTTCCAGGACACGCCAGCAGTTCTTATCGACGGCGAGTGTTGATGACATAGTCGATCCGGATGCCTGATCCACGAGGAAGCGATCGAGCAGGTTTGCCAGTGGTGGTCAAAGTCTTCACCGTGAAAGCTGACGAAACGTGTTGGCGAGTTGTTGCATTCCGGTGCTTCCGAAGTATACAAGGCGCTAAGCTTGAGGCATGAAGTAACCTGGGCAACGAAACGGACGAAATTGAAGAGCCGCATCACGTAGCTGCTCCCACGCCTACTGAACAGTTCCGGGACATTCCAGCAGTTCTTATCGACGACGAGTGTTGATGACAAAGTCGATGCAAATGCCTTGAACCGGGAGGAAACGATCCAGCAGGGTTGCCAGTGGTGGTCGAAGTCTTCACCGTGAAAGCTGACGAAACGTGTTGGCGAGTCGCTGCATTCCCTTGCTTTCCAAGTATACAAGGCGCTCAGCTGGGGACATAAAGTAACCTGGGAAGGAAAACGGACGAAATTGAAGAGTCGCATCACTTAGCTGCTCCCACGCCCACTGAACAGTTCCGGGACACGCCCGCAGTTCTTATCGACGACGAGTGTTGATGACATATTTGATCCGGATGCCTTGATCCACGAGGAAGCGATCAAGCAGGGTTGCCAGTGGTGGTCAAAGTCTTCACAGTGAAAGCTGACGAAACGTGTTGGCTAGTCGTTGCATTCCCATGCTTCCGAAGTGTACAAGGCGCCAAGCTGGAGACATGAAATTACCTGGGCAAAGAAACGGATGATATTGAAGAGCCGCGTCACGTAGCTGCTCCCACGCCCACTGAACAGTTCCGGGACACGCCAGCAGTTCTTATTGACGACGAGTGTTGATGATATAGTCGATCTTGATGCCTTGATTCACGAGGAAGCGATCAGCAGTGTTCTCAGTGGTGGTCAAAGTCCACACCGTGAATGCTGACGAAACGTGTTGGCGAGTCGTTGCATTCCCGTGCTTCCAAAATATACAAGACGCCAAGCTGGAGACATGAAGTAACCTGGGCAAAGAAACGGACGAAATTGAAGAGCCGCATCACGTAGCTGCTCCGACGCCCACTGAACAGTTCCGGGACACGCCAGCAGTTCTTATCGACTGCGAGTGTTGATGATATAGTCGATCTTGATGCCTTGATTCACGAGGAAGCGATCAGCAGTGTTGTCAGTGGTGGTCAAAGCCTTCACCGTGAAAGCTGACGAAACGGGTTGGCGAGTCGTTGCATTCCCGTGCTTCCGAAATATACAAGGCGCCAAGCTGGAGACATGAAGTAACCTGGGCAAAGAAACGGACGAAATTGAAGAGCCGCATCACGTAGCTGCTCCCACGTCCACTGAACAGTTCAAGGACACGCCAGCAGTTCTTATTGACGACGAGTGTTGATGATATAGCCAATCTTGATGCCTTGATTCACGAGGAAGCGATCAGCAGTGTTCTCAGTGGTGGTCAAAGTCCACACCGTGAATGCTGACGAAACGTGTTGGCGAGTCGTTGCATTCCCGTGCTTCCGAAATATACAAGGCGCCAAGCTGGAGACATGAAGTAACCTGGGCAAAGAAACGGACGAAATTGAAGAGCCGCATCACGTAGCTGCTCCCACGCCTACTGAACAGTTCCGGGACATTCCAGCAGTTCTTATCGACGACGAGTGTTGATGACAAAGTCGATGCAAATGCCTTGGACCGCGAGGAAGCGATCCAGCAGGGTTGCCAGTGGTGGTCGAAGTCTTCACAGCGAAAGCTGACGAAACGTGTTGGCGAGTCGCTGCATTCCCGTGCTTTCGAAGTATACAAGGCGCTAAGCTGGAGACATAAAGTAACCTGGGAAGGGAAACGGACGAAATTGAAGAGTCGCATCACGTAGCAGCTCCGACGCCCACTGAACAGTTCCAGGACACGCCAGCAGTTCTTATCGACGGCGAGTGTTGATGATATAGTCGATCTTGATGCCTTGATTCACGAGGAAGCGATCAGCAGTGTTGTCAGTGGTGGTCAAAGTCCACATCGTGAAAGCTGACGAAACGTGTTGGCGAGTCGTTGCATTCCCGTGCTTCCGAAATATACAAGGCGCCAAGCTGGAGACATGAAGTAACCTGGGCAAAGAAACGGACGAAATTGAAGAGCTGTATCACGTAGCTTCTCCACGCCCACTGGACTGTTCCGGGACAGGCCAGCAATTCTTATCGACGACGAGTGTTGATGAAAAAGTCGATTCGGATGCCTTGATCCACGAGGAAGCGATTCAGCAGGGTTGCCAGTGGTGGTCAAAGTCTTCACCGTGAAAGCTGACGAAACGTGTTGGCTAGTCATTGCATTCCCGTGCTTCCGAAGGGTAAAAGGCGCCAAACTGGAGACATGAAGTAACCTGGGCAACGAAACGGACGAAATTGAAGAGCCGCATCACGTAGCTGCTCCCACACCCACTGAGCAGTTCCGAGACACGCCAGCATATCTTATCGACGACGAGTGTTGATGACATAGTCGATCCTGATGCCTTGATTCACGAGGAAGCGGTCAGCAGTGTTGTCAGTGGTGGTCAAAGTCTTCACCATGAAAGCTGACGAAACGTGTTGGGGAGTCGTTGCATTCCCATGCTTCCGAAGTATTCAAGGCGCCAAGATGGAGACATGAAGTAACCTGGGCAAAAAACGGACAACATTGAAGAGCCGCATCACGTAGCTGCTCCCACGCCCACTGAACAGTTCCAGGACACGCCAGCAGTTCTAATCGACGGCGAGTGTTGATGACATAGTCGATCCTGATGCCTTGATTCACGAGGAAGTGATCCAGCAGGTTTGTTAGTGGTGGTCAAAGTCTTCACCGTGAAAGCTGACGAAACGTGTTGGCGAGTTGTTGCATTCCCGTGCTTCCGAGGTATACAAGGCGCTACGCTGGAGGCATGAAGTAACCTGGGCAACGAAACGGACGAAATTGAAGAGCCGCATCACGTAGCTGCTCCCACGACTACTGAGCAGTTCCGGGACATTGCAGCAGTTCTTATCGACGACGAGTGTTGATGACAAAGTCGATGCAAATGCCTTGAACCGGGAGGAAACGATCCAGCAGGGTTGCCAGTGGTGGTCGAAGTCTTCACCTTGAAAGCTGACGAAACGTGTTAGGGAGTCGCTGCATTCCCGTGCTTTCGAAGTATACAAGGCGCTAAGCTGGAGGCATGAAGTAACCTGGGCAACGAAACGGACGAAATTGAAGAGCTCCATCACGTAGCTGCTCCCAGGTCCAGTGAACACTTCCAGGACACGCCAGCAGTTCTGATCGACGGCGAGCGTTGATGACATAGTCGATCCGGATGCCTTTATCCACGAGGAAGCAATCCAGCAGGTTTGCCAGTGGTGGGCAAAGTCTTCACCGTGAAAGCTGACGAAACGTGTTGGCGAGTTGTAGCATTCCCGTGCTTCCGAAGTATACAAGGCGCTAAGCTGGAGGCATGAAGTAACCTGGGCAACGAAACGGACGAAATTGAAGAGCCGCATCACGTAGCTGCTCCCACGCCTACTGAACAGTTCCGGGACATTCCAGCAGTTCTTATCGACGACGAGTGTTAATGACAATGTCGATGCAAATGCCTTGAACCGGGAGGAAACGATTTAGCAGGGTTGCCAGTGGTGGTCGAAGTCTTCACCGTGAAAGCTGACGAAACGTGTTGGCGAGTCGCTGCATTCCCGTGCTTTCGAAGTATACAAGGCGCTAAGCTACGGACATAAAGTAACCTGGGAAGGGAAAAGGACGAAATTGAAGAGTCGCATCACTTAGATGCTCCCACGCCCACTGAACAGTTCCGGGACACGCCAGCAGTTTTCATCGACGACGAGTGTTGATGAAAAAGACGATCCGGATGCCTTGATCCACGAGGAAGCTATCCAGCAAGGTTGGCAGTGGTGGTCAAAGTCTTCACGGTGAAAGCTGACGAAACGTGTTGGCGAGTCATTGCATTCCCGTACTTCCGAAGTATGCAAGGCGCCAAGTTGGAGACATGAAGTAACCTGGGCAAAGAAACGGACGAG
This sequence comes from Amblyomma americanum, assembly GCF_052857255.1. Taxonomy (NCBI): domain Eukaryota; kingdom Metazoa; phylum Arthropoda; class Arachnida; order Ixodida; family Ixodidae; genus Amblyomma; species Amblyomma americanum. Next base: position 194,019,360 of record NC_135498.1, read on the forward strand.
ATTGAAGAGCCGTATCACGTAGGTGCTTCCACACACTCTGAACAGTTCCGGGACACGCCAGCATATCTTATCGACGACGAGTGTTGATGACATAGTCGATCCTGATGCCTTGATTCACGAGGAAGCGGTCAGCAGTGTTGTCAGTGGTGGTCAAAGTCTTCACCATGAAAGCTGTCGAAACGTGTTGGCGAGTCGTTGCATTCCCATGCTTCCGAAGTATTCAAGGCGCCAAGATGGAGACATGAAGTAACCGGGGCAAAAAACGGACAAAATTGAAGAGCCGCATCACGTAGCTGCTCCCACGCCCACTGAACAGTTCCAGGACACGCCAGCAGTTCTAATCGACGGCGAGTGTTGATGACATAGTCGACCCTGATGCCTTGATCCACGAGGAAGCAATCCAGCAGGGTTGCCAGTGGTGGTCAAAGTCTTCACCGTGAAAGCTGCCGAAACGTGTTGGCTAGTCGTTGCATTCCCGTGCTGCCGAAGTGTACAAGGCGCCAAGCTGGAGACATGAAATTACCGGGGCAAAGAAACGGACGAAATTGAAGAGCCGCATCACGTAGCTGCTCCGACGCCCACTGAACAGTTCCAGGACACGCCAGCAGTTCTTATCGACGGCGAGTGTTGATGATATAGTCGATCTTGATGCCTTGATTCACGAGGAAGCGATCAGCAGTGTTGTAAGTGGTGGTCAAAGTCCACACCGTGAAAGCTGACGAAACGTGTTGGCGAGTCGTTGCATTCCCGTGCTTCCGAAATATACAAGGCGCCAAGCTGGAGACATGAAGTAACCTGGGCAAAGAAACGGACGAAATTGAAGAGCTGTATCACGTAGCTGCTCCACGCCCACTGAACTGTTCCGGGACAGGCCAGCAATTCTTATCGACGACGAGTGTTGATGAAAAAGTCGATTCGGATGCCTTGATCCACGAGGAAGCGATTCGGCAGGGTTGCCAGTGGTGGTCAAAGTCTTCACCGGGAAAGCTGACGAAACGTGTTGGCTAGTCAATGCATTCCCGTGCTTCCGAAGCGTAAAAGGCGCCAAACTGGAGACATGAAGTAACCTGGGCAACGAAACGGACGAAATTGAAGAGCCGCATCACGTAGCTGCTCCTACACCCACTGAGCAGTTCCGGGACACGCCAGCATATCTTATCGACGACGAGTGTTGATGACATAGTCGATCCTGATGCCTTGATTCACGAGGAAGCGATCAGCAGTGTTGTCAGTGGTGGTCAAAGTCTTCACCATGGAAGCTGACGAAACGTGTTGGCGAGTCGTTGCATTCCCATGCTTCCGAAGTATTCAAGGCGCCAAGATGGAGACATGAAGTAACCTGGGCAAAAAACGGACAAAATTGAAGAGCCGCATCACGTAGCTGCTCCCACGCCTACTGAACAGTTCCGGGACATTTCAGCAGTTCTTATCGACGACGACTGTTGATGACATAGTCGATCCTGATGCCTTGATCCACGAGGAAGCGATCCAGCAGGTTTGTTAGTGGTGGTCAAAGTCTTCACCGTGAAAGCTGACGAAACGTGTTGGCGAGTTGTTGCATTCCTGTGCTTCCGAAGTATACAAGGCGCTATGCTGGAGGCATGAAGTAACCTGGGCAACGAAACGGACGAAATTGAAGAGCCGCATCACGTAGCTGCTCCCACGCCTACTGAGCAGTTCCGGGACATTGCAGCAGTTCTTATCGACGACGAGTGTTGATGACAAAGTCGATGCAAATGCCTTGAACCAGGAGGAAACGATCCAGCAGGGTTGCCAGTGGTGGTCGAAGTCTTCACCGTGAAAGCTGACGAAACGTGTTGGGGAGTCGCTGCATTCCCGTGCTTTCGAAGTATACATGGCGCTAAGCTGGAGAGGCATGAAGTAACCTGGGCAACGAAACCGACGAAATTGAAGAGCTCCATCACGTAGCTGCTCCCACGCCCACTGAACTGTTCCGGGACACGCCAGCAATTCTTATCGACGAAGAGTGTTGATGAAAAAGTCGATCCGGATGCCTTGATCCACGAGGAAGCGATCCAGCAGGGTTGCCAGTGGTGGTCAAAGTTTTCACCGTGAAAGCTGACGAAACGTGTTGGCTAGTCATTGCATTCCCGTGCTTCCGAAGTGTAAAAGGCGCCAAGCTGGAGACAGGAAGTAACCTGAGCAAAGAAACGGACGAAATTGAAGAGCCGCATCACGTAGCTGCTCCCAGGTCCACTGAACAGTTCCAGGACACGCCAGCAGTTCTGTTCGACGGCGAGCGTTGATGACATAGTCGATTCTGATGCCTTGATCCACGAGGAAGCGATCCAGCAGGTTTGCCAGTGGTGGTCAAAGTCTTCACCGTGAAAGCTGACGAAACGTGTTGGCGAGTTGTAGCATTCCCGTGCTTCCGAAGTATACAAGGCGCTAAGCTGGAGGCATGAAGTAACCTGGGCAACGAAACGGACGAAATTGAAGAGCCGGTTCACGTAGCTGCTCCCACGCCTACTGAACAGTTCCGGGACATTCCAGCAGTTCTTATCGACGACGAGTGTTAATGACAAATTCGATGCAAATGCCTTGAACCGGGAGGAAACGATCCAGCAGGGTTGCCAGTGGTGGTCGAAGTCTTCAGCGTGAAAGCTGACGAAACGTGTTGGCGAGTCGCTGCATTCCCGTGCTTTCAAAGTATACAAGGCGCTAAGCTGCGGACATAAAGTAACCTGGGAAGGGAATCGGACGAAATTGAATAGTCGCATCACTTAGCTGCTCCCACGCCCACTGAACAGTTCCCGGACACGCCAGCAGTTTTCATCGACGACGAGTGTTGATGAAAAAGACGATCCGGATGCCTTGATCCACGAGGAAGCGATCCAGCAAAGATGCCAGTGCTGGTCGAAGTCTTCACCGTGAAAGCTTAAGCAACGTGTTGGCGAGTCGCTGCATTCCCGTGCTTTCGAAGTATACAAGGCGCTAAGCTGAAGACATAAAGTAACCTGGGAAGAGAAACGGATGAAATTGAAGAGTCGCATCACGCAGCTGCTCCCACGCCCACTTAACAGTTCCAGGACATGCCAGCAATTCTTATCGACGACGAGTGTTGATGAAAAAGACGATCCGGATGCCTTGATCCACGAGGAACCTATCCAGCAAGGTTGGCAGTGGTGGTCAAAGTCTTCACGGTGAAAGCTGACGAAACGTGTTGGCGAGTCATTGAATTCCCGTACTTCCGAAGTATGCAAAACGCCAAGCTAGAGACATGAAATTACCGGGGCAAAGAAACGGACGAAATTGAAGAGCCGCATCACGTAGCTGCTCCGACGCCAACTGAACAGTTCCAGGACACGCCAGCAGTTCTTAACGACGGCGAGTGTTGATGATATAGTCGATCTTGATGCCTTGATTCACGAGGAAGCGATCAGCAGTGTTGTCAGTTGTGGTCAAAGTCCACACCGTGAAAGCTGACGAAACGTGTTGGCGAGTCGTTGCATTCCCGTGCTTCCGAAAAACGCAAGGCGCCAAGCTGGAGACATGAAGTAACCTGGGCAAAGAAACGGACGAAATTGAAGAGTATATCACGTAGCTGCTCGCACGCCCACTGAACAGTTCCGGGACAGGCCAGCAATTCTTATCGACGACGAGTGTTGATGAAAAAGTCGATTCGGATGCCTTGATCCACGAGGAAGCGATTCAGCAGGGATGCCAGGGGTGGTCAAAGTCTTCACCGTGAAAGCTGACGAAACGTGTTGGCGAGTCGTTGCATTCCCGTGCTTCCGAAGTATACAAGGCGCCAAGCTGGAGACATGAAGTAACCTGGGCAAAGAAACGGACAAAATTGAAGAGCCGCATCACGCAGCTGCTCCCACGCCCACTGAACAGTTCCAGGACACGCCAGCAGTTCTAATTGACGGCGAGTGTTGACAACATAGTCGATCCGGATGCCTTGATCCACGAGGAAGCGATGCAGCAGGTTTGTTAGTGGTGGTCAAAGTCTTTACCGTGAAAGCTCACGAAACGTGTTGGCGAGTTGTTGCATTCCCGTGCTTCCGAATTATACAAGGCGCTAAGCTGGAGGCATGAAGTAACCTGGGCAACGAAACGGACGAAATTGAAGAGCCGCATCACGTAGCTGCTCCCACGCCTACTGAGCAGTTCCGGGACATTCCAGCAGTTCTTATCGACGACGAGTGTTCATGACAAAGTCGATGCAAATGCCTTGAACCGGGAGGAAACGACCCAGCAGGGTTGCTAGTGGTGGTCGAAGTCTTCACCGTGAAAGCTGACGAAACGTGTTGGCGAGTCGCTGCATTCCCGTGCTTTCGAAGTATACAAGGCGCTAAGCTCTAGACATAAAGTAACGTGGGAAGGGAAACGGACGAAATTGAAGAGTCGCATCACATAGCTGCTCCCACGCCCACTGAACAGTTCCAGGACATGCCAGCAAATCTTATCGACGACGAGTGTTGATAAAAAAGTCGATCCGGATGCCTTGATCCAAGAGGAAGCTATCCAGCAAGGTTGACAGTGGTGGTCAAAGTGTTCACGGTGAAAGCTGACGAAACGTGTTGGCGAGTCATTGCATTCCCGTATTTCCGAAGTATGCAAGGCGCCAAGCTGGAGACATGAAGTAACCTGGGCAAAGAAACGGACGAGATTGAAGAGCCGTATCACGTAGCTGCTTCCACGCCCACTGAACAGTTCCGGGACACGCCCGCAGTTCTTATCGACGAGGAGTGTTGATGACATAGTTGATCCGGATGCCTTGATCCACGAGAAAGCGATCCAGCAGGGTTGCCAGTTGTGTTCAGTTTTCACCGTGAAAGCTGACGAAACGTGTTGGCTAGTCGTTGCATTCCCGTGCTTCCGAAGCGTACAAGGCGCCAAGCTGGAGACATGAAATTACCTGGGCAAAGAAACGGACGAAATTGAAGAGCCGCGTCACGTAGCCGATCCCACGCCTACTGAACAGTTCCGGGACACGCCAGCAGTTCTTATTGACGATGAGTGTTGATGACATAGTCGATCCGGATGCCTTGATCCACGAGGAAGCGATGCGGCAGGTTTGCCAGTGGTGGTCAAAGTCTTCACCCTGAAAGCTGACGAAACGTGTTGGCGAGTTGTTGCATTCCCGTGCTTCCGAAGTATACAAGGCGCTAAGCTGGAGGCATGAAGTAACCTGGGCAATGAAACGGACGAAATTGAAGAGCTCCATCACGTAGCTGCTCCCACGCCCACTGAACAGTTCCGGGACACGCCAGCAATTCTTATCGACGACGAGTGTTGATGAAAAAGTCGATTCGGATGCCTTGATCTACGACGAAGCGATCCAGCAGGGTTACCAGTGGTGGTCAAAGTCTTCACCGTGAAAGCTGACGAAACGTGTTGGCTAGTCATTGCATTCCCGTGCTTCCGATGTGTAAATGGCGCCAAGCTGGAGACATGAAGTAACCTGGGCAACGAAACGAACGAAATTGAAGAGCCGCATCACGTAGCTGCTCCCACACCCACTGAACAGTTCCGGGACACGTCAGCATATCTTATCGACGACGAGTGTTGATGACATAGTCGATCCTGATACCTTGATTCACGAGGAAGCGGTCAGCAGTGTTGTCAATGGTGGTCAAAGTCTTCACCGTGAAAGCTGACGAAACGTGTTGGCGAGTCGTTGCATTCCAAGGCTTCCGAAGTATACAAGGTGCCAAGCTGGAGACATGAAGTAACCTGGGCAAAGAAACAGACAAAATTGAAAAGCCGCATCACGTAGCTGCTCCCACGCCCACTGAACAGTTCCAGGACACGCCAGCAGTTCTTATAGACGGCGAGAGTTGATGACATAGTCGATCCGGATGCCTGATCCACGAGGAAGCGATCCAGCAGGTTTGCCAGTGGTGGTCAAAGTCTTCACCGTGAAAGCTGACGAAACGTGTTGGCGAGTTATTGCATTCCCGTGCTTCCGAAGTATACAAGGCGCTAAGCTGGAGGCATGAAGTAACCTGGGCAACGAAACGGACGAAATTGAAGAGCCGCATCACGTAGCTGCTCCCACGCCTACTGAACAGTTCCGGGACATTCCAGCAGTTCTTATAGACGACGTGTGTTGATGACAAAGTCGATGCAAATGCCTTGAACCGGGAGGAAACGATCCAGCAGGGTTGCCAGAGGTGGTCGAAGTCTTCACCGTGAAAGCTGACGAAACGTGTTGGCGAGTCGCTGCATTCCCGTGCTTTCGAAGTATACAAGGCTCTCAGCTGGGGACATAAAGTAACCTGGGAAGGAAAACGGACGAAATTGAAGAGTCGCATCACTTAGCTGCTCCCACGCCCACTGAACAGTTCCGGGACACGCCAGCAGTTTTTATCGACGACGAGTGTTGATGACATAGTTGAACCGGATGCCTTGATCCACGAGGAAGCGATACAGCAAAGTTGCCAGTGCTGGTCGAAGTCTTCACCGTGAAAGCTTAAGCAACGTGTTGGCGAGTCGCTGCATTCCCGTGCTTTCGAAGTATACAAGGCGCTAAGCTGAAGACATAAAGTAATCTGGGAAGGGAAGCGGATGAAATTGAAGAGTCGCATCACGTAGCTGCTCCCACGCCCACTGAACATTTCCAGGAAATGCCAGCAATTCTTATCGACGACGAGTGTTGATGAAAAAGAAGATCCGGATGCCTTGATCCACGAGGAAGCTATCCAGCAAGGTTGGCAGTGGTGGTCAAAGTCTTCACGGTGAAAGCTGACGAAACGTGTTGGCGAGTCATTGAATTGCCGTACTTCCGAAGTATGCAATACGCCAAGCTGGAGACATGAAATTACCGGGGCAAAGAAACGGACGAAATTGAAGAGCCGCATCACGTAGCTGCTCCGACGCCCACTGAACAGTTCCAGGACACGCCAGCAGTTCTTAACGACGGCGAATGTTGATGATATAGTCGATCTTGATGCCTTGATTCACGAGGAAGCGATCAGCAGTGTTGTCAGTTGTGGTCAAAGTCCACACCGTGAAAGCTGACGAAACGTGTTGGCGAGTCGTTGCATTCCCGTGCTTCCGAAAAATACAAGGCGCCAAGCTGGAGACATGAAGTAACCTGGGCAAAGAAACGGACGAAATTGAAGAGTATATCAAGTAGCTGCTCGCACGCCCACTGAACAGTTCCGGGACAGGCCAGCAATTCTTATCGACGACGAGTGTTGATGAAAAAGTCGATTCGGATGCCTTGATCCACGAGGAAGCGATTCAGCAGGGTTGCCAGTGGTGGTCAAAGTCTTCACCGTGAAAGCTGACGAAATGTGTTGGCGAGTCGTTGCATTCCCGTACTTCCGAAGTATGCAAGGCGCCAAGTTGGAGACATGAAGTAACCTGGGCAAAGAAACGGACGAGATTGAAGAGCCGTATCACGTAGGTGCTTCCACGCACTCTGAACAGTTTCGGGACACGCCAGCATATCTTATCGACGACGAGTGTTGATGACATAGTCGATCCTGATGCCTTGATTCACGAGGAAGCGGTCAGCAGTGTTGTCAGTGGTGGTCAGTCTTCACCATGAAAGCTGACGAAACGTGTTGGCGAGTCGTTGCATTCCCATGCTTCCGAAGTATTCAAGGCGCCAAGATGGAGACATGAAGTAACCTGGGCAAAAAACGGACAAAATTGAAGAGCCGCATCACGTAGCTGCTCCCACGCCCACTGAACAGTTCCAGGACATGCCAGCAATTCTTATCGACGACGAGTGTTGATGAAAAAGTCGATCCGGATGCCTTGGTCCACGAGGAAGCTATCCAGCAAGGTTGGCAGTGGTGGTCAAAGTCTTCACGGTGAAAGCTGACGAAACGTGTTGGCGAGTCATTGCATTCCCGTACTTCCGAAGTATGCAAGGCGCCAAGTTGGAGACATGAAATAACCTGGGCAAAGAAACGGACGAGATTGAAAAGCCGTATCACGTAGGTGCTTCCACGCACTCTGAACAGTTCCGGGACACGCCAGCATATCTTATCGACGAGTGTTGATGACATAGTCGATCCTGATGCCTTGATTCACGAGGAAGCGGTCAGCAGTGTTGTCAGTGGTGGTCAAAGTCTTCACCATGAAAGCTGACGAAACGTGTTGGCGAGTCGTTGCATTCCCATGCTTCCGAAGTATTCAAGGCGCCAAGATGGAGACATGAAGTAACCTGGGCAAAAAACGGACAAAATTGAAGAGCCGCATCACGTAGCTGCTCCCACGCCCACTGAACAGTTCCAGGACACGCCAGCAGTTCTAATCGACGGCGAGTGTTGATGACATAGTCGACCCTGATGCCTTGATCCACGAGGAAGCGATCCAGCAGGGTTGCCAGTGGTGGTCAAAGTCTTCACCGTGAAAGCTGCCGAAACGTGTTGGCTAGTCGTTGCATTCCCGTGCTGCCGAAGTGTACAAGGCGCCAAGCTGGAGACATGAAATTACCGGGGCAAAGAAACGGACGAAATTGAAGAGCCGCATCACGTAGCTGCTCCGACGCCCACTGAACAGTTCCAGGACACGCCAGCAGTTCTTATCGACGGCGAGTGTTGATGATATAGTCGATCTTGATGCCTTGATTCACGAGGAAGCGATCAGCAGTGTTGTAAGTGGTGGTCAAAGTCCACACCGTGAAAGCTGACGAAACGTGTTGGCGAGTCGTTGCATTCCCATGCTTCCGAAGTATACAAGGCGCCGAGCTGGAGACATGAAGTGACCTGGGCAAAGAAACGGACAGAATTGAAGAGCCGCATCACGTAGCTGCTCACACGCCTACTGAAGAAATCCAGCACACGCCAGCAGTTCTTATCGACGGCGAGTGTTGATGACATAGTCGATCCGGATGCCTTGATCTACGAGGAAGCGATCCAGCAGGTTTGCCAGTGGTGGTCAAAGTCTTCACCGTGAAAGCTGTCGAAACGTGTTGGCTAGTCGCTGCATTCCCGTGCTTCCGAAGTGTATAAGGCGCCAAGCTGGAGACATGAAGTAACCTGGGCAACGAAACGGACGAAATTGAAGAGCCGCATCACATAGCTGCTCCCGCACCCACTGAACAGTTCCGGGACACGCCAGCATATCTTATCGACGGCGAGTGTTGATGACATAGTCGATCCTGATACCTTGATTCACGAGGAAGCGGTCAGCAGTGTTGTCAATGGTGGTCAAAGTCTTCACCGTGAAAGCTGACGAAACGTGTTGGCGAGTCGTTGCATTCCAAGGCTTCCGAAGTATACAAGGTGCCAAGCTGGAGACATGAAGTAACCTGGGCAAAGAAACAGACAAAATTGAAGAGCCGCATCACGTAGCTGCTCCCACGCCCACTGAACAGTTCCAGGACACGCCAGCAGTTCTTATCGACGGCGAGTGTTGATGACATAGTCGATCCGGATGCCTTGATCCACGAGGAAGCGATCCAGCAGGTTTGCCAGTGGTGGTCAAAGTCTTCACCTTGAAAGCTGACGAAACGTGTTGGCGAGTTGTTGCATTCCCGTGCTTCCGAAGTATACAAGGCGCTGAGCTGGAGGCATGAAGTAACCTGGGCAACGAAACGGACGAAATTGAAGGGCCGCATCACGTAGCTGCTCCCACGCCTACTGAACAGTTCCGGGACATTCCAGCAGTTCTTATCGACGACGAGTGTTGATGACAAAGTCGATGCAAATGCCTTGAACCGGGAGGAAACGATCCAGCAGGGTTGCCAGTGGTGGTCGAAGTCTTCACCGTGAAAGCTGAACAAACGTGTTGGCGAGTCGCTGCATTCCCGTGCTTTCTAAGTATACAAGGCGCTAAGCTGGGGACATAAAGTAACCTGGGAAGGGAAACGGACGAAATTGAAGAGTCGCATCACTTAGCTGCTCCTACGCCCACTGAACAGTTCCTGTACACGCCAGCAGTTTTTATCGACGACGAGTGTTGATGACATAGTCGAACCGGATTCTTTGATCCACGAGGAAGCGATCCAGCAAAGTTGCCAGTGGTGGTCGAAGTCCACACCGTGAAAGCTGACGAAACGTGTTGGCGAGTCGTTGCATTCCTGTGCTTCCGAAATATACAAGGCGCCAAGCTGGAGACATGAGGTAACCAGGGCAAAGAAACGGACGAAATTGAAGAGCTGTATCACGTAGCTGCTCCCACGCCCACTCAACAGTTCCGGGACAGGCCAGCAATTCTTATCGACGACGAGTGTTGATGAAAAAGTCTATTCGGATGCCTTGATCCACGAGGAAGCGATTCAGCAGGGTTGCCAGTGGTGGTCAAAGTCTTCACCGTGAATGCTGACGAATCGTGTTGGCGAGTCGTTGCATTCCCATGCTTCCGAAGTATACAAGGCGCCGAGCTGGAGACATGAAGTGACCTGGGCAAAGAAACGGACAGAATTGAAGAGCCGCATCACGTAGCTGCTCACACGCCTACTGAAGAAATCCAGCACACGCCAGCAGTTCTTATCGACGGCGAGTGTTGATGACATAGTCGATCCGGATGCCTTGATCTACGAGGAAGCGATCCAGCAGGTTTGCCAGTGGTGGTCAAAGTCTTCACCGTGAAAGCTGTCGAAACGTGTTGGCTAGTCGCTGCATTCCCGTGCTTCCGAAGTGTATAAGGCGCCAAGCTGGAGACATGAAGTAACCTGGGCAAAGAAACGGAGGAAATCGAAGAGCCGCATCACGTAGCTGCTCCCACGTCCACTGAACAGTTCCAGGACACGCCAGCAGTTCTTATCGACGGTGAGTGTTGATGACATAGTCGGTCCGGATGCCTTGATCCACGAGGAAGCGATCCAGCAGGTTTGCCAGTGGTGGTCAAAGTCTTCACCGTGAAAGCTGACGAAACGTGTTGGCGAGTTGTTGCATTTCCGTGCTACCGAAGTATTCACGGCGCTAAGCTGGAGGCATGAAGTAACCTGGGCAACGAAACGGACGAAATTGAAGAGCCGCATCACGTAGCTGCTCCCACGCCTACTGAACAGTTCCGGGACATTCCAGCAGTTCTTTTCGACGACGAATGTTGATGACAAAGTCGATGCAATTGCCTTGAACCCGGAGGTAACTATCCAGCAGGGTTGCCAGTGGTGGTCGAAATCTTCACCGTGAAAGCTGACGAAACGTGTTGGCTAGTCGCTGCATTCCCGTGCTTTCGAAGTATACAAGGGGCTAAGCTGGGGACATAAAGTAACCTGGGAAGGGAAACGGACGAAGTTGAAGAGTCGCATCACGTAGCGGCTCCCACGACCACAGAACAGTTCCGAGACACGCCAGCAGTTTTTATCGACGACAAGTGTTGATGACATAGTCGAACCGGATGCCTTGATCCACGAGGAAGCGATCCAGCAAAGTTGCCAGTGGTGGTCGAAGTCATTACCGTGAAAGCTTAAGCAACGTGTTGGCGAGTCATTGCATTCCCGTACTTCCGAAGTATGCAAGGCGCCAAGCTGGAGACATGAAGTAACCTGGGCAAAGAAACGGACGAGATTGAAGAGCCGTATCACGTAGCTGCTTCCACGCCCACTGAACAGTTCCGGGACACGCCCGCAGTTCTTATCGACGACGAGTGTTGATGACATAGTTGATCCGGATGCCTTCATCCACGAGGAAGCGATCCAGCAGGGTTGCCAGTGGTGGTCAAAGTCTTCACCTTGAAAGCTGACGAAACGTGTTGGCTAGTCGTTGCATTCCCGTGCTTCCGAAGTGTACAAGGCGCCAAGCTGGAGACATGAAATTACCTGGGCTAAGAAACGAACGAAATTGAACAGTCGCATCACGTAGCTGCTCCCACGCCCACTGAACAGTCCCAGGACACGCCAGAAATTCTTATCGACGACGAGTGTTGAAGGAAAAGTCGATCCGGATGCCTTGATCCACGAGGAAGCGATCCAGCAAGGTTGGCAGTGGTGGTCAATGTCTTCACGGAGAAAGCTGACGAAACGTGTAGGCGAGTCGTTGCATTCCCGTGCTTCAGAAGTGTACAAGGCGCCAAGCTGGAGACACGGAGTAACCTGGGCAAAGAAACGGAGGAAATCGAAGATCCGCATCACGTAGCTGCTCCCACGCCCACTGAACAGTTCCAGGACACGCCAGCAGTTCTTATTGACGACGAGTGTTGATGACATAGTCGATCCTGATGACTTGATTCACGATGAAGCTATCAGCAGTGTAGTCAGCGGTGGTCAAAGTCTTCACCGTGAAAGCTAACGAAACGGGTTGGCGAGTCGTTGCATTCCTGTGCTTCCGAAATATACAAGGCGCCAAGCTGGAGACATGAAGTAACCTGGGCAAAGAAACGGACGAGATTGAAGAGCCGCATCACGTAGCTGCTCCCACGTCCACTGAACAGTTCCAGGACACGCCAGCAGTTCTTATCGACGGCGAGTGTTGATGACATAGTCGATCCGGATGCCTTGATCCACGAGGAAGTGATCCAGCAGGGTTGCCAGTGGTGGTCGAAGTCTTCACCGCGAAAGCTGACGAAACGTGTTGGCGAGTCGCTGCATTCCCGTGCTTTTGAAATATACAAGGCGCTAAGCTGGGGACACAAAGTAACCTGGGAAGGGAAACGGACGAAATTGAAGAGTCGCATCACTTAGCTGCTCCCACGCCCACTGAACAGTTCCGAGACACGCCCGCAGTTCTTATCGATGACGAGTGTTGATGACATATTTGATCCGGATGCCTTGATCCACGAGGAAGCGATCAAGCAGGGTTGCCAGTGGTGGTCAAAGTCTTCGCAGTGAAAGCTGACGAAACGTGTTGGCTAGTCGTTGCATTCCCGTGCTTCCGAAGTGTACAAGGCGCCAAGCTGGAGACATGAAATTACCTGGGCAAAGAAACGGATGATATTGAAGAGCCGCGTCACGTAGCTGCTCCCACGCCCACTGAACAGTTCCGGGACACGCCAGCAGTTCTTATTGATGACGAGTGTTGATGATATAGTCGATCTTGATGCCTTGATTCAAGAGGAAGCGATCAGCAGTGTTTTCAGTGGTGGTCAAAGTCCACACCGTGAATGCTGACGAAACGTGTTGGCGAGTCGTTGCATTCCCGTGCTTCCGAAATATACAAGGCGCCAAGCTGGAGACATGAAGTAACCTGGGCAAAGAAACGGACGAAATTGAAGAGCCGCATCACGTAGCTGCTCCGACGCCCACTGAACAGTTCCGGGACACGCCAGCAGTTCTTATCGACGGCGAGTGTTGATGATATAGTCGATCTTGATGCCTTGATTCACGAGGAAGCGATCAGCAGTGTTGTCAGTGGTGGTCACAGCCTTCACCGTGAAAGCTGACGAAACGGGTTGGCGAGTCGTTGCATTCCCGTGCTTCCGAAATATACAAGGCGCCAAGCTGGAGACATGAAGTAACCTGGGCAAAGAAACGGACGAAATTGAAGAGCCGCATCACGTAGCTGCTCCGACGCCCACTGAACAGTTCCAGGACACGCCAGCAGTTCTTATCGACGGCGAGTGTTGATGATATAGTCGATCTTGATGCCTTGATTCACGAGGAAGCGATCAGCAGTGTTGTCAGTGGTGGTCAAAGTCCACACCGTGAAAGCTGACGAAACGTGTTGGCGAGTCGTTGCATTCCCGTGCTTCCGAAATATACAAGGCACCAAGCTGGAGACATGAAGTAACCTGGGCAAAGAAACGGACGAAATTGAAGAGCTGTATCACGTAGCTGCTCCACGCCCACTGAACTGTTCCGGGACAGGCCAGCTATTCTTATCGATGACGAGTGTTGATGAAAAAGTCGATTCGGATGCCTTGATCCACGAGGAAGCGATTCAGCAGGGTTGCCAGTGGTGGTCAAAGTCTTCACCGTGAAAGCTGACGAAACGTGTTGGCTAGTCAATGCATTCCCGTGCTTCCGAAGTGTAAAAGGCGCCAAACTGGAGACATGAAGTAACCTGGGCAACGAAACGGACGAAATTGAAGAGCCGCATCACGTAGCTGCTCCCACACCCACTGAGCAGTTCCGGGACACGCCAGCATATCTTATCGACGACGAGTGTTGATGACATAGTCGATCCTGATGCCTTGATTCACGAGGAAGCGGTCAGCAGTGTTGTCAGTGGTGGTCAAAGTCTTCACCATGAAAGCTGACGAAACGTGTTGGCGAGTCGTTGCATTCCCATGCTTCCGAAGTATTCAAGGCGCCAAGATGGAGACATGAAGTAACCTGGGCAAAAAACGGACAAAATTGAAGAGCCGCATCACGTAGCTGCTCCCACGCCCACTGAACAGTTCCGAGACACGCCCGCAGTTCTTATCGATGACGAGTGTTGATGACATATTTGATCCGGATGCCTTGATCCACGAGGAAGCGATCAAGCAGGGTTGCCAGTGGTGGTCAAAGTCTTCACCTTGAAAGCTGACGAAACGTGTTGGCTAGTCGTTGCATTCCCGTGCTTCCGAAGTGTACAAGGCGCCAAGCTGGAGACATGAAATTACCTGGGCAAAGAAACGAACGAAATTGAACAGTCGCATCACGTAGCTGCTCCCACGCCCACTGAACAGTCCCAGGACACGCCAGAAATTCTTATCGACGAAGAGTGTTGAAGGAAAAGTCGATCCGGATGCCTTGATCCACGAGGAAGCGATCCAGCAAGGTTGGCAGTGGTGGTCAATGTCTTCACGGAGAAAGCTGACGAAACGTGTAGGCGAGTCGTTGCATTCCCTTGCTTCAGAAGTGTACAAGGCGCCAAGCTGGAGACACGGAGTAACCTGAGCAAAGAAACGGAGGAAATCGAAGATCCGCATCACGTAGCTGCTCCCACGCCCACTGAACAGTTCCAGGACACGCCAGCAGTTCTTATTGACGACGAGTGTTGATGACATAGTCGATCCTGATGACTTGATTCACGATGAAGCTATCAGCAGTGTAGTCAGCGGTGGTCAAAGTCTTCACCGTGAAAGCTAACGAAACGGGTTGGCGAGTCGTTGCATTCCTGTGCTTCCGAAATATACAAGGCGCCAAGCTGGAGACATGAAGTAACCTGGGCAAAGAAACGGACGAGATTGAAGAGCCGCATCACGTAGCTGCTCCCACGTCCACTGAACAGTTCCAGGACACGCCAGCAGTTCTTATCGACGGCGAGTGTTGATGACATAGTCGATCCGGATGCCTTGATCCACGAGGAAGTGATCCAGCAGGGTTGCCAGTGGTGGTCGAAGTCTTCACCGCGAAAGCTGACGAAACGTGTTGGCGAGTCGCTGCATTCCCGTGCTTTTGAAATATACAAGGCGCTAAGCTGGGGACACAAAGTAACCTGGGAAGGGAAACGGACGAAATTGAAGAGTCGCATCACGTAGCGGCTCCCACGACCACTGAACAGTTCCGGGACACGCCAGCAGTTTTTATCGACGACAAGTGTTGGTGACATAGTCGAACCGGATGCCTTGATCCACGAGGAAGCGATCCAGCAAAGCTGCCAGTGGTGGTCGAAGTCTTCACCGTGAAAGCCTAAGCAACGTGTTGGCGAGTCGCTGCATTTCCGTGCTTTCGAAGTATACAAGGCGCTAAGCTCGAGACATAAAGTAACGTGGGAAGGGAAACGGACGAAATTGAAGAGTCGCATCACATAGCTGCTCCCACGCCCACTGAACAGTTCCAGGACATGCCAGCAATTATTATCGACGACGAGTGTTGATAAAAAAGTCGATGCAAATGCCTTGAACCGGGAGGAAACGATCCAGCAGGGTTGCCAGTGGTGGTCGAAGTCTTCACCGTGAAAGCTGACGAAACGTGTTGGCGAGTCGCTGCATTCCCTTGCTTTCCAAGTATACAAGGCGCTCAGCTGGGGACATAAAGTAACCTGGGAAGGAAAACGGACGAAATTGAAGAGTCGCATCACTTAGCTGCTCCCACGCCCACTGAACAGTTCCGAGACACGCCCGCAGTTCTTATCGATGACGAGTGTTGATGACATATTTGATCCGGATGCCTTGATCCACGAGGAAGCGATCAAGCAGGGTTGCCAGTGGTGGTCAAAGTCTTCGCAGTGAAAGCTGA
Organism: Amblyomma americanum; assembly: GCF_052857255.1. Classification (NCBI taxonomy): domain Eukaryota; kingdom Metazoa; phylum Arthropoda; class Arachnida; order Ixodida; family Ixodidae; genus Amblyomma; species Amblyomma americanum. The sequence goes on from NC_135498.1 coordinate 194,035,339, forward strand.
CGAAACGTGTTGGCTAGTCGTTGCATTCCCGTGCTTCCGAAGTGTACAAGGCGCCAAGCTGGAGACATGAAATTACCTGGGCAAAGAAACGGATGATATTGAAGAGCCGCGTCACGTAGCTGCTCCCACGCCCACTGAACAGTTCCGGGACACGCCAGCAGTTCTTATTGACGACGAGTGTTGATGATATAGTCGATCTTGATGCCTTGATTCAAGAGGAAGCGATCAGCAGTGTTCTCAGTGGTGGTCAAAGTCCACACCGTGAATGCTGACGAAACGTGTTGGCGAGTCGTTGCATTCCCGTGCTTCCGAAATATACAAGGCGCCAAGCTGGAGACATGAAGTAACCTGGGCAAAGAAACGGACGAAATTGAAGAGCCGCATCACGTAGCTGCTCCGACGCCCACTGAACAGTTCCGGGACACGCCAGCAGTTCTTATCGACGGCGAGTGTTGATGATATAGTCGATCTTGATGCCTTGATTCACGAGGAAGCGATCAGCAGTGTTGTCAGTGGTGGTCAAAGCCTTCACCGTGAAAGCTGACGAAACGGGTTGGCGAGTCGTTGCATTCCCGTGCTTCCGAAATATACAAGGCGCCAAGCTGGAGACATGAAGTAACCTGGGCAAAGAAACGGACGAAATTGAAGAGCCGCATCACGTAGCTGCTCCGACGCCCACTGAACAGTTCCAGGACACGCCAGCAGTTCTTATCGACGGCGAGTGTTGATGATATAGTCGATCTTGATGCCTTGATTCACGAGGAAGCGATCAGCAGTGTTGTCAGTGGTGGTCAAAGTCCACACCGTGAAAGCTGACGAAACGTGTTGGCGAGTCGTTGCATTCCCGTGCTTCCGAAATATACAAGGCACCAAGCTGGAGACATGAAGTAACCTGGGCAAAGAAACGGACGAAATTGAAGAGCTGTATCACGTAGCTGCTCCACGCCCACTGAACTGTTCCGGGACAGGCCAGCTATTCTTATCGATGACGAGTGTTGATGAAAAAGTCGATTCGGATGCCTTGATCCACGAGGAAGCGATTCAGCAGGGTTGCCAGTGGTGGTCAAAGTCTTCACCGTGAAAGCTGACGAAACGTGTTGGCTAGTCAATGCATTCCCGGGCTTCCGAAGTGTAAAAGGCGCCAAACTGGAGACATGAAGTAACCTGGGCAACGAAACGGACGAAATTGAAGAGCCGCATCACGTAGCTGCTCCCACACCCACTGAGCAGTTCCGGGACACGCCAGCATATCTTATCGACGACGAGTGTTGATGACATAGTCGATCCTGATGCCTTGATTCACGAGGAAGCGGTCAGCAGTGTTGTCAGTGGTGGTCAAAGTCTTCACCATGAAAGCTGACGAAACGTGTTGGCGAGTCGTTGCATTCCCATGCTTCCGAAGTATTCAAGGCGCCAAGATGGAGACATGAAGTAACCTGGGCAAAAAACGGACAAAATTGAAGAGCCGCATCACGTAGCTGCTCCCACGCCCACTGAACAGTTCCAGGACACGCCAGCAGTTCTAATCGACGGCGAGTGTTGATGACATAGTCGATCCTGATGCCTTGATCCACGAGGAAGCGATCCAGCAGGTTTGTTAGTGGTGGTCAAAGTCTTCACCGTGAAAGCTGACGAAACGTGTTGGCGAGTTGTTGCATTCCCGTGCTTCCGAAGTATACAAGGCGCTAAGCTGGAGGCATGATGTAACCTAGGCAACGAAACGGACGAAATTGAAGAGCCGCATCACGTAGCTGCTCCCACGCCTACTGAGCAGTTCCGGGACATTGCAGCAGTTCTTATCGACGACGAGTGTTGATGACAAAGTCGATGCAAATGCCTTGAACCGGGAGGAAACGATCCAGCAGGGTTGCCAGTGGTGGTCGAAGTCTTCACCGTGAAAGCTGACGAAACGTGTTGGGGAGTCGCTGCATTCCCGTGCTTTCGAAGTATACATGGCGCTAAGCTGGAGGCATGAAGTAACCTGGGCAACGAAACGAACGAAATTGAAGAGCTCCATCACGTAGCTGCTCCCACGCCCACTGAACTGTTCCGGGACACGCCAGCAATTCTTATCGACGAAGAGTGTTGATGAAAAAGTCGATTCGGATGCCTTGATCCACGAGGAAGCGATCCAGCAGGGTTGCCAGTGGTGGTCAAAGTCTTCACCGTGAAAGCTGACGAAACGTGTTGGCTAGTCATTGCATTCCCGTGCTTCCGAAGTGTAAAAGGCGCCAAGCTGGAGACAGGAAGTAACCTGAGCAAAGAAACGGACAAAATTGAAGAGCCGCATCACGTAGCTGCTCCCAGGTCCACTGAACAGTTCCAGGACACGCCAGCAGTTCTGTTCGACGGCGAGCGTTGATGACATAGTCGATTCTGATGCCTTGATCCACGAGGAAGCGATCCAGCAGGTTTGCCAGTGGTGGTAAAAGTCTTCACCGTGAAAGCTGACGAAACGTGTTGGGGAGTCGCTGCATTCCCGTGCTTTCGAAGTATACAAGGCGCTAAGCTGGGGACACAAAGTAACCTGGGAAGGGAAACGGACGAAATTGAAGAGTCGCATCACGTAGCGGCTCCCACGACCACTGAACAGTTCCGGGACACGCCAGCAGTTTTTATCGACAACAAGTGTTGGTGACATAGTCGAACCGGATGCCTTGATGCACGAGGAAGCGATCCAGCAAAGCTGCCAGTGGTGGTCGAAGTCTTCACCGTGAAAGCCTAAGCAACGTGTTGGCGAGTCGCTGCATTTCCGTGCTTTCGAAGTATACAAGGCGCTAAGCTCGAGACATAAAGGAACATGGGAAGGGAAACGGACGAAATTGAAGAGTCGCATCACATAGCTGCTCCCACGCCCACTGAACAGTTCCAGGACATGCCAGCAATTCTTATCGACGACGAGTGTTGATAAAAAAGTCGATCCGGATGCCTTGATCCAAGAGGAAGCTATCTAGCAAGGTTGGCAGTGGTGGTCAAAGTCTTCACGGTGAAAGCTGACGAAACGTGTTGGCGAGTCATTGCATTCCCGTACTTCCGAAGTATGCAAGGCGCCAAGCTGGAGACATGAATTAACCTGGGCAAAGAAACGGACGAGATTGAAGAGCCGCATCACGTTGCTGCTCCCACGCCCACTGAACAGTTCCAGGACACGCCAGCAGTTCTTATCGACGGCGAGTGTTGATGACATAGTCGATCCGGATGCCTGATCCACGAGGAAGAGATCCAGCAGGTTTGCCAGTGGTGGTCAAAGTCTTCACCGTGAAAGCTGACGAAACGTGTTGGCGAGTTGTTGCATTCCGGTGCTTCCGAAGTATACAAGGCGCTAAGCTGGAGGTATGAAGTAACCTGGGCAACGAAACGGACGAAATTGAAGAGCCGCATCACGTAGCTGCTCCCACGCCTACTGAAGAGTTCCGGGACATTCCAGCAGTTCTTATCGACGACGAGTGTTGATGACAAAGTCGATGCAAATGCCTTGAACCGGGAGGAAACGATCCAGCAGGGTGGCCAGTGGTGGTCGAAGTCTTCACCGTGAAAGCTGACGAAACGTGTTGGCGAGTCGCTGCATTCCCTTGCTTTCCAAGTATACAAGGCGCTCAGCTGGGGACATAAAGTAACCTGGGAAGGAAAACGGACGAAATTGAAGAGTCGCATCACTTAGCTGCTCCCACGCCCACTGAACAGTTCCGGGACACGCCCGCAGTTCTTATCGACGACGAGTGTTGATGACATATTTGATCCGGATGCCTTGATCCACGAGGAAGCGATCAAGCAGGGTTGCCAGTGGTGGTCAAAGTCTTCACAGTGAAAGCTGACGAAACGTGTTGGCTAGTCGTTGCATTCCCGTGCTTCCGAAGTGTACAAGGCGCCAAGCTGGAGACATGAAATTACCTGGGCAAAGAAACGGATGATATTGAAGAGCCGCGTCACGTAGCTGCTCCCACGCCCACTGAACAGTTCCGGGACACGCCAGCAGTTCTTATTGACGACGAGTGTTGATGATATAGTCGATCTTGATGCCTTGATTCAAGAGGAAGCGATCAGCAGTGTTCTCAGTGGTGGTCAAAGTCCACACCGTGAATGCTGACGAAACGTGTTGGCGAGTCGTTGCATTCCCGTGCTTCCGAAATATACAAGGCGCCAAGCTGGAGACATGAAGTAACCTGGGCAAAGAAACGGACGAAATTGAAGAGCCGCATCACGTAGCTGCTCCGACGCCCACTGAACAGTTCCGGGACACGCCAGCAGTTCTTATCGACGGCGAGTGTTGATGATATAGTCGATCTTGATGCCTTGATTCACGAGGAAGCGATCAGCAGTGTTGTCAGTGGTGGTCAAAGCCTTCACCGTGAAAGCTGACGAAACGGGTTGGCGAGTCGTTGCATTCCCGTGCTTCCGAAATATACAAGGCGCCAAGCTGGAGACATGAAGTAACCTGGGCAAAGAAACGGACGAAATTGAAGAGCCGCATCACGTAGCTGCTCCCACGTCCACTGAACAGTTCAAGGACACGCCAGCAGTTCTTATCGACGGCGAGTGTTGATGACATAGTCGATCCGGATGCCTTGATCCACGAGGAAGTGATCCAGCAGGTTTGCCAGTGGTGGTCAAAGTCTTCACCGTGAAAGCTGACGAAACGTGTTGGCGAGTTGTTGCATTCCCGTGCTTCCGAAGAATACAAGGCGCTAAGCTGGAGGCATGAAGTAACCTGGGCAACGAAACGGACGAAATTGAAGAGCCGCATCACGTAGCTGCTCCCAGGCCCACTGAACAGTTCCGGGACATTCCAGCAGTTCTTATCGACGACGAGTGTTGATGACAAAGTCGATGCAAATGCCTTGAACCGCGAGGAAGCGATCCAGCAGGGTTGCCAGTGGTGGTCGAAGGCTTCACCGCGAAAGCTGAGGAAATGTGTTGGCGAGTCGCTGCATTCCCGTGCTTTCGAAGTATGCAATGCGCTAAGCTGGAGACGTAAAGTAACCTGGGAAGGGAAACGGACGAAATTGAAGATTCGCATCACGTAGCTGCTCCCATGCCCACTGAACAGTTCCAGGACATGCCAGCAATTCTTATCGACGACGAGTGTTGATGAAAAAGTCGATCCGGATGCCTTGATCCACGAGGAAGCTATCCAGCAAGGTTGGCAGTGGTGGTCAAAGTCTTCACGGTGAAAGCTGACGAAACGTGTTGGCGAGTCATTGCATTCCCGTACTTCCGAAGTATGCAAGGCGCCAAGTTGGAGACATGAAGTAACCTGGGCAAAGAAACGGACGAGATTGAAGAGCCGTATCACGTAGGTGCTTCCACGCACTCTGAACAGTTCCGGGACACGCCCGCAGTTCTTATCGACGACGAGTGTTGATGACATAGTTGATCCAGATGCCTTGATCCACGAGGAAGCGATCCTGCAGTGTTGCCAGTGGTGGTCAAAGTCTTCACCGTGAAAGCTGACAAAACGTGTTGGCTAGTCGTTGCATTCCCGTGCTTCCGAAGTGTACAAGGCGCCAAGCTGGAGACATGAAATTACCTGGGCAAAGAAACAGACGATATTGAAGAGCCGCGTCACGTAGCTGCTCCCACGCCCACTGAACAGTTCCGGGACACGCCAGCAGTTCTTATTGACGACGAGTGTTGATGATATAGCCGATCTTGATGCCTTGATCCACGAGGAAGCGATCCTGCAGTGTTGCCAGTGGTGGTCAAAGTCTTCACCGTGAAAGCTGCCGAAACGTGTTGGCTACTCGTTGCATTCCCGTGCTGCCGAAGTGTACATGGCGCCAAGCTGGAGACATGAAATTACCGGGGCAAAGAAACGGACGAAATTGAAGAGCCGCATCACGTAGCTGCTCCGACGCCCACTGAACAGTTCCAGGACACGCCAGCAGTTCTTATCGACGGCGAGTGTTGATGATATAGTCGATCTTGATGCCTTGATTCACGAGGAAGCGATCAGCAGTGTTGTCAGTGGTGGTCAAAGTCCACACCGTGAAAGCTGACGAAACGTGTTGGCGAGTCGTTGCATTCCCGTGCTTCCGAAATATATAGGGAGCCAAGCTGGAGACATGAGGTAACCTGGGCAAAGAAACGGACGAAATTGAAGAGCTGTATCACGTAGCTGCTCCACGCCCACTGAACTGTTCCGGGACAGGCCAGCAATTCTTATCGACGACGAGTGTTGATGAAAAAGTCGATTCGGATGCCTTGATCCACGAGGAAGCGATTCAGCAGGTTTGCCAGTGGTGGTCAAAGTCTTCACCGTGAAAGCTGACGAAACGTGTTGGCTAGTCAATGCATTCCCGTGCTTCCGAAGTGTAAAAGGCGCCAAACTGGAGACATGAAGTAACCTGGGCAACGAAACGGACGAAATTGAAGAGCCGCATCACGTAGCTGCTCCCACACCCACTGAGCAGTTCCGGGACACGCCAGCATATCTTATCGACGACGAGTGTTGATGACATAGTCGATCCTGATGCCTTGATTCACGAGGAAGCGGTCAGCAGTGTTGTCAGTGGTGGTCAAAGTCTTCACCGTGAAAGCTGACGAAACGTGTTGGCGAGTTGTTGCATTCCCGTTCTTCAGAAGTATACAAGGCGCTAAGCTGGAGGCATGAACTAACCTGGGCAACGAAACGGACGAAATTGAAGAGCCGCATCACGTAGCTGCTCCCACGCCTACTGAGCAGTTCCGGGACATTGCAGCAGTTCTTATCGACGACGAGTGTTGATGACAAAGTCGATGCAAATGCCTTGAACCGGGAGGAAACGATCCAGCAGGGTTGCCAGTGGTGGTCGAAGTCTTCACCGTGAAAGCTGACGAAACGTGTTGGGGAGTCGCTGCATTCCCGTGCTTTCGAAGTATACATGGCGCTAAGCTGGAGGCATGAAGTAACCTGGGCAACGAAACGGACGAAATTGAAGAGCTCCATCACGTAGCTGCTCCCACGCCCACTGAACTGTTCCGGGACACGCCAGCAATTCTTATCGACGAAGAGTGTTGATGAAAAAGTCGATTCGGATGCCTTGATCCACGAGGAAGCGATCCAGCAGGGTTGCCAGTGGTGGTCAAAGTCTTCACCGTGAAAGCTGACGAAACGTGTTGGCTAGTCATTGCATTCCCGTGCTTCCGAAGTGTAAAAGGCGCCAAGCTGGAGACAAGAAGTAACCTGAGCAAAGAAACGGACGAAATTGAAGAGCCGCATCACGTAGCTGCTCCCAGGTCCACTGAACAGTTCCAGGACACGCCAGCAGTTCTGTTCGACGGCGAGCGTTGATTACATGGTCGATTCTGATGCCTTGATCCACGAGGAAGCGATCCAGCAGGTTTGCCAGTGGTGGTCAAAGTCTTCACCGTGAAAGCTGACGAAACGTGTTGGCGAGTTGTAGCATTCCCGTGCTTCCGAAGTATACAAGGCGCTAAGCTGGAGGCATGAAGTAACCTGGGCAACGACACGGACGAAATTGAAGAGCCGGTTCACGTAGCTGCTCCCACGCCTACTGAACAGTTCCGGGACATTCCAGCAGTTCTTATCGACGACGAGTGTTAATGACAAATTCGATGCAAATGCCTTGAACCGGGAGGAAACGATCCAGCAGGGTTGCCAGTGGTGGTCGAAGTCTTCACCGTGAAAGCTGACGAAACGTGTTGGCGAGTCGCTGCATTCCCGTGCTTTCGAAGTATACAAGGCGCTAAGCTGAAGACATAAAGTAACCTGGGAAGAGAAACGGATGAAATTGAAGAGTCGCATCACGCAGCTGCTCCCACGCCCACTGAACAGTTCCAGGACATGCCAGCAATTCTTATCGACGACGAGTGTTGATGAAAAAGACGATCCGGATGCCTTGATCCACGAGGAAGCTATCCAGCAAGGTTGACAGTGGTGGTCAAAGTCTTCATGGAGAAAGCTGACGAAACGTGTTGGCGAGTCATTGAATTCCCGTACTTCGGAAGTATGCAATACGCCAAGCTGGAGACATGAAATTACCGGGGCAAAGAAAAGGACGAAATTGAAGAGCCGCGTCACGTAGCTGCTTCCACGCCCACTGAACAGTTCCGGGACACGCCCGCAGTTCTTATCGACGACGAGTGTTGATGACATAGTTGATCCGGATGCTTTGATCCACGAGGAAGCGATTCAGCAGGGTTGCCAGTGGTGGTCAAAGTCTTCACCGTGAAAGCTGACGAAATGTGTTGGCTAGTCGTTGCATTCCCGTGCTTCCGAAGTGTACAATGCGCCAAGCTGGAGACATGAAATTACCGGGGCAAAGAAACGGACGAAATTGAAGAGCCGCATCACGTAGCTGCTCCGACGCCCACTGATCAGTTCCAGGACACGCCAGCAGTTCTTAACGACGGCGAGTGTTGATGATATAGTCGATCTTGATGCCTTGATTCACGAGGAAGCGATCAGCAGTGTTGTCAGTTGTGGTCAATGTCCACACCGTGAAAGCTGACGAAACGTGTTGGCGAGTCGTTGCATTCCCGTGCTTCCGAAAAATACAAGGCGCCAAGCTGGAGACATGAAGTAACCTGGGCAAAGAAACGGACGAAATTGAAGAGTATATCACGTAGCTGCTCCCACGCCCACTGAACAGTTCCGGGACAGGCCAGCAATTCTTATCGACGACGAGTGTTGATGAAAAAGTCGATTCGGATGCCTTGATCCACGAGGAAGCGATTCAGCAGGGTTGCCAGTGGTGGTCAAAGTCTTCACCGTGAAAGCTGACGAAACGTGTTGGCGAGTCGTTGCATTCCCGTGCTTCCGAAGTATACAAGGCGCCAAGCTGGAGACATGAAGTAACCTGGGCAAAGAAACGGACAAAATTGAAGAGCCGCATCACGCAGCTGCTCCCACGCCCACTGAACAGTTCCAGGACACGCCAGCAGTTCTAATTGACGGCGAGTGTTGACGACATATTCGATCCGGATGCATTGATCCACGAGGAAACGATGCAGCAGGTTTGTTAGTGGTGGTCAAAGTCTTTACCGTGAAAGCTCACGAAACGTGTTGGCGAGTTGTTGCATTCCCGTGCTTCCGAATTATACAAGGCGCTAAGCTTGAGGCATGAAGTAACCTGGGCAACGAACGGACGAAATTGAAGAGCCGCATCACGTAGCTGCTCCACGCCTACTGAGCAGTTCCGGGACATTCCAGCAGTTCTTATCGACGACGAGTGTTCATGACAAAGTCGATGCAAATGCCTTGAACCGGGAGGAAACGACCCAGCAGGGTTGCTAGTGGTGGTCGAAGTCTTCACCGTGAAAGCTGACGAAACGTGTTGGCGAGTCGCTGCATTCCCGTGCTTTCGAAGTATACAAGGCGCTAAGCTCGAGACATAAAGTAACGTGGGAAGGGAAACGGACGAAATTGAAGAGTCGCATCACATAGCTGCTCCCACGCCCACTGAACAGTTCCAGGACATGCCATCAATTCTTATCGACGACGAGTGTTGATAAAAAAGTCGATCCGACTGAGGTTGCATTCAAAAGTCGATCCGCAAGGCCTGATCAAGTGATGCTAGTCAAGTGCATGTCGTACATCGATCACGGAAGCTGACGAACTTGCAATCGGAAACAGAGAATGCGAGTCATGATTACCGTATCCAAGCAGGAGACCATGAATTACCGGGGCAAAGAAAAGGACGAAATTGAAGAGCTGCGTCACGTAGCTGCTTCCACGCCCACTGAACAGTTCCGGGACACGCCCGCAGTTCTTATCGACGACGAGTGTTGATGACATAGTTGATCCGGATGCTTTGATCCACGAGGAAGCGATTCAGCAGGGTTGCCAGTGGTGGTCAAAGTCTTCACCGTGAAAGCTGACGAAATGTGTTGGCTAGTCGTTGCATTCCCGTGCTTCCGAAGTGTACAATGCGCCAAGCTGGAGACATGAAATTACCGGGGCAAAGAAACGGACGAAATTGAAGAGCCGCATCACGTAGCTGCTCCGACGCCCACTGAACAGTTCCAGGACACGCCAGCAGTTCTAATTGACGGCGAGTGTTGACGACATAGTCGATCCGGATGCATTGATCCACGAGGAAACGATGCAGCAGGTTTGTTAGTGGTGGTCAAAGTCTTTACCGTGAAAGCTCACGAAACGTGTTGGCGAGTTGTTGCATTCCCGTGCTTCCGAATTATACAAGGCGCTAAGCTGGAGGCATGAAGTAACCTGGGCAACGAACGGACGAAATTGAAGAGCCGTATCACGTAGCTGCTTCCACGCCCACTGAACAGTTCCGGGACACGCCCGCAGTTCTTATCGACGACGAGTGTTGATGACATAGTTGATCCGGATTCCTTGATCCACGAGAAAGCGATCCAGCAGGGTTGCCAGTGGTGTTCAGTTATCCCCGTGAAAGCTGACGAAACGTGTTGGCTAGTCGTTGCATTCCCGTGCTTCCGAAGCGTACAAGGCACCAAGCTGGAGACATGAAATTAGCTGGGCAAAGAAACGGACGAAATTGAAGAGCCGCGTCACGTAGCTGCTCCCACGCCTACTGAACAGTTCCGGGACACGCCAGCAGTTCTTATTGACGACGAGTGTTGATGACATAGTCGATCATGATGCCTTGATTCACGAGGAAGCGATCAGCAGTGTTGCCAGTGGTGGTCAAAGTCCACACCGTGAAAGCTGACGAAACGTGTTGGCGAGTCATTGCATTCCCGTACTTCCGAAGTATGCAAGGCGCCAAGCTGGAGACATGAAGTAACCTTGGCAAAGAAACGGACGAGATTGAAGAGCCGTATCACGTAGCTGCTTCCACGCCCACTGAACAGTTCCGGGACACGCCCGCAGTTCTTATCGACGACGAGTGTTGATGACATAGTTGATCCGGATGCCTTGATCCACGAGAAAGCGATCCAGCAGGGTTGCCAGTGGTGTTCAGTTTTCCCCGTGAAAGCTGACGAAACGTGTTGGCTAGTCATTGCATTCCCGTGCTTCCGATGTGTAAAAGGCGCCAAGCTGGAGACATGAAGTAACCTGGGCAACGAAACGAACGAAATTGAAGAGCTGTATCACGTAGCTGCTCCCACGCCCACTGAACAGTTCCGGGACAGGCCAGCAATTCTTATCAACGACGAGTGTTTATGAAAAAGTCTATTCGAATGCCTTCATCCACAAGGAAGCGATTTAGCTGGGTTGCCAGTGGTGGTCAAAGTCTTCACCGTGAAAGCTGACGAAACATGTTGGCTAGTCATTGCATTCCCGTGCTTCCGAAGTGTAAAAGGAGCCAAGCTGGATACATGAAGTAACCTGGGCAACGAAACGGACGAAATTGAAGAGCCGTATCACGTAGCTCCTCCCACACCCACTGAACAGTTCCGGGAAACGCCAGCATATCTTATCGACGACGAGTGTTGATGACATAGTCGATCATGATGCCTTGATTCACGAGGAAGCGGTCAGCAGTGTTGTCAGTGGTGGCAAAGTCTTCATCGTGAATGCTGACGAAACGTGTTGGCGAGTTGTTGCATTCCCGTGCTTCCGAAGTATACAATGGCGCTAAGCTGGAGGCATGAAGTAACCTGGGCAACGAAACGGACGAAATTGAAGAGCCGCATCATGTAGCTGCTCCCACGCCTACTGAACAGTACTGGGACATTCCAGCAGTTATTATCGACGACGAGTGTTGATGACAAAGTCGATGCAAATGCCTTGAGCCGGGAGGAAACGATCCAGCATGGTTGCCAGTGGTTGTCGAAGTCTTCACCGTGAAAGCTGAACAAACGTGTTGGCGAGTCGCTTCATTCCCGTGCTTTCGAAGTATACAAGGCGCTAAGCTGGGGACATAAAGTAACCTGGGAAGGGAAACGGACGAAATTGAAGAGTCGCATCACTTAGCTGCTCCCACGCCCACTGAACAGTTCCTGTACACGCCAGCAGTTTTTATCGACGACGAGTGTTGATGACATAGTCGAATCGGATTCTTTGATCCACGAGGCAGCGATCCAGCAAAGTTGGCAGTGGTGGTCGAAGTCTTCACCGTAAAAGCTTAAGCAACGTGTTGGCGAGTTGTTGCATTCCCGTACTTCCGAATTATGCAAGGCGCTAAGCTGGAGGCATGAAGTAACCTGGGCAACGAAACGGACGAAATTGAAGAGCTCCATCACGTAGCTGCTCCCACGCCCACTGAACAGTTCCGGGACACGCCCGCAGTTCTTTTCGACGACGAGTGTTGATGAAAAAGTCGATTCGGATGCCTTGATCCACGAGGAAGCGATCCAGCAGGGTTACCAGTGGTGGTCAAAGTCTTCACCGTGAAAGCTGACGAAACGTGTTGGCTAGTCATTGCACTCCCGTGCTTCCGATGTGTAAAAGGCGCCAAGCTGGAGACATGAAGTAACCTGGGCAACGAAACGGACGAAATTGAAGAGCCGCATCACGTAGCTGCTCCCGCACCCACTGAACAGTTCCGGGACACGCCAGCATATCTTATCGACGACGAGTGTTGATGACATAGTCGATCCTGATACCTTGATTCACGAGGAAGCGGTCAGCAGTGTTGTCAATGGTGGTCAAAGTCTTCACCGTGAAAGCTGACGAAACGTGTTGGCGAGTCGTTGCATTCCAAGGCTTCCGAAGTATACAAGGTGCCAAGCTGGAGACATGAAGTAACCTGGGCAAAGAAACAGACAAACTTGAAGAGCCGCATCACGTAGCTGCTCCCACGCCCACTGAACAGTTCCAGGACACGCCAGCAGTTCTTATAGACGGCGAGTGTTGATGACATAGTCGATCCGGATGCCTTGATCCACGAGGAAGCGATCCAGCAGGTTTGCCAGTGGTGGTCAAAGTCTTCACCTTGAAAGCTGACGAAACGTGTTGGCGAGTTGTTGCATTCCCGTGCTTCCGAAGTATACAAGGCGCTGAGCTGGAGGCATGAAGTAACCTGGGCAACGAAACGGACGAAATTGAAGGGCCGAATCACGTAGCTGCTCCCACGCCTACTGAACAGTTCCGGGACATTCCAGCAGTTCTTATCGACGACGAATGTTGATGACAAAGTCGATGCAAATGCCTTGAACCGGGAGGAAACGATCCAGCAGGGTTGCCAGTGGTCGTCGAAGTCTTCACCGTGAAAGCTGAACAAACGTGTTGGCGAGTCGCTGCATTCCAGTGCTTTCGAAGTATAGAAGGCGCTCAGCTGGGGACATAAAGTAACCTGGGAAGGGAAACGGACGAAATTGAAGAGTCGCATCACTTAGCTGCTCCCACGCCCACTGAACAGTTCCGGGACACGCCAGCAGTTTTTATCGACGACGAGTGTTGATGACATAGTTGAACCGGATGCCTTGATCCACGAGGAAGCGATCCAGCAAAGTTGCCAGTGCTGGTCGAAGTCTTCACCGTGAAAGCTTAAGCAACTTTTTGGCGAGTCGCTGCATTCCCGTGCTTTCGAAGTATACAAGGCGCTAAGCTGAAGACATAAAGTAATCTGGGAAGGGAAACGGATGAAATTGAAGAGTCGGATCACGTAGCTGCTCCCACGCCCACTGAACAGTTCCAGGAAATGCCAGCAATTCTTATCGACGACGAGTGTTGATGAAAAAGAAGATCCGGATGCCTTGATCCACGAGGAAGCTATCCAGCAAGGTTGGCAGTGGTGGTCAAAGTCTTCACGGTGAAAGCTGACGAAACGTGTTGGCTAGTCGTTGCATTCCCGTGCTTCCGAAGTGTATAAGGCGCCAAGCTGGAGACATGAAATTACCGGGGCAAAGAAACGGACGAAATTGAAGCGCCGCGTCACGTAGCTGCTCCCACGCCCACTGAACAGTTCCGTGACACGCCAGCAGTTCTTATTGACGACGAGTGCTGATGATATAATCGATCTTGATGCCTTGATTCACGAGGAAGCGATCAGCAGTGTTGTCATGGTGGTCAATGTCCACACCGTGAAAGCTGACGAAACGTGTTGGCGAGTCGTTGCATTCCTGTGCTTCCGAAATATACAAGGCGCCTAGCTGGAGACATTAGGTAACCTGGGCAAAGAAACGGACGAAATTGAAGAGCTGTATCATGTAGCTGCTCCCACGCCCACTGAACAGTTCCGGGACAGGCCAGCAATTCTTATCGACGACGAGTGTTTATGAAAAAGTCTATTTGAATGCCTTCATCCACAAGGAAGCGATTCAGCAGGGTTGCCAGTGGTGGTCAAAGTCTTCACCGTGAAAGCTGACGAAACGTGTTGGCTAGTCATTGCATTCCCGTGCTTCCGAAGTGTAAAAGGCGCCAAGCTGGATACATGAAGTAACCTGGGCAACGAAACGGACGAAATTGAAGAGTCGCATCACTTAGCTGCTCCCACGCCCACTGAACAGTTCCTGTACACGCCAGCAGTTTTTATCGACGACGAGTGTTGATGACATAGTCGAATCGGATTCTTTGATCCACGAGGCAGCGATCCAGCAAAGTTGGCAGTGGTGGTCGAAGTCTTCACCGTAAAAGCTTAAGCAACGTGTTGGCGAGTTGTTGCATTCCCGTGCTTCCGAAGTATACAATGCGCTAAGCTGGAGGCATGAAGTAACCTGGGCAACGAAACGGACGAAATTGAAGAGCTCCATCACGTAGCTGCTCCCACGCCCACTGAACAGTTATGTCACACGCCAGCAATTCTTATCGACGACGAGTGTTGATGAAAAAGTCGATTCGGATGCCTTGATCCACGAGGAAGCGATCCAGCAGGGTTACCAGTGGTGGTCAAAGTCTTCACCGTGAAAGCTGACGAAACGTGTTGGCTAGTCATTGCACTCCCGTGCTTCCGATGTGTAAAAGGCGCCAAGCTGGAGACATGAAGTAACCTGGGCAACGAAACGGACGAAATTGAACAGCCGCATCACGTAGCTGCTCCCGCACCCACTGAACAGTTCCGGGACACGCCAGCATATCTTATCGACGACGAGTGTTGATGACATAGTCGATCCTGATACCTTGATTCACGAGGAAGCGGTCAGCAGTGTTGTCAATGGTGGTCAAAGTCTTCACCGTGAAAGCTGACGAAAGGTGTTGGCGAGTCGTTGCATTCCAAGGCTTCCGAAGTATACAAGGTGCCAAGCTGGAGACATGAAGTAACCTGGGCAAAGAAACAGACAAAATTGAAGAGCCGCATCACGTAGCTGCTCCCACGCCCACTGAACAGTTCCAGGACACGCCAGCAGTTCTTATCGACGGCGAGTGTTGATGACATAGTCGATCCGGATGCCTTGATCCACGAGGAAGCGATCCAGCAGGTTTGCCAGTGGTGGTCAAAGTCTTCACCTTGAAAGCTGACGAAACGTGTTGGCGAGTTGTTGCATTCCCGTGCTTCCGAAGTATACAAGGCGCTGAGCTGGAGGCATGAAGTAACCGGGGCAACGAAACGGACGAAATTGAAGGGCCGCATCACGTAGCTGCTCCCACGCCTACTGAACAGTTCCGGGACATTCCAGCAGTTCTTATCGACGACGAGTGTTGATGACAAAGTCGATGCAAATGCCTTGAACCGGGAGGAAACGATCCAGCAGGGTTGCCAGCGGTGGTCGAAGTCTTCACCGTAAAAGCTTAAGCAACGTGTTGGCGAGTCGCTGCATTCCCGTGCTTTCGAAGTATACAAGGCGCTAAGCTGGAGGCATGAAGTAACCTGGGCAACGAAACGGACGAAATTGAAGAGTCGCATCACGTAGCTGCTCCCACGCCCACTGAACAGTTCCGGGACACGCCAGCAGTTCTTAATGACGACGAGTGCTGATGATATAGTCGATCATGATGCCTTGATTCACGAGGAAGCGATCAGCAGTGTTGTCAGTGGTGGTCAAAGTCCACACCGTGAAAGCTGACGAAACGTGTTGGCGAGTCATTGCATTCCCGTACTTCCGAAGTATGCAAGGCGCCAAGCTGGAGACATGAAGTAACCTGGGCAAAGAAACGGACGAGATTGAAGAGCCGTATCACGTAGCTGCTTCCACGCCCACTGAACAGTTCCGGGACACGCCCGCAGTTCTTATCGACGACGAGTGTTGATGACATAGTTGATCCGGATGCCTTGATCCTCGAGAAAGCGATCCAGCAGGGTTGCCAGTGGTGTTCAGTTTTCCTTTGAAAGCTGACGAAACGTGTTGGCTAGTCGTTGCATTCCCGTGCTTCCGAAGCGTACAAGGCACCAAGCTGGAGACATGAAATTAGCTGGGCAAAGAAACGGACGAAATTGAAGAACCGCGTCACGTAGCTGCTCCCACGCCTACTGAACAGTTCCGGGACACGCCAGCAATTCTTATCGACGACGAGTGTTGATGAAAAAGTCGATTCGGATGCCTTGATCTACGACGAAGCGATCCAGCAGGGTTACCAGTGGTGGTCAAAGTCTTCACCGTGAAAGCTGACGAAACGTGTTGGCTAGTCATTGCATTCCCGTGCTTCCGATGTGTAAAAGGCGCCAAGCTGGAGACATGAAGTAACCTGGGCAACGAAACGAACGAAATTGAAGAGCCGCATCACGTAGCTGCTCCCACACCCACTGAACAGTTCCGGGACACGTCAGCATATATTATCGACGACGAGTGTTGATGACATAGTCGATCCTGATGCCTTGATTCACGAGGAAGCGGTCAGCAGTGTTGTCAGTGGTGGCAAAGTCTTCATCGTGAATGCTGACGAAACGTGTTGGCGAGTTGTTGCATTCCCGTGCTTCCGAATTATACAAGGCGCTAAGCTGGAGGCATGAAGTAACCTGGGCAACGAAACGGACGAAATTGAAGAGCCGCATCACGTAGCTGCTCCCACGCTCACTGAACAGTTCCAGGACACGCCAGCAGTTCTTATCGACGGCGAGTGTTGATGACATAGTCGATCCGGATGCCTTGATCCACGAGGAAGCGATCCAGCAGGTTTCCCAGTGGTGGTCAAAGTCTTCACCTTGAAAGCTGACGAAACGTGTTGGCGAGTTGTTGCATTCCCGTGCTTCCGAAGTATACAAGGCGCTGAGCTGGAGGCATGAAGTAACCTGGGCAACGAAACGGACGAAATTGAAGGGCCGCATCACGTAGCTGCTCCCACGCCTACTGAACAGTTCCGGGACATTCCAGCAGTTCTTATCGACGACGAGTGTTGATGACAAAGTCGATGCAAATGCCTTGAACCGGGAGGAAACGATCCAGCAGGGTTGCCAGTGGTGGTCGAAGTCTTCACCGTGAAAGCTGAACAAACGTGTTGGCGAGTCGCTGCATTCCCGTGCTTTCGAAGTATACAAGGCGCTTAGCTGGGGACATAAAGTAACCTGGGAAGGGAAACGGACGAAATTGAAGAGTCGCATCACTTAGCTGCTCCTACGCCCACTGAACAGTTCCTGTACACGCCAGCAGTTTTTATCGACGACGAGTGT
Organism: Amblyomma americanum; assembly: GCF_052857255.1. Classification (NCBI taxonomy): domain Eukaryota; kingdom Metazoa; phylum Arthropoda; class Arachnida; order Ixodida; family Ixodidae; genus Amblyomma; species Amblyomma americanum. Next base: position 194,052,693 of record NC_135498.1, read on the forward strand.
TGATGACATAGTCGAACCGGATTCTTTGATCCACGAGGAAGCGATCCAGCAAAGTTGCCAGTGGTGGTCGAAGTCTTCACCGTAAAAGCTTAAGCAACGTGTTGGCGAGTCGCTGCATTCCCGTGCTTTCGAAGTATACAAGGCGCTAAGCTGGAGGCATGAAGTAACCTGGGCAACGAAACGGACGAAATTGAAGAGTCGCATCACGTAGCTGCTCCCACGCCCACTGAACAGTTCCGGGACACGCCAGCAGTTCTTAATGACGACGAGTGCTGATGATATAGTCGATCATGATGCCTTGATTCACGAGGAAGCGATTCAGCAGGGTTGCCAGTGGTGGTCAAAGTCTTCACCGTGAATGCTGACGAATCGTGTTGGCGAGTCGTTGCATTCCCGTGCTTCCGAAGTATACAAGGCGACGAGCTGGAGACATGAAGTGACCTGGGCAAAAAAACGGACAGAATTGAAGAGCCGCATCACGTAGCTGCTCCCACGCCTACTGAAGAAATCCAGCACACGCCAGCAGTTCTTATCGACGGCGAGTGTTGATGACATAGTCGATCCGGATGCCTTGATCTACGAGGAAGCGATCCAGCAGGTTTGCCAGTGGTGGTCAAAGTCTTCACCGTGAAAGCTGTCGAAACGTGTTGGCTAGTCGCTGCATTCCCGTGCTTCCGAAGTGTATAAGGCGCCAAGCTGGAGACATGAAGTAACCTGGGCAAAGAAACGGAGGAATTCGAAGAGCCGCATCACGTAGCTGCTTCCACGCCCACTGAACAGTTCCGGGACACGCCCGCACTTCTTATCGACGACGAGTGTTGATGACATAGTTGATCCGGATGCCTTCATCCACGAGGAAGCGATCCAGCAGGGTTGTCAGTGGTGGTCAAAGTCTTCACCGTGAAAGCTGACGAAACGTGTTGGCTAGTCGTTGCATTCCCGTGCTTCCGAAGTGTACAAGGCGCCAAGCTGGAGACATGAAATTACCTGGGCAAAGAAACGGACGAAATTGAACAGTCGCATCACGTAGCTGCTCCCACGCCCACTGAACAGTTCCAGGACACGCCAGCAATTCTTATCGACGACGAGTGTTGAAGGAAAAGTCGATCCGGATGCCTTGATCCACGAGGAAGCGATCCAGCAAGGTTGGCAGTGGTGGTCAATGTCTTCACGGAGAAAGCTGACGAAACGTGTAGGCGAGTCGTTGCATTCCCGTGCTTCAGAAGTGTACAAGGCGCCAAGCTGGAGACACGGAGTAACCTGGGCAAAGAAACGGAGGAAATCGAAGATCCGCATCACGTAGCTGCTCCCACGCCCACTGAACAGTTCCAGGACACGCCAGCAGTTCTTATTGACGACGAGTGTTGATGACATAGTCGATCCTGATGACTTGATTCACGATGAAGCTATCAGCAGTGTTGTCAGCGGTGGTCAAAGTCTTCACCGTGAAAGCTGACGAAACGGGTTGGCGAGTCGTTGCATTCCTGTGCTTCCGAAATATACAAGGCGCCAAGCTGGAGACATGAAGTAACCTGGGCAAAGAAACGGACGAGATTGAAGAGCCGCATCACGTAGCTGCTCCCACGTCCACTGAACAGTTCCAGGACACGCCAGCAGTTCTTATCGACGGCGGGTGTTGATGACATAGTCGATCCGTATGCCTTGATCCACGAGGAAGTGATCCAGCAGGGTTGCCAGTGGGGGTGGAAGTCTTCATCGCGAAAGCTGACGAAACGTGTTGGCGAGTCGCTGCATTCCCGTGCTTTTGAAATATACAAGGCGCTCAGCTGGAGACATAAAGTAACCTGGGAAGGGAAACGGACGAAATTGAAGAGTCGCATCACGTAGCGGCTCCCAAGACCACTGAACAGTTCCGGGACACGCCAGCAGTTTTTATAGACGACAAGTGTTGATGACATAGTCGAACCGGATGCCTTGATCCACGAGGAAGCGATCCAGCAAAGTTGCCAGTGGTGGTCGAAGTCTTCAGCGTGAAAGCTTAAGCAACGTGTTGGCGAGTCGCTGCATTCCCGTGCTTTCGAAGTATACAAAGCGCTAAGCTGGAGACATAAAGTAACCTGGGAAGGGAAACGGACGAAATTGAAGAGTCGCATCACGTAGCTGCTCCCACGCCCACTGAACAGTTCCAGGACATGCCAGCAATTCTTATCGACGACGAGTGTTGATGAAAAAGTCGATCCGGATGCCTTGATTCACGAGGAAGCGATCAGCAGTGTTGTCAGTGGTGGTCAAAGTCCACACCGTGAAAGCTGACGAAACGTGTTGGCGAGTCATTGCATTCCCGTACTTCCGAAGTATGCAAGGCGCCAAGCTGGAGACATGAAGTAACCTGGCAAAGAAACGGACGAGATTGAAGAGCCGTATCACGTAGCTGCTTCCACGCCCACTGAACAGTTCCGGGACACGCCCGCAGTTCTTATCGACGACGAGTGTTGATGACATAGTTGATCCGGATGCCTTGATCCACGAGAAAGCGATCCAGCAGGGTTGCCAGTGGTGTTCAGTTTTCCCCGTGAAAGCTGACGAAACGTGTTGGCGAGTCATTGCATTCCCGTACTTCCGAAGTATGCAAGGCGCCAAGCTGGAGACATGAAGTAACCTGGCAAAGAAACGGACGAAATTGAAGAGCCGCATCACGTAGCTGCTCCCGCACCCACTGAACAGTTCCGGGACACGCCAGCATATCTTATCGACGACGAGTGTTGATGACATAGTCGATCCTGATACCTTGATTCACGAGGAAGCGGTCAGCAGTGTTGTCAATGGTGGTCAAAGCCTTCACCGTGAAAGCTGACCAAACGTGTTGGCGAGTCGTTGCATTCCAAGGCTTCCGAAGTATACAAGGTGCCAAGCTGGAGACATGAAGTAACCTGGGCAAAGAAACAGACAAAAATGAAGAGCCGCATCACGTAGCTGCTCCCACGCCCAATGAACAGTTCCAGGACACGCCAGCAGTTCTTATCGACGGCGAGTGTTCATGACATAGTCGATCCGGATGCCTTGATCCACGAGGAAGCGATCCAGCAGGTTTGCCAGTGGTGGTCAAAGTCTTCACCTTGAAAGCTGACGAAACGTGTTGGCGAGTTGTTGCATTCCCGTGCTTCCGAAGTATACAAGGCGCTGAGCTGGAGGCATGAAGTAACCTGGGCAACGAAACGGACGAAATTGAAGGGCCGCATCACGTAGCTGCTCCCACGCCTACTGAACAGTTCCGGGACATTCCAGCAGTTCTTATCGACAACGAGTGTTGATGACAAAGTGGATGCAAATGCCTTGAACCGGGAGGAAACGATCCAGCAGGGTTGCCAGTGGTGGTCGAAGTCTTCACCGTGAAAGCTGAACAAACGTGTTGGCGAGTCGCTGCATTCCCGTGCTTCCGAAGTATACAAGGTGCCAAGCTGGAGACATGAAGTAACCTGGGCAAAGAAACAGACAAAAATGAAGAGCCGCATCACGTAGCTGCTCCCACGCCCACTGAATAGTTCCAGGACACGCCAGCAGTTCTTATCGACGGCGAGTGTTGATGACATAGTCGAACCGGATTCTTTGATCCACGAAGAAGCGATCCAGCAAAGTTGCCAGTGGTGGTCGAAGTCCACCCCGTGAAAGCTGACGAAACGTGTTGGCGAGTCGTTGCATTCATGTGCTTCCGAAATATACAAGGCGCCAAGCTGGAGACATGAAGTAACCTGGGCAAAGAAACGGACGAAATCGAAGAGCTGTATCACGTACCTGCTCCCACGACCACTCAACAGTTCCGGGACAGGCCAGCAATTCTTATCGACGACGAGTGTTGATGAAAAAGTCTATTCGGATGCCTTGATCCACGAGGAAGCGATTCAGCAGGGCTGCCAGCGGTGGTCAAAGTCTTCACCGTGAATGCTGACGAATCGTGTTGGCGAGTCGTTGCATTCCCGTGCTTCCGAAGTATACAAGGCGCCGAGATGGAGACATGAAGTGACCTGGGCAAAGAAACGGACAGAATTGAAGAGCCGCATCACGTAGCTGCTCCCACGCCTACTGAAGAAATCAAGCACACGCCAGCAGTTCTTATCGACGGCGAGTGTTGATGACATAGTCGATCCGGATGCCTTGATCTACGAGGAAGCGATCCAGCAGGTTTGCCAGTGGTGGTCAAAGTCTTCACCGTGAAAGCTGTCGAAACGTGTTGGCTAGTCGCTGCATTCCCGTGCTTCCGAAGTGTATAAGGCGCCAAGCTGGAGACATGAAGTAACCTGGGCAAAGAAACGGAGGAAATCGAAGAGCCGCATCACGTAGCTGCTCCCACGTCCACTGAACAGTTCCAGGACACGCCAGCAGTTCTTATCGTCGGCGAGTGTTGATGACATAGTCGATCCGGATGCCTTGATCCACGAGGAAGCGATCCAGCAGGTTTGCCAGTGGTGGTCAAAGTCTTCACCGTGAAAGCTGACGAAACGTGTTGGCGAGTTGTTGCATTTCCGTGCTACCGAAGTATACACGGCGCTAAGCTGGAGGCATGAAGTAACCTGGGAAACGAAACGGACGAAATTGAAGAGCCGCATCACGTAGCTGCTTCCACGCCCACTGAACAGTTCCGGGACACGCCCGCACTTCTTATCGACGACGAGTGTTGATGACATAGTTGATCCGGATGCCTTCATCCACGAGGAAGCGATCCAGCAGGGTTGCCAGTGGTGGTCAAAGTCTTCACCGTGAAAGCTGACGAAACGTGTTGGCTAGTCGTTGCATTCCCGTGCTTCCGAAGTGTACAAGGCGCCAAGCTGGAGACATGAAATTACCTGGGCAATGAAACGGACGAAATTGAACAGTCGCATCACGTAGCTGCTCCCACGGCCACTGAACAGTTCCAGGACACGCCAGCAATTCTTATCGACGACGAGTGTTGAAGGAAAAGTCGATCCGGATGCCTTGATCCACGAGGAAGCGATCCAGCAAGGTTGGCAGTGGTGGTCAATGTCTTCACGGAGAAAGCTGACGAAACGTGTAGGCGAGTCGTTGCATTCCCGTGCTTCAGAAGTGTACAAGGCGCCGAGCTGGAGACACGGAGTAACCTGGGCAAAGAAACGGAGGAAATCGAAGATCCGCATCACGTAGCTGCTCCCACGCCCACTGAACAGTTCCGGGACACGCCAGCAGTTCTTAATGACGACGAGTGCTGATGATATAGTCGATCATGATGCCTTGATTCACGAGGAAGCGATCAGCAGTGTTGTCAGTGGTGGTCAAAGTCCACACCGTGAAAGCTGACGAAACGTGTTGGCGAGTCATTGCATTCCCGTACTTCCGAAGTATGCAAGGCGCCAAGCTGGAGACATGAAGTAACCTGGGCAAAGAAACGGACGAGATTGAAGAGCCGTATCACGTAGCTGCTTCCACGCCCACTGAACAGTTCCGGGACACGCCCGCAGTTCTTATCGACGACGAGTGTTGATGACATAGTTGATCCGGATGCCTTGATCCTCGAGAAAGCGATCCAGCAGGGTTGCCAGTGGTGTTCAGTTTTCCTTTGAAAGCTGACGAAACGTGTTGGCTAGTCGTTGCATTCCCGTGCTTCCGAAGCGTACAAGGCACCAAGCTGGAGACATGAAATTAGCTGGGCAAAGAAACGGACGAAATTGAAGAACCGCGTCACGTAGCTGCTCCCACGCCTACTGAACAGTTCCGGGACACGCCAGCAATTCTTATCGACGACGAGTGTTGATGAAAAAGTCGATTCGGATGCCTTGATCTACGACGAAGCGATCCAGCAGGGTTACCAGTGGTGGTCAAAGTCTTCACCGTGAAAGCTGACGAAACGTGTTGGCTAGTCATTGCATTCCCGTGCTTCCGATGTGTAAAAGGCGCCAAGCTGGAGACATGAAGTAACCTGGGCAACGAAACGAACGAAATTGAAGAGCCGCATCACGTAGCTGCTCCCACACCCACTGAACAGTTCCGGGACACGTCAGCATATATTATCGACGACGAGTGTTGATGACATAGTCGATCCTGATGCCTTGATTCACGAGGAAGCGGTCAGCAGTGTTGTCAGTGGTGGCAAAGTCTTCATCGTGAATGCTGACGAAACGTGTTGGCGAGTTGTTGCATTCCCGTGCTTCCGAATTATACAAGGCGCTAAGCTGGAGGCATGAAGTAACCTGGGCAACGAAACGGACGAAATTGAAGAGCCGCATCACGTAGCTGCTCCCACGCTCACTGAACAGTTCCAGGACACGCCAGCAGTTCTTATCGACGGCGAGTGTTGATGACATAGTCGATCCGGATGCCTTGATCCACGAGGAAGCGATCCAGCAGGTTTCCCAGTGGTGGTCAAAGTCTTCACCTTGAAAGCTGACGAAACGTGTTGGCGAGTTGTTGCATTCCCGTGCTTCCGAAGTATACAAGGCGCTGAGCTGGAGGCATGAAGTAACCTGGGCAACGAAACGGACGAAATTGAAGGGCCGCATCACGTAGCTGCTCCCACGCCTACTGAACAGTTCCGGGACATTCCAGCAGTTCTTATCGACGACGAGTGTTGATGACAAAGTCGATGCAAATGCCTTGAACCGGGAGGAAACGATCCAGCAGGGTTGCCAGTGGTGGTCGAAGTCTTCACCGTGAAAGCTGAACAAACGTGTTGGCGAGTCGCTGCATTCCCGTGCTTTCGAAGTATACAAGGCGCTTAGCTGGGGACATAAAGTAACCTGGGAAGGGAAACGGACGAAATTGAAGAGTCGCATCACTTAGCTGCTCCTACGCCCACTGAACAGTTCCTGTACACGCCAGCAGTTTTTATCGACGACGAGTGTTGATGACATAGTCGAACCGGATTCTTTGATCCACGAGGAAGCGATCCAGCAAAGTTGCCAGTGGTGGTCGAAGTCTTCACCGTAAAAGCTTAAGCAACGTGTTGGCGAGTCGCTGCATTCCCGTGCTTTCGAAGTATACAAGGCGCTAAGCTGGAGGCATGAAGTAACCTGGGCAACGAAACGGACGAAATTGAAGAGTCGCATCACGTAGCTGCTCCCACGCCCACTGAACAGTTCCGGGACACGCCAGCAGTTCTTAATGACGACGAGTGCTGATGATATAGTCGATCATGATGCCTTGATTCACGAGGAAGCGATTCAGCAGGGTTGCCAGTGGTGGTCAAAGTCTTCACCGTGAATGCTGACGAATCGTGTTGGCGAGTCGTTGCATTCCCGTGCTTCCGAAGTATACAAGGCGACGAGCTGGAGACATGAAGTGACCTGGGCAAAAAAACGGACAGAATTGAAGAGCCGCATCACGTAGCTGCTCCCACGCCTACTGAAGAAATCCAGCACACGCCAGCAGTTCTTATCGACGGCGAGTGTTGATGACATAGTCGATCCGGATGCCTTGATCTACGAGGAAGCGATCCAGCAGGTTTGCCAGTGGTGGTCAAAGTCTTCACCGTGAAAGCTGTCGAAACGTGTTGGCTAGTCGCTGCATTCCCGTGCTTCCGAAGTGTATAAGGCGCCAAGCCTGAGACATGAAGTAACCTGGGCAAAGAAACGGAGGAATTCGAAGAGCCGCATCACGTAGCTGCTTCCACGCCCACTGAACAGTTCCGGGACACGCCCGCACTTCTTATCGACGACGAGTGTTGATGACATAGTTGATCCGGATGCCTTCATCCACGAGGAAGCGATCCAGCAGGGTTGTCAGTGGTGGTCAAAGTCTTCACCGTGAAAGCTGACGAAACGTGTTGGCTAGTCGTTGCATTCCCGTGCTTCCGAAGTGTACAAGGCGCCAAGCTGGAGACATGAAATTACCTGGGCAAAGAAACGGACGACATTGAACAGTCGCATCACGTAGCTGCTCCCACGCCCACTGAACAGTTCCAGGACACGCCAGCAATTCTTATCGACGACGAGTGTTGAAGGAAAAGTCGATCCGGATGCCTTGATCCACGAGGAAGCGATCCAGCAAGGTTGGCAGTGGTGGTCAATGTCTTCACGGAGAAAGCTGACGAAACGTGTAGGCGAGTCGTTGCATTCCCGTGCTTCAGAAGTGTACAAGGCGCCAAGCTGGAGACACGGAGTAACCTGGGCAAAGAAACGGAGGAAATCGAAGATCCGCATCACGTAGCTGCTCCCACGCCCACTGAACAGTTCCAGGACACGCCAGCAGTTCTTATTGACGACGAGTGTTGATGACATAGTCGATCCTGATGACTTGATTCACGATGAAGCTATCAGCAGTGTTGTCAGCGGTGGTCAAAGTCTTCACCGTGAAAGCTGACGAAACGGGTTGGCGAGTCGTTGCATTCCTGTGCTTCCGAAATATACAAGGCGCCAAGCTGGAGACATGAAGTAACCTGGGCAAAGAAACGGACGAGATTGAAGAGCCGCATCACGTAGCTGCTCCCACGTCCACTGAACAGTTCCAGGACACGCCAGCAGTTCTTATCGACGGCGGGTGTTGATGACATAGTCGATCCGTATGCCTTGATCCACGAGGAAGTGATCCAGCAGGGTTGCCAGTGGGGGTCGAAGTCTTCATCGCGAAAGCTGACGAAACGTGTTGGCGAGTCGCTGCATTCCCGTGCTTTTGAAATATACAAGGCGCTCAGCTGGAGACATAAAGTAACCTGGGAAGGGAAACGGACGAAATTGAAGAGTCGCATCACGTAGCGGCTCCCAAGACCACTGAACAGTTCCGGGACACGCCAGCAGTTTTTATAGACGACAAGTGTTGATGACATAGTCGAACCGGATGCCTTGATCCACGAGGAAGCGATCCAGCAAAGTTGCCAGTGGTGGTCGAAGTCTTCAGCGTGAAAGCTTAAGCAACGTGTTGGCGAGTCGCTGCATTCCCGTGCTTTCGAAGTATACAAAGCGCTAAGCTGGAGACATAAAGTAACCTGGGAAGGGAAACGGACGAAATTGAAGAGTCGCATCACGTAGCTGCTCCCACGCCCACTGAACAGTTCCAGGACATGCCAGCAATTCTTATCGACGACGAGTGTTGATGAAAAAGTCGATCCGGATGCCTTGATTCACGAGGAAGCGATCAGCAGTGTTGTCAGTGGTGGTCAAAGTCCACACCGTGAAAGCTGACGAAACGTGTTGGCGAGTCATTGCATTCCCGTACTTCCGAAGTATGCAAGGCGCCAAGCTGGAGACATGAAGTAACCTGGCAAAGAAACGGACGAGATTGAAGAGCCGTATCACGTAGCTGCTTCCACGCCCACTGAACAGTTCCGGGACACGCCCGCAGTTCTTATCGACGACGAGTGTTGATGACATAGTTGATCCGGATGCCTTGATCCACGAGAAAGCGATCCAGCAGGGTTGCCAGTGGTGTTCAGTTTTCCCCGTGAAAGCTGACGAAACGTGTTGGCGAGTCATTGCATTCCCGTACTTCCGAAGTATGCAAGGCGCCAAGCTGGAGACATGAAGTAACCTGGCAAAGAAACGGACGAAATTGAAGAGCCGCATCACGTAGCTGCTCCCGCACCCACTGAACAGTTCCGGGACACGCCAGCATATCTTATCGACGACGAGTGTTGATGACATAGTCGATCCTGATACCTTGATTCACGAGGAAGCGGTCAGCAGTGTTGTCAATGGTGGTCAAAGCCTTCACCGTGAAAGCTGACCAAACGTGTTGGCGAGTCGTTGCATTCCAAGGCTTCCGAAGTATACAAGGTGCCAAGCTGGAGACATGAAGTAACCTGGGCAAAGAAACAGACAAAAATGAAGAGCCGCATCACGTAGCTGCTCCCACGCCCAATGAACAGTTCCAGGACACGCCAGCAGTTCTTATCGACGGCGAGTGTTCATGACATAGTCGATCCGGATGCCTTGATCCACGAGGAAGCGATCCAGTAGGTTTGCCAGTGGTGGTCAAAGTCTTCACCTTGAAAGCTGACGAAACGTGTTGGCGAGTTGTTGCATTCCCGTGCTTCCGAAGTATACAAGGCGCTGAGCTGGAGGCATGAAGTAACCTGGGCAACGAAACGGACGAAATTGAAGGGCCGCATCACGTAGCTGCTCCCACGCCTACTGAACAGTTCCGGGACATTCCAGCAGTTCTTATCGACAACGAGTGTTGATGACAAAGTGGATGCAAATGCCTTGAACCGGGAGGAAACGATCCAGCAGGGTTGCCAGTGGTGGTCGAAGTCTTCACCGTGAAAGCTGAACAAACGTGTTGGCGAGTCGCTGCATTCCCGTGCTTCCGAAGTATACAAGGTGCCAAGCTGGAGACATGAAGTAACCTGGGCAAAGAAACAGACAAAAATGAAGAGCCGCATCACGTAGCTGCTCCCACGCCCACTGAATAGTTCCAGGACACGCCAGCAGTTCTTATCGACGGCGAGTGTTGATGACATAGTCGAACCGGATTCTTTGATCCACGAAGAAGCGATCCAGCAAAGTTGCCAGTGGTGGTCGAAGTCCACCCCGTGAAAGCTGACGAAACGTGTTGGCGAGTCGTTGCATTCATGTGCTTCCGAAATATACAAGGCGCCAAGCTGGAGACATGAAGTAACCTGGGCAAAGAAACGGACGAAATCGAAGAGCTGTATCACGTACCTGCTCCCACGACCACTCAACAGTTCCGGGACAGGCCAGCAATTCTTATCGACGACGAGTGTTGATGAAAAAGTCTATTCGGATGCCTTGATCCACGAGGAAGCGATTCAGCAGGGCTGCCAGCGGTGGTCAAAGTCTTCACCGTGAATGCTGACGAATCGTGTTGGCGAGTCGTTGCATTCCCGTGCTTCCGAAGTATACAAGGCGCCGAGATGGAGACATGAAGTGACCTGGGCAAAGAAACGGACAGAATTGAAGAGCCGCATCACGTAGCTGCTCCCACGCCTACTGAAGAAATCAAGCACACGCCAGCAGTTCTTATCGACGGCGAGTGTTGATGACATAGTCGATCCGGATGCCTTGATCTACGAGGAAGCGATCCAGCAGGTTTGCCAGTGGTGGTCAAAGTCTTCACCGTGAAAGCTGTCGAAACGTGTTGGCTAGTCGCTGCATTCCCGTGCTTCCGAAGTGTATAAGGCGCCAAGCTGGAGACATGAAGTAACCTGGGCAAAGAAACGGAGGAAATCGAAGAGCCGCATCACGTAGCTGCTCCCACGTCCACTGAACAGTTCCAGGACACGCCAGCAGTTCTTATCGTCGGCGAGTGTTGATGACATAGTCGATCCGGATGCCTTGATCCACGAGGAAGCGATCCAGCAGGTTTGCCAGTGGTGGTCAAAGTCTTCACCGTGAAAGCTGACGAAACGTGTTGGCGAGTTGTTGCATTTCCGTGCTACCGAAGTATACACGGCGCTAAGCTGGAGGCATGAAGTAACCTGGGAAACGAAACGGACGAAATTGAAGAGCCGCATCACGTAGCTGCTTCCACGCCCACTGAACAGTTCCGGGACACGCCCGCACTTCTTATCGACGACGAGTGTTGATGACATAGTTGATCCGGATGCCTTCATCCACGAGGAAGCGATCCAGCAGGGTTGCCAGTGGTGGTCAAAGTCTTCACCGTGAAAGCTGACGAAACGTGTTGGCTAGTCGTTGCATTCCCGTGCTTCCGAAGTGTACAAGGCGCCAAGCTGGAGACATGAAATTACCTGGGCAATGAAACGGACGAAATTGAACAGTCGCATCACGTAGCTGCTCCCACGGCCACTGAACAGTTCCAGGACACGCCAGCAATTCTTATCGACGACGAGTGTTGAAGGAAAAGTCGATCCGGATGCCTTGATCCACGAGGAAGCGATCCAGCAAGGTTGGCAGTGGTGGTCAATGTCTTCACGGAGAAAGCTGACGAAACGTGTAGGCGAGTCGTTGCATTCCCGTGCTTCAGAAGTGTACAAGGCGCCGAGCTGGAGACACGGAGTAACCTGGGCAAAGAAACGGAGGAAATCGAAGATCCGCATCACGTAGCTGCTCCCACGCCCACTGAACAGTTCCAGGACACGCCAGCAGTTCTTATTGACGACGAGTGTTGATGACATAGTCGATCCTGATGACTTGATTCACGATGAAGCTATCAGCAGTGTTGTCAGCGGTGGTCAAAGTCTTCACCGTGAAAGCTGACGAAACGGGTTGGCGAGTCGTTGCATTCCTGTGCTTCCGAAATATACAAGGCGCCAAGCTGGAGACATGAAGTAACCTGGGCAAAGAAACGGACGAGATTGAAGAGCCGCATCACGTAGCTGCTCCCACGCCCACTGAACAGTTCCAGGACACGCCAGCAGTTCTTATCGACGGCGAGTGTTGATGACATAGTCGATCCGTATGCCTTGATCCACGAGGAAGTGATCCAGCAGGGTTGCCAGTGGTGGTCGAAGTCTTCACCGCGAAAGCTGACGAAACGTGTTGGCGAGTCGCTGCATTCCCGTGATTTTGAAATATACAAGGCGCTCAGCTGGAGACATAAAGTAACCTGGGAAGGGAAACGGACGAAATTGAAGAGTCGCATCAAGTAGCGGCTCCCACGACCACTGAACAGTTCCGGGACACGCCAGCAGTTTTTATAGACGACAAGTGTTGATGACATAGTCGAACCGGATGCCTTGATCCACGAGGAAGCGATCCAGCAAAGTTGCCAGTGGTGGTCGAAGTCTTCAGCGTGAAAGCTTAAGCAACGTGTTGGCGAGTCGCTGCATTCCCGTGCTTTCGAAGTATACAAAGCGCTAAGCTGGAGACATAAAGTAACCTGGGAAGGGAAACGGACGAAATTGAAGAGTCGCATCACGTAGCTGCTCCCACGCCCACTGAACAGTTCCAGGACATGCCAGCAATTCTTATCGACGACGAGTGTTGATGAAAAAGTCGATCCGGATGCCTTGATCCACGAGGAAGCCATCCAGCAAGGTTGGCAGTGGTGGTCAAAGTCTTCACGGTGAAAGCTGACGAAACGTGTTGGCGAGTCGCTGCATTCCCGTGCTTTCGAAGTATACAAGGCGCTAAGCTGGGGACACAAAGTAACCTGGGAAGGGAAACGGACGAAATTGAAGAGCCGCGTCACGTAGCTGCTTCCACGCCCACTGAACAGTTCCGGGACACGCCCGCCGTTCTTATCGACGGCGAGTGTTGATGACATAGTTGATCCGGATGCTTTGATCCACGAGGAAGCGATTCAGCAGGGTTGCCAGTGGTGGCCAAAGTCTTCACCGTGAAAGCTGACGAAATGTGTTGGCTAGTCGTTGCATTCCCGTGCTTCCGAAGTGTACAATGCGCCAAGCTGGAGACATGAAATTACCGGGGCAAAGAAACGGACGAAATTGAAGAGCCGCATCACGTAGCTGCTCCGACGCCCACTGAACAGTTCCAGGACACGCCAGCAGTTCTTATCGACGGCGAGTGTTGATGATATAGTCGATCTTGATGCCTTGATTCACGAGGAAGCGATCAGCAGTGTTGTCAGTTGTGGTCAAAGTCCACACCGTGAAAGCTGACGAAACGTGCTGGCGAGTCGTTGCATTCCCGTGCTTCCGAAAAATACAAGGCGCCAAGCTGGAGACATGAAGTAACCTGGGCAAAGAAACGGACGAAATTGAAGAGTATATCACGTAGCTGCTCCCACGCCCACTGAACAGTTCCGGGACAGGCCAGCAATTCTTATCGACGAGGAGTGTTGATGAAAAAGTCGATTCGGATGCCTTGATCCACGAGGAAGCGATTCAGCAGGGTTGCCAGTGGTGGTCAAAGTCTTCACCGTGAAAGCTGACGAAACGTGTTGGCGAGTCGTTGCATTCCCGTGCTTCCGAAGTATACAAGGCGCCAAGCTAGAGACATGAAGTAACCTGGGCAATGAAACGGACAAAATTGAAGAGCCGCATCACGCAGCTGCTCCCACGCCCACTGAACAGTTCCAGGACACGCCAGCAGTTCTAATTGACGACGAGTGTTGACGACATAGTCGATCCGGATGCCTTGATCCACGAGGAAGCGATGCAGCAGGTTTGTTAGTGGTGGTCAAAGTCTTTACCGTGAAAGCTCACAAAACGTGTTGGCGAGTTGTTGCATTCCCGTGCTTCCGAATTATACAAGGCGCTAAGCTGAAGGCATGAAGTAACCTGGGCAACGAAACGGACGAAATTGAAGAGCCGCATCACGTAGCTGCTCCCACGCCTACTGAGCAGTTCCGGGACATTCCAGCAGTTCTTATCGACGACGAGTGTTCATGACAAAGTCGATGCAAATGCCTTGAACCGGGAGGAAACGACCCAGCAGGGTTGCTAGTGGTGGTCGAAGTCTTCACCGTGAAAGCTGACGAAACGTGTTGGCGAGTCGCTGCATTCCCGTGCTTTCGAAGTATACAAGGCGCTAAGCTCGAGACAAAAAGTAACGTGGGAAGGGAAACGGACGAAATTGAAGAGTCGCATCACATAGCTGCTCCCACGCCCACTGAACAGTTCCAGGACATGCCGGCAATTCTTATCGACGACGAGTGTTGATGACATAGTTGATCCGGATGCCTTGATCCACGAGAAAGCGATCCAGCAGGGTTGCCAGTGGTGTTCAGTTTTCCCCGTGAAAGCTGACGAAACGTGTTGGCTAGTCGTTGCATTCCCGCGCTTCCGAAGCGTACAAGGCACCAAGCTGGAGACATGAAAAACCTGGGCAAAGAAACGGACGAAATTGAAGAGCCGCGTCACGTAGCTGCTCCCACGCCTACCGAACAGTTCCGGGACACGCCAGCAGTTCTTATTGACGGCGAGTGTTGATGACATAGTCGATCCGGATGCCTTGATCCACGAGGAAGCGATCCGGCAGGTTTGCCAGTGGTGGTCAAAGTCTTCACCGTGAAAGCTGACGAAACGTGTTGGCGAGTCGCTGCATTCCCGTGCTTTCGAAGTGTACAAGGCGCTAAGCTGGAGGCATGAAGTAACCTGGGCAACGAAACGGACGAAATTGAAGAGCTCCATCACGTAGCTGCTCCCACGCCCACTGAACAGTTCCGGGACACGCCAGCAGTTCTTAATGACGGCGAATGCTGATGATATATTCGATCATGATGCCTTGATTCACGAGGAAGCGATCAGCAGTGTTGTCAGTGGTGGTCAAAGTCCACACCATGAAAGCTGACGAAACGTGTTGGCGAGTCGTTGCATTCCTGTGCTTCCGAAATATACAAGGCGCCAAGCTGGAGACATGAAGTAACCTGGGCAAAGAAACGGACGAAATTGAAGAGCTGTATCACGTAGCTGCTCCCACGCCCACTCAACAGTTCCGGGACAGGCCAGCAATTCTTATCGACGACGAGTGTTGATGAAAAAGTCTATTCGGATGCCTTGATCCACGAGGAAGCGATTCAGCAGGGTTGCCAGTGGTGGTCAAAGTCTTCACCGTGAATGCTGACGAATCGTGTTGGCGAGTCGTTGCATTCCCGTGCTTCCGAAGTATACAAGGCGCCGAGCTGGAGACATGAAGTGACCTGGGCAAAGAAACGGACAGAATTGAAGAGCCGCATCACGTCCCTGCTCCCACGCCTACTGAAGAAATCCAGCACACGCCAGCAGTTCTTATCGACGGCGAGTGATGATGACATAGTCGATCCGGATGCCTTGATCTGCGAGGAAGCGATCCAGCAGGTTTGCCTGTGGTGCTCAAAGACTTCACCGTAAAAGCTGTCGAAACGTGTTGGCTAGTCGCTGCATTCCCGTGCTTCCGAAGTGTATAAGGCGCCAAGCTGGAGACATGAAGTAACCTGGGCAAAGAAACGGGGGAAATCGAAGAGCCGCATCACGTAGCTGCTCCCACGTCCGCTGAACAGTTCGAGGACACGCCAGCAGTTCTTATCGACGGCGAGTGTTGATGACATAGTCGATCCGGATGCCTTGATCCACGAGGAAGCGATCCAGCAGGTTTGCCAGTGGTGGTCAAAGTCTTCACCGTGAAAGCTGACGAAACGTGTTGGCGAGTTGTTGCATTTCCGTGCTACCGAAGTATACACGGCGCTAAGCTGGAGGCATGAAGTAACCTGGACAACGAAACGGACGAAATTGTAGAGCCGCATCACGTAGCTGCTCCCACGCCTACTGAACAGTTCCGGGACATTCCAGCAGTTCTTTTCGACGACGAATGTTGATGACAAAGTCGATGCAAATGCCTTGAACCGGGAGGTAACTATCCAGCAGGGTTGCCAGTGGTGGTCGAAATCTTCACCGTGAAAGCTGACGAAACGTGTTGGCTAGTCGCTGCATTCCCGTGCTTTCGAAGTATACAAGGCGCTAAGCTGGGGACATAAAGTAACCTGGGAAGGGAAACGGACGAAATTGAAGTCGCATCACGTAGCGGCTCCCACGACCACAGAACAGTTCCGAGACACGCCAGCAGTTTTTATCGACGACAAGTGTTGATGACATAGTCGAACCGGATGCCTTGATCCACGAGGAAGCGATCCAGCAAAGCCGCCAGTGGTGGTCGAAGTCATTACCGTGAAAGCTTAAGCAACGTGTTGGCGAGTCGCTGCATTCCCGTGCTTTCGAAGTATACAAGGCGCTAAGCTGGAGACATAAAGTAACCTGGGAAGGGAAACGGACGAAACTGAAGAGTCGCATCACGTAGCTGCTCCCACGCCCACTGAACAGTTCCAGGACATGCCAGCAATTCTTATTGACGACGAGTGTTGATGGAAAAGTCGATCCGGATGCCTTGATCCACGAGGAAGCTATCCAGCAAGGTTGGCAGTGGTGGTCAAAGTCTTCACGGTGAAAGCTGACGAAACGTGTTGGCGAGTCATTGCATTCCCGTACTTCCGAAGTATGCAAGGCGCCAAGCTGGAGACATGAAGTAACCTGGGCAAAGAAACGGACGAGATTGAAGAGCCGTATCACGTAGCTGCTTCCACGCCCACTGAACAGTTCCGGGACACGCCCGCAGTTCTTATCGACGACGAGTGTTGATGACATAGTTGATCCGGATGCCTTCATCCACGAGGAAGCGATCCAGCAGGGTTGCCAGTGGTGGTCAAAGTCTTCACCGTGAAAGCTGACGAAACGTGTAGGCGAGTCGTTGCATTCCCGTGCTTCAGAAGTGTACAAGGCGCCAAGCTGGAGACACGGAGTAACCTGGGCAAAGAAACGGAGGAAATCGAAGATCCGCGTCACGTAGCTGCTCCCACGCCCACTGAACAGTTCCAGGACACGCCAGCAGTTCTTATTGACGACGAGTGTTGATGACATAGTCGATCCTGATGACTTGATTCACGATGAAGCTATCAGCAGTGTTGTCAGCGGTGGTCAAAGTCTTCACCGTGAAAGCTGACGAAACGGGTTGGCGAGTCGTTGCATTCCTGTGCTTCAGAAATATACAAGGCGCCAAGCTGGAGACATGAAGTAACCTGGGCAAAGAAACGGACGAGATTGAAGAGCCGCATCACGTAGCTGCTCCCACGTCCACTGAACAGTTCCAGGACACGCCAGCAGTTCTTATCGACGGCGAGTGTTGATGACATAGTCGATCCGGATGCCTTGATCCACCAGGAAGTGATCCAGCAGGGTTGCCAGTGGTGTTCGAAGTCTTCACCGCGAAAGCTGACGAAACGTGTTGGCGAGTCGCTGCATTCCCGTGCTTTTGAAATATACAAGGCGCTCAGCTGGAGACATAAAGTAACCTGGGAAGGGAAACGGACGAAATTGAAGAGTCGCATCACGTAGCGTCTCCCACAACCACTGAACAGTTCCGGGACACGCCAGCAGTTTTTATAGACGACAAGTGTTGATGACATAGTCGAACCGGATGCCTTGATCCACGAGGAAGCGATCCAGCAAAGTTGCCAGTGGTGGTCGAAGTCTTCAGCGTGAAAGCTTAAGCAACGTGTTGGCGAGTCGCTGCATTCCCGTGCTTTCGAAGTATACAAAGCGCTAAGCTGGAGACATAAAGTAACCTGGGAAGGGAAACGGACGAAATTGAAGAGTCGCATCACGTAGCTGCTCCCACGCCCACTGAACAGTTCCAGGACATGCCAGCAATTCTTATCGACGACGAGTGTTGATGAAAAAGTCGATCCGGATGCCTTGATCCACGAGGAAGCCATCCAGCAAGGTTGGCAGTGGTGGTCAAAGTCTTCACGGTGAAAGCTGACGAAACGTGTGGGCGAGTCATTGCATTCCCGTGCTTCCGAATTATACAAGGCGCTAAGCTGGAGGCATGAAGTAACCTGGACAACGAAACGGACGAAATTGAAGAGCCGCATCACGTTGCTGCTCCCACACCCACTCAACAGTTCCGGGACACGCCAGCATATCTTATCGACGACGAGTGTTGATGACATAGTCGATCCTGATACCTTGATTCACGAGGAAGCGGTCAGCAGTGTTGTCAATGGTGGTCAAAGTCTTCACCGTGAAAGCTGACGAAACGTGTTGGCGAGTCGTTGCATTCCAAGGCTTCCGAAGTATACAAGGTGCCAAGCTGGAGACATGAAGTAACCTGGGCAAAGAAACAGACAAAATTGAAGAGCCGCATCACGTAGCTGCTCCCACGCCCACTGAACGGTTCCAGGACACGCCAGCAGTTCTTATCGACGGCGAGTGTTGATGACAAAGTCGATGCAAATGCCTTGAACCGGGAGGAAACGATCCAGCAGGGTTGCCAGTGGTGGTCGAAGTCTTCACCGTGAAAGCTGACGAAACGTGTTGGCGAGTCGCTGCATTCCCTTGCTTTCCAAGTATACAAGGCGCTCAGCTGGGGACATAAAGTAACCTGGGAAGGAAAACGAACGAAATTGAAGAGTCGCATCACTTAGCTGCTCCCACGCCCACTGAACAGTTCCGGGACACGCCCGCAGTTCTTATCGACGACGAGTGTTGATGACATATTTGATCCGGATGCCTTGATCCACGAGGAAGCGATCAAGCAGGGTTGCCAGTGGTGGTCAAAGTCTTCACAGTGAAAGCTGACGAAACGTGTTGGCTAGTCGTTGCATTCCCGTGCTTCCGAAGTGTACAAGGCGCCAATCTGGAGACATGAAATTACCTGGGCAAAGAAACGGACGAAATTGAAGAGCCGCATCACGTAGCTGCTCCAACGCCCACTGAACAGTTCCGGGACACGCCAGCAGTTCATATCGACGGCGAGTGTTGATGATATAGTCGATCTTGATGCCTTGATTCACGAGGAAGCGATCAGCAGTGTTGTCAGTGGTGGTCAAAGCCTTCACCGTGAAAGCTGACGAAACGGGTTGGCGAGTCGTTGCATTCCCGTGCTTCCGAAATATACAAGGCGCCAAGCTGGAGACATGAAGTAACCTGGGCAAAGAAACGGACGAAATTGAAGAGCCGCATCACGTAGCTGCTCCGACGCCCACTGAACAGTTCCAGGACACACCAGCAGTTCTTATCGACGGCGAGTGTTGATGATATAGTCGATCTTGATGCCTTGATTCACGAGGAAGCGATCAGCAGTGTTGTCAGTGGTGGTCAAAGTCCACACTGTGAAAGCTGACGAAACGTGTTGGCGAGTCGTTGCATTCCCGTGCTTCCGAAATATACAAGGCGCCAAGCTGGAGACATGAAGTAACCTGGGCAAAGAAACGGACGAAATTGAAGAGCTGGATCACGTAGCTCCTCCACGCCCACTGAACTGTTCCGGGACAGGCCAGCAATTCTTATCGACGACGAGTGTTGATGAAAAAGAAGATCCGGATGCCTTGATCCACGAGGAAGCGATTCAGCAGGGTTGCCAGTGGTGGTCAAAGTCTTCACCGTGAAAGCTGACGAAACGTGTTGGCTAGTCAATGCATTCCCGTGCTTCCGAAGTGTAAAAGGCGCCAAACTGGAGACATGAAGTAACCTGGGCAACGAAACTTACGAAATTGAAGAGCCGCATCACGTAGCTGCTCCCACACCCACTGAGCAGTTCCGGGACACGCCAGCATATCTTATCGACGACGAGTGTTGATGACATAGTCGATCCTGATGCCTTGATTCACGAGGAAGCGGTCAGCAGTGTTGTCAGTGGTGGCAAAGTCTTCATCGTGAATGCTGACGAAACGTGTTGGCGAGTTGTTGCATTCCCGTGCTTCCGAAGTATACAAGGCGCTAAGCTGGAGGCATGAAGTAACCTGGGCAACGAAACGGACGAAATTGAAGAGCCGCATCATGTAGCTGCTCTCACGCCTACTGAACAGTACTGGGACATTACAGCAGTTATTATCGACGACGAGTGTTGATGACAAAGTCGATGCAAATGCCTTGAGCCGGGAGGAAACGATCCAGCAGGGTTGCCAGTGGTTGTCGAAGTCTTCACCGTGAAAGCTGAACAAACGTGTTGGCGAGTCGATGCATTCCCGTGCTTTCGAAGTATACAAGGCGCTAAGCTGGGGACATAAAGTAACCTGGGAAGGGAAACGGACGAAATTGAAGAGTCGCATCACTTAGCTGCTCCCACGCCCACTGAACAGTTCCTGTACACGCCAGCAGTTTTTATCGACGACGAGTGTTGATGACATAGTCGAATCGGATTCTTTGATCCACGAGGAAGCGATCCAGCAAAGTTGCCAGTGGTGGTCGAAGTCTTCACCGTAAAAGCTTAAGCAACGTGTTGGCGAGTTGTTGCATTCCCGTGCTTCCGAAGTATACAAGGCGCTAAGCTGGAGGCATGAAGTAACCTGGGCAACGAAACGGACGAAATTGAAGAGCTCCATCACGTAGCTGCTCCCACGCCCACTGAACAGTTATGGGACACGCCAGCAATTCTTCTCGACGACGAGTGTTTATGAAAAAGTCTATTCGAATGCCTTCATCCACAAGGAAGCGATTCAGCAGGGTTGCCAGTGGTGGTCAAAGTCTTCACCGTGAAAGCTGACGAATCGTGTTGGCGAGTCGTTGCATTCCCGTGCTTCCGAAGTATACAAGGCGCCGAGCTGGAGACATGAAGTGACCTGGGCAAAGAAACGGACAGAATTGAAGAGCCGCATCACGTAGCTGCTCCCACGCCTACTGAAGAAATCCAGCACACGCCAGCAGTTCTTATCGACGGCGAGTGTTGATGACATAGTCGATCCGGATGCCTTGATCTACGAGGAAGCGATCCAGCAGGTTTGCCAGTGGTGGTCAAAGTCTTCACCGTGAAAGCTGTCGAAACGTGTTGGCTAGTCGTTGCATTCCCGTGCTTCCGAAGTGTATAAGGCGCAAAGCTGGAGACATGAAGTAACCTGGGCAAAGAAACGGAGGAAATCGAAGAGCCGCATCACGTAGCTGCTCCCACGTCCACTGAACAGTTCCAGGACACGCCAGCAGTTCTTATCGACGGCGAGTGTTGATGACATAGTCGATTCCGGATGCCTTGATCCACGAGGAAGCGATCCAGCAGGTTTGCCAGTGGTGGTCGAAATCTTCACCGTGAAAGCTGACGAAACGTGTTGGCTAGTCGCTGCATTCCCGTGCTTTCGAAGTATACAAGGCGCTAAGCTGGGGACATAAAGTAACCTGGGAAGGGAAACGGACGAAATTGACGAGTCGCATCACGTAGCGGCTCCCACGACCACAGAACAGTTCCGAGACACGCCAGCAGTTTTTATCGACGACAAGTGTTGATGACATAGTCGAACCGGATGCCTTGATCCACGAGGAAGCGATCCAGCAAAGTTGCCAGTGGTGGTCGAAGTCATTACCGTGAAAGCTTAAGCAACGTGTTGGCGAGTCGCTGCATTCCCGTCCTTTCGATGTATACAAGGCGCTAAGCTGGAGACATAAAGTAACCTGGGAAGGGAAACGGACGAAACTGAAGAGTCGCATCACGTAGCTGCTCCCACGCCCACTGAACAGTTCCAGGACATGCCAGCAATTCTTATTGACGACGAGTGTTGATGGAAAAGTCGATCCGGATGCCTTGATCCACGAGGAAGCTATCCAGCAAGGTTGGCAGTGGTGGTCAAAGTCTTCACGGTGAAAGCTGACGAAACGTGTTGGCGAGTCATTGCATTCCCGTACTTCCGAAGTATGCAAGGCGCCAAGCTGGAGACATGAAGTAACCTGGGCAAAGAAACGGACGAGATTGAAGAGCCGTATCACGTAGCTGCTTCCACGCCCACTGAACAGTTCCGGGACACGCCCGCAGTTCTTATCGACGACGAGTGTTGATGACATAGTTGATCCGGATGACTTCATCCACGAGGAAGCGATCCAGCAGGGTTGCCAGTGGTGGTCAAAGTCTTCACCGTGAAAGCTGACGAAACGTGTTGGCTAGTCGTTGCATTCCCGTGCTTCCGAAGTGTACAAGGCGCCAAGCTGGAGACATGAAATTACCTGGGCAAAGAAACGGACGAAATTGATCAGTCGCATCACGTAGCTGCTCCCACGCCCACTGAACAGTTCCAGGACACGCCAGCAATTCTTATCGACGAGGAGTGTTGAAGGAAAAGTCGATCCGGATGCCTTGATCCACGAGGAAGCGATCCAGCAAGGTTGGCAGTGGTGGTCAATGTCTTCACGGAGAAAGCTGACGAAACGTGTAGGCGAGTCATTGCATTCCCGTGCTTCAGAAGTGTACAAGGCGCCAAGCTGGAGACACGGAGTAACCTGGGCAAAGAAACGGACGAAATTGAAGAGCCGCATCACGTAGCTCCTCCCACACCCACTGAACAGTTCCGGGAAACGCCAGCATATCTTATCGACGACGAGTGTTGATGACATAGTCGATCCTTATGCCTTGATTCACGAGGAAGCGGTCAGCAGTGTTGTCAGTGGTGGCAAAGTCTTCATCGTGAATGCTGACGAAACGTGTTGGCGAGTTGTTGTATTCCCGTGCTTCCGAAGTATACAAGGCGCTAAGCTGGAGGCATGAAGTAACCTGGGCAACGAAACGGACGAAATTGAAGAGCCGCATCATGTAGCTGCTCCCACGCCTACTGAACAGTACTGGGACATTCCAGCAGTTATTATCGACGGCGAGTGTTGATGACAAAGTCGATGCAAATGCCTTGAGCCGGGAGGAAACGATCCAGCAGGGTTGCCAGTGGTTGTCGAAGTCTTCACCGTGAAAGCTGAACAAACGTGTTGGCGAGTCGATGCATTCCAGTGCTTTCGAAGTATACAGGGCGCTAAGCTGGGGACATAAAGTAACCTGGGAAGGGAAACGGACGAAATTGAAGAGTCGCACCACTTAGCTGCTCCCACGCCCACTGAACAGTTCCTGTACACGCCAGCAGTTTTTATCGACGACGAGTGTTGATGACATAGTCGAATCGGATTCTTTGATCCACGAGGAAGCGATCCAGCAAAGTTGCCAGTGGTTGTCGAAGTCTTCACCGTAAAAGCTTAAGCAACGTGTTGGCGAGTTGTTGCATTTCCGTGCTTCCGAAGTATACAAGGTGCCAAGCTGGAGACATGAAGTAACCTGGGCAAAGAAACAGACAAAATTGAAGAGCCGCATCACGTAGCTGCTCCCACGCCCACTGAACAGTTCCAGGACACGCCAGCAGTTCTTATCGACGGCGAGAGTTGATGACATAGTCGATCCGGATGCCTGATCCACGAGGAAGCGATCCAGCAGGTTTGCCAGTGGTGGTCAAAGTCTTCACCGTGAAAGCTGACGAAACGTGTTGGCGAGTTATTGCATTCCCGTGCTTCCGAAGTATACAAGGCGCTAAGCTGGAGGCATGAAGTAACCTGGGCAACGAAACGGACGAAATTGAAGAGCCGCATCACGTAGCTGCTCCAACGCCTACTGAACAGTTCCGGGACATTCCAGCAGTTCTTATCGACGACGTGTGTTGATGACAAAGTCGATGCAAATGCCTTGAACCGGGAGGAAACGATCCAGCAGGGTTGCCAGTGGTGGTCGAAGTCTTCACCGTGAAAGCTGACGAAACGTGTTGGCGAGTCGCTGCATTCCCGTGCTTTCGAAGTATACAAGGCGCTCAGCTGGGGACATAAAGTAACCTTGGAAGGAAAACGGACGAAATTGAAGAGTCGCATCACTTAGCTGCTCCCACGCCCACTGAACAGTTCCGGGACACGCCAGCAGTTTTTATCGACGACGAGTGTTGATGACATAGTTGAACCGGATGCCTTGATCCACGAGGAAGCGATCCAGCAAAGTTGCCAGTGCTGGTCGAAGTCTTCACCGTGAAAGCTTAAGCAACGTGTTGGCGAGTCGCTGCATTCCCGTGCTTTCGAAGTATACAAGGCGCTAAGCTGAAGACATAAAGTAATCTGGGAAGGGAAACTGATGAAATTGAAGAGTCGCATCACGTGGCTGCTCCCACGCCCACTGAACAGTTCCAGGAAATGCCAGCAATTCTTATCGACGACGAGTGTTGATGAAAAAGAAGATCCGGATGCCTTGATCCACGAGGAAGCTATCCAGCAAGGTTGGCAGTGGTGGTCAATGTCTTCACGGTGAAAGCTGACGAAACGTGTTGGCTAGTCGTTGCATTCCCGTGCTTCCGAAGTGTATAAGGCGCCAAGCTGGAGACATGAAATTACCGGGGCAAAGAAACGGACGAAATTGAAGCGCCGCGTCACGTAGCTGCTCCCACGCCCACTGAACAGTTCCGTGACACGCCAGCAGTTCTTATTGACGACGAGTGCTGATGATATAGTCGATCTTGATGCCTTGATTCACGAGGAAGCGATCAGCAGTGTTGTCAGTGGTGGTCAATGTCCACACCGTGAAAGCTGACGAAACGTGTTGGCGAGCCGTTGCATTCCTGTGCTTCCGAAATATACAAGGCGCCTAGCTGGAGACATTAAGTAACCTGGGCAAAGAAACGGACGAGATTGAAGAGCTGTATCACGTAGCTGCTCCCACGCCCACTGAACAGTTCCGGGACAGGCCAGCAATTCTTATCGACGACGAGTGTTTATGAAAAAGTCTATTCGAATGCCTTCATCCACAAGGAAGCGATTCAGCAGGGTTGCCAGTGGTGGTCAAAGTGTTCACCGTGAAAGCTGACGAAACGTGTTGGCTAGTCATTGCATTCCCGTGCTTCCGAAGTGTAAAAGGCGCCAAGCTGGATACATGAAGTAACCTGGGCAACGAAACGGACGAAATTGAAGAGCCGCATCACGTAGCTCCTCCCACACGCACTGAACAGTTCCGGGAAACGCCAGCATATCTTATCGACGACGAGTGTTGATGACATAGTCGATCCTGATGCCTTGATTCACGAGGAAGCGGTCAGCAGTGTTGTCAGTGGTGGCAAAGTCTTCATCGTGAATGCTGACGAAACGTGTTGGCGAGTTGTTGCATTCCCGTGCTTCCGAAGTATACAAGGCGCTAAGCTGGAGGCATGAAGTAACCTGGGCAACGAAACGGACGAAATTGAAGAGCCGCATCATGTAGCTGCTCCCACGCCTACTGAACAGTACTGGGACATTCCAGCAGTTATTATCGACGACGAGTGTTGATGACAAAGTCGATGCAAATGCCTTGAGCCGGGAGGAAACGATCCAGCAGGGTTGCCAGTGGTTGTCGAAGTCTTCACCGTGAAAGCTGAACAAACGTTTTGGCGAGTCGATGCATTCCCGTGCTTTCGAAGTATACAAGGCGCTAAGCTGGGGACATAAAGTAACCTGGGAAGGGAAACGGACGAAATTGAAGAGTCGCATCACTTAGCTGCTCCCACGCCCACTGAACAGTTCCTGTAAACGCCAGCAGTTTTTATCGACGACGAGTGTTGATGACATAGTCGAATCGGATTCTTTGATTCACGAGGAAGCGATCCAGCAAAGTTGCCAGTGGTGGTAGAAGTCTTCACCGTTAAAGCTTAAGCAACGTGTTGGCGAGTTGTTGCATTCCCGTGCTTCCGAAGTATACAAGGCGCTAAGCTGGAGGCATGAAGTAACCTGGGCAACGAAACGGACGAAATTGAAGAGCTCCATCACGTAGCTGCTCCCACGCCCACTGAACAGTTATGGGACACGCCTGCAATTCTTATCGACAACGAGTGTTGATGAAAAAGTCGATTCGGATGCCTTGATCCACGAGGAAGCGATCCAGCAGGGTTACCAGTGGTGGTCAAAGTCTTCACCGTGAAAGCTGACGAAACGTGTTGGCTAGTCATTGCACTCCCATGCTTCCGATGTGTAAAAGGCGCCAAGCTGGAGACATGAAGTAACCTGGGCAACGAAACGGACGAAACTGAAGAGCCGCATCACGTAGCTGCTCCCGCACCCACTGAACAGTTCCGGGACACGCCAGCATATCTTATCGACGACGAGTGTTGATGACATACTCGATCCTGATACCTTGATTCACGAGGAAGCGGTCAGCAGTGTTGTCAATGGTGGTCAAAGTCTTCACCGTGAAAGCTGACGAAACGTGTTGGCGAGTCGTTGCATTCCAAGGCTTCCGAAGTATACAAGGTGCCAAGCTGGAGACATGAAGTAACTTGGGCAAAGAAACAGACAAAATTGAAGAGCCGCATCACGTAGCTGCTCCCACGCCCACTGAACAGTTCCAGGACACGCCAGCAGTTCTTATCGACGGCGAGTGTTGATGACATAGTCGATCCGGATGCCTTGATCCACGAGGAAGCGATCCAGCAGGTTTGCCAGTGGTGGTCAAAGTCTTCACCTTGAAAGCTGACGAAACGTGTTGGCGAGTTGTTGCATTCCCGTGCTTCCGAAGTATACAAGGCGCTGAGCTGGAGGCATGAAGTAACCTGGGCAACGAAACGGACGAAATTGAAGGGCCGCATCACGTAGCTGCTCCCACGCCTACTGAACAGTTCCGGGACATTCCAGCAGTTTTTATCGACGTCGAGTGTTGATGACAAAGTCGATGCAAATGCCTTGAACCGGGAGGAAACGATCCAGCAGGGTTGCCAGTGGTGGTCGAAGTCTTCACCGTGAAAGCTGAACAAACGTGTTGGCGAGTCGCTGCATTCCCGTGCTTTCGAAGTATACAAGGCGCTAAGCTGGGGACATAAAGTAACCTGGGAAGGGAAACGGACGAAATTCAAGAGTCGCATCACTTAGCTGCTCCTACGCCCACTGAACAGTTCCTGTACACGCCAGCAGTTTTTATCGACGACGAGTGTTGATGACATAGTCGAACCGGATTCTTTGATCCACGACGAAGCGATCCAGCAAAGTTGCCAGTGGTGGTCGAAGTCTTCACCGTAAAAGCTTAAGCAACGTGTTGGCGAGTCGCTGCATTCCCGTGCTTTCGAAGTATACAAGGCGCTAAGCTGGAGGCATGAAGTAACCTGGGCAACGAAACGGACGAAATTGAAGAGTCGCATCACGTAGCTGCTCCCACGCCTACTGAAGAAATCCAGCACACGCCAGCAGTTCTTATCGACGGCGAGTGTTGATGACATAGTCGATCCGGATGCCTTGATTCACGAGGAAGCGATCCAGCAGGGTTGCCAGTGGTGGTCAAAGTCTTCACCGTGAAAGCTGACGAAACGTGTTGGCTAGTCGTTGCATTCCCGTGCTTCCGAAGTATACAAGGCGCCAAGCTGGAGACATGAAATTACCTGGGCAAAGAAACGGACGAAATTGAACAGTCGCATCACGTAGCTGCTCCCACGCCCAATGAACAGTTCCAGGACACGCCAGCAATTCTTATCGACGACGAGTGTTGAAGGAAAAGTCGATCCGGATGCCTTGATCCACGAGGAAGCGATCCAGCAAGGTGGGCAGTGGTGGTCAATGTCTTCACAGAGAAAGCTGACGAAACGTGTAGGCGAGTCGTTGCATTCCCGTCCTTCAGAAGTGTACAAGGCGCCAAGCTGGAGACACGGAGTAACCTGGGGAAAGAAACGGAGGAAATCGAAGATCCGCATCACGTAGCTGCTCCCACGCCCACTGAACAGTTCCAGGACACGCCAGCAGTTCTTATTGACGACGAGTGTTGATGACATAGTCGATCCTGATGACTTGATTCACGATGAAGCTATCAGCAGTGTTGTCAGCGGGGGTCAAAGTCTTCACCGTGAAAGCTGACGAAACGGGTTGGCGAGTCGTTGCATTCCTGTGCTTCCGAAATATACAAGGCGCCAAGCTGGAGACATGAAGTAACCTGGGCAAAGAAACGGACGAGATTGAAGAGCCGCATCACGTAGCTGCTCCCACGTCCACTGAACAGTTCCAGGACACGCCAGCAGTTCTTATCGACAGCGAGTGTTGATGACATAGTCGATCCGGATGCCTTGATCCACGAGGAAGTGATCCAGCAGGGTTTCCAGTGGTGGTCGAAGTCTTCACCGCGAAAGCTGACGAAACGTGTTGGCGAGTCGCTGCATTCCCGTGCTTTTGAAATATACAAGGCGCTCAGCTGAAGACATAAAGTAACCTGGGAAGGGAAACGGACGAAATTGAAGAGTCGCATCACGTAGCGGCTCCCACGACCACTGAACAGTTCCGGGACACGCCATCAGTTTTTATAGACGACAAGTGTTGATGACATAGTCGAACCGGATGCCTTGATCCACGAGTAAGCGATCCAGCAAAGTTGCCAGTGGTGGTCGAAGTCTTCAGCGTGAAAGCTTAAGCAACGTGTTGGCGAGTCGCTGCATTACCGTGCTTTCGAAGTATACAAAGCGCTAAGCTGGAGACATAAAGTAACCTGGGAAGGGAAACGGACGAAATTGAAGAGTCGCATCACGTACCCAAGCAGCACAAGTAATTGGCCCAACATTGGAACTGTATTGGCAAAGGTGGCCCTACAATGGACCAGGATGGGACCATCCTGTTGCAATATTGGGCCGATGAGCTGTGCTGCTTGGGTAGCTGCTCCCACGCCCACTGAACAGTTCCAGGACATGCCAGAAATTCTTATCGACGACGAGTGTTGATGAAAAAGTCGATCCGGATGCCTTGATCCACGAGGAAGCCATCCAGCAAGGTTGGCAGTGGTGGTCAATGTCTTCACGGTGAAAGCTGACGAAACGTGTGGGCGAGTCATTGCATTCCCGTACTTCCGAAGTATGCAAGGCACCAAGCTGGAGACACGAAGTAACCTGGGCACAGAAACGGACGAGATTGAAGAGCCGTATCACGTGGGTGCTTCCACGCCCGCTGAACAGTTCAGGGACACGCCCTCAGTTCTTATCGTCGACGAGTGTTGATGACATATTTGATCCGGATGCCTTGATCCACGAGGAAGCGATCCAGCAGGGTTGCCAGTGGTGGTCAAAGTCTTCACCGTGAAAGCTGACGAAACGTGTTGGCTAGTCGTTGCATTCCAGTGCTTCCGAAGTGTACAAGGCGCCAAGCTGGAGACATGAAATTACCTGTGCAAAGAAACGGACGATATTGAAGAGCCGCGTCACGTAGCTGCTCTCACGCCCACTGAACAGTTTCCGGGACACGCCAGCAGTTTATTGACGACGAGTGTTGATGATATAGTCGATCTTGATGCCTTGATTCACGAGGAAGCGATCAGCAGTGTTCTCAGTGGTGGTCAAAGTCCACACCGTGAATGCTGACGAAACGTGTTGGCGAGTCGTTGCATTCCCGTGCTTCCGAAATATACAAGGCGCCAAGCTGGAGACATGAAGTAACCTGGGCAAAAGAAACGGAGGAAATTGAAGAGCCGCATCACGTAGCTGCTCCCACGTCCACTGAACAGTTCCAGGACAACGCCAGCAGTTCTTATCGACGGCGAGTGTTGATGACATAGTCGATCCGGATGCCTTGATCCACGAGGAAGCGATCCAGCAGGTTTAGCAGTGGTGGTCAAAGTCTTCACCGTGAAAGCTGTCGAAACGTGTTGGCGAGTTGTTGCATTTCCGTGCTACCGAAGTATACAAGGCGCTAAGCTGGAGGCATGAAGTAACCTGGGCAACGAAACGGACGAAATTGAAGAGCCGCATCACGTAGCTGCTCCACGCCTACTGAACAGTTCCGGGACATTCCAGCAGTTCTTATCGACGACGAGTGTTGATGACAAAGTCGATGCAAATGCCTTGAACCGGGAGGTAAACTATCCAGCAGGGTTGCCAGTGGTGGTCGAAGTCTTCACCGTGAAAGCTGACGAAACGTGTTGGCTTGTCGCTGCATTCCCGTGCTTCCGAAGTGTAAAAGGCACCAAGCTGGAGACAGGAAGTAACCTGAGCAAAGAAACGGACGAAATTGAAGAGCCGCATCACGTAGCTGCTCCCAGGTCCACTGAACAGTTCCAGAACACGCCAGCAGTTCTGATCGACGGCGAGCGTTGATGACATAGTCGATCCTGATGCCTTGATCCACGAGGAAGAGATCCAGCAGGGTTGCCAGTGGTGGTCAAAGTCTTCACCGTGAAAGCTGACGAAACGTGTTGGCTAGTCGTTGCATTCCCGTGCTTCCGAAGTGTACAAGGCGCCAAGGTGGAGACATGAAATTACCTGGGCAAAGACACGGACGAAATTGAACAGTCGCATCACGTAGCTGCTCCCACGCCCACTGAACAGTTCCAGGACACGCCAGCAATTCTTATCGACGACGAGTGTTGAAGGAAAAGTCGATCCGGATGCCTTGATCCACGAGGAAGCGATACAGCAAGGTTGGCAGTGGTGGTCAATGCCTTCACGGAAAAAGCTGACGAAACGTGTTGGCTAGTCGTTGCATTCCCGTGCTTCAGAAGTGTTCAAGGCGCCAAGCTGGAGACACGGAGTAACCTGGGTAAAGAAACGGAGGAAATCGAAGGTCCGCATCACGTAGCTGCTCCCACGCCCACTGAACAGTTCCAGGACACGCCAGCAGTTCTTATTGACGACGAGTGTTGATGACATAGTCGATCCTGATGCCTTGATTCACGATGAAGCGATCAGCAGTGTTGTCCATGGTGGTCAGTCTTCACCGTGAAAGCTGACGAAACGGGTTGGCGAGTCGTTGCATTCCCGTGCTTCCGAAATATACAAGGCGCCAAGCTGGAGACACGGAGTAACCTGGGCAAAGAAACGGAGGAAATCGAAGATCCGCATCACGTAGCTGCCCCCACGCCCACTGAACAGTTCCAGGACATGCCAGCAGTTCTTATTGACGACGAGTGTTGATGACATAGTCGATCCTGATTCCTTGATTCAAGATGAAGCGATCAGCAGTGTTGTCAGTGGTGGTCAAAGTCTTCACCGTGAAAGCTGACGAAACGGGTTGGCGAGTCGTTGCATTCCTGTGCTTCCGAAATATACAAGGCGCCAAGCTGGAGACATGAAGTAACCTGGGCAAAGAAACGGACGAGATTGAAGAGCCGCATCACGTAGCTGCTCCCACGCCTACTGAACAGTTCCGGGACATTCCAGCATTTCTTATCGCCGAGGAGTGTTGATGACAAAGTCGATGCAAATGCCTTGAACCGGGAGGTAACGATCCAGCAGGGTTGCCAGTGGTGGTCGAAGTCTTCACCGTGAAAGCTGAGGAAACGTGTTGGCGAGTCGCTGCATTCCCGTGCTTTCGAAGTATACAAGGCGCTAAGCTGGGGACCTAAAGTAACCTGGGAAGGGAAACGGACGAAATCACGTAGCGGCTCCCACGACCACAGAACAGTTCCGAGACACGCCAGCAGTTTTTATTGACGACAAGTGTTGATGACATAGTCGAACCGGATGCCTTGATCCACGAGGAAGCGATCCAGCAAAGTTGCCAGTGGTGGTCGAAGTCATTTCCGTGAAAGCTTAAGCAACGTGTTGGCGAGTCGCTGCATTCCCGTGCTTTCGAAGTATACATGGCGCTAAGCTGGAGACATAAAGTAACCTGGGAACGGAAACGGACGAAATTGAGTAGTCTCATCACGTAGCTGCTCCCACGCCCACTGAACAGTTCCATGACATGCCAGCAATTCTTATTGACGACGAGTGTTGATGAAAAAGTCGATCCGGATGCCTTGATCCACGAGGAAGCTATCCAGCAAGGTTGGCAGTGGTGGTCAAAGTCTTCACGGTGAAAGCTGACGAAACGTGTTGGCGAGTCATTGCATTCCCGTACTTCCGAAGAATGCAAGGCGCCAAGCTGGAGACATGAAGTAACCTGGGCAAAGAAACGGACGAGATTGAAGAGCCGTATCACGTAGCTGCTTCCACGCCCACTGAACAGTTCCGGGACACGCCCGCAGTTCTTATCGACGACGAGTGTTGATGACATAGTTGATCCGGATGCCTTCATCCACGAGGAAGCGATCCAGCAGGGTTGCCAGTGGTGGTCAAAGTCTTCACCGTGAAAGCTGACGAAACGTGTTGGCTAGTCGTTGCATTCCCGTGCTTCCGAAGTGTACAATTCACCAAGCTGGAGACATGAAATTACCTGGGCAAAGAAACGGACGAAACTGAACAGTCGCATCACGTAGCTGCTCCCACGCCCACTGAACAGTTCCAGGACACGCCAGCAATTCTTATCGACGACGAGTGTTGAAGGAAAAGTCGATCCGGATGCCTTGATCTACGAGGAAGCGATCCAGCAAGGTTGGCAGTGGTGGTCAATGTCTTCACGGAGAAAGCTGACGAAACGTGTTGGCGAGTCGTTGCATTCCCGTGCTTCAGAAGTGTACAAGGCGCCAAGCTGGAGACACGGAGTAACCTGGGCAAAGAAACGGAGTAAATCGAAGATCCGCATCACGTAGCTGCTCCCACGCCCACTGAACAGTTCCAGGATACGCCAGCAGTTCTTATTGACGACGAGTGTTGATGACATAGTCGATCCTGATGCCTTGATCCACGAGGAAGCGATTCAGCAGAGTTGCCAGTGGTGGTCAAAGACTTCACCGTGAAAGCTGACGAAACGTGTTGGCTAGTCATTGCATTCCCGTGCTTCCGAAGTGTAAAAGGCGCTAAGCTGGAGGCATGAAGTAACCTGGGCAACGAAACGGACGAAATTGAAGAGTCGCATCACGTAGCTGCTCCCACGCCTACTGAAGAAATCCAGCACACGCCAGCAGTTCTTATCGACGGCGAGTGTTGATGACATAGTCGATCCGGATGCCTTGATTCACGAGGAAGCGATCAGCAGTGTTGTCAGTGGTGGTCAAAGTCCACACCGTGAAAGCTGACGAAACGTGTTGGCGAGTCGTTGCATTCCTGTGCTTCCGAAATATACAAGGCGCCAAGCTGGAGACATGAAGTAACCTGGGCAAAGAAACGGACGAAATTGAAGAGCTGTATCACGTAGCTGCTCCCACGCCCACTCAACAGTTCCGGGACAGGCCAGCAATTCTTATCGACGACGAGTGTTGATGAAAAAGTCTATTCGGATGCCTTGATCCACGAGGAAGCGATTCAGCAGGGTTGCCAGTGGTGGTCAAAGTCTTCACCGTGAATGCTGACGAATCGTGTTGGCGAGTCGTTGCATTCCCGTGCTTCCGAAGTATAGAAGGCGCCGAGCTGGAGACATGAAGTGACCGGGGCAAAGAAACGGACAGAATTGAAGAGCCGCATCACGTAGCTGCTCCCACGCCTACTGAAGAAATCCAGCACACGCCAGCAGTTCTTATCGACGGCGAGTGTTGATGACATAGTCGATCCGGATGCCTTGATCCACGAGGAAGCGATCCAGCAGGTTTGCCAGTGGTGGTCAAAGTCTTCACCGTGAAAGCTGACGAAACGTGTTGGCGAGTTGTTGCTATTTCCGTGCTACCGAAGTATACACGGGCGCTAAGCTGGAGGCATGAAGTAACCTGGGCAACGAAACGGACGAAATTGAAGAGCCGCATCACGTAGCTGCTCCCACGCCTACTGAACAGTTCCGGGACATTCCAGCAGTTCTTTTCGACGACGAATGTTGATGACAAAGTCGATGCAAATGCTTGAACCGTGAGGTAACTATCCAGAAGGGTTGCCAGTGGTAGTCGAAATCTTCACCGTGAAAGCTTAAGCAACGTGTTGGCGAGTCGCTGCATTCCCGTGCTTTCGAAGTATACAAGGCGCTAAGCTGGAGGCATGAAGTAACCTGGGCAACGAAACGGACGAAATTGAAGAGCTCCATCACGTAGCTGCTCCCACGCCCACTGAACAGTTCCAGGACACGCCAGCAGTTCTTATCGACGGCGAGAGTTGATGACATAGTCGATCCGGATGCCTGATCCACGAGGAAGCGATCCAGCAGGTTTGCCAGTGGTGGTCAAAGTCTTCACCGTGAAAGCTGACGAAACGTGTTGGCGAGTTATTGCATTCCCGTGCTTCCGAAGTATACAAGGCGCTAAGCTGGAGGCATGAAGTAACCTGGGCAACGAAACGGACGAAATTGAAGAGCCGCATCACGTAGCTGCTCCAACGCCTACTGAACAGTTCCGGGACATTCCAGCAGTTCTATCGACGACGTGTGTTGATGACAAGTCGATGCAAATGCCTTGAACCGGGAGGAAACGATCCAGCAGGGTTGCAGTGGTGGTCGAAGTCTTCACCGTGAAAGCTGACGAAACGTGTTGGCGAGTCGCTGCATTCCCGTGCTTTCGAAGTATACAAGGCGCTCAGCTGGGGACATAAAGTAACCTTGGAAGGAAACGGACGAAATTGAAGAGTCGCATCACTTAGCTGCTCCCACGCCCACTGAACAGTTCCGGGACACGCCAGCAGTTTTTATCGACGACGAGTGTTGATGACATAGTTGAACCGGATGCCTTGATCCACGAGGAAGCGATCCAGCAAAGTTGCCAGTGCTGGTCGAAGTCTTCACCGTGAAAGCTTAAGCAACGTGTTGGCGAGTCGCTGCATTCCCGTGCTTTCGAAGTATACAAGGCGCTAAGCTGAAGACATAAAGTAATCTGGGAAGGGAAACTGATGAAATTGAAGAGTCGCATCACGTGGCTGCTCCCACGCCCACTGAACAGTTCCAGGAAATGCCAGCAATTCTTATCGACGACGAGTGTTGATGAAAAAGAAGATCCGGATGCCTTGATCCACGAGGAAGCTATCCAGCAAGGTTGGCAGTGGTGGTCAATGTCTTCACGGTGAAAGCTGACGAAACGTGTTGGCTAGTCGTTGCATTCCCGTGCTTCCGAAGTGTATAAGGTGCCAAGCTGGAGACATGAAATTACCGGGGCAAAGAAACGGACGAAATTGAAGCGCCGCGTCACGTAGCTGCTCCCACGCCCACTGAACAGTTCCGTTGACACGCCAGCAGTTCTTATTGACGACGAGTGCTGATGATATAGTCGATCTTGATGCCTTGATTCACGAGGAAGCGATCAGCAGTGTTGTCAGTGGTGGTCAATGTCCACACCGTGAAAGCTGACGAAACGTGTTGGCGAGCCGTTGCATTCCTGTGCTTCCGAAATATACAAGGCGCCTAGCTGGAGACATTAAGTAACCTGGGCAAAGAAACGGACGAGATTGAAGAGCTGTATCACGTAGCTGCTCCCACGCCCACTGAACAGTTCCGGGACAGGCCAGCAATTCTTATCGACGACGAGTGTTTATGAAAAAGTCTATTCGAATGCCTTCATCCACAAGGAAGCGATTCAGCAGGGTTGCCAGTGGTGGTCAAAGTGTTCACCGTGAAAGCTGACGAAACGTGTTGGCTAGTCATTGCATTCCCGTGCTTCCGAAGTGTAAAAGGCGCCAAGCTGGATACATGAAGTAACCTGGGCAACGAAACGGACGAAATTGAAGAGCCGCATCACGTAGCTCCTCCCACACGCACTGAACAGTTCCGGGAAACGCCAGCATATCTTATCGACGACGAGTGTTGATGACATAGTCGATCCTGATGCCTTGATTCACGAGGAAGCGGTCAGCAGTGTTGTCAGTGGTGGCAAAGTCTTCATCGTGAATGCTGACGAAACGTGTTGGCGAGTTGTTGCATTCCCGTGCTTCCGAAGTATACAAGGCGCTAAGCTGGAGGCATGAAGTAACCTGGGCAACGAAACGGACGAAATTGAAGAGCCGCATCATGTAGCTGCTCCCACGCCTACTGAACAGTACTGGGACATTCCAGCAGTTATTATCGACGACGAGTGTTGATGACAAAGTCGATGCAAATGCCTTGAGCCGGGAGGAAACGATCCAGCAGGGTTGCCAGTGGTTGTCGAAGTCTTCACCGTGAAAGCTGAACAAACGTTTTGGCGAGTCGATGCATTCCCGTGCTTTCGAAGTATACAAGGCGCTAAGCTGGGGGACATAAAGTAACCTGGGAAGGGAAACGGACGAAATTGAAGAGTCGCATCACTTAGCTGCTCCCACGCCCACTGAACAGTTCCTGTAAACGCCAGCAGTTTTTATCGACGACGAGTGTTGATGACATAGTCGAATCGGATTCTTTGATTCACGAGGAAGCGATCCAGCAAAGTTGCCAGTGGTGGTAGAAGTCTTCACCGTTAAAGCTTAAGCAACGTGTTGGCGAGTTGTTGCATTCCCGTGCTTCCGAAGTATACAAGGCGCTAAGCTGGAGGCATGAAGTAACCTGGGCAACGAAACGGACGAAATTGAAGAGCTCCGTCACGTAGCTGCTCCCACGCCCACTGAACAGTTATGGGACACGCCTGCAATTCTTATCGACGACGAGTGTTGATGAAAAAGTCGATTCGGATGCCTTGATCCACGAGGAAGCGATCCAGCAGGGTTACCAGTGGTGGTCAAAGTCTTCACCGTGAAAGCTGACGAAACGTGTTGGCTAGTCATTGCACTCCCGTGCTTCCGATGTGTAAAAGGCGCCAAGCTGGAGACATGAAGTAACCTGGGCAACGAAACGGACAAAATTGCAGAGCCGCATCACGTAGCTGCTCCCACGCCCACTGAACAGTTCCAGGACACGCCAGCAGTTCTTATCGACGGCGAGTGTTGATGACATAGTCGATCCGGATGCCTTGATCCACGAGGAAGCGATCCAGCAGGTTTGCCAGTGGTGGTCAAAGTCTTCACCTTGAAAGCTGACGAAACGTGTTGGCGAGTTGTTGCATTCCCGTGCTTCCGAAGTATACAAGGCGCTGAGCTGGAGGCATGAAGTAACCTGGGCAACGAAACGGACGAAATTGAAGGGCCGCATCACGTAGCTGCTCCCACGCCTACTGAACAGTTCCGGGACATTCCAGCAGTTTTTATCGACGTCGAGTGTTGATGACAAAGTCGATGCAAATGCCTTGAACCGGGAGGAAACGATCCAGCAGGGTTGCCAGTGGTGGTCGAAGTCTTCACCGTGAAAGCTGAACAAACGTGTTGGCGAGTCGCTGCATTCCCGTGCTTTCGAAGTATACAAGGCGCTAAGCTGGGGACATAAAGTAACCTGGGAAGGGAAACGGACGAAATTCAAGAGTCGCATCACTTAGCTGCTCCTACGCCCACTGAACAGTTCCTGTACACGCCAGCAGTTTTTATCGACGACGAGTGTTGATGACATAGTCGAACCGGATTCTTTGATCCACGACGAAGCGATCCAGCAAAGTTGCCAGTGGTGGTCGAAGTCTTCACCGTAAAAGCTTAAGCAACGTGTTGGCGAGTCGCTGCATTCCCGTGCTTTCGAAGTATACAAGGCGCTAAGCTGGAGGCATGAAGTAACCTGGGCAACGAAACGGACGAAATTGAAGAGTCGCATCACGTAGCTGCTCCCACGCCTACTGAAGAAATCCAGCACACGCCAGCAGTTCTTATCGACGGCGAGTGTTGATGACATAGTCGATCCGGATGCCTTGATTCACGAGGAAGCGATCAGCAGTGTTGTCAGTGGTGGTCAAAGTCCACACCGTGAAAGCTGACGAAACGTGTTGGCGAGTCGTTGCATTCCTGTGCTTCCGAAATATACAAGGCGCCAAGCTGGAGACATGAAGTAACCTGGGCAAAGAAACGGACGAAATTGAAGAGCTGTATCACGTAGCTGCTCCCACGCCCACTCAACAGTTCCGGGACAGGCCAGCAATTCTTATCGACGACGAGTGTTGATGAAAAAGTCTATTCGGATGCCTTGATCCACGAGGAAGCGATTCAGCAGGGTTGCCAGTGGTGGTCAAAGTCTTCACCGTGAATGCTGACGAATCGTGTTGGCGAGTCGTTGCATTCCCGTGCTTCCGAAGTATAGAAGGCGCCGAGCTGGAGACATGAAGTGACCGGGGCAAAGAAACGGACAGAATTGAAGAGCCGCATCACGTAGCTGCTCCCACGCCTACTGAAGAAATCCAGCACGCGCCAGCAGTTCTTATCGACGGCGAGTGTTGATGACATAGTCGATCCGGATGCCTTGATCCACGAGGAAGCGATCCAGCAGGTTTGCCAGTGGTGGTCAAAGTCTTCACCGTGAAAGCTGACGAAACGTGTTGGCGAGTTGTTGCATTTCCGTGCTACCGAAGTATACACGGCGCTAAGCTGGAGGCATGAAGTAACCTGGGCAACGAAACGGACGAAATTGAAGAGCCGCATCACGTAGCTGCTCCCACGCCTACTGAGCAGTTCCGGGACATTGCAGCAGTTCTTATCGACGACGAGTGTTGATGACAAAGTCGATGCAAATGCCTTGAACCGGGAGGAAACGATCCAGCAGGGTTGCCAGTGGTGGTCGAAGTCTTCACCGTGAAAGCTGACGAAACGTGCTGGGGAGTCGCTGCATTCCCGTGCTTTCGAAGTATACAAGGCGCTAAGCTGGAGGCATGAAGTAACCTGGGCAACGAAACGGACGAAATTGAAGAGCTCCATCACGTAGCTGCTCCCACGCCCACTGAACAGTTCCGGGACACGCCAGCAAATCTTATCGACGACGAGTGTTGATGGAAAAGTCGATTCGGATGCCTTGATCCACGAGGAAGCGATCCAGCAGGGTGTCCAGTGGTGGTCAAAGTCTTCACCGTGAAAGCTGACGAAACGTGTTGGCTAGTCATTGCATTCCCGTGCTTCCGAAGTGTAAAAGGCGCCAAACTGGAGACATGAAGTAACCTGGGCAACGAAACGGACGAAATTGAAGAGCCGCATCACGTAGCTGCTCCCACACCCACTGAGCAGTTCCGGGACACGCCAGCATATCCTATCGACGACGAGTGTTGATGACATAGTCGATCCTGATGCCTTGATTCACGAGGAAGCGGTCAGCAGTGTTGTCAGTGGTGGTCAAAGTCTTCACCATGAAAGCTGACGAAACGTGTTGGCGAGTCGTTGCATTCCCATGCTTCCGAAGTATTCAAGGCGCCAATATGGAGACATGAAGTAACCTGGGCAAAAAACGGA
The DNA here is from genome assembly GCF_052857255.1 of Amblyomma americanum. NCBI lineage: Eukaryota > Metazoa > Arthropoda > Arachnida > Ixodida > Ixodidae > Amblyomma > Amblyomma americanum. Next base: position 194,091,696 of record NC_135498.1, read on the forward strand.
CAAAATTGAAGAGCCGCATCACGTAGCTGCTCCCACGCCCACTGAACAGTTCCAGGACACGCCAGCAGTTCTAATCGACGGCGAGTGTTGATGACATAGTCGATCCTGATGCCTTGATCCACGAGGAAGCGATCCAGCAGGTTTGTTAGTGGTGGTCAAAGTCTTCACCGTGAAAGCTGACGAAACGTGTTGGCGAGTTGTTGCATTCCCGTGCTTCCGAAGTATACAAGCCGCTAAGCTGGAGGCATGAAGTAACCTGGGCAACGAAACGGACGCAATTGAAGAGCCGCATCACGTAGCTGCTCCCACGCCCACTGAACAGTTCCGGGACACGGCAGCAATTCTTATCGACGACGAGTGTTGATGAAAAAGTCGATTCGGATGCCTTGATCCAGGAGGAAGCGATCCAGCAGGGTTGCCAGTGGTGGTCAAAGTCTTCACCGTCAAAGCTGACGAAACGTGTTGGCTAGTCATTGCATTCCCGTGCTTCCGAAGTGTAAAAGGCGCCAAGCTGGAAACAGGAAGTAACCTGAGCAAAGAAACGGACGAAATTGAAGAGCCGCATCACGTAGCTGCTCCCAGGTCCACTGAACAGTTCCAGAACACGCCAGCAGTTCCGATCGACGGCGAGCGTTGATGACATAGTCGATCCGGATGCCTTGATCCACGAGGAAGCGATCCAACAGGTTTGCCAGTGGTGGTCAAAGTCTTCACCGTGAAAGCTGACGAAACGTGTTGGCGAGTTGTAGCATTCCCGTGCTTCCGAAGTATACAAGGCGCTAAGCTAGAGGCATGAAGTAACCTGGGCAACGAAACGGACGAAATTGAAGAGCCGCATCAATTAGCTGCTCCCACGCCTACTGAACAGTTCCGGGACATTCCAGCAGTTCTTATCGACGACGAGTGTTGACGACAAAGTCGATGCAAATGCCTTGAACCGCGAGGAAGCGATCCAGCAGGGTTGCCAGTGGTGGTCGAAGTCTTCACCGCGAAAGCTGACGAAACGTGTTGGCGAGTCGCTGCATTCCCGTGCTGTCGAAGTATACAAGGCGCTAAGCTGGAGACATAAAGTAACCTGGGAAGGGAAACGGACGAAATTGAAGAGTCGCATCACGTAGCTGCTCCCATGCCCACTGAACAGTTCCAGGACATGCCAGCAATTCTTATCGACGACGAGTGTTGATGAAAAAGTCGATCCGGATGCCTTGATCCACGAGGAAGCTATCCAGCAAGGTTGGCAGTGGTGGTCAACGTCTCCACGGTGAAAGCTGACGAAACGTGTTGGCGAGTCATTGCATTCCCGTACTTCCGAAGTATGCAAGGCGCCCAGCTGGAGACATGAAGTAACCTGGGCAAAGAAACGGACGAGATTGAAGAGCCGTATCACGTAGGTGCTTCCACGCCTGCTGAACAGTTCCGGGACACGCCCGCAGTTCTTATCGACGACGAGTGTTGATGACATGGTTAATCCGGATGCCTTGATCCACGAGGAAGCGATCCAGCAGGGTTGCCAGTGGTGGTCAATGTCTTCACCGTGAAAGCTGCCGAAACGTGTTGGCTAGTCGTTGCATTCCCGTGCTGCCGAAGTGTACAAGGCGCCAAGCTGGAGACATGAAATTACCGGGGCAAAGAAACGGACGAAATTGAAGAGCCGCATCACGTAGCTGCTCCCACGCCTACTGAGCAGTTCCGGGACATTGCAGCAGTTCTTATCGACGACGAGTGTTGATGACAAAGTCGATGCAAATGCCTTGAACCGGGAGGAAACGATCCAGCAGGGTTGCCAGTGGTGGTCGAAGTCTTCACCGTGAAAGCTGACGAAACGTGTTGGGGAGTCGCTGCATTCCCGTGCTTTCGAAGTATACAAGGCGCTAAGCTGGAGGCATGAAGTAACCTGGGCAACGAAACGGACGAAATTGAAGAGCTCCATCACGTAGCTGCTCCCACGCCCACTGAACAGTTCCGGGACACGCCAGCAATTCTTATCGACGACGAGTGTTGATGGAAAAGTCGATTCGGATGCCTTGATCCACGAGGAAGCGGTCAGCAGTGTTGTCAGTGGTGGTCAAAGTCTTCACCATGAAAGCTGACGAAACGTGTTGGCGAGTCGTTGCATTCCCATGCTACCGAAGTATTCAAGGCGCCAAGATGGAGACATGAAGTAACCTGGGCAAAAAACGGACAAAATTGAAGAGCCGCATCACGTTGCTGCACCCACGCCCACTGAACAGTTCCAGGACACGCCAGCAGTTCTAATCGACGGCGAGTGTTGATGACATAGTCGATCCTGATGCCTTGATCCACGAGGAAGCGATCCAGCAGGTTTGTTAGTGGTGGTCAAAGTCTTCACCGTGAAAGCTGACGAAACGTGTTGGCGAGTTGTTGCATTCCCGTGCTTCCGAAGTATACAAGCCGCTAAGCTGGAGGCATGAAGTAACCTGGGCAACGAAACGGACGAGATTGAAGAGCCGCATCACGTAGCTGCTAACACGTCCACTGAACAGTTCCAGGACACGCCAGCAGTTCTTATCGACGGCGAGTGTTGATGACATAGTCGATCCGGATGCCTTGATCCACGAGGAAGCGATCCAACAGGTTTGCCAGTGGTGGTCAAAGTCTTCACCGTGAAAGCTGACGAAACGTGTTGGCGAGTTGTAGCATTCCCGTGCTTCCGAAGTATACAAGGCGCTAAGCTGGAGGCATGAAGTAACCTGGGCAACGAAACGGACGAAATTGAAGAGCCGCATCAATTAGCTGCTCCCACGCCTACTGAACAGTTCCGGGACATTCCAGCAGTTCTTATCGACGACGAGTGTTGACGACAAAGTCGATGCAAATGCCTTGAACCGCGAGGAAGCGATCCAGCAGGGTTGCCAGTGGTGGTCGAAGTCTTCACCGCGAAAGCTGACGAAACGTGTTGGCGAGTCGCTGCATTCCCGTGCTGTCGAAGTATACAAGGCGCTAAGCTGGAGACATAAAGTAACCTGGGAAGGGAAACGGACGAAATTGAAGAGTCGCATCACGTAGCTGCTCCCATGCCCACTGAACAGTTCCAGGACATGCCAGCAATTCTTATCGACGACGAGTGTTGATGAAAAAGTCGATCCGGATGCCTTGATCCACGAGGAAGCTATCCAGCAAGGTTGGCAGTGGTGGTCAATGTCTTCATGGAGAAAGCTGACGAAACGTGTAGGCGAGTCGTTGCATTCCCGTGCTTCAGAAGTGTACAAGGCGCCAAGCTGGAGACACGGAGTAACCTGGGCAAAGAAACGGACGAAATTGAAGAGCCGCATCACGTAGCTCCTCCCACACCCACTGAACAGTTCCGGGAAACGCCAGCATATCTTATCGACGACGAGTGTTGATGACATAGTCGATCCTTATGCCTTGATTCACGAGGAAGCGGTCAGCAGTGTTGTCTGTGGTGGCAAAGTCTTCATCGTGAATGCTGACGAAACGTGTTGGCGAGTTGTTGTATTCCCGTGCTTCCGAAGTATACAAGGCGCTAAGCTGGAGGCATGAAGTAACCTGGGCAACGAAACGGACGAAATTGAAGAGCCGCATCATGTAGCTGCTCCCACGCCTACTGAACAGTACTGGGACATTCCAGCAGTTATTATCGACGGCGAGTGTTGATGACAAAGTCGATGCAAATGCCTTGAGCCGGGAGGAAACGATCCAGCAGGGTTGCCAGTGGTTGTCGAAGTCTTCACCGTGAAAGCTGAACAAACGTGTTGGCGAGTCGATGCATTCCAGTGCTTTCGAAGTATACAGGGCGCTAAGCTGGGGACATAAAGTAACCTGGGAAGGGAAACGGACGAAATTGAAGAGTCGCACCACTTAGCTGCTCCCACGCCCACTGAACAGTTCCTGTACACGCCAGCAGTTTTTATCGACGACGAGTGTTGATGACATAGTCGAATCGGATTCTTTGATCCACGAGGAAGCGATCCAGCAAAGTTGCCAGTGGTTGTCGAAGTCTTCACCGTAAAAGCTTAAGCAACGTGTTGGCGAGTTGTTGCATTCCCGTGCTTCCGAAGTATACAAGGTGCCAAGCTGGAGACATGAAGTAACCTGGGCAAAGAAACAGACAAAATTGAAGAGCCGCATCACGTAGCTGCTCCCACGCCCACTGAACAGTTCCAGGACACGCCAGCAGTTCTTATCGACGGCGAGAGTTGATGACATAGTCGATCCGGATGCCTGATCCACGAGGAAGCGATCCAGCAGGTTTGCCAGTGGTGGTCAAAGTCTTCACCGTGAAAGCTGACGAAACGTGTTGGCGAGTTATTGCATTCCCGTGCTTCCGAAGTATACAAGGCGCTAAGCTGGAGGCATGAAGTAACCTGGGCAACGAAACGGACGAAATTGAAGAGCCGCATCACGTAGCTGCTCCAACGCCTACTGAACAGTTCCGGGACATTCCAGCAGTTCTTATCGACGACGTGTGTTGATGACAAAGTCGATGCAAATGTCTTGAACCGGGAGGAAACGATCCAGCAGGGTTGCCAGTGGTGGTCGAAGTCTTCACCGTGAAAGCTGACGAAACGTGTTGGCGAGTCGCTGCATTCCCGTGCTTTCGAAGTATACAAGGCGCTCAGCTGGGGACATAAAGTAACCTTGGAAGGAAAACGGACGAAATTGAAGAGTCGCATCACTTAGCTGCTCCCACGCCCACTGAACAGTTCCGGGACACGCCAGCAGTTTTTATCGACGACGAGTGTTGATGACATAGTTGAACCGGATGCCTTGATCCACGAGGAAGCGATCCAGCAAAGTTGCCAGTGCTGGTCGAAGTCTTCACCGTGAAAGCTTAAGCAACGTGTTGGCGAGTCGCTGCATTCCCGTGCTTTCGAAGTATACAAGGCGCTAAGCTGAAGACATAAAGTAATCTGGGAAGGGAAACTGATGAAATTGAAGAGTCGCATCACGTGGCTGCTCCCACGCCCACTGAACAGTTCCAGGAAATGCCAGCAATTCTTATCGACGACGAGTGTTGATGAAAAAGAAGATCCGGATGCCTTTATCCACGAGGAAGCTATCCAGCAAGGTTGGCAGTGGTGGTCAATGTCTTCACGGTGAAAGCTGACGAAACGTGTTGGCTAGTCGTTGCATTCCCGTGCTTCCGAAGTGTATAAGGCGCCAAGCTGGAGACATGAAATTACCGGGGCAAAGAAACGGACGAAATTGAAGCGCCGCGTCACGTAGCTGCTCCCACGCCCACTGAACAGTTCCGTGACACGCCAGCAGTTCTTATTGACGACGAGTGCTGATGATATAGTCGATCTTGATGCCTTGATTCACGAGGAAGCGATCAGCAGTGTTGTCAGTGGTGGTCAATGTCCACACCGTGAAAGCTGACGAAACGTGTTGGCGAGCCGTTGCATTCCTGTGCTTCCGAAATATACAAGGCGCCTAGCTGGAGACATTAAGTAACCTGGGCAAAGAAACGGACGAGATTGAAGAGCTGTATCACGTAGCTGCTCCCACGCCCACTGAACAGTTCCGGGACAGGCCAGCAATTCTTATCGACGACGAGTGTTTATGAAAAAGTCTATTCGAATGCCTTCATCCACAAGGAAGCGATTCAGCAGGGTTGCCAGTGGTGGTCAAAGTGTTCACCGTGAAAGCTGACGAAACGTGTTGGCTAGTCATTGCATTCCCGTGCTTCCGAAGTGTAAAAGGCGCCAAGCTGGATACATGAAGTAACCTGGGCAACGAAACGGACGAAATTGAAGAGCCGCATCACGTAGCTCCTCCCACACGCACTGAACAGTTCCGGGAAACGCCAGCATATCTTATCGACGACGAGTGTTAATGACATAGTCGATCCTGATGCCTTGATTCACGAGGAAGCGGTCAGCAGTGTTGTCAGTGGTGGCAAAGTCTTCATCGTGAATGCTGACGAAACGTGTTGGCGAGTTGTTGCATTCCCGTGCTTCCGAAGTATACAAGGCGCTAAGCTGGAGGCATGAAGTAACCTGGGCAACGAAACGGACGAAATTGAAGAGCCGCATCATGTAGCTGCTCCCACGCCTACTGAACAGTACTGGGACATTCCAGCAGTTATTATCGACGACGAGTGTTGATGACAAAGTCGATGCAAATGCCTTGAGCCGGGAGGAAACGATCCAGCAGGGTTGCCAGTGGTTGTCGAAGTCTTCACCGTGAAAGCTGAACGAACGTTTTGGCGAGTCGATGCATTCCCGTGCTTTCGAAGTATACAAGGCGCTAAGCTGGGGACATAAAGTAACCTGGGCAAAAAACGGACAAAATTGAAGAGCCGCATCACGTAGCTGCTCCCACGCCCACTGAACAGTTCCAGGACACGCCAGCAGTTCTAATCGACGGCGAGTGTTGATGACATAGTCGATCCTGATGCCTTGATCCACGAGGAAGCGATCCAGCAGGTTTGTTAGTGGTGGTCAAAGTCTTCACCGTGAAAGCTGACGAAACGTGTTGGCGAGTTGTTGCATTCCCGTGCTTCCGAAGTATACAAGCCGCTAAGCTGGAGGCATGAAGTAACCTGGGCAACGAAACGGACGCAATTGAAGAGCCGCATCACGTAGCTGCTCCCACGCCCACTGAACAGTTCCGGGACACGGCAGCAATTCTTATCGACGACGAGTGTTGATGAAAAAGTCGATTCGGATGCCTTGATCCAGGAGGAAGCGATCCAGCAGGGTTGCCAGTGGTGGTCAAAGTCTTCACCGTCAAAGCTGACGAAACGTGTTGGCTAGTCATTGCATTCCCGTGCTTCCGAAGTGTAAAAGGCGCCAAGCTGGAAACAGGAAGTAACCTGAGCAAAGAAACGGACGAAATTGAAGAGCCGCATCACGTAGCTGCTCCCAGGTCCACTGAACAGTTCCAGAACACGCCAGCAGTTCCGATCGACGGCGAGCGTTGATGACATAGTCGATCCGGATACCTTGATCCACGAGGAAGCGATCCAACAGGTTTGCCAGTGGTGGTCAAAGTCTTCACCGTGAAAGCTGACGAAACGTGTTGGCGAGTTGTAGCATTCCCGTGCTTCCGAAGTATACAAGGCGCTAAGCTGGAGGCATGAAGTAACCTGGGCAACGAAACGGACGAAATTGAAGAGCCGCATCAATTAGCTGCTCCCACGCCTACTGAACAGTTCCGGGACATTCCAGCAGTTCTTATCGACGACGAGTGTTGACGACAAAGTCGATGCAAATGCCTTGAACCGCGAGGAAGCGATCCAGCAGGGTTGCCAGTGGTGGTCGAAGTCTTCACCGCGAAAGCTGACGAAACGTGTTGGCGAGTCGCTGGATTCCCGTGCTGTCGAAGTATACAAGGCGCTAAGCTGGAGACATAAAGTAACCTGGGAAGGGAAACGGACGAAATTGAAGAGTCGCATCACGTAGCTGCTCCCATGCCCACTGAACAGTTCCAGGACATGCCAGCAATTCTTATCGACGACGAGTGTTGATGAAAAAGTCGATCCGGATGCCTTGATCCACGAGGAAGCTATCCAGCAAGGTTGGCAGTGGTGGTCAACGTCTCCACGGTGAAAGCTGACGAAACGTGTTGGCGAGTCATTGCATTCCCGTACTTCCGAAGTATGCAAGGCGCCCAGCTGGAGACATGAAGTAACCTGGGCAAAGAAACGGACGAGATTGAAGAGCCGTATCACGTAGGTGCTTCCACGCCTGCTGAACAGTTCCGGGACACGCCCGCAGTTCTTATCGACGACGAGTGTTGATGACATGGTTAATCCGGATGCCTTGATCCACGAGGAAGCGATCCAGCAGGGTTGCCAGTGGTGGTCAATGTCTTCACCGTGAAAGCTGACGAAACGTGTTGGCTAGTCGTTGCATTCCCGTGCTGCCGAAGTGTACAAGGCGCCAAGCTGGAGACATGAAATTACCGGGGCAAAGAAACGGACGAAATTGAAGAGCCGCATCACGTAGCTGCTCCCACGCCTACTGAGCAGTTCCGGGACATTGCAGCAGTTCTTATCGACGACGAGTGTTGATGACAAAGTCGATGCAAATGCCTTGAACCGGGAGGAAACGATCCAGCAGGGTTGCCAGTGGTGGTCGAAGTCTTCACCGTGAAAGCTGACGAAACGTGTTGGGGAGTCGCTGCATTCCCGTGCTTTCGAAGTATACAAGGCGCTAAGCTGGAGGCATGAAGTAACCTGGGCAACGAAACGGACGAAATTGAAGAGCTCCATCACGTAGCTGCTCCCACGCCCACTGAACAGTTCCGGGACACGCCAGCAATTCTTATCGACGACGAGTGTTGATGGAAAAGTCGATTCGGATGCCTTGATCCACGAGGAAGCGGTCAGCAGTGTTGTCAGTGGTGGTCAAAGTCTTCACCATGAAAGCTGACGAAACGTGTTGGCGAGTCGTTGCATTCCCATGCTACCGAAGTATTCAAGGCGCCAAGATGGAGACATGAAGTAACCTGGGCAAAAAACGGACAAAATTGAAGAGCCGCATCACGTTGCTGCACCCACGCCCACTGAACAGTTCCAGGACACGCCAGCAGTTCTAATCGACGGCGAGTGTTGATGACATAGTCGATCCTGATGCCTTGATCCACGAGGAAGCGATCCAGCAGGTTTGTTAGTGGTGGTCAAAGTCTTCACCGTGAAAGCTGACGAAACGTGTTGGCGAGTTGTTGCATTCCCGTGCTTCCGAAGTATACAAGCCGCTAAGCTGGAGGCATGAAGTAACCTGGGCAACGAAACGGACGAGATTGAAGAGCCGCATCACGTAGCTGCTAACACGTCCACTGAACAGTTCCAGGACACGCCAGCAGTTCTTATCGACGGCGAGTGTTGATGACATAGTCGATCCGGATGCCTTGATCCACGAGGAAGCGATCCAACAGGTTTGCCAGTGGTGGTCAAAGTCTTCACCGTGAAAGCTGACGAAACGTGTTGGCGAGTTGTAGCATTCCCGTGCTTCCGAAGTATACAAGGCGCTAAGCTGGAGGCATGAAGTAACCTGGGCAACGAAACGGACGAAATTGAAGAGCCGCATCAATTAGCTGCTCCCACGCCTACTGAACAGTTCCGGGACATTCCAGCAGTTCTTATCGACGACGAGTGTTGACGACAAAGTCGATGCAAATGCCTTGAACCGCGAGGAAGCGATCCAGCAGGGTTGCCAGTGGTGGTCGAAGTCTTCACCGCGAAAGCTGACGAAACGTGTTGGCGAGTCGCTGCATTCCCGTGCTGTCGAAGTATACAAGGCGCTAAGCTGGAGACATAAAGTAACCTGGGAAGGGAAACGGACGAAATTGAAGAGTCGCATCACGTAGCTGCTCCCATGCCCACTGAACAGTTCCAGGACATGCCAGCAATTCTTATCGACGACGAGTGTTGATGAAAAAGTCGATCCGGATGCCTTGATCCACGAGGAAGCTATCCAGCAAGGTTGGCAGTGGTGGTCAATGTCTTCACGGAGAAAGCTGACGAAACGTGTAGGCGAGTCGTTGCATTCCCGTGCTTCAGAAGTGTACAAGGCGCCAAGCTGGAGACACGGAGTAACCTGGGCAAAGAAACGGACAGAATTGAAGAGCCGCATCACGTAGCTGCTCCCACGCCCACTGAACAGTTCCGGGACACGGCAGCAATTCTTATCGACGACGAGTGTTGATGAAAAAGTCGATTCGGATGCCTTGATCCACGAGGAAGCGATCCAACAGGTTTGCCAGTGGTGGTCAAAGTCTTCACCGTGAAAGCTGACGAAACGTGTTGGCGAGTTGTAGCATTCCCGTGCTTCCGAAGTATACAAGGCGCTAAGCTGGAGGCATGAAGTAACCTGGGCAACGAAACGGACGAAATTGAAGAGCCGCATCAATTAGCTGCTCCCACGCCTACTGAACAGTTCCGGGACATTCCAGCAGTTCTTATCGACGACGAGTGTTGACGACAAAGTCGATGCAAATGCCTTGAACCGCGAGGAAGCGATCCAGCAGGGTTGCCAGTGGTGGTCGAAGTCTTCACCGCGAAAGCTGACGAAACGTGTTGGCGAGTCGCTGCATTCCCGTGCTGTCGAAGTATACAAGGCGCTAAGCTGGAGACATAAAGTAACCTGGGAAGGGAAACGGACGAAATTGAAGAGTCGCATCACGTAGCTGCTCCCATGCCCACTGAACAGTTCCAGGACATGCCAGCAATTCTTATCGACGACGAGTGTTGATGAAAAAGTCGATCCGGATGCCTTGATCCACGAGGAAGCTATCCAGCAAGGTTGGCAGTGGTGGTCAATGTCTTCACGGAGAAAGCTGACGAAACGTGTAGGCGAGTCGTTGCATTCCCGTGCTTCAGAAGTGTACAAGGCGCCAAGCTGGAGACACGGAGTAACCTGGGCAAAGAAACGGACAGAATTGAAGAGCCGCATCACGTAGCTGCTCCCACGCCCACTGAACAGTTCCGGGACACGGCAGCAATTCTTATCGACGACGAGTGTTGATGAAAAAGTCGATTCGGATGCCTTGATCCAGGAGGAAGCGATCCAGCAGGGTTGCCAGTGGTGGTCAAAGTCTTCACCGTCAAAGCTGACGAAACGTGTTGGCTAGTCATTGCATTCCCGTGCTTCCGAAGTGTAAAAGGCGCCAAGCTGGAAACAGGAAGTAACCTGAGCAAAGAAACGGACGAAATTGAAGAGCCGCATCACGTAGCTGCTCCCAGGTCCACTGAACAGTTCCAGAACACGCCAGCAGTTCCGATCGACGGCGAGCGTTGATGACATAGTCGATCCGGATGCCTTGATCCACGAGGAAGCGATCCAACAGGTTTGCCAGTGGTGGTCAAAGTCTTCACCGTGAAAGCTGACGAAACGTGTTGGCGAGTTGTAGCATTCCCGTGCTTCCGAAGTATACAAGGCGCTAAGCTAGAGGCATGAAGTAACCTGGGCAACGAAACGGACGAAATTGAAGAGCCGCATCAATTAGCTGCTCCCACGCCTACTGAACAGTTCCGGGACATTCCAGCAGTTCTTATCGACGACGAGTGTTGACGACAAAGTCGATGCAAATGCCTTGAACCGCGAGGAAGCGATCCAGCAGGGTTGCCAGTGGTGGTCGAAGTCTTCACCGCGAAAGCTGACGAAACGTGTTGGCGAGTCGCTGCATTCCCGTGCTGTCGAAGTATACAAGGCGCTAAGCTGGAGACATAAAGTAACCTGGGAAGGGAAACGGACGAAATTGAAGAGTCGCATCACGTAGCTGCTCCCATGCCCACTGAACAGTTCCAGGACATGCCAGCAATTCTTATCGACGACGAGTGTTGATGAAAAAGTCGATCCGGATGCCTTGATCCACGAGGAAGCTATCCAGCAAGGTTGGCAGTGGTGGTCAACGTCTCCACGGTGAAAGCTGACGAAACGTGTTGGCGAGTCATTGCATTCCCGTACTTCCGAAGTATGCAAGGCGCCCAGCTGGAGACATGAAGTAACCTGGGCAAAGAAACGGACGAGATTGAAGAGCCGTATCACGTAGGTGCTTCCACGCCTGCTGAACAGTTCCGGGACACGCCCGCAGTTCTTATCGACGACGAGTGTTGATGACATGGTTAATCCGGATGCCTTGATCCACGAGGAAGCGATCCAGCAGGGTTGCCAGTGGTGGTCAATGTCTTCACCGTGAAAGCTGCCGAAACGTGTTGGCTAGTCGTTGCATTCCCGTGCTGCCGAAGTGTACAAGGCGCCAAGCTGGAGACATGAAATTACCGGGGCAAAGAAACGGACGAAATTGAAGAGCCGCATCACGTAGCTGCTCCCACGCCTACTGAGCAGTTCCGGGACATTGCAGCAGTTCTTATCGACGACGAGTGTTGATGACAAAGTCGATGCAAATGCCTTGAACCGGGAGGAAACGATCCAGCAGGGTTGCCAGTGGTGGTCGAAGTCTTCACCGTGAAAGCTGACGAAACGTGTTGGGGAGTCGCTGCATTCCCGTGCTTTCGAAGTATACAAGGCGCTAAGCTGGAGGCATGAAGTAACCTGGGCAACGAAACGGACGAAATTGAAGAGCTCCATCACGTAGCTGCTCCCACGCCCACTGAACAGTTCCGGGACACGCCAGCAATTCTTATCGACGACGAGTGTTGATGGAAAAGTCGATTCGGATGCCTTGATCCACGAGGAAGCGGTCAGCAGTGTTGTCAGTGGTGGTCAAAGTCTTCACCATGAAAGCTGACGAAACGTGTTGGCGAGTCGTTGCATTCCCATGCTACCGAAGTATTCAAGGCGCCAAGATGGAGACATGAAGTAACCTGGGCAAAAAACGGACAAAATTGAAGAGCCGCATCACGTTGCTGCACCCACGCCCACTGAACAGTTCCAGGACACGCCAGCAGTTCTAATCGACGGCGAGTGTTGATGACATAGTCGATCCTGATGCCTTGATCCACGAGGAAGCGATCCAGCAGGTTTGTTAGTGGTGGTCAAAGTCTTCACCGTGAAAGCTGACGAAACGTGTTGGCGAGTTGTTGCATTCCCGTGCTTCCGAAGTATACAAGCCGCTAAGCTGGAGGCATGAAGTAACCTGGGCAACGAAACGGACGAGATTGAAGAGCCGCATCACGTAGCTGCTAACACGTCCACTGAACAGTTCCAGGACACGCCAGCAGTTCTTATCGACGGCGAGTGTTGATGACATAGTCGATCCGGATGCCTTGATCCACGAGGAAGCGATCCAACAGGTTTGCCAGTGGTGGTCAAAGTCTTCACCGTGAAAGCTGACGAAACGTGTTGGCGAGTTGTAGCATTCCCGTGCTTCCGAAGTATACAAGGCGCTAAGCTGGAGGCATGAAGTAACCTGGGCAACGAAACGGACGAAATTGAAGAGCCGCATCAATTAGCTGCTCCCACGCCTACTGAACAGTTCCGGGACATTCCAGCAGTTCTTATCGACGACGAGTGTTGACGACAAAGTCGATGCAAATGCCTTGAACCGCGAGGAAGCGATCCAGCAGGGTTGCCAGTGGTGGTCGAAGTCTTCACCGCGAAAGCTGACGAAACGTGTTGGCGAGTCGCTGCATTCCCGTGCTGTCGAAGTATACAAGGCGCTAAGCTGGAGACATAAAGTAACCTGGGAAGGGAAACGGACGAAATTGAAGAGTCGCATCACGTAGCTGCTCCCATGCCCACTGAACAGTTCCAGGACATGCCAGCAATTCTTATCGACGACGAGTGTTGATGAAAAAGTCGATCCGGATGCCTTGATCCACGAGGAAGCTATCCAGCAAGGTTGGCAGTGGTGGTCAATGTCTTCATGGAGAAAGCTGACGAAACGTGTAGGCGAGTCGTTGCATTCCCGTGCTTCAGAAGTGTACAAGGCGCCAAGCTGGAGACACGGAGTAACCTGGGCAAAGAAACGGACGAAATTGAAGAGCCGCATCACGTAGCTCCTCCCACACCCACTGAACAGTTCCGGGAAACGCCAGCATATCTTATCGACGACGAGTGTTGATGACATAGTCGATCCTTATGCCTTGATTCACGAGGAAGCGGTCAGCAGTGTTGTCTGTGGTGGCAAAGTCTTCATCGTGAATGCTGACGAAACGTGTTGGCGAGTTGTTGTATTCCCGTGCTTCCGAAGTATACAAGGCGCTAAGCTGGAGGCATGAAGTAACCTGGGCAACGAAACGGACGAAATTGAAGAGCCGCATCATGTAGCTGCTCCCACGCCTACTGAACAGTACTGGGACATTCCAGCAGTTATTATCGACGGCGAGTGTTGATGACAAAGTCGATGCAAATGCCTTGAGCCGGGAGGAAACGATCCAGCAGGGTTGCCAGTGGTTGTCGAAGTCTTCACCGTGAAAGCTGAACAAACGTGTTGGCGAGTCGATGCATTCCAGTGCTTTCGAAGTATACAGGGCGCTAAGCTGGGGACATAAAGTAACCTGGGAAGGGAAACGGACGAAATTGAAGAGTCGCACCACTTAGCTGCTCCCACGCCCACTGAACAGTTCCTGTACACGCCAGCAGTTTTTATCGACGACGAGTGTTGATGACATAGTCGAATCGGATTCTTTGATCCACGAGGAAGCGATCCAGCAAAGTTGCCAGTGGTTGTCGAAGTCTTCACCGTAAAAGCTTAAGCAACGTGTTGGCGAGTTGTTGCATTCCCGTGCTTCCGAAGTATACAAGGTGCCAAGCTGGAGACATGAAGTAACCTGGGCAAAGAAACAGACAAAATTGAAGAGCCGCATCACGTAGCTGCTCCCACGCCCACTGAACAGTTCCAGGACACGCCAGCAGTTCTTATCGACGGCGAGAGTTGATGACATAGTCGATCCGGATGCCTGATCCACGAGGAAGCGATCCAGCAGGTTTGCCAGTGGTGGTCAAAGTCTTCACCGTGAAAGCTGACGAAACGTGTTGGCGAGTTATTGCATTCCCGTGCTTCCGAAGTATACAAGGCGCTAAGCTGGAGGCATGAAGTAACCTGGGCAACGAAACGGACGAAATTGAAGAGCCGCATCACGTAGCTGCTCCAACGCCTACTGAACAGTTCCGGGACATTCCAGCAGTTCTTATCGACGACGTGTGTTGATGACAAAGTCGATGCAAATGTCTTGAACCGGGAGGAAACGATCCAGCAGGGTTGCCAGTGGTGGTCGAAGTCTTCACCGTGAAAGCTGACGAAACGTGTTGGCGAGTCGCTGCATTCCCGTGCTTTCGAAGTATACAAGGCGCTCAGCTGGGGACATAAAGTAACCTTGGAAGGAAAACGGACGAAATTGAAGAGTCGCATCACTTAGCTGCTCCCACGCCCACTGAACAGTTCCGGGACACGCCAGCAGTTTTTATCGACGACGAGTGTTGATGACATAGTTGAACCGGATGCCTTGATCCACGAGGAAGCGATCCAGCAAAGTTGCCAGTGCTGGTCGAAGTCTTCACCGTGAAAGCTTAAGCAACGTGTTGGCGAGTCGCTGCATTCCCGTGCTTTCGAAGTATACAAGGCGCTAAGCTGAAGACATAAAGTAATCTGGGAAGGGAAACTGATGAAATTGAAGAGTCGCATCACGTGGCTGCTCCCACGCCCACTGAACAGTTCCAGGAAATGCCAGCAATTCTTATCGACGACGAGTGTTGATGAAAAAGAAGATCCGGATGCCTTTATCCACGAGGAAGCTATCCAGCAAGGTTGGCAGTGGTGGTCAATGTCTTCACGGTGAAAGCTGACGAAACGTGTTGGCTAGTCGTTGCATTCCCGTGCTTCCGAAGTGTATAAGGCGCCAAGCTGGAGACATGAAATTACCGGGGCAAAGAAACGGACGAAATTGAAGCGCCGCGTCACGTAGCTGCTCCCACGCCCACTGAACAGTTCCGTGACACGCCAGCAGTTCTTATTGACGACGAGTGCTGATGATATAGTCGATCTTGATGCCTTGATTCACGAGGAAGCGATCAGCAGTGTTGTCAGTGGTGGTCAATGTCCACACCGTGAAAGCTGACGAAACGTGTTGGCGAGCCGTTGCATTCCTGTGCTTCCGAAATATACAAGGCGCCTAGCTGGAGACATTAAGTAACCTGGGCAAAGAAACGGACGAGATTGAAGAGCTGTATCACGTAGCTGCTCCCACGCCCACTGAACAGTTCCGGGACAGGCCAGCAATTCTTATCGACGACGAGTGTTTATGAAAAAGTCTATTCGAATGCCTTCATCCACAAGGAAGCGATTCAGCAGGGTTGCCAGTGGTGGTCAAAGTGTTCACCGTGAAAGCTGACGAAACGTGTTGGCTAGTCATTGCATTCCCGTGCTTCCGAAGTGTAAAAGGCGCCAAGCTGGATACATGAAGTAACCTGGGCAACGAAACGGACGAAATTGAAGAGCCGCATCACGTAGCTCCTCCCACACGCACTGAACAGTTCCGGGAAACGCCAGCATATCTTATCGACGACGAGTGTTAATGACATAGTCGATCCTGATGCCTTGATTCACGAGGAAGCGGTCAGCAGTGTTGTCAGTGGTGGCAAAGTCTTCATCGTGAATGCTGACGAAACGTGTTGGCGAGTTGTTGCATTCCCGTGCTTCCGAAGTATACAAGGCGCTAAGCTGGAGGCATGAAGTAACCTGGGCAACGAAACGGACGAAATTGAAGAGCCGCATCATGTAGCTGCTCCCACGCCTACTGAACAGTACTGGGACATTCCAGCAGTTATTATCGACGACGAGTGTTGATGACAAAGTCGATGCAAATGCCTTGAGCCGGGAGGAAACGATCCAGCAGGGTTGCCAGTGGTTGTCGAAGTCTTCACCGTGAAAGCTGAACGAACGTTTTGGCGAGTCGATGCATTCCCGTGCTTTCGAAGTATACAAGGCGCTAAGCTGGGGACATAAAGTAACCTGGGCAAAAAACGGACAAAATTGAAGAGCCGCATCACGTAGCTGCTCCCACGCCCACTGAACAGTTCCAGGACACGCCAGCAGTTCTAATCGACGGCGAGTGTTGATGACATAGTCGATCCTGATGCCTTGATCCACGAGGAAGCGATCCAGCAGGTTTGTTAGTGGTGGTCAAAGTCTTCACCGTGAAAGCTGACGAAACGTGTTGGCGAGTTGTTGCATTCCCGTGCTTCCGAAGTATACAAGCCGCTAAGCTGGAGGCATGAAGTAACCTGGGCAACGAAACGGACGCAATTGAAGAGCCGCATCACGTAGCTGCTCCCACGCCCACTGAACAGTTCCGGGACACGGCAGCAATTCTTATCGACGACGAGTGTTGATGAAAAAGTCGATTCGGATGCCTTGATCCAGGAGGAAGCGATCCAGCAGGGTTGCCAGTGGTGGTCAAAGTCTTCACCGTCAAAGCTGACGAAACGTGTTGGCTAGTCATTGCATTCCCGTGCTTCCGAAGTGTAAAAGGCGCCAAGCTGGAAACAGGAAGTAACCTGAGCAAAGAAACGGACGAAATTGAAGAGCCGCATCACGTAGCTGCTCCCAGGTCCACTGAACAGTTCCAGAACACGCCAGCAGTTCCGATCGACGGCGAGCGTTGATGACATAGTCGATCCGGATACCTTGATCCACGAGGAAGCGATCCAACAGGTTTGCCAGTGGTGGTCAAAGTCTTCACCGTGAAAGCTGACGAAACGTGTTGGCGAGTTGTAGCATTCCCGTGCTTCCGAAGTATACAAGGCGCTAAGCTGGAGGCATGAAGTAACCTGGGCAACGAAACGGACGAAATTGAAGAGCCGCATCAATTAGCTGCTCCCACGCCTACTGAACAGTTCCGGGACATTCCAGCAGTTCTTATCGACGACGAGTGTTGACGACAAAGTCGATGCAAATGCCTTGAACCGCGAGGAAGCGATCCAGCAGGGTTGCCAGTGGTGGTCGAAGTCTTCACCGCGAAAGCTGACGAAACGTGTTGGCGAGTCGCTGGATTCCCGTGCTGTCGAAGTATACAAGGCGCTAAGCTGGAGACATAAAGTAACCTGGGAAGGGAAACGGACGAAATTGAAGAGTCGCATCACGTAGCTGCTCCCATGCCCACTGAACAGTTCCAGGACATGCCAGCAATTCTTATCGACGACGAGTGTTGATGAAAAAGTCGATCCGGATGCCTTGATCCACGAGGAAGCTATCCAGCAAGGTTGGCAGTGGTGGTCAACGTCTCCACGGTGAAAGCTGACGAAACGTGTTGGCGAGTCATTGCATTCCCGTACTTCCGAAGTATGCAAGGCGCCCAGCTGGAGACATGAAGTAACCTGGGCAAAGAAACGGACGAGATTGAAGAGCCGTATCACGTAGGTGCTTCCACGCCTGCTGAACAGTTCCGGGACACGCCCGCAGTTCTTATCGACGACGAGTGTTGATGACATGGTTAATCCGGATGCCTTGATCCACGAGGAAGCGATCCAGCAGGGTTGCCAGTGGTGGTCAATGTCTTCACCGTGAAAGCTGACGAAACGTGTTGGCTAGTCGTTGCATTCCCGTGCTGCCGAAGTGTACAAGGCGCCAAGCTGGAGACATGAAATTACCGGGGCAAAGAAACGGACGAAATTGAAGAGCCGCATCACGTAGCTGCTCCCACGCCTACTGAGCAGTTCCGGGACATTGCAGCAGTTCTTATCGACGACGAGTGTTGATGACAAAGTCGATGCAAATGCCTTGAACCGGGAGGAAACGATCCAGCAGGGTTGCCAGTGGTGGTCGAAGTCTTCACCGTGAAAGCTGACGAAACGTGTTGGGGAGTCGCTGCATTCCCGTGCTTTCGAAGTATACAAGGCGCTAAGCTGGAGGCATGAAGTAACCTGGGCAACGAAACGGACGAAATTGAAGAGCTCCATCACGTAGCTGCTCCCACGCCCACTGAACAGTTCCGGGACACGCCAGCAATTCTTATCGACGACGAGTGTTGATGGAAAAGTCGATTCGGATGCCTTGATCCACGAGGAAGCGGTCAGCAGTGTTGTCAGTGGTGGTCAAAGTCT
Source organism: Amblyomma americanum (assembly GCF_052857255.1). Classification (NCBI taxonomy): domain Eukaryota; kingdom Metazoa; phylum Arthropoda; class Arachnida; order Ixodida; family Ixodidae; genus Amblyomma; species Amblyomma americanum. The sequence goes on from NC_135498.1 coordinate 194,110,130, forward strand.
TCACCATGAAAGCTGACGAAACGTGTTGGCGAGTCGTTGCATTCCCATGCTACCGAAGTATTCAAGGCGCCAAGATGGAGACATGAAGTAACCTGGGCAAAAAACGGACAAAATTGAAGAGCCGCATCACGTTGCTGCACCCACGCCCACTGAACAGTTCCAGGACACGCCAGCAGTTCTAATCGACGGCGAGTGTTGATGACATAGTCGATCCTGATGCCTTGATCCACGAGGAAGCGATCCAGCAGGTTTGTTAGTGGTGGTCAAAGTCTTCACCGTGAAAGCTGACGAAACGTGTTGGCGAGTTGTTGCATTCCCGTGCTTCCGAAGTATACAAGCCGCTAAGCTGGAGGCATGAAGTAACCTGGGCAACGAAACGGACGAGATTGAAGAGCCGCATCACGTAGCTGCTAACACGTCCACTGAACAGTTCCAGGACACGCCAGCAGTTCTTATCGACGGCGAGTGTTGATGACATAGTCGATCCGGATGCCTTGATCCACGAGGAAGCGATCCAACAGGTTTGCCAGTGGTGGTCAAAGTCTTCACCGTGAAAGCTGACGAAACGTGTTGGCGAGTTGTAGCATTCCCGTGCTTCCGAAGTATACAAGGCGCTAAGCTGGAGGCATGAAGTAACCTGGGCAACGAAACGGACGAAATTGAAGAGCCGCATCAATTAGCTGCTCCCACGCCTACTGAACAGTTCCGGGACATTCCAGCAGTTCTTATCGACGACGAGTGTTGACGACAAAGTCGATGCAAATGCCTTGAACCGCGAGGAAGCGATCCAGCAGGGTTGCCAGTGGTGGTCGAAGTCTTCACCGCGAAAGCTGACGAAACGTGTTGGCGAGTCGCTGCATTCCCGTGCTGTCGAAGTATACAAGGCGCTAAGCTGGAGACATAAAGTAACCTGGGAAGGGAAACGGACGAAATTGAAGAGTCGCATCACGTAGCTGCTCCCATGCCCACTGAACAGTTCCAGGACATGCCAGCAATTCTTATCGACGACGAGTGTTGATGAAAAAGTCGATCCGGATGCCTTGATCCACGAGGAAGCTATCCAGCAAGGTTGGCAGTGGTGGTCAATGTCTTCACGGAGAAAGCTGACGAAACGTGTAGGCGAGTCGTTGCATTCCCGTGCTTCAGAAGTGTACAAGGCGCCAAGCTGGAGACACGGAGTAACCTGGGCAAAGAAACGGACGAAATTGAAGAGCCGCATCACGTAGCTCCTCCCACACCCACTGAACAGTTCCGGGAAACGCCAGCATATCTTATCGACGACGAGTGTTGATGACATAGTCGATCCTTATGCCTTGATTCACGAGGAAGCGGTCAGCAGTGTTGTCAGTGGTGGCAAAGTCTTCATCGTGAATGCTGACGAAACGTGTTGGCGAGTTGTTGTATTCCCGTGCTTCCGAAGTATACAAGGCGCTAAGCTGGAGGCATGAAGTAACCTGGGCAACGAAACGGACGAAATTGAAGAGCCGCATCATGTAGCTGCTCCCACGCCTACTGAACAGTACTGGGACATTCCAGCAGTTATTATCGACGGCGAGTGTTGATGACAAAGTCGATGCAAATGCCTTGAGCCGGGAGGAAACGATCCAGCAGGGTTGCCAGTGGTTGTCGAAGTCTTCACCGTGAAAGCTGAACAAACGTGTTGGCGAGTCGATGCATTCCAGTGCTTTCGAAGTATACAGGGCGCTAAGCTGGGGACATAAAGTAACCTGGGAAGGGAAACGGACGAAATTGAAGAGTCGCACCACTTAGCTGCTCCCACGCCCACTGAACAGTTCCTGTACACGCCAGCAGTTTTTATCGACGACGAGTGTTGATGACATAGTCGAATCGGATTCTTTGATCCACGAGGAAGCGATCCAGCAAAGTTGCCAGTGGTTGTCGAAGTCATCACCGTAAAAGCTTAAGCAACGTGTTGGCGAGTTGTTGCATTCCCGTGCTTCCGAAGTATACAAGGTGCCAAGCTGGAGACATGAAGTAACCTGGGCAAATAAACAGACAAAATTGAAGAGCCGCATCACGTAGCTGCTCCCACGCCCACTGAACAGTTCCAGGACACGCCAGCAGTTCTTATCGACGGCGAGAGTTGATGACATAGTCGATCCGGATGCCTGATCCACGAGGAAGCGATCCAGCAGGTTTGCCAGTGGTGGTCAAAGTCTTCACCGTGAAAGCTGACGAAACGTGTTGGCGAGTTATTGCATTCCCGTGCTTCCGAAGTATACAAGGCGCTAAGCTGGAGGCATGAAGTAACCTGGGCAACGAAACGGACGAAATTGAAGAGCCGCATCACGTAGCTGCTCCAACGCCTACTGAACAGTTCCGGGACATTCCAGCAGTTCTTATCGACGACGTGTGTTGATGACAAAGTCGATGCAAATGCCTTGAACCGGGAGGAAACGATCCAGCAGGGTTGCCAGTGGTGGTCGAAGTCTTCACCGTGAAAGCTGACGAAACGTGTTGGCGAGTCGCTGCATTCCCGTGCTTTCGAAGTATACAAGGCGCTCAGCTGGGGACATAAAGTAACCTTGGAAGGAAAACGGACGAAATTGAAGAGTCGCATCACTTAGCTGCTCCCACGCCCACTGAACAGTTCCGGGACACGCCAGCAGTTTTTATCGACGACGAGTGTTGATGACATAGTTGAACCGGATGCCTTGATCCACGAGGAAGCGATCCAGCAAAGTTGCCAGTGCTGGTCGAAGTCTTCACCGTGAAAGCTTAAGCAACGTGCTGGCGAGTCGCTGCATTCCCGTGCTTTCGAAGTATACAAGGCGCTAAGCTGAAGACATAAAGTAATCTGGGAAGGGAAACTGATGAAATTGAAGAGTCGCATCACGTGGCTGCTCCCACGCCCACTGAACAGTTCCAGGAAATGCCAGCAATTCTTATCGACGACGAGTGTTGATGAAAAAGAAGATCCGGATGCCTTGATCCACGAGGAAGCTATCCAGCAAGGTTGGCAGTGGTGGTCAATGTCTTCACGGTGAAAGCTGACGAAACGTGTTGGCTAGTCGTTGCATTCCCGTGCTTCCGAAGTGTATAAGGCGCCAAGCTGGAGACATGAAATTACCGGGGCAAAGAAACGGACGAAATTGAAGCGCCGCGTCACGTAGCTGCTCCCACGCCCACTGAACAGTTCCGTGACACGCCAGCAGTTCTTATTGACGACGAGTGCTGATGATATAGTCGATCTTGATGCCTTGATTCACGAGGAAGCGATCAGCAGTGTTGTCAGTGGTGGTCAATGTCCACACCGTGAAAGCTGACGAAACGTGTTGGCGAGCCGTTGCATTCCTGTGCTTCCGAAATATACAAGGCGCCTAGCTGGAGACATTAAGTAACCTGGGCAAAGAAACGGACGAGATTGAAGAGCTGTATCACGTAGCTGCTCCCACGCCCACTGAACAGTTCCGGGACAGGCCAGCAATTCTTATCGACGACGAGTGTTTATGAAAAAGTCTATTCGAATGCCTTCATCCACAAGGAAGCGATTCAGCAGGGTTGCCAGTGGTGGTCAAAGTGTTCACCGTGAAAGCTGACGAAACGTGTTGGCTAGTCATTGCATTCCCGTGCTTCCGAAGTGTAAAAGGCGCCAAGCTGGATACATGAAGTAACCTGGGCAACGAAACGGACGAAATTGAAGAGCCGCATCACGTAGCTCCTCCCACACGCACTGAACAGTTCCGGGAAACGCCAGCATATCTTATCGACGACGAGTGTTGATGACATAGTCGATCCTGATGCCTTGATTCACGAGGAAGCGGTCAGCAGTGTTGTCAGTGGTGGCAAAGTCTTCATCGTGAATGCTGACGAAACGTGTTGGCGAGTTGTTGCATTCCCGTGCTTCCGAAGTATACAAGGCGCTAAGCTGGAGGCATGAAGTAACCTGGGCAACGAAACGGACGAAATTGAAGAGCCGCATCATGTAGCTGCTCCCACGCCTACTGAACAGTACTGGGACATTCCAGCAGTTATTATCGACGACGAGTGTTGATGACAAAGTCGATGCAAATGCCTTGAGCCGGGAGGAAACGATCCAGCAGGGTTGCCAGTGGTTGTCGAAGTCTTCACCGTGAAAGCTGAACAAACGTTTTGGCGAGTCGATGCATTCCCGTGCTTTCGAAGTATACAAGGCGCTAAGCTGGGGACATAAAGTAACCTGGGAAGGGAAACGGACGAAATTGAAGAGTCGCATCACTTAGCTGCTCCCACGCCCACTGAACAGTTCCTGTAAACGCCAGCAGTTTTTATCGACGACGAGTGTTGATGACATAGTCGAATCGGATTCTTTGATTCACGAGGAAGCGATCCAGCAAAGTTGCCAGTGGTGGTAGAAGTCTTCACCGTTAAAGCTTAAGCAACGTGTTGGCGAGTTGTTGCATTCCCGTGCTTCCGAAGTATACAAGGCGCTAAGCTGGAGGCATGAAGTAACCTGGGCAACGAAACGGACGAAATTGAAGAGCTCCATCACGTAGCTGCTCCCACGCCCACTGAACAGTTATGGGACACGCCTGCAATTCTTATCGACGACGAGTGTTGATGAAAAAGTCGATTCGGATGCCTTGATCCACGAGGAAGCGATCCAGCAGGGTTACCAGTGGTGGTCAAAGTCTTCACCGTGAAAGCTGACGAAACGTGTTGGCTAGTCATTGCACTCCCGTGCTTCCGATGTGTAAAAGGCGCCAAGCTGGAGACATGAAGTAACCTGGGCAACGAAACGGACGAAACTGAAGAGCCGCATCACGTAGCTGCTCCCGCACCCACTGAACAGTTCCGGGACACGCCAGCATATCTTATCGACGACGAGTGTTGATGACATACTCGATCCTGATACCTTGATTCACGAGGAAGCGGTCAGCAGTGTTGTCAATGGTGGTCAAAGTCTTCACCGTGAAAGCTGACGAAACGTGTTGGCGAGTCGTTGCATTCCAAGGCTTCCGAAGTATACAAGGTGCCAAGCTGGAGACATGAAGTAACTTGGGCAAAGAAACAGACAAAATTGAAGAGCCGCATCACGTAGCTGCTCCCACGCCCACTGAACAGTTCCAGGACACGCCAGCAGTTCTTATCGACGGCGAGTGTTGATGACATAGTCGATCCGGATGCCTTGATCCACGAGGAAGCGATCCAGCAGGTTTGCCAGTGGTGGTCAAAGTCTTCACCTTGAAAGCTGACGAAACGTGTTGGCGAGTTGTTGCATTCCCGTGCTTCCGAAGTATACAAGGCGCTGAGCTGGAGGCATGAAGTAACCTGGGCAACGAAACGGACGAAATTGAAGGGCCGCATCACGTAGCTGCTCCCACGCCTACTGAACAGTTCCGGGACATTCCAGCAGTTTTTATCGACGTCGAGTGTTGATGACAAAGTCGATGCAAATGCCTTGAACCGGGAGGAAACGATCCAGCAGGGTTGCCAGTGGTGGTCGAAGTCTTCACCGTGAAAGCTGAACAAACGTGTTGGCGAGTCGCTGCATTCCCGTGCTTTCGAAGTATACAAGGCGCTAAGCTGGGGACATAAAGTAACCTGGGAAGGGAAACGGACGAAATTCAAGAGTCGCATCACTTAGCTGCTCCTACGCCCACTGAACAGTTCCTGTACACGCCAGCAGTTTTTATCGACGACGAGTGTTGATGACATAGTCGAACCGGATTCTTTGATCCACGACGAAGCGATCCAGCAAAGTTGCCAGTGGTGGTCGAAGTCTTCACCGTAAAAGCTTAAGCAACGTGTTGGCGAGTCGCTGCATTCCCGTGCTTTCGAAGTATACAAGGCGCTAAGCTGGAGGCATGAAGTAACCTGGGCAACGAAACGGACGAAATTGAAGAGTCGCATCACGTAGCTGCTCCCACGCCTACTGAAGAAATCCAGCACACGCCAGCAGTTCTTATCGACGGCGAGTGTTGATGACATAGTCGATCCGGATGCCTTGATTCACGAGGAAGCGATCAGCAGTGTTGTCAGTGGTGGTCAAAGTCCACACCGTGAAAGCTGACGAAACGTGTTGGCGAGTCGTTGCATTCCTGTGCTTCCGAAATATACAAGGCGCCAAGCTGGAGACATGAAGTAACCTGGGCAAAGAAACGGACGAAATTGAAGAGCTGTATCACGTAGCTGCTCCCACGCCCACTCAACAGTTCCGGGACAGGCCAGCAATTCTTATCGACGACGAGTGTTGATGAAAAAGTCTATTCGGATGCCTTGATCCACGAGGAAGCGATTCAGCAGGGTTGCCAGTGGTGGTCAAAGTCTTCACCGTGAATGCTGACGAATCGTGTTGGCGAGTCGTTGCATTCCCGTGCTTCCGAAGTATAGAAGGCGCCGAGCTGGAGACATGAAGTGACCGGGGCAAAGAAACGGACAGAATTGAAGAGCCGCATCACGTAGCTGCTCCCACGCCTACTGAAGAAATCCAGCACACGCCAGCAGTTCTTATCGACGGCGAGTGTTGATGACATAGTCGATCCGGATGCCTTGATCCACGAGGAAGCGATCCAGCAGGTTTGCCAGTGGTGGTCAAAGTCTTCACCGTGAAATCTGACGAAACGTGTTGGCGAGTTGTTGCATTTCCGTGCTACCGAAGTATACACGGCGCTAAGCTGGAGGCATGAAGTAACCTGGGCAACGAAACGGACGAAATTGAAGAGCCGCATCACGTAGCTGCTCCCACGCCTACTGAACAGTTCCGGGACATTCCAGCAGTTCTTTTCGACGACGAATGTTGATGACAAAGTCGATGCAAATGCCTTGAACCGTGAGGTAACTATCCAGCAGGGTTGCCAGTGGTAGTCGAAATCTTCACCGTGAAAGCTTAAGCAACGTGTTGGCGAGTCGCTGCATTCCCGTGCTTTCGAAGTATACAAGGCGCTAAGCTGGAGGCATGAAGTAACCTGGGCAACGAAACGGACGAAATTGAAGAGCTCCATCACGTAGCTGCTCCCACGCCCACTGAACAGTTCCAGGACACGCCAGCAGTTCTTATCGACGGCGAGAGTTGATGACATAGTCGATCCGGATGCCTGATCCACGAGGAAGCGATCCAGCAGGTTTGCCAGTGGTGGTGAAAGTCTTCACCGTGAAAGCTGACGAAACGTGTTGGCGAGTTATTGCATTCCCGTGCTTCCGAAGTATACAAGGCGCTAAGCTGGAGGCATGAAGTAACCTGGGCAACGAAACGGACGAAATTGAAGAGCCGCATCACGTAGCTGCTCCAACGCCTACTGAACAGTTCCGGGACATTCCAGCAGTTCTTATCGACGACGTGTGTTGATGACAAAGTCGATGCAAATGCCTTGAACCGGGAGGAAACGATCCAGCAGGGTTGCCAGTGGTGGTCGAAGTCTTCACCGTGAAAGCTGACGAAACGTGTTGGCGAGTCGCTGCATTCCCGTGCTTTCGAAGTATACAAGGCGCTCAGCTGGGGACATAAAGTAACCTTGGAAGGAAAACGGACGAAATTGAAGAGTCGCATCACTTAGCTGCTCCCACGCCCACTGAACAGTTCCGGGACACGCCAGCAGTTTTTATCGACGACGAGTGTTGATGACATAGTTGAACCGGATGCCTTGATCCACGAGGAAGCGATCCAGCAAAGTTGCCAGTGCTGGTCGAAGTCTTCACCGTGAAAGCTTAAGCAACGTGTTGGCGAGTCGCTGCATTCCCGTGCTTTCGAAGTATACAAGGCGCTAAGCTGAAGACATAAAGTAATCTGGGAAGGGAAACTGATGAAATTGAAGAGTCGCATCACGTGGCTGCTCCCACGCCCACTGAACAGTTCCAGGAAATGCCAGCAATTCTTATCGACGACGAGTGTTGATGAAAAAGAAGATCCGGATGCCTTGATCCACGAGGAAGCTATCCAGCAAGGTTGGCAGTGGTGGTCAATGTCTTCACGGTGAAAGCTGACGAAACGTGTTGGCTAGTCGTTGCATTCCCGTGCTTCCGAAGTGTATAAGGCGCCAAGCTGGAGACATGAAATTACCGGGGCAAAGAAACGGACGAAATTGAAGCGCCGCGTCACGTAGCTGCTCCCACGCCCACTGAACAGTTCCGTGACACGCCAGCAGTTCTTATTGACGACGAGTGCTGATGATATAGTCGATCTTGATGCCTTGATTCACGAGGAAGCGATCAGCAGTGTTGTCAGTGGTGGTCAATGTCCACACCGTGAAAGCTGACGAAACGTGTTGGCGAGCCGTTGCATTCCTGTGCTTCCGAAATATACAAGGCGCCTAGCTGGAGACATTAAGTAACCTGGGCAAAGAAACGGACGAGATTGAAGAGCTGTATCACGTAGCTGCTCCCACGCCCACTGAACAGTTCCGGGACAGGCCAGCAATTCTTATCGACGACGAGTGTTTATGAAAAAGTCTATTCGAATGCCTTCATCCACAAGGAAGCGATTCAGCAGGGTTGCCAGTGGTGGTCAAAGTGTTCACCGTGAAAGCTGACGAAACGTGTTGGCTAGTCATTGCATTCCCGTGCTTCCGAAGTGTAAAAGGCGCCAAGCTGGATACATGAAGTAACCTGGGCAACGAAACGGACGAAATTGAAGAGCCGCATCACGTAGCTCCTCCCACACGCACTGAACAGTTCCGGGAAACGCCAGCATATCTTATCGACGACGAGTGTTGATGACATAGTCGATCCTGATGCCTTGATTCACGAGGAAGCGGTCAGCAGTGTTGTCAGTGGTGGCAAAGTCTTCATCGTGAATGCTGACGAAACGTGTTGGCGAGTTGTTGCATTCCCGTGCTTCCGAAGTATACAAGGCGCTAAGCTGGAGGCATGAAGTAACCTGGGCAACGAAACGGACGAAATTGAAGAGCCGCATCATGTAGCTGCTCCCACGCCTACTGAACAGTACTGGGACATTCCAGCAGTTATTATCGACGACGAGTGTTGATGACAAAGTCGATGCAAATGCCTTGAGCCGGGAGGAAACGATCCAGCAGGGTTGCCAGTGGTTGTCGAAGTCTTCACCGTGAAAGCTGAACAAACGTTTTGGCGAGTCGATGCATTCCCGTGCTTTCGAAGTATACAAGGCGCTAAGCTGGGGACATAAAGTAACCTGGGAAGGGAAACGGACGAAATTGAAGAGTCGCATCACTTAGCTGCTCCCACGCCCACTGAACAGTTCCTGTAAACGCCAGCAGTTTTTATCGACGACGAGTGTTGATGACATAGTCGAATCGGATTCTTTGATTCACGAGGAAGCGATCCAGCAAAGTTGCCAGTGGTGGTAGAAGTCTTCACCGTTAAAGCTTAAGCAACGTGTTGGCGAGTTGTTGCATTCCCGTGCTTCCGAAGTATACAAGGCGCTAAGCTGGAGGCATGAAGTAACCTGGGCAACGAAACGGACGAAATTGAAGAGCTCCATCACGTAGCTGCTCCCACGCCCACTGAACAGTTATGGGACACGGCTGCAATTCTTATCGACGACGAGTGTTGATGAAAAAGTCGATTCGGATGCCTTGATCCACGAGGAAGCGATCCAGCAGGGTTACCAGTGGTGGTCAAAGTCTTCACCGTGAAAGCTGACGAAACGTGTTGGCTAGTCATTGCACTCCCGTGCTTCCGATGTGTAAAAGGCGCCAAGCTGGAGACATGAAGTAACCTGGGCAACGAAACGGACGAAACTGATGAGCCGCATCACGTAGCTGCTCCCGCACCCACTGAACAGTTCCGGGACACGCCAGCATATCTTATCGACGACGAGTGTTGATGACATACTCGATCCTGATACCTTGATTCACGAGGAAGCGGTCAGCAGTGTTGTCAATGGTGGTCAAAGTCTTCACCGTGAAAGCTGACGAAACGTGTTGGCGAGTCGTTGCATTCCAAGGCTTCCGAAGTATACAAGGTGCCAAGCTGGAGACATGAAGTAACTTGGGCAAAGAAACAGACAAAATTGAAGAGCCGCATCACGTAGCTGCTCCCACGCCCACTGAACAGTTCCAGGACACGCCAGCAGTTCTTATCGACGGCGAGTGTTGATGACATAGTCGATCCGGATGCCTTGATCCACGAGGAAGCGATCCAGCAGGTTTGCCAGTGGTGGTCAAAGTCTTCACCTTGAAAGCTGACGAAACGTGTTGGCGAGTTGTTGCATTCCCGTGCTTCCGAAGTATACAAGGCGCTGAGCTGGAGGCATGAAGTAACCTGGGCAACGAAACGGACGAAATTGAAGGGCCGCATCACGTAGCTGCTCCCACGCCTACTGAACAGTTCCGGGACATTCCAGCAGTTTTTATCGACGTCGAGTGTTGATGACAAAGTCGATGCAAATGCCTTGAACCGGGAGGAAACGATCCAGCAGGGTTGCCAGTGGTGGTCGAAGTCTTCACCGTGAAAGCTGAACAAACGTGTTGGCGAGTCGCTGCATTCCCGTGCTTTCGAAGTATACAAGGCGCTAAGCTGGGGACATAAAGTAACCTGGGAAGGGAAACGGACGAAATTCAAGAGTCGCATCACTTAGCTGCTCCTACGCCCACTGAACAGTTCCTGTACACGCCAGCAGTTTTTATCGACGACGAGTGTTGATGACATAGTCGAACCGGATTCTTTGATCCACGACGAAGCGATCCAGCAAAGTTGCCAGTGGTGGTCGAAGTCTTCACCGTAAAAGCTTAAGCAACGTGTTGGCGAGTCGCTGCATTCCCGTGCTTTCGAAGTATACAAGGCGCTAAGCTGGAGGCATGAAGTAACCTGGGCAACGAAACGGACGAAATTGAAGAGTCGCATCACGTAGCTGCTCCCACGCCTACTGAAGAAATCCAGCACACGCCAGCAGTTCTTATCGACGGCGAGTGTTGATGACATAGTCGATCCGGATGCCTTGATTCACGAGGAAGCGATCAGCAGTGTTGTCAGTGGTGGTCAAAGTCCACACCGTGAAAGCTGACGAAACGTGTTGGCGAGTCGTTGCATTCCTGTGCTTCCGAAATATACAAGGCGCCAAGCTGGAGACATGAAGTAACCTGGGCAAAGAAACGGACGAAATTGAAGAGCTGTATCACGTAGCTGCTCCCACGCCCACTCAACAGTTCCGGGACAGGCCAGCAATTCTTATCGACGACGAGTGTTGATGAAAAAGTCTATTCGGATGCCTTGATCCACGAGGAAGCGATTCAGCAGGGTTGCCAGTGGTGGTCAAAGTCTTCACCGTGAATGCTGACGAATCGTGTTGGCGAGTCGTTGCATTCCCGTGCTTCCGAAGTATAGAAGGCGCCGAGCTGGAGACATGAAGTGACCGGGGCAAAGAAACGGACAGAATTGAAGAGCCGCATCACGTAGCTGCTCCCACGCCTACTGAAGAAATCCAGCACACGCCAGCAGTTCTTATCGACGGCGAGTGTTGATGACATAGTCGATCCGGATGCCTTGATCCACGAGGAAGCGATCCAGCAGGTTTGCCAGTGGTGGTCAAAGTCTTCACCGTGAAAGCTGACGAAACGTGTTGGCGAGTTGTTGCATTTCCGTGCTACCGAAGTATACACGGCGCTAAGCTGGAGGCATGAAGTAACCTGGGCAACGAAACGGACGAAATTGAAGAGCCGCATCACGTAGCTGCTCCCACGCCTACTGAGCAGTTCCGGGACATTGCAGCAGTTCTTATCGACGACGAGTGTTGATGACAAAGTCGATGCAAATGCCTTGAACCGGGAGGAAACGATCCAGCAGGGTTGCCAGTGGTGGTCGAAGTCTTCACCGTGAAAGCTGACGAAACGTGTTGGGGAGTCGCTGCATTCCCGTGCTTTCGAAGTATACAAGGCGCTAAGCTGGAGGCATGAAGTAACCTGGGCAACGAAACGGACGAAATTGAAGAGCTCCATCACGTAGCTGCTCCCACGCCCACTGAACAGTTCCGGGACACGCCAGCAAATCTTATCGACGACGAGTGTTGATGGAAAAGTCGATTCGGATGCCTTGATCCACGAGGAAGCGATCCAGCAGGGTGTCCAGTGGTGGTCAAAGTCTTCACCGTGAAAGCTGACGAAACGTGTTGGCTAGTCATTGCATTCCCGTGCTTCCGAAGTGTAAAAGGCGCCAAACTGGAGACATGAAGTAACCTGGGCAACGAAACGGACGAAATTGAAGAGCCGCATCACGTAGCTGCTCCCACACCCACTGAGCAGTTCCAGGACACGCCAGCAGTTCTAATCGACGGCGAGTGTTGATGACATAGTCGATCCTGATGCCTTGATCCACGAGGAAGCGATCCAGCAGGTTTGTTAGTGGTGGTCAAAGTCTTCACCGTGAAAGCTGACGAAACGTGTTGGCGAGTTGTTGCATTCCCGTGCTTCCGAAGTATACAAGCCGCTAAGCTGGAGGCATGAAGTAACCTGGGCAACGAAACGGACGCAATTGAAGAGCCGCATCACGTAGCTGCTCCCACGCCCACTGAACAGTTCCGGGACACGGCAGCAATTCTTATCGACGACGAGTGTTGATGAAAAAGTCGATTCGGATGCCTTGATCCAGGAGGAAGCGATCCAGCAGGGTTGCCAGTGGTGGTCAAAGTCTTCACCGTCAAAGCTGACGAAACGTGTTGGCTAGTCATTGCATTCCCGTGCTTCCGAAGTGTAAAAGGCGCCAAGCTGGAAACAGGAAGTAACCTGAGCAAAGAAACGGACGAAATTGAAGAGCCGCATCACGTAGCTGCTCCCAGGTCCACTGAACAGTTCCAGAACACGCCAGCAGTTCCGATCGACGGCGAGCGTTGATGACATAGTCGATCCGGATGCCTTGATCCACGAGGAAGCGATCCAACAGGTTTGCCAGTGGTGGTCAAAGTCTTCACCGTGAAAGCTGACGAAACGTGTTGGCGAGTTGTAGCATTCCCGTGCTTCCGAAGTATACAAGGCGCTAAGCTGGAGGCATGAAGTAACCTGGGCAACGAAACGGACGAAATTGAAGAGCCGCATCAATTAGCTGCTCCCACGCCTACTGAACAGTTCCGGGACATTCCAGCAGTTCTTATCGACGACGAGTGTTGACGACAAAGTCGATGCAAATGCCTTGAACCGCGAGGAAGCGATCCAGCAGGGTTGCCAGTGGTGGTCGAAGTCTTCACCGTGAAAGCTGACGAAACGTGTTGGCGAGTCGCTGCATTCCCGTGCTGTCGAAGTATACAAGGCGCTAAGCTGGAGACATAAAGTAACCTGGGAAGGGAAACGGACGAAATTGAAGAGTCGCATCACGTAGCTGCTCCCATGCCCACTGAACAGTTCCAGGACATGCCAGCAATTCTTATCGACGACGAGTGTTGATGAAAAAGTCGATCCGGATGCCTTGATCCACGAGGAAGCTATCCAGCAAGGTTGGCAGTGGTGGTCAACGTCTCCACGGTGAAAGCTGACGAAACGTGTTGGCGAGTCATTGCATTCCCGTACTTCCGAAGTATGCAAGGCGCCCAGCTGGAGACATGAAGTAACCTGGGCAAAGAAACGGACGAGATTGAAGAGCCGTATCACGTAGGTGCTTCCACGCCTGCTGAACAGTTCCGGGACACGCCCGCAGTTCTTATCGACGACGAGTGTTGATGACATGGTTAATCCGGATGCCTTGATCCACGAGGAAGCGATCCAGCAGGGTTGCCAGTGGTGGTCAATGTCTTCACCGTGAAAGCTGCCGAAACGTGTTGGCTAGTCGTTGCATTCCCGTGCTGCCGAAGTGTACAAGGCGCCAAGCTGGAGACATGAAATTACCGGGGCAAAGAAACGGACGAAATTGAAGAGCCGCATCACGTAGCTGCTCCCACGCCTACTGAGCAGTTCCGGGACATTGCAGCAGTTCTTATCGACGACGAGTGTTGATGACAAAGTCGATGCAAATGCCTTGAACCGGGAGGAAACGATCCAGCAGGGTTGCCAGTGGTGGTCGAAGTCTTCACCGTGAAAGCTGACGAAACGTGTTGGGGAGTCGCTGCATTCCCGTGCTTTCGAAGTATACAAGGCGCTAAGCTGGAGGCATGAAGTAACCTGGGCAACGAAACGGACGAAATTGAAGAGCTCCATCACGTAGCTGCTCCCACGCCCACTGAACAGTTCCGGGACACGCCAGCAATTCTTATCGACGACGAGTGTTGATGGAAAAGTCGATTCGGATGCCTTGATCCACGAGGAAGCGGTCAGCAGTGTTGTCAGTGGTGGTCAAAGTCTTCACCATGAAAGCTGACGAAACGTGTTGGCGAGTCGTTGCATTCCCATGCTACCGAAGTATTCAAGGCGCCAAGATGGAGACATGAAGTAACCTGGGCAAAAAACGGACAAAATTGAAGAGCCGCATCACGTTGCTGCACCCACGCCCACTGAACAGTTCCAGGACACGCCAGCAGTTCTAATCGACGGCGAATGTTGATGACATAGTCGATCCTGATGCCTTGATCCACGAGGAAGCGATCCAGCAGGTTTGTTAGTGGTGGTCAAAGTCTTCACCGTGAAAGCTGACGAAACGTGTTGGCGAGTTGTTGCATTCCCGTGCTTCCGAAGTATACAAGCCGCTAAGCTGGAGGCATGAAGTAACCTGGGCAACGAAACGGACGAGATTGAAGAGCCGCATCACGTAGCTGCTAACACGTCCACTGAACAGTTCCAGGACACGCCAGCAGTTCTTATCGACGGCGAGTGTTGATGACATAGTCGATCCGGATGCCTTGATCCACGAGGAAGCGATCCAACAGGTTTGCCAGTGGTGGTCAAAGTCTTCACCGTGAAAGCTGACGAAACGTGTTGGCGAGTTGTAGCATTCCCGTGCTTCCGAAGTATACAAGGCGCTAAGCTGGAGGCATGAAGTAACCTGGGCAACGAAACGGACGAAATTGAAGAGCCGCATCAATTAGCTGCTCCCACGCCTACTGAACAGTTCCGGGACATTCCAGCAGTTCTTATCGACGACGAGTGTTGACGACAAAGTCGATGCAAATGCCTTGAACCGCGAGGAAGCGATCCAGCAGGGTTGCCAGTGGTGGTCGAAGTCCTCACCGAGAAAGCTGACGAAACGTGTTGGCGAGTCGCTGCATTCCCGTGCTGTCGAAGTATACAAGGCGCTAAGCTGGAGACATAAAGTAACCTGGGAAGGGAAACGGACGAAATTGAAGAGTCGCATCACGTAGCTGCTCCCATGCCCACTGAACAGTTCCAGGACATGCCAGCAATTCTTATCGACGACGAGTGTTGATGAAAAAGTCGATCCGGATGCCTTGATCCACGAGGAAGCTATCCAGCAAGGTTGGCAGTGGTGGTCAATGTCTTCACGGAGAAAGCTGACGAAACGTGTAGGCGAGTCGTTGCATTCCCGTGCTTCAGAAGTGTACAAGGCGCCAAGCTGGAGACACGGAGTAACCTGGGCAAAGAAACGGACGAAATTGAAGAGCCGCATCACGTAGCTCCTCCCACACCCACTGAACAGTTCCGGGAAACGCCAGCATATCTTATCGACGACGAGTGTTGATGACATAGTCGATCCTTATGCCTTGATTCACGAGGAAGCGGTCAGCAGTGTTGTCAGTGGTGGCAAAGTCTTCATCGTGAATGCTGACGAAACGTGTTGGCGAGTTGTTGTATTCCCGTGCTTCCGAAGTATACAAGGCGCTAAGCTGGAGGCATGAAGTAACCTGGGCAACGAAACGGACGAAATTGAAGAGCCGCATCATGTAGCTGCTCCCACGCCTACTGAACAGTACTGGGACATTCCAGCAGTTATTATCGACGGCGAGTGTTGATGACAAAGTCGATGCAAATGCCTTGAGCCGGGAGGAAACGATCCAGCAGGGTTGCCAGTGGTTGTCGAAGTCTTCACCGTGAAAGCTGAACAAACGTGTTGGCGAGTCGATGCATTCCAGTGCTTTCGAAGTATACAGGGCGCTAAGCTGGGGACATAAAGTAACCTGGGCAAAGAAACAGACAAAATTGAAGAGCCGCATCACGTAGCTGCTCCCACGCCCACTGAACAGTTCCAGGACACGCCAGCAGTTCTTATCGACGGCGAGAGTTGATGACATAGTCGATCCGGATGCCTGATCCACGAGGAAGCGATCCAGCAGGTTTGCCAGTGGTGGTCAAAGTCTTCACCGTGAAAGCTGACGAAACGTGTTGGCGAGTTATTGCATTCCCGTGCTTCCGAAGTATACAAGGCGCTAAGCTGGAGGCATGAAGTAACCTGGGCAACGAAACGGACGAAATTGAAGAGCCGCATCACGTAGCTGCTCCAACGCCTACTGAACAGTTCCGGGACATTCCAGCAGTTCTTATCGACGACGTGTGTTGATGACAAAGTCGATGCAAATGCCTTGAACCGGGAGGAAACGATCCAGCAGGGTTGCCAGTGGTGGTCGAAGTCTTCACCGTGAAAGCTGACGAAACGTGTTGGCGAGTCGCTGCATTCCCGTGCTTTCGAAGTATACAAGGCGCTCAGCTGGGGACATAAAGTAACCTTGGAAGGAAAACGGACGAAATTGAAGAGTCGCATCACTTAGCTGCTCCCACGCCCACTGAACAGTTCCGGGACACGCCAGCAGTTTTTATCGACGACGAGTGTTGATGACATAGTTGAACCGGATGCCTTGATCCACGAGGAAGCGATCCAGCAAAGTTGCCAGTGCTGGTCGAAGTCTTCACCGTGAAAGCTTAAGCAACGTGTTGGCGAGTCGCTGCATTCCCGTGCTTTCGAAGTATACAAGGCGCTAAGCTGAAGACATAAAGTAATCTGGGAAGGGAAACTGATGAAATTGAAGAGTCGCATCACGTGGCTGCTCCCACGCCCACTGAACAGTTCCAGGAAATGCCAGCAATTCTTATCGACGACGAGTGTTGATGAAAAAGAAGATCCGGATGCCTTGATCCACGAGGAAGCTATCCAGCAAGGTTGGCAGTGGTGGTCAATGTCTTCACGGTGAAAGCTGACGAAACGTGTTGGCTAGTCGTTGCATTCCCGTGCTTCCGAAGTGTATAAGGCGCCAAGCTGGAGACATGAAATTACCGGGGCAAAGAAACGGACGAAATTGAAGCGCCGCGTCACGTAGCTGCTCCCACGCCCACTGAACAGTTCCGTGACACGCCAGCAGTTCTTATTGACGACGAGTGCTGATGATATAGTCGATCTTGATGCCTTGATTCACGAGGAAGCGATCAGCAGTGTTGTCAGTGGTGGTCAATGTCCACACCGTGAAAGCTGACGAAACGTGTTGGCGAGCCGTTGCATTCCTGTGCTTCCGAAATATACAAGGCGCCTAGCTGGAGACATTAAGTAACCTGGGCAAAGAAACGGACGAGATTGAAGAGCTGTATCACGTAGCTGCTCCCACGCCCACTGAACAGTTCCGGGACAGGCCAGCAATTCTTATCGACGACGAGTGTTTATGAAAAAGTCTATTCGAATGCCTTCATCCACAAGGAAGCGATTCAGCAGGGTTGCCAGTGGTGGTCAAAGTGTTCACCGTGAAAGCTGACGAAACGTGTTGGCTAGTCATTGCATTCCCGTGCTTCCGAAGTGTAAAAGGCGCCAAGCTGGATACATGAAGTAACCTGGGCAACGAAACGGACGAAATTGAAGAGCCGCATCACGTAGCTCCTCCCACACGCACTGAACAGTTCCGGGAAACGCCAGCATATCTTATCGACGACGAGTGTTGATGACATAGTCGATCCTGATGCCTTGATTCACGAGGAAGCGGTCAGCAGTGTTGTCAGTGGTGGCAAAGTCTTCATCGTGAATGCTGACGAAACGTGTTGGCGAGTTGTTGCATTCCCGTGCTTCCGAAGTATACAAGGCGCTAAGCTGGAGGCATGAAGTAACCTGGGCAACGAAACGGACGAAATTGAAGAGCCGCATCATGTAGCTGCTCCCACGCCTACTGAACAGTACTGGGACATTCCAGCAGTTATTATCGACGACGAGTGTTGATGACAAAGTCGATGCAAATGCCTTGAGCCGGGAGGAAACGATCCAGCAGGGTTGCCAGTGGTTGTCGAAGTCTTCACCGTGAAAGCTGAACAAACGTTTTGGCGAGTCGATGCATTCCCGTGCTTTCGAAGTATACAAGGCGCTAAGCTGGGGACATAAAGTAACCTGGGAAGGGAAACGGACGAAATTGAAGAGTCGCATCACTTAGCTGCTCCCACGCCCACTGAACAGTTCCTGTAAACGCCAGCAGTTTTTATCGACGACGAGTGTTGATGACATAGTCGAATCGGATTCTTTGATTCACGAGGAAGCGATCCAGCAAAGTTGCCAGTGGTGGTAGAAGTCTTCACCGTTAAAGCTTAAGCAACGTGTTGGCGAGTTGTTGCATTCCCGTGCTTCCGAAGTATACAAGGCGCTAAGCTGGAGGCATGAAGTAACCTGGGCAACGAAACGGACGAAATTGAAGAGCTCCATCACGTAGCTGCTCCCACGCCCACTGAACAGTTATGGGACACGCCTGCAATTCTTATCGACGACGAGTGTTGATGAAAAAGTCGATTCGGATGCCTTGATCCACGAGGAAGCGATCCAGCAGGGTTACCAGTGGTGGTCAAAGTCTTCACCGTGAAAGCTGACGAAACGTGTTGGCTAGTCATTGCACTCCCGTGCTTCCGATGTGTAAAAGGCGCCAAGCTGGAGACATGAAGTAACCTGGGCAACGAAACGGACGAAACTGAAGAGCCGCATCACGTAGCTGCTCCCGCACCCACTGAACAGTTCCGGGACACGCCAGCATATCTTATCGACGACGAGTGTTGATGACATACTCGATCCTGATACCTTGATTCACGAGGAAGCGGTCAGCAGTGTTGTCAATGGTGGTCAAAGTCTTCACCGTGAAAGCTGACGAAACGTGTTGGCGAGTCGTTGCATTCCAAGGCTTCCGAAGTATACAAGGTGCCAAGCTGGAGACATGAAGTAACTTGGGCAAAGAAACAGACAAAATTGAAGAGCCGCATCACGTAGCTGCTCCCACGCCCACTGAACAGTTCCAGGACACGCCAGCAGTTCTTATCGACGGCGAGTGTTGATGACATAGTCGATCCGGATGCCTTGATCCACGAGGAAGCGATCCAGCAGGTTAGCCAGTGGTGGTCAAAGTCTTCACCTTGAAAGCTGACGAAACGTGTTGGCGAGTTGTTGCATTCCCGTGCTTCCGAAGTATACAAGGCGCTGAGCTGGAGGCATGAAGTAACCTGGGCAACGAAACGGACGAAATTGAAGGGCCGCATCACGTAGCTGCTCCCACGCCTACTGAACAGTTCCGGGACATTCCAGCAGTTTTTATCGACGTCGAGTGTTGATGACAAAGTCGATGCAAATGCCTTGAACCGGGAGGAAACGATCCAGCAGGGTTGCCAGTGGTGGTCGAAGTCTTCACCGTGAAAGCTGAACAAACGTGTTGGCGAGTCGCTGCATTCCCGTGCTTTCGAAGTATACAAGGCGCTAAGCTGGGGACATAAAGTAACCTGGGAAGGGAAACGGACGAAATTCAAGAGTCGCATCACTTAGCTGCTCCTACGCCCACTGAACAGTTCCTGTACACGCCAGCAGTTTTTATCGACGACGAGTGTTGATGACATAGTCGAACCGGATTCTTTGATCCACGACGAAGCGATCCAGCAAAGTTGCCAGTGGTGGTCGAAGTCTTCACCGTAAAAGCTTAAGCAACGTGTTGGCGAGTCGCTGCATTCCCGTGCTTTCGAAGTATACAAGGCGCTAAGCTGGAGGCATGAAGTAACCTGGGCAACGAAACGGACGAAATTGAAGAGTCGCATCACGTAGCTGCTCCCACGCCTACTGAAGAAATCCAGCACACGCCAGCAGTTCTTATCGACGGCGAGTGTTGATGACATAGTCGATCCGGATGCCTTGATTCACGAGGAAGCGATCAGCAGTGTTGTCAGTGGTGGTCAAAGTCCACACCGTGAAAGCTGACGAAACGTGTTGGCGAGTCGTTGCATTCCTGTGCTTCCGAAATATACAAGGCGCCAAGCTGGAGACATGAAGTAACCTGGGCAAAGAAACGGACGAAATTGAAGAGCTGTATCACGTAGCTGCTCCCACGCCCACTCAACAGTTCCGGGACAGGCCAGCAATTCTTATCGACGACGAGTGTTGATGAAAAAGTCTATTCGGATGCCTTGATCCACGAGGAAGCGATTCAGCAGGGTTGCCAGTGGTGGTCAAAGTCTTCACCGTGAATGCTGACGAATCGTGTTGGCGAGTCGTTGCATTCCCGTGCTTCCGAAGTATAGAAGGCGCCGAGCTGGAGACATGAAGTGACCGGGGCAAAGAAACGGACAGAATTGAAGAGCCGCATCACGTAGCTGCTCCCACGCCTACTGAAGAAATCCAGCACACGCCAGCAGTTCTTATCGACGGCGAGTGTTGATGACATAGTCGATCCGGATGCCTTGATCCACGAGGAAGCGATCCAGCAGGTTTGCCAGTGGTGGTCAAAGTCTTCACCGTGAAAGCTGACGAAACGTGTTGGCGAGTTGTTGCATTTCCGTGCTACCGAAGTATACACGGCGCTAAGCTGGAGGCATGAAGTAACCTGGGCAACGAAACGGACGAAATTGAAGAGCCGCATCACGTAGCTGCTCCCACGCCTACTGAACAGTTCCGGGACATTCCAGCAGTTCTTTTCGACGACGAATGTTGATGACAAAGTCGATGCAAATGCCTTGAACCGTGAGGTAACTATCCAGCAGGGTTGCCAGTGGTAGTCGAAATCTTCACCGTGAAAGCTTAAGCAACGTGTTGGCGAGTCGCTGCATTCCCGTGCTTTCGAAGTATACAAGGCGCTAAGCTGGAGACATAAAGTAACCTGGGAAGGGAAACGGACGAAACTGAAGAGTCGCATCACGTAGCTGCTCCCACGCTCACTGAACAGTTCCAGGACATGCCAGCAATTCTTAATTGACGACGAGTGTTGATGGAAAAGTCGATCCGGATGCCTTGATCCACGAGGAAGCTATCCAGCAAGGTTGGCAGTGGTGGTCAAAGTCTTCACGGTGAAAGATGACGAAACGTGTTGGCGAGTCATTGCATTCCCGTACTTCCGAAGTATGCAAGGCGCCAAGCTGGAGACATGAAGTAACCTGGGCAAAGAAACGGACGAGATTGAAGAGCCGTATCACGTAGCTGCTTCCACGCCCACTGAACAGTTCCGGGACACGCCCGCAGTTCTTATCGACGACGAGTGTTGATGACATAGTTGATCCGGATGCCTTCATCCACGAGGAAGCGATCCAGCAGGGTTGCCAGTGGTGGTCAAAGTCTTCACCGTGAAAGCTGACGAAACGTGTTGGCTAGTCGTTGCATTCCCGTGCTTCCGAAGTATACAAGGCGCCAAGCTGGAGACATGAAATTACCTGGGCAAAGAAACGGACGAAATTGAACAGTCGCATCACGTAGCTGCTCCCACGCCCAATGAACAGTTCCAGGACACGCCAGCAATTCTTATCGACGACGAGTGTTGAAGGAAAAGTCGATCCGGATGCCTTGATCCACGAGGAAGCGATCCAGCAAGGTGGGCAGTGGTGGTCAATGTCTTCACAGAGAAAGCTGACGAAACGTGTAGGCGAGTCGTTGCATTCCCGTGCTTCAGAAGTGTACAAGGCGCCAAGCTGGAGACACGGAGTAACCTGGGGAAAGAAACGGAGGAAATCGAAGATCCGCATCACGTAGCTGCTCCCACGCCCACTGAACAGTTCCAGGACACGCCAGCAGTTCTTATTGACGACGAGTGTTGATGACATAGTCGATCCTGATGACTTGATTCACGATGAAGCTATCAGCAGTGTTGTCAGCGGTGGTCAAAGTCTTCACCGTGAAAGCTGACGAAACGGGTTGGCGAGTCGTTGCATTCCTGTGCTTCCGAAATATACAAGGCGCCAAGCTGGAGACATGAAGTAACCTGGGCAAAGAAACGGACGAGATTGAAGAGCCGCATCACGTAGCTGCTCCCACGTCCACTGAACAGTTCCAGGACACGCCAGCAGTTCTTATCGACAGCGAGTGTTGATGACATAGTCGATCCGGATGCCTTGATCCACGAGGAAGTGATCCAGCAGGGTTTCCAGTGGTGGTCGAAGTCTTCACCGCGAAAGCTGACGAAACGTGTTGGCGAGTCGCTGCATTCCCGTGCTTTTGAAATATACAAGGCGCTCAGCTGAAGACATAAAGTAACCTGGGAAGGGAAACGGACGAAATTGAAGAGTCGCATCACGTAGCGGCTCCCACGACCACTGAACAGTTCCGGGACACGCCATCAGTTTTTATAGACGACAAGTGTTGATGACATAGTCGAACCGGATGCCTTGATCCACGAGTAAGCGATCCAGCAAAGTTGCCAGTGGTGGTCGAAGTCTTCAGCGTGAAAGCTTAAGCAACGTGTTGGCGAGTCGCTGCATTACCGTGCTTTCGAAGTATACAAAGCGCTAAGCTGGAGACATAAAGTAACCTGGGAAGGGAAACGGACGAAATTGAAGAGTCGCATCACGTACCCAAGCAGCACAAGTAATTGGCCCAACATTGGAACTGTATTGGCAAAGGTGGCCCTACAATGGACCAGGATGGGACCATCCTGTTGCAATATTGGGCCGATGAGCTGTGCTGCTTGGGTAGCTGCTCCCACGCCCACTGAACAGTTCCAGGACATGCCAGAAATTCTTATCGACGACGAGTGTTGATGAAAAAGTCGATCCGGATGCCTTGATCCACGAGGAAGCCATCCAGCAAGGTTGGCAGTGGTGGTCAATGTCTTCACGGTGAAAGCTGACGAAACGTGTGGGCGAGTCATTGCATTCCCGTACTTCCGAAGTATGCAAGGCACCAAGCTGGAGACACGAAGTAACCTGGGCACAGAAACGGACGAGATTGAAGAGCCGTATCACGTGGGTGCTTCCACGCCCGCTGAACAGTTCAGGGACACGCCCTCAGTTCTTATCGTCGACGAGTGTTGATGACATATTTGATCCGGATGCCTTGATCCACGAGGAAGCGATCCAGCAGGGTTGCCAGTGGTGGTCAAAGTCTTCACCGTGAAAGCTGACGAAACGTGTTGGCTAGTCGTTGCATTCCAGTGCTTCCGAAGTGTACAAGGCGCCAAGCTGGAGACATGAAATTACCTGTGCAAAGAAACGGACGATATTGAAGAGCCGCGTCACGTAGCTGCTCTCACGCCCACTGAACAGTTCCGGGACACGCCAGCAGTTTATTGACGACGAGTGTTGATGATATAGTCGATCTTGATGCCTTGATTCACGAGGAAGCGATCAGCAGTGTTCTCAGTGGTGGTCAAAGTCCACACCGTGAATGCTGACGAAACGTGTTGGCGAGTCGTTGCATTCCCGTGCTTCCGAAATATACAAGGCGCCAAGCTGGAGACATGAAGTAACCTGGGCAAAGAAACGGAGGAAATTGAAGAGCCGCATCACGTAGCTGCTCCCACGTCCACTGAACAGTTCCAGGACACGCCAGCAGTTCTTATCGACGGCGAGTGTTGATGACATAGTCGATCCGGATGCCTTGATCCACGAGGAAGCGATCCAGCAGGTTTAGCAGTGGTGGTCAAAGTCTTCACCGTGAAAGCTGTCGAAACGTGTTGGCGAGTTGTTGCATTTCCGTGCTACCGAAGTATACAAGGCGCTAAGCTGGAGGCATGAAGTAACCTGGGCAACGAAACGGACGAAATTGAAGAGCCGCATCACGTAGCTGCTCCCACGCCTACTGAACAGTTCCGGGACATTCCAGCAGTTCTTATCGACGACGAGTGTTGATGACAAAGTCGATGCAAATGCCTTGAACCGGGAGGTAACTATCCAGCAGGGTTGCCAGTGGTGGTCGAAGTCTTCACCGTGAAAGCTGACGAAACGTGTTGGCTTGTCGCTGCATTCCCGTGCTTCCGAAGTGTAAAAGGCGCCAAGCTGGAGACAGGAAGTAACCTGAGCAAAGAAACGGACGAAATTGAAGAGCCGCATCACGTAGCTGCTCCCAGGTCCACTGAACAGTTCCAGAACACGCCAGCAGTTCTGATCGACGGCGAGCGTTGATGACATAGTCGATCCTGATGCCTTGATCCACGAGGAAGAGATCCAGCAGGGTTGCCAGTGGTGGTCAAAGTCTTCACCGTGAAAGCTGACGAAACGTGTTGGCTAGTCGTTGCATTCCCGTGCTTCCGAAGTGTACAAGGCGCCAAGGTGGAGACATGAAATTACCTGGGCAAAGACACGGACGAAATTGAACAGTCGCATCACGTAGCTGCTCCCACGCCCACTGAACAGTTCCAGGACACGCCAGCAATTCTTATCGACGACGAGTGTTGAAGGAAAAGTCGATCCGGATGCCTTGATCCACGAGGAAGCGATACAGCAAGGTTGGCAGTGGTGGTCAATGCCTTCACGGAAAAAGCTGACGAAACGTGTTGGCGAGTCGTTGCATTCCCGTGCTTCAGAAGTGTTCAAGGCGCCAAGCTGGAGACACGGAGTAACCTGGGTAAAGAAACGGAGGAAATCGAAGGTCCGCATCACGTAGCTGCTCCCACGCCCACTGAACAGTTCCAGGACACGCCAGCAGTTCTTATTGACGACGAGTGTTGATGACATAGTCGATCCTGATGCCTTGATTCACGATGAAGCGATCAGCAGTGTTGTCCATGGTGGTCAGTCTTCACCGTGAAAGCTGACGAAACGGGTTGGCGAGTCGTTGCATTCCCGTGCTTCCGAAATATACAAGGCGCCAAGCTGGAGACACGGAGTAACCTGGGCAAAGAAACGGAGGAAATCGAAGATCCGCATCACGTAGCTGCCCCCACGCCCACTGAACAGTTCCAGGACATGCCAGCAGTTCTTATTGACGACGAGTGTTGATGACATAGTCGATCCTGATTCCTTGATTCAAGATGAAGCGATCAGCAGTGTTGTCAGTGGTGGTCAAAGTCTTCACCGTGAAAGCTGACGAAACGGGTTGGCGAGTCGTTGCATTCCTGTGCTTCCGAAATATACAAGGCGCCAAGCTGGAGACATGAAGTAACCTGGGCAAAGAAACGGACGAGATTGAAGAGCCGCATCACGTAGCTGCTCCCACGCCTACTGAACAGTTCCGGGACATTCCAGCAGTTCTTATCGCCGAGGAGTGTTGATGACAAAGTCGATGCAAATGCCTTGAACCGGGAGGTAACGATCCAGCAGGGTTGCCAGTGGTGGTCGAAGTCTTCACCGTGAAAGCTGAGGAAACGTGTTGGCGAGTCGCTGCATTCCCGTGCTTTCGAAGTATACAAGGCGCTAAGCTGGGGACCTAAAGTAACCTGGGAAGGGAAACGGACGAAATCACGTAGCGGCTCCCACGACCACAGAACAGTTCCGAGACACGCCAGCAGTTTTTATTGACAAGTGTTGATGACATAGTCGAACCGGATGCCTTGATCCACGAGGAAGCGATCCAGCAAAGTTGCCAGTGGTGGTCGAAGTCATTTCCGTGAAAGCTTAAGCAACGTGTTGGCGAGTCGCTGCATTCCCGTGCTTTCGAAGTATACATGGCGCTAAGCTGGAGACATAAAGTAACCTGGGAAGGGAAACGGACGAAATTGAGTAGTCTCATCACGTAGCTGCTCCCACGCCCACTGAACAGTTCCATGACATGCCAGCAATTCTTATTGACGACGAGTGTTGATGAAAAAGTCGATCCGGATGCCTTGATCCACGAGGAAGCTATCCAGCAAGGTTGGCAGTGGTGGTCAAAGTCTTCACGGTGAAAGCTGACGAAACGTGTTGGCGAGTCATTGCATTCCCGTACTTCCGAAGAATGTAAGGCGCCAAGCTGGAGACATGAAGTAACCTGGGCAAAGAAACGGACGAGATTGAAGAGCCGTATCACGTAGCTGCTTCCACGCCCACTGAACAGTTCCGGGACACGCCCGCAGTTCTTATCGACGACGAGTGTTGATGACATAGTTGATCCGGATGCCTTCATCCACGAGGAAGCGATCCAGCAGGGTTGCCAGTGGTGGTCAAAGTCTTCACCGTGAAAGCTGACGAAACGTGTTGGCTAGTCGTTGCATTCCCGTGCTTCCGAAGTGTACAATTCACCAAGCTGGAGACATGAAATTACCTGGGCAAAGAAACGGACGAAACTGAACAGTCGCATCACGTAGCTGCTCCCACGCCCACTGAACAGTTCCAGGACACGCCAGCAATTCTTATCGACGACGAGTGTTGAAGGAAAAGTCGATCCGGATGCCTTGATCTACGAGGAAGCGATCCAGCAAGGTTGGCAGTGGTGGTCAATGTCTTCACGGAGAAAGCTGACGAAACGTGTTGGCGAGTCGTTGCATTCCCGTGCTTCAGAAGTGTACAAGGCGCCAAGCTGGAGACACGGAGTAACCTGGGCAAAGAAACGGAGTAAATCGAAGATCCGCATCACGTAGCTGCTCCCACGCCCACTGAACAGTTCCAGGATACGCCAGCAGTTCTTATTGACGACGAGTGTTGATGACATAGTCGATCCTGATGCCTTGATCCACGAGGAAGCGATTCAGCAGGGTTGCCAGTGGTGGTCAAAGACTTCACCGTGAAAGCTGACGAAACGTGTTGGCTAGTCATTGCATTCCCGTGCTTCCGAAGTGTAAAAGGCGCCAAACTGGAGACATGAAGTAACCTGGGCAACGAAACGGACGAGATTGAAGAGCCGCATCACGTAGCTGCTAACACGTCCACTGAACAGTTCCAGGACACGCCAGCAGTTCTTATCGACGGCGAGTGTTGATGACATAGTCGATCCGGATGCCTTGATCCACGAGGAAGTGATCCAGCAGGGTTGCCAGTGGTGGTCGAAGTCTTCACCGCGAAAGCTGACAAAACGTGTTGGCGAGTCGCTGCATTCCCGTGCTTTCGAAATATACAAGGCGCTCAGCTGGAGACATGAAATTACCTGGGCAAAGAAACGGACGATATTGAAGAGCCGCGTCACGTAGGTGCTCCCACGCCCACTGAACAGTTCCGGGACACGCCAGCAGTTCTTATTGACGACGAGTGTTGATGATATAGTCGATCTTGATGTCTTGATTCACGAGGATGCGATCAGCAGTGTTCTCAGTGGTGGTCAAAGTCCACACCGTGAATGCTGACGAAACGTGTTGGTGAGTCGTTGCATTCCCGTGCTTCCGAAATATACAAGGCGCCAAGCTGGAGAAATGAAGTAACCTGGGCAAAGAAACGGACGAAATTGAAGAGCCGCATCACGTAGCTGCTCCGACGCCCACTGAACAGTTCAAGGACACGCCAGCAGTTCTTATCGACGACGAGTGTTGATGAAAAAGTCGATCCGGATGCCTTGATCCACGAGGAAGCTATCCAGCAAGGTTGGCAGTGGTGGTCAAAGTCTTCACGGTGAAAGCTGCCGAAACGTGTTGGCTAGTCGTTGCATTCCCGTGCTGCCGAAGTGTACAAGGCGCCAAGCTGGAGACATGAAATTACCGGGGCAAAGAAACGGACGAAATTGAAGAGCCGCATCACGTAGCTGCTCCCACGCCTACTGAGCAGTTCCGGGACATTGCAGCAGTTCTTATCGACGACGAGTGTTGATGACAAAGTCGATGCAAATGCCTTGAACCGGGAGGAAACGATCCAGCAGGGTTGCCAGTGGTGGTCGAAGTCTTCACCGTGAAAGCTGACGAAACGTGTTGGGGAGTCGCTGCATTCCCGTGCTTTCGAAGTATACAAGGCGCTAAGCTGGAGGCATGAAGTAACCTGGGCAACGAAACGGACGAAATTGAAGAGCTCCATCACGTAGCTGCTCCCACGCCCACTGAACAGTTCCGGGACACGCCAGCAAATCTTATCGACGACGAGTGTTGATGGAAAAGTCGATTCGGATGCCTTGATCCACGAGGAAGCGATCCAGCAGGGTGTCCAGTGGTGGTCAAAGTCTTCACCGTGAAAGCTGACGAAACGTGTTGGCTAGTCATTGCATTCCCGTGCTTCCGAAGTGTAAAAGGCGCCAAACTGGAGACATGAAGTAACCTGGGCAACGAAACGGACGAAATTGAAGAGCCGCATCACGTAGCTGCTCCCACACCCACTGAGCAGTTCCGGGACACGCCAGCATATCCTATCGACGACGAGTGTTGATGACATAGTCGATCCTGATGCCTTGATTCACGAGGAAGCGGTCAGCAGTGTTGTCAGTGGTGGTCAAAGTCTTCACCATGAAAGCTGACGAAACGTGTTGGCGAGTCGTTGCATTCCCATGCTTCCGAAGTATTCAAGGCGCCAATATGGAGACATGAAGTAACCTGGGCAAAAAACGGACAAAATTGAAGAGCCGCATCACGTAGCTGCTCCCACGCCCACTGAACAGTTCCAGGACACGCCAGCAGTTCTAATCGACGGCGAGTGTTGATGACATAGTCGATCCTGATGCCTTGATCCACGAGGAAGCGATCCAGCAGGTTTGTTAGTGGTGGTCAAAGTCTTCACCGTGAAAGCTGACGAAACGTGTTGGCGAGTTGTTGCATTCCCGTGCTTCCGAAGTATACAAGCCGCTAAGCTGGAGGCATGAAGTAACCTGGGCAACGAAACGGACGCAATTGAAGAGCCGCATCACGTAGCTGCTCCCACGCCCACTGAACAGTTCCGGGACACGGCAGCAATTCTTATCGACGACGAGTGTTGATGAAAAAGTCGATTCGGATGCCTTGATCCAGGAGGAAGCGATCCAGCAGGGTTGCCAGTGGTGGTCAAAGTCTTCACCGTCAAAGCTGACGAAACGTGTTGGCTAGTCATTGCATTCCCGTGCTTCCGAAGTGTAAAAGGCGCCAAGCTGGAAACAGGAAGTAACCTGAGCAAAGAAACGGACGAAATTGAAGAGCCGCATCACGTAGCTGCTCCCAGGTCCACTGAACAGTTCCAGAACACGCCAGCAGTTCCGATCGACGGCGAGCGTTGATGACATAGTCGATCCGGATGCCTTGATCCACGAGGAAGCGATCCAACAGGTTTGCCAGTGGTGGTCAAAGTCTTCACCGTGAAAGCTGACGAAACGTGTTGGCGAGTTGTAGCATTCCCGTGCTTCCGAAGTATACAAGGCGCTAAGCTGGAGGCATGAAGTAACCTGGGCAACGAAACGGACGAAATTGAAGAGCCGCATCAATTAGCTGCTCCCACGCCTACTGAACAGTTCCGGGACATTCCAGCAGTTCTTATCGACGACGAGTGTTGACGACAAAGTCGATGCAAATGCCTTGAACCGCGAGGAAGCGATCCAGCAGGGTTGCCAGTGGTGGTCGAAGTCTTCACCGCGAAAGCTGACGAAACGTGTTGGCGAGTCGCTGCATTCCCGTGCTGTCGAAGTATACAAGGCGCTAAGCTGGAGACATAAAGTAACCTGGGAAGGGAAACGGACGAAATTGAAGAGTCGCATCACGTAGCTGCTCCCATGCCCACTGAACAGTTCCAGGACATGCCAGCAATTCTTATCGACGACGAGTGTTGATGAAAAAGTCGATCCGGATGCATTGATTTACGAGGAAGCTATCCAGCAAGGTTGGCAGTGGTGGTCAACGTCTCCACGGTGAAAGCTGACGAAACGTGTTGGCGAGTCATTGCATTCCCGTACTTCCGAAGTATGCAAGGCGCCCAGCTGGAGACATGAAGTAACCTGGGCAAAGAAACGGACGAGATTGAAGAGCCGTATCACGTAGGTGCTTCCACGCCTGCTGAACAGTTCCGGGACACGCCCGCAGTTCTTATCGACGACGAGTGTTGATGACATGGTTAATCCGGATGCCTTGATCCACGAGGAAGCGATCCAGCAGGGTTGCCAGTGGTGGTCAATGTCTTCACCGTGAAAGCTGCCGAAACGTGTTGGCTAGTCGTTGCATTCCCGTGCTGCCGAAGTGTACAAGGCGCCAAGCTGGAGACATGAAATTACCGGGGCAAAGAAACGGACGAAATTGAAGAGCCGCATCACGTAGCTGCTCCCACGCCTACTGAGCAGTTCCGGGACATTGCAGCAGTTCTTATCGACGACGAGTGTTGATGACAAAGTCGATGCAAATGCCTTGAACCGGGAGGAAACGATCCAGCAGGGTTGCCAGTGGTGGTCGAAGTCTTCACCGTGAAAGCTGACGAAACGTGTTGGGGAGTCGCTGCATTCCCGTGCTTTCGAAGTATACAAGGCGCTAAGCTGGAGGCATGAAGTAACCTGGGCAACGAAACGGACGAAATTGAAGAGCTCCATCACGTAGCTGCTCCCACGCCCACTGAACAGTTCCGGGACACGCCAGCAATTCTTATCGACGACGAGTGTTGATGGAAAAGTCGATTCGGATGCCTTGATCCACGAGGAAGCGGTCAGCAGTGTTGTCAGTGGTGGTCAAAGTCTTCACCATGAAAGCTGACGAAACGTGTTGGCGAGTCGTTGCATTCCCATGCTACCGAAGTATTCAAGGCGCCAAGATGGAGACATGAAGTAACCTGGGCAAAAAACGGACAAAATTGAAGAGCCGCATCACGTTGCTGCACCCACGCCCACTGAACAGTTCCAGGACACGCCAGCAGTTCTAATCGACGGCGAGTGTTGATGACATAGTCGATCCTGATGCCTTGATCCACGAGGAAGCGATCCAGCAGGTTTGTTAGTGGTGGTCAAAGTCTTCACCGTGAAAGCTGACGAAACGTGTTGGCGAGTTGTTGCATTCCCGTGCTTCCGAAGTATACAAGCCGCTAAGCTGGAGGCATGAAGTAACCTGGGCAACGAAACGGACGAGATTGAAGAGCCGCATCACGTAGCTGCTAACACGTCCACTGAACAGTTCCAGGACACGCCAGCAGTTCTTATCGACGGCGAGTGTTGATGACATAGTCGATCCGGATGCCTTGATCCACGAGGAAGCGATCCAACAGGTTTGCCAGTGGTGGTCAAAGTCTTCACCGTGAAAGCTGACGAAACGTGTTGGCGAGTTGTAGCATTCCCGTGCTTCCGAAGTATACAAGGCGCTAAGCTGGAGGCATGAAGTAACCTGGGCAACGAAACGGACGAAATTGAAGAGCCGCATCAATTAGCTGCTCCCACGCCTACTGAACAGTTCCGGGACATTCCAGCAGTTCTTATCGACGACGAGTGTTGACGACAAAGTCGATGCAAATGCCTTGAACCGCGAGGAAGCGATCCAGCAGGGTTGCCAGTGGTGGTCGAAGTCTTCACCGCGAAAGCTGACGAAACGTGTTGGCGAGTCGCTGCATTCCCGTGCTGTCGAAGTATACAAGGCGCTAAGCTGGAGACATAAAGTAACCTGGGAAGGGAAACGGACGAAATTGAAGAGTCGCATCACGTAGCTGCTCCCATGCCCACTGAACAGTTCCAGGACATGCCAGCAATTCTTATCGACGACGAGTGTTGATGAAAAAGTCGATCCGGATGCCTTGATCCACGAGGAAGCTATCCAGCAAGGTTGGCAGTGGTGGTCAATGTCTTCACGGAGAAAGCTGACGAAACGTGTAGGCGAGTCGTTGCATTCCCGTGCTTCAGAAGTGTACAAGGCGCCAAGCTGGAGACACGGAGTAACCTGGGCAAAGAAACGGACGAAATTGAAGAGCCGCATCACGTAGCTCCTCCCACACCCACTGAACAGTTCCGGGAAACGCCAGCATATCTTATCGACGACGAGTGTTGATGACATAGTCGATCCTTATGCCTTGATTCACGAGGAAGCGGTCAGCAGTGTTGTCAGTGGTGGCAAAGTCTTCATCGTGAATGCTGACGAAACGTGTTCGCGAGTTGTTGTATTCCCGTGCTTCCGAAGTATACAAGGCGCTAAGCTGGAGGCATGAAGTAACCTGGGCAACGAAACGGACGAAATTGAAGAGCCGCATCATGTAGCTGCTCCCACGCCTACTGAACAGTACTGGGACATTCCAGCAGTTATTATCGACGGCGAGTGTTGATGACAAAGTCGATGCAAATGCCTTGAGCCGGGAGGAAACGATCCAGCAGGGTTGCCAGTGGTTGTCGAAGTCTTCACCGTGAAAGCTGAACAAACGTGTTGGCGAGTCGATGCATTCCAGTGCTTTCGAAGTATACAGGGCGCTAAGCTGGGGACATAAAGTAACCTGGGAAGGGAAACGGACGAAATTGAAGAGTCGCACCACTTAGCTGCTCCCACGCCCACTGAACAGTTCCTGTACACGCCAGCAGTTTTTATCGACGACGAGTGTTGATGACATAGTCGAATCGGATTCTTTGATCCACGAGGAAGCGATCCAGCAAAGTTGCCAGTGGTTGTCGAAGTCTTCACCGTAAAAGCTTAAGCAACGTGTTGGCGAGTTGTTGCATTCCCGTGCTTCCGAAGTATACAAGGTGCCAAGCTGGAGACATGAAGTAACCTGGGCAAATAAACAGACAAAATTGAAGAGCCGCATCACGTAGCTGCTCCCACGCCCACTGAACAGTTCCAGGACACGCCAGCAGTTCTTATCGACGGCGAGAGTTGATGACATAGTCGATCCGGATGCCTGATCCACGAGGAAGCGATCCAGCAGGTTTGCCAGTGGTGGTCAAAGTCTTCACCGTGAAAGCTGACGAAACGTGTTGGCGAGTTATTGCATTCCCGTGCTTCCGAAGTATACAAGGCGCTAAGCTGGAGGCATGAAGTAACCTGGGCAACGAAACGGACGAAATTGAAGAGCCGCATCACGTAGCTGCTCCAACGCCTACTGAACAGTTCCGGGACATTCCAGCAGTTCTTATCGACGACGTGTGTTGATGACAAAGTCGATGCAAATGCCTTGAACCGGGAGGAAACGATCCAGCAGGGTTGCCAGTGGTGGTCGAAGTCTTCACCGTGAAAGCTGACGAAACGTGTTGGCGAGTCGCTGCATTCCCGTGCTTTCGAAGTATACAAGGCGCTCAGCTGGGGACATAAAGTAACCTTGGAAGGAAAACGGACGAAATTGAAGAGTCGCATCACTTAGCTGCTCCCACGCCCACTGAACAGTTCCGGGACACGCCAGCAGTTTTTATCGACGACGAGTGTTGATGACATAGTTGAACCGGATGCCTTGATCCACGAGGAAGCGATCCAGCAAAGTTGCCAGTGCTGGTCGAAGTCTTCACCGTGAAAGCTTAAGCAACGTGTTGGCGAGTCGCTGCATTCCCGTGCTTTCGAAGTATACAAGGCGCTAAGCTGAAGACATAAAGTAATCTGGGAAGGGAAACTGATGAAATTGAAGAGTCGCATCACGTGGCTGCTCCCACGCCCACTGAACAGTTCCAGGAAATGCCAGCAATTCTTATCGACGACGAGTGTTGATGAAAAAGAAGATCCGGATGCCTTGATCCACGAGGAAGCTATCCAGCAAGGTTGGCAGTGGTGGTCAATGTCTTCACGGTGAAAGCTGACGAAACGTGTTGGCTAGTCGTTGCATTCCCGTGCTTCCGAAGTGTATAAGGCGCCAAGCTGGAGACATGAAATTACCGGGGCAAAGAAACGGACGAAATTGAAGCGCCGCGTCACGTAGCTGCTCCCACGCCCACTGAACAGTTCCGTGACACGCCAGCAGTTCTTATTGACGACGAGTGCTGATGATATAGTCGATCTTGATGCCTTGATTCACGAGGAAGCGATCAGCAGTGTTGTCAGTGGTGGTCAATGTCCACACCGTGAAAGCTGACGAAACGTGTTGGCGAGCCGTTGCATTCCTGTGCTTCCGAAATATACAAGGCGCCTAGCTGGAGACATTAAGTAACCTGGGCAAAGAAACGGACGAGATTGAAGAGCTGTATCACGTAGCTGCTCCCACGCCCACTGAACAGTTCCGGGACAGGCCAGCAATTCTTATCGACGACGAGTGTTTATGAAAAAGTCTATTCGAATGCCTTCATCCACAAGGAAGCGATTCAGCAGGGTTGCCAGTGGTGGTCAAAGTGTTCACCGTGAAAGCTGACGAAACGTGTTGGCTAGTCATTGCATTCCCGTGCTTCCGAAGTGTAAAAGGCGCCAAGCTGGATACATGAAGTAACCTGGGCAACGAAACGGACGAAATTGAAGAGCCGCATCACGTAGCTCCTCCCACACGCACTGAACAGTTCCGGGAAACGCCAGCATATCTTATCGACGACGAGTGTTGATGACATAGTCGATCCTGATGCCTTGATTCACGAGGAAGCGGTCAGCAGTGTTGTCAGTGGTGGCAAAGTCTTCATCGTGAATGCTGACGAAACGTGTTGGCGAGTTGTTGCATTCCCGTGCTTCCGAAGTATACAAGGCGCTAAGCTGGAGGCATGAAGTAACCTGGGCAACGAAACGGACGAAATTGAAGAGCCGCATCATGTAGCTGCTCCCACGCCTACTGAACAGTACTGGGACATTCCAGCAGTTATTATCGACGACGAGTGTTGATGACAAAGTCGATGCAAATGCCTTGAGCCGGGAGGAAACGATCCAGCAGGGTTGCCAGTGGTTGTCGAAGTCTTCACCGTGAAAGCTGAACAAACGTTTTGGCGAGTCGATGCATTCCCGTGCTTTCGAAGTATACAAGGCGCTAAGCTGGGGACATAAAGTAACCTGGGAAGGGAAACGGACGAAATTGAAGAGTCGCATCACTTAGCTGCTCCCACGCCCACTGAACAGTTCCTGTAAACGCCAGCAGTTTTTATCGACGACGAGTGTTGATGACATAGTCGAATCGGATTCTTTGATTCACGAGGAAGCGATCCAGCAAAGTTGCCAGTGGTGGTAGAAGTCTTCACCGTTAAAGCTTAAGCAACGTGTTGGCGAGTTGTTGCATTCCCGTGCTTCCGAAGTATACAAGGCGCTAAGCTGGAGGCATGAAGTAACCTGGGCAACGAAACGGACGAAATTGAAGAGCTCCATCACGTAGCTGCTCCCACGCCCACTGAACAGTTATGGGACACGCCTGCAATTCTTATCGACGACGAGTGTTGATGAAAAAGTCGATTCGGATGCCTTGATCCACGAGGAAGCGATCCAGCAGGGTTACCAGTGGTGGTCAAAGTCTTCACCGTGAAAGCTGACGAAACGTGTTGGCTAGTCATTGCACTCCCGTGCTTCCGATGTGTAAAAGGCGCCAAGCTGGAGTCATGAAGTAACCTGGGCAACGAAACGGACGAAACTGAAGAGCCGCATCACGTAGCTGCTCCCGCACCCACTGAACAGTTCCGGGACACGCCAGCATATCTTATCGACGACGAGTGTTGATGACATACTCGATCCTGATACCTTGATTCACGAGGAAGCGGTCAGCAGTGTTGTCAATGGTGGTCAAAGTCTTCACCGTGAAAGCTGACGAAACGTGTTGGCGAGTCGTTGCATTCCAAGGCTTCCGAATTATACAAGGTGCCAAGCTGGAGACATGAAGTAACTTGGGCAAAGAAACAGACAAAATTGAAGAGCCGCATCACGTAGCTGCTCCCACGCCCACTGAACAGTTCCAGGACATGCCAGCAGTTCTTA
This sequence comes from Amblyomma americanum, assembly GCF_052857255.1. Taxonomy (NCBI): domain Eukaryota; kingdom Metazoa; phylum Arthropoda; class Arachnida; order Ixodida; family Ixodidae; genus Amblyomma; species Amblyomma americanum. Next base: position 194,145,591 of record NC_135498.1, read on the forward strand.
TCGACGGCGAGTGTTGATGACATAGTCGATCCGGATGCCTTGATCCACGAGGAAGCGATCCAGCAGGTTTGCCAGTGGTGGTCAAAGTCTTCACCTTGAAAGCTGACGAAACGTGTTGGCGAGTTGTTGCATTCCCGTGCTTCCGAAGTATACAAGGCGCTGAGCTGGAGGCATGAAGTAACCTGGGCAACGAAACAAACGAAATTGAAGGGCCGCATCACGTAGCTGCTCCCACGCCTACTGAACAGTTCCGGGACATTCCAGCAGTTTTTATCGACGTCGAGTGTTGATGACAAAGTCGATGCAAATGCCTTGAACCGGGAGGAAACGATCCAGCAGGGTTGCCAGTGGTGGTCGAAGTCTTCACCGTGAAAGCTGAACAAACGTGTTGGCGAGTCGCTGCATTCCCGTGCTTTCGAAGTATACAAGGCGCTAAGCTGGGGACATAAAGTAACCTGGGAAGGGAAACGGACGAAATTCAAGAGTCGCATCACTTAGCTGCTCCTACGCCCACTGAACAGTTCCTGTACACGCCAGCAGTTTTTATCGACGACGAGTGTTGATGACATAGTCGAACCGGATTCTTTGATCCACGACGAAGCGATCCAGCAAAGTTGCCAGTGGTGGTCGAAGTCTTCACCGTAAAAGCTTAAGCAACGTGTTGGCGAGTCGCTGCATTCCCGTGCTTTCGAAGTATACAAGGCGCTAAGCTGGAGGCATGAAGTAACCTGGGCAACGAAACGGACGAAATTGAAGAGTCGCATCACGTAGCTGCTCCCACGCCTACTGAAGAAATCCAGCACACGCCAGCAGTTCTTATCGACGGCGAGTGTTGATGACATAGTCGATCCGGATGCCTTGATTCACGAGGAAGCGATCAGCAGTGTTGTCAGTGGTGGTCAAAGTCCACACCGTGAAAGCTGACGAAACGTGTTGGCGAGTCGTTGCATTCCTGTGCTTCCGAAATATACAAGGCGCCAAGCTGGAGACATGAAGTAACCTGGGCAAAGAAACGGACGAAATTGAAGAGCTGTATCACGTAGCTGCTCCCACGCCCACTCAACAGTTCCGGGACAGGCCAGCAATTCTTATCGACGACGAGTGTTGATGAAAAAGTCTATTCGGATGCCTTGATCCACGAGGAAGCGATTCAGCAGGGTTGCCAGTGGTGGTCAAAGTCTTCACCGTGAATGCTGACGAATCGTGTTGGCGAGTCGTTGCATTCCCGTGCTTCCGAAGTATAGAAGGCGCCGAGCTGGAGACATGAAGTGACCGGGGCAAAGAAACGGACAGAATTGAAGAGCCGCATCACGTAGCTGCTCCCACGCCTACTGAAGAAATCCAGCACACGCCAGCAGTTCTTATCGACGGCGAGTGTTGATGACATAGTCGATCCGGATGCCTTGATCCACGAGGAAGCGATCCAGCAGGTTTGCCAGTGGTGGTCAAAGTCTTCACCGTGAAAGCTGACGAAACGTGTTGGCGAGTTGTTGCATTTCCGTGCTACCGAAGTATACACGGCGCTAAGCTGGAGGCATGAAGTAACCTGGGCAACGAAACGGACGAAATTGAAGAGCCGCATCACGTAGCTGCTCCCACGCCTACTGAACAGTTCCGGGACATTCCAGCAGTTCTTTTCGACGACGAATGTTGATGACAAAGTCGATGCAAATGCCTTGAACCGTGAGGTAACTATCCAGCAGGGTTGCCAGTGGTAGTCGAAATCTTCACCGTGAAAGCTTAAGCAACGTGTTGGCGAGTCGCTGCATTCCCGTGCTTTCGAAGTATACAAGGCGCTAAGCTGGAGGCATGAAGTAACCTGGGCAACGAAACGGACGAAATTGAAGAGCTCCATCACGTAGCTGCTCCCACGCCCACTGAACAGTTCCAGGACACGCCAGCAGTTCTTATCGACGGCGAGAGTTGATGACATAGTCGATCCGGATGCCTGATCCACGAGGAAGCGATCCAGCAGGTTTGCCAGTGGTGGTCAAAGTCTTCACCGTGAAAGCTGACGAAACGTGTTGGCGAGTTATTGCATTCCCGTGCTTCCGAAGTATACAAGGCGCTAAGCTGGAGGCATGAAGTAACCTGGGCAACGAAACGGACGAAATTGAAGAGCCGCATCACGTAGCTGCTCCAACGCCTACTGAACAGTTCCGGGACATTCCAGCAGTTCTTATCGACGACGTGTGTTGATGACAAAGTCGATGCAAATGCCTTGAACCGGGAGGAAACGATCCAGCAGGGTTGCCAGTGGTGGTCGAAGTCTTCACCGTGAAAGCTGACGAAACGTGTTGGCGAGTCGCTGCATTCCCGTGCTTTCGAAGTATACAAGGCGCTCAGCTGGGGACATAAAGTAACCTTGGAAGGAAAACGGACGAAATTGAAGAGTCGCATCACTTAGCTGCTCCCACGCCCACTGAACAGTTCCGGGACACGCCAGCAGTTTTTATCGACGACGAGTGTTGATGACATAGTTGAACCGGATGCCTTGATCCACGAGGAAGCGATCCAGCAAAGTTGCCAGTGCTGGTCGAAGTCTTCACCGTGAAAGCTTAAGCAACGTGTTGGCGAGTCGCTGCATTCCCGTGCTTTCGAAGTATACAAGGCGCTAAGCTGAAGACATAAAGTAATCTGGGAAGGGAAACTGATGAAATTGAAGAGTCGCATCACGTGGCTGCTCCCACGCCCACTGAACAGTTCCAGGAAATGCCAGCAATTCTTATCGACGACGAGTGTTGATGAAAAAGAAGATCCGGATGCCTTGATCCACGAGGAAGCTATCCAGCAAGGTTGGCAGTGGTGGTCAATGTCTTCACGGTGAAAGCTGACGAAACGTGTTGGCTAGTCGTTGCATTCCCGTGCTTCCGAAGTGTATAAGGCGCCAAGCTGGAGACATGAAATTACCGGGGCAAAGAAACGGACGAAATTGAAGCGCCGCGTCACGTAGCTGCTCCCACGCCCACTGAACAGTTCCGTGACACGCCAGCAGTTCTTATTGACGACGAGTGCTGATGATATAGTCGATCTTGATGCCTTGATTCACGAGGAAGCGATCAGCAGTGTTGTCAGTGGTGGTCAATGTCCACACCGTGAAAGCTGACGAAACGTGTTGGCGAGCCGTTGCATTCCTGTGCTTCCGAAATATACAAGGCGCCTAGCTGGAGACATTAAGTAACCTGGGCAAAGAAACGGACGAGATTGAAGAGCTGTATCACGTAGCTGCTCCCACGCCCACTGAACAGTTCCGGGACAGGCCAGCAATTCTTATCGACGACGAGTGTTTATGAAAAAGTCTATTCGAATGCCTTCATCCACAAGGAAGCGATTCAGCAGGGTTGCCAGTGGTGGTCAAAGTGTTCACCGTGAAAGCTGACGAAACGTGTTGGCTAGTCATTGCATTCCCGTGCTTCCGAAGTGTAAAAGGCGCCAAGCTGGATACATGAAGTAACCTGGGCAACGAAACGGACGAAATTGAAGAGCCGCATCACGTAGCTCCTCCCACACGCACTGAACAGTTCCGGGAAACGCCAGCATATCTTATCGACGACGAGTGTTGATGACATAGTCGATCCTGATGCCTTGATTCACGAGGAAGCGGTCAGCAGTGTTGTCAGTGGTGGCAAAGTCTTCATCGTGAATGCTGACGAAACGTGTTGGCGAGTTGTTGCATTCCCGTGCTTCCGAAGTATACAAGGCGCTAAGCTGGAGGCATGAAGTAACCTGGGCAACGAAACGGACGAATTTGAAGAGCCGCATCATGTAGCTGCTCCCACGCCTACTGAACAGTACTGGGACATTCCAGCAGTTATTATCGACGACGAGTGTTGATGACAAAGTCGATGCAAATGCCTTGAGCCGGGAGGAAACGATCCAGCAGGGTTGCCAGTGGTTGTCGAAGTCTTCACCGTGAAAGCTGAACAAACGTTTTGGCGAGTCGATGCATTCCCGTGCTTTCGAAGTATACAAGGCGCTAAGCTGGGGACATAAAGTAACCTGGGAAGGGAAACGGACGAAATTGAAGAGTCGCATCACTTAGCTGCTCCCACGCCCACTGAACAGTTCCTGTAAACGCCAGCAGTTTTTATCGACGACGAGTGTTGATGACATAGTCGAATCGGATTCTTTGATTCACGAGGAAGCGATCCAGCAAAGTTGCCAGTGGTGGTAGAAGTCTTCACCGTTAAAGCTTAAGCAACGTGTTGGCGAGTTGTTGCATTCCCGTGCTTCCGAAGTATACAAGGCGCTAAGCTGGAGGCATGAAGTAACCTGGGCAACGAAACGGACGAAATTGAAGAGCTCCATCACGTAGCTGCTCCCACGCCCACTGAACAGTTATGGGACACGCCTGCAATTCTTATCGACGACGAGTGTTGATGAAAAAGTCGATTCGGATGCCTTGATCCACGAGGAAGCGATCCAGCAGGGTTACCAGTGGTGGTCAAAGTCTTCACCGTGAAAGCTGACGAAACGTGTTGGCTAGTCATTGCACTCCCGTGCTTCCGATGTGTAAAAGGCGCCAAGCTGGAGACATGAAGTAACCTGGGCAACGAAACGGACGAAACTGAAGAGCCGCATCACGTAGCTGCTCCCGCACCCACTGAACAGTTCCGGGACACGCCAGCATATCTTATCGACGACGAGTGTTGATGACATACTCGATCCTGATACCTTGATTCACGAGGAAGCGGTCAGCAGTGTTGTCAATGGTGGTCAAAGTCTTCACCGTGAAAGCTGACGAAACGTGTTGGCGAGTCGTTGCATTCCAAGGCTTCCGAAGTATACAAGGTGCCAAGCTGGAGACATGAAGTAACTTGGGCAAAGAAACAGACAAAATTGAAGAGCCGCATCACGTAGCTGCTCCCACGCCCACTGAACAGTTCCTGTAAACGCCAGCAGTTTTTATCGACGACGAGTGTTGATGACATAGTCGAATCGGATTCTTTGATTCACGAGGAAGCGATCCAGCAAAGTTGCCAGTGGTGGTAGAAGTCTTCACCGTTAAAGCTTAAGCAACGTGTTGGCGAGTTGTTGCATTCCCGTGCTTCCGAAGTATACAAGGCGCTAAGCTGGAGGCATGAAGTAACCTGGGCAACGAAACGGACGAAATTGAAGAGCTCCATCACGTAGCTGCTCCCACGCCCACTGAACAGTTATGGGACACGCCTGCAATTCTTATCGACGACGAGTGTTGATGAAAAAGTCGATTCGGATGCCTTGATCCACGAGGAAGCGATCCAGCAGGGTTACCAGTGGTGGTCAAAGTCTTCACCGTGAAAGCTGACGAAACGTGTTGGCTAGTCATTGCACTCCCGTGCTTCCGATGTGTAAAAGGCGCCAAGCTGGAGACATGAAGTAACCTGGGCAACGAAACGGACGAAACTGAAGAGCCGCATCACGTAGCTGCTCCCGCACCCACTGAACAGTTCCGGGACACGCCAGCATATCTTATCGACGACGAGTGTTGATGACATACTCGATCCTGATACCTTGATTCACGAGGAAGCGGTCAGCAGTGTTGTCAATGGTGGTCAAAGTCTTCACCGTGAAAGCTGACGAAACGTGTTGGCGAGTCGTTGCATTCCAAGGCATCCGAAGTATACAAGGTGCCAAGCTGGAGACATGAAGTAACTTGGGCAAAGAAACAGACAAAATTGAAGAGCCGCATCACGTAGCTGCTCCCACGCCCACTGAACAGTTCCAGGACACGCCAGCAGTTCTTATTCACGGCGAGTGTTGATGACATAGTCGATCCGGATGCCTTGATCCACGAGGAAGCGATCCAGCAGGTTTGCCAGTGGTGGTCAAAGTCTTCACCGTGAAAGCTGACGAAACGTGTTGGCGAGTTATTGCATTCCCGTGCTTCCGAAGTATACAAGGCGCTAAGCTGGAGGCATGAAGTAACCTGGGCAACGAAACGGACGAAATTGAAGAGCCGCATCACGTAGCTGCTCCAACGCCTACTGAACAGTTCCGGGACATTCAAGCAGTTCTTATCGACGACGTGTGTTGATGACAAAGTCGATGCAAATGCCTTGAACCGGGAGGAAACGATCCAGCAGGGTTGCCAGTGGTGGTCGAAGTCTTCACCGTGAAAGCTGACGAAACGTGTTGGCGAGTTGTAGCATTCCCGTGCTTCCGAAGTATACAAGGCGCTAAGCTGGAGGCATGAAGTAACCTGGGCAACGAAACGGACGAAATTGAAGAGCCGCATCAATTAGCTGCTCCCACGCCTACTGAACAGTTCCGGGACATTCCAGCAGTTCTTATCGACGACGAGTGTTGACGACAAAGTCGATGCAAATGCCTTGAACCGCGAGGAAGCGATCCAGCAGGGTTGCCAGTGGTGGTCGAAGTCTTCACCGCGAAAGCTGACGAAACGTGTTGGCGAGTCGCTGCATTCCCGTGCTGTCGAAGTATACAAGGCGCTAAGCTGGAGACATAAAGTAACCTGGGAAGGGAAACGGACGAAATTGAAGAGTCGCATCACGTAGCTGCTCCCATGCCCACTGAACAGTTCCAGGACATGCCAGCAATTCTTATCGACGACGAGTGTTGATGAAAAAGTCGATCCGGATGCCTTGATCCACGAGGAAGCTATCCAGCAAGGTTGGCAGTAGTGGTCAACGTCTCCACGGTGAAAGCTGACGAAACGTGTTGGCGAGTCATTGCATTCCCGTACTTCCGAAGTATGCAAGGCGCCCAGCTGGAGACATGAAGTAACCTGGGCAAAGAAACGGACGAGATTGAAGAGCCGTATCACGTAGGTGCTTCCACGCCTGCTGAACAGTTCCGGGACACGCCCGCAGTTCTTATCGACGACGAGTGTTGATGACATGGTTAATCCGGATGCCTTGATCCACGAGGAAGCGATCCAGCAGGGTTGCCAGTGGTGGTCAATGTCTTCACCGTGAAAGCTGCCGAAACGTGTTGGCTAGTCGTTGCATTCCCGTGCTGCCGAAGTGTACAAGGCGCCAAGCTGGAGACATGAAATTACCGGGGCAAAGAAACGGACGAAATTGAAGAGCCGCATCACGTAGCTGCTCCCACGCCTACTGAGCAGTTCCGGGACATTGCAGCAGTTCTTATCGACGACGAGTGTTGATGACAAAGTCGATGCAAATGCCTTGAACCGGGAGGAAACGATCCAGCAGGGTTGCCAGTGGTGGTCGAAGTCTTCACCGTGAAAGCTGACGAAACGTGTTGGGGAGTCGCTGCATTCCCGTGCTTTCGAAGTATACAAGGCGCTAAGCTGGAGGCATGAAGTAACCTGGGCAACGAAACGGACGAAATTGAAGAGCTCCATCACGTAGCTGCTCCCACGCCCACTGAACAGTTCCGGGACACGCCAGCAATTCTTATCGACGACGAGTGTTGATGGAAAAGTCGATTCGGATGCCTTGATCCACGAGGAAGCGGTCAGCAGTGTTGTCAGTGGTGGTCAAAGTCTTCACCATGAAAGCTGACGAAACGTGTTGGCGAGTCGTTGCATTCCCATGCTACCGAAGTATTCAAGGCGCCAAGATGGAGACATGAAGTAACCTGGGCAAAAAACGGACAAAATTGAAGAGCCGCATCACGTTGCTGCACCCACGCCCACTGAACAGTTCCAGGACACGCCAGCAGTTCTAATCGACGGCGAATGTTGATGACATAGTCGATCCTGATGCCTTGATCCACGAGGAAGCGATCCAGCAGGTTTGTTAGTGGTGGTCAAAGTCTTCACCGTGAAAGCTGACGAAACGTGTTGGCGAGTTGTTGCATTCCCGTGCTTCCGAAGTATACAAGCCGCTAAGCTGGAGGCATGAAGTAACCTGGGCAACGAAACGGACGAGATTGAAGAGCCGCATCACGTAGCTGCTAACACGTCCACTGAACAGTTCCAGGACACGCCAGCAGTTCTTATCGACGGCGAGTGTTGATGACATAGTCGATCCGGATGCCTTGATCCACGAGGAAGCGATCCAACAGGTTTGCCAGTGGTGGTCAAAGTCTTCACCGTGAAAGCTGACGAAACGTGTTGGCGAGTTGTAGCATTCCCGTGCTTCCGAAGTATACAAGGCGCTAAGCTGGAGGCATGAAGTAACCTGGGCAACGAAACGGACGAAATTGAAGAGCCGCATCAATTAGCTGCTCCCACGCCTACTGAACAGTTCCGGGACATTCCAGCAGTTCTTATCGACGACGAGTGTTGACGACAAAGTCGATGCAAATGCCTTGAACCGCGAGGAAGCGATCCAGCAGGGTTGCCAGTGGTGGTCGAAGTCCTCACCGCGAAAGCTGACGAAACGTGTTGGCGAGTCGCTGCATTCCCGTGCTGTCGAAGTATACAAGGCGCTAAGCTGGAGACATAAAGTAACCTGGGAAGGGAAACGGACGAAATTGAAGAGTCGCATCACGTAGCTGCTCCCATGCCCACTGAACAGTTCCAGGACATGCCAGCAATTCTTATCGACGACGAGTGTTGATGAAAAAGTCGATCCGGATGCCTTGATCCACGAGGAAGCTATCCAGCAAGGTTGGCAGTGGTGGTCAATGTCTTCACGGAGAAAGCTGACGAAACGTGTAGGCGAGTCGTTGCATTCCCGTGCTTCAGAAGTGTACAAGGCGCCAAGCTGGAGACACGGAGTAACCTGGGCAAAGAAACGGACGAAATTGAAGAGCCGCATCACGTAGCTCCTCCCACACCCACTGAACAGTTCCGGGAAACGCCAGCATATCTTATCGACGACGAGTGTTGATGACATAGTCGATCCTTATGCCTTGATTCACGAGGAAGCGGTCAGCAGTGTTGTCAGTGGTGGCAAAGTCTTCATCGTGAATGCTGACGAAACGTGTTGGCGAGTTGTTGTATTCCCGTGCTTCCGAAGTATACAAGGCGCTAAGCTGGAGGCATGAAGTAACCTGGGCAACGAAACGGACGAAATTGAAGAGCCGCATCATGTAGCTGCTCCCACGCCTACTGAACAGTACTGGGACATTCCAGCAGTTATTATCGACGGCGAGTGTTGATGACAAAGTCGATGCAAATGCCTTGAGCCGGGAGGAAACGATCCAGCAGGGTTGCCAGTGGTTGTCGAAGTCTTCACCGTGAAAGCTGAACAAACGTGTTGGCGAGTCGATGCATTCCAGTGCTTTCGAAGTATACAGGGCGCTAAGCTGGGGACATAAAGTAACCTGGGAAGGGAAACGGACGAAATTGAAGAGTCGCACCACTTAGCTGCTCCCACGCCCACTGAACAGTTCCTGTACACGCCAGCAGTTTTTATCGACGACGAGTGTTGATGACATAGTCGAATCGGATTCTTTGATCCACGAGGAAGCGATCCAGCAAAGTTGCCAGTGGTTGTCGAAGTCTTCACCGTAAAAGCTTAAGCAACGTGTTGGCGAGTTGTTGCATTCCCGTGCTTCCGAAGTATACAAGGTGCCAAGCTGGAGACATGAAGTAACCTGGGCAAAGAAACAGACAAAATTGAAGAGCCGCATCACGTAGCTGCTCCCACGCCCACTGAACAGTTCCAGGACACGCCAGCAGTTCTTATCGACGGCGAGAGTTGATGACATAGTCGATCCGGATGCCTGATCCACGAGGAAGCGATCCAGCAGGTTTGCCAGTGGTGGTCAAAGTCTTCACCGTGAAAGCTGACGAAACGTGTTGGCGAGTTATTGCATTCCCGTGCTTCCGAAGTATACAAGGCGCTAAGCTGGAGGCATGAAGTAACCTGGGCAACGAAACGGACGAAATTGAAGAGCCGCATCACGTAGCTGCTCCAACGCCTACTGAACAGTTCCGGGACATTCCAGCAGTTCTTATCGACGACGTGTGTTGATGACAAAGTCGATGCAAATGCCTTGAACCGGGAGGAAACGATCCAGCAGGGTTGCCAGTGGTGGTCGAAGTCTTCACCGTGAAAGCTGACGAAACGTGTTGGCGAGTCGCTGCATTCCCGTGCTTTCGAAGTATACAAGGCGCTCAGCTGGGGACATAAAGTAACCTTGAAAGGAAAACGGACGAAATTGAAGAGTCGCATCACTTAGCTGCTCCCACGCCCACTGAACAGTTCCGGGACACGCCAGCAGTTTTTATCGACGACGAGTGTTGATGACATAGTTGAACCGGATGCCTTGATCCACGAGGAAGCGATCCAGCAAAGTTGCCAGTGCTGGTCGAAGTCTTCACCGTGAAAGCTTAAGCAACGTGTTGGCGAGTCGCTGCATTCCCGTGCTTTCGAAGTATACAAGGCGCTAAGCTGAAGACATAAAGTAATCTGGGAAGGGAAACTGATGAAATTGAAGAGTCGCATCACGTGGCTGCTCCCACGCCCACTGAACAGTTCCAGGAAATGCCAGCAATTCTTATCGACGACGAGTGTTGATGAAAAAGAAGATCCGGATGCCTTGATCCACGAGGAAGCTATCCAGCAAGGTTGGCAGTGGTGGTCAATGTCTTCACGGTGAAAGCTGACGAAACGTGTTGGCTAGTCGTTGCATTCCCGTGCTTCCGAAGTGTATAAGGCGCCAAGCTGGAGACATGAAATTACCGGGGCAAAGAAACGGACGAAATTGAAGCGCCGCGTCACGTAGCTGCTCCCACGCCCACTGAACAGTTCCGTGACACGCCAGCAGTTCTTATTGACGACGAGTGCTGATGATATAGTCGATCTTGATGCCTTGATTCACGAGGAAGCGATCAGCAGTGTTGTCAGTGGTGGTCAATGTCCACACCGTGAAAGCTGACGAAACGTGTTGGCGAGCCGTTGCAATCCTGTGCTTCCGAAATATACAAGGCGCCTAGCTGGAGACATTAAGTGACCTGGGCAAAGAAACGGACGAGATTGAAGAGCTGTATCACGTAGCTGCTCCCACGCCCACTGAACAGTTCCGGGACAGGCCAGCAATTCTTATCGACGACGAGTGTTTATGAAAAAGTCTATTCGAATGCCTTCATCCACAAGGAAGCGATTCAGCAGGGTTGCCAGTGGTGGTCAAAGTGTTCACCGTGAAAGCTGACGAAACGTGTTGGCTAGTCATTGCATTCCCGTGCTTCCGAAGTGTAAAAGGCGCCAAGCTGGATACATGAAGTAACCTGGGCAACGAAACGGACGAAATTGAAGAGCCGCATCACGTAGCTCCTCCCACACGCACTGAACAGTTCCGGGAAACGCCAGCATATCTTATCGACGACGAGTGTTGATGACATAGTCGATCCTGATGCCTTGATTCACGAGGAAGCGGTCAGCAGTGTTGTCAGTGGTGGCAAAGTCTTCATCGTGAATGCTGACGAAACGTGTTGGCGAGTTGTTGCATTCCCGTGCTTCCGAAGTATACAAGGCGCTAAGCTGGAGGCATGAAGTAACCTGGGCAACGAAACGGACGAAATTGAAGAGCCGCATCATGTAGCTGCTCCCACGCCTACTGAACAGTACTGGGACATTCCAGCAGTTATTATCGACGACGAGTGTTGATGACAAAGTCGATGCAAATGCCTTGAGCCGGGAGGAAACGATCCAGCAGGGTTGCCAGTGGTTGTCGAAGTCTTCACCGTGAAAGCTGAACAAACGTTTTGGCGAGTCGATGCATTCCCGTGCTTTCGAAGTATACAAGGCGCTAAGCTGGGGACATAAAGTAACCTGGGAAGGGAAACGGACGAAATTGAAGAGTCGCATCACTTAGCTGCTCCCACGCCCACTGAACAGTTCCTGTAAACGCCAGCAGTTTTTATCGACGACGAGTGTTGATGACATAGTCGAATCGGATTCTTTGATTCACGAGGAAGCGATCCAGCAAAGTTGCCAGTGGTGGTAGAAGTCTTCACCGTTAAAGCTTAAGCAACGTGTTGGCGAGTTGTTGCATTCCCGTGCTTCCGAAGTATACAAGGCGCTAAGCTGGAGGCATGAAGTAACCTGGGCAACGAAACGGACGAAATTGAAGAGCTCCATCACGTAGCTGCTCCCACGCCCACTGAACAGTTATGGGACACGCCTGCAATTCTTATCGACGACGAGTGTTGATGAAAAAGTCGATTCGGATGCCTTGATCCACGAGGAAGCGATCCAGCAGGGTTACCAGTGGTGGTCAAAGTCTTCACCGTGAAAGCTGACGAAACGTGTTGGCTAGTCATTGCACTCCCGTGCTTCCGATGTGTAAAAGGCGCCAAGCTGGAGACATGAAGTAACCTGGGCAAAGAAACGGACGAAACTGAAGAGCCGCATCACGTAGCTGCTCCCGCACCCACTGAACAGTTCCGGGACACGCCAGCATATCTTATCGACGACGAGTGTTGATGACATACTCGATCCTGATACCTTGATTCACGAGGAAGCGGTCAGCAGTGTTGTCAATGGTGGTCAAAGTCTTCACCGTGAAAGCTGACGAAACGTGTTGGCGAGTCGTTGCATTCCAAGGCTTCCGAAGTATACAAGGTGCCAAGCTGGAGACATGAAGTAACTTGGGCAAAGAAACAGACAAAATTGAAGAGCCGCATCACGTAGCTGCTCCCACGCCCACTGAACAGTTCCAGGACACGCCAGCAGTTCTTATCGACGGCGAGTGTTGATGACATAGTCGATCCGGATGCCTTGATCCACGAGGAAGCGATCCAGCAGGTTTGCCAGTGGTGGTCAAAGTCTTCACCTTGAAAGCTGACGAAACGTGTTGGCGAGTTGTTGCATTCCCGTGCTTCCGAAGTATACAAGGCGCTGAGCTGGAGGCATGAAGTAACCTGGGCAACGAAACGGACGAAATTGAAGGGCCGCATCACGTAGCTGCTCCCACGCCTACTGAACAGTTCCGGGACATTCCAGCAGTTTTTATCGACGTCGAGTGTTGATGACAAAGTCGATGCAAATGCCTTGAACCGGGAGGAAACGATCCAGCAGGGTTGCCAGTGGTGGTCGAAGTCTTCACCGTGAAAGCTGAACAAACGTGTTGGCGAGTCGCTGCATTCCCGTGCTTTCGAAGTATACAAGGCGCTAAGCTGGGGACATAAAGTAACCTGGGAAGGGAAACGGACGAAATTCAAGAGTCGCATCACTTAGCTGCTCCTACGCCCACTGAACAGTTCCTGTACACGCCAGCAGTTTTTATCGACGACGAGTGTTGATGACATAGTCGAACCGGATACTTTGATCCACGACGAAGCGATCCAGCAAAGTTGCCAGTGGTGGTCGAAGTCTTCACCGTAAAAGCTTAAGCAACGTGTTGGCGAGTCGCTGCATTCCCGTGCTTTCGAAGTATACAAGGCGCTAAGCTGGAGGCATGAAGTAACCTGGGCAACGAAACGGACGAAATTGAAGAGTCGCATCACGTAGCTGCTCCCACGCCTACTGAAGAAATCCAGCACACGCCAGCAGTTCTTATCGACGGCGAGTGTTGATGACATAGTCGATCCGGATGCCTTGATTCACGAGGAAGCGATCAGCAGTGTTGTCAGTGGTGGTCAAAGTCCACACCGTGAAAGCTGACGAAACGTGTTGGCGAGTCGTTGCATTCCTGTGCTTCCGAAATATACAAGGCGCCAAGCTGGAGACATGAAGTAACCTGGGCAAAGAAACGGACGAAATTGAAGAGCTGTATCACGTAGCTGCTCCCACGCCCACTCAACAGTTCCGGGACAGGCCAGCAATTCTTATCGACGACGAGTGTTGATGAAAAAGTCTATTCGGATGCCTTGATCCACGAGGAAGCGATTCAGCAGGGTTGCCAGTGGTGGTCAAAGTCTTCACCGTGAATGCTGACGAATCGTGTTGGCGAGTCGTTGCATTCCCGTGCTTCCGAAGTATAGAAGGCGCCGAGCTGGAGACATGAAGTGACCGGGGCAAAGAAACGGACAGAATTGAAGAGCCGCATCACGTAGCTGCTCCCACGCCTACTGAAGAAATCCAGCACACGCCAGCAGTTCTTATCGACGGCGAGTGTTGATGACATAGTCGATCCGGATGCCTTGATAAACGAGGAAGCGATCCAGCAGGTTTGCCAGTGGTGGTCAAAGTCTTCACCGTGAAAGCTGACGAAACGTGTTGGCGAGTTGTTGCATTTCCGTGCTACCGAAGTATACACGGCGCTAAGCTGGAGGCATGAAGTAACCTGGGCAACGAAACGGACGAAATTGAAGAGCCGCATCACGTAGCTGCTCCCACGCCTACTGAACAGTTCCGGGACATTCCAGCAGTTCTTTTCGACGACGAATGTTGATGACAAAGTCGATGCAAATGCCTTGAACCGTGAGGTAACTATCCAGCAGGGTTGCCAGTGGTAGTCGAAATCTTCACCGTGAAAGCTTAAGCAACGTGTTGGCGAGTCGCTGCATTCCCGTGCTTTCGAAGTATACAAGGCGCTAAGCTGGAGACATAAAGTAACCTGGGAAGGGAAACGGACGAAACTGAAGAGTCGCATCACGTAGCTGCTCCCACGCTCACTGAACAGTTCCAGGACATGCCAGCAATTCTTAATTGACGACGAGTGTTGATGGAAAAGTCGATCCGGATGCCTTGATCCACGAGGAAGCTATCCAGCAAGGTTGGCAGTGGTGGTCAAAGTCTTCACGGTGAAAGATGACGAAACGTGTTGGCGAGTCATTGCATTCCCGTACTTCCGAAGTATGCAAGGCGCCAAGCTGGAGACATGAAGTAACCTGGGCAAAGAAACGGACGAGATTGAAGAGCCGTATCACGTAGCTGCTTCCACGCCCACTGAACAGTTCCGGGACACGCCCGCAGTTCTTATCGACGACGAGTGTTGATGACATAGTTGATCCGGATGCCTTCATCCACGAGGAAGCGATCCAGCAGGGTTGCCAGTGGTGGTCAAAGTCTTCACCGTGAAAGCTGACGAAACGTGTTGGCTAGTCGTTGCATTCCCGTGCTTCCGAAGTATACAAGGCGCCAAGCTGGAGACATGAAATTACCTGGGCAAAGAAACGGACGAAATTGAACAGTCGCATCACGTAGCTGCTCCCACGCCCAATGAACAGTTCCAGGACACGCCAGCAATTCTTATCGACGACGAGTGTTGAAGGAAAAGTCGATCCGGATGCCTTGATCCACGAGGAAGCGATCCAGCAAGGTGGGCAGTGGTGGTCAATGTCTTCACAGAGAAAGCTGACGAAACGTGTAGGCGAGTCGTTGCATTCCCGTGCTTCAGAAGTGTACAAGGCGCCAAGCTGGAGACACGGAGTAACCTGGGGAAAGAAACGGAGGAAATCGAAGATCCGCATCACGTAGCTGCTCCCACGCCCACTGAACAGTTCCAGGACACGCCAGCAGTTCTTATTGACGACGAGTGTTGATGACATAGTCGATCCTGATGACTTGATTCACGATGAAGCTATCAGCAGTGTTGTCAGCGGTGGTCAAAGTCTTCACCGTGAAAGCTGACGAAACGGGTTGGCGAGTCGTTGCATTCCTGTGCTTCCGAAATATACAAGGCGCCAAGCTGGAGACATGAAGTAACCTGGGCAAAGAAACGGACGAGATTGAAGAGCCGCATCACGTAGCTGCTCCCACGTCCACTGAACAGTTCCAGGACACGCCAGCAGTTCTTATCGACAGCGAGTGTTGATGACATAGTCGATCCGGATGCCTTGATCCACGAGGAAGTGATCCAGCAGGGTTTCCAGTGGTGGTCGAAGTCTTCACCGCGAAAGCTGACGAAACGTGTTGGCGAGTCGCTGCATTCCCGTGCTTTTGAAATATACAAGGCGCTCAGCTGAAGACATAAAGTAACCTGGGAAGGGAAACGGACGAAATTGAAGAGTCGCATCACGTAGCGGCTCCCACGACCACTGAACAGTTCCGGGACACGCCATCAGTTTTTATAGACGACAAGTGTTGATGACATAGTCGAACCGGATGCCTTGATCCACGAGTAAGCGATCCAGCAAAGTTGCCAGTGGTGGTCGAAGTCTTCAGCGTGAAAGCTTAAGCAACGTGTTGGCGAGTCGCTGCATTACCGTGCTTTCGAAGTATACAAAGCGCTAAGCTGGAGACATAAAGTAACCTGGGAAGGGAAACGGACGAAATTGAAGAGTCGCATCACGTACCCAAGCAGCACAAGTAATTGGCCCAACATTGGAACTGTATTGGCAAAGGTGGCCCTACAATGGACCAGGATGGGACCATCCTGTTGCAATATTGGGCCGATGAGCTGTGCTGCTTGGGTAGCTGCTCCCACGCCCACTGAACAGTTCCAGGACATGCCAGAAATTCTTATCGACGACGAGTGTTGATGAAAAAGTCGATCCGGATGCCTTGATCCACGAGGAAGCCATCCAGCAAGGTTGGCAGTGGTGGTCAATGTCTTCACGGTGAAAGCTGACGAAACGTGTTGGCTAGTCGTTGCATTCCAGTGCTTCCGAAGTGTACAAGGCGCCAAGCTGGAGACATGAAATTACCTGTGCAAAGAAACGGACGATATTGAAGAGCCGCGTCACGTAGCTGCTCTCACGCCCACTGAACAGTTCCGGGACACGCCAGCAGTTTATTGACGACGAGTGTTGATGATATAGTCGATCTTGATGCCTTGATTCACGAGGAAGCGATCAGCAGTGTTCTCAGTGGTGGTCAAAGTCCACACCGTGAATGCTGACGAAACGTGTTGGCGAGTCGTTGCATTCCCGTGCTTCCAAAATATACAAGGCGCCAAGCTGGAGACATGAAGTAACCTGGGCAAAGAAACGGAGGAAATTGAAGAGCCGCATCACGTAGCTGCTCCCACGTCCACTGAACAGTTCCAGGACACGCCAGCAGTTCTTATCGACGGCGAGTGTTGATGACATAGTCGATCCGGATGCCTTGATCCACGAGGAAGCGATCCAGCAGGTTTAGCAGTGGTGGTCAAAGTCTTCACCGTGAAAGCTGTCGAAACGTGTTGGCGAGTTGTTGCATTTCCGTGCTACCGAAGTATACAAGGCGCTAAGCTGGAGGCATGAAGTAACCTGGGCAACGAAACGGACGAAATTGAAGAGCCGCATCACGTAGCTGCTCCCACGCCTACTGAACAGTTCCGGGACATTCCAGCAGTTCTTATCGACGACGAGTGTTGATGACAAAGTCGATGCAAATGCCTTGAACCGGGAGGTAACTATCCAGCAGGGTTGCCAGTGGTGGTCGAAGTCTTCACCGTGAAAGCTGACGAAACGTGTTGGCTTGTCGCTGCATTCCCGTGCTTCCGAAGTGTAAAAGGCGCCAAGCTGGAGACAGGAAGTAACCTGAGCAAAGAAACGGACGAAATTGAAGAGCCGCATCACGTAGCTGCTCCCAGGTCCACTGAACAGTTCCAGAACACGCCAGCAGTTCTGATCGACGGCGAGCGTTGATGACATAGTCGATCCTGATGCCTTGATCCACGAGGAAGAGATCCAGCAGGGTTGCCAGTGGTGGTCAAAGTCTTCACCGTGAAAGCTGACGAAACGTGTTGGCTAGTCGTTGCATTCCCGTGCTTCCGAAGTGTACAAGGCGCCAAGGTGGAGACATGAAATTACCTGGGCAAAGACACGGACGAAATTGAACAGTCGCATCACGTAGCTGCTCCCACGCCCACTGAACAGTTCCAGGACACGCCAGCAATTCTTATCGACGACGAGTGTTGAAGGAAAAGTCGATCCGGATGCCTTGATCCACGAGGAAGCGATACAGCAAGGTTGGCAGTGGTGGTCAATGCCTTCACGGAAAAAGCTGACGAAACGTGTTGGCGAGTCGTTGCATTCCCGTGCTTCAGAAGTGTTCAAGGCGCCAAGCTGGAGACACGGAGTAACCTGGGTAAAGAAACGGAGGAAATCGAAGGTCCGCATCACGTAGCTGCTCCCACGCCCACTGAACAGTTCCAGGACACGCCAGCAGTTCTTATTGACGACGAGTGTTGATGACATAGTCGATCCTGATGCCTTGATTCACGATGAAGCGATCAGCAGTGTTGTCCATGGTGGTCAGTCTTCACCGTGAAAGCTGACGAAACGGGTTGGCGAGTCGTTGCATTCCCGTGCTTCCGAAATATACAAGGCGCCAAGCTGGAGACACGGAGTAACCTGGGCAAAGAAACGGAGGAAATCGAAGATCCGCATCACGTAGCTGCCCCCACGCCCACTGAACAGTTCCAGGACATGCCAGCAGTTCTTATTGACGACGAGTGTTGATGACATAGTCGATCCTGATTCCTTGATTCAAGATGAAGCGATCAGCAGTGTTGTCAGTGGTGGTCAAAGTCTTCACCGTGAAAGCTGACGAAACGGGTTGGCGAGTCGTTGCATTCCTGTGCTTCCGAAATATACAAGGCGCCAAGCTGGAGACATGAAGTAACCTGGGCAAAGAAACGGACGAGATTGAAGAGCCGCATCACGTAGCTGCTCCCACGCCTACTGAACAGTTCCGGGACATTCCAGCAGTTCTTATCGCCGAGGAGTGTTGATGACAAAGTCGATGCAAATGCCTTGAACCGGGAGGTAACGATCCAGCAGGGTTGCCAGTGGTGGTCGAAGTCTTCACCGTGAAAGCTGAGGAAACGTGTTGGCGAGTCGCTGCATTCCCGTGCTTTCGAAGTATACAAGGCGCTAAGCTGGGGACCTAAAGTAACCTGGGAAGGGAAACGGACGAAATCACGTAGCGGCTCCCACGACCACAGAACAGTTCCGAGACACGCCAGCAGTTTTTATTGACGACAAGTGTTGATGACATAGTCGAACCGGATGCCTTGATCCACGAGGAAGCGATCCAGCAAAGTTGCCAGTGGTGGTCGAAGTCATTTCCGTGAAAGCTTAAGCAACGTGTTGGCGAGTCGCTGCATTCCCGTGCTTTCGAAGTATACATGGCGCTAAGCTGGAGACATAAAGTAACCTGGGAAGGGAAACGGACGAAATTGAGTAGTCTCATCACGTAGCTGCTCCCACGCCCACTGAACAGTTCCATGACATGCCAGCAATTCTTATTGACGACGAGTGTTGATGAAAAAGTCGATCCGGATGCCTTGATCCACGAGGAAGCTATCCAGCAAGGTTGGCAGTGGTGGTCAAAGTCTTCACGGTGAAAGCTGACGAAACGTGTTGGCGAGTCATTGCATTCCCGTACTTCCGAAGAATGCAAGGCGCCAAGCTGGAGACATGAAGTAACCTGGGCAAAGAAACGGACGAGATTGAAGAGCCGTATCACGTAGCTGCTTCCACGCCCACTGAACAGTTCCGGGACACGCCCGCAGTTCTTATCGACGACGAGTGTTGATGACATAGTTGATCCGGATGCCTTCATCCACGAGGAAGCGATCCAGCAGGGTTGCCAGTGGTGGTCAAAGTCTTCACCGTGAAAGCTGACGAAACGTGTTGGCTAGTCATTGCATTTCCGTGCTTCCGAAGTGTAAAAGGCGCCAAACTGGAGACACGGAGTAACCTGGGCAAAGAAACGGAGTAAATCGAAGATCCGCATCACGTAGCTGCTCCCACGCCCACTGAACAGTTCCAGGATACGCCAGCAGTTCTTATTGACGACGAGTGTTGATGACATAGTCGATCCTGATGCCTTGATCCACGAGGAAGCGATTCAGCAGGGTTGCCAGTGGTGGTCAAAGACTTCACCGTGAAAGCTGACGAAACGTGTTGGCTAGTCATTGCATTCCCGTGCTTCCGAAGTGTAAAAGGCGCCAAACTGGAGACATGAAGTAACCTGGGCAACGAAACGGACGAGATTGAAGAGCCGCATCACGTAGCTGCTAACACGTCCACTGAACAGTTCCAGGACACGCCAGCAGTTCTTATCGACGGCGAGTGTTGATGACATAGTCGATCCGGATGCCTTGATCCACGAGGAAGTGATCCAGCAGGGTTGCCAGTGGTGGTCGAAGTCTTCACCGCGAAAGCTGACAAAACGTGTTGGCGAGTCGCTGCATTCCCGTGCTTTCGAAATATACAAGGCGCTCAGCTGGAGACATGAAATTACCTGGGCAAAGAAACGGACGATATTGAAGAGCCGCGTCACGTAGGTGCTCCCACGCCCACTGAACAGTTCCGGGACACGCCAGCAGTTCTTATTGACGACGAGTGTTGATGATATAGTCGATCTTGATGTCTTGATTCACGAGGATGCGATCAGCAGTGTTCTCAGTGGTGGTCAAAGTCCACACCGTGAATGCTGACGAAACGTGTTGGTGAGTCGTTGCATTCCCGTGCTTCCGAAATATACAAGGCGCCAAGCTGGAGAAATGAAGTAACCTGGGCAAAGAAACGGACGAAATTGAAGAGCCGCATCACGTAGCTGCTCCGACGCCCACTGAACAGTTCAAGGACACGCCAGCAGTTCTTATCGACGACGAGTGTTGATGAAAAAGTCGATCCGGATGCCTTGATCCACGAGGAAGCTATCCAGCAAGGTTGGCAGTGGTGGTCAAAGTCTTCACGGTGAAAGCTGCCGAAACGTGTTGGCTAGTCGTTGCATTCCCGTGCTGCCGAAGTGTACAAGGCGCCAAGCTGGAGACATGAAATTACCGGGGCAAAGAAACGGACGAAATTGAAGAGCCGCATCACGTAGCTGCTCCCACGCCTACTGAGCAGTTCCGGGACATTGCAGCAGTTCTTATCGACGACGAGTGTTGATGACAAAGTCGATGCAAATGCCTTGAACCGGGAGGAAACGATCCAGCAGGGTTGCCAGTGGTGGTCGAAGTCTTCACCGTGAAAGCTGACGAAACGTGTTGGGGAGTCGCTGCATTCCCGTGCTTTCGAAGTATACAAGGCGCTAAGCTGGAGGCATGAAGTAACCTGGGCAACGAAACGGACGAAATTGAAGAGCTCCATCACGTAGCTGCTCCCACGCCCACTGAACAGTTCCGGGACACGCCAGCAAATCTTATCGACGACGAGTGTTGATGGAAAAGTCGATTCGGATGCCTTGATCCACGAGGAAGCGATCCAGCAGGGTGTCCAGTGGTGGTCAAAGTCTTCACCGTGAAAGCTGACGAAACGTGTTGGCTAGTCATTGCATTCCCGTGCTTCCGAAGTGTAAAAGGCGCCAAACTGGAGACATGAAGTAACCTGGGCAACGAAACGGACGAAATTGAAGAGCCGCATCACGTAGCTGCTCCCACACCCACTGAGCAGTTCCGGGACACGCCAGCATATCCTATCGACGACGAGTGTTGATGACATAGTCGATCCTGATGCCTTGATTCACGAGGAAGCGGTCAGCAGTGTTGTCAGTGGTGGTCAAAGTCTTCACCATGAAAGCTGACGAAACGTGTTGGCGAGTCGTTGCATTCCCATGCTTCCGAAGTATTCAAGGCGCCAATATGGAGACATGAAGTAACCTGGGCAAAAAACGGACAAAATTGAAGAGCCGCATCACGTAGCTGCTCCCACGCCCACTGAACAGTTCCAGGACACGCCAGCAGTTCTAATCGACGGCGAGTGTTGATGACATAGTCGATCCTGATGCCTTGATCCACGAGGAAGCGATCCAGCAGGTTTGTTAGTGGTGGTCAAAGTCTTCACCGTGAAAGCTGACGAAACGTGTTGGCGAGTTGTTGCATTCCCGTGCTTCCGAAGTATACAAGCCGCTAAGCTGGAGGCATGAAGTAACCTGGGCAACGAAACGGACGCAATTGAAGAGCCGCATCACGTAGCTGCTCCCACGCCCACTGAACAGTTCCGGGACACGGCAGCAATTCTTATCGACGACGAGTGTTGATGAAAAAGTCGATTCGGATGCCTTGATCCAGGAGGAAGCGATCCAGCAGGGTTGCCAGTGGTGGTCAAAGTCTTCACCGTCAAAGCTGACGAAACGTGTTGGCTAGTCATTGCATTCCCGTGCTTCCGAAGTGTAAAAGGCGCCAAGCTGGAAACAGGAAGTAACCTGAGCAAAGAAACGGACGAAATTGAAGAGCCGCATCACGTAGCTGCTCCCAGGTCCACTGAACAGTTCCAGAACACGCCAGCAGTTCCGATCGACGGCGAGCGTTGATGACATAGTCGATCCGGATGCCTTGATCCACGAGGAAGCGATCCAACAGGTTTGCCAGTGGTGGTCAAAGTCTTCACCGTGAAAGCTGACGAAACGTGTTGGCGAGTTGTAGCATTCCCGTGCTTCCGAAGTATACAAGGCGCTAAGCTGGAGGCATGAAGTAACCTGGGCAACGAAACGGACGAAATTGAAGAGCCGCATCAATTAGCTGCTCCCACGCCTACTGAACAGTTCCGGGACATTCCAGCAGTTCTTATCGACGACGAGTGTTGACGACAAAGTCGATGCAAATGCCTTGAACCGCGAGGAAGCGATCCAGCAGGGTTGCCAGTGGTGGTCGAAGTCTTCACCGCGAAAGCTGACGAAACGTGTTGGCGAGTCGCTGCATTCCCGTGCTGTCGAAGTATACAAGGCGCTAAGCTGGAGACATAAAGTAACCTGGGAAGGGAAACGGACGAAATTGAAGAGTCGCATCACGTAGCTGCTCCCATGCCCACTGAACAGTTCCAGGACATGCCAGCAATTCTTATCGACGACGAGTGTTGATGAAAAAGTCGATCCGGATGCCTTGATTTACGAGGAAGCTATCCAGCAAGGTTGGCAGTGGTGGTCAACGTCTCCACGGTGAAAGCTGACGAAACGTGTTGGCGAGTCATTGCATTCCCGTACTTCCGAAGTATGCAAGGCGCCCAGCTGGAGACATGAAGTAACCTGGGCAAAGAAACGGACGAGATTGAAGAGCCGTATCACGTAGGTGCTTCCACGCCTGCTGAACAGTTCCGGGACACGCCCGCAGTTCTTATCGACGACGAGTGTTGATGACATGGTTAATCCGGATGCCTTGATCCACGAGGAAGCGATCCAGCAGGGTTGCCAGTGGTGGTCAATGTCTTCACCGTGAAAGCTGCCGAAACGTGTTGGCTAGTCGTTGCATTCCCGTGCTGCCGAAGTGTACAAGGCGCCAAGCTGGAGACATGAAATTACCGGGGCAAAGAAACGGACGAAATTGAAGAGCCGCATCACGTAGCTGCTCCCACGCCTACTGAGCAGTTCCGGGACATTGCAGCAGTTCTTATCGACGACGAGTGTTGATGACAAAGTCGATGCAAATGCCTTGAACCGGGAGGAAACGATCCAGCAGGGTTGCCAGTGGTGGTCGAAGTCTTCACCGTGAAAGCTGACGAAACTTGTTGGGGAGTCGCTGCATTCCCGTGCTTTCGAAGTATACAAGGCGCTAAGCTGGAGGCATGAAGTAACCTGGGCAACGAAACGGACGAAATTGAAGAGCTCCATCACGTAGCTGCTCCCACGCCCACTGAACAGTTCCGGGACACGCCAGCAATTCTTATCGACGACGAGTGTTGATGGAAAAGTCGATTCGGATGCCTTGATCCACGAGGAAGCGGTCAGCAGTGTTGTCAGTGGTGGTCAAAGTCTTCACCATGAAAGCTGACGAAACGTGTTGGCGAGTCGTTGCATTCCCATGCTACCGAAGTATTCAAGGCGCCAAGATGGAGACATGAAGTAACCTGGGCAAAAAACGGACAAAATTGAAGAGCCGCATCACGTTGCTGCACCCACGCCCACTGAACAGTTCCAGGACACGCCAGCAGTTCTAATCGACGGCGAGTGTTGATGACATAGTCGATCCTGATGCCTTGATCCACGAGGAAGCGATCCAGCAGGTTTGTTAGTGGTGGTCAAAGTCTTCACCGTGAAAGCTGACGAAACGTGTTGGCGAGTTGTTGCATTCCCGTGCTTCCGAAGTATACAAGCCGCTAAGCTGGAGGCATGAAGTAACCTGGGCAACGAAACGGACGAGATTGAAGAGCCGCATCACGTAGCTGCTAACACGTCCACTGAACAGTTCCAGGACACGCCAGCAGTTCTTATCGACGGCGAGTGTTGATGACATAGTCGATCCGGATGCCTTGATCCACGAGGAAGTGATCCAGCAGGGTTGCCAGTGGTGGTCGAAGTCTTCACCGCGAAAGCTGACGAAACGTGTTGGCGAGTCGCTGCATTCCCGTGCTTTCGAAATATACAAGGCGCTCAGCTGGAGACATGAAATTACCTGGGCAAAGAAACGGACGATATTGAAGAGCCGCGTCACGTAGGTGCTCCCACGCCCACTGAACAGTTCCGGGACACGCCATCAGTTTTTATAGACGACAAGTGTTGATGACATAGTCGAACCGGATGCCTTGATCCACGAGTAAGCGATCCAGCAAAGTTGCCAGTGGTGGTCGAAGTCTTCAGCGTGAAAGCTTAAGCAACGTGTTGGCGAGTCGCTGCATTACCGTGCTTTCGAAGTATACAAAGCGCTAAGCTGGAGACATAAAGTAACCTGGGAAGGGAAACGGACGAAATTGAAGAGTCGCATCACGTACCCAAGCAGCACAAGTAATTGGCCCAACATTGGAACTGTATTGGCAAAGGTGGCCCTACAATGGACCAGGATGGGACCATCCTGTTGCAATATTGGGGCGATGAGCTGTGCTGCTTGGGTAGCTGCTCCCACGCCCACTGAACAGTTCCAGGACATGCCAGAAATTCTTATCGACGACGAGTGTTGATGAAAAAGTCGATCCGGATGCCTTGATCCACGAGGAAGCCATCCAGCAAGGTTGGCAGTGGTGGTCAATGTCTTCACGGTGAAAGCTGACGAAACGTGTGGGCGAGTCATTGCATTCCCGTACTTCCGAAGTATGCAAGGCACCAAGCTGGAGACACGAAGTAACCTGGGCACAGAAACGGACGAGATTGAAGAGCCGTATCACGTGGGTGCTTCCACGCCCGCTGAACAGTTCAGGGACACGCCCTCAGTTCTTATCGTCGACGAGTGTTGATGACATATTTGATCCGGATGCCTTGATCCACGAGGAAGCGATCCAGCAGGGTTGCCAGTGGTGGTCAAAGTCTTCACCGTGAAAGCTGACGAAACGTGTTGGCTAGTCGTTGCATTCCAGTGCTTCCGAAGTGTACAAGGCGCCAAGCTGGAGACATGAAATTACCTGTGCAAAGAAACGGACGATATTGAAGAGCCGCGTCACGTAGCTGCTCTCACGCCCACTGAACAGTTGCGGGACACGCCAGCAGTTTATTGACGACGAGTGTTGATGATATAGTCGATCTTGATGCCTTGATTCACGAGGAAGCGATCAGCAGTGTTCTCAGTGGTGGTCAAAGTCCACACCGTGAATGCTGGCGAAACGTGTTGGCGAGTCGTTGCATTCCCGTGCTTCCGAAATATACAAGGCGCCAAGCTGGAGACATGAAGTAACCTGGGCAAAGAAACGGAGGAAATTGAAGAGCCGCATCACGTAGCTGCTCCCACGTCCACTGAACAGTTCCAGGACACGCCAGCAGTTCTTATCGACGGCGAGTGTTGATGACATAGTCGATCCGGATGCCTTGATCCACGAGGAAGCGATCCAGCAGGTTTAGCAGTGGTGGTCAAAGTCTTCACCGTGAAAGCTGTCGAAACGTGTTGGCGAGTTGTTGCATTTCCGTGCTACCGAAGTATACAAGGCGCTAAGCTGGAGGCATGAAGTGACCTGGGCAACGAAACGGACGAAATTGAAGAGCCGCATCACGTAGCTGCTCCCACGCCTACTGAACAGTTCCGGGACATTCCAGCAGTTCTTATCGACGACGAGTGTTGATGACAAAGTCGATGCAAATGCCTTGAACCGGGAGGTAACTATCCAGCAGGGTTGCCAGTGGTGGTCGAAGTCTTCACCGTGAAAGCTGACGAAACGTGTTGGCTTGTCGCTGCATTCCCGTGCTTCCGAAGTGTAAAAGGCGCCAAGCTGGAGACAGGAAGTAACCTGAGCAAAGAAACGGACGAAATTGAAGAGCCGCATCACGTAGCTGCTCCCAGGTCCACTGAACAGTTCCAGAACACGCCAGCAGTTCTGATCGACGGCGAGCGTTGATGACATAGTCGATCCTGATGCCTTGATCCACGAGGAAGAGATCCAGCAGGGTTGCCAGTGGTGGTCAAAGTCTTCACCGTGAAAGCTGACGAAACGTGTTGGCTAGTCGTTGCATTCCCGTGCTTCCGAAGTGTACAAGGCGCCAAGGTGGAGACATGAAATTACCTGGGCAAAGACACGGACGAAATTGAACAGTCGCATCACGTAGCTGCTCCCACGCCCACTGAACAGTTCCAGGACACGCCAGCAATTCTTATCGACGACGAGTGTTGAAGGAAAAGTCGATTCGGATGCCTTGATCCACGAGGAAGCGATACAGCAAGGTTGGCAGTGGTGGTCAATGCCTTCACGGAAAAAGCTGACGAAACGTGTTGGCGAGTCGTTGCATTCCCGTGCTTCAGAAGTGTTCAAGGCGCCAAGCTGGAGACACGGAGTAACCTGGGTAAAGAAACGGAGGAAATCGAAGGTCCGCATCACGTAGCTGCTCCCACGCCCACTGAACAGTTCCAGGACACGCCAGCAGTTCTTATTGACGACGAGTGTTGATGACATAGTCGATCCTGATGCCTTGATTCACGATGAAGCGATCAGCAGTGTTGTCAGTGGTGGTCAGTCTTCACCGTGAAAGCTGACGAAACGGGTTGGCGAGTCGTTGCATTCCCGTGCTTCCGAAATATACAAGGCGCCAAGCTGGAGACACGGAGTAACCTGGGCAAAGAAACGGAGGAAATCGAAGATCCGCATCACGTAGCTGCCCCCACGCCCACTGAACAGTTCCAGGACATGCCAGCAGTTCTTATTGACGACGAGTGTTGATGACATAGTCGATCCTGATTCCTTGATTCAAGATGAAGCGATCAGCAGTGTTGTCAGTGGTGGTCAAAGTCTTCACCGTGAAAGCTGACGAAACGGGTTGGCGAGTCGTTGCATTCCTGTGCTTCCGAAATATACAAGGCGCCAAGCTGGAGACATGAAGTAACCTGGGCAAAGAAACGGACGAGATTGAAGAGCCGCATCACGTAGCTGCTCCCACGCCTACTGAACAGTTCCGGGACATTCCAGCAGTTCTTATCGCCGAGGAGTGTTGATGACAAAGTCGATGCAAATGCCTTGAACCGGGAGGTAACGATCCAGCAGGGTTGCCAGTGGTGGTCGAAGTCTTCACCGTGAAAGCTGAGGAAACGTGTTGGCGAGTCGCTGCATTCCCGTGCTTTCGAAGTATACAAGGCGCTAAGCTGGGGACCTAAAGTAACCTGGGAAGGGAAACGGACGAAATCACGTAGCGGCTCCCACGACCACAGAACAGTTCCGAGACACGCCAGCAGTTTTTATTGACGACAAGTGTTGATGACATAGTCGAACCGGATGCCTTGATCCACGAGGAAGCGATCCAGCAAAGTTGCCAGTGGTGGTCGAAGTCATTTCCGTGAAAGCTTAAGCAACGTGTTGGCGAGTCGCTGCATTCCCGTGCTTTCGAAGTATACATGGCGCTAAGCTGGCGACATAAAGTAACCTGGGAAGGGAAACGGACGAAATTGAGTAGTCTCATCACGTAGCTGCTCCCACGCCCACTGAACAGTTCCATGACATGCCAGCAATTCTTATTGACGACGAGTGTTGATGAAAAAGTCGATCCGGATGCCTTGATCCACGAGGAAGCTATCCAGCAAGGTTGGCAGTGGTGGTCAAAGTCTTCACGGTGAAAGCTGACGAAACGTGTTGGCGAGTCATTGCATTCCCGTACTTCCGAAGAATGCAAGGCGCCAAGCTGGAGACATGAAGTAACCTGGGCAAAGATACGGACGAGATTGAAGAGCGTATCACGTAGCTGCTTCCACGCCCACTGAACAGTTCCGGGACACGCCCGCAGTTCTTATCGACGACGAGTGTTGATGGCATAGTTGATCCGGATGCCTTCATCCACGAGGAAGCGATCCAGCAGGGTTGCCAGTGGTGGTCAAAGTCTTCACCGTGAAAGCTGACGAAACGTGTTGGCTAGTCGTTGCATTCCCGTGCTTCCGAAGTGTACAATTCGCCAAGCTGGAGACATGAAATTACCTGGGCAAAGAAACGGACGAAACTGAACAGTCGCATCACGTAGCTGCTCCCACGCCCACTGAACAGTTCCAGGACACGCCAGCAATTCTTATCGACGACGAGTGTTGAAGGAAAAGTCGATCCGGATGCCTTGATCTACGAGGAAGCGATCCAGCAAGGTTGGCAGTGGTGGTCAATGTCTTCACGGAGAAAGCTGACGAAACGTGTTGGCGAGTCGTTGCATTCCCGTGCTTCAGAAGTGTACAAGGCGCCAAGCTGGAGACACGGAGTAACCTGGGCAAAGAAACGGAGTAAATCGAAGATCCGCATCACGTAGCTGCTCCCACGCCCACTGAACAGTTCCAGGATACGCCAGCAGTTCTTATTGACGACGAGTGTTGATGACATAGTCGATCCTGATGCCTTGATCCACGAGGAAGCGATTCAGCAGGGTTGCCAGTGGTGGTCAAAGACTTCACCGTGAAAGCTGACGAAACGTGTTGGCTAGTCATTGCATTCCCGTGCTTCCGAAGTGTAAAAGGCGCCAAACTGGAGACATGAAGTAACCTGGGCAACGAAACGGACGAGATTGAAGAGCCGCATCACGTAGCTGCTAACACGTCCACTGAACAGTTCCAGGACACGCCAGCAGTTCTTATCGACGGCGAGTGTTGATGACAAAGTCGATCCGGATGCCTTGATCCACGAGGAAGTGATCCAGCAGGGTTGCCAGTGGTGGTCGAAGTCTTCACCGCGAAAGCTGACGAAACGTGTTGGCGAGTCGCTGCATTCCCGTGCTTTCGAAATATACAAGGCGCTCAGCTGGAGACATGAAATTACCTGGGCAAAGAAACGGACGATATTGAAGAGCCGCGTCACGTAGGTGCTCCCACGCCCACTGAACAGTTCCGGGACACGCCAGCAGTTCTTATTGACGACGAGTGTTGATGATATAGTCGATCTTGATGTCTTGATTCACGAGGATGCGATCAGCAGTGTTCTCAGTGGTGGTCAAAGTCCACACCGTGAATGCTGACGAAACGTGTTGGTGAGTCGTTGCATTCCCGTGCTTCCGAAATATACAAGGCGCCAAGCTGGAGAAATGAAGTAACCTGGGCAAAGAAACGGACGAAATTGAAGAGCCGCATCACGTAGCTGCTCCGACGCCCACTGAACAGTTCAAGGACACGCCAGCAGTTCTTATCGACGACGAGTGTTGATGAAAAAGTCGATCCGGATGCCTTGATCCACGAGGAAGCTATCCAGCAAGGTTGGCAGTGGTGGTCAAAGTCTTCACCGTGAAAGCTGACGAAACGTGTTGGGGAGTCGCTGCATTCCCGTGCTTTCGATGTATACAAGGCGCTAAGCTGGAGGCATGAAGTAACCTGGGCAACGAAACGGACGAAATTGAAGAGCTCCATCACGTAGCTGCTCCCACGCCCACTGAACAGTTCCGGGACACGCCAGCAAATCTTATCGACGACGAGTGTTGATGGAAAAGTCGATTCGGATGCCTTGATCCACGAGGAAGCGATCCAGCAGGGTGTCCAGTGGTGGTCAAAGTCTTCACCGTGAAAGCTGACGAAACGTGTTGGCTAGTCATTGCATTCCCGTGCTTCCGAAGTGTAAAAGGCGCCAAACTGGAGACATGAAGTAACCTGGGCAACGAAACGGACGAAATTGAAGAGCCGCATCACGTAGCTGCTCCCACACCCACTGAGCAGTTCCGGGACACGCCAGCATATCCTATCGACGACGAGTGTTGATGACATAGTCGATCCTGATGCCTTGATTCACGAGGAAGCGGTCAGCAGTGTTGTCAGTGGTGGTCAAAGTCTTCACCATGAAAGCTGACGAAACGTGTTGGCGAGTCGTTGCATTCCCATGCTTCCGAAGTATTCAAGGCGCCAATATGGAGACATGAAGTAACCTGGGCAAAAAACGGACAAAATTGAAGAGCCGCATCACGTAGCTGCTCCCACGCCCACTGAACAGTTCCAGGACACGCCCGCAGTTCTTATCGACGACGAGTGTTGATGACATAGTTAATCCGGATGCCTTGATCCACGAGGAAGCGATCCAGCAGGGTTGCCAGTGGTGGTCAAAGTCTTCACCGTGAAAGCTGCCGAAACGTGTTGGCTAGTCGTTGCATTCCCGTGCTGCCGAAGTGTACAAGGCGCCAAGCTGGAGACATGAAATTACCGGGGCAAAGAAACGGACGAAATTGAAGAGCCGCATCACGTAGCTGCTCCCACGCCTACTGAGCAGTTCCGGGACATTGCAGCAGTTCTTATCGACGACGAGTGTTGATGACAAAGTCGATGCAAATGCCTTGAACCGGGAGGAAACGATCCAGCAGGGTTGCCAGTGGTGGTCGAAGTCTTCACCGTGAAAGCTGACGAAACGTGTTGGGGAGTCGCTGCATTCCCGTGCTTTCGAAGTATACAAGGCGCTAAGCTGGAGGCATGAAGTAACCTGGGCAACGAAACGGACGAAATTGAAGAGCTCCATCACGTAGCTGCTCCCACGCCCACTGAACAGTTCCGGGACACGCCAGCAATTCTTATCGACGACGAGTGTTGATGGAAAAGTCGATTCGGATGCCTTGATCCACGAGGAAGCGGTCAGCAGTGTTGTCAGTGGTGGTCAAAGTCTTCACCATGAAAGCTGACGAAACGTGTTGGCGAGTCGTTGCATTCCCATGCTACCGAAGTATTCAAGGCGCCAAGATGGAGACATGAAGTAACCTGGGCAAAAAACGGACAAAATTGAAGAGCCGCATCACGTTGCTGCACCCACGCCCACTGAACAGTTCCAGGACACGCCAGCAGTTCTAATCAACGGCGAGTGTTGATGACATAGTCGATCCTGATGCCTTGATCCACGAGGAAGCGATCCAGCAGGTTTGTTAGTGGTGGTCAAAGTCTTCACCGTGAAAGCTGACGAAACGTGCTGGCGAGTTGTTGCATTCCCGTGCTTCCGAAGTATACAAGCCGCTAAGCTGGAGGCATGAAGTAACCTGGGCAACGAAACGGACGAGATTGAAGAGCCGCATCACGTAGCTGCTAACACGTCCACTGAACAGTTCCAGGACACGCCAGCAGTTCTTATCGACGGCGAGTGTTGATGACATAGTCGATCCGGATGCCTTGATCCACGAGGAAGTGATCCAGCAGGGTTGCCAGTGGTGGTCGAAGTATTCACCGCGAAAGCTGACGAAACGTGTTCGCGAGTCGCTGCATTCCCGTGCTTTCGAAATATACAAGGCGCTCAGCTGGAGACATGAAATTACCTGGGCAAAGAAACGGACGATATTGAAGAGCCGCGTCACGTAGGTGCTCCCACGCCCACTGAACAGTTCCGGGACACGCCAGCAGTTCTTATTGACGACGACTGTTGATGATATAGTCGATCTTGATGTCTTGATTCACGAGGATGCGATCAGCAGTGTTCTCAGTGGTGGTCAAAGTCCACACCGTGAATGCTGACGAAACGTGTTGGTGAGTCGTTGCATTCCCGTGCTTCCGAAATATACAAGGCGCCAAGCTGGAGAAATGAAGTAACCTGGGCAAAGAAACGGACGAAATTGAAGAGCCGTATCACGTAGCTGCTTCCACGCCCACTGAACAGTTCCAGGACACGCCCGCAGTTCTTATCGACGACGAGTGTTGATGACATAGTTAATCCGGATGCCTTGATCCACGAGGAAGCGATCCAGCAGGGTTGCCAGTGGTGGTCAAAGTCTTCACCGTGAAAGCTGCCGAAACGTGTTGGCTAGTCGTTGCATTCCCGTGCTGCCGAAGTGTACAAGGCGCCAAGCTGGAGACATGAAATTACCGGGGCAAAGAAACGGACGAAATTGAAGAGCCGCATCACGTAGCTGCTCCCACGCCTACTGAGCAGTTCCGGGACATTGCAGCAGTTCTTATCGACGACGAGTGTTGATGACAAAGTCGATGCAAATGCCTTGAACCGGGAGGAAACGATCCAGCAGGGTTGCCAGTGGTGGTCGAAGTCTTCACCGTGAAAGCTGACGAAACGTGTTGGGGAGTCGCTGCATTCCCGTGCTTTCGAAGTATACAAGGCGCTAAGCTGGAGGCATGAAGTAACCTGGGCAACGAAACGGACGAAATTGAAGAGCTCCATCACGTAGCTGCTCCCACGCCCACTGAACAGTTCCGGGACACGCCAGCAATTCTTATCGACGACGAGTGTTGATGGAAAAGTCGATTCGGATGCCTTGATCCACGAGGAAGCGGTCAGCAGTGTTGTCAGTGGTGGTCAAAGTCTTCACCATGAAAGCTGACGAAACGTGTTGGCGAGTCGTTGCATTCCCATGCTACCGAAGTATTCAAGGCGCCAAGATGGAGACATGAAGTAACCTGGGCAAAAAACGGACAAAATTGAAGAGCCGCATCACGTTGCTGCACCCACGCCCACTGAACAGTTCCAGGACACGCCAGCAGTTCTAATCAACGGCGAGTGTTGATGACATAGTCGATCCTGATGCCTTGATCCACGAGGAAGCGATCCAGCAGGTTTGTTAGTGGTGGTCAAAGTCTTCACCGTGAAAGCTGACGAAACGTGCTGGCGAGTTGTTGCATTCCCGTGCTTCCGAAGTATACAAGCCGCTAAGCTGGAGGCATGAAGTAACCTGGGCAACGAAACGGACGAGATTGAAGAGCCGCATCACGTAGCTGCTAACACGTCCACTGAACAGTTCCAGGACACGCCAGCAGTTCTTATCGACGGCGAGTGTTGATGACATAGTCGATCCGGATGCCTTGTTCCACGAGGAAGTGATCCAGCAGGGTTGCCAGTGGTGGTCGAAGTATTCACCGCGAAAGCTGACGAAACGTGTTCGCGAGTCGCTGCATTCCCGTGCTTTCGAAATATACAAGGCGCTCAGCTGGAGACATGAAATTACCTGGGCAAAGAAACGGACGATATTGAAGAGCCGCGTCACGTAGGTGCTCCCACGCCCACTGAACAGTTCCGGGACACGCCAGCAGTTCTTATTGACGACGACTGTTGATGATATAGTCGATCTTGATGTCTTGATTCACGAGGATGCGATCAGCAGTGTTCTCAGTGGTGGTCAAAGTCCACACCGTGAATGCTGACGAAACGTGTTGGCGAGTCATTGCATTCCCGTACTTCCGAAGAATGCAAGGCGCCAAGCTGGAGACATGAAGTAACCTGGGCAAAGATACGGACGAGATTGAAGAGCCGTATCACGTAGCTGCTTCCACGCCCACTGAACAGTTCCGGGACACGCCCGCAGTTCTTATCGACGACGAGTGTTGATGGCATAGTTGATCCGGATGCCTTCATCCACGAGGAAGCGATCCAGCAGGGTTGCCAGTGGTGGTCAAAGTCTTCACCGTGAAAGCTGACGAAACGTGTTGGCTAGTCGTTGCATTCCCGTGCTTCCGAAGTGTACAATTCGCCAAGCTGGAGACATGAAATTACCTGGGCAAAGAAACGGACGAAACTGAACAGTCGCATCACGTAGCTGCTCCCACGCCCACTGAACAGTTCCAGGACACGCCAGCAATTCTTATCGACGACGAGTGTTGAAGGAAAAGTCGATCCGGATGCCTTGATCTACGAGGAAGCGATCCAGCAAGGTTGGCAGTGGTGGTCAATGTCTTCACGGAGAAAGCTGACGAAACGTGTTGGCGAGTCGTTGCATTCCCGTGCTTCAGAAGTGTACAAGGCGCCAAGCTGGAGACACGGAGTAACCTGGGCAAAGAAACGGAGTAAATCGAAGATCCGCATCACGTAGCTGCTCCCACGCCCACTGAACAGTTCCAGGATACGCCAGCAGTTCTTATTGACGACGAGTGTTGATGACATAGTCGATCCTGATGCCTTGATCCACGAGGAAGCGATTCAGCAGGGTTGCCAGTGGTGGTCAAAGACTTCACCGTGAAAGCTGACGAAACGTGTTGGCTAGTCATTGCATTCCCGTGCTTCCGAAGTGTAAAAGGCGCCAAACTGGAGACATGAAGTAACCTGGGCAACGAAACGGACGAGATTGAAGAGCCGCATCACGTAGCTGCTCCCACGCCTACTGAGCAGTTCCGGGACATTGCAGCAGTTCTTATCGACGACGAGTGTTGATGACAAAGTCGATGCAAATGCCTTGAACCGGGAGGAAACGATCCAGCAGGGTTGCCAGTGGTGGTCGAAGTCTTCACCGTGAAAGCTGACGAAACGTGTTGGGGAGTCGCTGCATTCCCGTGCTTTCGAAGTATACAAGGCGCTAAGCTGGAGGCATGAAGTAACCTGGGCAACGAAACGGACGAAATTGAAGAGCTCCATCACGTAGCTGCTCCCACGCCCACTGAACAGTTCCGGGACACGCCAGCAATTCTTATCGACGACGAGTGTTGATGGAAAAGTCGATTCGGATGCCTTGATCCACGAGGAAGCGATCCAGCAGGGTTGCCAGTGGTGGTCAAAGTCTTCACCGTGAAAGCTGACGAAACGTGTTGGCTAGTCATTGCATTCCCGTGCTTCCGAAGTGTAAAAGGCGCCAAGCTGGAGACAGGAAGTAACCTGAGCAAAGAAATGGACGAAATTGAAGAGCCGCATCACGTAGCTGCTCCCAGGTCCACTGAACAGTTCCAGGACACCAAAGCAGTTCTGATCGACGGCGAGCGTTGATGACATAGTTGATCCGGATGCTTTGATCCAGGAGGAAGCAATTCAGCAGGGTTGCCAGTGGTGGCCAAAGTCTTCACCGTGAAAGCTGACGAAATGTGTTGGCTAGTCGTTGCATTCCCGTGCTTCCGAAGTGTACAATGCGCCAAGCTGGAGACATGAAATTACCGGGGCAAAGAAACGGACGAAATTGAAGAGCCGCATCACGTAGCTGCTCCGACGCCCACTGAACAGTTCCAGGACACTGCAGCAGTTCTTAACGACGGCGAGTGTTGATGATATAGTCGATCTTGATGCCTTGATTCACGAGGAAGCGATCAGCAGTGTTGTCAGTGGTGGTCAAAGTCCACACCGTGAAAGCTGACGAAACGTGTTGGCGAGTCGTTGCATTCCCGTGCTTCCGAAATATACAAGGCGCCAAGCTGGAGACGAAGTAACCTGGGCAAAGAAACGGGCGAAATTGAAGAGTATATCACGTAGCTGCTCCCACGCCCACTGAACAGTTCCGGGACAGGCCAGCAATTCTTATCGACGACGAGTGTTGATGAAAAAGTCGATTCGGACGCCTTGATACACGAGGAAGCGATTCAGCAGGGTTGCCAGTGGTGGTCAAAGTCTTCACCGTGAAAGCTGACGAAACGTGTTGGCGAGTCGTTGCATTCCCGTGCTTCCGAAGTATACAAGGCGCCAAGCTGGAGACTTGAAGTAACCTGGGCAAAGAAACGGACAAAATTGAAGAGCCGCATCACGCAGCTGCTCCCACGCCCACTGAACAGTTCCAGGACACGCCAGCAGTTCTAATCGACGCCGAGTGTTGACGACATAGTCGATCCGGATACCTTGATCCACGAGGAAGCGATGCAGCAGGTTTGTTAGTGGTGGTCAAAGTCTTTACCGTGAAAGCTGACGAAACGTGTTGGCGAGTTGTTGCATTCCCGTGCTTCCGAATTATACAAGGCGCTAAGCTGGAGGCATGAAGTAACCTGGGCAACTAAACGGACGAAATTGAAGAGCCGCATCACGTAGCTGCTCCCACGCCCACTGAACAGTTCCAGGACACGCCAGCAGTTTTTATCGACGACAAGTGTTGGTGACATAGTCGAACCGGATGCCTTGATCCACGAGGAAGCGATCAAGCAAAGCTGCCAGTGGTGGTCGAAGTCTTCACCGTGAAAGCCTAAGCAACGTGTTGGCGAGTCGCTGCATTTCCGTGCTTTCGAAGTATACAAGGCGCTACGCTCGAGACATAAAGTAACGTGGGAAGGGAAACGGACGAAATTGAAGAGTCGCATCACATAGCTGCTCCCACGCCCACTGAACAGTTCCAGGACATGCCAGCAATTCTTATCGACGAAGAGTGTTGATAAAAAAGTCGATCCGGATGCCTTGATCCAAGAGGAAGCTATCCAGCAAGGTTGGCAGTGGTGGTCAAAGTCTTCACGGTGAAAGCTGACGAAACGTGTTGGCGAGTCATTGCATTCCCGTACTTCCGAAGTATGCAATGCGCCAAGCTGGAGACATGAAGTAACCTGGGCAAAGAAACGGACGAGATTGAAGAGCCGTATCACGTACCTTCTTCCACGCCCACTGAACACTTCCGTGACACGACAGCAGTTCTTATCGACGACGAGTGTTGATGACATAGTTGATCCGGATGCCTTGATCCACGAGAAAGCGATCCAGCAGGGTTGCCAGTGGTGTTCAGTTTTCAACGTGAAAGCTGACGAAACGTGTTGGCTAGTCGTTGCATTCCCGTGCTTCCGAAGCGTACAAGGCACCAAGCTGGAGACATGAAATTACCTGGGCAAAGAAACGGACGAAATTGAAGAGCCGCGTCACGTAGCTGCTCCCACGCCTACTGAACAGTTCCGGGACACGCCAGCAGTTCTTATTGACGACGAGTGTTGATGTCATAGTCGATCCGGATGCCTTGATCCACGAGGAAGCGATCCGGCAGGTTCGCCAGTGGTGGTCAAAGTCTTCACCGTGAAAGCTGACGAAACGTGTTGGCTAGTCATTGCATTCCCGTGCTTCCGATGTGTAAAAGGCGCCAAGCTGGAGACATGAAGTAACCTGGGCAACGAAACGGACGAAATTGAAGAGACGCATCACGTAGCTGCTCCCACGCCTACTGAACAGTTCCGGGACATTCCAGCAGTTCTTATCGACGACGAGTGTTGATGACAAAGTCTATGCAAATGCCTTGAACCGGGAGGAAACGATCCAGCAGGGTTTCCAGTGGTGGTCGAAGTCTTCACCGTGAAAGCTGACGAAACGTGTTGGCGAGTCGCTGCATTCCCGTGCTTTCGAAGTATACAAGGCGCTCAGCTGGGGACATAAAGTAACCTGGGAAGGAAAACGGACGAAATTGAAGAGTCGCATCACTTAGCTGCTCCCACGCCCACTGAACAGTTCCGGGACACGCCCGCAGTTCTTATCGACGACGACTGTTGATGACATATTTGATCCGGATGCCTTGATCCACGAGGAAGCGATCCAGCAGGGTTGCCAGTGGTGGTCAATGTATTCACCGTGAAAGCTGACGAAACGTGTTGGCTAGTCGTTGCATTCCCGTGCTTCCGAAGTGTACAAGGCGCCAAGCTGGAGACATGAAATTACCTGGGCAAAGAAACGGACGATATTGAAGAGCCGCGTCACGTAGCTGCTCCCACGCCCACTGAACAGTTCCGGGACACGCCAGCAGTTCTTATTGACGACGAGTGTTGATGATATAGTCGATCTTGATGCCTTGATTCACGAGGAAGCGATCAGCAGTGTTCTCAGTGGTGTTCAAAGTCCACACCGTGAATGCTGACGAAACGTGTTGGCGAGTCGTTGCATTCCCGTGCTTCCGAAATATACAAGGCGCCAAGCTGGAGACATGAAGTAACCTGGGCAAAGAAACGGACGAAATTGAAGAGCCGCATCACGTAGCTGCTCCGACGCCCACTGAACAGTTCCAGAACACGCCAGCAGTTCTTATCGACGGCGAGTGTTGATGATATAGTCGATCTTGATGCCTTGATTCACGAGG
The DNA here is from genome assembly GCF_052857255.1 of Amblyomma americanum. NCBI lineage: Eukaryota > Metazoa > Arthropoda > Arachnida > Ixodida > Ixodidae > Amblyomma > Amblyomma americanum. The sequence goes on from NC_135498.1 coordinate 194,183,207, forward strand.
AAGCGATCTGCAGTGTTGTCAGTGGTGGTCAAAGTCTTCACCGTGAAAGCTGCCGAAACGGGTTGGCGAGTCGTTGCATTCCCGTGGTTCCGAAATATACAAGGCGCCAAGCTGGAGACATGAAGTAACCTGGGCAAAGAAACGGACGAAATTGAAGAGCCACATCACGTAGCTGCTCCCACGTCCACTGAACAGTTCAAGGACACGCCAGCAGTTCTTATCGACGGCGAGTGTTGATGACATAGTCGATCCGGATGCCTTGATCCACGAGGAAGTGATCCAGCAGGTTTGCCAGTGGTGGTCAAAGTCTTCACCGTGAAAGCTGACGAAACGTGTTGGCGAGTTGTTGCATTCCCGTGCTTCCGAAGAATACCAGGCGCTAGGCTGGAGGCATGAAGTAACCTGGGCAACGAAACGGACGAAATTGAAGAGCCGCATCACGTAGCTGCTCCCACGCCTACTGAACAGTTCCGGGACATTCCAGCAGTTCTTATCGACGACGAGTGTTGATGACAAAGTCGATGCAAATGCCTTGAACCGCGAGGAAGCGATCCAGCAGGGTTGCCAGTGGTGGTCGAAGTCTTCACCGCGAAAGCTGACGAAACGTGTTGGCGAGTCGCTGCATTCCCGTGCTTTCGAAGTATACAAGGCGCTAAGCTGGAGACATAAAGTAACCTGGGAAGGGAAACGGACGAAATTGAAGAGTCGCATCACGTAGCTGCTCCCATGCCCACTGAACAGTTCCAGGACACGCCCGCAGTTCTTATCGACGACGAGTGTTGATGACATACTTGATCCGGATGCCTTGATCCACGAGGAAGCGATCCAGCAGTGTTGTCAGTGGTGGTCAAAGTCCACACCGTGAAAGCTGACGAAACGTGCTGGCGAGTCGTTGCATTCCCGTTCTTCCGAAATATACAAGGCGCCAAGCTGGAGAAATGACGTAACCTGGGCAAATAAACGGACGAAATTGAAGAGCTGTATCACGTAGCTGCTCCACGCCCACTGAACTGTTCCGGGACAGGCCAGCAATTCTTATCGACGACGAGTGTTGATGAAAAAGTCGATTCGGATGCCTTGATCCACGAGGAAGCGATTCAGCAGGGTTGCCAGTGGTGGTCAAAGTCTTCACCGTGAAAGCTGACGAAACGTGTTGGCTAGTCATTGCATTCCCCTGCTTCCGAAGTGTAAAAGGCGCCAAACTGGAGACATGAAGTAACCTGGGCAACAAAATGGACGAAATTGAAGAGCCGCATCACGTAGCTGCTCCCACACCTACTGAGCAGTTCCGGGACACGCCAGCATATCTTATCTACGACGAGTGTTGATGCATTATGATACATCGTTCTGGCGCACGAAAAACACGGACGAAGGAAGAACAGACACACAATGTGTGTCTGTTCTTCCTTCGTCCGTGTCCTTCGTCCGTGTTTTTCGTGCGCCAGAACGATGTATCATAATGCGACTGTGAACCAACTAGCCCAGCTGTCTACGCTTAGAGTGTTGATGACATAGTCGATCCTGATGCCTTGATTCACGACGAAGCGGTCAGCAGTGTTGTCAGTGGTGGTCAAAGTCTTCACCATGAAAGCTGACGAAACGTTTTGGCGAGTCGTTGCATTCCCATGCTTCCGTAGTATTCAAGGCGCCAAGATGGAGACATGAAGTAACATGTGCAAACAACGGACAAAATTGAAGAGCCGCATCACGTAGCTGCTCCCACGCCCACTGAACAGTGCAGGATACGCCAGCACTTCTAATCGACGGCGAGTGTTGATGACATAGTCGATCCTGATGCCTTGATCCACGAGGAAGCGATCCAGCAGGTTTGTTAGTGGTGGTCAAAGTCTTCACCGTGAAAGCTGACGAAACGTGTTGGCGAGTTGTTGCATTCCCGTGCTTCCGAAGTATACAAGGCGCTAAGCTGGAGGCATGAAGTAACCTGGGCAACGAAACGGACGAAATTGAAGAGCCGCATCACGTAGCTGCTCCCACGCCTACTGAGCAGTTCCGGGACATTGCAGCAGTTCTTATCGACGACGAGTGTTGATTACAAAGTCGATGCAAATGCCTTGAACCGGGAGGAAACGATCCAGCAGGGTTGCCAGTGGTGGTCGAAGTCTTCACCGTGAAAGCTGACGAAACCTGTTGGGGAGTCGCTGCATTCCCGTGCTTTCGAAGTATACAAGGCGCTAAGCTGGAGGCATGAAGTAACCTGGGCAACGAAACGGACGAAATTGAAGAGCTCCATCACGTAGCTGCTCCCACGCCCACTGAACAGTTCCGGGACAAGCCAGCAATTCTTATCGACGACGAGTGTTGATGAAAAAGTCGATTCGGATGCCTTGATCCACGAGGAAGCGATCCAGCAGCGTTGCCAGTGGTCGTCAAAGTCTTCACCGTGAAAGCTGACGAAACGTGTTAGCTAGTCGTTGCATTCCCATGCTTCCGAAGTATTCAAGGCGCCAAGATGGAGACATGAAGTAACCTGGGCAAACAACGGACAAAATTGAAGAGCCGCATCACGTAGCTGCTCCCACGCCCACTGAACAGTGCAGGATACGCCAGCAGTTCTAATCGACGGCGAGTGTTGATGACATAGTCGATCCTGATGCCTTGATCCACGAGGAAGCGATCCAGCAGGTTTGTTAGTGGTGGTCAAAGTCTTCACCGTGAAAGCTGACGAAACGTGTTGGCGAGTTGTTGCATTCCCGTGCTTCCGAAGTATACAAGGCGCTAAGCTGGAGGCATGAAGTAACCTGGGCAACGAAACGGACGAAATTGAAGAGCCGCATCACGTAGCTGCTCCCACGCCTACTGAACAGTTCCGGGACATTCCAGCAGTTCTTATCGACGACGAGTGTTAATGACAAAGTCGATTCAAATGCCTTGAACCGGGAGGAAATGATCCAGCAGTGTTGCCAGTGGTGGTCGAAGTCTTCACCGTGAAAGCTGACGAAACGTGTTGGCGAGTCGCTGCATTCCCGTGCTTTCGAAGTATACAAGGCGCTAAGCTGAAGACATAAAGTAACCTTTGAAGAGAAACGGATGAAATTGAAGAGTCGCATCACGCAGCTGCTCCCACGCCCACTGAACAGTTCCAGGACATGCCAGCAATTCTTATCGACGACGAGTGTTGATGAAAAAGACGATCCGGATGCCTTGATCCACGAGGAAGCTATCCAGGAAGGTTGGCAGTGGTGGTCAAAGTCTTCACGGTGAAAGCTGACGAAACGTGTTGGCGAGTCATTGAATTCCCGTACTTCCGAAATATGCAATACGCCAAGCTGGAGACATGAAATTACCGGGGCAAAGAAACGGACGAAATTGAAGAGCCGCGTCACGTAGCTGCTTCCACGCCCACTGAACAGTTCCGGGACACGCCAGCACTTCTAATCGACGGCGAGTGTTGATGACATAGTCGATCCTGATGCCTTGATCCACGAGGAAGCGATCCAGCAGGTTTGTTAGTGGTGGTCAAAGTCTTCACCGTGAAAGCTGACGAAACGTGTTAGCTAGTCGTTGCATTCCCATGCTTCCGAAGTATTCAAGGCGCCAAGATGGAGACATGAAGTAACCTGGGCAAACAACGGACAAAATTGAAGAGCCGCATCACGTAGCTGCTCCCACGCCCACTGAACAGTGCAGGATACGCCAGCAGTTCTAATCGACGGCGAGTGTTGATGACATAGTCGATCCTGATGCCTTGATCCACGAGGAAGCGATCCAGCAGGTTTGTTAGTGGTGGTCAAAGTCTTCACCGTGAAAGCTGACGAAACGTGTTGGCGAGTTGTTGCATTCCCGTGCTTCCGAAGTATACAAGGCGCTAAGCTGGAGGCATGAAGTAACCTGGGCAACGAAACGGACGAAATTGAAGAGCCGCATCACGTAGCTGCTCCCACGCCTACTGAACAGTTCCGGGACATTCCAGCAGTTCTTATCGACGACGAGTGTTAATGACAAAGTCGATTCAAATGCCTTGAACCGGGAGGAAATGATCCAGCAGTGTTGCCAGTGGTGGTCGAAGTCTTCACCGTGAAAGCTGACGAAACGTGTTGGCGAGTCGCTGCATTCCCGTGCTTTCGAAGTATACAAGGCGCTAAGCTGAAGACATAAAGTAACCTTTGAAGAGAAACGGATGAAATTGAAGAGTCGCATCACGCAGCTGCTCCCACGCCCACTGAACAGTTCCAGGACATGCCAGCAATTCTTATCGACGACGAGTGTTGATGAAAAAGACGATCCGGATGCCTTGATCCACGAGGAAGCTATCCAGCAAGGTTGGCAGTGGTGGTCAAAGTCTTCACGGTGAAAGCTGACGAAACGTGTTGGCGAGTCATTGAATTCCCGTACTTCCGAAATATGCAATACGCCAAGCTGGAGACATGAAATTACCGGGGCAAAGAAACGGACGAAATTGAAGAGCCGCGTCACGTAGCTGCTTCCACGCCCACTGAACAGTTCCGGGACACGCCAGCACTTCTAATCGACGGCGAGTGTTGATGACATAGTCGATCCTGATGCCTTGATCCACGAGGAAGCGATCCAGCAGGTTTGTTAGTGGTGGTCAAAGTCTTCACCGTGAAAGCTGACGAAATGTGTTGGCTAGTCGTTGCATTCCCGTGCTTCCGAAGTGTACAATGCGCCAAGCTGGAGACATCAAATTACCGGGGCAAAGGAACGGACGAAATTGAAGAGCCGCATCACGTAGCTGCTCCGACGCCCACTGAACAGTTCCAGGACACGCCAGCAGTTCTTAACGACGGCGAGTGTTGATGATATAGTCGATCTTGATGCCTTGATTCACGAGGAAGCGATCAGCAGTGTTGTCAGTGGTGGTCAAAGTCTTCACCGTGAATGCTGACGAAACGTGTTGGCGAGTCGTTGCATTCCCGTGCTTCCGAAGTATACAAGGCGCCAAGCTGGAGACATGAAGTAACCTGGGCAAAGAAACGGACAGAATTGAAGAGCCGCATCACGTAGCTGCTCCCACGCCCACTGAACAGTTCCAGCACACGCCAGCAGTTCTTATCGACGGCGAGTGTTGATGACATAGTCGATCCGGATGCCTTGATCTACGAGGAAGCGATCCAGCAGGTTTGCCAGTGGTGGTCAAAGTCTTCACCGTGAAAGCTGACGAAACGTGTTGGCGAGTTGTTGCATTCCCGTGCTTCCGAAATATACAAGGCGCTAAGCTGGAGGCATGAAGTAACCTGGGCAACGAAACGGACGAAATTGAAGAGCCGCATCACGTAGCTGCTCCCACGCCTACTGAACAGTACTGGGACATTCCAGCAGTTATTATCGACGACGAGTGTTGATGACAAAGTCGATGCAAATGCCTTGAACCGGGAGGAAACGATCCAGCAGGGTTGCCAGTGGTGGTCGAAGTCTTCCCCGTGAAAGCTGACGAAACGTGTTGGCGAGTCGCTGCATTCCCGTGCTTTCGAAGTATACAAGGCGCTAAGCTGGGGACGTAAAGTAACCTGGGAAGGGAAACGGACGAAATTGAAGAGTCGCATCACTTCGCTGCTCCCACGCCCACTGAACAGTTCCGGAACACGCCAGCAGTTTTTATCGACGACGAGTGTTGATGACATAGTCGAACCGGATGCTTTGATCCACGAGGAAGCGATCCAGCAGGGTTGCCAGTGGTGGTCAAAGTCTTCACGGTGAAAGCTGACGAAACGTGTTGGCGAGTCATTGCATTCCCATACTTCCGAAGTATGCAAGGCGCCAAGCCGGAGACATGAAGTAATCTGGGGCAAAGAAACGGACGAGATTGAAGAGCCGTATCACGTAGCTGCTTCCACGCCCACTGAACAGTTCCAGGACATGCCAGCAATTCTTATCGACGACGAGTGTTGATGAAAAAGACGATCCGGATGCCTTGATCCACGAGGAAGCTATCCAGGAAGGTTGGCAGTGGTGGTCAAAGTCTTCACGGTGAAAGCTGACGAAACGTGTTGGCGAGTCATTGAATTCCCGTACTTCCGAAATATGCAATACGCCAAGCTGGAGACATGAAATTACCGGGGCAAAGAAACGGACGAAATTGAAGAGCCGCGTCACGTAGCTGCTTCCACGCCCACTGAACAGTTCCGGGACACGCCAGCACTTCTAATCGACGGCGAGTGTTGATGACATAGTCGATCCTGATGCCTTGATCCACGAGGAAGCGATCCAGCAGGTTTGTTAGTGGTGGTCAAAGTCTTCACCGTGAAAGCTGACGAAACGTGTTAGCTAGTCGTTGCATTCCCATGCTTCCGAAGTATTCAAGGCGCCAAGATGGAGACATGAAGTAACCTGGGCAAACAACGGACAAAATTGAAGAGCCGCATCACGTAGCTGCTCCCACGCCCACTGAACAGTGCAGGATACGCCAGCAGTTCTAATCGACGGCGAGTGTTGATGACATAGTCGATCCTGATGCCTTGATCCACGAGGAAGCGATCCAGCAGGTTTGTTAGTGGTGGTCAAAGTCTTCACCGTGAAAGCTGACGAAACGTGTTGGCGAGTTGTTGCATTCCCGTGCTTCCGAAGTATACAAGGCGCTAAGCTGGAGGCATGAAGTAACCTGGGCAACGAAACGGACGAAATTGAAGAGCCGCATCACGTAGCTGCTCCCACGCCTACTGAACAGTTCCGGGACATTCCAGCAGTTCTTATCGACGACGAGTGTTAATGACAAAGTCGATTCAAATGCCTTGAACCGGGAGGAAATGATCCAGCAGTGTTGCCAGTGGTGGTCGAAGTCTTCACCGTGAAAGCTGACGAAACGTGTTGGCGAGTCGCTGCATTCCCGTGCTTTCGAAGTATACAAGGCGCTAAGCTGAAGACATAAAGTAACCTTTGAAGAGAAACGGATGAAATTGAAGAGTCGCATCACGCAGCTGCTCCCACGCCCACTGAACAGTTCCAGGACATGCCAGCAATTCTTATCGACGACGAGTGTTGATGAAAAAGACGATCCGGATGCCTTGATCCACGAGGAAGCTATCCAGCAAGGTTGGCAGTGGTGGTCAAAGTCTTCACGGTGAAAGCTGACGAAACGTGTTGGCGAGTCATTGAATTCCCGTACTTCCGAAATATGCAATACGCCAAGCTGGAGACATGAAATTACCGGGGCAAAGAAACGGACGAAATTGAAGAGCCGCGTCACGTAGCTGCTTCCACGCCCACTGAACAGTTCCGGGACACGCCAGCACTTCTAATCGACGGCGAGTGTTGATGACATAGTCGATCCTGATGCCTTGATCCACGAGGAAGCGATCCAGCAGGTTTGTTAGTGGTGGTCAAAGTCTTCACCGTGAAAGCTGACGAAATGTGTTGGCTAGTCGTTGCATTCCCGTGCTTCCGAAGTGTACAATGCGCCAAGCTGGAGACATCAAATTACCGGGGCAAAGGAACGGACGAAATTGAAGAGCCGCATCACGTAGCTGCTCCGACGCCCACTGAACAGTTCCAGGACACGCCAGCAGTTCTTAACGACGGCGAGTGTTGATGATATAGTCGATCTTGATGCCTTGATTCACGAGGAAGCGATCAGCAGTGTTGTCAGTGGTGGTCAAAGTCTTCACCGTGAATGCTGACGAAACGTGTTGGCGAGTCGTTGCATCCCCGTGCTTCCGAAGTATACAAGGCGCCAAGCTGGAGACATGAAGTAACCTGGGCAAAGAAACGGACAGAATTGAAGAGCCGCATCACGTAGCTGCTCCCACGCCCACTGAACAGTTCCAGCACACGCCAGCAGTTCTTATCGACTGCGAGTGTTGATGACATAGTCGATCCGGATGCCTTGATCTACGAGGAAGCGATCAGCAGTGTTGTCAGTGGTGGTCAATGTCCACACCGTGAAAGCTGACGAAACGTGTTGGCGAGTCGTTGCATTCCTGTGCTTCCGAAATATACAAGGCGCCTGGCTGGAGACATGAAGTAACCTGGGCAAAGAAACGGACGAAATTGAAGGGCCGCATCACGTAGCTGCTCCCACGCCTACTGAACAGTACTGGGACATTCCAGCAGTTATTATCGACGACGAGTGTTGATGACAAAGTCGATGCAAATGCCTTGAACCGGGTGGAAACGATCCAGCAGGGTTGCCAGTGGTGGTCGAAGTCTTCCCCGTGAAAGCTGACGAAACGTGTTTATCGAGTCGCTGCATTCCCGTGCTTTCGAAGTATACAAGGCGCTAAGCTGGGGACATAAAGTAACCTGGGAAGGGAAACGGACGAAATTGAAGAGTCGCATCACTTCGCTGCTCCCACGCCCACTGAACAGTTCCGGAACACGCCAGCAGTTTTTATCGACGACGAGTGTTGATGACATAGTCGAACCGGATGCTTTGATCCACGAGGAAGCGATCCAGCAGGGTTGCCAGTGGTGGTCAAAGTCTTCACGGTGAAAGCTGACGAAACGTGTTGGCGAGTCATTGCATTCCCATACTTCCGAAGTATGCAAGGCGCCAAGCCGGAGACATGAAGTAATCTGGGGCAAAGAAACGGACGAGATTGAAGAGCCGTATCACGTAGCTGCTTCCACGCCCACTGAACAGTTCCGGGACACGCCCGCAGTTCTTATCGACGACGAGTTTTGATGACATAGTTGATCCGGATGCCTTGATCCACGAGGAAGCGATCCAGCAGGGTTGCCAGTGGTCGTCAAAATCTTCACCGTGAAAGCTGAAGAAACGTGTTGGCTAGTCGTTGCATTCTCCTGCTTCCGAAGTGTACAAGGCGCCAAGCTGGAGACACGAAATTATCTGGGCAAAGAAACGGACGAAATTGAAGAGTCGCATCACTTAGCTGCTCCCACGCCCACTGAACAGTTCCAGCACACGCCAGCAGTTCTTATCGACGGCGAGTGTTGATGACATAGTCGATCCGGATGCCTTGATCTACGAGGAAGCGATCCAGCAGGTTTGCCAGTGGTGGTCGAAGGCTTCACCGCGAAAGCTGACGAAACGTGTTGGCTAGTCGTTGCATTCCCGTGCTTCCGAAGTGTACAAGGCGCCAAGCTGGAGACATGAAATTACCGGTACAAAGAAACGGACGAAATTGAAGAGCCGCGTCACGTAGCTGCTCCCACGCCCACTGAACAGTTCCGGGACACGCCAGCAGTTCTTATTGACGACGAGTGCTGATGATAGAGTCGATCTAGATGCCTTGATTCACGAGGAAGCGATCAGCAGTGTTGTCAGTGGTGGTCAATGTCCACACCGTGAAAGCTGACGAAACGTGTTGGCGAGTCGTTGCATTCCTGTGCTTCCGAAATATACAAGGCGCCTGGCTGGAGACATGAAGTAACCTGGGCAAAGAAACGGACGAAATTGAAGGGCCGCATCACGTAGCTGCTCCCACGCCTACTGAACAGTTCCGGGACATTCCAGCAGTTCTTATCGACGACGAGTGTTGATGACAAAGTCGATGCAAATGCCTTGAACCGGGAGGAAACGATCCAGCACGGTTGCCAGTGTTGGTCAAAGTCTTCACCGCGAAATCTGACGAAACGTGTTGGCGAGTCGTTGCATTCCCGTGCTTCCGAAGTATACAAGGCGCCAAGCTGGAGACATGAAGTAACCTGGGCAAAGAAACGGACAAAATTGAAGAGCCGCATCACGTAGCTGCTCCCACGCCCACTGAACAGTTCCGGGACACGCCAGCAGTTCTTATTGACGACGAGTGTTGATGATATAGTCGATCTTGATGCCTTGATTCACGAGGAAGCGATCAGCAGTGTTCTCAGTGGTGGTCAAAGTCCACACCGTGAATGCTGACGAAACGTGTTGGCGAGTCGTTGCATTCCCGTGCTTACGAAATATACAAGGCGCCAAGCTGGAGACATGAAGTAACCTGGGCAAAGAAACGGACGAAATTGAAGAGCCGCATCACGTAGCTGCTCCGACGCCCACTGAACAGTTCCAGGACACGCCAGCAGTTCTTATCGACGGCGAGTGTTGATGATATAGTCGATCTTGATGCTTTGATTCACGAGGAAGCGATCTGCAGTGTTGTCAGTGGTGGTCAAAGTCTTCACCGTGAAAGCTGCCGAAACGGGTTGGCGAGTCGTTGCATTCCCGTGCTTCCGAAATATACAAGGCGCCAAGCTGGAGACATGAAGTAACCTGGGCAAAGAAACGGACGAAATTGAAGAACCGCATGACGTAGCTGCTCCCACGTCCACTGAACAGTTCAAGGACACGCCAGCAGTTCTTATCGACGGCGAGTGTTGATGACATAGTCAATCCGGATGCCTTGATCCACGAGGAAGCGATTCAGCAGGGTTGCCAGTGGTGGTCAAAGTCTTCACCGTGAATGCTGACGAAACGTGTTGGCGTGTCTTTGCATTCCCGTGCTTCCGAATTATACAAGGCGCCAAGCTGGAGACATGAAGTAACCTGGGCAAAGAAACGGACAGAATTGAAGAGCCGCATCACGTAGCTGCTCCCACGCCCACTGAACAGTTCCAGCACACGCCAGCAGTTCTTATCGACGGCGAGTGTTGATGACATAGTCGATCCGGATGCCTTGATCTACGAGGAAGCGATCCAGCAGGTTTGCCAGTGGTGGTCAAAGTCTTCACCGTGAAAGCTGACGAAACGTGTTGGCGAGTTGTTGCATTCCCGTGCTTCCGAGATATACAAGGCGCTAAGCTGGAGGCATGAAGTAACCTGGGCAACGAAACGGACGAAATTGAAGAGCCGCATCACGTAGCTTCTCCCACGCCTACTGAACAGTACTGGTACATTCCAGCAGTTATTATCGACGAGGAGTGTTGATGACAAAGTCGATGCAAATGCCTTGAACCGGGTGGAAACGATCCAGCAGGGTTGCCAGTGGTGGTCGAAGTCTTCACCGTGAAAGCTGACGAAACGTGTTGGCGAGTCGCTGCATTCCCGTGCTTTCGAAGTATACAAGGCGCTAAGCTGGGGACATAAAGTAACCTGGGAAGGGAAACGGACGAAATTGAAGAGTCGCATCACTTAGCTGCTCCCACGCCCACTGAACAGTTCCGGAACACGCCAGCAGTTTTTATCGACGACGAGTGTTGATGACATAGTCGAACCGGATGCTTTGATCCACGAGGAAGCGATCCAGCAAAGTTGCCAGTGGTGGTCCAAGTCTTCACCGTAAAAGCTTAAGCAACGTGTTGGCGAGTCGCTGCATTCCCGTGCTTCCGAAATATACAAGGCGCCAAGCTGGAGACATGAAGTAACCTGGGCAAAGAAACGGACGAAATTGAAGAGCCGCATCACGTAGCTGCTCCGACGCCCACTGAACAGTTCCAGGACACGCCAGCAGTTCTTATCGACGGCGAGTGTTGATGATATAGTCGATCTTGATGCCTTGATTCACGAGGAAGCGATCTGCAGTGTTGTCAGTGGTGGTCAAAGTCTTCACCGTGAAAGCTGCCGAAACGGGTTGGCGAGTCATTGCATTCCCGTGCTTCCGAAATATACAAGGCGCCAAGCTGGAGACATGAAGTAACCTGGGCAAAGAAACGAACGAAATTGAAGAGCCGCATCACGTACCTGCTCCCACGTCCACTGAACAGTTCAAGGACACGCCAGCAGTTCTTATCGACGGCGAGTGTTGATGACATAGTCGATCCGGATGCCTTGATCCACGAGGAAGCGATTCAGCAGGGTTGCCAGTGGTGGTCAAAGTCTTCACCGTGAATGCTGACGAAACGTGTTGGCGAGTCGTTACATTCCCGTGCTTCCGAAGTATACAAGGCGCCAAGCTGGAGACATGAAGTAACCTGGGCAAAGAAACGGACAGAATTGAAGAGCCGCATCACGTAGCTGCTCCCACGACCACTGAACAGTTCCAGCACACGCCAGCAGTTCTTATCGACGGCGAATGTTGATGACATAGTCGATCCGGATGCCTTGATCTACGAGGAAGCGATCCAGCAGGTTTGCCAGTGGTGGTCAAAGTCTTCACCGTGAAAGCTGACGAAACATGTTGGCGAGTTGTTGCATTCCCGTGCTTCCGAGATATACAAGGCGCTAAGCTGGAGGCATGAAGTAACCTGGGCAACGAAACGGACGAAATTGAAGAGCCGCATCACGTAGCTTCTCCCACGCCTACTGAACAGTACTGGGACATTCCAGCAGTTATTATCGACGACGAGTGTTGATGACAAAGTCGATGCAAACGCCTTGAACCGGGTGGAAACGATCCAGCAGGGTTGCCAGTGGTGGTCGAAGTCTTCACCGTGAAAGCTGACGAAACGTGTTGGCGAGTCGCTGCATTCCCGTGCTTTCGAAGTATACAAGGCGCTAAGCTGGGGACATAAAGTAACCTGGGAAGGGAAACGGACGAAATTGAAGAGTCGCATCACTTAGCTGCTCCCACGCCCACTGAACAGTTCCGGAACACGCCAGCAGTTTTTATCGACGACGAGTGTTGATGACATAGTCGAACCGGATGCTTTGATCCACGAGGAAGCGATCCAGCAAAGTTGCCAGTGGTGGTCGAAGTCTTCACCGTAAAAGCTTAAGCAACGTGTTGGCGAGTCGCTGCATTCCCGTGCTTTCGAAGTATACAAGGCGCTAAGCTGGAGACAAAGTAACCTGGGAAGGGAAACGGACGAAATTGAAGAGTCGCATCACGGAGCTGCTCCCACGCCCACTGAACAGTTCCAGGACATCCGAGCAATTCTTATCGACGACGAGTGTTGATGAAAAAAGCCGATCCGGATGCCTTGATCCACGAGGAAGCTATCCAGCAAGGTTGGCAGTGGGGGTCAAAGTCTTCACGGTGAAAGCTGACGAAACGTGTTGGCGAGTCATTGCATTCCCATACTTCCGAAGTATGCAAGGCGCCAAGCCGGAGACATGAAGTAATCTGGGGCAAAGAAACGGACGAGATTGAAGAGCCGTATCACGTAGCTGCTTCCACGCCCACTGAACAGTTCCGGGACACGCCCGCAGTTCTTATCGACGACGAGTGTTGATGACATAGTTGATCCGGATGCCTTGATCCACGAGGAAGCGATCAAGCAGGGTTGCCAGTGGTGGTCAAAATCTTCACCGTGAAAGCTGAAGAAACGTGTTGGCTAGTCGTTGCATTCCCCTGCTTCCGAAGTATACAAGGCGCTGAGCTGGAGGCATGAAGTAACCTGGGCAACGAAACGGACGAAATTGAAGGGCCGCATCACGTAGCTGCTCCCACGCCTACTGAACAGTTCCGGGACATTCCAGCAGTTCTTATCGACGACGAGTGTTGATGACAAAGTCGATGCAAATGCCTTGAACCGGGAGGAAACGATCCAGCACGGTTGCCAGTGGTGGTCGAAGTCTTCCCCGTGAAAGCTTAAGCAACGTGTTAGCGAGTCGCTGCATTCCCGTGCTTTCGAAGTATACAAGGCGCCAAGCTGGAGACATGAAGTAACCTGGGCAAAGAAACGGATGAAATTGAAGATTCGCATCACGTAGCTGATCCCACGGCCACTGAACAGTTCCAGGAAATGCCAGCAATTCTTATCGACGACGAGTGTTGATGAAAAAGACGATCCGGATGCCTTGATCCACGAGGAAGCTATCCAGCAAGTTTGGCAGTGGTGGTCAATGTCTTCACGGTGAAAGCTGACGAAACGTGTTGGCTAGTCGTTGCATTCCCGTGCTTCCGAAGTGTACAAGGCGCCAAGCTGGAGACATGAAATTACCGGTACAAAGAAACGGACGAAATTGAAGAGCCGCGTCACGTAGCTGCTCCCACGCCCACTGAACAGTTCCGAGACACGCCAGCAGTTCTTATCGACGACGAGTGTTGATGACAAATTCGATGCAAATGCCTTGAACCGGGAGGAAACGATCCAGCACGTTTGCCAGTGGTGGTCAAAGTCTTCACCGTGAAATCTGACGAAACGTGTTGGCGAGTCGTTGCATTCCCGTGCTTCCGAAGTATACAAGGCGCCAAGCTGGAGACATGAAGTAACCTGGGCAAAGAAACGGACGAAATTGAAGAGCCGCGTCACGTAGCTGCTCCCACGCCCACTGAACAGTTCCGAGACACGCCAGCAGTTCTTATTGACGACGAGTGTTGATGATATAGTCGATCTTGATGCCTTGATTCACGAGGAAGCGATCAGCAGTGTTCTCAGTGGTGGTCAAAGTCCACACCGTGAATGCTGACGAAACGTGTTGGCGAGTCGTTGCATTCCCCTGCTTCCGAAATATACAAGGCGCCAAGCTGGTGACATGAAGTAACCTGGGCAACGAAACGGACGAAATTGAAGAGCCGCATCACGTAGCTGCTCCGACGCCCACTGAACAGTTCCAGGACACGCCAGCAGTTTTTTATCGACGGCGAGTGTTGATGATACAGTCGATCTTGATGCCTTGATTCACGAGGAAGCGATCTGCAGTGTTGTCAGTGGTGGTCAAAGTCTTCACCGTGAAAGCTGCCGAAACGGGTTGGCGAGTCGTTGCATTCCCGTGCTTCCGAAATATACAAGGCGCCAAGCTGGAGACATGAAGTAACCTGGGCAAAGAAACGGACGAAATTGAAGAGCCGCATCACGTAGCTGCTCCCACGTCCACTGAACAGTTCAAGGACCCATGGAAAGTGAGAGTAGCGCAAAACGGGACAAAGGGACAGAGAAAGACAGACACAACACAGGCGCTACGAAAAAACTTCCGAAAAAAAAAACAAAACAAAAAAAAATAACTTGAGAACTTTTACTGGCAGTAATCTGGCTTTACACTGCAAGGAGTGTGGTTGTGTGCCATTTCTGGACAAGTGCTCGATCGTTGCCAGACACCGGGATCAGTTAACGCGAGAGATTATTGAAGCAGCTCGTATCGCTGCCTTGGACGATAAATGTGTAAGCAAGCCGTCTATCTCCCTGTCCAAAAGAGAGCTGGCCTTCTTAAAGAAACGCTGAATCGTGCACATCCGTAGATCCTCATTCACCTGTTTTTCATTATCTTTCTGGGCGCATGCGCCTGTTTCCCCTCACGGATTACGTTCGTCTTGGCCGCCCTGGTTCCTTTCAGTCGGAAGTTAGCGCCTGTGTTGTGTCTGTCTTTCTCTGTCCCTTTGTCCCGTTTTGCGCTACTCTCACTTTCCATGGATCACCGTTACCGACTCGCCCAAGTTTCTACCCTTGTGAGTTCAAGGACACGCCAGCAGTTCTTATCGACGGCGAGTGTTGATGACATAGTCGATCCGGATGCCTTGATCCACGAGGAAGTGATCCAGCAGGTTTGCCAGTGGTGGTCAAAGTCTTCACCGTGAAAGCTGACGAAACGTGTTGGCGAGTTGTTGCATTCCCGTGCTTCCGAAGAATACAAGGCGCTAAGCTGGAGGCATGAAGTAACCTGGGCAACGAAACGGACGAAATTGAAGAGCCGCATCACGTAGCTGCTCCCACGCCTACTGAACAGTTCCGGGACATTCCAGCAGTTCTTATCGACGAGAGTGTTGATGACAAAGTCGATGCAAATGCCTTGAACCGCGAGGAAGCGATCCAGCAGGGTTGCCAGTGGTGGTCGAAGTCTTCACCGCGAAAGCTGACGAAACGTGTTGGCGAGTCGCTGCATTCCCGTGCTTTCGAAGTATACAAGGCGCTAAGCTGGAGACATAAAGTAACCTGGGAAGGGAAACGGACGAAATTGAAGAGTCGCATCACGTAGCTGCTCCCGTGCCCACTGAACAGTTCCAGGACATGCCAGCAATTCTTATCGACGACGAGTGTTGATGAAAAAGTCGATCCGGATGCCTTGATCCACGAGGAAGCTATCCAGCAAGGTTTGCAGTGGTGGTCAAAGTCTTCACGGTGAAAGCTGACGAAACGTGTTGGCGAGTCATTGCATTCCCGTACTTCCGAAGTATGCAAGGCGCCAAGCTGGAGACAAGAAGTAACCTGGGCAAAGAAACGGACGAGATTGAAGAGACGTATCACGTAGGTGCTTCCACGCACGCTGAACAGTTCCGGGACACGCCCGCAGTTCTTATCGACGACGAGTGTTGATGACATAGTTGATCCGAATGCCTTGATCCACGAGGAAGCGATCCAGCAGGGTTGCCAGTGGTGGTCAAAGTCTTCACCGTGAAAGCTGCCGAAACGTGTTGGCTAGTCGTTGCATACCCGTGCTGCCGAAGTGTACAAGGCGCCAAGCTGGAGACATGAAATTACCGGGGCAATGAAACGGACGAAATTGAAGAGCCGCATCACGTAGCTGCTCCGACGCCCACTGAACAGTTCCAGGACACACCAGCAGTTCTTATCGACGGCGAGTGTTGATGATATAGTCGATCTTGATGCCTTAATTCACGAGGAAGCGATCAGCAGTGTTGTCAGTGGTGGTAAAAGTCCACACCGTGAAAGCTGACGAAACGTGTTTGCGAGTCGTTGCATTCCCGTTCTTCCGAAATATACAAGGCGCCAAGCTGGAGAAATGAAGTAACCTGGGCAAAGAAACGGATGAAATTGAAGATTCGCATCACGTAGCTGCTCCCACGCCCACTGAACAGTTCCAGGACATCCCAGCAATTCTTATCGACGACGAGTGTTGATCAAAAAAGTCGATCCGGATGCCTTGATCCACGAGGAAGCTATCCAGCAAGGTTGGCAGTGGTGGTCAAAGTCTTCACGGTGAAAGCTGACGAAACGTGTTGGCGAGTCATTGCATTCCCATACTTCCGAAGTATGCAAGGCGCCAAGCCGGAGACATGAAGTAATCTGGGGCAAAGAAACGGACGAGATTGAAGAGCCGTATCACGTAGCTGCTTCCACGCCCACTGAACAGTTCCGGGACACGCCCGCAGTTCTTATCGACGACGAGTTTTGATGACATAGTTGATCCGGATGCCTTGATCCACGAGGAAGCGATCCAGCAGGGTTGCCAGTGGTGGTCAAAATCTTCACCGTGAAAGCTGAAGAAACGTGTTGGCTAGTCGTTGCATTCTCCTGCTTACGAAGTGTACAAGGCGCCAAGCTGGAGACACGAAATTATCTGGGCAAAGAAACGGACGAAATTGAAGAGTCGCATCACTTAGCTGCTCCCACGCCCACTGAACAGTTCCGGGACACGCCAGCAATTCTTATCGACGACGAGTATTGATGAAAAAGTCAATTCGGATGCCTTGATCCACGAGGAAGCGATCCAGCAGGTTTGCCAGTGGTGGTCCAAGTGTTCACCGTGAAAGCTGACGAAACGTGTTGGCGAGTTGTTGCATTCCCGTGCTTCCGAAGTATACAAGGCGCTGAGCTGGAGGCATGAAGTAACCTGGGCAACGAAACGGACGAAATTGAAGGGCCGCATCACGTAGCTGCTCCCACGCCTACTGAACAGTTCCGTGACATTCCAGCAGTTCTTATCGACGACGAGTGTTGATCACAAATTCGATGCAAATGCCTTGAACCGGGAGGAAACGATCCAGCACGGTTGCCAGTGGTGGTCGAAGTCTTCCCCGTGAAAGCTGACGAAACGTGTTGGCGAGTCGCTGCATTCCCGTGCTGTCGAAGTATACAAGGCGCTAAGCTGGGGACATAAAGTAACCTGGGAAGGGAAACGGACGAAATTGAAGAGTCGCATCACTTAGCTGCTCCCACGCCCACTGAACAGTTCTGGGACACGCTAGCAGTTTTTATCGACGACGAGTGTTGATGACATAGTCGAATCGGATGCCTTGATCCACGAGGAAACGATCCAGCAAAGTTGCCAGTGCTGGGCGAACTCTTCACCGTGAAAGCTTAAGCAACGTGTTAGCGAGTCGCTGCATTCCCGTGCTTTCGAAGTATACAGGGCGCTAAGCTGAAGACATAAAGTAATCTGGGAAGGGAAACGGATGAAATTGAAGATTCGCATCACGTAGCTGATCCCACGCCCACTGAACAGTTCCAGGAAATGCCAGCAATTCTTATCGACGACGAGCGTTGATGAAAAAGACGATCCGGATGCCTTGATCCACGAGGAAGCTATCCAGCAAGGTTGGCAGTGGTGGTCAAAGTCTTCACGGGGAAAGCTGACGAAACGTGTTGGCTAGTCGTTGCATTCCCGTGCTTCCGAAGTGTACAAGGCGCCAAGCTGGAGACATGAAATTACCGGTACAAAGAAACGGACGAAATTGAAGAGCCGCGTCACGTAGCTGCTCCCACGCCCACTGAACAGTTCCGGGACACGCCAGCAGTTCTTATTGACGACGAGTGCTGATGATATAGTCGATCTAGATGCCTTGATTCACGAGGAAGCGATCAGCAGTGTTGTCAGTGGTGGTCAATGTCCATACCGTGAAAGCTGACGAAACGTGTTGGCGAGTCGTTGCATTCCTGTGCTTCCGAAATATACAAGGCGCCTGGCTGGAGACATGAAGTAACCTGGGCAAAGAAACGGACGAAATTGAAGGGCCGCATCACGTAGCTGCTCCCACGCCTACTGAACAGCTCCGGGACATTCCAGCAGTTCTTATCGACGACAAGTGTTGATGACAAAGTCGATGCAAATGCCTTGAACCGGGAGGAAACGATCCAGCACGGTTGCCAGTGGTGGTCAATGTCTTCACCGTGAAATCTGACGAAACGTGTTGGCGAGTCGTTGCATTCCCGTGCTTCCGAAGTATACAAGGCGCCAAGCTGGAGACATGAAGTAACGTGGGCAAAGAAACGGACAAAATTGAAGAGCCGCATCACGTAGCTGCTCCCACGCCCACTGAACAGTTCCGGGACACGCCAGCAGTTCTTATTGACGACGAGTGTTGATGATAAAGTCGATCTTGATGCCTTGATTCACGAGGAAGCGATCTGCATTGTTGTCAGTGGTGGTCAAAGTCTTCACCGTGAAAGCTGCCGAAACGGGTTGGCGAGTCGTTGCATTCCCGTGCTTCCGAAATATACAAGGCGCCAAGCTGGAGACATGAAGTAACCTGGGCAAAGAAACGGACGAAATTGAAGAGCCGCATCACGTAGCTGCTCCCACGTCCACTGAACAGTTCAAGGACACGCCAGCAGTTCTTATCGACGGCGAGTGTTGATGACATAGTCGATCCGGATGCCTTGATCCACGAGGAAGCGATTCAGCAGGGTTGCCAGTGGTGGTCAAAGTCTTCACCGTGAATGCTGACGAAACGTGTTGGCGAGTCGTTGCATTCCCGTGCTTCCGAAGTATACAAGGCGCCAAGCTGGAGACATGAAGTAACCTGGGCAAAGAAACGGACAGAATTGAAGTGCCGCATCACGTAGCTGCTCCCACGCCCACTGAACAGTTCCAGCACACGCCAGCAGTTCTTATCGACGACGAGTGTTGATGACAAAGTCGATGCAAATGCCTTGAACCGGGAGGAAACGATCCAGCACGGTTGCCAGTGTTGGTCAAAGTCTTCACCGCGAAATCTGACGAAACGTGTTGGCGAGTCGTTGCATTCCCGTGCTTCCGAAGTGTACAAGGCGCCAAGCTGGAGACATGAAATTACCGGTACAAAGAAACGGACGAAATTGAAGAGCCGCGTCACGTAGCTGCTCCCACGCCCACTGAACAGTTCCGGGACACGCCAGCAGTTCTTATTGACGACGAGTGCTGATGATATAGTCGATCTAGATGCCTTGATTCACGAGGAAGCGATCAGCAGTGTTGTCAGTGGTGGTCAATGTCCATACCGTGAAAGCTGACGAAACGTGTTGGCGAGTCGTTGCATTCCTGTGCTTCCGAAATATACAAGGCGCCTGGCTGGAGACATGAAGTAACCTGGGCAAAGAAACGGACGAAATTGAAGGGCCGCATCACGTAGCTGCTCCCACGCCTACTGAACAGCTCCGGGACATTCCAGCAGTTCTTATCGACGACAAGTGTTGATGACAAAGTCGATGCAAATGCCTTGAACCGGGAGGAAACGATCCAGCACGGTTGCCAGTGGTGGTCAATGTCTTCACCGTGAAATCTGACGAAACGTGTTGGCGAGTCGTTGCATTCCCGTGCTTCCGAAGTATACAAGGCGCCAAGCTGGAGACATGAAGTAACCTGGGCAAAGAAACGGACAAAATTGAAGAGCCGCATCACGTAGCTGCTCCCACGCCCACTGAACAGTTCCGGGACACGCCAGCAGTTCTTATTGACGACGAGTGTTGATGATAAAGTCGATCTTGATGCCTTGATTCACGAGGAAGCGATCTGCATTGTTGTCAGTGGTGGTCAAAGTCTTCACCGTGAAAGCTGCCGAAACAGGTTGGCGAGTCGTTGCATTCCCGTGCTTCCGAAATATACAAGGCGCCAAGCTGGAGACATGAAGTAACCTGGGCAAAGAAACGGACGAAATTGAAGAGCCGCATCACGTAGCTGCTCCCACGTCCACTGAACAGTTCAAAGACACGCCAGCAGTTCTTATCGACGGCGAGTGTTGATGACATAGTCGATGCAAATGCCTTGAACCGGGAGGAAACGATCCAGCACGGTTGCCAGTGTTGGTCAAAGTCTTCACCGCGAAATCTGACGAAACGTGTTGGCGAGTCGTTGCATTCCCGTGCTTCCGAAGTATACAAGGCGCCAAGCTGGAGACATGAAGTAACCTGGGCAAAGAAACGGACAAATTTGAAGAGCCGCATCACGTAGCTGCTCCCACGCCCACTGAACAGTTCCGGGACACGCCAGCAGTTCTTATTGACGACGAGTGTTGATGATATAGTCGATCTTGATGCCTTGATTCACGAGGAAGCGATCAGCAGTGTTCTCAGTGGTGGTCAAAGTCCACACCGTGAATGCTGACGAAACGTGTTGGCGAGTCGTTGCATTCCCGTGCTTCCGAAATATACAAGGCGCCAAGCTGGAGACATGAAGTAACCTGGGCAAAGAAACGGACGAAATTGAAGAGCCGCATCACGTAGCTGCTCCGACGCCCACTGAACAGTTCCAGGACACGCCAGCAGTTCTTATCGACGGCGAGTGTTGATGATATAGTCGATCTTGATGCTTTGATTCACGAGGAAGCGATCTGCAGTGTTGTCAGTGGTGGTCAAAGTCTTCACCGTGAAAGCTACCGAAACGGGTTGGCGAGTCGTTGCATTCCCGTGCTTCCGAAATATACAAGGCGCCAAGCTGGAGACATGAAGTAACCTGGGCAAAGAAACGGACGAAATTGAAGAGCCGCATGACGTAGCTGCTCCCACGTCCACTGAACAGTTCAAGGACACGCCAGCAGTTCTTGTCGACGGCGAGTGTTGATGACATAGTCAATCCGGATGCCTTGATCCATGAGGAAGCGATTCAGCAGGGTTGCCAGTGGTGGTCAAAGTCTTCACCGTGAATGCTGACGAAACGTGTTGGCGTGTCGTTGCATTCCCGTGCTTCCGAATTATACAAGGCGCCAAGCTGGAGACATGAAGTAACCTGGGCAAAGAAACGGACAGAATTGAAGAGCCGCATCACGTAGCTGCTCCCACGCCCACTGAACAGTTCCAGCACACGCCAGCAGTTCTTATCGACGGCGAGTGTTGATGACATAGTCGATCCGGATGCCTTGATCTACGAGGAAGCGATCCAGCAGGCTTGCCAGTGGTGGTCAAAGTCTTCACCGTGAAAGCTGACGAAACGTGTTGGCGAGTTGTTGCATTCCCGTGCTTCCGAGATATACAAGGCGCTAAGCTGGAGGCATGAAGTAACCTGGGCAACGAAACGGACGAAATTGAAGAGCCGCATCACGTAGCTTCTCCCACGCCTACTGAACAGTACTGGGACATTCCAGCAGTTATTATCGACGACGAGTGTTGATGACAAAGTCGATGCAAATGCCTTGAACCGGGTGGAAACGATCCAGCAGGGTTGCCAGTGGTGGTCGAAGTCTTCACCGTGAAAGCTGACGAAACGTGTTGGCGAGTCGCTGCATTCCCGTGCTTTCGAAGTATACAAGGCGCTAAGCTGGGGACAT
This sequence comes from Amblyomma americanum, assembly GCF_052857255.1. Taxonomy (NCBI): domain Eukaryota; kingdom Metazoa; phylum Arthropoda; class Arachnida; order Ixodida; family Ixodidae; genus Amblyomma; species Amblyomma americanum. The sequence goes on from NC_135498.1 coordinate 194,205,073, forward strand.
AAAGTAACCTGGGAAGGGAAACGGACGAAATTGAAGAGTCGCATCACTTAGCTGCTCCCACGCCCACTGAACAGTTCCGGAACACGCCAGCAGTTTTTATCGACGACGAGTGTTGATGACATAGTCGAACCGGATGCTTTGATCCACGAGGAAGCGATCCAGCAAAGTTGCCAGTGGTGGTCCAAGTCTTCACCGTAAAAGCTTAAGCAACGTGTTGGCGAGTCGCTGCATTCCCGTGCTTCCGAAATATACAAGGCGCCAAGCTGGAGACATGAAGTAACCTGGGCAAAGAAACGGACGAAATTGAAGAGCCGCATCACGTAGCTGCTCCGACGCCCACTGAACAGTTCCAGGACACGCCAGCAGTTCTTATCGACGGCGAGTGTTGATGATATAGTCGATCTTGATGCCTTGATTCACGAGGAAGCGATCTGCAGTGTTGTCAGTGGTGGTCAAAGTCTTCACCGTGAAAGCTGCCGAAACGGGTTGGCGAGTCGTTGCATTCCCGTGCTTCCGAAATATACAAGGCGCCAAGCTGGAGACATGAAGTAACCTGGGCAAAGAAACGGACGAAATTGAAGAGCCGCATCACGTAGCTGCTCCCACGTCCACTGAACAGTTCAAGGACACGCCAGCAGTTCTTATCGACGGCGAGTGTTGATGACATAGTCGACCCGGATGCCTTGATCCACGAGGAAGCGATTCAGCAGGGTTGCCAGTGGTGGTCAAAGTCTTCACCGTGAATGCTGACGAAACGTGTTGGCGAGTCGTTGCATTCCCGTGCTTCCGAAGTATACAAGGCGCCAAGCTGGAGACATGAAGTAACCTGGGCAAAGAAACGGACAGAATTGAAGAGCCGCATCACGTAGCTGCTCCCACGCCCACTGAACAGTTCCAGCACACGCCAGCAGTTCTTATCGACGGCGAGTGTTGATGACATAGTCGATCCGGATGCCTTGATCTACGAGGAAGCGATCCAGCAGGTTTGCCAGTGGTGGTCGAAGGCTTCACCGCGAAAGCTGACGAAACGTGTTGGCTAGTCGTTGCATTCCCGTGCTTCCGAAGTGTACAAGGCGCCAAGCTGGAGACATGAAATTACCGGTACAAAGAAACGGACGAAATTGAAGAGCCGCGTCACGTAGCTGCTCCCACGCCCACTGAACAGTTCCGGGACACGCCAGCAGTTCTTATTGACGACGAGTGCTGATGATATAGTCGATCTAGATGCCTTGATTCACGAGGAAGCGATCAGCAGTGTTGTCAGTGGTGGTCAATGTCCACACCGTGAAAGCTGACGAAACGTGTTGGCGAGTCGTTGCATTCCTGTGCTTCCGAAATATACAAGGCGCCTGGCTGGAGACATGAAGTAACCTGGGCAAAGAAACGGACGAAATTGAAGGGCCGCATCACGTAGCTGCTCCCACGCCTACTGAACAGTTCCGGGACATTCCAGCAGTTCTTATCGACGACGAGTGTTGATGACAAAGTCGATGCAAATGCCTTGAACCGGGAGGAAACGATCCAGCACGGTTGCCAGTGTTGGTCAAAGTCTTCACCGCGAAATCTGACGAAACGTGTTGGCGAGTCGTTGCATTCCCGTGCTTCCGAAGTATACAAGGCGCCAAGCTGGAGACATGAAGTAACCTGGGCAAAGAAACGGACAAAATTGAAGAGCCACATCACGTAGCTGCTCCCACGCCCACTGAACAGTTCCGGGACACGCCAGCAGTTCTTATTGACGACGAGTGTTGATGATATAGTCGATCTTGATGCCTTGATTCACGAGGAAGCGATCAGCAGTGTTCTCAGTGGTGGTCAAAGTCCACACCGTGAATGCTGACGAAACGTGTTGGCGAGTCGTTGCATTCCCGTGCTTCCGAAATATACAAGGCGCCAAGCTGGAGACATGAAGTAACCTGGGCAAAGAAACGGACGAAATTGAAGAGCCGCATCACGTAGCTGCTCCGACGCCCACTGAACAGTTCCAGGACACGCCAGCAGTTCTTATCGACGGCGAGTGTTGATGATATAGTCGATCTTGATGCTTTGATTCACGAGGAAGCGATCTGCAGTGTTGTCAGTGGTGGTCAAAGTCTTCACCGTGAAAGCTGCCGAAACGGGTTGGCGAGTCGTTGCATTACCGTGCTTCCGAAATATACAAGGCTCCAAGCTGGAGACATGAAGTAACCTGGGCAAAGAAACGGACGAAATTGAAGAGCCGCCTGACGTAGCTGCTCCCACGTCCACTGAACAGTTCAAGGACACGCCAGCAGTTCTTGTCGACGGCGAGTGTTGATGACATAGTCAATCCGGATGCCTTGATCCATGAGGAAGCGATTCAGCAGGGTTGCCAGTGGTGGTCAAAGTCTTCACCGTGAATGCTGACGAAACGTGTTGGCGTGTCGTTGCATTCCCGTGCTTCCGAATTATACAAGGCGCCAAGCTGGAGACATGAAGTAACCTGGGCAAAGAAACGGACAGAATTGAAGAGCCGCATCACGTAGCTGCTCCCACGCCCACTGAACAGTTCCAGCACACGCCAGCAGTTCTTATCGACGGCGAGTGTTGATGACATAGTCGATCCGGATGCCTTGATCTACGAGGAAGCGATCCAGCAGGCTTGCCAGTGGTGGTCAAAGTCTTCACCGTGAAAGCTGACGAAACGTGTTGGCGAGTTGTTGCATTCCCGTGCTTCCGAGATATACAAGGCGCTAAGCTGGAGGCATGAAGTAACCTGGGCAACGAAACGGACGAAATTGAAGAGCCGCATCACGTAGCTTCTCCCACGCCTACTGAACAGTACTGGGACATTCCAGCAGTTATTATCGACGACGAGTGTTGATGACAAAGTCGATGCAAATGCCTTGAACCGGGTGGAAACGATCCAGCAGGGTTGCCAGTGGTGGTCGAAGTCTTCACCGTGAAAGCTGACGAAACGTGTTGGCGAGTCGCTGCATTCCCGTGCTTTCGAAGTATACAAGGCGCTAAGCTGGGGACATAAAGTAACCTGGGAAGGGAAACGGACGAAATTGAAGAGTCGCATCACTTAGCTGCTCCCACGCCCACTGAACAGTTCCGGAACACGCCAGCAGTTTTTATCGACGACGAGTGTTGATGACATAGTCGAACCGGATGCTTTGATCCACGAGGAAGCGATCCAGCAAAGTTGCCAGTGGTGGTCCAAGTCTTCACCGTAAAAGCTTAAGCAACGTGTTGGCGAGTCGCTGCATTCCCGTGCTTCCGAAATATACAAGGCGCCAAGCTGGAGACATGAAGTAACCTGGGCAAAGAAACGGACGAAATTGAAGAGCCGCATCACGTAGCTGCTCCGACGCCCACTGAACAGTTCCAGGACACGCCAGCAGTTCTTATCGACGGCGAGTGTTGATGATATAGTCGATCTTGATGCCTTGATTCACGAGGAAGCGATCTGCAGTGTTGTCAGTGGTGGTCAAAGTCTTCACCGTGAAAGCTGCCGAAACGGGTTGGCGAGTCATTGCATTCCCGTGCTTCCGAAATATACAAGGCGCCAAGCTGGAGACATGAAGTAACCTGGGCAAAGAAACGGACGAAATTGAAGAGCCGCATCACGTACCTGCTCCCACGTCCACTGAACAGTTCAAGGACACGCCAGCAGTTCTTATCGACGGCGAGTGTTGATGACATAGTCGATCCGGATGCCTTGATCCACGAGGAAGCGATTCAGCAGGGTTGCCAGTGGTGGTCAAACTCTTCACCGTGAAGGCTGACGAAACGTGTTGGCGAGTCGTTACATTCCCGTGCTTCCGAAGTATACAAGGCGCCAAGCTGGAGACATGAAGTAACCTGGGCAAAGAAACGGACAGAATTGAAGAGCCGCATCACGTAGCTGCTCCCACGCCCACTGAACAGTTCCAGCACACGCCAGCAGTTCTTATCGACGGTGAGTGTTGATGACATAGTCGATCCGGATGCCTTGATCTACGAGGAAGCGATCCAGCAGGTTTGCCAGTGGTGGTCAAAGTCTTCACCGTGAAAGCTGACGAAACATGTTGGCGAGTTGTTGCATTCCCGTGCTTCCGAGATATACAAGGCGCTAAGCTGGAGGCATGAAGTAACCTGGGCAACGAAACGGACGAAATTGAAGAGCCGCATCACGTAGCTTCTCCCACGCCTACTGAACAGTACTGGGACATTCCAGCAGTTATTATCGACGACGAGTGTTGATGACAAAGTCGATGCAAACGCCTTGAACCGGGTGGAAACGATCCAGCAGGGTTGCCAGTGGTGGTCGAAGTCTTCACCGTGAAAGCTGACGAAACGTGTTGGCGAGTCGCTGCATTCCCGTGCTTTCGAAGTATACAAGGCGCTAAGCTGGGGACATAAAGTAACCTGGGAAGGGAAACGGACGAAATTGAAGAGTCGCATCACTTAGCTGCTCCCACGCCCACTGAACAGTTCCGGAACACGTCAGCAGTTTTTATCGACGACGAGTGTTGATGACATAGTCGAACCGGATGCTTTGATCCACGAGGAAGCGATCCAGCAAAGTTGCCAGTGGTGGTCGAAGTCTTCGCCGTAAAAGCTTAAGCAACGTGTTGGCGAGTCGCTGCATTCCCGTGCTTTCGAAGTATACAAGGCGCTAAGCTGGAGACAAAGTAACCTGGGAAGGGAAACGGACGAAATTGAAGAGTCGCATCACGGAGCTGCTCCCACGCCCACTGAACAGTTCCAGGACATCCCAGCAATTCTTATCGACGACGAGTGTTGATGAAAAAAGTCGATCCGGATGCCTTGATCCACGAGGAAGCTATCCAGCAAGGTTGGCAGTGGTGGTCAAAGTCTTCACGGTGAAAGCTGACGAAACGTGTTGGCGAGTCATTGCATTCCCATACTTCCGAAGTATGCAAGGCGCCAAGCCGGAGACTTGAAGTAATCTGGGGCAAAGAAACGGACGAGATTGAAGAGCCGTATCACGAAGCTGCTTCCACGCCCACTGAACAGTTCCGGGACACGCCCGCAGTTCTTATCGACGACGAGTGTTGATGACATAGTTGATCCGGATGCCTTGATCCACGAGGAAGCGATCAAGCAGGGTTGCCAGTGGTGGTCAAAATCTTCACCGTGAAAGCTGAAGAAACGTGTTGGCTAGTCGTTGCATTCCCCTGCTTCCGAAGTATACAAGGCGCTGAGCTGGAGGCATGAAGTAACCTGGGCAACGAAACGGACGAAATTGAAGGGCCGCATCACGTAGCTGCTCCCACGCCTACTGAACAGTTCCGGGACATTCCAGCAGTTCTTATCGACGACGAGTGTTGATGACAAAGTCGATGCAAATGCCTTGAACCGGGAGGAAACGATCCAGCACGGTTGCCAGTGGTGGTCGAAGTCTTCCCCGTGAAAGCTGACGAAACGTGTTGGCGAGTCGCTGCATTCCCGTGCTGTCGAAGTATACAAGGCGCTAAGCTAGGGACATAAAGTAACCTGGGAAGGGAAACGGACGAAATTGAAGAGTCGCATCACTTAGCTGCTCCCACGCCCACTGAACAGTTCTGGGACACGCTAGCAGTTTTTATCGACGACGAGTGTTGATGACATAGTCGAACCGGATGCCTTGATCCACGAGGAAACGATCCAGCAAAGTTGCCAGTGCTGGGCGAACTCTTCACCGTGAAAGCTTAAGCAACGTGTTAGCGAGTCGCTGAATTCCCGTGCTTTCGAAGTATACAAGGCGCCAAGCTGGAGACATGAAGTAACCTGGGCAAAGAAACGGATGAAATTGAAGATTCGCATCACGTAGCTGATCCCACGCCCACTGAACAGTTCCAGGAAATGCCAGCAATTCTTATCGACGACGAGTGTTGATGAAAAAGACGATCCGGATGCCTTGATCCACGAGGAAGCTATCCAGCAAGTTTGGCAGTGGTGGTCAAAGTCTTCACGGTGAAAGCTGACGAAACGTGTTGGCTAGTCGTTGCATTCCCGTGCTTCCGAAGTGTACAAGGCGCCAAGCTGGAGACATGAAATTACCGGTACAAAGAAACGGACGAAATTGAAGAGCCGCGTCACGTAGCTGCTCCCACGCCCACTGAACAGTTCCGAGACACGCCAGCAGTTCTTATTGACGACGAGTGCTGATGATATAGTCGATCTAGATGCCTTGATTCACGAGGAAGCGATCAGCAGTGTTGTCAGTGGTGGTCAATGTCCACACCGTGAAAGCTGACGAAACGTGTTGGCGAGTCGTTGCATTCCTGTCCTTCCGAAATATACAAGGCGCCTGGCTGCAGACATGAAGTAACCTGGGCAAAGAAACGGACGAAATTGAAGGGCCGCATCATGTAGCTGCTCCCACGCCTACTGAACAGTTCCGGGACATTCCAGCAGTTCTTATCGACGACGAGTGTTGATGACAAAGTCGATGCAAATGCCTTGAACCGGGAGGAAACGATCCAGCACGTTTGCCAGTGGTGGTCAAAGTCTTCACCGTGAAATCTGACGAAACGTGTTGGCGAGTCGTTGCATTCCCGTGCTTCCGAAGTATACAAGGCGCCAAGCTGGAGACATGAAGTAACCTGGGCAAAGAAACGGAAAAAATTGAAGAGCCGCATCACGTAGCTGCTCCCACGCCCACTGAACAGTTTCGGGACACGCCAGCAGTTCTTATTGACGACGAGTGTTGATGATATAGTCGATCTTGATGCCTTGATTCACGAGGAAGCGATCAGCAGTGTTCTCAGTGGTGGTCAAAGTCCACACCGTGAATGCTGACGAAACGTGTTGGCGAGTCGTTGCATTCCCCTGCTTCCGAAATATACAAGGCGCCAAGCTGGTGACATGAAGTAACCTGGGCAAAGAAACGGACGAAATTGAAGAGCCGCATCACGTAGCTGCTCCGACGCCCACTGAACAGTTCCAGGACACGCCAGCAGTTTTTTATCGACGGCGAGTGTTGATGATATAGTCGATCTTGATGCCTTGATTCACGAGGAAGCGATCTGCAGTGTTGTCAGTGGTGGTCAAAGTCTTCACCGTGAAAGCTGCCGAAACGGGTTGGCGAGTCGTTGCATTCCCGTGCTTCCGAAATATACAAGGCGCCAAGCTGGAGACATGAAGTAACCTGGGCAAAGAAACGGACGAAATTGAAGAGCCGCATCACGTAGCTGCTCCCACGTCCACTGAACAGTTCAAGGACCCATGGAAAGTGAGAGTAGCGCAAAACGGGACAAAGGGACAGAGAAAGCCAGACACAACACAGGCGCTACAAAAAAACTTCCGAAAAAAAAACAAAAAACAAAACAAAAAAAAATAACTTGAGAACGTTTACTGGCAGTAATCTGGCTTTACACTGCAAGGAGTGTGGTTGTGTGCCATTTCTGGACAAGTCCTCGATCGTTGCCAGACACCGGGATCAGCTAACGCGAGAGATTATTGAAGCAGCTCGTATCGCTGCCTTGGACGATAAATGTGTAAGCAAGCCGTCTATCTCCCTGTCCAAAAGAGAGCTGGCCTTCTTAAAGAAACGCTGAATCGTGCACATCCGTAGATCCTCATTCACCTGTTTTTCATTACCTTTCTGGGCGCATGCGCCTGTTTCCCCTCACGGATTACGTTCGTCTTGGCCGCCCTGGTTCCTTTCAGTCGGAAGTTAGCGCCTGTGTTGTGTCTGTCTTTCTCTGTCCCTTTGTCCCGTTTTGCGCTACTCTCACTTTCCATGGATCACCGTTACCGACTCGCCCAAGTTTCTACCCTTGTGAGTTCAAGGACACGCCAGCAGTTCTTATCGGCGGCGAGTGTTGGTGACATAGTCGATCCGGATGCCTTGATCCACGAGGAAGTGATCCAGCAGGTTTGCCAGTGGTGGTCAAAGTCTTCACCGTGAAAGCTGACGAAACGTGTTGGCGAGTTGTTGCATTCCCGTGCTTCCGAAGAATACAAGGCGCTAAGCTGGAGGCATGAAGTAACCTGGGCAACGAAACGGACGAAATTGAAGAGCCGCATCACGTAGCTGCTCCCACGCCTACTGAACAGTTCCGGGACATTCCAGCAGTTCTTATCGACGAGAGTGTTGATGACAAAGTCGATGCAAATGCCTTGATCCGCGAGGAAGCGATCCAGCAGGGTTGCCAGTGGTGGTCGAAGTCTTCACCGCGAAAGCTGACGAAACGTGTTGGCGAGTCGCTGCATTCCCGTGCTTTCGAAGTATACAAGGCGCTAAGCTGGAGACATAAAGTAACCTGGGAAGGGAAACGGACGAAATTGAAGAGTCGCATCACGTAGCTGCTCCCATGCCCACTGAACAGTTCCAGGACATGCCAGCAATTCTTATCGACGACGAGTGTTGATGAAAAAGTCGATCCGGATGCCTTGATCCACGAGGAAGCTATCCAGCAAGGTTTGCAGTGGTGGTCAAAGTCTTCACGGTGAAAGCTGACGAAACGTGTTGGCGAGTCATTGCATTCCCGTACTTCCGAAGTATGCAAGGCGCCAAGCTGGAGACATGAAGTAACCTGGGCAAAGAAACGGACGAGATTGAAGAGACGTATCACGTAGGTGCTTCCACGCACGCTGAACAGTTCCGAGACACGCCAGCAGTTCTTATTGACGACGAGTGCTGATGATATAGTCGATCTAGATGCCTTGATTCACGAGGAAGCGATCAGCAGTGTTGTCAGTGGTGGTCAATGTCCACACCGTGAAAGCTGACGAAACGTGTTGGCGAGTCGTTGCATTCCTGTCCTTCCGAAATATACAAGGCGCCTGGCTGCAGACATGAAGTAACCTGGGCAAAGAAACGGACGAAATTGAAGGGCCGCATCATGTAGCTGCTCCCACGCCTACTGAACAGTTCCGGGACATTCCAGCAGTTCTTATCGACGACGAGTGTTGATGACAAAGTCGATGCAAATGCCGTGAACCGGGAGGAAACGATCCAGCACGTTTGCCAGTGGTGGTCAAAGTCTTCACCGTGAAATCTGACGAAACGTGTTGGCGAGTCGTTGCATTCCCGTGCTTCCGAAGTATACAAGGCGCCAAGCTGGAGACATGAAGTAACCTGGGCAAAGAAACGGAAAAAATTGAAGAGCCGCATCACGTAGCTGCTCCCACGCCCACTGAACAGTTTCGGGACACGCCAGCAGTTCTTATTGACGACGAGTGTTGATGATATAGTCGATCTTGATGCCTTGATTCACGAGGAAGCGATCAGCAGTGTTCTCAGTGGTGGTCAAAGTCCACACCGTGAATGCTGACGAAACGTGTTGGCGAGTCGTTGCATTCCCCTGCTTCCGAAATATACAAGGCGCCAAGCTGGTGACATGAAGTAACCTGGGCAAAGAAACGGACGAAATTGAAGAGCCGCATCACGTAGCTGCTCCGACGCCCACTGAACAGTTCCAGGACACACCAGCAGTTCTTATCGACGGCGAGTGTTGATGATATAGTCGATCTTGATGCCTTAATTCACGAGGAAGCGATCAGCAGTGTTGTCAGTGGTGGTAAAAGTCCACACCGTGAAAGCTGACGAAACGTGTTTGCGAGTCGTTGCATTCCCGTTCTTCCGAAATATACAAGGCGCCAAGCTGGAGAAATGAAGTAACCTGGGCAAAGAAACGGATGAAATTGAAGATTCGCATCACGTAGCTGATCCCACGCCCACTGAACAGTTCCAGGAAATGCCAGCAATTCTTATCGACGACGAGTGTTGATGAAAAAGACGATCCGGATGCCTTGATCCACGAGGAAGCTATCCAGCAAGTTTGGCAGTGGTGGTCAAAGTCTTCACGGTGAAAGCTGACGAAACGTGTTGGCTAGTCGTTGCATTCCAGTGCTTCCGAAGTGTACAAGGCGCCAAGCTGGAGACATGAAATTACCGGGGCAATGAAACGGACGAAATTGAAGAGCCGCATCACGTAGCTGCTCCGACGCCCACTGAACAGTTCCAGGACACACCAGCAGTTCTTATCGACGGCGAGTGTTGATGATATAGTCGATCTTGATGCCTTAATTCACGAGGAAGCGATCAGCAGTGTTGTCAGTGGTGGTAAAAGTCCACACCGTGAAAGCTGACGAAACGTGTTTGCGAGTCGTTGCATTCCCGTTCTTCCGAAATATACAAGGCGCCAAGCTGGAGAAATGAAGTAACCTGGGCAAAGAAACGGATGAAATTGAAGATTCGCATCACGTAGCTGATCCCACGCCCACTGAACAGTTCCAGGAAATGCCAGCAATTCTTATCGACGACGAGTGTTTATGAAAAAGACGATCCGGATGCCTTGATCCACGAGGAAGCTATCCAGCAAGTTTGGCAGTGGTGGTCAAAGTCTTCACGGTGAAAGCTGACGAAACGTGTTGGCTAGTCGTTGCATTCCAGTGCTTCCGAAGTGTACAAGGCGCCAAGCTGGAGACATGAAATTACCGGTACAAAGAAACGGACGAAATTGAAGAGCCGCGTCACGTAGCTGCTCCCACGCCCACTGAACAGTTCCGAGACACGCCAGCAGTTCTTATTGACGACGAGTGCTGATGATATAGTCGATCTAGATGCCTTGATTCAAGAGGAAGCGATCAGCAGTGTTGTCAGTGGTGGTCAATGTCCACACCGTAAAAGCTGACGAAACGTGTTGGCCAGTCGTTGCATTCCTGTCCTTCCGAAATATACAAGGCGCCTGGCTGCAGACATGAAGTAACCTGGGCAAAGAAACGGACGAAATTGAAGGGCCGCATCATGTAGCTGCTCCCACGCCTACTGAACAGTTCCGGGACATTCCAGCAGTTCTTATCGACGACGAGTGTTGATGACAAAGTCGATGCAAATGCCTTGAACCGGGAGGAAACGATCCAGCACGTTTGCCAGTGGTGGTCAAAGTCTTCACCGTGAAATCTGACGAAACGTGTTGGCGAGTCGTTGCATTCCCGTGCTTCCGAAGTATACAAGGCGCCAAGCTGGAGACATGAAGTAACCTGGGCAAAGAAACGGAAAAAATTGAAGAGCCGCATCACGTAGCTGCTCCCACGCCCACTGAACAGTTTCGGGACACGCCAGCAGTTCTTATTGACGACGAGTGTTGATGATATAGTCGATCTTGATGCCCTGATTCACGAGGAAGCGATCAGCAGTGTTCTCAGTGGTGGTCAAAGTCCACACCGTGAATGCTGACGAAACGTGTTGGCGAGTCGTTGCATTCCAGTGCTTCCGAAGTGTACAAGGCGCCAAGCTGGAGACATGAAATTACCGGTACAAAGAAACGGACGAAATTGAAGAGCAGCGTCACGTAGCTGCTCCCACGCCCACTGAACAGTTCCGAGACACGCCAGCAGTTCTTATTGACGACGAGTGCTGATGATATAGTCGATCTAGATGCCTTGATTCACGAGGAAGCGATCAGCAGTGTTGTCAGTGGTGGTCAATGTCCACACCGTGAAAGCTGACGAAACGTGTTGGCGAGTCGTTGCATTCCTGTCCTTCCGAAATATACAAGGCGCCTGGCTGCAGACATGAAGTAACCTGGGCAAAGAAACGGACGAAATTGAAGGGCCGCATCATGTAGCTGCTCCCACGCCTACTGAACAGTTCCGGGACATTCCAGCAGTTCTTATCGACGACGAGTGTTGATGACAAAGTCGATGCAAATGCCTTGAACCGGGAGGAAACGATCCAGCACGTTTGCCAGTGGTGGTCAAAGTCTTCACCGTGAAATCTGACGAAACGTGTTGGCGAGTCGTTGCATTCCCGTGCTTCCGAAGTATACAAGGCGCCAAGCTGTAGACATGAAGTAACCTGGGCAAAGAAACGGAAAAAATTGAAGAGCCGCATCACGTAGCTGCTCCCACGCCCACTGAACAGTTTCGGGACACGCCAGCAGTTCTTATTGACGACGAGTGTTGATGATATAGTCGATCTTGATGCCTTGATTCACGAGGAAGCGATCAGCAGTGTTCTCAGTGGTGGTCAAAGTCCACACCGTGAATGCTGACGAAACGTGTTGGCGAGTCGTTGCATTCCCCTGCTTCCGAAATATACAAGGCGCCAAGCTGGTGACATGAAGTAACCTGGGCAAAGAAACGGACGAAAATGAAGAGCCGCATCACGTAGCTGCTCCGACGCCCACTGAACAGTTCCAGGACACGCCAGCAGTTTTTTATCGACGGCGAGTGTTGATGATATAGTCGATCTTGATGCCTTGATTCACGAGGAAGCGATCTGCAGTGTTGTCAGTGGTGGTCAAAGTCTTCACCGTGAAAGCTGCCGAAACGGGTTGGCGAGTCGTTGCATTCCCGTGCTTCCGAAATATACAAGGCGCCAAGCTGGAGACATGAAATAACCTGGGCAAAGAAACGGACGAAATTGAAGAGCCGCATCACGTAGCTGCTCCCACGTCCACTGAACAGTTCAAGGACACGCCAGCAGTTCTTATCGACGGCGAGTGTTGATGACATAGTCGATCCGGATGCCTTGATCCACGAGGAAGTGATCCAGCAGGTTTGCCAGTGGTGGTCAAAGTCTTCACCGTGAAAGCTGACGAAACGTGTTGGCGAGTTGTTGCATTCCCGTGCTTCCGAAGAATACAAGGCGCTAAGCTGGAGGCATGAAGTAACCTGGGCAACGAAACGGACGAAATTGAAGAGCCGCATCACGTAGCTGCTCCCACGCCTACTGAACAGTTCCGGGACATTCCAGCAGTTCTTATCGACGAGAGTGTTGATGACAAAGTCGATGCAAATGCCTTGAACCGCGAGGAAGCGATCCAGCAGGGTTGCCAGTGTTGGTCGAAGTCTTCACCGCGAAAGCTGACGAAACGTGTTGGCGAGTCGCTGCATTCCCGTGCTTTCGAAGTATACAAGGCGCTAAGCTGGAGACATAAAGTAATCTGGAAAGGGAAACGGACGAAATTGAAGAGTCGCATCACGTAGCTGCTCCCATGCCCACTGAACAGTTCCAGGACATGCCAGCAATTCTTATCGACGACGAGTGTTGATGAAAAAGTCGATCCGGATGCCTTGATCCACGAGGAAGCTATCCAGCAAGGTTTGCAGTGGTGGTCAAAGTCCTCACGGTGAAAGCTGACGAAACGTGTTGGCGAGTCATTGCATTCCCGTACTTCCGAAGTATGCAAGGCGCCAAGCTGGAGACATGAAGTAACCTGGGCAAAGAAACGGACGAGATTGAAGAGACGTATCACGTAGGTGCTTCCACGCACGCTGAACAGTTCCGGGACACGCCCGCAGTTCTTATCGACGACGAGTGTTGATGACATAGTTGATCCGAATGCCTTGATCCACGAGGAAGCGATCCAGCAGGGTTGCCAGTGGTGGTCAAAGTCTTCACCGTGAAAGCTGCCGAAACGTGTTGGCTAGTCGTTGCATACCCGTGCTGCCGAAGTGTACAAGGCGCCAAGCTGGAGACATGAAATTACCGGGGCAATGAAACGGACGAAATTGAAGAGCCGCATCACGTAGCAGCTCCGACGCCCACTGAACAGTTCCAGGACACACCAGCAGTTCTTATCGACGGCGAGTGTTGATGATATAGTCGATCTTGATGCCTTAATTCACGAGGAAGCGATCAGCAGTGTTGTCAGTGGTGGTAAAAGTCCACACCGTGAAAGCTGACGAAACGTGTTTGCGAGTCGTTGCATTCCCGTTCTTCCGAAATATACAAGGTGCCAAGCTGGAGAAATGAAGTAACCTGGGCAAAGAAACGGACGAAATTGAAGAGCTGTATCACGTAGCTGCTCCACGCCCACTGAACTGTTCCGGGACAGGCCAGCAATTCTTATCGACGACGAGTGTTGATGAAAAAGTCGATTCGGATGCCTTGATCCACGAGGAAGCGATTCAGCAGGGTTGCCAGTGGTGGTCAAAGTCTTCACCGTGAAAGCTGACGAAACGTGTGGCTAGTCATTGCATTCCCGTGCTTCCGAAGTGTAAAAGGCGCCAAACTGGAGACATGAAGTAACCTGGGCAACGAAACGGACGAAATTGAAGAGCCGCATCACTTAGCTGCTCCCACACCCATTGAGCAGTTCCGGGACACGCCAGCATATCTTATCGACGACGAGTGTTGATGACATAGTCAATCCTGATGCCTTGATTCACGAGGAAGCGGTCAGCAGTGTTGTCAGTGGTGGTCAGTCTTCACCATGAAAGCTGACGAAACGTGTTGGCGAGTCGTTGCATTCCCATGCTTCCGAAGTATTCAAGGCGCCAAGACGGAGACATGAAGTAACCTGGGCAAACAACGGACAATATTGAAGAGCCGCATCACGTAGCTGCTCCCACGCCCACTGAACAGTGCAGGATACGCCAGCAGTTCTATTCGACGGCGAGTGTTGATGACATAGTCGATCCTGATGCCTTGATCCACGAGGAAGCGATCCAGCAGGTTTGTTAGTGGTGGTCAAAGTCTTCACCGTGAAAGCTGACGAAACGTGTTGGCGAGTTGTTGCATTCCCGTGCTTCCGAAGTATACAAGGCGCTAAGCTGGAGGCATGAAGTAACCTGGGCAACGAAACGGACGAAATTGAAGAGCCGCATCACGTAGCTGCTCCCACGCCTACTGAGCAGTTCCGGGACATTGCAGCAGTTCTTATCGACGACGAGTGTTGATGACAAAGTCGATGCAAATGCCTTGAACCGGGAGGAAACGATCCAGCAGGGTTGCCAGTGGTGGTCGAAGTCTTCACCGTGAAAGCTGACGAAACGTGTTGGGGAGTCGCTGCATTCCCGTGCTTTCGAAGTATACTAGGCGCTAAGCTGGAGGCATGAAGTAACCTGGGCAACGAAACGGACGAAATTGAAGAGCCGCATCACGTAGCTGCTCCCACACCTATTGAGCAGTTCCGGGACACGCCAGCATATCTTATCGACGACGAGTGTTGATGACATAGTCGATCCTGATGCCTTGATTCACGAGGAAGCGGTCAGCAGTGTTGTCAGTGGTGGTCAAAGTCTTCACCGTGAAAGCTGACGAAACGTGTTGGCTAGTCATTGCATTCCCGTGCTTCTGAAGTGTAAAAGGCGCCAAGCTGGAGACAGGAAGTAACCTGAGCAAAGAAACGGACGAAATTGAAGAGCCGCATCACGTAGCTGCTCCCAGGTCCACTGAACAGTTCCAGGACACGCCAGCAGTTCTGATCGACGGCGAGCGTTGATGACATAGTCGATCCGGATGCCTTGATCCACGAGGAAGCGATCCAGCAGGTTTGCCAGTGGTGGTCAAAGTCTTCACCGTGAAAGCTGACGAAACGTGTTGGCGAGTTGTAGCATTCCCGTGCTTCCGAAGTATACAAGGCGCTAAGCTGGAGGCATGAAGTAACCTGGGCAACGAAACGGACGAAATTGAAGAGCCGCATCACGTAGCTGCTCCCACGCCTACTGAACAGTTCCGGGACATTCCAGCAGTTCTTATCGACGACGAGTGTTAATGACAAAGTCGATTCAAATGCCTTGAACCGGGAGGAAACGATCCAGCAGGGTTGCCAGTGGTGGTCGAAGTCTTCACCGTGAAAGCTGACGAAACGTGATGGCGAGTCGCTGCATTCCCGTGCTTTTGAAGTATACAAGGCGCTAAGCTGCGGACATAAAGTAACCGGGAAGGGAAACGGACGAAATTGAAGAGTCGCATCACTTAGCTGCTCCCACGCCCACTGAACAGTTCCGGGACACGCAAGCAGTTTTCATCGACGACGAGTGTTGATGAAAAAGACGATCCGGATGCCTTGATCCACGAGGAAGCGATCCAGCAAAGTTGCCAGTGCTGGTCGAAGTCTTCACCGTGAAAGCTTAAGCAACGTGTTGGCGAGTCGCTGCATTCCCGTGCTTTCGAAGTATACAAGGCGCTAAGCTGAAGACATAAAGTAACCTGGGAAGAGAAACGGATGAAATTGAAGAGTCGCATCACGCAGCTGCTCCCACGCCCACTGAACAGTTCCAGGACATGCCAGCAATTCTTATCGACGACGAGTGTTGATGAAAAAGATGATCCGGATGCCTTGATCCACGAGGAAGCTATCCAGCAGGGTTGGCAGGGGTGGTCAAAGTCTTCACGGTGAAAGCTGACGAAACGTGTTAGCGAGTCATTGAATTCCCGCACTTCCAAAGTATGCAATACGCCAAGCTGGAGACATGAAATTACCGGGGCAAAGAAACGGACGAAATTGAAGAGCCGCGTCACGTAGCTGCTTCCACGCCCACTGAACAGTTCCGGGACACGCCCGCAGTTCTTATCGATGACGAGTGTTGATGACATAGTTGATTCGGATGCTTTGATCCACTAGGAAGCGATTCAGCAGCGTTGCCAGTGGTGGTCAAAGTCTTCACCGTGAAAGCTGACGAAATGTGTTGGCTAGTCGTTGCATTCTCGTGCTTCCGAAGTGTACAATGCGCCAAGCTGGAGACATGAAATTACCGGGGCAAAGAAACAGACGAAATTGAAGAGCCGCATCACGTAGCTGCTCCGACGCACACTGAACAGTTCCAGGACACGCCAGCAGTTCTTAACGACGGCGAGTGTTGATGATATAGTCGATCTTGATGCCTTGATTCACGAGGAAGCGATCAGCAGTGTTGTCAGTGGTGGTCAAAGTCCACACCGTGAAAGCAGACGAAACGTGTTGGCGAGTCGTTGCATTCCCGTGCTTCCGAAATATACAAGGCGCCAAGCTGGAGACATGAAGTAACCTGGGCAAAGAAACGGACGAAATTGAAGAGTATATCACGTAGCTGCTCCCACGCCCACTGAACAGTTCCGGGACAGGCCAGCAATTCTTATCGACGACGAGTGTTGATGAAAAAGTCGATTCGGATGCCTTGATCCGCGAGGAAGCGATTAAGCAGGGTTGCCAGTGGTGGTCAAAGTCTTCACCGTGAAAGCTGACGAAACGTGTTGGCGAGTCGTTGCATTCCCGTGCTTCCGAAGTATACAAGGCGCCAAGCTGGAGACATGAAGTAACCTGGGCAAAGAAACGGACAAAATTGAAGAGCCGCATCACGCAGCTGCTCCCAGGCCCACTGAACAGTTCCAGGACACGCCAGCAGTTCTAATCGACGGCGAGTGTTGACGACATAGTCGATCCGGATTCCTTGATCCACGAGGAAGCGATGCAGCAGGTTTGTTAGTGGTGGTCGAAGTCTTCACCGTGAAAGCTGACGAAACGTGTTGTCGAGTCGCTGCATTCCCGTGCTTTCGAAGTATACAAGGCGCCAAGCTGGAGACATGAAGTAACCTGGGCAAAGAAACGGACAAAATTGAATAGCCGCATCACGTAGCTGCTCCCACGCCCACTGAACAGTTCCGGGACACGCCAGCAGTTCTTATTGACGACGAGTGTTGATGATATAGCCGATTTTGATGCCTTGATTCACGAGGAAGCGATCAGCAGTGTTCTCAGTGGTGGTCAAAGTCCACACCGTGAATGCTGACGAAACGTGTTGGCGAGTCGTTGCATTCCCCCTTCTGAAATATACAAGGCGCCAAGCTGGAGACATGAAGTAACCTGGGCAAAGAAACGGACGAAATTGAAGAGCCGCATCACGTAGCTGCTCCGACGCCCACTGAACAGTTCCAGGACACGCCAGCAGTTCTTATCGACGGCGAGTGTTGATGATATAGTCGATCTTGATGCCTTGATTCACGAGGAAGCGATCTGCAGTGTTGTCAGTGGTGGTCAAAGTCTTCACCGTGAAAGCTGCCGAAACGGGTTGGCGAGTCGTTGCATTCCCGTGCTTCCGAAATATACAAGGCGCCAAGCTGGAGACATGAAGTAACCTGGGCAAAGAAACGGACGAAATTGAAGAGCCGCATCACGTAGCTGCTCCCACGTCCACTGAACAGTTCAAGGACACGCCAGCAGTTCTTATCGACGGCGAGTGTTGATGACATAGTCGATCCGGATGCCTTGATCCACGAGGAAGCGATTCAGCAGGGTTGCCAGTGGTGGTCAAAGTCTTCACCGTGAATGCTGACGAAACGTGTTGGCGAGTCGTTGCATTCCCGTGCTTCCGAAGTATACAAGGCGCCAAGCTGGAGACATGAAGTAACCTGGGCAACGAAACGGACGAAATTGAAGAGCCGCATCACGTAGCTTCTCCCACGCCTACTGAACAGTACTGGGACATTCCAGCAGTTATTATCGACGACGAGTGTTGATGACAAAGTCGATGCAAATGCCTTGAACCGGGTGGAAACGATCCAGCAGGGTTACCAGTGGTGGTCGAAGTCTTCACCGTGAAAGCTGACGAAACGTGTTGGCGAGTCGCTGCATTCCCGTGCTTTCGAAGTATACAAGGCGCTAAGCTGGGGACATAAAGTAACCTGGGAAGGGAAACGGACGAAATTGAAGAGTCGCATCACTTAGCTGCTCCCACGCCCACTGAACAGTTCCGGAACACGCCAGCAGTTTTTATCGACGACGAGTGTTGATGACATAGTCGAACCGGATGCTTTGATCCACGAGGAAGCGATCCAGCAAAGTTGCCAGTGGTGGTCGAAGTCTTCACCGTAAAAGCTTAAGCAACGTGTTGGCGAGTCGCTGCATTCCCGTGCTTTCGAAGTATACAAGGCGCTAAGCTGGAGACAAAGTAACCTGGGAAGGGAAACGGACGAAATTGAAGAGTCGCATCACGTAGCTGCTCCCACGCCCACTGAACAGTTCGAGGACATCCCAGCAATTCTTATCGACGACGAGTGTTGATGAAAAAAGTCGATCCGGATGCCTTGATCCACGAGGAAGCTATCCAGCAAGGTTGGCAGTGGTGGTCAAAGTCTTCACGGTGAAAGCTGACGAAACGTGTTGGCGAGTCATTGCATTCCCATACTTCCGAAGTATGCAAGGCGCCAAGCCGGAGACATGAAGTAATCTGGGGCAAAGAAACGGACGAGATTGAAGAGCCGTATCACGTAGCTGCTTCCACGCCCACTGAACAGTTCCGGGACACGCCCGCAGTTCTTATCGACGACGAGTGTTGATGACATAGTTGATCCGGATGCCTTGATCCACGAGGAAGCGATCCAGCAGGGTTGCCAGTGGTGGTCGAAGTCTTCCCCGTGAAAGCTGACGAAACGTGTTGGCGAGTCGCTGCATTCCCGTGCTGTCGAAGTATACAAGGCGCTAAGCTAGGGACATAAAGTAACCTGGGAAGGGAAACGGACGAAATTGAAGAGTCGCATCACTTAGCTGCTCCCACGCCCACTGAACAGTTCTGGGACACGCTAGCAGTTTTTATCGACGACGAGTGTTGATGACATAGTCGAACCGGATGCCTTGATCCACGAGGAAACGATCCAGCAAAGTTGCCAGTGCTGGGCGAACTCTTCACCGTGAAAGCTTAAGCAACGTGTTAGCGAGTCGCTGCATTCCCGTGCTTTCGAAGTATACAAGGCGCCAAGCTGGAGACATGAAGTTACCTGGGCAAAGAAACGGATGAAATTGAAGATTCGCATCACGTAGCTGATCCCACGCCCACTGAACAGTTCCAGGAAATGCCAGCAATTCTTATCGACGACGAGTGTTGATGAAAAAGACGATCCGGATGCCTTGATCCACGAGGAAGCTATCCAGCAAGTTTGGCAGTGGTGGTCAAAGTCTTCACGGTGAAATCTGACGAAACGTGTTGGCTAGTCGTAGCATTCCCGTGCTTCCGAAGTGTACAAGGCGCCAAGCTGGAGACATGAAATTACCGGTACAAAGAAACGGACGAAATTGAAGAGCCGCGTCACGTAGCTGCTCCCACGCCCACTGAACAGTTCCGAGACACGCCAGCAGTTCTTATTGACGACGAGTGCTGATGATATAGTCGATCTAGATGCCTTGATTCACGAGGAAGCGATCAGCAGTGTTGTCAGTGGTGGTCAATGTCCACACCGTGAAAGCTGACGAAACGTGTTGGCGAGTCGTTGCATTCCTGTCCTTCCGAAATATACAAGGCGCCTGGCTGCAGACATGAAGTAACCTGGGCAAAGAAACGGACGAAATTGAAGGGCCGCATCACGTAGCTGCTCCCACGCCTACTGAACAGTTCCGGGACATTCCAGCAGTTCTTATCGACGACGAGTGTTGATGACAAAGTCGATGCAAATGCCTTGAACCGGGAGGAAACGATCCAGCACGGTTGCCAGTGGTGGTTGAAGTCTTCACCGTGAAATCTGACGAAACGTGTTGGCGAGTCGTTGCATTCCCGTGCTTCCGAAGTATACAAGGCGCCAAGCTGGAGACATGAAGTAACCTGGGCAAAGAAACGGAAAAAATTGAAGAGCCGCATCACGTAGCTGCTCCCACGCCCACTGAACAGTTTCGGGACACGCCAGCAGTTCTTATTGACGACGAGTGTTGATGATATAGTCGATCTTGATGCCTTGATTCACGAGGAAGCGATCAGCAGTGTTCTCAGTGGTGGTCAAAGTCCACACCGTGAATGCTGACGAAACGTGTTGGCGAGTCGTTGCATTCCCCTGCTTCCGAAATATACAAGGCGCCAAGCTGGTGACATGAAGTAACCTGGGCAAAGAAATGGACGAAATTGAAGAGCCGCATCACGTAGCTGCTCCGACGCCCACTGAACAGTTCCAGGACACGCCAGCAGTTTTTTATCGACGGCGAGTGTTGATGATATAGTCGATCTTGATGCCTTGATTCACGAGGAAGCGATCTGCAGTGTTGTCAGTGGTGGTCGAAGTCTTCACCGTGAAAGCTGCCGAAACGGGTTGGCGAGTCGTTGCATTCCCGTGCTTCCGAAATATACAAGGCGCCAAGCTGGAGACATGAAGTAACCTGGGCAAAGAAACGGACGAAATTGAAGAGCCGCATCACGTAGCTGCTCCCACGTCCACTGAACAGTTCAAGGACACGCCAGCAGTTCTTATCGACGGCGAGTGTTGATGACATAGTCGATCCGGATGCCTTGATCCACGAGGAAGTGATCCAGCAGGTTTGCCAGTGGTGGTCAAAGTCTTCACCGTGAAAGCTGACGAAACGTGTTGGCGAGTTGTTGCATTCCCGTGCTTCCGAAGAATACAAGGCGCTAAGCTGGAGGCATGAAGTAACCTGGGCAACGAAACGGACGAAATTGAAGAGCCGCATCACGTAGCTGCTCCCACGCCTACTGAACAGTTCCGGGACATTCCAGCAGTTCTTATCGACGACGAGTGTTGATGACAAAGTCGATGCAAATGCCTTGAACCGCGAGGAAGCGATCCAGCAGGGTTGCCAGTGGTGGTCGAAGTCTTCACCGCGAAAGCTGACGAAACGTGTTGGCGAGTCGCTGCATTCCTGTGCTTTCGAAGTATACAAGGCGCTAAGCTGGAGACATAAAGTAACCTGGCAAGGGAAACGGACGAAATTGAAGAGTCGCATCACGTAGCTGCTCCCATGCCCACTGAACAGTTCCAGGACATGCCAGCAATTCTTATCGACGACGAGTGTTGATGAAAAAGTCGATCCGGATGCCTTGATCCACGAGGAAGCTATCCAGCAAGGTTTGCAGTGGTGGTCAAAGTCTTCACGGTGAAAGCTGACGAAACGTGTTGGCGAGTCATTGCATTCCCGTACTTCCGAAGTATGCAAGGCGCCAAGCTGGAGACATGAAGTAACCTGGGCAAAGAAACGGACGAGATTGAAGAGACGTATCACGTAGGTGCTTCCACGCACGCTGAACAGTTCCGGGACACGCCCGCAGTTCTTATCGACGACGAGTGTTGATGACATAGTTGATCCGAATGCCTTGATCCACGAGGAAGCGATCCAGCAGGGTTGCCAGTGGTGGTCAAAGTCTTCACCGTGAAAGCTGCCGAAACGTGTTGGCTAGTCGTTGCATACCCGTGCTGCCGAAGTGTACAAGGCGCCAAGCTGGAGACATGAAATTACCGGGGCAATGAAACGGACGAAATTGAAGAGCCGCATCACGTAGCTGCTCCGACGCCCACTGAACAGTTCCAGGACACACCAGCAGTTCTTATCGACGGCGAGTGTTGATGATATAGTCGATCTTGATGCCTTAATTCACGAGGAAGCGATCAGCAGTGTTGTCAGTGGTGGTAAAAGTCCACACCGTGAAAGCTGACGAAACGTGTTTGCGAGTCGTTGCATTCCCGTTCTTCCGAAATATACAAGGCGCCAAGCTGGAGAAATGAAGTAACCTGGGCAAAGAAACGGACGAAATTGAAGAGCTGTATCACGTAGCTGCTCCACGCCCACTGAACTGTTCCGGGACAGGCCAGCAATTCTTATCGACGACGAGTGTTGATGAAAAAGTCGATTCGGATGCCTTGATCCACGAGGAAGCGATTCAGCAGGGTTGCCAGTGGTGGTCAAAGTCTTCACCGTGAAAGCTGACGAAACGTGTTGGCTAGTCATTGCATTCCCGTGCTTCCGAAGTGTAAAAGGCGCCAAACTGGAGACATGAAGTAACCTGGGCAACGAAACGGACGAAATTGAAGAGCCGCATCACGTAGCTGCTCCCACACCCATTGAGCAGTTCCGGGACACGCCAGCATATCTTATCGACGACGAGTGTTGATGACATAGTCGATCCTGATGCCTTGATTCACGAGGAAGCGGTCAGCAGTGTTGTCAGTGGTGGTCAGTCTTCACCATGAAAGCTGACGAAACGTGTTGGCGAGTCGTTGCATTCCCATGCTTCCGAAGTATTCAAGGCGCCAAGATGGAGACGTGAAGTAACCTGGGCAAACAACGGACAAAATTGAAGGGCCGCATCACGTAGCTGCTCCCACGCCCACTGAACAGTGCAGGATACGCCAGCAGCTCTATTCGACGGCGAGTGTTGATGACATAGTCGATCCTGATGCCTTGATCCACGAGGAAGCGATCCAGCAGGTTTGTTAGTGGTGGTCAAAGTCTTCACCGTGAAAGCTGACGAAACGTGTTGGCGAGTTGTTGCATTCCCGTGCTTCCGAAGTATACAAGGCGCCAAGCTGGAGACATGAAGTAACCTGGGCAAAGAAACGGAAAAAATTGAAGAGCCGCATCACGTAGCTGCTCCCACGCCCACTGAACAGTTTCGGGACACGCCAGCAGTTCTTATTGACGACGAGTGTTGATGATATAGTCGATCTTGATGCCTTGATTCACGAGGAAGCGATCAGCAGTGTTCTCAGTGGTGGTCAAAGTCCACACCGTGAATGCTGACGAAACGTGTTGGCGAGTCGTTGCATTCCCCTGCTTCCGAAATATACAAGGCGCCAAGCTGGTGACATGAAGTAACCTGGGCAAAGAAACGGACGAAATTGAAGAGCCGCATCACGTAGCTGCTCCGACGCCCACTGAACAGTTCCAGGACACGCCAGCAGTTTTTTATCGACGGCGAGTGTTGATGATATAGTCGATCTTGATGCCTTGATTCACGAGGAAGCGATCTGCAGTGTTGTCAGTGGTGGTCGAAGTCTTCACCGTGAAAGCTGCCGAAACGGGTTGGCGAGTCGTTGCATTCCCGTGCTTCCGAAATATACAAGGCGCCAAGCTGGAGACATGAAGTAACCTGGGCAAAGAAACGGACGAAATTGAAGAGCCGCATCACGTAGCTGCTCCCACGTCCACTGAACAGTTCAAGGACACGCCAGCAGTTCTTATCGACGGCGAGTGTTGATGACATAGTCGATCCGGATGCCTTGATCCACGAGGAAGTGATCCAGCAGGTTTGCCAGTGGTGGTCAGAGTCTTCACCGTGAAAGCTGACGAAACGTGTTGGCGAGTTGTTGCATTCCCGTGCTTCCGAAGAATACAAGGCGCTAAGCTGGAGGCATGAAGTAACCTGGGCAACGAAACGGACGAAATTGAAGAGCCGCATCACGTAGCTGCTCCCACGCCTACTGAACAGTTCCGGGACATTCCAGCAGTTCTTATCGACGACGAGTGTTGATGACAAAGTCGATGCAAATGCCTTGAACCGCGAGGAAGCGATCCAGCAGGGTTGCCAGTGGTGGTCGAAGTCTTCACCGCGAAAGCTGACGAAACGTGTTGGCGAGTCGCTGCATTCCCGTGCTTTCGAAGTATACAAGGCGCTAAGCTGGAGACATAAAGTAACCTGGCAAGGGAAACGGACGAAATTGAAGAGTCGCATCACGTAGCTGCTCCCATGCCCACTGAACAGTTCCAGGACATGCCAGCAATTCTTATCGACGACGAGTGTTGATGAAAAAGTCGCTCCGGATGCCTTGATCCACGAGGAAGCTATCCAGCAAGGTTTGCAGTGGTGGTCAAAGTCTTCACGGTGAAAGCTGACGAAACGTGTTGGCGAGTCATTGCATTCCCGTACTTCCGAAGTATGCAAGGCGCCAAGCTGGAGACATGAAGTAACCTGGGCAAAGAAACGGACGAGATTGAAGAGACGTATCACGTAGGTGCTTCCACGCACGCTGAACAGTTCCGGGACACGCCCGCAGTTCTTATCGACGACGAGCGTTGATGACATAGTTGATCCGAATGCCTTGATCCACGAGGAAGCGATCCAGCAGGGTTGCCAGTGGTGGTCAAAGTCTTCACCGTGAAAGCTGCCGAAACGTGTTGGCTAGTCGTTGCATACCCGTGCTGCCGAAGTGTACAAGGCGCCAAGCTGGAGACATGAAATTACCGGGGCAATGAAACGGACGAAATTGAAGAGCCGCATCACGTAGCTGCTCCGACGCCCACTGAACAGTTCCAGGACACACCAGCAGTTCTTATCGACGGCGAGTGTTGATGATATAGTCGATCTTGATGCCTTAATTCACGAGGAAGCGATCAGCAGTGTTGTCAGTGGTGGTAAAAGTCCACACCGTGAAAGCTGACGAAACGTGTTTGCGAGTCGTTGCATTCCCGTTCTTCCGAAATATACAAGGCGCCAAGCTGGAGAAATGAAGTAACCTGGGCAAAGAAACTGACGAAATTGAAGAGCTGTATCACGTAGCTGCTCCACGCCCACTGAACTGTTCCGGGACAGGCCAGCAATTCTTATCGACGACGAGTGTTGATGAAAAAGTCGATTCGGATGCCTTGATCCACGAGGAAGCGATTCAGCAGGGTTGCCAGTGGTGGTCAAAGTCTTCACCGTGAAAGCTGACGAAACGTGTTGGCTAGTCATTGCATTCCCGTGCTTCCGAAGTGTAAAAGGCGCCAAACTGGAGACATGAAGTAACCTGGGCAACGAAACGGACGAAATTGAAGAGCCGCATCACGTAACTGCTCCCACACCCATTGAGCAGTTCCGGGACACGCCAGCATATCTTATCGACGACGAGTGTTGATGACATAGTCGATCCTGATGCCTTGATTCACGAGGAAGCGGTCAGCAGTGTTGTCAGTGGTGGTCAAAGTCTTCACCGTGAAAGCTGACGAAACGTGTTGGCTAGTCATTGCATTCCCGTGCTTCTGAAGTGTAAAAGGCGCCAAGCTGGAGACAGGAAGTAACCTGAGCAAAGAAACGGACGAAATTGAAGAGCCGCATCACGTAGCTGCTCCCAGGTCCACTGAACAGTTCCAGGACACGCCAGCAGTTCTGATCGACGGCGAGCGTTGATGACATAGTCGATCCGGATGCCTTGATCCACGAGGAGGCGATCCAGCAGGTTTGCCAGTGGTGGTCAAAGTCTTCACCGTGAAAGCTGACGAAACGTGTTGGCGAGTTGTAGCATTCCCGTGCTTCCGAAGTATACAAGGCGCTAAGCTGGAGGCATGAAGTAACCTGGGCAACGAAACGGACGAAATTGAAGAGCCGCATCACGTAGCTGCTCCCACGCCTACTGAACAGTTCCGGGACATTCCAGCAGTTCTTATCGACGTCGAGTGTTAATGACAAAGTCGATTCAAATGCCTTGAACCGGGAGGAAACGATTTAGCAGGGTTGCCAGTGGTGGTCGAAGTCTTCACCGTGAAAGCTGACGAAACGTGTTGGCGAGTCGCTGCATTCCCGTGCTTTTGAAGTATACAAGGCGCTAAGCTGCGGACATAAAGTAACCGGGAAGGGAAACGGACGAAATTGAAGAGTCGCATCACTTAGCTGCTCCCACGCCCACTGAACAGTTCCGGGACACGCGAGCAGTTTTTATCGACGACGAGTGTTGATGAAAAAGACGATCCGGATGCCTTGATCCACGAGGAAGCGATCCAGCAAAGTTGCCAGTGCTGGTCGAAGTCTTCACCGTGAAAGCATAAGCAACGTGTTGGCGAGTCGCTGCATTCCCGTGCTTTCGAAGTATACAAGGCGCTAAGCTGAAGACATAAAGTAACCTGGGAAGAGAAACGGATGAAATTGAAGAGTCGCATCACGCAGCTGCTCCCACGCCCACTGAACAGTTCCAGGACATGCCAGCAATTCTTATCGACGACGAGTGTTGATGAAAAAGATGATCCGGATGCCTTGATCCACGAGGAAGCTATCCAGCAAGGTTGGCAGGGGTGGTCAAAGTCTTCACGGTGAAAGCTGACGAAACGTGTTGGCGAGTCATTGAATTCCCGTACTTCCGAAGTATGCAATACGCCAAGCTGGAGACATGAAATTACCGGGGCAAAGAAACGGACGAAATTGAAGAGCCGCGTCACGTAGCTGCTTCCACGCCCACTAAACAGTTCCGGGACACGCCCGCAGTTCTTATCGACGGCGAGTGTTGATGACATAGTCGATCCGGATGCCTTGATCCACGAGGAAGTGATCCAGCAGGTTTGCCAGTGGTGGTCAGAGTCTTCAGCGTGAAAGCTGACGAAACGTGTTGGCGAGTTGTTGCATTCCCGTGCTTCCGAAGAATACAAGGCGCTAAGCTGGAGGCATGAAGTAACCTGGGCAACGAAACGGACGAAATTGAAGAGCCGCATCACGTAGCTGCTCCCACGCCTACTGAACAGTTCCGGGACATTCCAGCAGTTCTTATCGACGACGAGTGTTGATGACAAAGTCGATGCAAATGCCTTGAACCGCGAGGAAGCGATCCAGCAGGGTTGCCAGTGGTGGTCGAAGTCTTCACCGCGAAAGCTGACGAAACGTGTTGGCGAGTCGCTGCATTCCCGTGCTTTCGAAGTATACAAGGCGCTAAGCTGGAGACATAAAGTAACCTGGCAAGGGAAACGGACGAAATTGAAGAGTCGCATCACGTAGCTGCTCCCATGCCCACTGAACAGTTCCAGGACATGCCAGCAATTCTTATCGACGACGAGTGTTGATGAAAAAGTCGCTCCGGATGCCTTGATCCACGAGGAAGCTATCCAGCAAGGTTTGCAGTGGTGGTCAAAGTCTTCACGGTGAAAGCTGACGAAACGTGTTGGCGAGTCATTGCATTCCCGTACTTCCGAAGTATGCAAGGCGCCAAGCTGGAGACATGAAGTAACCTGGGCAAAGAAACGGACGAGATTGAAGAGACGTATCACGTAGGTGCTTCCACGCACGCTGAACAGTTCCGGGACACGCCCGCAGTTCTTATCGACGACGAGCGTTGATGACATAGTTGATCCGAATGCCTTGATCCACGAGGAAGCGATCCAGCAGGGTTGCCAGTGGTGGTCAAAGTCTTCACCGTGAAAGCTGCCGAAACGTGTTGGCTAGTCGTTGCATACCCGTGCTGCCGAAGTGTACAAGGCGCCAAGCTGGAGACATGAAATTACCGGGGCAATGAAACGGACGAAATTGAAGAGCCGCATCACGTAGCTGCTCCGACGCCCACTGAACAGTTCCAGGACACACCAGCAGTTCTTATCGACGGCGAGTGTTGATGATATAGTCGATCTTGATGCCTTAATTCACGAGGAAGCGATCAGCAGTGTTGTCAGTGGTGGTAAAAGTCCACACCGTGAAAGCTGACGAAACGTGTTTGCGAGTCGTTGCATTCCCGTTCTTCCGAAATATACAAGGCGCCAAGCTGGAGAAATGAAGTAACCTGGGCAAAGAAACTGACGAAATTGAAGAGCTGTATCACGTAGCTGCTCCACGCCCACTGAACTGTTCCGGGACAGGCCAGCAATTCTTATCGACGACGAGTGTTGATGAAAAAGTCGATTCGGATGCCTTGATCCACGAGGAAGCGATTCAGCAGGGTTGCCAGTGGTGGTCAAAGTCTTCACCGTGAAAGCTGACGAAACGTGTTGGCTAGTCATTGCATTCCCGTGCTTCCGAAGTGTAAAAGGCGCCAAACTGGAGACATGAAGTAACCTGGGCAACGAAACGGACGAAATTGAAGAGCCGCATCACGTAACTGCTCCCACACCCATTGAGCAGTTCCGGGACACGCCAGCATATCTTATCGACGACGAGTGTTGATGACATAGTCGATCCTGATGCCTTGATTCACGAGGAAGCGGTCAGCAGTGTTGTCAGTGGTGGTCAAAGTCTTCACCGTGAAAGCTGACGAAACGTGTTGGCTAGTCATTGCATTCCCGTGCTTCTGAAGTGTAAAAGGCGCCAAGCTGGAGACAGGAAGTAACCTGAGCAAAGAAACGGACGAAATTGAAGAGCCGCATCACGTAGCTGCTCCCAGGTCCACTGAACAGTTCCAGGACACGCCAGCAGTTCTGATCGACGGCGAGCGTTGATGACATAGTCGATCCGGATGCCTTGATCCACGAGGAGGCGATCCAGCAGGTTTGCCAGTGGTGGTCAAAGTCTTCACCGTGAAAGCTGACGAAACGTGTTGGCGAGTTGTAGCATTCCCGTGCTTCCGAAGTATACAAGGCGCTAAGCTGGAGGCATGAAGTAACCTGGGCAACGAAACGGACGAAATTGAAGAGCCGCATCACGTAGCTGCTCCCACGCCTACTGAACAGTTCCGGGACATTCCAGCAGTTCTTATCGACGTCGAGTGTTAATGACAAAGTCGATTCAAATGCCTTGAACCGGGAGGAAACGATCCAGCAGGGTTGCCAGTGGTGGTCGAAGTCTTCACCGTGAAAGCTGACGAAACGTGTTGGCGAGTCGCTGCATTCCCGTGCTTTTGAAGTATACAAGGCGCTAAGCTGCGGACATAAAGTAACCGGGAAGGGAAACGGACGAAATTGAAGAGTCGCATCACTTAGCTGCTCCCACGCCCACTGAACAGTTCCGGGACACGCGAGCAGTTTTTATCGACGACGAGTGTTGATGAAAAAGACGATCCGGATGCCTTGATCCACGAGGAAGCGATCCAGCAAAGTTGCCAGTGCTGGTCGAAGTCTTCACCGTGAAAGCATAAGCAACGTGTTGGCGAGTCGCTGCATTCCCGTGCTTTCGAAGTATACAAGGCGCTAAGCTGAAGACATAAAGTAACCTGGGAAGAGAAACGGATGAAATTGAAGAGTCGCATCACGCAGCTGCTCCCACGCCCACTGAACAGTTCCAGGACATGCCAGCAATTCTTATCGACGACGAGTGTTGATGAAAAAGATGATCCGGATGCCTTGATCCACGAGGAAGCTATCCAGCAAGGTTGGCAGGGGTGGTCAAAGTCTTCACGGTGAAAGCTGACGAAACGTGTTGGCGAGTCATTGAATTCCCGTACTTCCGAAGTATGCAATACGCCAAGCTGGAGACATGAAATTACCGGGGCAAAGAAACGGACGAAATTGAAGAGCCGCGTCACGTAGCTGCTTCCACGCCCACTAAACAGTTCCGGGACACGCCCGCAGTTCTTATCGATGACGAGTGTTGATGACATAGTTGATTCGGATGCTTTGATCCACGAGGAAGCGATTCAGCAGCGTTGCCAGTGGTGGTCAAAGTCTTCACCGTGAAAGCTGACGAAATGTGTTGGCTAGTCGTTGCATTCTCGTGCTTCCGAAGTGTACAATGCGCCAAGCTGGAGACATGAAATTACCGGGGCAAAGAAACAGACGAAATTGAAGAGCCGCATCACGTAGCTGCTGCGACGCCCACTGAACAGTTCCAGGACACGCCAGCAGTTCTTAACGACGGCGAGTGTTGATGACATAGTTGATCCGGATGCCTTGATCCACGAGGAAGCGATCCAGCAGGGTTGCCAGTGGTGGTCGAAGTCTTCCCCGTGAAAGCTGACGAAACGTGTTGGCGAGTCGCTGCATTCCCGTGCTGTCGAAGTATACAAGGCGCTAAGCTAGGGACATAAAGTAACCTGGGAAGGGAAACGGACGAAATTGAAGAGTCGCATCACTTAGCTGCTCCCACGCCCACTGAACAGTTCTGGGACACGCTAGCAGTTTTTATCGACGACGAGTGTTGATGACATAGTCGAACCGGATGCCTTGATCCACGAGGAAACGATCCAGCAAAGTTGCCAGTGCTGGGCGAACTCTTCACCGTGAAAGCTTAAGCAACGTGTTAGCGAGTCGCTGCATTCCCGTGCTTTCGAAGTATACAAGGCGCCAAGCTGGAGACATGAAGTAACCTGGGCAAAGAAACGGATTAAATTGAAGATTCGCATCACGTAGCTGATCCCACGCCCCCTGAACAGTTCCAGGAAATGCCAGCAATTCTTATCGACGACGAGTGTTGATGAAAAAGACGATCCGGATCCCTTGATCCACGAGGAAGCTATCCAGCAAGTTTGGCAGTGGTGGTCAAAGTCTTCACGGTGAAAGCTGACGAAACGTGTTGGCTAGTCGTTGCATTCCCGTGCTTCCGAAGTGTACAAGGCGCCAAGCTGGAGACATGAAATTACCGGTACAAAGAAACGGACGAAATTGAAGAGCCGCGTCACGTAGCTGCTCCCACGCCCACTGAACCGTTCCGAGACACGCCAGCAGTTCTTATTGACGACGAGTGCTGATGATATAGTCGATCTAGATGCCTTGATTCACGAGGAAGCGATCAGCAGTGTTGTCAGTGGTGGTCAATGTCCACACCGTGAAAGCTGACGAAACATGTTGGCGAGTCGTTGCATTCCTGTCCTTCCGAAATATACAAGGCGCCTGGCTGCAGACATGAAGTAACCTGGGCAAAGAAACGGACGAAATTGAAGGG
Organism: Amblyomma americanum; assembly: GCF_052857255.1. Classification (NCBI taxonomy): domain Eukaryota; kingdom Metazoa; phylum Arthropoda; class Arachnida; order Ixodida; family Ixodidae; genus Amblyomma; species Amblyomma americanum. Next base: position 194,235,934 of record NC_135498.1, read on the forward strand.
CCGCATCACGTAGCTGCTCCCACGCCTACTGAACAGTTCCGGGACATTCCAGCAGTTCTTATCGACGACGAGTGTTGATGACAAAGTCGATGCAAATGCCTTGAACCGGGAGGAAACGATCCAGCACGGTTGCCAGTGGTGGTCAAAGTCTTCACCGTGAAATCTGACGAAACGTGTTGGCGAGTCGTTGCATTCCCGTGCTTCCGAAGTATACAAGGCGCCAAGCTGGAGACATGAAGTAACCTGGGCAAAGAAACGGAAAAAATTGAAGAGCCGCATCACGTAGCTGCTCCCACGCCCACTGAACAGTTTCGGGACACGCCAGCAGTTCTTATTGACGACGAGTGTTGATGATATAGTCGATCTTGATGCCTTGATTCACGAGGAAGCGATCAGCAGTGTTCTCAGTGGTGGTCAAAGTCCACACCGTGAATGCTGACGAAACGTGTTGGCGAGTCGTTGCATTCCCCTGCTTCCGAAATATACAAGGCGCCAAGCTGGTGACATGAAGTAACCTGGGCAAAGAAACGGACGAAATTGAAGAGCCGCATCACGTAGCTGCTCCGACGCCCACTGAACAGTTCCAGGACACGCCAGCAGTTTTTTATCGACGGCGAGTGTTGATGATATAGTCGATCTTGATGCCTTGATTCACGAGGAAGCGATCTGCAGTGTTGTCAGTGGTGGTCAAAGTCTTCACCGTGAAAGCTGCCGAAACGGGTTGGCGAGTCGTTGCATTCCCGTGCTTCCGAAATATACAAGGCGCCAAGCTGGAGACATGAAGTAACCTGGGCAAAGAAACGGACGAAATTGAAGAGCCGCATCACGTAGCTGCTCCCACGTCCACTGAACAGTTCAAGGACACGCCAGCAGTTCTTATCGACGGCGAGTTTTGATGACATAGTCGATCCGGATGCCTTGATCCACGAGGAAGTGATCCAGCAGGTTTGCCAGTGGTGGTCAAAGTCTTCACCGTGAAAGCTGACGAAACGTGTTGGCGAGTTGTTGCATTCCCGTGCTTCCGAAGAATACAAGGCGCTAAGCTGGAGGCATGAAGTAACCTGGGCAACGAAACGGACGAAATTGAAGAGCCGCATCACGTAGCTGCTCCCACGCCTACTGAACAGTTCCGGGACATTCCAGCAGTTCTTATCGACGACGAGTGTCGATGACAAAGTCGATGCAAATGCCTTGAACCGGGAGGAAACGATCCAGCACGGTTGCCAGTGGTGGTCAAAGTCTTCACCGTGAAATCTGACGAAACGTGTTGGCGAGTCGTTGCATTCCCGTGCTTCCGAAGTATACAAGGCGCCGAGCTGGAGACATGAAGTAACCTGGGCAAAGAAACGGAAAAAATTGAAGAGCCGCATCACGTAGCTGCTCCCACGCCCACTGAACAGTTTCGGGACACGCCAGCAGTTCTTATTGACGACGAGTGTTGATGATATAGTCGATCTTGATGCCTTGATTCACGAGGAAGCGATCAGCAGTGTTCTCAGTGGTGGTCAAAGTCCACACCGTGAATGCTGACGAAACGTGTTGGCGAGTCGTTGCATTCCCCTGCTTCCGAAATATACAAGGCGCCAAGCTGGTGACATGAAGTAACCTGGGCAAAGAAACGGACGAAATTGAAGAGCCGCATCACGTAGCTGCTCCGACGCCCACTGAACAGTTCCAGGACACGCCAGCAGTTTTTTATCGACGGCGAGTGTTGATGATATAGTCGATCTTGATGCCTTGATTCACGAGGAAGCGATCTGCAGTGTTGTCAGTGGTGGTCAAAGTCTTCACCGTGAAAGCTGCCGAAATTGGTTGGCGAGTCGTTGCATTCCCGTGCTTCCGAAATATACAAGGCGCCAAGCTGGAGACATGAAGTAACCTGGGCAAAGAAACGGACGAAATTGAAGAGCCGCATCACGTAGCTGCTCCCACGTCCACTGAACAGTTCAAGGACACGCCAGCAGTTCTTATCGACGGCGAGTGTTGATGACATAGTCGATCCGGATGCCTTGATCCACGAGGAAGTGATCCAGCAGGGTTGCCAGTGGTGGTCGAAGTCTTCACCGCGAAAGCTGACGAAACGTGTTGGCGAGTCGCTGCATTCCCGTGCTTTCGAAGTATACAAGGCGCTAAGCTGGAGACATAAAGTAACCTGGCAAGGGAAACGGACGAAATTGAAGAGTCGCATCACGTAGCTGCTCCCATGCCCACTGAACAGTTCCAGGACATGCCAGCAATTCTTATCGACGACGAGTGTTGATGAAAAAGTCGATCCGGATGCCTTGCTCCACGAGGAAGCTATCCAGCAAGGTTTGCAGTGGTGGTCAAAGTCTTCACGGTGAAAGCTGACGAAACGTGTTGGCGAGTCATTGCATTCCCGTACTTCCGAAGTATGCAAGGCACCAAGCTGGAGACATGAAGTAACCTGCGCAAAGAAACGGACGAGATTGAAGAGACGTATCACGTAGGTGCTTCCACGCACGCTGAACAGTTCCGGGACACGCCCGCAGTTCTTATCGACGACGAGTGTTGATGACATAGTTGATCCGAATGCCTTGATCCACGAGGAAGCGATCCAGCAGGGTTGCCAGTGGTGGTCAAAGTCTTCACCGTGAAAGCTGCCGAAACGTGTTGGCTAGTCGTTGCATACCAGTGCTGCCGAAGTGTACAAGGCGCCAAGCTGGAGACATGAAATTACCGGGGCAATGAAACGGACGAAATTGAAGAGCCGCATCACGTAGCTGCTCCGACGCCCACTGAACAGTTCCAGGACACACCAGCAGTTCTTATCGACGGCGAGTGTTGATGATATAGTCGATCTTGATGCCTTAATTCACGAGGAAGCGATCAGCAGTGTTGTCAGTGGTGGTAAAAGTCCACACCGTGAAAGCTGACGAAACGTGTTTGCGATTCGTTGCATTCCCGTTCTTCCGAAATATACAAGGCGCCAAGCTGGAGAAATGAAGTAACCTGGGCAATGAAACGGACGAAATTGAAGAGCTGTATCACGTAGCTGCTCCACGCCCACTGAACTGTTCCGGGACAGGCCAGCAATTCTTATCGACGACGAGTGTTGATGAAAAAGTCGATTCGGATGCCTTGATCCACGAGGAAGCAATTCAGCAGGGTTGCCAGTGGTGGTCAAAGTCTTCACCGTGAAAGCTGACGAAACGTGTTGGCTAGTCATTGCATTCCCGTGCTTCCGAAGTGTAAAAGGCGCCAAACTGGAGACATGAAGTAACCTGGGCAACGAAACGGACGAAATTGAAGAGCCGCATCACGTAGCTGCTCCCACACCCATTGAGCAGTTCCGGGACACGCCAGCATATCTTATCGACGACGAGTGTTGATGACATAGTCGATCCTGATGCCTTGATTCACGAGGAAGCGGTCAGCAGTGTTGTCAGTGGTGGTCAGTCTTCACCATGAAAGCTGACGAAACGTGTTGGCGAGTCGTTGCATTCCCATGCTTCCGAAGTATTCAAGGCGCCAAGATGGAGACATGAAGTAACCTGGGCAAACAACGGACAAAATTGAAGAGCCGCATCACGTAGCTGCTCCCACGCCCACTGAACAGTGCAGGATACGCCAGCAGTTCTATTCGACGGCGAGTGTTGATGACATAGTCGATCCTGATGCCTTGATCCACGAGGAAGCGATCCAGCAGGTTTGTTAGTGGTGGTCAAAGTCTTCACCGTGAAAGCTGACGAAACGTGTTGGCGAGTTGTTGCATTCCCGTGCTTCCGAAGTATACAAGGCGCTAAGCTGGAGGCATGAAGTAACCTGGGCAACGAAACGGACGAAATTGAAGAGCCGCATCACGTAGCTGCTCCCACGCCTACTGAGCAGTTCCGGGACATTGCAGCAGTTCTTATCGACGACGAGTGTTGATGACAAAGTCGATGCAAATGCCTTGAACCGGGAGGAAACGATCCAGCACGGTTGCCAGTGGTGGTCGAAGTCTTCACCGTGAAAGCTGACGAAACGTGTTGGGGAGTCGCTGCATTCCCGTGCTTTCGAAGTATACTAGGCGCTAAGCTGGAGGCATGAAGTAACCTGGGCAACGAAACGGACGAAATTGAAGAGCTCCATCACGTAGCTGCTCCCACGCCCACTGAACAGTTCCGGAACACGCCAGCAGTTTTTATCGACGACGAGTGTTGATGAAAAAGTCGATTCGGATGCCTTGATCCACGACGAAGCGATCCAGCAGGGTTACCAGAGGTGGTCAAAGTCTTCACCGTGAAAGCTGACGAAACGTGTTGGCTAGTCATTGCATTCCCGTGCTTCCGATGTGTAAAAGGCGCCAAGCTGGAGACATGAAGTAACCTGGGCAGCGAAACGAACGAAATTGAAGGGCCGCATCACGTAGCTGCTCCCACACCCACTGAAAAGTTCCGGGACACGCCAGCATATCTTATCGACGACGATTGTTGATGACATAGTCGATCCTGATACCTTGATTAAAGAGGAAGCGGTCAGCAGTGTTGTCAATGGTGGTCAAAGTCTTCACCGTGAAAGCTGACGAAACGTGTTGGCGAGTCGCTGCATTCCAAGGCTTCCGAAGTATACAAGGTGCCAAGCTGGCGACATGAAGTAACCTGGGCAAAGAAACAGACAAAATTGAAGAGCCGCATCACGTAGCTGCTCCCACGCCCACTGAACAGTTCCAGGACACGCCAGCAGTACTTATCGACGGCGAGTGTTGATGACATAGTCGATCCGGATGCCTGATCCACGAGGAAGCGATCCAGCAGGTTTGCCAGTGGTGGTCAAAGTCTTCACCGTGAAAGCTGACGAAACTTGTTGGTGAGTTGTTGCATTCCCGTGCTTCCGAAGTATACAAGGCGCTAAGCTGGAGGCATGAAGTAACCTGGGCAACGAAACGGACGAAATTGAAGAGCCGCATCACGTAGCTGCTCCCGCGCCTACTGAACAGTTCCGGGACATTCCAGCAGTTCTTATCGACGACGAGTGTTGATGACAAAGTCGATGCAAATGCCTTGAACCGCGAGGAAGCGATCCAGCAGGGTTGCCAGTGGTGATCGAAGTCTTCACCGCGAAAGCTGACGAAACGTGTTGGCGAGTCGCTGCATTCCCGTGCTTTCGAAGTATACAAGGCGCTAAGCTGGAGACATAAAGTAACCTGGCAAGGGAAACGGACGAAATTGAAGAGTCGCATCACGTAGCTGCTCCCATGCCCACTGAACAGTTCCAGGACATGCCAGCAATTCTTATCGACGACGAGTGTTGATGAAAAAGTCGATCCGGATGCCTTGCTCCACGAGGAAGCTATCCAGCAAGGTTTGCAGTGGTGGTCAAAGTCTTCACGGTGAAAGCTGACGAAACGTGTTGGCGAGTCATTGCATTCCCGTACTTCCGAAGTATGCAAGGCGCCAAGCTGGAGACATGAAGTAACCTGCGCAAAGAAACGGACGAGATTGAAGAGACGTATCACGTAGGTGCTTCCACGCACGCTGAACAGTTCCGGGACACGCCCGCAGTTCTTATCGACGACGAGTGTTGATGACATAGTTGATCCGAATGCCTTGATCCACGAGGAAGCGATCCAGCAGGGTTGCCAGTGGTGGTCAAAGTCTTCACCGTGAAAGCTGCCGAAACGTGTTGGCTAGTCGTTGCATACCAGTGCTGCCGAAGTGTACAAGGCGCCAAGCTGGAGACATGAAATTACCGGGGCAATGAAACGGACGAAATTGAAGAGCCGCATCACGTAGCTGCTCCGACGCCCACTGAACAGTTCCAGGACACACCAGCAGTTCTTATCGACGGCGAGTGTTGATGATATAGTCGATCTTGATGCCTTAATTCACGAGGAAGCGATCAGCAGTGTTGTCAGTGGTGGTAAAAGTCCACACCGTGAAAGCTGACGAAACGTGTTTGCGATTCGTTGCATTCCCGTTCTTCCGAAATATACAAGGCGCCAAGCTGGAGAAATGAAGTAACCTGGGCAATGAAACGGACGAAATTGAAGAGCTGTATCACGTAGCTGCTCCACGCCCACTGAACTGTTCCGGGACAGGCCAGCAATTCTTATCGACGACGAGTGTTGATGAAAAAGTCGATTCGGATGCCTTGATCCACGAGGAAGCGATTCAGCAGGGTTGCCAGTGGTGGTCAAAGTCTTCACCGTGAAAGCTGACGAAACGTGTTGGCTAGTCATTGCATTCCCGTGCTTCCGAAGTGTAAAAGGCGCCAAACTGGAGACATGAAGTAACCTGGGCAACGAAACGGACGAAATTGAAGAGCCGCATCACGTAGCTGCTCCCACACCCATTGAGCAGTTCCGGGACACGCCAGCATATCTTATCGACGACGAGTGTTGATGACATAGTCGATCCTGATGCCTTGATTCACGAGGAAGCGGTCAGCAGTGTTGTCAGTGGTGGTCAGTCTTCACCATGAAAGCTGACGAAACGTGTTGGCGAGTCGTTGCATTCCCATGCTTCCGAAGTATTCAAGGCGCCAAGATGGAGACATGAAGTAACCTGGGCAAACAACGGACAAAATTGAAGAGCCGCATCACGTAGCTGCTCCCACGCCCACTGAACAGTGCAGGATACGCCAGCAGTTCTATTCGACGGCGAGTGTTGATGACATAGTCGATCCTGATGCCTTGATCCAGGAGGAAGCGATCCAGCAGGTTTGTTAGTGGTGGTCAAAGTCTTCACCGTGAAAGCTGACGAAACGTGTTGGCGAGTTGTTGCATTCCCGTGCTTCCGAAGTATACAAGGCGCTAAGCTGGAGGCATGAAGTAACCTGGGCAACGAAACGGACGAAATTGAAGAGCCGCATCACGTAGCTGCTCCCACGCCTACTGAGCAGTTCCGGGACATTGCAGCAGTTCTTATCGACGACGAGTGTTGATGACAAACTCGATGCAAATGCCTTGAACCGGGAGGAAACGATCCAGCACGGTTGCCAGTGGTGGTCGAAGTCTTCACCGTGAAAGCTGACGAAACGTGTTGGGGAGTCGCTGCATTCCCGTGCTTTCGAAGTATACTAGGCGCTAAGCTGGAGGCATGAAGTAACCTGGGCAACGAAACGGACGAAATTGAAGAGCTCCATCACGTAGCTGCTCCCACGCCCACTGAACAGTTCCGGAACACGCCAGCAGTTTTTATCGACGACGAGTGTTGATGAAAAAGTCGATTCGGATGCCTTGATCCACGACGAAGCGATCCAGCAGGGTTACCAGAGGTGGTCAAAGTCTTCACCGTGAAAGCTGACGAAACGTGTTGGCTAGTCATTGCATTCCCGTGCTTCCGATGTGTAAAAGGCGCCAAGCTGGAGACATGAAGTAACCTGGGCAGCGAAACGAACGAAATTGAAGGGCCGCATCACGTAGCTGCTCCCACACCCACTGAAAAGTTCCGGGACACGCCAGCATATCTTATCGACGACGAGTGTTGATGACATAGTCGATCCTGATACCTTGATTAAAGAGGAAGCGGTCAGCAGTGTTGTCAATGGTGGTCAAAGTCTTCACCGTGAAAGCTGACGAAACGTGTTGGCGAGTCGCTGCATTCCAAGGCTTCCGAAGTATACAAGGTGCCAAGCTGTTGACATGAAGTAACCTGGGCAAAGAAACAGACAAAATTGAAGAGCCGCATCACGTAGCTGCTCCCACGCCCACTGAACAGTTCCAGGACACGCCAGCAGTACTTATCGACGGCGAGTGTTGATGACATAGTCGATCCGGATGCCTGATCCACGAGGAAGCGATCCAGCAGGTTTGCCAGTGGTGGTCAAAGTCTTCACCGTGAAAGCTGACGAAACTTGTTGGTGAGTTGTTGCATTCCCGTGCTTCCGAAGTATACAAGGCGCTAAGCTGGAGGCATGAAGTAACCTGGGCAACGAAACGGACGAAATTGAAGGGCCGCATCACGTAGCTGCTCCCGCGCCTACTGAACAGTTCCGGGACATTCCAGCAGTTCTTATCGACGACGAGTGTTGATGACAAAGTCGATGCAAATGCCTTGAACCGGGAGGAAACGATCCAGCAGGGTTGCCAGTGGTGGTCGAAGTCTTCACCGTGAAAGCTGACGAAACGTGTTGGCGAGTCGCTGCATTCCCGTGCTTTCGAAGTATACAAGGCGCTCAGCTGGCGACATAAAGTAACCTGGGAAGGTAAACGGACGAAATTGAAGAGTCGCATCACTTAGCTGCTCCCACGCCCACTGAACAGTTCCGGGACACGCCAGCAGTTTTTATCGACGACGAGTGTTGATGACATAGTCGAACCAGATGCCTTGATCCACGAGGAAGCGATCCAGCAAAGTTGCCAGTGCTGGTCGAAGTCTTCACCGTGAAAGCTTAAGCAACGTGTTGGCGAGTCGCTGCATTCCCGTGCTTTCGAAGTATACAAGGCGCTAAGCTGAAGACATAAAGTAATCTGGGAAGGGAAACGGATGAAATTGAAGAGTCGCATCACGTAGCTGCTCCCGCGCCCACAGTTCCGGGAAAGCCAGCAGTTCTTATTGACGACGAGTGCTGATGATATAGTCGATCTTGATGCCTTGATTCACGAGGAAGCGATCAGCAGTGTTGTCAGTGGTGGTCAATGTCCACACCGTGAAAGCTGACGAAACGTGTTGGCGAGTCGTTGCATTCCTGTGCTTCCGAAATATACAAGGCGCCTAGCTGGAGACATGAAGTAACCTGGGCAAAGAAACGGAAGAAATTGAAGAGCTGTATCACGTAGCTGCTCCCACGCCCACTGAACAGTTCCGAGACAGGCAAGCAATTCTTATCGACGACGAGTGTTGATGAAAAAGTCTATTCGAATGCCTTCATCCACAAGGAAACGATCCAGCAGGGTTGCCAGTGGTTGTCGAAGTCTTCACCGTGAAAGCTGAACAAACGTGTTGGCGAGTCGCTGCATTCCCGTGCTTTGGAAGTATACAAGGCGCTAAGCTGGGGACATAAAGTAACCTGGGAAGGCAAACGGACGAAATTGAAGAGTCGCATCACTTACCTGCTCCCACGCCCACTGAACAGTTCCTGTACACGCCAGCAGTTTTTATCGACGACGAGTGTTGATGACATAGTCGAATCGATTCCTTGATCCACGAGGAAGCGATCCAGCAAAGTTGCCAGTGGTGGTCGAAGTCTTCACCGTAAAAGCTTAAGCAACGCGTTGGCGAGTTGTTGCATTCCCGTGCTTCCGAAGTATACAAGGCGCCAAGCTGGAGACATGAAGTAACCTGGGCAAAGAAACGGACGAAATTGAAGAGCTGTATCACGTAGCTGCTCCCACGCCCACTGAACAGTTCCGGGACAGGCCAGCAATTCTTATCGACGACGAGTGTTGATGAAAAAGTCTATTCGGATGCCTTGATCCACGAGGAAGCGATTCAGCAGGGTTGCCAGTGGTGGTCAAAGTCTTCACCGTGAATGCTGACGAAACGTGTTGGCGAGTCGTTGCATTCCCGTGCTTCCGAAGTATACAAGGCGCCAAGCTGGAGACATGAAGTAACCTGGGCAAAGAAACGAACAGAATTGAAGAGCCGCATCACGGAGCTGCTCCCACGCCCACTGAACAGTTCCAGCACACGCCAGCAGTTCTTATCGACGGCGAGTGTTGATGACATAGTCGATCCGGATGCCTTGATCTACGAGGAAGCGATCCAGCAGGTTTGCCAGTGGTGGTCAAAGTCTTCACCGTGAAAGCTGACGAAACATGTTGTCGAGTTGTTGCATTCCCGTGCTTCCGAAGTATACAAGGCGCTAAGCTGGAGGCATGAAGTAACCTGGGCAACGAAACGGACGAAATTGAAGAGCCGCATCACGTAGCTGCTCCCACGCCTACTGAACAGTACTGGGACATTCCAGCAGTTATTATCGACGACGAGTGTTGATGACAAAGTCGATGCAAATGCCTTGAACCGGGAGGAAACGATCCAGCAGGGTTGCCAGTGGTGGTCGAAGTCTTCACCGTGAAAGCTGACGAAACGTGTTGGCGAGTAGCTGCATTCCCGTGCTTTCGAAGTATACAAGGCGCTACGCTGGGGACATAAAGTAACCTGGGAAGGGAAACGGACGAAATTGAAGAGTCGCATCACTTAGCTGCTCCCACGCCCACTGAACAGTTCCGGAACACGCCAGCAGTTTTTATCGATGACGAGTGTTGATGACATAGTCGAACCGGATGCTTTGATCCACGAGGAAGCGATCCAGCAAAGTTGCCAGTGGTGGTCGAAGTCTTCACCGTAAAAGCTTAAGCAACGTGTTGGCGAGTCGCTGCATTCCCGTGCTTTCGAAGTACACAAGGCGCTAAGCTGGAGACAAAGTAACCTGGGAAGGGAAACGGACGAAATTGAAGAGTCGCATCACGTAGCTGCTCCCACGCCCACAGAACAGCTCCAGGACATCCCAGCAATTCTTATCGACGACGAGTGTTGATGAAAAAAGTCGATCCGGATGCCTTGATCCACGAGGAAGCTATCCAGCAAGGTTGGCAGTGGTGGTCAAAGTCTTCACCGTGAAAGCTTAAGCAACGTGTTGGCGAGTCGCTGCATTCCCGTGCTTTCGAAGTATACAAGGCGCTAAGCTGAAGACATAAAGTAACCGTGGAAGAGAAACGGATGAAATTGAAGAGTCGCATCACGCAGCTGCTCCCACGTCCACTGAACAGTTCCAGGACATGCCAGCAATTCTTATCGACGACGAGTGTTGATGAAAAAGATGATCCGGATGCCTTGATCCACGAGGAAGCTATCCAGCAAGGTTGGCAGGGGTGGTCAAAGTCTTCACGGTGAAAGCTGACGAAACGTGTTGGCGAGTCATTGAATTCCCGTACTTCCGAAGTATGCAATACGCCAAGCTGGAGACATGAAATTACCGGGGCAAAGAAACGAACAGAATTGAAGAGCCGCATCACGGAGCTGCTCCCACGCCCACTGAACAGTTCCAGCACACGCCAGCAGTTCTTATCGACGGCGAGTGTTGATGACATAGTTGATTCGGATAGTTTGATCCACGAGGAAGCGATTCAGCAGCGTTGCCAGTGGTGGTCAAAGTCTTCACCGTGAAAGCTGAAGAAATGTGTTGGCTAGTCGTTGCATTCTCGTGCTTCCGAAGTGTACAATGCGCCAAGCTGGAGACATGAAATTACCGGGGCAAAGAAACAGACGAAATTGAAGAGCCGCATCACGTAGCTGCTCCGACGCCCACTGAACAGTTCCAGGACACGCCAGCAGTTCTTAACGACGGCGAGTGTTGATGATATAGTCGATCTTGATGCCTTGATTCACGAGGAAGCGATCAGCAGTGTTGTCAGTGGTGGTCAAAGTCCACACCGTGAAAGCAGACGAAACGTGTTGGCGAGTCGTTGCATTCCCGTGCTTCCGAAGTATACAAGGCGCCAAGCTGGAGACATGAAGTAACCTGGGCAAAGAAACGGACAAAATTGAAGAGCCGCATCACGCAGCTGCTGCCAGGCCCACTGAACAGTTCCAGGACACGCCAGCAGTTCTAATCGACGGCGAGTGTTGACGACATAGTCGATCCGGATGCCTTGATCCACGAGGAAGCGATGCAGCAGGTTTGTTAGTGGTGGTCGAAGTCTTCACCGTGAAAGCTGACGAAACGTGTTGTCGAGTCGCTGCATTCCCGTGCTTTCAAAGTATACAAGGCGCTAAGCTGGGGACACAAAGTAACCTGGGAAGGGAAAGGGACGAAATTGAAGAGTCGCATCACGTAGCGGCTCCCACGACCACTGAACAGTTCCGGGAAACGCCAGCAGTTTTTATCGACGACAAGTGTTGGTGACATAGTCGAACCGGATGCCTTGATCCGCGAGGAAGCGATCCAGCAAAGCTGCCAGTGGTGGTCGAAGTCTTCACCGTGAAAGCCTAAGCAACGTGTTGGCGAGTCGCTGCATTTCCGTGCTTTCGAAGTATACAAGGCGCTAAGCTCGAGACATAAAGTAACCTGGGAAGGGAAAGGGACTAAATTGAAGAGTCGCATCACGTAGCGGCTCCCACGACCACTGAACAGTTCCGGGACACGCCAGCAGTTTTTATCGACGACAAGTGTTGGTGACATAGTCGAACCGGATGCCTTGATCCACGAGGAAGCGATCCAGCAAAGCTGCCAGTGGTGGTCGAAGTCTTCACCGTGAAAGCCTAAGCAACGTGTTGGCGAGTCGCTGCATTTCCGTGCTTTCGAAGTATACAAGGCGCTAAGCTCGAGACATAAAGTAACGTGGGAAAGGAAACGGACGAAATTGAAGAGTCGCATCAAATAGCTGCTCCCACGCCCACTGAACAGTTCCGGGACGCGCCCGCAGTTCTTATCGACGACGAGTGTTGCTGACATAGTTGATCCGGATGCCTTGATCCACGAGGAAGCGATCCAGCTGGGTTGCCAGTGGTGTTCAGTTTTCACCGTGAAAGCTGACGAAACGTGTTGGCTAGTCGTTGCATTCCCGTGCTTCCGAAGCGTACAAGACACCAAGCTGGAGACATGAAATTACCTGGGCAAAGAAACGGACGAAATTGAAGAGCCGCGTCACGTAGCTGCTCCCACGCCTACTGAACAGTTCCGGGACACGCCAGCAGTTCTTATTGACGACGAGTGTTGATTACATAGTCGATCCGGATGCCTTGATCCACGAGGAAGCGATCCGGCAGGTTTGCGAGTGGTGGTCAAAGTCTTCACCGTGAAAGCTGACGAAACGTGTTGGCGAGTTGTTGCATTCCCGTGCTTGCGAAGTATACAAGGCGCTAAGCTGGAGGCATGAAGTAACCTGGGCAACGAAACGGACGAAATTGAAGAGCTCCATCACGTAGCTGCTCCCACGCCCACTGAACAGTTCCGGAACACGCCAGCAGTTTTTATCGACGACGAGTGTTGATGAAAAAGTCGATTCGGATGCCTTGATCCACGACGAAGCGATCCAGCAGGGTTACCAGTGGTGGTCAAAGTCTTCACCGTGAAAGCTGACGAAACGTGTTGGCGAGTCGCTGCATTCCAAGGCTTCCGAAGTATACAAGGTGCCAAGCTGGCGACATGAAGTAACCTGGGCAAAGAAACAGACAAAATTGAAGAGCCGCATCACGTAGCTGCTCCCACGCCCACTGAAAAGTTCCGGGACACGCCAGCATATCTTATCGACGACGAGTGTTGATGACATAGTCGATCCTGATAGCTTGATTAAAGAGGAAGCGGTCAGCAGTGTTGTCAATGGTGGTCAAAGTCTTCACCGTGAAAGCTGACGAAACGTGTTGGCGAGTCGCTGCATTCCAAGGCTTCCGAAGTATACAAGGTGCCAAGCTGGCGACATGAAGTAACCTGGGCAAAGAAACAGACAAAATTGAAGAGCCGCATCACGTAGCTGCTCCCACGCCCACTGAACAGTTCCAGGACACGCCAGCAGTACTTATCGACGGCGAGTGTTGATGACATAGTCGATCCGGATGCCTGATCCACGAGGAAGCGATCCAGCAGGTTTGCCAGTGGTGGTCAAAGTCTTCACCGTGAAAGCTGACGAAACTTGTTGGCGAGTTGTTGCATTCCTGTGCTTCCGAAGTATACAAGGCGCTAAGCTGGAGGCATGAAGTAACCTGGGCAACGAAACGGATGAAATTGAAGAGCCGCATCACGTAGCTGCTCCCACGCCTACTGAACAGTTCCGGGACATTCCAGCAGTTCTTATCGACGACGAGTGTTGATGACAAAGTCGATGCAAATGCCTTGAACCGGGAGGAAACGATCCAGCAGGGTTGCCAGTGGTGGTCGAAGTCTTCACCGTGAAAGCTGACGAAACGTGTTGGCGAGTCGCTGCATTCCCGTGCTTTCGAAGTATACAAGGCGCTCAGCTGGCGACATAAAGTAATCTGGGAAGGGAAACGGATGAAATTGAAGAGTCGCATCACGTAGCTGCTCCCGCGCCCACAGTTCCGGGAAAGCCAGCAGTTCTTATTGACGACGAGTGCTGATGATATAGTCGATCTTGATGCCTTGATTCACGAGGAAGCGATCAGCAGTGTTGTCAGTGGTGGTCAATGTCCACACCGTGAAAGCTGACGAAACGTGTTGGCGAGTCGTTGCATTCCTGTGCTTCCGAAGTATACAAGGCGCCTAGCTCTAGACATGAAGTAACCTGGGCAAAGAAACGGAAGAAATTGAAGAGCTCCATCACGTATCTGCTCCCACGCCCACTGAACAGTTCCGGGACACGCCAGCAATTCTTATCGACGACGAGTGTTGATGAAAAAGTCGATTCGGATGTCTTGATCCACGAGGAAGCGATCCAGAAGGGTTACCAGTGGTGGTCAGTCTTCACCGTGAAAGCTGACGAAACGTGTTGGCTAGTCATTGCATTCCCGTGCTTCCGATGTGTAAAAGGCGCCAAGCTGGAGACATGAAGTAACCTGGGCAACGAAACGAACGAAATTGAAGAGCCGCATCACGTAGCTGCTCCCGCACCTACTGAACAGTTCCGGGACACGCCAGCATATCTTATCGACGACGAGTGTTCATGACATAGTGGATCCTGATACCTTGATTCACGAGGAAGCGGTCAGCAGTGTTGTCAATGGTGGTCAAAGTCTTCACCGTGAAAGCTGACGAAACGTGTTGGCGAGTCGTTGCATTCCTGTGCTTCCGAAATATACAAGGCGCCAAGCTGGAGACATGAAGTAACCTGGGCAAAGAAACGAACAGAATTGAAGAGCCGCATCACGGAGCTGCTCCCACGCCCACTGAACAGTTCCAGCACACGCCAGCAGTTCTTATCGACGGCGAGTGTTGATGACATAGTCGATCCGGATGCCTTGATCTACGAGGAAGCGATCCAGCAGGTTTGCCAGTGGTGGTCAAAGTCTTCACCGTGAAAGCTGACGAAACATGTTGTCGAGTTGTTGCATTCCCGTGCTTCCGAAGTATACAAGGCGCTAAGCTGGAGGCATGAAGTAACCTGGGCAACGAAACGGACGAAATTGAAGAGCCGCATCACGTAGCTGCTCCCACGCCTACTGAACAGTACTGGGACATTCCAGCAGTTATTATCGACGACGAGTGTTGATGACAAAGTCGATGCAAATGCCTTGAACCGGGAGGAAACGATCCAGCAGGGTTGCCAGTGGTGGTCGAAGTCTTCACCGTGAAAGCTGACGAAACGTGTTGGCGAGTAGCTGCATTCCCGTGCTTTCGAAGTATACAAGGCGCAAAGCTGGGGACATAAAGTAACCTGGGAAGGGAAACGGACGAAATTGAAGAGTCGCATCACTTAGCTGCTCCCACGCCCACTGAACAGTTCCGGAACACGCCAGCAGTTTTTATCGACGACGAGTGTTGATGACATAGTCGAACCGGATGCTTTGATCCACGAGGAAGCGATCCAGCAAAGTTGCCAGTGGTGGTCGAAGTCTTCACCGTAAAAGCTTAAGCAACGTGTTGGCGAGTCGCTGCATTCCCGATCTTTCGAAGTATACATGGCGCTAAGCTGGAGACAAAGTAACCTGGGAAGGGAAACGGACGAAATTGAAGAGTCGCATCACGTAGCTGCTCCCACGCCCACAGAACAGCTCCAGGACATCCCAGCAATTCTTATCGACGACGAGTGTTGATGAAAAAAGTCGATCCAGATGCCTTGATCCACGAGGAAGCTATCCAGCAAGGTTGGCAGTGGTGGTCAAAGTCTTCACGGTGAAAGCTGACGAAACGTTTTGGCGAGTCATTGCATTCCCATACTTCCGAAGTATGCAAGGCGCCAAGCCGGAGACATGAAGTAATCTGGGCAAAGAAACGGACGAGATTGAAGAGCCGTATCACGTAGCTGCTTCCACGCCCACTGAACAGTTCCGGGACACGCCCGCAGTTCTTATCGACGACGAGTGTTGATGACATAGTTGATCCGGATGCCTTGATCCACGAGGAGGCGATCCAGCAGGGTTGCCAGTGGTGGTCAAAATCTTCACCGTGAAAGCTGATGAAACGTGTTGGCTAGTCGTTGAATTCCCGTGCTTCCGAAGTGTACAAGGCGCCAAGCTGGAGACATGAAATTACCGGGGCAAAGAAACGGACGAAATTGAAGAGCCGCGTCACGTAGCTGCTTCCACGCCCACTGAACAGTTCCGGGACACGCCCGCAGTTCTTATCGATGACGAGTGTTGATGACATAGTTGATTCGGATACTTTGATCCACGAGGAAGCGATTCAGCAGGGTTGCCAGTGGTGGTCAAAGTCTTCACCGTGAAAGCTGACGAAATGTGTTGGCTAGTCGTTGCATTCCCGTGCTTCCGAAGTGTACAATGCGCCAAGCTGGAGACATGAAATTACCGGGGCAAAGAAACGGACGAAATTGAAGAGCCGCATCACGTAGCTGCTCCGACGCCCACTGAACAGTTCCAGGACACGCCAGCAGTTCTTAACGACGGCGAGTGTTGATGATATAGTCGATCTTGATGCCTTGATTCACGAGGAAGCGATCAGCAGTGTTGTCAGTGGTGGTCAAAGTCCACACCGTGAAAGCAGACGAAACGTGTTGGCGATTCGTTGCATTCCCGTGCTTCCGAAATATACAAGGCGCCAAGCTGGAGACATGAAGTAACCTGGGCAAAGAAACGGACGAAATTGAAGAGTATATCACGTAGCTGCTCCCACGCCCACTGAACAGTTCCGGGACAGGCCAGCAATTCTTATCGACGACGAGTGTTGATGAAAAAGTCGATTCGGATGCCTTGACCCACGAGGAAGCGATTCAGCAGGGTTGCCAGTGGTGGTCAAAGTCTTCACCGTGAAAGCTGACGAAACGTGTTGGCGAGTCGTTGCATTCCCGTGCTTCCGAAGTATACAAGGCGCCAAGCTGGAGATATGAAGTAACCTGGGCAAAGAAACGGACAAAATTGAAGAGCCGCATCACGCAGCTGCTCCCACGCCCACTGAACAGTTCCAGTACACGCCAGCAGTTCTAATCGACGGCGAGTGTTGACGACATAGTCGATCCGGATGCCTTGATCCACGAGGAAGCGATGCAGCAGGTTTGTTAGTGGTGGTCGAAGTCTTCACCGTGAAAGCTGACGAAACGTGTTGTCGAGTCGCTGCATTCCCGTGCTTTCGAAGTATACAAGGCGCTAAGCTGGGGACACAAAGTAACCTGGGAAGGGAAAGGGACGAAATTGAAGAGTCGCATCACGTAGCGGCTCCCACGACCACTGAACAGTTCCGGGACACGCCAGCAGTTTTTATCGACGACAAGTGTTGGTGACTTAGTCGAACCGGATGCCTTGATCCACGAGGAAGCGATCCAGCAAAGCTGCCAGTGGTGGTCGAAGTCTTCACCGTGAAAGCCTAAGCAACGTGTTGGCGAGTCGCTGCATTTCCGTGCTTTCGAAGTATACAAGGCGCTAAGCTCGAGACATAAAGTAACGTGGGAAGGGAAACGGACGAAATTGAAGAGTCGCATCACATAGCTGCTCCCACGCCCACTGAACAGTTCCGGGACACGCCCTCAGTTCTTATCGACGACGAGTGTTGATGACATAGTTGATCCGGATGCCTTGATCCACGAGGAAGCGATCCAACTGGGTTGCCAGTGGTGTTCAGTTTTCACCGTGAAAGCTGACGAAACGTGTTGGCTAGTCGTTGCATTCCCGTGCTTCCGAAGCGTACAAGACACCAAGCTGGAGACATGAAATTACCTGGGCAAAGAAACGGACGAAATTGAAGAGCCGCGTCACGTAGCTGCTCCCACGCCTACTGAAGAGTTCCGCGACACGCCAGCAGTTCTTATTGACGACGAGTGTTGACGACATAGTCGATCCGGATGCCTTGATCCACGAGGAAGCGATCCGGCAGGTTTGCCAGTGGTGGTCAAAGTCTTCACCGTGAAAGCTGACGAAACGTGTTGGCGAGTTGTTGCATTCCCGTGCTTCCGAAGTATACAAGGCGCTAAGCTGGAGGCATGAAGTAACCTGGGCAACGAAACGGACGAAATTGAAGAGCTCCATCACGTAGCTGCTCACACGCCCATTGAACAGTTCCGGGACACGCCAGAAATTCTTATCGACGACGAGTGTTGATGAAAAAGTCGATTCGGATGCCTTGATCCACGACGAAGCGATCCAGCAGGGTTACCAGTGGTGGTCAAAGTCTTCACCGTGAAAGCTGACGAAACGTGTTGGCTAGTCATTGCATTCCCGTGCTTCCGATGTGTAAAAGGCGCCAAGCTGGAGACATGAAGTAACCTGGGCAACGAAACGAACGAAATTGAAGGGCCGCATCACGTAGCTGCTCCCACACCCACTGAACAGTTCCGGGACACGCCAGCATATCTTATCGACGACGAGTGTAGATGACATAGTCGATCCTGATACCTTGATTCACGAGGAAGCGGTCAGCAGTGTTGTCAATGGTGGTCAAAGTCTTCACGGTGAAAGCTGACGAAACGTGTTGGCTAGTCGTTGCATTCCCATGCTTCCGAAGTGTATAAGGCGCCAAGCTGGAGACATGAAATTACCGGGGCAAAGAAACGGACGAAATTGAAGAGCCGCGTCACGTAGCTGCTCCCGCGCCCACTGAACAGTTCCGGGACACGCCAGCAGTTCTTATTGACGACGAGTGCTAATGATATACTCGATCTTGATGCCTTGATTCACGAGGAAGCGATCAGCTGTGTTGTCAGTGGTGGTCAATGCCCACACCGTGAAAGCTGACGAAACGTGTTGGCGAGTCGTTGCATTCCTGTGCTTCCGAAATATACAAGGCGCCTAGCTGGAGACATGAAGTAACCTGGGCAAAGAAACGGAAGAAATTGAAGAGCTGTATCACGTAGCTGCTCCCACGCCCATTGAACAGTTACGAGACAGGCAAGCAATTCTTATCGACGACGAGTGTTGATGAAAAAGTCTATTCGAATGCCTTCATCCACAAGGAAGCGATTCAGCAGTGTTGTCAGTGGTGGCAAAGTTTTCATCGTGAATGCAGACGAAACGTGTTGGCGAGTTGTTGCATTCCCGTGCTTCCGAAGTATACAAGGCGCTAAGCTGGAGGCATGAAGTAACCTGGGCAACGAAACGGACAAAATTGAAGAGCCGCATCATGTACCTGCTCCCACGCCTACTGAACAGTACTGGGACATTCCAGCAGTTATTATCGACGACGAGTGTTGATAAAAAAGTTGATCCGGATGCTTTGATCCACGAGGAAGCGATCCAGCAGGGTTGTCAGTGGTGGTCAAAGTCTTCACCGTGAAAGCTGACGAAACGTGTTGGAGAGTCGTTGCATTCCCGTGCTTCCGAAGTATACAAGGCGCCAAGCTGGAGACATGAAGTAACCTGGGCAAAGAAACGGACAAAATCGAAGAGCCGCATCACGTAGCTGCTCCCACGTCCACTGAACAGTTCCAGGACACGCCAGCAGTTCTTATCGACGGCGAGTGTTGATGACATAGTCGATCCGAATGCCTTGATCCACGAGGAAGCGATCCAGCAGGTTTGCCAGTGGTGGTCAAAGTCTTCACCGTGAAAGCTGACGAAACGTTTTGGCGAGTTGTTGCATTCCCGTGCTTCCGAAGTACACAAGGCGCTATGCTGGAGGCATGAAGTAACCTGGGCAACGAAACGGACGAAATTGAAGAGCCGCATCACGTAGCTGCTCACACGCCTACTGAACAGTACTTGGACATTCCAGCAGTTATTATCGACGACGAGTGTTGATGACGAAGTCGATGCAAATGCCTTGAACCGGGAGGAAACGATCCAGCAGGATTGCCAGTGGTGGTCGAAGTCTTCACCGTGAAAGCTGACGAAACGTGTTGGCGAGTCGCTGCATTCCCGTGCTTTCCAAGTATACAAGGCGCTAAGCTGGGGACAAAGTAACCTGGGAAAGGAAACGGACGAAATTGAAGAGTCGCATCACTTAGCTGCTCCCACGCCCACTGTACAGTTCCGGGACACGCCAGCAGTTTTTATCGACGACGAGTGTTGATGACATAGTCTAACCGGATGCCTTGATACACGAGGAAGCGATCCAACAAAGTTTCCAGTGGTGGTCGAAGTCTTCACCGTGAAAGCTGACGAAACGTGTTGGAGAGTCGTTGCATTCCCGTGCTTCCGAAGTATACAAGGCGCCAAGCTGGAGACATGAAGTAACCTGGGCAAAGAAACGGACAAAATCGAAGAGCCGCATCACGTAGCTGCTCCCACGTCCACTGAACAGTTCCAGGACACGCCAGCAGTTCTTATCGACGGCGAGTGTTGATGACATAGTCGATCCGAATGCCTTGATCCACGAGGAAGCGATCCAGCAGGTTTGCCAGTGGTGGTCAAAGTCTTCACCGTGAAAGCTGACGAAACGTTTTGGCGAGTTGTTGCATTCCCGTGCTTCCGAAGTACACAAGGCGCTATGCTGGAGGCATGAAGTAACCTGGGCAACGAAACGGACGAAATTTAACTGTCGCATCACGTAGCTGCTCCCACGCCCACTGAACAGTTCCAGGACACGCCAGCAATTCTTATCGACGACGACTGTTGATGGAAAAGTCGATCCAGATGCCTTGATGCACGCGGAAGCGATCCAGCAAGGTTGGCAGTGGTGGTCAATGTGTTCACGGTGAAAGCTGACGAAACATGTTGGCCAGTCGTTGCATTCCCGTGCTTCCGAAGTATGCAAGGCGCCAAGCTGGAGGCATGAAGTAACCTGGGCAAAGAAACGGACGAAATTGAAGAGCCGTATCACGTATCTGCTTCCACGCCCACTGAACAGTTCCGGGACACTGCCGCAGTTCTTATCGACGACGAGTGTTTATGACATAGTTGATCCGGATGCCTTGATCCACGAGAAAGCGATCCAGCAGGGTTGCCAGTGGTAATCAAAGTCTTCACCGTGAAAGCTGACGAAACGTGTTGGCTAGTCGTTGCATTCCCGTGCTTCTGAAGTGTACAAGGCGCCAAGCTGGAGACATGAAGTAACCTGGGCAAAGAAACGGAGGAAATCGAAGAACCGCATCACGTAGCTGGTCCCACGCCCACTGAACAGTTCCGGGACACGCCAGCAGTTCTTATTGACGACGAGTGTTGATGACATAGTCGATCCTGATGCATTGATTCACGAAGAAGCGATCCAGCAGGGTTGCCAGTAGTGGTCAAAGTCTTCACCGTGAAAGCTGACGAAACGTGTTGGATAGTCATTGCATTCCCGTGCTTCCGAAGTGTATAAAGCGCCAAGCTGGAGACATGAAGTAACCTGGGCAAAGAAACGGAGGAAATCGAAGATCCGCATCACGTAGCTGCTCCCACGCCCACTGAACAGTTCCGGGACACGCCAGCAGTTCTTATTGACGACGAGTGCTGATGATATAGTCGATCCTGATGCCTTGATTCACGAGGAAGCGATCAGCAGTGTTGTCAGTGGTGGTCAAAGTCTTCACCGTGAAAGCTGACGAAACGTGTTGGCGAGTCGTTGCATTCCCGTGCTTCCGAAATATGCCAGGCGCCAAGCTGGAGACATGAAGAAACCTGGGCAAAGAAACGAACGAAAATGAAGAGCCGCATCACGTAGCTGCTCCGACGCGCACTGAACAGTTCCAGGACACGCCAGCAGTTCTTATCGATGGCGAGTGTTGATGACATAGTCGATCCGGATGCCTTGACCCACGAGGAAGCGATCCAGCAGGTTTGCCAGTGGTGGTCAAAGTCCTCACCGCGAAAGCTGACGAAACGTGTTGGCGAGTTGCTGCATTCCCGTGCTTCCGAAGTATGCAAAGCTCTAAGCTGGAGGCATGGCGTAACCTGGGCAACGAAACTTAGGAAATCGAAGATCTGCATGACGTAGCTGCTCCTACGCCCACTGAACAGTTTCGGGACACGCCAGCAGTTCTTATTGACGACGAGTGTTGATGACATAGTCGATCCTGATGCGTTGATTCACGAGGAAGCGATCCAGCAGGGTTGCCAGTGGTGGTCAAAGTCTTCACCGTGAAAGCTGACGAAACGTGTTGGCCATTCATTGCATTCCCGTGCTTCCGAAGTGTAAAAGGCGCAAAGCTTGAGACATGAAGTAACCTGGGCAACGAAACGGACAAAATTGAAGAGCCGCGTCACGTAGCTGCTTCCACACCCACTGAACAGTCCCGGGACACGCCAGCAGTTCTTATTGACGACGAGTGTTGATGACATAGTCGATCCTGATGCGTTGATTCACGAGGAAGCGATCCAGCAGGGTTGCCAGTGGTGGTCAAAGTCTTCACCGTGAAAGCTGACGAAACGTGTTGGCTATTCATTGCATTCCCGTGCTTCCGATGTGTAAAAGGCGCCAAGCTGGAGACATGAAGTAACCTGGGCAACGAAACGAACGAAATTGAAGGGCCGCATCACGTAGCTGCTCCCACACCCACTGAACAGTTCCGGGACACGCCAGCATATCTTATCGACGACGAGTGTAGATGACATAGTCGATCCTGATACCTTGATTCACGAGGAAGCGGTCAGCAGTGTTGTCAATGGTGGTCAAAGTCTTCACGGTGAAAGCTGACGAAACGTGTTGGCTAGTCGTTGCATTCCCATGCTTCCGAAGTGTATAAGGCGCCAAGCTGGAGACATGAAATTACCGGGGCAAAGAAACGGACGAAATTGAAGAGCCGCGTCACGTAGCTGCTCCCGCGCCCACTGAACAGTTCCGGGACACGCCAGCAGTTCTTATTGACGACGAGTGCTGATGATATACTCGATCTTGATGCCTTGATTCACGAGGAAGCGATCAGCTGTGTTGTCAGTGGTGGTCAATGTCCACACCGTGAAAGCTGACGAAACGTGTTGGCGAGTCGTTGCATTCCTGTGCTTCCGAAATATACAAGGCGCCTAGCTGGAGACATGAAGTAACCTGGGCAAAGAAACGGAAGAAATTGAAGAGCTGTATCACGTAGCTGCTCCCACGCCCATTGAACAGTTCCGAGACAGGCAAGCAATTCTTATCGACGACGAGTGTTGATGAAAAAGTCTATTCGAATGCCTTCATCCACAAGGAAGCGATTCAGCAGTGTTGTCAGTGGTGGCAAAGTTTTCATCGTGAATGCAGACGAAACGTGTTGGCGAGTTGTTGCATTCCCGTGCTTCCGAAGTATACAAGGCGCTAAGCTGGAGGCATGAAGTAACCTGGGCAACGAAACGGACAAAATTGAAGAGCCGCATCATGTAGCTGCTCCCACGCCTACTGAACAGTACTGGGACATTCCAGCAGTTATTATCGACGACGAGTGTTGATAAAAAAGTTGATCCGGATGCTTTGATCCACGAGGAAGCGATCCAGCAGGGTTGTCAGTGGTGGTCAAAGTCTTCACCGTGAAAGCTGACGAAACGTGTTGGAGAGTCGTTGCATTCCCGTGCTTCCGAAGTATACAAGGCGCCAAGCTGGAGACATGAAGTAACCTGGGCAAAGAAACGGACAAATTTGAAGAGCCGCATCACGTAGCTGCTCCCACGTCCACTGAACAGTTCCAGGACACGCCAGCAGTTCTTATCGACGGCGAGTGTTGATGACATAGTCGATCCGAATGCCTTGATCCACGAGGAAGCGATTCAGCAGGTTTGCCAGTGGTGGTCAAAGTCTTCACCGTGAAAGCTGACGAAACGTTTTGGCGAGTTGTTGCATTCCCGTGCTTCCGAAGTACACAAGGCGCTAAGCTGGAGGCATGAAGTAACCTGGGCAACGAAACGGACGAAATTGAAGAGCCGCATCACGTAGCTGCTCACACGCCTACTGAACAGTACTGGGACATTCCAGCAGTTATTATCGACGACGAGTGTTGATGACGAAGTCGATGCAAATGCCTTGAACCGGGAGGAAACGATCCAGCAGGATTGCCAGTGGTGGTCGAAGTCTTCACCATGAAAGCTGACTAAACGTGTTGTCGAGTCGCTGCATTCCCGTGCTTTCGAAGTATACAAGGCGCTAAGCTGGATACATAAAGTAACCTGGGAAGGGAAACAGACGAAATTTAACTGTCGCATCACGTAGCTGCTCCCACGCCCACTGAACAGTTCCAGGACACGCCAGCAATTCTTATCGACGACGACTGTTGATGGAAAAGTCGATCCAGATGCCTTGATGCACGCGGAAGCGATCCAGCAAGGTTGGCAGTGGTGGTCAATGTGTTCACGGTGAAAGCTGACGAAACATGTTGGCCAGTCGTTGCATTCCCGTGCTTCCGAAGTATGCAAGGCGCCAAGCTGGAGACATGAAGTAACCTGGGCAAAGAAACGGACGAAATTGAAGAGCCGTATCACGTATCTGCTTCCACGCCCACTGAACAGTTCCGGGACACTGCCGCAGTTCTTATCGACGACGAGTGTTTATGACATAGTTGATCCGGATGCCTTGATCCACGAGAAAGCGATCCAGCAGGGTTGCCAGTGGTAATCAAAGTCTTCACCGTGAAAGCTGACGAAACGTGTTGGCTAGTCGTTGCATTCCCGTGCTTCTGAAGTGTACAAGGCGCCAAGCTGGAGACATGAAGTAACCTGGGCAAAGAAACGGAGGAAATCGAAGAACCGCATCACGTAGCTGCTCCCACGCCCACTGAACAGTTCCGGGACACGCCAGCAGTTCTTATTGACGACGAGTGTTGATGACATAGTCGATCCTGATGCATTGATTCACGAAGAAGCGATCCAGCAGGGTTGCCAGTAGTGGTCAAAGTCTTCACCGTGAAAGCTGACAAAACGTGTTGTCTAGTCATTGCATTTCCGTGCTTCCGAAGTGTACAAGGCGCCAAGCTGGAGACATGAAGTAACCTGGGCAAAGAAACTTAGGAAATCGAAGATCTGCATCACGTAGCTGCTCCCACGCCCACTGAACAGTTCCGGGACACGCCAGCAGTTCTTATTGATGACGAGTGTTGATGACATAGTCGATCCTGATGCATTGAATCACGAAGAAGCGATCCAGCAGGGTTGCCAGTAGTGGTCAAAGTCTTCACCGTGAAAGCTGACGAAACGTGTTGGCTAGTCCTTGCATTCCCGTGCTTCCGAAGTGTATAAAGCGCCAAGCTGGAGACATGAAGTAACCTGGGCAAAGAAACGGAGGAAATCGAAGATCCGCATCACGTAGCTGCTCCCACGCCCACTGAACAGTTCCGGGACACACCAGCAGTTCTTATTGACGACGAGTGCTGATGATATAGTCGATCCTGATGCCTTGATTCACGAGGAAGCGATCAGCAGTGTTGTCAGTGGTGGTCAAAGTCTTCACCGTGAAAGCTGACGAAACGTGTTGGCGAGTCGTTGCATTCCCGTGCTTCCGAAATATGCCAGGCGCCAAGCTGGAGACATGAAGAAACCTGGGCAAAGAAACGAACGAAAATGAAGAGCCGCATCACGTAGCTGCTCCGACGCCCACTGAACAGTTCCAGGACACGCCAGCAGTTCTTATCGATGGCGAGTGTTGATGACATAGTCGATCCGGATGCCTTGACCCACGAGGAAGCGATCCAGCAGGTTTGCCAGTGGTGGTCAAAGTCCTCACCGCGAAAGCTGACGAAACGTGTTGGCGAGTTGCTGCATTCCCGTGCTTCCGAAGTATGCAAAGCTCTAAGCTGGAGGCATGGCGTAACCTGGGCAACGAAACTTAGGAAATCGAAGATCTGCATCACGTAGCTGCTCCCACGCCTACTGAGCCGTTACGGGACACGCCAGCAATTCTTATCGGCGACGAGTGTTGTCGAAAAAGTCGATTCGGATGCTTTGATCCACGAGGAAGCGATCCAGCAGAGTTGCCAGTGGTGGTCAAAGTCTTCACCGTGAAAGCTGACGAAACGTGTTGGCTATTCATTGCATTCCCGTGCTTCCGAAGTGTAAAAGGCGCAAAGCTGGAGACATGAAGTAACCTGGGCAACGAAACGGACGAAATTGAAGAGCTGCATCACGTAGCTGCTCCCGCACCCACTGAACAGTTCCGGGACGCGCCAGCATATCTTATCGACGACGAGTGTTGATGACATAGTCGATCCTGATGCCTTGATTCACGAGGAAGCGGTCAGCAGTGTTGTAAGTGGTGGTCAAAGTCTTCACCATGAAAGCTGACGAAACGTATTGGCGAGTCGTTGCATTCCCGTGCTTCCGAAGTATACAAGGCGCCAAGCTGGAGACATGAAGTAACCTGGGCAAAGAAACGGACAAAATTGAAGAGCCGCATCACGTAGCTGCTCCCACGTCCACTGAACAGTTCCAGGACACGCCAGCAGTTCTTATCGACGGCGAGTGTTGATGACATAGTCGATCCGAATGCCTTGATCCACGAGGAAGCGATTCAGCAGATTTGCCAGTGGTGGTCAAAGTCTTCACCGTGAAAGCTGACGAAACGTTTTGGCGAGTTGTTGCATTCCCGTGCTTCCGAAGTATACAAGGCGCTAAGCTGGAGGCATGAAGTAACCTGGGCAACGAAACGGACGAAATTGAAGAGCCGCATCACGTAGCTGCTCACACGCCGACTGAACAGTACTGGGACATTCCAGCAGTTATTATCGATGACGAGTGTTGATGACGAAGTCGATGCAAATGCCTTGAACCGGGAGGAAACGATCCAGCAGGGTTGCCAGTGGTGGTCGAAGTCTTCACTGTGAAAGCTGACGAAACGTGTTGGCGAGTCGCTGCATTCCCGTGCTTTCGAAGTATACAAGGCGCTAAGCTGGGGACAAAGTAACCTGGGAAAGGAAACGGACGAAATTGAAGAGTCGCATCAATTAGCTGCTCTCACGCCCACTGTACAGTTCCGGGACACGCCAGCAGTTTTTATCGACCATTAGTGTTGATGACATAGTCTAACCGGATGCCTTGATACACGAGGAAGCGATCCAACAAAGTTGCCAGTGGCGGTCGAAGTCTTCACCGTGAAAGCGGACGAAACGTGTTGGCGAGTCGCTGCATTCCCGTGCTTCCGAAGTATACAAGGCGCTAAGCTGGAGGCATGAAGTAACCTGGGCAACGAAACGGACGAAATTGAAGAGCCGCATCACGTAGCTTCTCACACGCTTACTGAACAGTACTGGGACATTCCAGCAGTTATTATCGACGACGAGTGTTGATGACGAAGTCGATGCAAATGCCTTGAACCGGGAGGAAACGATCCAGCAGGGTTGCCAGTGGTGGTCGAAGTCTTCACTGTGAAAGCTGACGAAACGTGTTGGCGAGTCGCTGCATTCCCTTGCTTCCGAAGTATGCAAGGCGCCAAGCTGGAGACATGAAGTAACCTGGGCAAAGAAACGGACGAAATTGAAGAGCCGCGTCACGTATCTGCTTCCACGCCCACTGAACAGTTCCGGGACACGCCAGCAGTTCTTATTGACGACGAGTGTTGATGACATAGTCGATCCAGATGCCTTGATCCACGAGGAAGCGATCCGGCAGGTTTGCCAGTAGTGGTCAGTCTTCACCGTGAAAGCTGACGAAACGTGTTGGCGAGTTGTTGCATTCCCGTGCTTCCGAAGTATACAAGGCGCTAAGCTGGAGGCATGAAGTAACCTGGGCAACGAAACGGACGAAAATGAAGAGCTGCAACACGTAGCTGCTCCCACGCCTACTGAACCGTTCCGGGACACGCCAGCAATTCTTTACGGCGACGAGGGTTGTCGAAAAAGTCGATTCGGATGCTTTGATTCACGAGGAAGCGATCCAGCAGGGTTGCCAGTGGTGGTCAAAGTCTTCACCGTGAAAGCTGACGAAACGTGTTGGCTATTCATTGCATTCCCGTGCTTCCGAAGTGTAAAAGGCGCAAAGCTGGAGACATGAAGTAACCTGGGCAACGAAACGGACGAAATTGAAGAGCCGCGTCACGTAGCTGCTCCCACACCCACTGAACAGTTCCGGGACACGCCAGCAGTTCTTATTGACGACGAGTGTTGATGACGTAGTCGATCCGGATGCCTTGATCCACGAGGAAGCGATCCGGCAGGTTTGCCAGTGGTGGTCAAAGTCTTCGCCGTGAAAGCTGACGAAACGTGTTGGCGAGTTTTTGGATTCCCGTGCTTCCGAAGTATACAAGGCGCTAAGCTGGAGGCATGAAGTAACCTGGGCAACGAAACGACTGAAATTAAAGAGCTGCATCATGTAGCTGCTCCCACGCCTACTGAGCCGTTCCGGGACACGCCAGCAATTCTTATCGGCGACGAGTGTTGTCATAAAAGTCGATTCGGATGCTTTGATCCACGAGGAAGCGATCCAGCAGGGTTGCCAGTGGTGGTCAAAGTCTTCACCGTGAAAGCTGACGAAACGTGTTGGCTATTCGTTGCATTCCCGTGCTTCCGAAGTGTAAAAGGCGCAAAGCTGGAGACATGACGTAACCTGGGCAACGAAACGGACGAAATTGAAGAGCCGCATCACGTAGCTGCTCCCACACCCACTGACCAGTTCCGGGACACGCCAGCATATCTTATCGACGACGAGTGTTGATGACATAGTCGATCCTGATGTCTTGATTCACGAGGAAGCGGTCAGCAGTGTTGTCAGTGGTGGTCAAAGTCTTCACCGTGAAAGCTGACGAAACGTGTTGGCGAGTCGTTGCATTCCAGTGCTTCCGTAGTATACAAGGCGCTAAGCAGGAGACATGAAGTAACCTGGGCAAAGAAAAGGACGAAATTGAAGAGAAGCATCACGTAGCTGCTCCCACGCCCACAGAACAGTTCCGGGACATTCCAGCAGTTCTTATCGACGACGAGTGTTGATGGCAAATTCGATGCAAATGGCTGGAGCTGGAACCGCGAGTATGCGATCCAGCAGGGTTGCCAGTGGTGGTCAAAGTCTTCACCGTGAAAGCCGACGAAACGTGTTGGCAAGTCGTTGCATTCCCGTGCTTCCGAAGTATAGAAGGCGCTAAGCTGGAGACATGAAATAACCTGGGAAATGAAACGGACAAAATTGAAGAGCCGCATTCCGTAGCTGCTCCCACGCACACTGAACAGTTCCGGGACACGCCAGCTCCTTATCGACGATGAGTGTTGATGACACAGTCGATCCGGATGCCTTTATCCACGAGGAAGCGATCCATTAGGGTTGCCAGTGGTGGTCAAAGTCTTCACCGCGAAAGCTGACGAAACGTGTTGGCTAGTCGTTGCATTCCCGTGCTTCCGAAGTATACAATGCGCCAAGCTGGAGACATGAAGTAACCTGGGCATAGAAACGGACGAAATTGAAGCGCCGTATCAAGTAGCTACTCCCACGCCCACTGAACAGTTCCGGGACACGCCAGCTCCTTATCGACGACGAGTGTTGATGACAAAGTCGATCCGGATGCCTTGACCCACGAGGAAGCGTTCCAGCAGGGTTTAAAGTGGTGGTCAAAGTCTTCACCGTGAAAGCTGACGAAACGTGTTGGCGAGTCGTGGCATTCCCGTGCTTCCGAAGTATACAATGCGCCAAGCTGGAGACATGAAGTAACCTGGGCAGAGAAACGGACGAAATTGACAAGCCGCATCACGTAGCTGCTTCCACGCATACTGAACAGTTCCGGGACATGCCAGCAGTTCTTATCGCCGACGAGTGTTGATGATATTGTTGATCCGGATGCCTTGATCCACGAGGAAGCGATCCAAGGTTGCCAATGGTGGTCAAAGTCGTCACCGTAAAAGCTGACGAAACGTGTTGGCGAATCGTTGCATTCCAGTGCTACCGAAGTATACAAGGCGCCAAGCTGGAGACATGAAGTAACCTGGGCAAAGAAACGGACAAAATTGAAGAGCCGCATCACGTAGCTGCTCCCACGTCCACTGAACAGTTCCAGGACACGCCAGCAGTTCTTATCGACGGCGAGTGTTGATGACATAGTCGATCCGAATGCCTTGATCCACGAGGAAGCGATCCAGCAGGTTTGCCAGTGGTGGTCAAAGTCTTCACCGTGAAAGCTGACGAAACGTTTTGGCGAGTTGTTGCATTCCCGTGCTTCCGAAGTATACAAGGCGCTAAGCTGGAGGCATAAAGTAACCTGGGCAACGAAACGGACGAAATTGAAGAGCCGCATCACGTAGCTGCTCACACGCCTACTGAACAGTACTGGGACATTCCAGCAGTTATTATCGACGACAAGTGTTGATGACGAAGTCGATGCAAATGCCTTGAACCGG
Source organism: Amblyomma americanum (assembly GCF_052857255.1). NCBI lineage: Eukaryota > Metazoa > Arthropoda > Arachnida > Ixodida > Ixodidae > Amblyomma > Amblyomma americanum. Next base: position 194,266,007 of record NC_135498.1, read on the forward strand.
GAGGAAACGGTCCAGCAGGATTGCCAGTGGTGGTCGAAGTCTTCACCGTGAAAGCTGACGAAACGGGTTGGCTATTCGTTGCATTCTCGTGCTTCCGAAGTGTAAAAGGCGCAAAGCTGGAGACATGAAGTAACCTGGGCAACGAAACGGACGAAATTGAAGAGCCGCATCACGTAGCTGCTCCCACACCCACTGACCAGTTCCGGGACACGCCAGCATATCTTATCGACGACGAGTGTTGATGACATAGTCGATCCTGATGCCTTGATTCACGAGGAAGCGGTCAGCAGTGTTGTCAGTGGTGGTCAAAGTCTTCACCGTGAAAGCTGACGAAACGTGTTGGCGAGTCGTTGCATTCCAGTGCTTCCGTAGTATACAAGGCGCTAAGCAGAAGACATGAAGTAACCTGGGCAAAGAAAAGGACGAAACTGAACAGCCGCGTCACGTTGATGCTCCCACGCCCACAGAACAGTTCCGGGACACGCCAGCAGTTCTTATGGACGAGGAGTGCTGATGACATAGTCGATCAGGATGTCTTGATCCACGAGGAAGCGATCCAGCAGGGTTGCCAGTGGTGGTCAAAGTCTTCACCGTGAAAGCTGACGAAACTTGTTGGCGAGTCGTTGCATTCCCGTGCTTCCGAAGTATTCAAGGCGCAAAGCTGGAGACACGAAGTAACCTGGGTAAAGAAACGGACAAAATTGAAGAGCAGCATCACGTAGCTGCTCCCACGACCGCTGAACAGTTCCGGGACACGCCAGCAGTTCTTATTGACGACGAGTGTTGATGATATAGTCGATCCTGATGCCTGGATTTACGAGGAAGCGATCCAGCAGGGTTGCCAGTGATGGTCAATGTCTTCACCGTGAAAGCTGACGAAACGTGTTGGCGAGTCGTTGCCTTCCCGTGCTTCCGAAGTATACAAGGCGCCAAGCTGGAGACATGAAGTACCCTGGGCAAAGAAACGGACGAAATTGAAGAGAAGCATCACGTAGCTGCTCCCACGCCCACTGAACAGTTCCGGGACATTCCAGCAGTTCTTATCCACGACGAGTGTTGATGGCAAATTCGATGCAAATGGCTGGAGCTGGAACCGCGAGTATGCGATCCAGCAGGGTTGCCAGTGGTGGTCAAAGTCTTCACCGTGAAAGCCGACGAAACGTGTTGGCAAGTCGTTGCATTCCCGTGCTTCCGAAGTATAGAAGGCGCTAAGCTGGAGACATGAACTAACCTGGGCAGGGAAACGGGCGAAATTTATGAGCCGCATCACGTAGCTGCTCCCACGCCCACTTAACAGTTCCGGGACACGCCAGCAGTTCTAATGGACGACGAGTGTTGATGACATAGTCGATCCGGATGCCTTGATTCACGAGGAAGCGATCCAGCACGGTTGCCAGTGGTGGTCAAAGCCTTCACTGTGAAAGCTCGCGAAGCGTGATGGCGAGTCGTTACATTCCCGTGCTTCTGACGTATACAAGGCGCTAAGCTGGAGACATGAAATAACCTGGGAAATGAAACGGACAAAATTGAAGAGCCGCATTCCGTAGCTGCTCCCACGCACACTGAACAGTTCCGGGACACGCCAGCTCCTTATCGACGATGAGTGTTGATGACACAGTCGATCCGGATGCCTTTATCCACGAGGAAGCGATCCATTAGGGTTGCCAGTGGTGGTCAAAGTCTTCACCGCGAAAGCTGACGAAACGTGTTGGCTAGTCGTTGCATTCCCGTGCTTCCGAAGTATACAATGCGCCAAGCTGGAGACATGAAGTAACCTGGGCATAGAAACGGACGAAATTGAAGCGCCGTATCAAGTAGCTACTCCCACGCCCACTGAACAATTCCGGGACACGCCAGCTCCTTATCGACGACGAGTGTTGATGACAAAGTCGATCCGGATGCCTTGACCCACGAGGAAGCGTTCCAGCAGGGTTTAAAGTGGTGGTCAAATTCTTCACCGTGAAAGCTGACGAAACGTGTTGGCCAGTCGTGGCATTCCCGTGCTTCCGAAGTATACAATGCGCCAAGCTGGAGACATGAAGTAACCTGGGCAGAGAAACGGACGAAATTGACAAGCCGCATCACGTAGCTGCTTCCACGCCTACTGAACAGTTCCGGGACATGCCAGCAGTTCTTATCGACGACGAGTGTTGATGATATTGTTGATCCGGATGCCTTGATCCACGAGGAAGCGATCCAAGGTTGCCAATGGTGGTCAAAGTCGTCACCGTGAAAGCTGACGAAACGTGTTGGCGAATCGTTGCATTCCAGTGCTACCGAAGTATACAAGGCGCCAAGCTGGAGACATGAAGTAACCTGGGCAAAGAAACGGACAAAATTGAAGAGCCGCATCACGTAGCTGCTCCCACGTCCACTGAACAGTTCCAGGACACGCCAGCAGTTCTTATCGACGGCGAGTGTTGATGACATAGTCGATCCGAATGCCTTGATCCACGAGGAAGCGATCCAGCAGGTTTGCCAGTGGTGGTCAAATTCTTCACCGTGAAAGCTGACGAAACGTTTTGGCGAGTTGTTGCATTCCCGTGCTTCCGAAGTATACAAGGCGCTAAGCTGGAGGCATGAAGTAACCTGGGCAACGAAACGGACGAAATTGAAGAGCCGCACCACGTAGCTGCTCACACGCCTACTGAACAGTACTGGGACATTCCAGCAGTTATTATCGACGACGAGTGTTGATGACGAAGTCGATGCAAATGCCTTGAACCGGGAGGAAACGATCCAGCAGGGTTGCCAGTGGTGGTCGAAGTCTTCACTGTGAAAGCTGACGAAACGTGTTGGCGAGTCGCTGCATTCCCGTGCTTTCGAAGTATACAAGGCGCTAATCTGGGGACAAAGTAACCTTGGAAAGGAAACGGACGAAATTGAAGAGTCGCATCAATTAGCTGCTCCCACGCCCACTGTACAGTTCCGGGACCCGCCAGCAGTTTTTATCGACGACGAGTGTTGATGACATAGTCTAACCGGATGCCTTGATACACGAGGAAGCGATCCAACAAAGTTGCCAGTGGTGGTCGAAGTCTTCACCGTGAAAGCTGACGAAACGTGTTGGCGAGTCGCTGCATTCCCGCGCTTTCGAAGTATACAAGGCGCTAAGCTGGAGACATAAAGTAACCTGGGAAGGGAAACGGACGACATTGAACTGTCGCATCACGTAGCTGCTCCCACGCCCACTTAACAGTTCCAGGACACGCCAGCAATTCTTATCGACGACGAGTGTTGATGGAAAAGTCGATCCAGATGCCTTGATGAACGCGGAAGCGATCCAGCAAGGTTGGCAGTGGTGGTCAATGTGTTCACGGTGAAAGCTGACGAAACATGTTGGCGAGTCGTTGCATTCCCGTGCTTCCGAAGTATGCAAGGCGCCAAGCTGGAGACAGGAAGTAAGCTGGGCAAAGAAACGGACGAAATTGAAGAGCCGTATCACGTATCTGCTTCCACGCCCACTGAACAGTTCCGGGACACTGCCGCAGTTCTTATCGACGACGAGTGTTTATGACATAGTTGATCCGGATGCCTTGATCCACGAGAAAGCAATCCAGCAGATTTGCCAGTGGTGGTCAAAGTCTTCACCGTGAACGCTGACGAAACGTGTTGGCTTGTCGTTGCATTCCCGTGCTTCCGAAGTGTACAAGGCGCCAAGCTGGAGACATGAAGTAACCTGTGCAAAGAAACGGAGGAAATCGAAGAACCGCATCACGTAGCTGGTCCCACGCCCACTGAACAGTTCCGGGACACGCCAGCAATTCTAATCGACGACGAGTGTTGATGATAAAGTCGATCCGGATGCCTTGATCCACCAGCAGGGTTGCCAGTGGTGGTCAAAGTCTTCACCATGAAAGCTGACAAAACGTGTTGGCTAGTCATTGCATTCCCGTGCTTCCGAAGTGTACAAGGCGCCAAGCTGGAGACATGAAGTAACCTGGGCAAAGAAACTTAGGAAATCGAAGATCTGCATCACGTAGCTGCTCCCACGCCCACTGAACAGTTCCGGGACACGCCAGCAGGTCTTATTGACGACGAGTGTTGATGACATAGTCGATCCTGATGCGTTGATTCACGAAGAAGCGATCCAGCAGGGTTGCCAGTGGTGGTCAAAGTCTTCACCGTGAAAGCTGACGAAACGTGTTGGCTAGTCATTGCATTCCCGTGCTTCCGACTGGCAACCCTGGAACCTTCCGCACGTGCATGACCTACATAAGCAGCTGTTGTACCCAGCCACTCCGGGATCTGGCGCCGACATGGCAGCCAGACGCTTACATCTTGTTCTTCTTCACGTGCTGCAAATGATGGCGATTTTCGATGCTGCCGCGATGTCGACGTGCCTGCCAATGAACGGAGCTGCTTCTACCGAGCAAGTCTGTTCTGCTGACCTGGCTTTTTTGGGTGACGCTTCGCCGTTGGACTTCACAGCGCTACCGGCGCTCGAACGCTTCATCGACTGGCAACCCTGGAACCTTCCGCACATGCATGACCTACATAAGCAGCTGTTGTACCCAGCCACTCCGGGATCTGGCTCCGACATGGCAGCCAGACGCTTACATCTTTTTTCTTCTTCAGGTTTGTTACTCTTACCTTTCTGTTAATGGCAAACCGTTTAGGAAGTCGTCGCCAGATCCCAACTTTGCTGTGTGCATGTTTTTACGCCTTCTGTACGACGTGTGCGCGAGCTGTTCAGGATACATAGGTTTGTTTCAAAGAAAGCTTTTGCTTGCGGGAGACGTAGAGCAAAACCCTGGGCCTCTGTCTGCTGAGCAGGAAAAGCAGATGTTTGATACTATCATGACAATACCTGTGATACAACAGCAACAGACCGAAATATTGGACGAACTACGTTCCATTCGGCTTGAGCAAAAGAATCTCGAAGAAAATCTAACAAAACTCGCAGAAAAAGTCAAGAGCGTTGAAGATAACGTGTCACTGGTGCTCCCGCTAAAGCCTGAAGTAGAAAGATTATCTCAATGTTCCCAGAAACTTGCTGTCGCGTGCACGGCCCTCGAGTCATCGCATGATGACCTGGAGAACCAATCACGAAGAAACAATTTAATATTCTACGGCATCCATGACAAAGAAACCGAATCGTGGGAACAGTCTGAGACTAAAATTATCTCTTTTTGCGCTGAAAAGTTAAAACTTTCCGTTGACGCCGCTGCCATTGAAAGAGCGCACAGACTAGAAAGATATGCGCCCGACAAGCACAGACCCCTGATCGTTAAATTTTTGTCCTTTAAAGAAAAGACTCGTGTTCTTTCAAATGCTGCCAAACTAAAAGATACTGACTGGGCGATAAGCGAGGACTACTCGGCCAAAGTACGGCAGCAAAGAAAAAAGCTCATGCAGTTTGCTAAGGCACGCGGCGGAAAGTTGAATCTGCGGTTTATTAAGCTAAACCTGGACAACAAAACCTATATGTACAACATTGAAACAGACGATATCACTTGTGTAAACCAATAGCCATCACCGAGGCTTTTAGCTAGCCCACAAACTGCTATTAAAAATGAACTTGTCTGTATTGTTGTTAATTGCCGCAGTCTAAAAAACAAAACTGACCAATTCCTCTCACTCTTACAAATGACGAGCGCACATGTGGTTATTGGAACCGAGTCATGGCTGGACAGCAACATAAGTGATGGTTTCCTCCATTTCCTCCATCCTATACCACGTATAGGAAGGATCGCAATGTACGCGGTGGTGGTGTGTTCATCCTCGTTCATAGCAGTTTGAGAAGCGTGTCTGTTAACTTAGACAACGATTCCTCTGAAGCTGTCTGGTGCAGGGTTCGGCTGGGCGATGGTACTTCTTTGGCAATTGGCTCTTTTTATAGGACGCCCGGTTCAACCTGCGCACAGCCATTTTTTGAACTTAGCAACACATTATTAGCCTTAGACGCAACACATATTATCCTTGCCGGTGATTTTAATATGCCCAGCGTAGAATGGTCTTGTTTTAAACCAGTAATTCGCACTGCATCCCTCTTGTATACCGCTTTCCGTGAAGTAATTGGTCCTCACTCATTATTTCAGTTCGTTCAAACCCCTACCAGACTCGGCCTTACCAGTGCTAATGTGCTAGACTTGTTTTTCTGCAATGACCCTAGCCTAGTCTCGTCTGTCATAACGCTGCCAGGCATAAGCGACCATGATGTAGTTTTAGCAAAAGAATCCTGTAATGCTATGAAGACCCACCACACCCAACCACGCAAAGTGTCTTTTTATGAAAAAGGGGATTATGCTTCGCAATCACAGGAACTCGACGCATTTTTTCCTGAGTTTCTTTCACATCAGCCATCCCTGAATATTGATTCCTTCTGGAACTTGTTTAAAACTAAAATTTTGTCTCTGACGCAGACTTTCATCCCATCCCGCTTGATTTCAGCCAAGCGTCGTGACGATAAGCATTGGACGAATAGACAGTTGCGGGCAATGATCAACCGGCGGAAACGGCTCTTTCGCAGATATTGTGATACGCCCGCACTAACTTTGTACTCCGAGATGAAAAAGCAAACTAAGAACTTATCGAATGAAATCCGTAAAGCGAAAAGGGCATACTTCAGCACACTAGGCCAACAACTAAATACAAACCCAAAGGCAGTCTGGAAATATGTTAAAAATAAGAGAAACAGCAGGGTCTCTGCGCCTGATATACTAGACGCAACTGATTTTGGAAGGGATTCAAAAGGTAAAGCGAGAAGTTTCAATCTTTATTTCCAATCGGTGTTTTCCGATCACATTAATACACATACTGACTTTCAATCTTCCAGCACCCTGACCAGAATGAATGACGTAGAAATTTCTGAACGGGGGATCATGCTTTTATTACAGAAAATTAAAGTTACATCAGCACCAGGGCCTGACAACATTTCCAATTACGTTTTGAAAAATTTTGCAGCTTCAGTTGCCCCGTATCTCGTTGCATTATTTCAGAAATTGTTAGAGAATTCTTCTTTGCCCCTTGACTGGAGAAGTGCCAATGTCGTTCCGATTCATAAGAGTGGTGATAAAACTAAAACATGTAACTGTAGGCCCATATCGCTGACGAGCGTGTCGTGCAAAACACTGGAACATGTCATTTATACTCAGTTAATTAGCCATCTACAAAACAATAGTTTTTTCTGTTCGACACAACATGGATTTAGGTCCGGCTTCTCATGTGAAACACAGCTCGTGGAATTCACACATGACATTTCTGTTTCCTTAAACTCCGCCGGTCAGGTAGATTGTATATTTTTATATTTTCGAAAAGCGTTCGATTTAGTTGCTCACAACCTATTGTTACAGAAGCTTTCAAAATTAAATATTCCTACCTCACTCTTACCCTGGATTGAGGCGTATCTTGCGGAAAGGAGACAGTGCGTGGTTATCGACGGTGTCAGCTCGGAAAGTGTGGGTGTAACTTCAGGTGTTCCGCAGGGGTCGGTTTTGGGCCCTCTTCTATTTCTCATTTTTATAAATGACCTCACTAGTAACATTTCAAGTATAATCAGACTTTATGCTGATGACTAATGTATCTACCGCAATATTTCTTCTGAAGCAGATGCAATTTCACTACAGCATGACCTCAACTCTGTATTCTCTTGGTGCAACAACTGGAATATGGCGCTAAACATCTCCAAATGTAATTTGGTCCGGTTTACAAAAAAGAAACAATTCCTCCAAACAGACTATTTCCTTGGTAGCACTGAATTATCCGCAGTTTCAACTTATAAGTACTTGGGAGTCTTTTTTTCTTCTGACCTATCATGGAATACACACGTAAATTACATATCTGCTAAAGCCAGTCGCACATTAAACTTTCTCAGACGTAACTTTAAGGACGCTCCCCTTACGCTGAAGGAGACATTACACATGTCTACTGTACGTCCGATACTTGAGTATGCTTGCGCGGTTTGGGACCCGCATACAAAACTGAATATTGAGGAGCTGGAGCGCGTCCAGAAACGGGCTGCTAGGTTTGTGTCCGCCGATTACAATTTCCAAAAAGGTTCTTCTGGTTTGCGCGAAAAGTTGGGATGGCCATTACTTGAAAACAGGCGCAAATATTTGAGACTCTCTTTCTTTTATAATGTGCTTAATAATAAAACTGGAATTCCAAAAGAGAAATACATTAGTGAACCCAGCTACATTTCCGCCCGCACTGACCACCCACTTAAGGTGCGCGAGTACAATTGCCATATAAACGCATTCAAATATAGTTTTTTCCCACGAACAGTGCATGATTGGAACTGTCTCCCTTCGCGGGTCGCTACCGCTCCTCCTACATCGTTTCTGACCGATTTGCCAAGCCACCTGTCAATATAAGTGCAATAATTCTTGTCCGAGTGTATTATGTTTTAAGCAGTGCTGTATTTTAAAATGTATCTTTTTTTGTGTGTGTATGTGTGTGTTTAGGGTATGTTTGCCTTTCTACAATGGTTTTTATTTTGTTTGTTTGTTTGTTTGTTTTTGCTTCCGAGTGCATGGGTTTATTGTATTTTCTGTGTAGACCGCATCATTTGCCTAATTTGTTATGTACTAGATGTTTGTTCTTATTTATGATGTTTCCCCCCTACAATATTGCCCCAATGAGGGCGCTGTAGGTACTGTGTATAAATAAATAAATAAATAAATAAATAAATAAATAAATAAATAAATAAATAAATACAAAGCACCAAGCTGGAGACATGAAGTAACCTGGGCAAAGAAACGGAGGAAATCGAAGATCCGCATCACGTAGCTGCTCCCACGCCCACTGAACAGTTCCGGGACACGCCAGCAGTTCTTATTGACGACGAGTGTTGATGATATAGTCGATCCTGATGCCTTGATTCACGAGGAAGCGATCAGCAGTGTTGTCAGTGGTGGTCAAAGTCTTCAATGTGAAAGCTGACAAAACGTGTTGGCGAGTCGTTGCATTCCCGTGCTTCCGAAATATACCAGGCGCCAAGCTGGAGACATGAAGAAACCTGCGCAAAGAAACGAACGAAAATGAAGAGCCGCATCATGTAGCTGCTCCGACGCCCACTGAACAGTTCCAGGACACGCCAGCAGTTCTTATCGATGGCGAGTGTTGATGACATAGTCGATCCGGATGCCTTGACCCACGAGGAAGCGATCCAGCAGGGTTGCCAGTGGTGGTCAAAGTCTTCACCGTGAAAGCTGACGAAACGTGTTGGCTAGTAATTGCATTCCCGTGCTTCCGAAGTGTACAAGGCGCCAAGCTGGAGACATGAAGTAACCTGGGCAAAGAAACTTAGGAAATCAAAGATCTGCATCACGTAGCTGCTCCTACGCCCACTGAACAGTTCCGGGACACGCCAGCAGTTCTTATTGACGACGAGTGTTGATGACATAGTCGATTCTGATGCGTTGATTCACGAAGAAGCGATCCAGCAGGGTTGCCAGTGGTGGTTAAAGACTTCACCGTGAAAGCTGACGAAACGTGTTGGCTAGTCATTGCATTCCCGTGCTTCCGAAGTGTACAAAGCGCCAAGCTGGGGACATGAAGTATCCTGGGCAAAGAAACGGAGGAAATCGAAGATCCGCATCACGTAGTTGCTCCCACGCCCACTGAACAGTTCCGGGACACGCCAGCAGTTCTTATTGACGACGAGTGTTGATGATATAGTCGATCCTGATGCCTTGATTCACGAGGAAGCGACCAGCAGTGTTGTCAGTGGTGGTCAAAGTTTTCACCGTGAAAGCTGACGAAACGTTTTGGCTATTCATTGCATTCCCGTGCTTCCGAAGTGTAAAAGGCGCAAAGCTGGAGACATGAAGTAACCTGGGCAACGAAACGGACGAAATTGAAGAGCCGCGTCACGTAGCTGCTCCCACACCCACTGAACAGTTCCGGGACACGCCAGCAGTTCTTATTGACGACGAGTGTTGATGACTTAGTCCATCCGGATGCCTTGATCCACGAGGAAGCGATCCGGCAGGTTTGCCAGTGGTGGTCAAAGTCTTCACCGTGAAAGCTGACTAAACGTGTTGGCGAGATGTTGCATTCCCGTGCTTCCGAAGTATACAAGGCGCTAAGCTGGAGGCATAAAGTAACCTGGGCAACGAAACGACTGAAATTGAAGAGCTGCATCACGTAGCTGCTCCCACGCCTACTGAGCCGTTACGGGACACGCCAGCAATTCTTATCGGCGACGAGTGTTGTCGAAAAAGTCGATTCGGATGCTTTGATCCACGAGGAAGCGATCCAGCAGGGTTGCCAGTGGTGGTCAGTCTTCACCGTGAAAGCTGACGAAACGTGTTGGCTATTCATTGCATTCCTGTGCTTCCGAAGTGTAAAAGGCGCAAAGCTGGAGACATGAAGTAACCTGGGCAACGATACGGACGAAATTGAAGAGCCGCATCACGTAGCTGCTCCCACACCCACTGAACAGTTCCGGGACACGCCAGCATATCTTATCGACGACGAGTGTTGATGACATAGTCGATCCTGATGCCTTGATTCACGAGGAAGCGGTCAGCAGTGTTGTAAGTGGTGGTCAAAGTCTTCACCGTGAAAGCTGACGAAACGTGTTGGCGAGTCGTTGCATTCCCGTGCTTCCGAAGTATACAAGGCGCCAAGCTGGAGACATGAAGTAACCTGGGCAAAGAAACGGACAAAATTGAAGAGCCGCATCACGTAGCTGCTCCCACGTCCAGTGAACAGTTCCAGGACACGCCAGCAGTTCTTATCGACGGCGAGTGTTGATGACATAGTCGATCCGAATGCCTTGATCCACGCGGAAGCGATCCAGCAGATTTGCCAGTGGTGGTCAAAGTCTTCACCGTGAAAGCTGACGAAACGTTTTGGCGAGTTGTTGCATTCCCGTGCTTCCGAAGTATACAAGGCGCTAAGCTGGAGGCATGAAGTAACCTGGGCAACGAAACGGACGAAATTGAAGAGCCGCACCACGTAGCTGCTCACACGCCTACTGAACAGTACTGGGACGTTCCAGCAGTTATAATCGACGACGAGTGTTGATGACGAAGTCGATGCAAATGCCTTGAACCGGGAGGAAACGATCCAGCAGGGTTGCCAGTGGTGGTCGAAGTCTTCCCTGTGAAAGCTGACGAAACGTGTTGGCGAGTCGCTGCATTCCCGTGCTTTCGAAGTATACAAGGCGCTAATCTGGGGACAAAGTAACCTTGGAAAGGAAACGGACGAAATTGAAGAGTCGCATCAATTAGCTGCTCCCACGCCCACTGTACAGTTCCGGGACCCGTCAGCAGTTTTTATCGACGACGAGTGTTGATGACATAGTCTAACCGGATGCTTTGATACACGAGGAAGCGATCCAACAAAGTTGCCAGTGGTGGTCGAAGTCTTCACCGTGAAAGCTGACGAAACGTGTTGGCGAGTCGCTGCATTCCCGCGCTTTCGAAGTATACAAGGCGCTAAGCTGGAGACATAAAGTAACCTGGGAAGGGAAACGGACGACATTGAACTGTCGCATCACGTAGCTGCTCCCACGCCCACTTAACAGTTCCAGGACACGCCAGCAATTCTTATCGACGACGAGTGTTGATGGAAAAGTCGATCCAGATGCCTTGATGCACGCGGAAGCGATCCAGCAAGGTTGGCAGTGGTGGTCAATGTGTTCACGGTGAAAGCTGACGAAACATGTTGGCGAGTCGTTGCATTCCCGTGCTTCCGAAGTATGCAAGGCGCCAAGCTGGAGACATGAAGTAACCTGGGCAAAGAAACGGACGAAATTGAAGAGCCGTATCACGTATCTGCTTCCACGCCCACTGAACAGTTCCGGGACACTGCCGCAGTTCTTATCGACGACGAGTGTTTATGACATAGTTGATCCGGATGCCTTGATCCACGAGAAAGCAATCCAGCAGATTTGCCAGTGGTGGTCAAAGTCTTCACCGTGAACGCTGACGAAACGTGTTGGCTTGTCGTTGCATTCCCGTGCTTCCGAAGTGTACAAGGCGCCAAGCTGGAGACATGAAGTAACCTGTGCGAAGAAACGGAGGAAATCGAAGAACAGCATCACGTAGCTGGTCCCACGCCCACTGAACAGTTCCGGGACACGCCAGCAATTCTAATCGACGACGAGTGTTGATGAAAAAGTCGATCCGGATGCCTTGATCCACCAGCAGGGTTGCCAGTGGTGGTCAAAGTCTTCACCGTGAAAGCTGACAAAACGTGTTGGCTAGTCATTGCATTCCCGTGCTTCCGAAGTGTACCAGGCGCCAAGCTGGAGACATGAAGTAACCTGGGCAAAGAAACTTAGGAAATCGAAGATCTGCATCACGTAGCTGCTCCCACGCCCACTGAACAGTTCCGGGACACGCCAGCAGGTCTTATTGACGACGAGTGTTGATGACATAGTCGATCCTGATGCGTTGATTCACGAAGAAGCGATCCAGCAGGGTTGCCAGTGGTGGTCAAAGTCTTCACCGTGAAAGCTGACGAAACGTGTTGGCTAGTCATTGCATTCCCGTGCTTCCGACTGGCAACCCTGGAACCTTCCGCACGTGCATGACCTACATAAGCAGCTGTTGTACCCAGCCACTCCGGGATCTGGCGCCGACATGGCAGCCAGACGCTTACATCTTGTTCTTCTTCACGTGCTGCAAATGATGGCGATTTTCGATGCTGCCGCGATGTCGACGTGCCTGCCAATGAACGGAGCTGCTTCTACCGAGCAAGTCTGTTCTGCTGACCTGGCTTTTTTGGGTGACGCTTCGCCGTTGGACTTCACAGCGCTACCGGCGCTCGAACGCTTCATCGACTGGCAACCCTGGAACCTTCCGCACATGCATGACCGACATAAGCAGCTGTTGTACCCAGCCACTCCGGGATCTGGCTCCGACATGGCAGCCAGACGCTTACATCTTGTTCTTCTTCAGGTTTGTTACTCTTACCTTTCTGTTAATGGCAAACCGTTTAGGAAGTCGTCGCCAGATCCCAACTTTGCTGTGTGCATGTTTTTACGCCTTCTGTACGACGTGTGCGCGAGCTGTTCAGGATACATAGGTTTGTTTCAAAGAAAGCTTTTGCTTGCGGGAGACGTAGAGCAAAACCCTGGGCCTCTGTCTGCTGAGCAGGAAAAGCAGATGTTTGATACTATCATGACAATACCTGTGATACAACAGCAACAGACCGAAATATTGGACGAACTACGTTCCATTCGGCTTGAGCAAAAGAATCTCGAAGAAAATCTAACAAAACTCGCAGAAAAAGTCAAGAGCGTTGAAGATAACGTGTCACTGGTGCTCCCGCTAAAGCCTGAAGTAGAAAGATTATCTCAAAGTTCCCAGAAACTTGCTGTCGCGTGCACGGCCCTCGAGTCATCGCATGATGACCTGGAGAACCAATCACGAAGAAACAACTTAACATTCTACGGCATCCATGACAAAGAAACCGAATCGTGGGAACAGTCTGAGACTAAAATTATCTCTTTTTGCGCTGAAAAGTTAAAGCTTTCCGTTGACGCCGCTGCCATTGAAAGAGCGCACAGATTAGAAAGATATGCGCCCGACAAGCACAGACCCCTGATCGTTAAATTTTTGTCCTTTAAAGAAAAGACTCGTGTTCTTTCAAATGCTGCCAAACTAAAAGATACTGACTGGGCGATAAGCGAGGACTACTCGGCCAAAGTACGGCAGCAAAAAAAAAAGCTCATGCAGTTTGCTAAGGCACGCGGCGGAAAGTTGAATCTGCGGTTTAATAAGCTAAACCTGGACAACAAAACCTATATGTACAACATTGAAACAGACGATATCACTTGTGTAAACCAATAGCCATCACCGAGGCTTTTAGCTAGCCCACAAACTGCTATTAAAAATGAACTTGTCTGTATTGTTGTCAATTGCCGCAGTCTAAAAAACAAAACTGACCAATTCCTCTCACTCTTACAAATGACGAGCGCACATGTGGTTATTGGAACCGAGTCATGGCTGGACAGCAACATAAGTGATGGTTTCCTCCATTTCCTCCATCCTATACCACGTATAGGAAGGATCGCAATGTACGCGGTGGTGGTGTGTTCATCCTCGTTCATAGCAGTTTGAGAAGCGTGTCTGTTAACTTAGACAACGATTCCTCTGAAGCTGTCTGGTGCAGGGTTCGGCTGGGCGATGGTACTTCTTTGGCAATTGGCTCTTTTTATAGGACGCCCGGTTCAACCTGCGCACAGCCATTTTTTGAACTTAGCAACACATTATTAGCCTTAGACGCAACACATATTATCCTTGCCGGTGATTTTAATATGCCCAGCGTAGAATGGTCTTGTTTTAAACCAGTAATTCGCACTGCATCCCTCTTGTATACCGCTTTCCGTGAAGTAATTGGTCCTCACTCATTATTTCAGTTCGTTCAAACCCCTACCAGACTCGGCCTTACCAGTGCTAATGTGCTAGACTTGTTTTTCTGCAATGACCCTAGCCTAGTCTCGTCTGTCATAACGCTGCCAGGCATAAGCGACCATGATGTAGTTTTAGCAAAAGTATCCTGTAATGCTATGAAGACCCACCACACCCAACCACGCAAAGTGTCTTTTTATGAAAAAGGGGATTATGCTTCGCTATCACAGGAACTCGACGCATTTTTTCCTGAGTTTCTTTCACATCAGCCATCCCTGAATATTGATTCCTTCTGGAACTTGTTTAAAACTAAAATTTTGTCACTGACGCAGACTTTCATCCCATCCCGCTTGATTTCAGCCAAGCGTCGTGACGATATGCATTGGACGAATAGACAGTTGCGGGCAATGATCAACCGGCGGAAACGGCTCTTTCGCAGATATTGTGATACGCCCGCACTAACTTTGTACTCCGAGATGAAAAAGCAAACTAAGAACTTATCGAATGAAATCCGTAAAGCGAAAAGGGCATACTTCAGCACACTAGGCCAACAACTAAATACAAACCCAAAGGCAGTCTGGAAATATGTTAAAAATAAGAGAAACAGCAGGGTCTCTGCGCCTGATATACTAGACGCAACTAATTTTGGAAGGGATTCAAAAGGTAAAGCGAGAAGTTTCAATCTTTATTTCCAATCGGTGTTTTCCGATCCCATTAATACACATACTGACTTTCAATCTTCCAGCACCCTGACCAGAATGAATGACGTAGAAATTTCTGAACGGGGGATCATGCTTTTATTACAGAAAATTAAAGTTACATCAGCACCAGGGCCTGACAACATTTCCAATTACGTTTTGAAAAATTTTGCAGCTTCAGTTGCCCCGTATCTCGTTGCATTATTTCAGAAATCGTTAGAGAATTCTTCTTTGCCCCTTGACTGGAGAAGTGCCAATGTCGTTCCGATTCATAAGAGTGGTGATAAAACTAAAACATGTAACTGTAGGCCCATATCGCTGACGAGCGTGTCGTGCAAAACACTGGAACATGTCATTTATACTCAGTTAATTAGCCATCTACAAAACAATAGTTTTTTCTGTTCGACACAACATGGATTTAGGTCCGGCTTCTCATGTGAAACACAGCTCGTGGAATTCACACATGACATTTCTGTTTCCTTAAACTCCGCCGGTCAGGTAGATTGTATATTTTTAGATTTTCGAAAAGCGTTCGATTTAGTTGCTCACAACCTATTGTTACAGAAGCTTTCAAAATTAAATATTCCTACCTCACTCTTACCCTGGATTGAGGCGTATCTTGCGGAAAGGAGACAGTGCGTGGTTATCGACGGTGTCAGCTCGGAAAGTGTGGGTGTAACTTCAGGTGTTCCGCAGGGGTCGGTTTTGGGCCCTCTTCTATTTCTCATTTTTATAAATGACCTCACTAGTAACATTTCAAGTATAATCAGACTTTATGCTGATGACTAATGTATCTACCGCAATATTTCTTCTGAAGCAGATGCAATTTCACTACAGCATGACCTCAACTCTGTATTCTCTTGGTGCAACAACTGGAATATGGCGCTAAACATCTCCAAATGTAATTTGGTCCGGTTTACAAAAAATAAACAATTCCTCCAAACAGACTATTTCCTTGGTATCACTGAATTATCCGCAGTTTCAACTTATAAGTACTTGGGAGTCTTTTTTTCTTCTGACCTATCATGGAATACACACGTAATTTAATATCTGCTAAAGCCAGTCGCACATTAAACTTTCTCAGACGTAACTTTAGGACGCTCCCCTTACGCTGAAGGAGACATTATACATGTCTACTGTACGTCCGATACTTGAGTATGCTTGCGCGGCTTGGGACCCGCATACAAAACTGAATATTGAGGAGCTGGAGCGCGTCCAGAAACGGGCTGCTAGGTTTGTGTCCGCCGATTACAATTTCCAAAAAGGTTCTTCTGGTTTGCGCGAAAAGTTGGGGTGGCCATTACTTGAAAACAGGCGCAAATATTTGAGACTCTCTTTCTTTTATAATGTGCTTAATAATAAAACTGGAATTCCAAAAGAGAAATACATTAGTGAACACAGCTACATTTCCGCCCGCACTGACCACCCACTTAAGGTGCGCGAGTACAATTGCCATATAAACGCATTCAAATATAGTTTTTTTCCCACGAACAGTGCATGATTGGAACTGTCTCCCTTCGCGGGTCGCTACCGCTCCTCCTACATCGTTTCTGACCGATTTGCCAAGCCACCTGTCAATATAAGGGCAATAATTCTTGTCCGAGTGTATTATGCTTTAAGCAGTGCTGTATTTTAAAATGTATCTTTTTTTGTGTGTGTATGTGTGTGTTTAGGGTATGTTTGCCTTTCTACAATGGTTTTTATTTTGTTTGTTTGTTTGTTTGTTTGTTTGTTTTTGCTTCCGTGTGCATGGGTTTATTGTATTTTCTGTGTAGACCGCATCATTTGCCTAATTTGTTATGTACTAGATGTTTGTTCTTATTTATGATGTTTCCCCCCTACAATAATGCCCCAATGAGGGCGCTGTAGGTACTGTGTATAAATAAATAAATAAATAAATAAATACAAAGCACCAAGCTGGAGACATGAAGTAACCTGGGCAAAGAAACGGAGGAAATCGAAGATCCGCATCACGTAGCTGCTCCCACGCCCACTGAACAGTTCCGGGACACGCCAGCAGTTCTTATTGACGACGAGTGTTGATGATATAGTCGATCCTGATGCCTTGATTCACGAGGAAGCGATCAGCAGTGTTGTCAGTGGTGGTCAAAGTCTTCAATGTGAAAGCTGACAAAACGTATTGGCGAGTCGTTGCATTCCCGTGCTTCCGAAATATACCAGGCGCCAAGCTGGAGACATGAAGAAACCTGCGCAAAGAAACGAACGAAAATGAAGAGCCGCATCATGTAGCTGCTCCGACGCCCACTGAACAGTTCCAGGACACGCCAGCAGTTCTTATCGATGGCGAGTGTTGATGACATAGTCGATCCGGATGCCTTGACCAACGAGGAAGCGATCCAGCAGGGTTGCCAGTGGTGGTCACAGTCTTCACCGTGAAAGCTGACGAAACGTGTTGGCTAGTCATTGCATTCCCGTGCTTCCGAAGTGTACAAAGCGCCAAGCTGGGGACATGAAGTAACCTGGGCAAAGAAACGGAAGAAATCGAAGATCCGCATCACGTAGTTGCTCCCACGCCCACTGAACAGTTCCGGGACACGCCAGCAGTTCTTATTGACGACGAGTGTTGATGATATAGTCGATCCTCATGCCTTGATTCACGAGGAAGCGACCAGCAGTGTTGTCAGTGGTGGTCAAAGTCTTCACCGTGAAAGCTGACGAAACGTGTTGGCGAGTCGTTGCATTCCCGTGCTTCCGAAATATACCAGGCGCCAAGCTGGAGACATGAAGAAACCTGGGCAAAGAAACGAACGAAAATGAAGAGCCGCATCACGTAGCTGCTCCGACGCCCACTGAACAGTTCCAGGACACTCCAGCAGTTCTTATCGATGGCGAGTGTTGATGACATAGTCGATCCGGATGCCTTGACCCACGAGGAAGCGATCCAGCAGGTTTGTCAGTGGTGGTCAAAGTCCTCACCGCGAAAGCTGACGAAACGTGTTGGCGAGTTGCTGCATTCCCGTGCTTCCGAAGTATACAAAGCGCTAAGCTGGAGGCATGGCTTAACCTGGGCAACGAAACGGACGAAATTGAAAAGCCGCATCACGTAGCTGCTCCGACGCCCACTGAACAGTTCTGGGACACGGCAGCAATTCTTATCGACGACGAGTGTTGATGACATAGTCGATCTGGATGTCTTGATCCACGAGGAAGCGATGCAGCAGGTTTGCCAGTGGTGGTCAGTCTTCACCGTGAAAGCTGACGAAACGTGTTGGCGAGTCGTTGCATTCCCGTGATTCCGAAGTATACAAGGCGCTAAGCTGGAGGCATGAAGTAACCTGGGCAAAGAAACGGACGAAATTGAAGAGCCGCGTCACGTAGCTGCTCCCACGCACACTGAACAGTTCAGGGATGCGCCAGCAGTTCTTATTGACGACTAGTGTTGATGACATAGTCGATCCGGATGTCTTGATCCACGAGGAAGCGATCCAGCAGTGTAGTCAGTGGTGGTCAAAGTCTTCACCGTGAAAGCTGACGAAACGTGTTGGCTAGTCGTTGCATTCCCGTGCTTCTGAAGTGTACAAAGTGCTAAGCTGGAGACATGAAGTAACCTGGGCAAAGAAACAGACGAAATTGAAGAGCCGCATGAACACATAATCGCCACATGAACGCCCACTGAACAGTTCCGGGACACGCCAGCTCCTTATCGACGACCAGTGTTGACGACAAAGTCGATCCGGATGCCTTGTTCCAAAAGGAAGCGATCCAGCAGGTTTGCGAGTGGTGGTCAAAGTCTTCACAGTTAAAGCTGACGAAATGGGTTGGCAAGTCGTTGCCCTCCCGTGCTTCCGAAATATACAAGGCGCCAAGCTGGCGACATGAAGTAACCTGGGCAAAGAAACGGACGAAATTGAAGAGCCGCATCACGTAGCTGCTCCCACGCCTACTGAACAGTTCCGAGACATTCGAGCAGTTCTTATCGACGACGAGTGCTGATGACAAAGTCGATGCAAATGCCTTGAACCGCGAGGAACCGATATAGCAGGGTTGCCAGTCGTGGTCAAAGTCTTCACCGCGAAAGCTGACGAAACGCGTTGGCTAGTCGTTGCATTCCCGTGCTTCCGAAGTGTACAAGGCGCCAAGCTGGAGACATGAAGTAACCGCGGCAAAGAAACGGAGGAGATCGAAGAGCCGCATCACGTAGCTGCTCTCACGCCCACTGAACAGTTCCGGGACACGCTCGCAGTTCTTATCGACGACGAATGTTTATGACATAGTTGATCCGGATGCCTTGACCCACGAGGAAGCGATCCAGCAGGGTTGCCAGTGGTGGTCAAAGTCTTCACCATGAAAGCTGACGAAACTTGTTGGCTAGTCGTTGCATTCCCGTGCTTTCGCAGTATACATGGCGCTAAGCTGCAGGCATGAAGTAACCTGGGCAAAGAAACGGACGAAATTGAAGAGCCGCATCACGTACCTGCTCCCACGCCCACTGAACAGTTCCAGGACACGCCAACAATTCTTATCGACGACGAGTGTTGATGGAAAAGTTGATCCGGATGTTTTGATTCACGAGGAAGCGATCCAGCAAGGATGGCAGTGGTGGTCAAGTCTTCATGGTGAAAGCTGACGAAACGTGTTGGCGAGTCATTGCATTCCCGTGCTTCCGAAGTATGCAAGGCGCCAAGCTGGAGACATGAAGTAACCTGGGCAAAGAAATGGACGAAATTGAAGAGCCGTATCACGTAGCTGCTTCCACGCCCACTGAACAGTTCTTGGACACGCCCACAGTTCTTATCGGCGACGAGTGTTGTTGACATAGTTGATCCGGATGCCTTGATCCACGAGGAACCGATCCAGCAGGGTTGCCAGTGGTGGTCAAAGTCTTCACAGTTGAAGCTGACGAAACGTGTTGGCGAGTCGTTGCATTCCCGTGCTTCCGAAGTGTACAAGGCGCTAAGCTGAAGGCATGAAGTAACCTTGGCAACGAAACGGACGAAATTGTAGAAGCGCGTCACTTAGCTGCTCCCACGCACACTGAATAGTTCCGGGACATGTCAGCAGTTCCTATTGACGACGAGTGTTGATGGAAAAGTCGATCAGGATGCCTTGATCCACGAGGAAGCGATCCGGCAAGTTTGCCAGTGGTCGTCAAAGTCTTCACCGTGAAAGCTGACGAAACGTGTTGTCGAGTCGCTGCATTCCCGTGCTTTCGAAGTATACAAGGCGCTAAGCTGGAGACATAAGGTAACCTAGGCAACGAAACGGACGAAAATGAAGAGCCGTATCACGTAGCTGCTACCACGCCAACTGAACAGCTCCGGGACACGCCAGCAGTTCTTATCGACGACGAGTGTAGATGACATAGTTGATCCGGATGCCTTGATCCACGAGGAAGCGATCCAGCAGGGTTGCCAGTGGTGGTCAAAGTCTTCACCGTGAATGCTGACGAAACGTCTTGTCGAGTCTTTGCATTCCCGTGCTTCCGAAGTATACCAGGCGCTAAGCTGGAGGCATGAAGTAACCTGGGCAAAGAAAGGGACGAAATTGATTAGCCGCGTAACGTAGCTGCTCCCACACTGAACAGTTCCTGGACACGCAAGCAGTTCTTATTGACGACGAGTGTTGATGATATAGTCGACCATGATGCCTTGATTCACGAGGAAGCGATGCAGCAGGTTTGCCAGTGGTGGTCAGTCTCCACCGTGAAAGCTGACGAAACGTGTTGGCGAGTCGTTGCATTCCCGTGATTCCGAAGTATACAAGGCGCTAAGCTGGAGGCATGAAGTAACCTGGGCAAAGAAACGGACGAAATTGAAGAGCCGCGTCACGTAGCTGCTCCCACGCACACTGAACAGTTCCGGGACACTCCAGCAGTTCTTATTGACGACGAGTGTTGATGACATAGTCGATCCTGATGCGTTGATTCACGAAGAAGCGATCCAGCAGGGTTGCCAGTGGTGGTCAAAGACTTCACCGTGAAAGCTGACGAAACGTGTTGGCTAGTCATTGCATTCCCGTGCTTCCGAAGTGTACAAAGCGGCAAGCTGGAGACATGAAGTAACCTGGGCAAAGAAACGGACGAAATTGAAGAGCCGTATCACGTAGCTGCTTCCACGCCCACTGTACAGTTCCGGGACACGGCCGCAGTTCTTATCGACGACGAGTGTTTATGACATAGTTGATCCGGATGGCTTGATCCACGAGGAAGCGATCCAGCAGTGTTGTCAGTGGTGGTCAAAGTCTACATCGTGAAAGCTGACGAAACGGGTTGGCGAGTCGTTGCATTCCCGTGCTTCCGAAATATACAAGGCGCCAAGCTGGAGACATGAAGTAACCTGGGCAAAGAAACGGACGAAATTGAAAAGCTGCATCACGTAGCTGCTCCCACGCCCACTGAACAGTTCCGGGACACGCCAGCAGTTCTTATTGACGACGAGTGTTGATGATATAGTCGATCCTGATGCCTTGATTCACGAGGAAGCGATCAGCAGTGTTGTCAGTGGTGGTCAAAGTCTTCAATGTGAAAGCTGACGAAACGTGTTGGCGAGTCGTTGCATTCCCGTGCTTCCGAAATATACCAGGCGCCAAGCTGGAGACATGAAGAAACCTGGGCAAAGAAACGAACGAAAATGAAGAGCCGCATCATGTAGCTGCTCCGACGCCCACTGAACAGTTCCAGGACACGCCAGCAGTTCTTATCGATGGCGAGTGTTGATGACATAGTCGATCCGGATGCCTTGACCCACGAGGAAGCGATCCAGCAGGTTTGCCAGTGGTGGTCAAAGTCCTCACCGCGAAAGCTGACGAAACGTGTTGGCGAGTTGCTACATTCCCGTGGTTCCAAAGTATACAAAGCTCTAAGCTGGAGGCATGGCGTAACCTGGGCAACAAAACGGACGAAATTGAAAAGCCGCATCACGTAGCTGCTACCACTCCCACTGAACAGTTCCGGGACATGATAGCAATTCTAATCGACGACGAGTGTTTATGAAAAAGTCGATCCGGATGCCTTGATCCACGAGGAAGCGATCCAGCAGGGTTGCCAGTTGTGGTCAAAATCTTCACCGTGAAAGCTGACAAAACGTGTTGGCTAGTAATTGCATTCCCGTGCTTCCGAAGTGTGCAAGGCGCCAAGCCGGAGACATGAAGTAACCTGGGCAAAGAAACTTAGGAAATCGAAGATCTGCATCACGTAGCTGCTCCTACGCCCACTGAACAGTTCCGGGACACGCCAGCAGTTCTTATTGACGACGAGTGTTGATGACATAGTCGATCCTGATGCGTTGATTCACGAAGAAGCGATCCAGCAGTGTTGTCAGTGGTGGTCAAAGTCTTCACCGTGAAAGCTGACGAAACGTGTTGGCGAGTCGTTGCATTCCCGTGCTTCCGAAATATACCAGGCGCCAAGCTGGAGACATGAAGAAACCTGGGCAAAGAAACGAACGAAAATGAAGAGCCGCATCACGTAGCTGCTCCGACGCCCACTGAACAGTTCCAGGACATACCAGCAGTTCTTATCGATGGCGAGTGTTGATGACACAGTCGAACCGGATGCCTTGACCCACGAGGAAGCGATCCAGCAGGTTTGTCAGTGGTGGTCAAAGTCCTCACCGCAAAAGCTGACGAAACGTGTTGGCGAGTTGCTGCATTCCCGTGCTTCCGAAGTATACAAAGCGCTAAGCTGGAGGCATGGCGTAACCTGGGCAACGAAACGGACGAAATTGAAAAGCCGCATCACGTAGCTGCTACCACTCCCACTGAACATTTCCGGGACACGCCAGCAGTTTTTATCGACGACGAGTGTTGATGACATAGTGGATCCGGATGTCTTGTTGCACGAGGAAGCGATGCAGCAGGTTTGCCAGTGGTGGTCAGTCTTCACCGTGAAAGCTGACGAAACGTGTTGGCGAGTCGTTGCATTCCCGTGATTCCGAAGTATACAAGGCGCTAAGCTGGAGGCATGAAGCAACCTGGGCAAAGAAACGGACGAAATTGAAGAGCCGTATCACGTAGCTGCTTCCACGCCCACTGTACAGTTCCGGGACACGCCGGCAGTTCTTATTGACGACAAGTGCTGATGACATAGTCGATCTGGATGTCTTGTTCCACGAGGAAGCGATCCAGCAGGTTTGCCAGTGGTGGTCAGTCTTCACCGTGAAAGCTGCCGAAACGTGTTGGCGAGTCGTTGCATTCCCGTGATTCCAAAGTATACAAGGCGCTAAGCTGGAGGCATGAAGTAACCTGGGCAAAGAAACGGACGAAATTGAAGAGCCGCGTCACGTAGCTGCTCCCACGCACACTGAACAGTTCCGGGACACGCAAGCAGTTCTTATTGACGACTAGTGTTGAAGACATAGTCGATCCGGATGTCTTGATCCACGAGGAAGCGATCCAGCAGTGTAGTCAATGGTGGTCAAAGTCTTCACCGTGAAAGCTGACGAAACGTGTTGGCTAGTCGTTGCATTCCCGTGCTTCTGAAGTGTACAAGGTGCTAAGCTGGAGACATGAAGTAACCTGGGCAAAGAAACAGACGAAATTGAAGAGCCGCATGAACACATAATCGCCACATGAACGCCCACTGAACAGTTCCGGGACACGCCAGCTCCTTATCGACGACCAGTGTTGACGACAAAGTCGATCCGGATGCCTTGTTCCAAAAGGAAGCGATCCAGCAGGTTTGCGAGTGGTGGTCAAAGTCTTCACAGTTAAAGCTGACGAAACGTGTTGGCGAGTCGTTGCATTCCCGTGATTCCGAAGTATACAAGGCGCCAAGCTGGTGACATGAAGTAACCTGGGCAGGGAAACGGACGAAATTGAAGAGCAGCATCACGTAGCTGCTCCAACGCCCACTGAACAGTTCCGAGACATTCGAGCAGTTCTTATCGACGACGAGTGCTGATGGCAAAGTCGATGCAAATGCCTTGAACCGCGAGGAACCGATCTAGCAGGGTTGCCAGTCGTGGTCAAAGTCTTCACCGCGAAAGCTGACGAAACGCGTTGGCTAGTCGTTGCATTCCCGTGCTTCCGAAGTGTACAAGGCGCCAAGCTGGAGACATGAAGTAACCTCGGCAAAGAAACGGAGGAAATCGAAGAGCCGCATCACGTAGCTGCTCCCACGCCCACTGAACAGTTCCGGGACACGCTCGCAGTTCTTATCGACGACGAATGTTTATGACATAGTTGATCCGGATGCCTTGACCCACGAGGAAGCGATCCAGCAGGGTTGCCAGTGGTGGTCAAACTCTTCACCGTGAAAGCTGACGAAACGTGTTGGCTAGTCGTTGCATTCCCGTGCTTTCGCAGTATACATGGCGCTAAGCTGCAGGCATGAAGTAACCTGGGCAAAGAAACGGACGAAATTGAAGAGCCGCATCACGTAGCTGCTCCCACGCCCACTGAACAGTTCCAGGACACGCCAGCTATTCTTATCGACGACGAGTGTTGATGGAAAAGTTGATCCGGATGTTTTGATTCACGAGGAAGCGATCCAGCAAGGATGGCAGTGGTGGTCAAGTCTTCACGGTGAAAGCTGACGAAACGTGTTGGCGAGTCATTGCATTCCCGTGCTGCCGAAGTATGCAAGGCGCCAAGCTGGAGACATGAAGTAACGTGGGCAAAGAAATGGACGAAATTGAAGAGCCGTATCACGTAGCTGCTTCCACGCCCACTGAACAGTTCGGGGACACGCCCACAGTTCTTATCGGCGACGAGTGTTGTTGACATAATTGATCCGGATGCCTTGATCCACGAGGAACCGATCCAGCAGGGTTGCCAGTGGTGGTCAAAGTCTTCACTGTTAAAGCTGACGAAACGTGTTGGCGAGTCGTTGCATTCCCGTGCTTCCGAAGTGTACAAGGCGCTAAGCTGAAGGCATGAAGTAACCTTGGCAACGAAACGGACGAAATTGAAGAAGCGCGTCACGTAGCTGCTCCCACGCACACTGAACAGTTCCGGGACATGCCAGCAGTTCCTATTGACGACGAGTGTTGATGGAAAAGTCGATCAGTATGCCTTGATCCACGAGGAAGCGATCCGGCAAGTTTGCCAGTGGCCGTCAAAGTCTTCACCGTGAAAGCTGACGAAACGTGTTGTCGAGTCGCTGCATTCCCGTGCTTTCGAAGTATACAAGGCGCTAAGCTGGAGACATAAAGTAACCTAGGCAACGAAACGGACGAAAATGAAGAGCCGTATCACGTAGCTGCTACCACGCCAACTGAACAGCTCCAGGACACGCCAGCAGTTCTTATCGTTGGCGAGTGTTGATGACATAGTCGATCCGGATGCCTTGACCCACGAGGAAGCGATCCAGCAGGTTTGCCAGTGGTGGTAAAAGTCCTCACCACGAAAGCTGACGAAACGTGTTGGCTAGTCATTGCATTCCCGTGCATCCGAAGTGTACAAGGCGCCAAGCTGGAGACATGACGTAACCTGGGCAAAGAAACTTAGGAAATCGAAGATCTGCATCACGTAGCTGCTCCTACGCCCACTGAACAGTTCCGGGACACGCTAGCAGTTCTTATTGACGACGAGTGTTGATGACATATTCGATCCTGATGCGTTGATTCACGAAGAAGCGATCCAGAAGGGTTGCCAGTGGTGGTCAAAGACTTCACCGTGAAAGCTGACGAAACGTGTTGGCTAGTCATTGCATTCCCGTGCTTCCGAAGTGTACAAAGCGCCAAGCTGGAGACATGAAGTAACCTGGGCAAAGAAACGGACGAAATTGAAGAGCCGTATCACGTAGCTGCTTCCACGCCCACTGTACAGTTCCGGGACACGGCCGCAGTTCTTATCGACGACGAGTGTTTATGACATAGTTGATCCGGATGGCTTGATCCACGAGGAAGCGATCCAGCAGTGTTGTCAGTGGTGGTCAAAGTCTACATCGTGAAAGCTGACGAAACGGGTTGGCGAGTCGTTGCATTCCCGTGCTTCCGAAATATACAAGGCGCCAAGCTGGAGACATGAAGTAACCTGGGCAAAGAAACGGACGAAATTGAAAAGCTGCATCACGTAGCTGCTCCCATGTCCACTGAACAGTTCCAGGACACGCCAGCAGTTCTTATCGACGGCGAGTGTTGCTGACATAGTCGATCCGGATGCCTTGATCCACGAGGAAGTGATCCAGCACGTTTGCCAGTGGTGGTCAAAGCCTTCACCGTGAAAGCTGACGAAACGTGTTGGCGAGTTGTTGCATTCCCGTGCTTCCGAAGAATACAATGCGCTAAGCTGGAGGCATGAAGTAACCTGGGCAACGAAACGAACGAAATTGAAGAGCCGCATCACGTAGCTGCTCCCACGCCTACTGAACAGTTCCGGGACATTCCAGCAGTTCTCATCGACGACGAGTGTTGATGACAAAGTCGATGCAAATGCCTTGAACCGGGAGGAAGCGATCCAGCAGGGTTGCCAGTGGTGGTCGAAGTCTTCACCGTGAAAGCTGACGAAAAGAGTTGGCGAGTCGCTGCATTCCCGTGCTTTCGACGTATACAAGGCGCTAAGCTGGAGACATAAAGTACCCTGGGAAGGAAAAGGGACGAAATTGAAGTGTCGCATCACGTAGCTGCTCCCACAACCACTGAACAGTTCCGGGACACGCTAGCAGTTTTTATCGACGACAAGTGTTGAAGACATAGTCGAACCGGATGCCTTGATCCACGTGGAAGCGATCCAGCAAAGTTGCCAGTGGTGGTCGAAGTATTCACCGTGAAAGCTTAAGCAACGTGTTGGCGAGTCGCTGCATTCCCGTGCTTTCGATGTATACAAGGCGCTAAGCTGGAGACACAAAGTAACCTGGGAAGGGAAACGGACGAAATTGAAGAGTCGCATCACGTAGCTGCTCCCACGCCAACTGAACAGCTCCAGGACACGCCAGCAATTCTTATCGACGACAAGTGTTGATGAAAAAGTCGATCCGGGTGCCTTGATCCACGAGGAAGCTATCCAGCAAGGTTGGCAGTGGTGGTCAAAGCCTTCACGGTGAAAGCTGACGAAACGTGTTGGCGAGTCGTTGCATTCCCGTATTTCCGAAGTATGCAAGGCGCCAAGCTGGAGACATGAAGTAACCGGTGCAAAGAAAGGGACGAAATTGAAGAGCCGTATCACGTAGCTGCTTCCACGCCCACTGAACAGTTCCGGGACACGCCAGCTCCTTATCGACGTCCAGTGTTGACGACAAAGTCGGTCCGGATGCCTTGATTCGCAAGAAAGCGATCCAGCAGGTTTGCGAGTGGTGGTAAAAGTCTTCACAGTTGAAGCTGACGAAACGTGTTGGCTAGTCGTTGCATTCCCGTGATTCCGAAGTATACAAGGCGCCAAACTGGAGACATGAAGTAACCTTGGCAGGGAAAAAAACGAAATTGAAGAGCAGCATCACGTAGCTGCTCCCACGCCCACTGAACAGTTCCGAGACATTCCAGCAGTTCTTATCGACGACGAGTGCTGATGACAAAGTCGATGCAAATGTCTTGGACCGCGAGGAAGCGATCCATCAGGGTTGCCAGTGGTGGTCAAAGTCTTCACCGTGAAAGCTGACGAAACGTGTTGGCGAGTCGTTGCATTCCCGTGATTCCGAAGTATACAAGGCGCCAAGCTGGTGACATGAAGTAACCTGGGCAGGGAAACGGACGAAATTGAAGAGCAGCATCACGTAGCTGCTCCAACGCCCACTGAACAGTTCCGAGACATTCGAGCAGTTCTTATCGACGACGAGTGCTGATGGCAAAGTCGATGCAAATGCCTTGAACCGCGAGGAACCGATCTAGCAGGGTTGCCAGTCGTGGTCAAAGTCTTCACCGCGAAAGCTGACGAAACGCGTTGGCTAGTCGTTGCATTCCCGTGCTTCCGAAGTGTACAAGGCGCCAAGCTGGAGACATGAAGTAACCTCGGCAAAGAAACGGAGGAAATCGAAGAGCCGCATCACGTAGCTGCTCCCACGCCCACTGAACAGTTCCGGGACACGCTCGCAGTTCTTATCGACGACGAATGTTTATGACATAGTTGATCCGGATGCCTTGACCCACGAGGAAGCGATCCAGTAGGGTTGCCAGTGGTGGTCAAACTCTTCACCGTGAAAGCTGACGAAACGTGTTGGCTAGTCGTTGCATTCCCGTGCTTTCGCAGTATACATGGCGCTAAGCTGCAGGCATGAAGTAACCTGGGCAAAGAAACGGACGAAATTGAAGAGCCGCATCACGTAGCTGCTCCCACGCCCACTGAACAGTTCCAGGACACGCCAGCAATTCTTATCGACGACGAGTGTTGATGGAAAAGTTGATCCGGATGTTTTGATTCACGAGGAAGCGATCCAGCAAGGATGGCAGTGGTGGTCAAGTCTTCACGGTGAAAGCTGACGAAACGTGTTGGCGAGTCATTGCATTCCCGTGCTGCCGAAGTATGCAAGGCGCCAAGCTGGAGACATGAAGTAACGTGGGCAAAGAAACGGACGAAATTGAAGAAGCGCGTCACGTCGCTGCTCCCACGCACACTGAACAGTTCCGGGACATGCCAGCAGTTCCTATTGACGACGAGTGTTGATGGAAAAGTCGATCAGTATGCCTTGATCCACGAGGAAGCGATCCGGCAAGTTTGCCAGTGGTCGTCAAAGTCTTCACCGTGAAAGCTGACGAAACGTGTTGTCGAGTCGCTGCATTCCCGTGCTTTCGAAGTATACAAGGCGCTAAGCTGGAGACATAAAGTAACCTAGGCAACGAAACGGACGAAAATGAAGAGCCGTATCACGTAGCTGCTACCACGCCAACTGAACAGCTCCGGGACACGCCAGCAGTTCTTATCGTTGGCGAGTGTTGATGACATAGTCGATACGGATGCCTTGATCCACAAGAAAGCGATCCAGCAGGTTTGCGAGTGGTGGTCAAAGTCTTCACAGTTAAAGCTGACGAAACGTGTTGGCGTGTCGTTGCATTCCCGTGATTCCGAAGTATACAAGGCGCCAAGCTGGAGACATGAAGTAACCTAGGCAGGGAAACGGACGAAATTGAAGATCAGCATCACGTAGCTTCTCCCACGCCTACTGAACAGTTCCGAGACATTCCAGCAGTCTTATCGACGACGAGTGCTGATGACAAAGTCGATGCAGATGTCTTGAACCGCGAGGAAGCGATCCAGCAGGGTTGCCAGTGGTGGTCAAAGTCTTCACCGTGAAAGCTTACGAAGCGTGTTGGCTAGTCGTTGCATTTCCGTGCTTCAGAAGTGTACAAGGCGCCAAGCTGGAGACATGAAGTAACCTGGGCAAAGAAAGGGAGGAGATCGATGAGCCGCATCACGTATCTGCTCCCACGCCCACTGAACAGTTCCGGGACACGCTCGCAGTTCTTATCGACGACGAGTGTTTATGACATAGTTGATCCGGATGCCTTGTTCCACGAGGAAGCGATCCAGCAGTGTTGTCAGTGGTGGTCAAAGTCTTCATCGTTAAAGCTGACGAAACGGGTGGCGAGTCGTTGCATTCCTGTGCTTCCGAAATATACAAGGCGCCAAGCTGGAGACATGAAGTAACCTGGGCAAAGAAACGGACGAAATTGAAAAGCCGCATCACGTAGCTGCTCGCACGTCCACTGAACAGTTCCAGGACACGCCAGCAGTTCTTATCGACGGCGAGTGTTGACGACATAGTCGATCCGGATGCCTTGATCCACGAGGAAGTGATCCAGCAGGATTGCCAGTGGTGGTCAAAGCCTTCACCGTGAAAGCTGACGAAACGTGTTCGCGAGTTGTTGCATTCCATTGCTTCCGAAGAATACAAGGCGCTAAGCTGGAGGCATGAAGTAACCTGGGCAACGAAACGGACGAAATTGAAGAGCCGCATCACGTAGCTGCTCCCACGCCTACTGAACAGTTCCGGGACATTCCAGCAGTTCTCATCGACGACGAGTGTTGATGACAAAGTCGACGCTAATGCCTTGAACCGCGAGGAAGCGATCCAGCAGGGTTGCCAGTGGTGGTCGAAGTCTTCACCGCGAAAGCTGACGAAACGTGTTGGCGAGTCGCTGCATTCCCGTGCTTTCGAAGTATACAAGGCGCTAAGCTGGAGACATAAAGTAACCTGGGAAGAGAAACGGACGATATTGAAGAGTCGCCTCACGTAGCTGCTCCCACGACCACTGAACAGTTTCGGGACACGCCAGCAGTTTTAACGACGACAAGTGTTGATCACATAGTCGAACCGGATGCCTTGATCCACGAGGAAGCGATCCAGCAAAGTTGCCAGTGGTGGTCGAAGTCTTCACCGTGAAAGCTTAAGCAATGTGTTGGCGAGTCGCTGCATTCCCGTGCTTTCGATGTATACAAGGCGCTAAGCTGGAGACATAAAGTAACCTGGGAAGGGAAACGGACGAAATTGAAGAGTCGCATCACGTAGCTGCTCCCACGCCCACTGAACAGCTCCAGGACACGCCAGCAATTCTTATCGACGACAAGTGTTGATGAAAAAGTCGATCCGGATGCCTTGATCCACGAGAAAGGTATCCCGCAAGGTTGGCAGTGGTGCTCAAAGCCTTCACGGTGAAAGCTGACGAAACGTGTTGGCGAGTCGTTGCATTCCCGTACTTCCGAAGTATGCAAGGCGCCAAGCTGGAGACATGAAGTTACCTGGGCAAATAACCAGACGAAATTGAAGAGCCGCTTTACGTAGCTGCTCCCACGCCCACTGAACAGTTCCGGGACACGCCAGCTCCTTATCGACTACCAGTGTTGACGACAAAGTCGGTCCGGATGCCTTGATCCAAAAAAGCGATCCAGCAGGTTTGCGAGTGGCGGTCAAAGTCTTCACAGTTAAAGCTGACGAAACATGTTGGCGAGTCGTTGCATTCCCGTGATTCCGAAGTATACAAGGCGCCAAGCTGGAGACATAAAGTAACCTAGGCAGGGAAACAGACGAAATTGAAGAGCCGCATCACGTAGCTGCTCCCGCACCTACTGAACAGTTCCGGGACACGCCAGCATATCTTATCGACGACGAGTGTTCATGACATAGTCGATCCTGATACCTTGATTCACGAGGAAGCGGTCAGCAGTGTTGTCAATGGTGGTCAAAGTCTTCACCGTGAAAGCTGACGAAACGTGTTGGCGAGTCGTTGCATTCCTGTGCTTCCGAAATATACAAGGCGCCAAGCTGGAGACATGAAGTAACCTGGGCAAAGAAATGGACGAAATTGAAGAGCCGCAACACGTAGCTGCTCCCACGCCCACTGAACAGTTCCAGGACACGCCAGCAGTTCTTATCGACGGCGAGTGTTGATGACATAGTCGATCCGGATGCCTTGATCCACGCGGAAGCGATCCAGCAGGTTTGCCAGTGGTGGTCAAAGTCTTCACCGTGAAAGCTGACGAAACGTGTTGGCGAGTTGTTGCATTCCCGTGCTTCCGAAGTATACAAGGCGCTAAGCTGGAGCCATGAAGTAGGCTGGGCAACGAAACGGACGAAATTGAAGAGCCGCATCACGTAGCTGCTCCCACGCCTACTGAACAGTTCCGGGACGTTCCAGCAGTTCTCATCGACGACGAGTGTTGCTGACAAAGTCGATGCTAATGCCTTGAACCGCGAGGAAGCGATCCAGCAGGGTTGCCAGTGGTGGTCGAAGTCTTCACCGTGAAAGCTGACGAAACGTGTTGGCGGGTCGCTGCATTCCCGTGCTTTCGAAGTATACATGGCGCCAAGCTGGAGACATGAAGCAACCTGGGCAAAGAAACGGACGAAATTGAAGAGTCGCACCACGTAGCTGCTCCGACGCCCACTGAACAGTTCCAGGACACTCTCGCAGTTCTTATCGACGACGAGTGTTTATGACATAGTTGATCCGGATGCCTTGATCCAGGAGGAAGCGATCCAGCAGGGTTGCCAGTGGTGGTCAAAGTGTTCACCGTGAAAGCTGACGAAGCGTGTTGGCTAGTCGTTGCATTCCCGTGCTTCCGCTGTATACAAGGCGCCAAGCTGGAGACATGAAGTAACCTGGGCAAAGAAACGGAGGAAATCGAAGAGCCGCATCACGTAGCTGCTCCCACGCCCACTGAACAGTTGCGGGACAAACCAGCAATTCTTATCGACCACGAGTGTTGATGACATAGTAGATCCGGATGCCTTGATCCACAAGAAAGCGATCCAGCAGGTTTGCGAGTGGTGGTCAATGTCCTCACAGTTAAAGCTGACGAAACGTGTTGGCGAATCGTTGCATTCCCGTGATTCCGAAGTATACAAGGCGCCAAGCTGGAGACATGAAGTAACCTAGGCAGGGAAACGGACGAAATTGAAGAGAAGCATCACGTAGCTGCTCCCACGCCCACTGAATAATTCCGAGACATTCCAGCAGTTCTTATCGACGACGAGTGCTGATGACAAAGTCGATGCAAATGTCTTGAACCGCGAGGAAGCGATCCAGCAGGGTTGCCAGTGGTGGTCAAAGTCTACATCGTGAAAGCTGACGAAACGGGTTGGCGAGTCGTTGCATTCCCGTGCTTCCGAAATATACAAGGCGCCAAGCTGGAGACATGAAGTAACCTGGGCAAAGAAACGGACGAAATTGAAAAGCTGCATCACGTAGCTGCTCCCATGTCCACTGAACAGTTCCAGGACACGCCAGCAGTTCTAATCGACGGCGAGTGTTGCTGACATAGTCGATCCGGATGCCTTGATCCACGAGGAAGTGATCCAGCAGGTTTGCCAGTGGTGGTCAAAGCCTTCACCGTGAAAGCTGACGAAACGTGTTGGCGAGTTGTTGCATTCCCGTGCTTCCGAAGAATACAAGGCGCTAAGCTGGAGGCATGAAGTAACCTGGGCAACGAAACGGACGAAATTGAAGAGCCGCATCACGTAGCTGCTCCCATGCCTACTGAACAGTTCCGGGACATTCCAGCAGTTCTCATCGACGACGAGTGTTTATGACATAGTTGATCCGGATGCCCTGATCCAAGAGGAAGCGATCCAGCAGGTTTGCCACTGGTGGTCAAAGCCTTCACCGTGAAAGCTGACGAAACGTGTTGGCGAGTCGTTGCATTCCCGTGATTCCGAAGTATACAAGGCGCTAAGCTGGAGGCATGATGTAACCTGGGCAAAGAAACGGACGAAATTGAAGAGCCGCGTCACGTAGCTGCTCCCACGCCTACTGAACAGTTCCGGGACATTCCAGTAGTTCTTATCGACGACGAGTGTTGATGAAAATTCGATGCAAATGCCTTGAACCGGGAGGAAACGATCCAGCAGGGCTGCCAGTGGTGGTCGAAGTCTTCATCGTCAAAGCTGAGGAAACGTGTTGGCGAGTCGCTGCATTCCCATGCTTTCGAAGTATACAAGGCGCTAAGCTGGAGACATAAAGTAACCTGGAAAGGGAAACAGACGAAATTGAACTGTCGCATCACGTAGCTGCTCCCACGCCCACTGAACAGTTCCGGGACACGGCCGCAGTTCTTATCGACGACGAGTGTTTATGACATAGTTGATCCACGAGGAAGCGATCCAGCAGTGTTGTCAGTGGTGGTCAAAGTCTTCATCGTGAAAGCTGACGAAATGGGTTGGCAAGTCGTTGCCCTCCCGTGCTTCCGAAATATACAAGGTGCCAAGCTGGCGACATGAAGTAACCTGGGCAAAGAAACGGACGAAATTGAAGAGCCGCATCACGTAGCTGCTCCCACGCCTACTGAACAGTTCCGGGACATTCCAGTAGTTCTTATCGACGACGAGTGTTGATGAAAATTCGATGCAAATGCCTTGAACCGGGAGGAAACGATCCAGCAGGGTTGCCAGTGGTGGTCGAAGTCTTCATCGTCAAAGCTGAGGAAACGTGTTGGCGAGTCACTGCATTCCCGTGCTTTCGAAGTATACAAGGCGCTAAGCTGGAGACATAAAGTAAACTGGAAAGGGAAACAGACGAAATTGAACAGTCGCATCACGTAGCTGCTCCCACGCCCACTGAACAGTTCCGGGACACGGCCGCAGTTCTTATCGACGACGAGTGTTTATGACATAGTTGATCCACGAGGAAGCGATCCAGCAGTGTTGTCAGTGGTGGTCAAAGTCTTCATCGTGAAAGCTGACGAAATGGGTTGGCAAGTCGTTGCCCTCCCGTGCTTCCGAAATATACAAGGCGCCAAGCTGGCGACATGAAGTAACCTGGGCAAAGAAACGGACGAAATTGAAGAGCCGCATCACGTAGCTGCTCCCACGCCTACTGAACAGTTCCGGGACATTCCAGCAGTTCTCATCGACGACGAGTGTTGATGACAAAGTCGATGCTAATGCCTTGAACCGCGAGGAAGCGATCCAGCAGGGTTGCCAGTGGTGGTCGAAGTCTTCACCGTGAAAGCTGACGAAACGTGTTGGCGAGTCGCTGCATTCCCGTCCTTTCGAAGTATACAAGGCGCTAATCTGGATACATAAAGTAACCTGGGAAGGGAAACGGACGAAATTGAAGAGTCGCATCACGTAGCTGCTCCCACGACCACTGAACAGTTCCGGGACTCGCCACCAGTTCTTATCGACGACGAATGTTTATGACATAGTTGATCCGGATGCCTTGACCCACGAGGAAGCGATCCAGCAGGGTTGCCAGTGGTGGTCAAAGTCTTCACCGTGAAAGCTGACGAAACGTGTTGGCTAGTCGTTGCATTCCCGTGTTTGAAGTATACATGGCGCTAAGCTGCAGGCATGAAGTAACCTGGGCAAAGAAACGGACGAAATTGAAGAGCCGCATCACGTAGCTGCTCCCACGCCCACTGAACAGTTCCAGGACACGCCAGCAATTCTTATCGACGACGAGTGTTGATGGAAAAGTTGATCCGGATGCCTTGATTCACGAGGAAGCAATCCAGCAAGGATGGCAGTGGTGGTCCAAGTCTTCACGGTGAAAGCTGACGAAACGTGTTGGCGAGTCATTGCATTCCCGTGCTTCCGAAGTATGCAAGGCGCGAAGCTGGAGACATGAAGTAACCTGGGCAAAGAAATGGACGAAATTGTAGAGCCGTATCACGTAGCTGCTTCCACGCCCACTGAACAGTTCGGGGACACGCCCACACTTCTTATCGGCGACGAGTGTTGTTGATATAGTTGATCCGGATGCCTTGATCCACGAGGAAGCGATCCAGCAGGGTTGCCAGTGGTGGTCAAAGTCTTCACAGTTGAAGCTGACGAAACGTGTTGGCGAGTCGTTGCATTCCCGTGATTCCGAAATATAAAAGGCGCCAAGCTGGAGACATGAAGTAACCTGGGCAAAGAAAAGGACGAAATTGGAGAGTCGCACCACGTAGCTGCTCCCACGCCCACTGAACAGTTCCAGGACATGCCAGCAGTTCCTATCGACGGCGAGTGCTGATGACAAAGTCGATGCAAATGTCTTGAACCGCGAGGAAGCGATCCAGCAGGGTTACCAGTGGTGGTCAAAGTCTTCACCGTGAAAGCTTACGAAACGTGTTGGCTAGTCGTTGCATTCCCGTGCTTCCGAAGAGTACAAGGCGCCAAGCTGGAAACATGAAGTAACCTGGGCAAAGAAATGGAGGAGATCGATGAGCCGCTTCACATATCTGCTCCCACGCCCACTGAACAGTTCCGGGACACTCTCGCAGTTCTTATCAACGACGAGTGTTTATGACACAGTTGATCCGGATGCCTTAATCCAAGAGGAAGCGATCCAGCAGGGTTGCCAGTGGTGGTCAAAGTGTTCACCGTGAAAGCTGACGAAGCGTGTTGGCTAGTCGTTGCATTCCCGTGCTTCCGCAGTATACAAGGCGCCAAGCTGGAGACATGAAGTAACCTGGGCAAAGAAACGGAGGAAATCGAAGAGCCGCATCACGTAGCTGCTCCCACGCCCACTGAACAATTCCGAGACGTTCCAGCAGTTCTTATAGACGACGAGTGCTGATGACAAAGTCGATGCAAATGTCTTGAACCGCGAGGAAGCGATCCAGCAGGGTTGCCAGTGGTGGTCAAAGTCTTCACCGTGAAAGCTTACGAAACGTGTTGGCTAGTCGTTGCATTCCCGTGCTTCCGAAGTGTACAAGGCGCAAAGCTGGAGACATGAAGTAACCTGGGCAAAGAAACGGACGAAATTGAAGAGCCGTATCACGTAGCTGCTTCCACGCCCGCTGTACAGTTCCGGGACAAGGCCGCAGTTCTTATCGACGACGAGTGTTTATGACATAGTTGATCCGGATGGCTTGATCCACGAGGAAGCGATCCAGCAGTGTTGTCAGTGGTGGTGAAAGTCTACATCGTGTAAGCTGACGAAACGGGTTGGCGAGTCGTTGCATTCCCGTGCTTCCGAAATATACAAGGCGCCAAGCTGGAGACATGAAGTAACCTGGGCAAAGAAACGGACGAAATTGAAAAGCTGCATCACGTAGCTGCTCCCATGTCCACTGAACAGTTCCAGGACACGCCAGCAGTTCTTATCGACGGCGAGTGTTGCTGACATAGTCGATCCGGATGCCTTGATCCACGAGGAATTGATCCAGCAGGTTTGCCAGTGGTGGTCAAAGCCTTCACCGTGAAAGCTGACGAAACGTGTTGGCTAGTTGTTGCATTCCCGTGCTTCCGAAGAATACAATGCGCTAAGCTGGAGGCATGAAGTAACCTGGGCAACGAAACGGACGAAATTGAAGAGCCGCATCACGTAGCTGCTCCCACGCCTACTGAACAGTTCCGGGACATTCCAGCACTTCTCATCGACGACGAGTGTTGATGACAAAGTCGATGCAAATGCCTTGAACCGGGAGGAAGCGATCCAGCAGGGTTGCCAGTGGTGGTCGAAGTCTTCACCGTGAAAGCTTAAGCAACGTGTTGGCGAGTCGCTGCATTCCCGTGCTTTCGATGTATACAAGGCGCTAAGCTGGAGACACAAAGTAACCTGGGAAGGGAAACGGACGAAATTGAAGAGTCGCATCACGTAGCTGCTCCCACGCCAACTGAACAGCTCCAGGACACGCCAGCAATTCTTATCGACGACAAGTGTTGATGAAAAAGTCGATCCGGGTACCTTGATCCACGAGGAAGCTATCCAGCAAGGTTGGCAGTGGTGGTCAAAGCCTTCACGGTGAAAGCTGACGAAACGTGTTGGTGAGTCGTTGCATTCCCGTATTTCCGAAGTATGCAAGGCGCCAAGCTGGAGACATGAAGTAACCGGGGCAAAGAAAGGAACGAAATTGAAGAGCCGTATCACGTAGCTGCTTCCACGCCCACTGAACAGTTCCGTGACACGCCAGCTCCTTATCGACGACCAGTGTTGACGACAAAGTCGGTCCGGATGCCTTGATCCACAAGAAAGCGATCCAGCAGGTTTGCGAGTGGTGGTCAAAGTCTTCACAGTTAAAGCTGACGAAACGTGTTGGCGAGTCGTTGCATTCCCGTGATTCCGAAGTGTACAAGGCGCAAAGCTGGAGACATGAAGTAACCTGGGCAAAGAAATGGAGGAAATCGATGAGCCACTTCACGTATCTGCTCCCACGCCCACTGAACAGTTCCGGGACACTCTCGCAGTTCTTATCGACGACGAGTGTTTATGACATAGTTGATCCGGATACCTTGATCCAAGAGGAAGCGATCCAGCAGGGTTGCCAGTGGTGGTCAGTGTTCACCGTGAAAGCTGACGAAGCGTGTTGGCTAGTCGTTGCATTCCCGTGCTTCCGCAGTATACAAGGCGCAAGCTGGAGACATGAAGTAACCTGGGCAAAGAAAGGGAGGAGATCGATGAGCCGCATCACGTATCTGCTCCCACGCCCACTGAACAGTTCCGGGACACGCTCGCAGTTCTTATCGACGACGAGTGTTTATGACATAGTTGATCCGGATGCCTTGTTCCACGAGGAAGCGATCCAGCAGTGTTGTCAGTGGTGGTCAAAGTCTTCATCGTGAAAGCTGACGAAACGGGTGGTCAGTCGTTGCATTCCCGTGCTTCCGAAATATACAAGGCGCCAAGCTGGAGACATGAAGTAACCTGGGCAAATAAACGGACGAAATTGAAAAGCCGCATCACGTAGCTGCTCGCACGTCCACTGAACAGTTCCAGGACACGCCAGCAGTTCTTATCGACGGCGAGTGTTGACGACATAGTCGATCCGGATGCCTTGATCCACGAGGAAGTGATCCAGCAGGATTGCCAGTGGTGGTCAAAGCCTTCACCGTGAAAGCTGACGAAACGTGTTCGCGAATTGTTGCATTCCATTGCTTCCGAAGAATACAAGGCGCTAAGCTGGAGGCATGAAGTAACCTGGGCAACGAAACGGACGAAATTGAAGAGCCCCATCACGTAGCTGCTCCCACGCCTACTGAACAGTTCCGGGACATTCCAGCAGTTCTCATCGACGACGAGTGTTGATGACAAAGTCGATGCTAATGCCTTGAACCGCGAGGAAGCGATCCAGCAGGGTTGCCAGTGGTGGTCGAAGTCTTCACCGCGAAAGCTGACGAAACGTGTTGGCGAGTCGCTGCATTCCCGTGCTTTCGAAGTATACAAGGCGCTAAGCTGGAGACATAAAGTAACCTGGGAAGGGAAACGGACGACATTGAAGAGTCGCCTCACGTAGCTGCTCCCACGACCACTGAACAGTTTCGGGACACGCCAGCAGTTTTAACGACGACAAGTGTTGATCACATAGTCGAACCGGATGCCTTGATCCACGAGAAAGCGATCCAGCAAAGTTGCCAGTGGTGGTCGAAGTCTTCACCGTGAAAGCTTAAGCAACGTGTTGGCGAGTCGCTGCATTCCCGTGCTTTCGATGTATACAAGGCGCTAAGCTGGAGACATAAAGTAACCTGAGAAGGGAAACGGACGAAATTGAAGAGTCGCATCACGTAGTTGCTCCGACGCCCACTGAACAGTTCCAGGACACGGCAGCAGTTCTTAACGACGGCGAGTGTTGATGATATAGTCGATCTTGATGCCTTGATTCACGAGGAAGCGATAAGCAGTGTTGTCAGTGGTGGTCAAAGTCCACACCGTGAAAGCTGACGAAACATGTTGGCGAGTCGTTGCATTCCCGTGATTCCGAAGTATACAAGGCGCCAAGCTGGAGACATAAAGTAACCTAGGCAGGGAAACAGACGAAATTGAAGAGCAGCATCACGTAGCTGCTCCCACGCCCACTGAACAGTTCCGAGACATTCCAGCAGTTCTTATCGACGACGAGTGCTGATGACAAAGTCGATGCTAATGTCTTGATCCACGAGGAAGCGATCCAGCAGTGTTGTCTGTGGTGGTCGAAGTCTTCACCGTGAAAGCTGACGAAAAGTTTTGGCGAGTCGCTGCATTCCTGTCCTTTCGAAGTATAAAAGGCGCTAAGCTGGAGACATAAAGTAACCTGGGAAGGGAAACGGACGAAATTGAAGAGCCGCATCACGTAGCTGCTCCCACGACCACTGAACAGTTCCGGGACACGCCAGCAGTTCTTATCGACGACGAATGTTTATGACATAGTTGATCCGGATGCCTTGACCCACGAGGAAGCGATTCAGCAGGGTTGCCAGTGGTGGTCAAAGTCTTCACCGTGAAAGCTGACGAAACGTGTTGGCTAGTCGTTGCATTCCCGTGCTTTCGAAGTATACATGGCGCTAAGCTGCAGGCATGAAGTAACCTGGGCAAAGAAACGGACGAAATTGAAGAGCCGCATCACGTAGCTGCTCCCACGCCCACTGAACAGTTCCAGGACTCGCCAGCAATTCTTATCGACGACGAGTGTTGATGGAAAAGTTGATCCGGATGCCTTGATTCACGAGGGAGCGATCCAGCAAGGATGGCAGTGGTGGTCCAAGTCTTCACAGTTAAACTGACGAAACGTGTTGGCGAGTCGTTGCATTCCCGTGATTCCGAAATATACAAGGCGCCAAGCTGGAGACATGAAGTAACCTGGGCAAAGAAACGGACGAAATTGAAGAGTCGCACCACGTAGCTGCTCCGACGCCCACTGAACAGTTCCAGGACACGCCAGCAGTTCCTTTCGACGGCGAGTGTTGATGACATAGTCGATCCAGATGCTTTGCTCCACGAGGAAGCGATCCAGTAGGTTTGCCAGTGGTGGTCAGTCTTTACCGTGAAAGCTGACGAAACGTGTTGGCGAGTCGTTGCATTCCCGTGCTTCCGAAGTGTACAAGGCGCTAAGCTGAAGGCATGAAGTAACCTGGGTAATGAAACGGACGAAATTGAAGAAGCGCGTCACGTAGCTGCTCCCACGCACACTGAACAGCTCCGGGACAGGCCAGCAGTTCTTATCGACGACGAGTGTTGATGACATAGTTGACCCGGATGCCTTGATACACGAGGAAGCGATCCAGCAGGGTTGCCAGTGGTGGTCAAAGTCTTCACCGTGAATGCTGACGAAACGTCTTGGCGAGTCTTTGCATTCCCGTGCTTCCGAAGTATACCAGGCGCTAATCTGGAGGCATGAAGTAACCTGGGCAAAGAAACGAACGAAATTGAATAGCCGCGTAACGTAGCTGCTCCCCCACTGAACAGTTCCCGGACACGCCAGCAGTTCTTATTGACGACGAGTGTTGATGATATAGTCGACCATGATGCCTTGATTCACGAGGAAGCGATGCAGCAGGTTTGCCAGTGGTGGTCAGTCTTCACCGTGAAAGCTGACGAAACGTGTTGGCGAGTCGTTGCATTCCCGTGATTCCGAAGTATACAAGGCGCTAAGCTGGAGGCATGAAGTAACCTGGGCAAAGAAACGGACGAAATTGAAGAGCCGCGTCACGTAGCTGCTCCCACGCACACTGAACAGTTCCGGGACACGCCAGCAGTTCTTATTGACGGCTAGTGTTGATGACATAGTCGATCCGGATGTCTTGATCCACGAGGAAGCGATCCAGCAGGTTTGCCAGTGGTGGTTAGTCTTCACCGTGAAAGCATAAGCAACGTGTTGGCGAGTCGCTGCATTCCCGTGCTTTCGATGTATACAAGGCGCTAAGCTGGAGACATAAAGTAACCTGGGAAGGGAAACGGCTGAAATTGAAGAGTCGCATCACGTAGCTGTTCCCACGCCCACTGAACAGCTCCATGACACGCCAGCAATTCTTATCGACGACAAGTGTTGATGAAAAAGTCGATCCGGATGCCTTGATCCACGAGGAAGCTATCCAGCAAGGTTGGCAGTGGTGGTCAAAGCCTTCAAAGTGAAAGCTGACGAAACGTGTTGGCGAGTCGTTGCATTCCCGTACTTCCGAAGTATGCAAGGCGCCAAGCTGGAGACATGAAGTAACCTGGGCAAAGAAATGGAGGAGATCGATGAGCCGCTTCACGTATCTGCTCCCACGCCCACTGAACAGTTCTGGGACACTCTCGCAGTTCTTATCGACGACGAGTGTTTATGACATATTTGATCCGGATGCCTTGATCCAAGAGGAAGCGATCCAGCAGGGTTGCCAGTGGTGGTCATAGTGTTCACCGTGAAAGCTGACGAAGCGTGTTGGCTAGTCGTTGCATTCCCGTGCTTCCGCTGTATACAAGGCGCCAAGCTGGAGACATGAAGTAACCTGGGCAAAGAAACGGAGGAAATCGAAGAGCCGCATCACGTAGCTGCTCCCACGCCCACTGAACAGTTCCGGGACACGCCAGCAATTCTTATCGACCACGAGTGTTGATGACATAGTAGATCCGGATGCCTTGATCCACAAGAAAGCGATCCAGCAGGTTTGCGAGTGGTGGTCAATGTCTTCACAGTTAAAGCTGACGAAACGTGTTGGCGAGTTCTTGCATTCCCGTGCTTCCGAAGTATACAAGGCGCCAAGCTGGAGACATGAAGTAACCTAGGCAGGGAAACGGACGAAATTGAAGAGAAGCATCACGTAGCTGCTCCCACGCCCACTGAACAATTCCGAGACATTCCAGCAGTTCTTATCGACGACGAGTGCTGATGACAAAGTCGATGCAAATGTCTTGAACCGCGAGGAAGCGATCCAGCAGGGTTGCCAGTGGTGGTCAAAGTCTACATCGTGAAAGCTGACGAAACGGGTTGGCGAGTCGTTGCATTCCCGTGCTTCCGAAATATACAAGGCGCCAAGCTGGAGACATGAAGTAACCTGGGCAAAGAAACGGACGAAATTGAAAAGCTGCATCACGTAGCTGCTCCCATGTCCACTGAACAGTTCCAGGACACGCCAGCAGTTCTAATCGACGGCGAGTGTTGCTGACATAGTCGATCCGGATGCCTTGATCCACGAGGAAGTGATCCAGCAGGTTTGCCAGTGGTGGTCAAAGCCTTCACCGTGAAAGCTGACGAAACGTGTTGGCGAGTTGTTGCATTCCCGTGCTTCCGAAGAATACAAGGCGCTAAGCTGGAGGCATGAAGTAACCTGGGCAACGAAACGGACGAAATTGAAGAGCCGCATCACGTAGCTGCTCCCACGCCTACTGAACAGTTCCGGGACATTCCAGCAGTTCTCATCGACGACGAGTGTTGATGACAAAGTCGATGCAAATGCCTTGAACCGGGAGGAAGCGATCCAGCAGGGTTGCCAGTGGTGGTCGAAGTCTTCACCGTGAAAGCTGACGAAAAGTTTTGGCGAGTCGCTGCATTCCCGTGCATTCGACGTATACAAGGCGCTAAGCTGGAGACATAAACTACCCTGGGGAGGGAAAGGGACGAAATTGAAGAGTCGCATCACGTAGCTGCTCCCACGACCACTGAACAGTTCCAGGACACGCCAGCAGTTCTTATCGACTGCGAGTGTTGATGACATAGTCGATCCGGATGCCTGATCCACGAGGAAGCGATCCAGCAGAGTTGCCAGTGGTGGTCAAAGTCTTCACCGTGAAAGCTTACGAAACGTGTTGGCGAGTCGTTGCATTCCCGTGATTCCGAAGTATACAAGGCGCTAAGCTGGAGGCATGAAGTAACCTGGGCAAAGAAACGGACGAAATTGAAGAGCCGCGTCACGTAGCTGCTCCCACGCCCACTGAACAGTTCCGGAACACTCTCGCAGTTCTTATCGACGACGAGTGTTTATGACATAGTTGATCCGGATGCCTTGATCCAAGAGGAAGCGATCCAGCAGGGTTGCCAGTGGTGGTCAAAGTGTTCACCGTGAAAGCTGACGAAGCGTGTTGGCTAGTCGTTGCATTCCCGTGCTTCCGCAGTATACAAGGCGCCAAGCTGGAGACATGAAGTAACCTGGGCAAAGAAACGGAGGAAATCGAAGAGCCGCATCACGTAGCTGCTCCCA
Source organism: Amblyomma americanum (assembly GCF_052857255.1). Lineage (NCBI taxonomy): Eukaryota > Metazoa > Arthropoda > Arachnida > Ixodida > Ixodidae > Amblyomma > Amblyomma americanum. The sequence goes on from NC_135498.1 coordinate 194,309,137, forward strand.
CGCCCACTGAACAGTTCCGGGACACGCCAGCAATTCTTATCGACGACGAGGGTTGATGACATAGTCGATCCGGATGCCTTGATCCACAAGAAAGCGATCCAGCAGGTTTCCGAGTGGTGGTCAAAGTCTTCACAGTTAAAGCTGACGAAACGTGTTGGCGAGTCGTTGCATTCCCGTGATTCCGAAGTATACAAGGCGCTAAGCTGGAGGCATGAAGTAACCTGGGCAAAGAAACGGACGAAATTGAAGAGCCGCGTCACGTAGCTGCTCCCACGCACACTGAACAGTTCCGGGACACGCCAGCAGTTCTTATTGACGACTAGTGTTGATGACATAGTCGATCCGGATGTCTTGATCCACGAGGAAGCGATCCAGCAGGTTTGCCAGTGGCGGTCAGTCTTCACCGTGAAAGCTGACGAAACGTGTTGGCGAGTCGCTGCATTCCCGTGCTTCCGAAGTATACAAGGCGCTGAGCTGGAGGGTTGAAGTAACCTGGGCAAAGAAACGAACGAAATTGAAGAGCCCCGTGACATGGCTGCTCCCACGCCCACTGAACAGATCCGGGACACGCCAGCAGTTCTTATTGACGACGAGTGTTGATGGTATAGTCGATCCCTATGCCTTCATTCACGAGGAAGCGATCAGCAGTGTAGTCAGTGGTGGTCAAAGTCTTCACCGTGAAAGCTGACGAAACTTGTTGGCTAGTCGTTGCATTCCCGTGCTTCTGAAGTGTACAAGGTACTAAGCTGGAGACATGAAGTAACCTGGGCAAATAAACAGACGAAATTGAAGAGCCGCATGAACACATAATCGCCACATGAACGCCCTCTGAACAGTTCAGGGACACGCCAGCTCCTTATCGACGACCAGTGTTGACGACAAAGTCGATCCGGATGCCTTGTTCCAAAAGGAAGCGATCCAGCAGGTTTGCGAGTGGTGGTCAAATTTCTTCACAGTTAAAGCTGACGAAACGTGTTGGCGAGTCGTCGCATTCCCGTGATTCCGAAGTATACAAGGCGCCAAGCTGGTGACATGAAGTAACCTGGGCAGGGAAACGGACGAAATTGAAGAGCAGCATCACGTAGCTGCTCCCACGCCCACTGAACAGTTCCGAGACATTCGAGCAGTTCTTATCGACGACGAGTGCTGATGACAAAGTCGATGCAAATGCCTTGAACCGCGAGGAAGCGATCTAGCAGGGTTGCCAGTCGTGGTCAAAGTCTTCACCGCGAAACCTGACGAAACGCGTTGGCTAGTCGTTGCATTCCCGTGCTTCCGAAGTGTACAAGGCGCAAAGCTGGAGACATGAAGTAACCTCGGCAAAGAAGCGGAGGAAATCGAAGAGCCGAATCACGTAGCTGCTCCCACACCCACTGAACAGTTCCGGGACACGCTCGCAGTTCTTATCGACGACGAATGTTTATGACATAGTTGATCCGGATGCCTTGACCCACGAGGAAGCGATCCAGCAGGGTTGCCAGTGGTGGTCAAAGTCTTCACCGTGAAAGCTGACGAAACGTGTTGGCCAGTCGTTCCATTCCCGTGCTTTCGAAGTATACAAGGCGCTAAGCTGCAGGCATGAAGTAACCTGGGCAAAGAAACGGACGAAATTGAAGAGCCGCATCACGTAGCTGCTCCCACGCCCACTGAACAGTTCCAGGACACGCCAGCAATTCTTATCGACGACGAGTGTTGATGGAAAAGTTGATCCGGATGCCTTGATTCACGAGGAAGCGATCCAGCAAGGATGGCAGTGGTGGTCCAAGTCTTCACGGTGAAAGCTGACGAAACGTGTTGGCGAGTCATTGCATTCCCGTGCTTCCGAAGTGTACAAGGCGCTAAGCTGAAGGCATGAAGTAACCTGGGCAATGAAATGGACGAAATTGAAGGAGCGCGTCACGTAGCTGCTCCCACGCACACTGAACAGTTCCGGGACATGCCAGCAGTTCTTATTGACGACGGGTGTTGATGGAAAAGTCGATCAGGATGCCTTGATCCACGAGGAAGCGATCCGGCAAGTTTGCCAGTGGTGGTCAAAGTCTTATTATGATACATCGTTCTGGCGCACGAAAAACACGGACGAAGGAAGAACAGACACACAATCGCCGGACATTTGATCGCCGGACAGTTGATGTCCGGCGATTGTGTGTCTGTTCTTCCTTCGTCCGTGTTTTTCGTGCGCCAGAACGATGTATCATAATGCGACTGTGAACCAATTAGCCCAGCTGTCTACGCTTAGTCAAAGTCTTCACCGTGAAAGCTGACGAAACGTGTTGTCGAGTCGCTGCATTCCCGTGCTTTCGAAGTATACAAGGCGCTAAGCTGGAGGCATGGAGTAACCTGGGCAAAGAAACGGACGAAATTGAATAGCCGCGCAACGTAGCTGCTCCCCCACTGAATAGTTCCCGGACACGCCAGCAGTTCTTATTGACGACGAGTCTTGGTGATATAGTCGACCATGATGCCTTGATTCACGAGGAAGCGAAAAGCAGTGTTGTCAGTGGTGGTCAGTCTTCCCCGCGAAAGCTTACGAAACGTGTTGGCGAGTCGTTTCATCCCCGTGCTTCCGAAATATACAAGGCACCAAGCTGGAGACATGAAGTAACCTTGTCAAAGAAATGGACGAAATTGAAGAGCCGCAACACGTAGCTGCTCCCACGCCCACTGAACAGTTCCAGGACACGCCAGCAGTTCTTATCGACGGCGAGTGTTGATGACATAGTCGATCCGGATGCCTTGATCCAAGAGGAAGCGATCCAGCAGGGTTGCCAGTGGTGGTCAAAGTGTTCACCGTGAAAGCTGACGAAGCGTGTTGGATAGTCGTTGCATTGCCGTGCTTCCGCAGTATACAAGGCGCCAAGCTGGAGACATGAAGTAACCTGGGCAACGAAACGGACGAAATTGAAGAGCCGCATCACGTAGCTGCTCCCACGCCTACTGAACAGTTCCGGGACATTCCAGTAGTTCTTATCGACGACGAGTGTTGATGAAAATTCGATGCAAATGCCTTGAACCGGGAGGAAACGATCCAGCAGGGTTGCCAGTGGTGGTCGAAGTCTTCATCTTCAAAGCTGAGGAAACGTGTTGGCGAGTCGCTGCATTCCCGTGCTTTCGAGGTATACAAGGCGCTAAGCTGGAGACATAAAGTAACCTGGAAAGGGAAACAGACGAAATTGAACAGTTGCATCACGTAGCTGCTCCCACGCCCACTGAACAGTTCCGGGACACGGCCGCAGTTCTTATCGACGACGAGTGTTTATGACATAGTTGATCCACGAGGAAGCGATCCAGCAGTGTTGTCAGTGGTGGTCAAAGTCTTCATCGTGAAAGCTGACGAAATGGGTTGGCGAGTCGTTGCCCTCCCGTGCTTCCGAAATATACAAGGCGCCAAGCTGGCGACATGACGTAACCTGGGCAAAGAAACGGACGAAATTGAAGAGCCGCATCACGTAGCTGCTCCCACGCCTACTGAACAGTTCCGGGACATTCCAGCAGTTCTCATCGACGACGAGTGTTGATGACAAAGTCGATGCTAATGCCTTGAACCGCGAGGAAGCGATCCAGCAGGGTTGCCAGTGGTGGTCGAAGTCTTCACCGTGAAAGCTGACGAAACGTGTTGGCGAGTCGCTGCATTCCCGTCCTTTCGAAGTATATAAGGCGCTAAGCTGGAGACATAAAGTAACCTGGGAAGGGAAACGGACGAAATTGAAGAGTCGCATCACGTAGCTGCTCCCACGACCACTGAACAGTTCCGGGACACGCCAGCAGTACTTATCGACGACGAATGTTTATGACATAGTTGATCCGGATGCCTTGACCCACGAGGAAGCGATCCAGCAGGGTTGCCAGTGGTGGTCAAAGTCTTCACCGTGAAAGCTGACGAAACGTGTTGGCTAGTGGTTGCATTCCCGTGCTTTCGAAGTATACATGGCGCTAAGCTGCAGGCATGAAGTAACCTGGGCAAAGAAACGGACGAAATTGAAGAGCCGCATCACGTAGCTGCTCCCACGCCCAGTGAACAGTTCCAGGACACGCCAGCAATTCTTATCGACGACGAGTGTTGATGGAAAAGTTGATCCGGATGCCTTGATTCACGAGGAAGCGATCCAGCAAGGATGGCAGTGGTGGTCCAAGTCTTCACGGTGAAAGCTGACGAAACGTGTTGGCGAGTCATTGCATTCCCGTGCTTCCGAAGTATGCAAGGCGCGAAGCTGGAGACAGGAAGTAACCTGGGCAAAGAAATGGACGAAATTGTAGAGCCGTATCACGTAGCTGCTTCCACGCCCACTGAACAGTTCGGGGACACGCCCACAGTTCTTATCTGCGACGAGTGTTGTTGACATAGTTGATCCGGATGCCTTGATCCACGAGGAAGCGATCCAGCAGGGTTGCCAGTGGTGGTCAGTCTTCACCGTGAAAGCTTAAGCAACGTGTTGGCGAGTCGCTGCATTCCCGTGCTTTCGATGTATACAAGGCGCTAAGCTGGAGACATGAAGTAACCTGGGCAAAGAAACGGACGAAATTGAAGAGCAGCATCACGTAGGTGCTCCCACGCCCACTGAACAGGTCCGAGACATTCCAGCAGTTCTTATCGACGACGAGTGCTGATGACAAAGTCGATGCAAATGTCTTGAACCGCGAGGAAGCGATCCAGCAGGGTTGCCAGTGGTGGTCAAAGTCTTCACCGTGAAAGCTTACGAAACGTGTTGGCTAGTCGTTGCATTCCCGTGCTTCCGAAGTGTACAAGGCGCCAAGCTGGAGACATGAAGTAACCTGGGCAAAGAAATGGAGGAGATCGATGAGCCGCTTCACATATCTGCTCCCACGCCCACTGAACAGTTCCGGGACACTCTCGCAGTTCTTATCGACGACGAGTGTTTATGACACAGTTGATCCGGATGCCTTGATCCAAGAGGAAGCGATCCAGCAGGGTTGCCAGTGGTGGTCAAAGTGTTCACCGTGAAAGTTGACGAAGCGTGTTGGCTAGTCGTTGCATTCCCGTGCTTCCGCAGTATACAAGGCGCCAAGCTGGAGACATGAAATAACCTGGGCAAACAAACGGAGGAAATCGAAGAGCCGCATCACGTAGCTGCTCCCACGCCCACTGAACAGTTCCGGGACACGCCAGCAATTCTTATCGACGACGAGTGTTGATGACATAGTCGATACGGATGCCTTGATCCACAAGAAAGCGATCCAGCAGGTTTGTGAGTGGTGGTCAATGTCTTCACAGTTAAAGCTGACGAAACGTGTTGGCGAGTCGTTGCATTCCCGTGATTCCGAAGTATAAAAGGCACCAAGCTGGAGACATGAAGTAACCTAGGCAGGGAAACGGACGAAATTGAAGAGCAGCATCACGTAGCTGCTCCCACGCCTACTGAACAGTTCCGAGACATTCCAGCAGTCTTATCGACGACGAGTGCTGATGACAAAGTCGATGCAAATGTCTTGAATCGCGAGGAAGCGATCCAGCAGGGTTGCCAGTGGTGGTCAAAGTCTTCACCGTGAAAGCTTACGAAGCGTGTTGGCTAGTCTTGCATTTCCGTGCTTCAGAAGTGTACAAGGCGCCAAGCTGGAGACATGAAGTAACCTGGGCAAAGAAAGGGAGGAGATCGATGAGCCGCATCACGTATCTGCTCCCACGCCCACTGAACAGTTCCGGGACACGCTCGCAGTTCTTATCGACGACGAGTGTTTATGACATAGTTGATCCGGATGCCTTGTTCCACGAGGAAGCGATCCAGCAGTGTTGTCAGTGGTGGTCAAAGTCTACATCGTGAAAGCTGACGAAACGGGTGGCGAGTCGTTGCATTCCCGTGCTTCCGAAATATACAAGGCGCCAAGCTGGAGACATGAAGTAACCTGGGCAAAGAAACGGACGAAACTGAAAAGCCGCATCACGTAGCTGCTCGCACGTCCACTGAACAGTTCCAGGACACGCCAGCAGTTCTTATCGACGGCGAGTGTTGATGACATAGTCTATCCGGATGCCTTGATCCACGAGGAAGTGATCCAGCAGGATTGCCAGTGGTGGTCGAAGTCTTCACCGCGAAAGCTGACGAAACGTGTTGGCGAGTCGCTGCATTCCCGTGCTTTCGAAGTATACAAGGCGCTAAGCTGGAGACACAAAGTAACCTGGGAAGGGAAACGGACGTAATTGAAGACTCGCCTCACGTAGCTGCTCCCACGACCACTGAACAGTTTCGGGACACGCCAGCAGTTTTAACGACGACAAGTGTTGATGACATAGTCGAACCGGATGCCTTGATCCACGAGGAAGCGATCCAGCAAAGTTGCCAGTGGTGGTCGAAGTCTTCACCGTGAAAGCATAAGCAACGTGTTGGCGAGTCGCTGCATTCCCGTGCTTTCGATGTATACAAGGCGCTAAGCTGGAGACATAAAGTAACCTGGGAAGGGAAACGGACGAAATTAAAGAGTCGCATCACGTAGCTGCTCCCACGCCCACTGAACAGCTCCAGGACACGCCAGCAATTCTTATCGACGACAAGTGTTGATGAAAAAGTCGATCCGGATGCCTTGATCCACGAGGAAGGTATCCCGCAAGGTTGGCAGTGGTGGTCAAAGCCTTCACGGTGAAAGCTGACGAAACGTGTTGGCGAGTCGTTGCATTCCCGTACTTCCGAAGTATACAAGGCGCCAAGCTGGAGACATGAAGTAACCTGGGCAAAGAAACGGAGGAAATCGAAGAGCCGCATCACGTAGCTGCTCCCACGCCCACTGAACAGTTCCGGGACACGCCAGCAATTCTTATCGACCACGAGTGTTGATGACATAGTCGATCCGGATGCCTTGATCCACAAGAAAGCGATCCAGCAGGTTTGCGAGTGGTGGTCAATGTCTTCACAGTTAAAGCTGACGAAACGTGTTGGCGAGTCGTTGCATTCCCGTGCTTCCGAAGTGTACAAGGCGCTAAGCTGAAGGCATGAAGTAACCTGGGCAATGAAACGGACGAAATTGAAGAAGCGCGTCACGTAGCTGCTCCCACGCACACTGAACAGTTCCGGGACATGCCAGCAGTTCCTATTGACGACGAGTGTTGATGGAAAAGTCGATCAGGCTGCCTTGATCCACGAGGAAGCGATCCGGCAAGTTTGCCAGTGGTGGTCAAAGTCTTCACCGTGAAAGCTGACGAAACGTGTTGTCGAGTCGCTGCATTCTCGTGCTTTCGAAGTATACAAGGCGCTAAGCTGGAGACATAAAGTAACCTCGGCAACGAAACGGACGAAAATGAAGAGCCGTATCACGTAGCTGCTACCACGCCAACTGAACAGCTCCGGGACAGGCCAGCAGTTCTTATCGACGACGAGTGTTGATGACATAGTTGACCCGGATGCCTTGATCCACGAGGAAGCGATCCAGCAGGGTTGCCAGTGGTGTTCAAAGTCTTCGCCGTGAATGCTGACGAAACGACTTGGCGAGTCTTTGCATTCCCGTGCTTCCGAAGTATACCAGGCGCTAAGCTGGAGGCATGAAGTAACCTGGGCAAAGAAACGGACGAAATTGAATAGCCGCGTAACGTAGCTGCTCCCCCACTGAACAGTTCCCGGACACGCCAGCAGTTCTTATTGACGACGAGTGTTGATGATATAGTCGACCATGATGCCTTGATTCACGAGGAAGAGATGCAGCAGGTTTGCCAGTGGTGGTCAGTCTTCACCGTGAAAGCTGACGAAACGTGTTGGCGAGTCGTTGCATTCCCGTACTTCCGAAGTATGCAAGGCGCCAAGCTTGAGACATGAAGTAACCTGGGCAAAGAAATGGAGGAGATCGATGAGCCGCTTCACGTATCTGCTGCCACGCCCACTGAACAGCTCCAGGACACGCCAGCAATTCTTATCGACGACAAGTGTTGATGAAAAAGTCGATCCGGATGCCTTGATCCACGAGGAAGCTATCCAGCAAGGTTGGCAGTGGTGGTCAAAGCCTTCACGGTGAAAGCTGACGAAACGTGTTGGCGAGTCGTTGCATTCCCGTACTTCCGAAGTATGCAAGGCGCCAAGCTTGAGACATGAAGTAACCTGGGCAAAGAAATGGAGGAGATCGATGAGCCGCTTCACGTATCTGCTGCCACGCCCACTGAACAGTTCTGGGACACTCTCGCAGTTCTTATCGACGACGAGTGTTTATGACATAGTTGATACGGATGCCTTGATCCAAGAGGAAGCGATCCAGCAGGTTTGCGAGTGGTGGTCAAATTTCTTCACAGTTAAAGCTGACGAAACGTGTTGGCGAGTCGTTGCATTCCCGTGATTCCGAAGTATACAAGGCGCTAAGCTGGAGGCATGAAGTAACCTGGGCAAAGAAACGGACGAAATTGAAGAGCCGCGTCACGTAGCTGCTCCCACGCACACTGAACAGTTCCGGGACACGCCAGCAGTTCTTATTGACGACTAGTGTTGATGACATAGTCGATCCGGATGTCTTGATCCACGAGGAAGCGATCCAGCAGGTTTGCCAGTGGTGGTCAGTCTTCACCGTGAAAGCTGACGAAACGTGTTGGCGAGTCGCTGCATTCCCGTGCTTCCGAAGTATACAAGGCGCTGAGCTGGAGGGTTGAAGTAACCTGGGCAAAGAAACGAACGAAATTGAAGAGCGGCGTGACATGGCTGCTCCCACGCCCACTGAACAGATCCGGGACACGCCAGCAGTTCTTACTGACGACGAGTGTTGATGGTATAGTCGATCCCTATGCCTTCATTCACGAGGAAGCGATCAGCAGTGTAGTCAGTGGTGGTCAAAGTCTTCACCGTGAAAGCTGACGAAACTTGTTGGCTAGTCGTTGCATTCCCGTGCTTCTGAAGTGTACAAGGTGCTAAGCTGGAGACATGAAGTAAGCTGGGCAAATAAACAGACGAAATTGAAGAGCCGCATGAACACATAATCGCCACATGAACGCCCTCTGAACAGTTCAGGGACACGCCAGCTCCTTATCGACGACCAGTGTTGACGACAAAGTCGATCCGGATGCCTTGTTCCAAAAGGAAGCGATCCAGCAGGTTTGCGAGTGGTGGTCAAATTTCTTCACAGTTAAAGCTGACGAAACGTGTTGGCGAGTCGTCGCATTCCCGTGATTCCGAAGTATACAAGGCGCCAAGCTGGTGACATGAAGTAACCTGGGCAGGGAAACGGACGAAATTGAAGAGCAGCATCACGTAGCTGCTCCCACGCCCACTGAACAGTTCCGAGACATTCGAGCAGTTCTTATCGACGACGAGTGCTGATGACAAAGTCGATGCAAATGCCTTGAACCGCGAGGAAGCGATCTAGCAGGGTTGCCAGTCGTGGTCAAAGTCTTCACCGCGAAAGCTGACGAAACGCGTTGGCTAGTCGTTGCATTCCCGTGCTTCCGAAGTGTACAAGGCGCCAAGCTGGAGACATGAAGTAACCTCGGCAAAGAAGCGGAGGAAATCGAAGAGCAGAATCACGTAGCTGCTCCCACACCCACTGAACAGTTCCGGGACACGCTCGCAGTTCTTATCGACGACGAATGTTTATGACATAGTTGATCCGGATGCCTTGACCCACGAGGAAGCGATCCAGCAGGGTTGCCAGTGGTGGTCAAAGTCTTCACCGTGAAAGCTGACGAAACGTGTTGGCCAGTCGTTCCATTCCCGTGCTTTCGAAGTATACAAGGCGCTAAGCTGCAGGCATGAAGTAACCTGGGCAAAGAAACGGACGAAATTGAAGAGCCGCATCACGTAGCTGCTCCCACGCCCACTGAACAGTTCCAGGACACGCCAGCAATTCTTATCGACGACGAGTGTTGATGGAAAAGTTGATCCGGATGCCTTGATTCACGAGGAAGCGATCCAGCAAGGATGGCAGTGGTGGTCCAAGTCTTCACGGTGAAAGCTGACGAAACGTGTTGGCGAGTCATTGCATTCCCGTGCTTCCGAAGTATGCAAGGCGCCGAGCTGGAGACATGAAGTAACCTGGGCAAAGAAATGGACGAAATTGAATAGCCGTATCACGTAGATGCTTCCACGCCCACTGAAAAGTTCGGGGACACGCCCACAGTTCTTATCGACGACGAGTGTGTTTGACATAGTTGATCCGGATGCCTTGATCCACGAGGAAGCGATCCAGCAGGGTTGCGAGTGGTGGTCAAAGTCTTCACAGTTAAAGCTGACGAAACGTGTTGGCGAGTCGTTGCATTCCCGTGATTCCGAAATATACAAGGCGCCAAGCTGGAGACATGAAGTAACCTGGGCAAAAAAACGGATGAAATTGAAGAGCCGCACCACGTCGCTGCTCCCACGGCCACTGAACAGTTCCAGGACACGCCAGCAGTTCCTATCGACGGCGAGTGTTGATGACATAGTCGATCCGGATGCTTTGCTCCACGAGAAAGCGATCCAGTAGGTTTGCCAGTGGTGGTCAGTCTTTACCGTGAAAGCTGACGAAACGTGTTGGCGAGTCGTTGCATTCCCGTGCTTCCGAAGTGTACAAGGCGCTAAGCTGAAGGCATGAAGTAACCTGGGCAATGAAATGGACGAAATTGAAGGAGCGCGTCACGTAGCTGCTCCCACGCACACTGAACAGTTCCGGGACATGCCAGCAGTTCTTATTGACGACGAGTGTTGATGGAAAAGTCGATCAGGATGCCTTGATCCACGAGGAAGCGATCCGGCAAGTTTGCCAGTGGTGGTCAAAGTCTTATTATGATACATCGTTCTGGCGCACGAAAAACACGGACGAAGGAAGAACAGACACACAATCGCCGGACATTTGATCGCCGGACAGTTGATGTCCGGCGATTGTGTGTCTGTTCTTCCTTCGTCCGTGTTTTTCGTGCGCCAGAACGATGTATCATAATGCGACTGTGAACCAATTAGCCCAGCTGTCTACGCTTATTCAGTCTTCACCGTGAAAGCTGACGAAACGTGTTGTCGAGTCGCTGCATTCCCGTGCTTTCGAAGTATACAAGGCGCTAAGCTGGAGGCATGGAGAAACCTGGGCAAAGAAACGGACGAAATTGAATAGCCGCGCAACGTAGCTGCTCCCCCACTGAATAGTTCCCGGACACGCCAGCAGTTCTTATTGACGACGAGTGTTGGTGATATAGTCGACCATGATGCCTTGATTCACGAGGAAGCGAAAAGCAGTGTTGTCAGTGGTGGTCAGTCTTCCCCGCGAAAGCTTACGAAACGTGTTGGCGAGTCGTTTCATCCCCGTGCTTCCGAAATATACAAGGCACCAAGCTGGAGACATGAAGTAACCTTGTCAAAGAAATGGACGAAATTGAAGAGCCGCAACACGTAGCTGCTCCCACGCCCACTGAACAGTTCCAGGACACGCCAGCAGTTCTTATCGACGGCGAGTGTTGATGACATAGTCGATCCGGATGCCTTGATCCAAGAGGAAGCGATCCAGCAGGGTTGCCAGTGGTGGTCAAAGTGTTCACCGTGAAAGCTGACGAAGCGTGTTGGCTAGTCGTTGCATTCCCGTGCTTCCGCAGTATACAAGGCGCCAAGCTGGAGACATGAAGTAACCTGGGCAACGAAACGGACGAAATTGAAGAGCCGCATCACGTAGCTGCTCCCACGCCTACTGAACAGTTCCGGGACATTCCAGTAGTTCTTATCGACGACGAGTGTTGATGAAAATTCGATGCAAATGCCTTGAACCGGGAGGAAACGATCCAGCAGGGTTGCCAGTGGTGGTCGAAGTCTTCATCTTCAAAGCTGAGGAAACGTGTTGGCGAGTCGCTGCATTCCCGTGCTTTCGAAGTATACAAGGCGCTAAGCTGGAGACATAAAGTAACCTGGAAAGGGAAACAGACGAAATTGAACAGTTGCATCACGTAGCTGCTCCCACGCCCACTGAACAGTTCCGGGACACGGCCGCAGTTCTTATCGACGACGAGTGTTTATGACATAGTTGATCCACGAGGAAGCGATCCAGCAGTGTTGTCAGTGGTGGTCAAAGTCTTCATCGTGAAAGCTGACGAAATGGGTTGGCGAGTCGTTGCCCTCCCGTGCTTCTGAAATATACAAGGCGCCAAGCTGGCGACATGACGTAACCTGGGCAAAGAAACGGACGAAATTGAAGAGCCGCATCACGTAGCTGCTCCCACGCCTACTGAACAGTTCCGGGACATTCCAGCAGTTCTCATCGACGACGAGTGTTGATGACAAAGTCGATGCTAATGCCTTGAACCACGAGGAAGCGATCCAGCAGGGTTGCCAGTGGTGGTCGAAGTCTTCACCGTGAAAGCTGACGAAACGTGTTGGCGAGTCGCTGCATTCCCGTCCTTTCGAAGTATATAAGGCGCTAAGCTGGAGACGTAAAGTAACCTGGGAAGGGAAACTTACGAAATTGAAGAGTCGCATCACGTAGCTGCTCCCACGACCACTGAACAGTTCCGGGACACGCCAGCAGTACTTATCGACGACGAATGTTTATGACATAGTTGATCCGGATGCCTTGACCCACGAGGAAGCGATCCAGCAGGGTTGCCAGTGGTGGTCAAAGTCTTCACCGTGAAAGCTGACGAAACGTGTTGGCTAGTCGTTGCATTCCCGTGCTTTCGAAGTATACATGGCGCTAAGCTGCAGGCACGAAGTAACCTGGGCAAAGAAACGGACGAAATTGAAGAGCCGCATCACGTAGCTGCTCCCACGCCCAGTGAACAGTTCCAGGACACGCCAGCAATTCTTATCGACGACGAGTGTTGATGGAAAAGTTGATCCGGATGCCTTGATTCACGAGGAAGCGATCCAGCAAGGATGGCAGTGGTGGTCCAAGTCTTCACGGTGAAAGCTGACGAAACGTGTTGGCGAGTCATTGCATTCCCGTGCTTCCGAAGTATGGAAGGCGCGAAGCTGGAGACAGGAAGTAACCTGGGCAAAGAAATGGACGAAATTGTAGAGCCGTATCACGTAGCTGCTTCCACGCCCACTGAACAGTTCGGGGACACGCCCACAGTTCTTATCGGCGACCAGTGTTGTTGACATAGTTGATCCGGATGCCTTGATCCACGAGGAAGCGATCCAGCAGGGTTGCCAGTGGTGGTCAGTCCTCACCGTGAAAGCTTAAGCAACGTGTTGGCGAGTCGCTGCATTCCCGTGCTTTCGATGTATACAAGGCGCTAAGCTGGAGACATGAAGTAACCTGGGCAAAGAAACGGACGAAATTGAAGAGCAGCATCACGTAGGTGCTCCCACGCCCACTAAACAGGTCCGAGACATTCCAGCAGTTCTTATCGACGACGAGTGCTGATGACAAAGTCGATGCAAATGTCTTGAACCGCGAGGAAGCGATCCAGCAGGGTTGCCAGTGGTGGTCAAAGTCTTCACCGTGAAAGCTTACGAAACGTGTTGGCTAGTCGTTGCATTCCCATGCTTCCGAAGTGTACAAGGCGCCAAGCTGGAGACATGAAGTAACCTGGGCAAAGAAATGGAGGAGATCGATGAGCCGCTTCACATATCTGCTCCCACGCCCACTGAACAGTTCCGGGACACTCTCGCAGTTCTTATCGACGACGAGTGTTTATGACACAGTTGATCCGGATGCCTTGATCCAAGAGAAAGCGATCCAGCAGGGTTGCCAGTGGTGGTCAAAGTGTTCACCGTGAAAGTTGACGAAGCGTGTTGGCTAGTCGTTGCATTCCCGTGCTTCCGCAGTATACAAGGCGCCAAGCTGGAGACATGAAGTAACCTGGGCAAACAAACGGAGGAAATCGAAGAGCCGCATCACGTAGCTGCTCCCACGCCCACTGAACAGTTCCAGGACACGCCAGCAGTTCTTATCGACGGCGAGTGTTGATGACATAGTCGATCCGGATGCCTTGATCCACGAGGAAGTGATCCAGCAGGATTGCCAGTGGTGGTCGAAGTCTTCACCGCGAAAGCTGACGAAACGTGTTGGCGAGTCGCTGCATTCCCGCGCTTTCGAAGTATACAAGGCGCTAAGCTGGAGACATAAAGTAACCTGGGAAGGGAAACGGATGAAATTGAAGACTCGCCTCACGTAGCTGCTCCCACGACCACTGAACAGTTTCGGGACACGCCAGCAGTTTTAACGACGACAAGTGTTGATGACATAGTCGAACCGGATGCCTTGATCCACGAGGAAGCGATCCAGCAAAGTTGCCAGTGGTGGTCGAAGTCTTCACCGTGAAAGCATAAGCAACGTGTTGGCGAGTCGCTGCATTCCCGTGCTTTCGATGTATACAAGGCGCTAAGCTGGAGACATAAAGTAACCTGGGAAGGGAAACGGACGAAATTAAAGAGTCGCATCACGTAGCTGCTCCCACGCCCACTGAACAGCTCCAGGACACGCCAGCAATTCTTATCGACGACAAGTGTTGATGAAAAAGTCGATCCGGATGCCTTGATCCACGAGGAAGGTATCCCGCAAGGTTGGCAGTGGTGGTCAAAGCCTTCACGGTGAAAGCTGACGAAACGTGTTGGCGAGTCGTTGCATTCCCGTACTTCCGAAGTATACAAGGCGCCAAGCTGGAGACATGAAGTAACCTGGGCAAAGAAACGGAGGAAATCGAAGAGCCGCATCACGTAGCTGCTCCCACGCCCACTGAACAGTTCCGGGACACGCCAGCAATTCTTATCGACCACGAGTGTTGATGACATAGTCGATCCGGATGCCTTGATCCACAAGAAAGCGATCCAGCAGGTTTGCGAGTGGTGGTCAATGTCTTCACAGTTAAAGCTGACGAAACGTGTTGGCGAGTCGTTGCATTCCCGTGCTTCCGAAGTGTACAAGGCGCTAAGCTGAAGGCATGAAGTAACCTGGGCAATGAAACGGACGAAATTGAAGAAGCGCGTCACGTAGCTGCTCCCACGCACACTGAACAGTTCCGGGACATGCCAGCAGTTCCTATTGACGACGAGTGTTGATGGAAAAGTCGATCAGGCTGCCTTGATCCACGAGGAAGCGATCCGGCAAGTTTGCCAGTGGTGGTCAAAGTCTTCACCGTGAAAGCTGACGAAACGTGTTGTCGAGTCGCTGCATTCCCGTGCTTTCGAAGTATACAAGGCGCTAAGCTGGAGACATAAAGTAACCTCGGCAACGAAACGGACGAAAATGAAGAGCCGTATCACGTAGCTGCTACCACGCCAACTGAACAGCTCCGGGACAGGCCAGCAGTTCTTATCGACGACGAGTGTTGATGACATAGTTGACCCGGATGCCTTGATCCACGAGGAAGCGATCCAGCAGGGTTTCCAGTGGTGGTCAAAGTCTTCGCCGTGAATGCTGACGAAACGACTTGGCGAGTCTTTGCATTCCCGTGCTTCCGAAGTATACCAGGCGCTAAGCTGGAGGCATGAAGTAACCTGGGCAAAGAAACGGACGAAATTGAATAGCCGCGTAACGTAGCTGCTCCCCCACTGAACAGTTCCCGGACACGCCAGCAGTTCTTATTGACGACGAGTGTTGATGATATAGTCGACCATGATGCCTTGATTCACGAGGAAGAGATGCAGCAGGTTTGCCAGTGGTGGTCAGTCTTCACCGTGAAAGCTGACGAAACGTGCTGGCGAGTCGTTGCATTCCCGTGATTCCGAAGTATACAAGGCGCTAAGCTGGAGGCATGAAGTAACCTGGGCAAAGAAACGGACGAAATTGAAGAGCCGCGTCACGTAGCTGCTCCCACGCACACTGAACAGTTCCGGGACACGCCAGCAGTTCTTATTGACGACTAGTGTTGATGACATAGTCGATCCGGATGTCTTGATCCACGAGGAAGCGATCCAGCAGGTTTCCCAGTGGTGGTCAGCCTTCACCGTGAAAGCTTAAGCAACGTGTTGGCGAGTCGTTGCATTCCCGTGATTCCGAAGTATACAAGGCGCTAAGCTGGAGACATAAAGTAACCTGGGAAGGGAAACGGACGAAATTGAAGAGTCGCATCACGTAGCTGCTCCCACGCCCACTGAACAGCTCCAGGACACGCCAGCAATTCTTATCGACGACAAGTGTTGATGAAAAAGTCGATCCGGATGCCTTGATCCACGAGGAAGCTATCCAGCAAGGTTGGCAGTGGTGGTCAAAGCCTTCACGGTGAAAGCTGACGAAACGTGTTGGCGAGTCGTTGCATTCCCGTACTTCCGAAGTATGCAAGGCGCCAAGCTTGAGACATGAAGTAACCTGGGCAAAGAAATGGAGGAGATCGATGAGCCGCTTCACGTATCTGCTGCCACGCCCACTGAACAGTTCTGGGACACTCTCGCAGTTCTTATCGACGACGAGTGTTTATGACATAGTTGATACGGATGCCTTGATCCAAGAGGAAGCGATCCAGCAGGGTTGCCAGTGGTGGTCAAAGTGTTCACCGTGAAAGCTGACGAAGCGTGTTGGCTAGTCGTTGCATTCCCGTGCTTCCGAAGTGTACAAGGCGCCAAGCTGGAGACATGAAGTAACCTGGGCAAAGAAACGGACGAAATTGAAGAGCCGCATCACGTAGCTGCTACCACGCCAACTGAACAGCTCCGGGACAGGCCACCAATTCTTATCGACCACGAGTGTTGATGACATAGTCGATCCGGATGCCTTGATCCACAAGAAAGCGATCCAGCAGGTTTGCGAGTGGTGGTCAATGTCTTCACAGTTAAAGCTGACGAAACGTGTTGGCGAATCGTTGCATTCCCGTGATTCCGAAGTATACAAGGCGCCAAGCTGGAGATATGAAGTAACCTAGGCAGGGAAACGGACGAAATTGAAGAGAAGCATCACGTAGCTGCTCCCACGCCCACTGAACAATTCCGAGACATTCCAGCAGTTCTTATCGACGACGAGTGCTGATGACAAAGTCGATGCAAATGTCTTGAACCGCGAGGAAGCGATCCAGCAGGGTTGCCAGTGGTGGTCAGTCTTCACCGTGAAAGCTTACGAAACGTGTTGGCTAGTCGTTGCATTCCCGTGCTTCCGAAGTGTACAAGGCGCCAAGCTGGAGACATGAAGTAACCTGGGCAAAGAAACGGACGAAATTGAAGAGCCGCATCACGTACCTGCTTCTACGCCCACTGAACAGTTCCGGGACACGGCCGCTGTTCTTATCGACGACGAGTGTTTATGACATAGTTGATCCGGATGCCTTGATCCAGGAGGAGGCGATCCAGCAGTGTTGTCAGTGGTGGTCAAAGTCTACATCGTGAAAGCTGACGAAATGGGTTGGCGAGTCGTTGCATTACCGTGCTTCCGAAATATACAAGGCGCCAAGCTGGAGACATGAAGTAACCTGGGCAAAGAAACGGACGAAATTGAAGAGCCGCATCACGTAGCTGCTCCCACGCCTACTGAACAGTTCCGGGACATTCCAGCAGTTCTCATCGACGACGAGTGTTGATGACAAAGTCGATGCAAATGCCTTGAACCGGGAGGAAGCGATCCAGCAGGGTTGCCAGTGGTGGTCAAAGCCTTCACCGTGAAAGCTGACGAAACGTGTTGGCGAGTTGTTGCATTCCCGTGCTTCCGAAGAATACAAGGCGCTAAGCTGGAGGCATGAAGTAACCTGGGCAACGAAACGGACGAAATTGAAGACCCGCATCACGTAGCTGCTCCCACGCCTACTGAACAGTTCCGGGACATTCCAGCAGTTCTCATCGACGACGAGTGTTGATGACAAAGTCGATGCTAATGCCTTGAACCGCGAGGAAGCGATCCAGCAGGGTTGCCAGTGGTGGTCGAAGTCTTTACCGTGAAAGCTGACGAAACGTGTTGGCGAGTCGCTGCATTCCCGTCCTTTCGAAGTATACAAGGCGCTAAGCTGGAGACATAAAGTAACCTGGGAAGGGAAACGGACGAAATTGAAGAGTCGCATCACGTAGCTGCTCCCACGACCACTGAACAGTTCCGGGACACGCCAGCAGTTCTTATCGACGACGAATGTTTATGACATAGTTGATCCGGATGCCTTGACCCACGAGGAAGCGATCCAGCAGGGTTGCCAGTGGTGGTCAAAGTCTTCACCGTGAAAGCTGACGAAACGTGTTGGCTAGTCGTTGCATTCCCGTGCTTTCGAAGTATACATGGCGCTAAGCTGCAGGCATGAAGTAACCTGGGCAAAGAAACGGACGAAATTGAAGAGCCGCATCACGTAGCTGCTCCCACGCCCAGTGAACAGTTCCAGGACACGCCAGCAATTCTTATCGACGACGAGTGTTGATGGAAAAGTTGATCCGGATGCCTTGATTCACGAGGAAGCGATCCAGCAAGGATGGCAGTGGTGGTCCAAGCCTTCACGGTGAAAGCTGACGAAACGTGTTGGCGAGTCATTGCATTCCCGTGCTTCCGAAGTATGCAAGGCGCGAAGCTGGAGACAGGAAGTAACCTGGGCAAAGAAATGGACGAAATTGTAGAGCCGTATCACGTAGCTGCTTCCACGCCCACTGAACAGTTCGGGGACACGCCCACAGTTCTTATCGGCGACGAGTGTTGTTGACATAGTTGATCCGGATGCCTTGATCCACGAGGAAGCGATCCAGCAGGGTTGCCAGTGGTGGTCAAAGTCATCACCGTGAAAGCTGACGAAACGTGTTGGCTAGTCGTTGCATTCCCGTGCTTTCGAAGTATACATGGCGCTAAGCTGCAGGCATGAAGTAACCTGGGCAAAGAAACGGACGAAATTGAAGAGCCGCATCACGTAGCTGCTCCCACGCCCAGTGAACAGCTCCAGGACACGCCAGCAATTCTTATCGACGACAAGTGTTGATGAAAAAGTCGATCCGGATGCCTTGACCCACGAGGAAGCTATCCAGCAAGGTTGGCAGTGGTGGTCAAAGCCTTCACGGTGAAAGCTGACGAAACGTCTTGGCGAGTCGTTGCATTCCAGTACTTCCGAAGTATGCAAGGCGCCAAGCTGGAGACATGAAGTAACCTGGGCAAAGAAACGGACGAAATTGAAGAGCAGCATCACGTAGGTGCTCCCACGCCCACTGAACGGGTCCGAGACATTCCAGCAGTTCTTATCGACGACGAGTGCTGATGACAAAGTCGATGCAAATGTCTTGAACCGCGAGGAAGCGATCCAGCAGGGTTGCCAGTGGTGGTCAAAGTCTTCACCGTGAAAGCTTAAGAAACGTGTTGGCTAGTCGTTGCATTCCCGTGCTTCCGAAGTGTACAAGGCGCCAAGCTGGAGACATGAAGTAACCTGGGCAAAGAAATGGAGGAGATCGATGAGCCGCTTCACATATCTGCTCCCACGCCCACTGAACAGTTCCGGGACACTCTCGCAGTTCTTATCGACGACGAGTGTTTATGACACAGTTGATCCGGATGCCTTGATCCAAGAGGAACCGATCCAGCAGGGTTGCCAGTGGTGGTCAAAGTGTTCACCGTGAAAGTTGACGAAGCGTGTTGGCTAGTCGTTGCATTCCCGTGCTTCCGCAGTATACAAGGCGCCAAGCTGGGGACATGAAGTAACCTGGGCAAACAAACGGAGGAAATCGAAGAGCCGCATCACGTAGCTGCTCCCACGCCCACTGAACAGTTCCGGGACACGCCAGCAATTCTTATCGACGACGAGTGTTGATGACATAGTCGATACGGATGCCTTGATCCACAAGAAAGCGATCCAGCAGGTTTGTGAGTGGTGGTCAATGTCTTCACAGTTAAAGCTGACGAAACGTGTTGGCGAGTCGTTGCATTCCCGTGATTCCGAAGTATACAAGGCACCAAGCTGGAGACATGAAGTAACCTAGGCAGGCAAACGGACGAAATTGAAGAGCAGCATCACGTAGCTGCTCCCACGCCTACTGAACAGTTCCGAGACATTCCAGCAGTCTTATCGACGACGTGTGCTGATGACAAAGTCGATGCAAATGTCTTGAATCGCGAGGAAGCGATCCAGCAGGGTTGCCAGTGGTGGTCAAAGTCTTCACCGTGAAAGCTTACGAAGCGTGTTGGCTAGTCTTGCATTTCCGTGCTTCAGAAGTGTACAAGGCGCCAAGCTGGAGACATGAAGTAACCTGGGCAAAGAAAAGGAGGAGATCGATGAGCCGCATCACGTATCTGCTCCCACGCCCACTGAACAGTTCCGGGACACGCTCGCAGTTCTTATCGACGACGAGTGTTTATGACATAGTTGATCCGGATGCCTTGTTCCACGAGGAAGCGATCCAGCAGTGTTGTCAGTGGTGGTCAAAGTCTACATCGTGAAAGCTGACGAAACGGGTGGCGAGTCGTTGCATTCCCGTGCTTCCGAAATATACAAGGCGCCAAGCTGGAGACATGAAGTAACCTGGGCAAAGAAACGGACGAAATTGAAAAGCCGCATCACGTAGCTGCTCGCACGTCCACTGAACAGTTCCAGGACACGCCAGCAGTTCTTATCGACGGCGAGTGTTGATGACATAGTCGATCCGGATGCCTTGATCCACGAGGAAGTGATCCAGCAGGATTGCCAGTGGTGGTCGAAGTCTTCACCGCGAAAGCTGACGAAACGTGTTGGCGAGTCGCTGCATTCCCGTGCTTTCGAAGTATACAAGGCGCTAAGCTGGAGACATAAAGTAACCTGGGAAGGGAAACGGACGAAATTGAAGACTCGCCTCACGTAGCTGCTCCCACGACCACTGAACAGTTCCGGGACACGCCAGCAGTTTTTATCGACGACAAGTGTTGAAGACATAGTCGAACCGGATGCCTTGATCCACGTGGAAGCGATCCAGCAAAGTTGCCAGTGGTGGTCGAAGTCTTCACCGTGAAAGCTTAAGCAACGTGTTGGCTAGTCGCTGCATTCCCGTGCTTTCGATGTATACAAGGCGCTAAGCTGGAGACACAAAGTAACCTGGGAAGGGAAACGGACGAAATTTTAGAGTCGCATCACGTAGCTGCTCCCACGCCCACAGAACAGCTCCAGGACACGCCAGCAATTCTTATCGACGACAAGTGTTGATGAAAAAGTCGATCCGGGTGCCTTGATCCACGAGGAAGCTATCCAGCAAGGTTGGCAGTGGTGGTCAAAGCCTTCACGGTGAAAGCTGACGAAACGTGTTGGCGAGTCCTTGCATTCCCGTACTTCCGAAGTATGCAAGGCGCCAAGCTGGAGACATGAAGTAACCGGGGCAAAGAAAGGGACGAAATTGAAGAGCCGTATCACGTAGCTGCTTCCACGCCCACTGAACAGTTCCGGGACACGCCAGCTCCTTATCGACGACCACTGTTGACGACAAAGTCGGTCCGGATGCCTTTATCCACAAGAAAGCGATCCAGCAGGTTTGCGAGTGGTGGTCAAAGTCTTCACAGTTAAAGCTGACGGAACGTGTTGGCGAGTCGTTGCATTCCCGTGATTCCGAAGTATACAAGGCGCCAAGCTGGAGACATGAAGTAACCTGGGCAAAGAAACGGACGAAATTGGAGAGTCGCACCACGTAGCTGCTCCCACGCCCACTGAACAGTTGCGAGACATTCCAGCAGTTCTTATCGACGACGAGTGCTGATGACAAAGTCGATGCAAATGTCTTGAACCGCGAGGAAGCGATCCAGCAGGGTTGCCAGTGGTGGTCAAAGTCTTCATCGTGAAAGCTTACGAAACGTGTTGGCTAGTCGTTGCATTCCCGTGCTGCCGAAGTGTACAAGGCGCAAAGCTGGAGACATGAAGTAACCTGGGCAAAGAAATGGAGGAAATCGATGAGCCACTTCACGTATCTGCTCCCACGCCCACTGAACAGTTCCGGGACACTCTCGCAGTTCTTATCGACGACGAGTGTTTATGACATAGTTGATCCGGATGCCTTGATCCAAGAGGAAGCGATCCAGCAGGGTTGCCAGTGGTGGTCAAAGTGTTCACCGTGAAAGCTGACGAAGCGTGTTGGCTAGTCGTTGCATTCCCGTGCTTCCGCAGTATACAAGGCGCCAAGCTGGAGACATGAAGTAACCTGGGCAAAGAAACGGAGGAAATCGAAGAGCCGCGTCACGTAGCTGCTCCCACGCCCACTGAACTGTTCCGGGACACGCCAGCAATTCTTATCGACGACGAGTGTTGATGACATAGTCGATCCGGATGCCTTGATCCACAAGAAAGCGATCCAGCAGGTTTGCGAGTGGTGGTCAAAGTCTTCACTGTTAAAGCTGACGAAACGTGTTGGCGAGTCGTTGCATTCCCGTGATTCCGAAGTATACAAGGCGCCAAGCTGGAGACATGAAGTAACCTAGGCAGGAAAACGAACGAAATTGAAGAGCAGCATCACGTAGCTGCTCCCACGCCTACTGAACAGTTCCGAGACATTCCAGCAGTCTTATCGACGACGAGTGCTGATGACAAAGTCGATGCAAATGTCTTGAACCGCGAGGAAGCGATCCAGCAGGGTTGCCAGGGGTGGTCAAAGTCTTCACCATGAAAGCTTACGAAGCGTGTTGGCTAGTCGTTGCATTTCCGTGCTTCAGAAGTGTACAAGGCGCCAAGCTGGAGACATGAAGTAACCTGGGCAAAGAAACGGAGGAAATCGATGAGCCGCATCACGTATCTGCTCCCACGCCCACTGAACAGTTCCGGGACACGCTCGCAGTTCTTATCGACGACGAGTGTTTATGACATAGTTGATCCGGATGCCTTGTTCCACGAGGAAGCGATCCAGCAGTGTTGTCAGTGGTGGTCAAAGTCTTCATCGTGAAAGCTGACGAAACGGGTGGCGAGTCGTTGCATTCCCGTGCTTCCGAAATATACAAGGCGAGAAGCTGGAGACATGAAGTAACCTGGGCAAAGAAACGGACGAAATTGAAAAGCCGCATCACGTAGCTGCTCCCACGTCCACTGAACAGTTCCAGGACACGCCAGCAGTTCTTATCGACGGCGAGTGTTGATGAAAAAGTCGATTCGGATGCCTTGATTCACGAGGAAGCGAAAAGCAGTGTTGTCAGTGGTGGTCAAAGTCTTCCCCGGGAAAGCTGACGAAACGTGTTGGCGAGTCGTTGCATCCCCGTGCTTCCGAAATATGCAAGACGCCAAGCTGGAGACATTAAGTAACCTGGGCAAAGAAATGGACGAAATTGAAGAGCCGCAACAAGTAGCTGCTCCCATGCCCACTGAACAGTTCCAGGACACGCCAGCGGTTCTTATCGACAAAGAGTGTTGATGACATAGTCGATCCGGCTGCCTTGATCTACGAAGAAGCGATCCAGCAAAGTTGCTAGTGGTGGTCGAAGTCTTCACCGTGAAAGCTTAAGCAACGTGTTGGCTAGTCGCTGCATTCCCATGCTTTCGATGTATACAAGGCGCTAAGCTGGAGACACAAAGTAACCTGGGAAGGGAAACGGACGAAATTGAAGAGTCGCATCACGTAGCTGCTCCCACGCCCACTGAACAGCTCCAGGACACGCCAGCTCCTTATCGACGACCAGTGTTGACGACAAAGTCGGTCCGGATGCCTTGATCCACAAGAAAGCGATCCAGCAGGTTTGCGAGTGGTGGTCAAAGTCTTCACCGTGAAAGCTGACGATACGTGTTGGCGAGTTCTTGCATTTCCGTGCTTCCGAAGTATACAAGGCGCTAAGCTGGAGGCATGAAGTAACCTGGGCAACGAAACGGACGAAATTGAAATGCCGCATTACGTAGCTGCTCCCACGCCCACTGAACAGTTCCGGGACACGCCAGCAATTCTTATCGACGACGAGTGTTAATGACATAGTCGATCCGGATGCCTTGATCCACAAGACAGCGATCCAGCAGGTTTGCGAGTGGTGGTCAAAGTCTACACAGTTAAAGCTGACGAAACGTGTTGGCGAGTCGTTGCATTCCCGTGATTCCGAAGTATACAAGGCGCCAAGCTGGAGACATGAAGTAACCTAGGCAGGAAAACGGACGAAATTGAAGAGCAGCATCACGTAGCTGCTCCCACGCCCACTGAACAGTTCCGATACATTCCAGCAGTTCTTATCGACGACGAGTGCTGATGACAAAGTCGATGCAAATGTCTTGAACCGCGAGGAAGCGATCCAGCAGGGTTGCCAGTGGTGGTCAAAGTCTTCACCGTGAAAGCTTACGAAGCGTGTTGGCTAGTCGTTGCATTTCCGTGCTTCCGAAGTGTACAAGGCGCCAAGCTGGAGACATGAAGTAACCTGGGCAAAGAAACGGAGGAAATCGATGAGCCGCATCACGTATCTGCTCCCACGCCCACTGAACAGTTCCGGGACACGCTCGCAGTTCTTATCGACGACGAGTGTTTATGACATAGTTGATCCGGATGCCTTGATCCACGAGGAAGCGATCCAGCAGTGTTGTCAGTGGTGGTCAAAGTCTTCATCGTGAAAGCTGACGAAACGGGTTGGCGAGTCATTGCATTCCCGTGCTTCCGAAATATACAAGGCGCCAAGCTGGAGACATGAAGTAACCGGGGCAAAGAAACGGACGAAATTGAAAAGCCGCATCACGTAGCTGCTCCCACGTCCACTGAACAGTTCCAGGACACGCCAGCAGTTCTTATCGACGGCGAGTGTTGATGACATAGTCGATCCGGATGCCTTGATCCACGAGGAAGTGATCCAGCAGGTTTGCCAGTGGTGGTCAAAGCCTTCACCGCGAAAGCTTAAGCAACGTGTTGGCGAGTCGTTGCATTCCCGTGATTCCGAAGTATACAAGGCGCCAAGCTGGAGACATGAAGTAACCTGGGCAAAGAAACGGAGGAAATCGAAGAGCCGCATCACGCAGCTGCTCCCACGCCCACTGCACAGTTCCGGGACACGCCAGCAATTCTTATCGACGACGAGTGTTAATGACATAGTCGATCCGGATGCCTTGATCCACAAGAAAGCGATCCAGCAGGTTTGCGAGTGGTGGTCAAAATCTTCACAGTTAAAGCTGACGAAACGAGTTGGCGAGTCGTTGCATTCCCGTGATTCCGAAGTATACAAGGCGCCAAGCTGGAGACATGAAGTAACCTAGGCAGGGAAACGGACGAAATTGAAGAGCAGCATCACGTAGCTGCTCCCACGCCCACTGAACAGTTCCGAGACATTCCAGCAGTTCTTATCGACGACGATTGCTGATGACAAAGTCGACGCAAATGTCTTGAACCGCGAGGAAGCGATCCAGCAGGGTTGCCAGTGGTGGTCAAAGTCTTCACCGTGAAAGTTGACGAAACGTGTTGGCGAGTCGCTGCATTCCCGTGCTTTAGAAGTATACAAGGCGCTAAGCTGGAGACAGAAAGTAACTTGGGAAGGGAAACGGACGATATTGAAGAGTCGCATCACGTAGCTGCTCCCACGCCCACTGAACAGCTCCAGGACACGCCAGCAATTCTTATCGACAAGTGTTGATGAAAAAGTCGATCCGGATGCCTTGATCCACGAGGAAGCTATCCAGCAAGGTTGGCAGTGGTGGTCAAAGCCTTCACGGTGAAAGCTGACGAAACGTGTTGGCGAGTCGTTGCATTCCCGTACTTCCGAAGTATGCTAGGCGCCAAGCTGGAGACATGAAGTTACCTGGGCAAATAAACAGACGAAATTGAAGAGCAGCATCACGTAGCTGCTCCTACGGCCACTGAACAGTTCCGAGACATTCCTGCAGTTCTTATCGACGGCGAGTGCTGATGACAAAGTCGATGCAAATGTCTTGAACCGCGAGGAAGCGATCCAGCAGGGTTGCCAGTGGTGGTCAAAGTCTTCACCGTGAAAGCTTGCGAAACGTGTTGGCTAGTCGTTGCATTCCCGTTTTTCCGAAGTGTACAAGGCGCCAAGCTGGAGACATGAAGTCACCTCGGCAAAGAAATGGAGAAAATCGATGAGCCGCTTCGCGTATCTGCTCCCTCGCCCACTGAACAGTTCCGGGACACTCTCGCAGTTCTTATCGACGACGAGTGTTTATGACATAGTTGATCCGGATGCCTTGATCCAAGAGGAAGCGATCTAGCAGGGTTGCCAGTGGTGGTCAAAGTGTTCACCGTGAAAGCTGACGAAGCGTGTTGGCTAGTCGTTGCATTCCCGTGCTTCCGCAGTATACAAGGCGCCAAGCTGGAGACATGAAGTAACCTGGGCAAAGAAACGGACGAAATTGGAGAGTCGCACCACGTAGCTGCTCCCACGCCCACTGAACAGTTCTGGGACACGGCAGCAATTCTTATCGACGACGAGTGTTGATGACATAGTCGATCCGGATGTCTTGATCCACGAGGAAGCGATCCAACAGGTTTGCCAGTGGTGGTCAGTCTTCACCGTGAAAGCTGAAGAAACGTGTTGGCGAGTCGTTGCGTTCCCGTGCTTCCGAAGTATACAAGGCGCTAAGTTGGAGGCATGAAGTAACCTGGGCAAAGAAACAGACGAAATTGAAGAGCCGCGTCACGTAGGTGCTCCCACGCCCACTGAACAGTTCCGGGACACGCCAGCAGTTCTTATTGACGACAAGTGTTGATGATATAGTCGTTGCTGATGCCTTGATTCACGAGGAAGCGATCAGCAGTGTTGTCAGTGGTGGTCAAAGTCTTCACCCTGAAAGCTGACGAAACGTGTTGGCGAGTCGTTGCATTCCTGTGCTTCCGAAATATACAAGGTGCCAAGCTGGAGACATGAATAAACCTGGGCAAAGAAACGAACGATATTGAAGAGCCGCATCACGTAGCTGCTTCGGTGCCCACTGAACAGTTCCAGGACAAGCCAGCAGTTCTTCTCGATGGCGAGTGTTGATGACATCCTCGATCCGGATGTCTTGATGCACGAGGAAGCGATGCAGCAGGTTTGCCAGTGGTGGTCAAAGTCTTCACCGTGAAAGCTGACGAAACGTGCTGTCGAGTCGCTGCATTCCCGTGCTTTCGAAGTATACAAGGCGCTAAGCTGGAGACATAAAGTAACCTAGGCAACGAAACGGACGAAATTGAAGAGCCGCGTCACGTAGCTTCTCCCACGCACACTCAACAGTTCCGGGACACGCCAGCAGTTCTTATTGACGACAAGTGTTGTTGAAAAAGTCGATCCGGATGCCTTGATTCACGAGGAAGCGAAAAGCAGTGTTGTCAGTGGTGGTCAAAGTCTTCCCCGTGAAAGCTGACGAAACGTGTTGGCGAGTTCTTGCATTCCCGTGCTTCCGAAGTATACAAGGCGCTAAGCTGGAGGCATGAAGTAACCTGGGCAACGAAACGGACCAAATTTAAGAGCCGCATCACGTAGCTGCTTCCACGCCCACTGAACCGTTCCGGGAACGTCAGCAGTTCTAATGGACGATGAGTGTTGATGACATAGTGGATCCGGATGTCTTGATCCACGAGGAAGCGATCCAGCAGATTTGCCAGTGGTGGTCAAAACCTTCACCGTGAAAGCGGACGGAACGTGTTGGCGAGTTGTTGCATTCCCGTGCTTCCGAAGTATACAAGGCGCTAAGCTGGAAGCATGAAGTTACCTGGGCAACGAAACGGATGAAATTGAATAGCCGCGTCACATAGCTGCTCCCCCACTGAACAGTTCTGGGACACGCCAGCAGTTCTTATTGACGACGAGTGTTGAAGAAAAAGTCGATCCGGATGCCTTGATTCACGAGGAAGCGAAAAGCACTGTTGTCAGTGGTGGTCAAAGTCTTCCCCCGTGAAAGCTAACGAAACGAGTTGGCGAGTCGTTGCATCCCCGTGCTTCCGAAATATGCAAGGCGCCAAGCTGGAGACATGAAGTAACCTGGGCAAAGAAATGGACGAAATTGAAGAGCCGCAACACGTAGCTGCTCCCACGCCCACTGAACAGTTCCAGGACACGCCAGCAGTTCTTTTCGACAAAGAGTGTTGATGACATAGTCGATCCGGCTGCCTTGATCCTCGAGGAAGCTATCCAGCAGGTTTGCCAGTGGTGGTCAAAGTCTTCACCGTGAAAGCTAATGAAACGTGTTGGCGAGTCGTTGCATTCCCGTGCTTCCGAAATATACAAGGCGCCAAGCTGGAGACATGAAGTAACCTGGGCAAAGAAACGAACGAAATTGAAGAGCCGCATCATGTAGCTGCTACCACGCCGACTGAACAGTTCCGGGACACGGCAGCAATTCTTATCGACAACGAGTGTTGATGAAAAAGTCGATCCGCATGCCTTGATCCACGAGGAAGCGATCCACCAGGGTTGCCAGTGCTGGTCAAAGTCTTCACCGTGAAAGCTGACGGAACGTGTTGGCGAGTTGTTGCATTCCCGTGCTTCCGAAGTATACAAGGCGCTAAGCGGGAGGCATGAAGTTACCTGGGCAACGAAACGGATGAAATTGAATAGCCGCGTCACATATCTGCTCCCCCACTGAACAGTTCCGGGACACGCCAGCAGTTCTTACTGACGACGAGTGTTGATGAAAAAGTCGATCCGGATGCCTTGATTCACGTGGAAGCGAAAAGCAGTGTTGTCAGTGGTGGTCGAAGTCTTCAACGTGAAAGTTGACGAAACGTGTTGGCGAGTCGCTGCATTCCCGTGCTTTCGAAGTATACAAGGCGCTAAGCTGGAGACAGAAAGTAACCTGGGAAGGGAAACGGACGAAATTGAAGAGTCGCATCACGTAGCTGCTCCCACGACCACTGAACAGTTCCGGGACACGCCAGCAGTTTTTTCGACGACAAGTGTTGATGACATAGTCGAACCGGATGTCTTGATCCACGAGGAAGCGATCCAGCAAAGTTGCCAGTGGTGGTCGAAGTCTTCACCGTGAAAGCTTAAGCAACGTGTTGGCGAGTCGCTGCATTCCCGTGCTTTCGATGTATACAAGGCGCTAAGCTGGAGACATAAAGTAACCTGGGAAGGGAAACGGACGATATTGAAGAGTCGCATCACGTAGCTGCTCCCACGACCACTGAACAGTTCCGGGACACGCCAGCAGTTTTATCGACGACAAGTGTTGATGACATAGTCGAACCGGATGCCTTGATCCACGAGGAAGCTATCCAGCAAGGTTGGCAGTGGTGGTCAATGCCTTCACGGTGAAAGCTGACGAAACGTGTTGGCGAGTCGTTGCATTCCCGTACTTCCGAAGTATGCTAGGCGCCAAGCTGGAGACATGAAGTTACCTGGGCAAATAAACAGACGAAATTGAAGAGCAGCATCACGTAGCTGCTCCCACGGCCACTGAACAGTTCCGAGACATTCCAGCAGTTCTTATCGACGGCGAGTGCTGATGACAAAGTCGATGCAAATGTCTTGAACCGCGAGGAAGCGATCCAGCAGGGTTGCCAGTGGTGGTCAAAGTCTTCACCGTGAAAGCTTGCGAAACGTGTTGGCTAGTCGTTGCATTCCCGTTTTTCCGAAGTGTACAAGGCGCCAAGCTGGAGACATGAAGTAACCTCGGCAAAGAAATGGAGGAAATCGATGAGCCGCTTCACGTATCTGCTCCCTCGCCCACTGAACAGTTCCGGGACACTCTCGCAGTTCTTATCGATGACGAGTGTTTATGACATAGTTGATCCGGATGCCTTGATCCACGAGGAAGCGATCCAGCAGTGTTGTCAGTGGTGGTCAAAGTCTTCATCGTGAAAGCTGACGAAACGGGTTGGCGAGTCATTGCATTCCCGTGCTTCCGAAATATACAAGGCGCCAAGCTGGAGACATGAAGTAACCGGGGCAAAGAAACGGACGAAATTGAAAAGCCGCATCACGTAGCTGCTCCCACGTCCACTGAACAGTTCCAGGACACGCCAGCAGTTCTTATCGACGGCGAGTGTTGATGACATAGTCGATCCGGATGCCTTGATCCACGAGGAAGTGATCCAGCAGGTTTGCCAGTGGTGGTCAAAGCCTTCACCGCGAAAGCTTAAGCAACGTGTTGGCGAGTCGTTGCATTCCCGTGATTCCGAAGTATACAAGGCGCCAAGCTGGAGACATGAAGTAACCTAGGCAGGGAAACGGACGAAATTGAAGAGCAGCATCACGTAGCTGCTCCCACGCCCACTGAACAGTTCCGAGACATTCCAGCAGTTCTTATCGACGACGAGTGCTGTTGACAAATTCGATGCAAATGTCTTGAACCGCGAGAAAGCGATCCATCAGGGTTGCCAGTGGTGGTCAAAGTCTGCACCGTGAAAGGTTACGAAACGTGTTGGCTAGTCGTTGCATTCCCGTGCTTCCGAAGTGTACAAGGCGCAAAGCTGGAGACATGAAGTAACCTGGGAAAAGAAATGGAGGAAATCGATGAGCCGCTTCACGTGTCTGCTCCCACGCCCACTGAACAGTTCCGGGACACTCTCGCAGTTCTTATCGACGACGAATGTTTATGACATAGTTGATCCGTATGCCTTGATCCAAGAGGAAGCGATCCAGCTGGGTTGCCAGTGGTGGTCAAAGTGTTCACCGTGAAAGCTGACGAAGCGTGTTGGCTAGTCCTTGCATTCCCGTGCTTCCGCAGTATACAAGGCGCCAAGCTGGAGACATGAAGTAACCTGGGCAAAGAAACGGAGGAAATCGAAGAGCCGCATCACGCAGCTGCTCCCACGCCCACTGCACAGTTCCGGGACACGCCAGCAATTCTTATCGACGACGAGTGTTAATGACATAGTCGATCCGGATGCCTTGATCCACAAGAAAGCGATCCAGCAGGTTTGCGAGTGGTGGTCAAAATCTTCACAGTTAAAGCTGACGAAACGAGTTGGCGAGTCGTTGCATTCCCGTGATTCCGAAGTATACAAGGCGCCAAGCTGGAGACATGAAGTAACCTAGGCAGGGAAACGGACGAAATTGAAGAGGAGCATCACGTAGCTGCTCCCACGCCCACTGAACAGTTCCGAGACATTCCAGCAGTTCTTATCGACGACGATTGCTGATGACAAAGTCGACGCAAATGTCTTGAACCGCGAGGAAGCGATCCAGCAGGGTTGCCAGTGGTGGTCAAAGTCTTCACCGTGAAAGCTTACGAAACGTGTTGGCTAGTCGTTGCATTCCCGTGCTTCCGAAGTGTACAAGGCGCAAAGCTGGAGACATGAAGTAACCTGGGCAAAGAAATGGAGGAAATTGATGAGCCGCTTCACGTGTCTGCTCCCACGCCCACTGAACAGTTCCGAGACACTCTCGCAGTTCTTATCGACGACGAATGTTTATGACATAGTTGATCCGTATGCCTTGATCCACGAGGAAGCGATCCGGCAGTGTTGTCAGTGGTGGTCAAAGTCTTCATCGTGAAAGCTGACGAAACGGGTTGGCGAGTCATTGCATTCCCGTGCTTCCGAAATATACAAGGCGCCAAGCTGGAGACATGAAGTAACCGGGGCAAAGAAACGGACGAAATTGAAAAGCCGCATCACGTAGCTGCTCCCACGTCCACTGAACAGTTCCAGGACACGCCAGCAGTTCTTATCGACGGCGAGTGTTGATGACATAGTCGATCCGGATGCCTTGATCCACGAGGAAGTGATCCAGCAGGTTTGCCAGTGGTGGTCAAAGCCTTCACCGCGAAAGCTTAAGCAACGTGTTGGCGAGTCGTTGCATTCCCGTGATTCCGAAGTATACAAGGCGCCAAGCTGGAGACATGAAGTAACCTGGGCAAAGAAACGGAGGAAATCGAAGAGCCGCATCACGCAGCTGCTCCCACGCCCACTGCACAGTTCCGGGACACGCCAGCAATTCTTATCGACGACGAGTGTTAATGACATAGTCGATCCGGATGCCTTGATCCACAAGAAAGCGATCCAGCAGGTTTGCGAGTGGTGGTCAAAATCTTCACAGTTAAAGCTGACGAAACGAGTTGGCGAGTCGTTGCATTCCCGTGATTCCGAAGTATACAAGGCGCCAAGCTGGAGACATGAAGTAACCTAGGCAGGGAAACGGACGAAATTGAAGAGCAGCATCACGTAGCTGCTCCCACGCCCACTGAACAGTTCCGAGACATTCCAGCAGTTCTTATCGACGACGATTGCTGATGACAAAGTCGACGCAAATGTCTTGAACCGCGAGGAAGCGATCCAGCAGGGTTGCCAGTGGTGGTCAAAGTCTTCACCGTGAAAGCTTACGAAACGTGTTGGCTAGTCGTTGCATTCCCGTGCTTCCGAAGTGTACAAGGCGCAAAGCTGGAGACATGAAGTAACCTGGGCAAAGAAATGGAGGAAATTGATGAGCCGCTTCACGTGTCTGCTCCCACGCCCACTGAACAGTTCCGAGACACTCTCGCAGTTCTTATCGACGACGAATGTTTATGACATAGTTGATCCGTATGCCTTGATCCAAGAGGAAGAGATCCAGCAGGGTTGCCAGTGGTGGTCAAAGTGTTCACCGTGAAAGCTGACGAAGCGTGTTGGCTAGTCCTTGCATTCCCGTGCTTCCGCAGTATGCAAGGCGCCAAGCTGGAGACATGAAGTAACCTGGGCAAAGAAACGGAGGAAATCGAAGAGCCGCATCACGTAGCTGCTCCCACGTCCACTTAACAGTTCCAGGACACGCCAGCAGTTCTTATCGACGGCGAGTGTTGATGACATAGTCGATCCGGATGCCTTGATCCACGAGGAAGTGATCCAGCAGGTTTGCCAGTGGTGGTCAAAGCCTTCACCGTGAAAGCTGACGAAACGTGTTCGCGAGTTGTTGCATTCCCGTGCTTCCGAAGAATACAAGGCGCTAAGCTGGAGGCATGAAGTAACCTGGGCAACAAAACGGACGAAATTGAAGAGCCGCATCACGTAGCTGCTCCAACACCTACTGAACAGTTCCGGGACATTCCAGCAGTTCTCATCGACGACGAGTGTTGATGACAAAGTCGATGCTAATGCCTTGAACCGCGAGGAAGCGATCCAGCAGGGTTGCCAGTGGTGGTCGAAGTCTTCACCGTGAAAGTTGACGAAACGTGTTGGCGAGTCGCTGCATTCCCGTGCTTTAGAAGTATACAAGGCGCTAAGCTGGAGACAGAAAGTAACTTGGGAAGGGAAACGGACGATATTGAAGAGTCGCATCACGTAGCTGCTCCCACGCCCACTGAACAGCTCCAGGACACGCCAGCAATTCTTATCGACAAGTGTTGATGAAAAAGTCGATCCGGATGCCTTGATCCACGAGGAAGCTATCCAGCAAGGTTGGCAGTGGTGGTCAAAGCCTTCACGGTGAAAGCTGACGAAACGTGTTGGCGAGTCGTTGCATTCCCGTACTTCCGAAGTATGCTAGGCGCCAAGCTGGAGACATGAAGTTACCTGGGCAAATAAACAGACGAAATTGAAGAGCAGCATCACGTAGCTGCTCCTACGGCCACTGAACAGTTCCGAGACATTCCTGCAGTTCTTATCGACGGCGAGTGCTGATGACAAAGTCGATGCAAATGTCTTGAACCGCGAGGAAGCGATCCAGCAGGGTTGCCAGTGGTGGTCAAAGTCTTCACCGTGAAAGCTTGCGAAACGTGTTGGCTAGTCGTTGCATTCCCGTTTTTCCGAAGTGTACAAGGCGCCAAGCTGGAGACATGAAGTCACCTCGGCAAAGAAATGGAGAAAATCGATGAGCCGCTTCGCGTATCTGCTCCCTCGCCCACTGAACAGTTCCGGGACACTCTCGCAGTTCTTATCGACGACGAGTGTTTATGACATAGTTGATCCGGATGCCTTGATCCAAGAGGAAGCGATCTAGCAGGGTTGCCAGTGGTGGTCAAAGTGTTCACCGTGAAAGCTGACGAAGCGTGTTGGCTAGTCGTTGCATTCCCGTGCTTCCGCAGTATACAAGGCGCCAAGCTGGAGACATGAAGTAACCTGGGCAAAGAAACGGACGAAATTGGAGAGTCGCACCACGTAGCTGCTCCCACGCCCACTGAACAGTTCTGGGACACGGCAGCAATTCTTATCGACGACGAGTGTTGATGACATAGTCGATCCGGATGTCTTGATCCACGAGGAAGCGATCCAACAGGTTTGCCAGTGGTGGTCAGTCTTCACCGTGAAAGCTGAAGAAACGTGTTGGCGAGTCGTTGCGTTCCCGTGCTTCCGAAGTATACAAGGCGCTAAGTTGGAGGCATGAAGTAACCTGGGCAAAGAAACAGACGAAATTGAAGAGCCGCGTCACGTAGGTGCTCCCACGCCCACTGAACAGTTCCGGGACACGCCAGCAGTTCTTATTGACGACAAGTGTTGATGATATAGTCGTTGCTGATGCCTTGATTCACGAGGAAGCGATCAGCAGTGTTGTCAGTGGTGGTCAAAGTCTTCACCCTGAAAGCTGACGAAACGTGTTGGCGAGTCGTTGCATTCCTGTGCTTCCGAAATATACAAGGTGCCAAGCTGGAGACATGAATAAACCTGGGCAAAGAAACGAACGATATTGAAGAGCCGCATCACGTAGCTGCTTCGGTGCCCACTGAACAGTTCCAGGACAAGCCAGCAGTTCTTCTCGATGGCGAGTGTTGATGACATCCTCGATCCGGATGTCTTGATGCACGAGGAAGCGATGCAGCAGGTTTGCCAGTGGTGGTCAAAGTCTTCACCGTGAAAGCTGACGAAACGTGCTGTCGAGTCGCTGCATTCCCGTGCTTTCGAAGTATACAAGGCGCTAAGCTGGAGACATAAAGTAACCTAGGCAACGAAACGGACGAAATTGAAGAGCCGCGTCACGTAGCTTCTCCCACGCACACTCAACAGTTCCGGGACACGCCAGCAGTTCTTATTGACGACAAGTGTTGTTGAAAAAGTCGATCCGGATGCCTTGATTCACGAGGAAGCGAAAAGCAGTGTTGTCAGTGGTGGTCAAAGTCTTCCCCGTGAAAGCTGACGAAACGTGTTGGCGAGTTCTTGCATTCCCGTGCTTCCGAAGTATACAAGGCGCTAAGCTGGAGGCATGAAGTAACCTGGGCAACGAAACGGACCAAATTTAAGAGCCGCATCACGTAGCTGCTTCCACGCCCACTGAACCGTTCCGGGAACGTCAGCAGTTCTAATGGACGATGAGTGTTGATGACATAGTGGATCCGGATGTCTTGATCCACGAGGAAGCGATCCAGCAGATTTGCCAGTGGTGGTCAAAACCTTCACCGTGAAAGCGGACGGAACGTGTTGGCGAGTTGTTGCATTCCCGTGCTTCCGAAGTATACAAGGCGCTAAGCTGGAAGCATGAAGTTACCTGGGCAACGAAACGGATGAAATTGAATAGCCGCGTCACATAGCTGCTCCCCCACTGAACAGTTCTGGGACACGCCAGCAGTTCTTATTGACGACGAGTGTTGAAGAAAAAGTCGATCCGGATGCCTTGATTCACGAGGAAGCGAAAAGCACTGTTGTCAGTGGTGGTCAAAGTCTTCCCCCGTGAAAGCTAACGAAACGAGTTGGCGAGTCGTTGCATCCCCGTGCTTCCGAAATATGCAAGGCGCCAAGCTGGAGACATGAAGTAACCTGGGCAAAGAAATGGACGAAATTGAAGAGCCGCAACACGTAGCTGCTCCCACGCCCACTGAACAGTTCCAGGACACGCCAGCAGTTCTTTTCGACAAAGAGTGTTGATGACATAGTCGATCCGGCTGCCTTGATCCTCGAGGAAGCTATCCAGCAGGTTTGCCAGTGGTGGTCAAAGTCTTCACCGTGAAAGCTGATGAAACGTGTTGGCGAGTCGTTGCATTCCCGTGCTTCCGAAATATACAAGGCGCCAAGCTGGAGACATGAAGTAACCTGGGCAAAGAAACGAACGAAATTGAAGAGCCGCATCATGTAGCTGCTACCACGGCCACTGAACAGTTCCGAGACATTCCAGCAGTTCTTATCGACGGCGAGTGCTGATTACAAAGTCGATGCAAATGTCTTGAACCGCGAGGAAGCGATCCAGCAGGGTTGCCAGTGGTGGTCAAAGTCTTCACCGTGAAAGCTTGCGAAACGTGTTGGCTAGTCGTTGCATTCCCGTTTTTCCGAAGTGTACAAGGCGCCAAGCTGGAGACATGAAGTAACCTCGGCAAAGAAATGGAGGAAATCGATGAGCCGCTTCACGTATCTGCTCCCTCGCCCACTGAACAGTTCCGGGACACTCTCGCAGTTCTTATCGATGACGAGTGTTTATGACATAGTTGATCCGGATGCCTTGATCCACGAGGAAGCGATCCAGCAGTGTTGTCAGTGGTGGTCAAAGTCTTCATCGTGAAAGCTGACGAAACGGGTTGGCGAGTCATTGCATTCCCGTGCTTCCGAAATATACAAGGCGCCAAGCTGGAGACATGAAGTAACCGGGGCAAAGAAACGGACGAAATTGAAAAGCCGCATCACGTAGCTGCTCCCACGTCCACTGAACAGTTCCAGGACACGCCAGCAGTTCTTATCGACGGCGAGTGTTGATGACATAGTCGATCCGGATGCCTTGATCCACGAGGAAGTGATCCAGCAGGTTTGCCAGTGGTGGTCAAAGCCTTCACCGCGAAAGCTTAAGCAACGTGTTGGCGAGTCGTTGCATTCCCGTGACTCCGAAGTATACAAGGCGCCAAGCTGGAGACATGAAGTAACCTAGGCAGGGAAACGGACGAAATTGAAGAGCAGCATCACGTAGCTGCTCCCACGCCCACTGAACAGTTCCGAGACATTCCAGCAGTTCTTATCGACGACGAGTGCTGTTGACAAATTCGATGCAAATGTCTTGAACCGCGAGAAAGCGATCCATCAGGGTTGCCAGTGGTGGTCAAAGTCTGCACCGTGAAAGGTTACGAAACGTGTTGGCTAGTCGTTGCATTCCCGTGCTTCCGAAGTGTACAAGGCGCAAAGCTGGAGACATGAAGTAACCTGGGAAAAGAAATGGAGGAAATCGATGAGCCGCTTCACGTGTCTGCTCCCACGCCCACTGAACAGTTCCGGGACACTCTCGCAGTTCTTATCGACGACGAATGTTTATGACATAGTTGATCCGTATGCCTTGATCCAAGAGGAAGCGATCCAGCTGGGTTGCCAGTGGTGGTCAAAGTGTTCACCGTGAAAGCTGACGAATCGTGTTGGCTAGTCCTTGCATTCCCGTGCTTCCGCAGTATACAAGGCGCCAAGCTGGAGACATGAAGTAACCTGGGCAAAGAAACGGAGGAAATCGAAGAGCCGCATCACGCAGCTGCTCCCACGCCCACTGCACAGTTCCGGGACACGCCAGCAATTCTTATCGACGACGAGTGTTGATGACATAGTCGATACGGATGCCTTGATCCACAAGAAAGCGATCCAGCAGGTTTGTGAGTGGTGGTCAATGTCTTCACAGTTAAAGCTGACGAAACGTGTTGGCGAGTCGTTGTATTCCCGTGATTCCGAAGTATACAAGGCACCAAGCTGGAGACATGAAGTAACCTAGGCAGGGAAACGGACGAAATTGAAGAGCAGCATCACGTAGCTGCTCCCACGCCTACTGAACAGTTCCGAGACATTCCAGCAGTCTTATCGACGACGAGTGCTGATGACAAAGTCGATGCAAATGTCTTGAATCGCGAGGAAGCGATCCAGCAGGGTTGCCAGTGGTGGTCAAAGTCTTCACCGTGAAAGCTTACGAAGCGTGTTGGCTAGTCTTGCATTTCCGTGCTTCAGAAGTGTACAAGGCGCCAAGCTGGAGACATGAAGTAACCTGGGCAAAGAAAGGGAGGAGATCGATGAGCCGCATCACGTATCTGCTCCCACGCCCACTGAACAGTTCCGGGACACGCTCGCAGTTCTTATCGACGACGAGTGTTTATGACATAGTTGATCCGGATGCCTTGTTCCAGGAGGAAGCGATCCAGCAGTGTTGTCAGTGGTGGTCAAAGTCTACATCGTGAAAGCTGACGAAACGGGTGGCGAGTCGTTGCATTCCCGTGCTTCCGAAATATACAAGGCGCCAAGCTGGAGACATGAAGTAACCTGGGCAAAGAAACGGACGAAATTGAAAAGCCGCATCACGTAGCTGCTCGCACGTCCACTGAACAGTTCCAGGACACGCCAGCAGTTCTTATCGACGGCGAGTGTTGATGACATAGTCGATCCGGATGCCTTGATCCACGAGGAAGTGATCCAGCAGGATTGCCAGTGGTGGTCGAAGTCTTCACCGCGAAAGCTGACGAAACGTGTTGGCGAGTCGCTGCATTCCCGCGCTTTCGAAGTATACAAGGCGCTAAGCTGGAGACATAAAGTAACCTGGGAAGGGAAACGGATGAAATTGAAGACTCGCCTCACGTAGCTGCTCCCACGACCACTGAACAGTTTCGGGACACGCCAGCAGTTTTAACGACGACAAGTGTTGATGACATAGTCGAACCGGATGCCTTGATCCACGAGGAAGCGATCCAGCAAAGTTGCCAGTGGTGGTCGAAGTCTTCACCGTGAAAGCATAAGCAACGTGTTGGCGAGTCGCTGCATTCCCGTGCTTTCGATGTATACAAGGCGCTAAGCTGGAGACATAAAGTAACCTGGGAAGGGAAACGGACGAAATTAAAGAGTCGCATCACGTAGCTGCTCCCACGCCCACTGAACAGCTCCAGGACACGCCAGCAATTCTTATCGACGACAAGTGTTGATGAAAAAGTCGATCCGGATGCCTTGATCCACGAGGAAGGTATCCCGCAAGGTTGGCAGTGGTGGTCAAAGCCTTCACGGTGAAAGCTGACGAAACGTGTTGGCGAGTCGTTGCATTCCCGTACTTCCGAAGTATACAAGGCGCCAAGCTGGAGACATGAAGTAACCTGGGCAAAGAAACGGAGGAAATCGAAGAGCCGCATCACGTAGCTGCTCCCACGCCCACTGAACAGTTCCGGGACACGCCAGCAATTCTTATCGACCACGAGTGTTGATGACATAGTCGATCCGGATGCCTTGATCCACAAGAAAGCGATCCAGCAGGTTTGCGAGTGGTGGTCAATGTCTTCACAGTTAAAGCTGACGAAACGTGTTGGCGAGTCGTTGCATTCCCGTGCTTCCGAAGTGTACAAGGCGCTAAGCTGAAGGCATGAAGTAACCTGGGCAATGAAACGGACGAAATTGAAGAAGCGCGTCACGTAGCTGCTCCCACGCACACTGAACAGTTCCGGGACATGCCAGCAGTTCCTATTGACGACGAGTGTTGATGGAAAAGTCGATCAGGCTGCCTTGATCCACGAGGAAGCGATCCGGCAAGTTTGCCAGTGGTGGTCAAAGTCTTCACCGTGAAAGCTGACGAAACGTGTTGTCGAGTCGCTGCATTCCCGTGCTTTCGAAGTATACAAGGCGCTAAGCTGGAGACATAAAGTAACCTCGGCAACGAAACGGACGAAAATGAAGAGCCGTATCACGTAGCTGCTACCACGCCAACTGAACAGCTCCGGGACAGGCCAGCAGTTCTTATCGACGACGAGTGTTGATGACATAGTTGACCCGGATGCCTTGATCCACGAGGAAGCGATCCAGCAGGGTTTCCAGTGGTGGTCAAAGTCTTCGCCGTGAATGCTGACGAAACGACTTGGCGAGTCTTTGCATTCCCGTGCTTCCGAAGTATACCAGGCGCTAAGCTGGAGGCATGAAGTAACCTGGGCAAAGAAACGGACGAAATTGAATAGCCGCGTAACGTAGCTGCTCCCCCACTGAACAGTTCCCGGACACGCCAGCAGTTCTTATTGACGACGAGTGTTGATGATATAGTCGACCATGATGCCTTGATTCACGAGGAAGAGATGCAGCAGGTTTGCCAGTGGTGGTCAGTCTTCACCGTGAAAGCTGACGAAACGTGCTGGCGAGTCGTTGCATTCCCGTGATTCCGAAGTATACAAGGCGCTAAGCTGGAGGCATGAAGTAACCTGGGCAAAGAAACGGACGAAATTGAAGAGCCGCGTCACGTAGCTGCTCCCACGCACACTGAACAGTTCCGGGACACGCCAGCAGTTCTTATTGACGACTAGTGTTGATGACATAGTCGATCCGGATGTCTTGATCCACGAGGAAGCGATCCAGCAGGTTTCCCAGTGGTGGTCAGTCTTCACCGTGAAAGCTTAAGCAACGTGTTGGCGAGTCGTTGCATTCCCGTGATTCCGAAGTATACAAGGCGCTAAGCTGGAGACATAAAGTAACCTGGGAAGGGAAACGGACGAAATTGAAGAGTCGCATCACGTAGCTGCTCCCACGCCCACTGAACAGCTCCAGGACACGCCAGCAATTCTTATCGACGACAAGTGTTGATGAAAAAGTCGATCCGGATGCCTTGATCCACGAGGAAGCTATCCAGCAAGGTTGGCAGTGGTGGTCAAAGCCTTCACGGTGAAAGCTGACGAAACGTGTTGGCGAGTCGTTGCATTCCCGTACTTCCGAAGTATGCAAGGCGCCAAGCTTGAGACATGAAGTAACCTGGGCAAAGAAATGGAGGAGATCGATGAGCCGCTTCACGTATCTGCTGCCACGCCCACTGAACAGTTCTGGGACACTCTCGCAGTTCTTATCGACGACGAGTGTTTATGACATAGTTGATACGGATGCCTTGATCCAAGAGGAAGCGATCCAGCAGGGTTGCCAGTGGTGGTCAAAGTGTTCACCGTGAAAGCTGACGAAGCGTGTTGGCTAGTCGTTGCATTCCCGTGCTTCCGAAGTGTACAAGGCGCCAAGCTGGAGACATGAAGTAACCTGGGCAAAGAAACGGACGAAATTGAAGAGCCGCATCACGTAGCTGCTACCACGCCAACTGAACAGCTCCGGGACAGGCCACCAATTCTTATCGACCACGAGTGTTGATGACATAGTCGATCCGGATGCCTTGATCCACAAGAAAGCGATCCAGCAGGTTTGCGAGTGGTGGTCAATGTCTTCACAGTTAAAGCTGACGAAACGTGTTGGCGAATCGTTGCATTCCCGTGATTCCGAAGTATACAAGGCGCCAAGCTGGAGATATGAAGTAACCTAGGCAGGGAAACGGACGAAATTGAAGAGAAGCATCACGTAGCTGCTCCCACGCCCACTGAACAATTCCGAGACATTCCAGCAGTTCTTATCGACGACGAGTGCTGATGACAAAGTCGATGCAAATGTCTTGAACCGCGAGGAAGCGATCCAGCAGGGTTGCCAGTGGTGGTCAGTCTTCACCGTGAAAGCTTACGAAACGTGTTGGCTAGTCGTTGCATTCCCGTGCTTCCGAAGTGTACAAGGCGCCAAGCTGGAGACATGAAGTAACCTGGGCAAAGAAACGGACGAAATTGAAGAGCCGCATCACGTACCTGCTTCTACGCCCACTGAACAGTTCCGGGACACGGCCGCTGTTCTTATCGACGACGAGTGTTTATGACATAGTTGATCCGGATGCCTTGATCCAGGAGGAGGCGATCCAGCAGTGTTGTCAGTGGTGGTCAAAGTCTACATCGTGAAAGCTGACGAAATGGGTTGGCGAGTCGTTGCATTCCCGTGCTTCCGAAATATACAAGGCGCCAAGCTGGAGACATGAAGTAACCTGGGCAAAGAAACGGACGAAATTGAAGAGCCGCATCACGTAGCTGCTCCCACGCCTACTGAACAGTTCCGGGACATTCCAGCAGTTCTCATCGACGACGAGTGTTGATGACAAAGTCGATGCAAATGCCTTGAACCGGGAGGAAGCGATCCAGCAGGGTTGCCAGTGGTGGTCAAAGCCTTCACCGTGAAAGCTGACGAAACGTGTTGGCGAGTTGTTGCATTCCCGTGCTTCCGAAGAATACAAGGCGCTAAGCTGGAGGCATGAAGTAACCTGGGCAACGAAACGGACGAAATTGAAGACCCGCATCACGTAGCTGCTCCCACGCCTACTGAACAGTTCCGGGACATTCCAGCAGTTCTCATCGACGACGAGTGTTGATGACAAAGTCGATGCTAATGCCTTGAACCGCGAGGAAGCGATCCAGCAGGGTTGCCAGTGGTGGTCGAAGTCTTTACCGTGAAAGCTGACGAAACGTGTTGGCGAGTCGCTGCATTCCCGTCCTTTCGAAGTATACAAGGCGCTAAGCTGGAGACATAAAGTAACCTGGGAAGGGAAACGGACGAAATTGAAGAGTCGCATCACGTAGCTGCTCCCACGACCACTGAACAGTTCCGGGACACGCCAGCAGTTCTTATCGACGACGAATGTTTATGACATAGTTGATCCGGATGCCTTGACCCACGAGGAAGCGATCCAGCAGGGTTGCCAGTGGTGGTCAAAGTCTTCACCGTGAAAGCTGACGAAACGTGTTGGCTAGTCGTTGCATTCCCGTGCTTTCGAAGTATACATGGCGCTAAGCTGCAGGCATGAAGTAACCTGGGCAAAGAAACGGACGAAATTGAAGAGCCGCATCACGTAGCTGCTCCCACGCCCAGTGAACAGTTCCAGGACACGCCAGCAATTCTTATCGACGACGAGTGTTGATGGAAAAGTTGATCCGGATGCCTTGATTCACGAGGAAGCGATCCAGCAAGGATGGCAGTGGTGGTCCAAGTCTTCACGGTGAAAGCTGACGAAACGTGTTGGCGAGTCATTGCATTCCCGTGCTTCCGAAGTATGCAAGGCGCGAAGCTGGAGACAGGAAGTAACCTGGGCAAAGAAATGGACGAAATTGTAGAGCCGTATCACGTAGCTGCTTCCACGCCCACTGAACAGTTCGGGGACACGCCCACAGTTCTTATCGGCGACGAGTGTTGTTGACATAGTTGATCCGGATGCCTTGATCCACAAGGAAGCGATCCAGCAGGGTTGCCAGTGGTGGTCAAAGTCATCACCGTGAAAGCTGACGAAACGTGTTGGCTAGTCGTTGCATTCCCGTGCTTTCGAAGTATACATGGCGCTAAGCTGCAGGCATGAAGTAACCTGGGCAAAGAAACGGACGAAATTGAAGAGCCGCATCACGTAGCTGCTCCCACGCCCAGTGAACAGCTCCAGGACACGCCAGCAATTCTTATCGACGACAAGTGTTGATGAAAAAGTCGATCCGGATGCCTTGACCCACGAGGAAGCTATCCAGCAAGGTTGGCAGTGGTGGTCAAAGCCTTCACGGTGAAAGCTGACGAAACGTCTTGGCGAGTCGTTGCATTCCAGTACTTCCGAAGTATGCAAGGCGCCAAGCTGGAGACATGAAGTAACCTGGGCAAAGAAACGGACGAAATTGAAGAGCAGCATCACGTAGGTGCTCCCACGCCCACTGAACGGGTCCGAGACATTCCAGCAGTTCTTATCGACGACGAGTGCTGATGACAAAGTCGATGCAAATGTCTTGAACCGCGAGGAAGCGATCCAGCAGGGTTGCCAGTGGTGGTCAAAGTCTTCACCGTGAAAGCTTAAGAAACGTGTTGGCTAGTCGTTGCATTCCCGTGCTTCCGAAGTGTACAAGGCGCCAAGCTGGAGACATGAAGTAACCTGGGCAAAGAAATGGAGGAGATCGATGAGCCGCTTCACATATCTGCTCCCACGCCCACTGAACAGTTCCGGGACACTCTCGCAGTTCTTATCGACGACGAGTGTTTATGACACAGTTGATCCGGATGCCTTGATCCAAGAGGAACCGATCCAGCAGGGTTGCCAGTGGTGGTCAAAGTGTTCACCGTGAAAGTTGACGAAGCGTGTTGGCTAGTCGTTGCATTCCCGTGCTTCCGCAGTATACAAGGCGCCAAGCTGGGGACATGAAGTAACCTGGGCAAACAAACGGAGGAAATCGAAGAGCCGCATCACGTAGCTGCTCCCACGCCCACTGAACAGTTCCGGGACACGCCAGCAATTCTTATCGACGACGAGTGTTGATGACATAGTCGATACGGATGCCTTGATCCACAAGAAAGCGATCCAGCAGGTTTGTGAGTGGTGGTCAATGTCTTCACAGTTAAAGCTGACGAAACGTGTTGGCGAGTCGTTGCATTCCCGTGATTCCGAAGTATACAAGGCACCAAGCTGGAGACATGAAGTAACCTAGGCAGGCAAACGGACGAAATTGAAGAGCAGCATCACGTAGCTGCTCCCACGCCTACTGAACAGTTCCGAGACATTCCAGCAGTCTTATCGACGACGTGTGCTGATGACAAAGTCGATGCAAATGTCTTGAATCGCGAGGAAGCGATCCAGCAGGGTTGCCAGTGGTGGTCAAAGTCTTCACCGTGAAAGCTTACGAAGCGTGTTGGCTAGTCTTGCATTTCCGTGCTTCAGAAGTGTACAAGGCGCCAAGCTGGAGACATGAAGTAACCTGGGCAAAGAAAAGGAGGAGATCGATGAGCCGCATCACGTATCTGCTCCCACGCCCACTGAACAGTTCCGGGACACGCTCGCAGTTCTTATCGACGACGAGTGTTTATGACATAGTTGATCCGGATGCCTTGTTCCACGAGGAAGCGATCCAGCAGTGTTGTCAGTGGTGGTCAAAGTCTACATCGTGAAAGCTGACGAAACGGGTGGCGAGTCGTTGCATTCCCGTGCTTCCGAAATATACAAGGCGCCAAGCTGGAGACATGAAGTAACCTGGGCAAAGAAACGGACGAAATTGAAAAGCCGCATCACGTAGCTGCTCGCACGTCCACTGAACAGTTCCAGGACACGCCAGCAGTTCTTATCGACGGCGAGTGTTGATGACATAGTCGATCCGGATGCCTTGATCCACGAGGAAGTGATCCAGCAGGATTGCCAGTGGTGGTCGAAGTCTTCACCGCGAAAGCTGACGAAACGTGTTGGCGAGTCGCTGCATTCCCGTGCTTTCGAAGTATACAAGGCGCTAAGCTGGAGACATAAAGTAACCTGGGAAGGGAAACGGACGAAATTGAAGACTCGCCTCACGTAGCTGCTCCCACGACCACTGAACAGTTCCGGGACACGCCAGCAGTTTTTATCGACGACAAGTGTTGAAGACATAGTCGAACCGGATGCCTTGATCCACGTGGAAGCGATCCAGCAAAGTTGCCAGTGGTGGTCGAAGTCTTCACCGTGAAAGCTTAAGCAACGTGTTGGCTA
Source organism: Amblyomma americanum (assembly GCF_052857255.1). Lineage (NCBI taxonomy): Eukaryota > Metazoa > Arthropoda > Arachnida > Ixodida > Ixodidae > Amblyomma > Amblyomma americanum. Next base: position 194,353,810 of record NC_135498.1, read on the forward strand.
GTCGCTGCATTCCCGTGCTTTCGATGTATACAAGGCGCTAAGCTGGAGACACAAAGTAACCTGGGAAGGGAAACGGACGAAATTTTAGAGTCGCATCACGTAGCTGCTCCCACGCCCACAGAACAGCTCCAGGACACGCCAGCAATTCTTATCGACGACAAGTGTTGATGAAAAAGTCGATCCGGGTGCCTTGATCCACGAGGAAGCTATCCAGCAAGGTTGGCAGTGGTGGTCAAAGCCTTCACGGTGAAAGCTGACGAAACGTGTTGGCGAGTCCTTGCATTCCCGTACTTCCGAAGTATGCAAGGCGCCAAGCTGGAGACATGAAGTAACCGGGGCAAAGAAAGGGACGAAATTGAAGAGCCGTATCACGTAGCTGCTTCCACGCCCACTGAACAGTTCCGGGACACGCCAGCTCCTTATCGACGACCACTGTTGACGACAAAGTCGGTCCGGATGCCTTTATCCACAAGAAAGCGATCCAGCAGGTTTGCGAGTGGTGGTCAAAGTCTTCACAGTTAAAGCTGACGGAACGTGTTGGCGAGTCGTTGCATTCCCGTGATTCCGAAGTATACAAGGCGCCAAGCTGGAGACATGAAGTAACCTGGGCAAAGAAACGGACGAAATTGGAGAGTCGCACCACGTAGCTGCTCCCACGCCCACTGAACAGTTGCGAGACATTCCAGCAGTTCTTATCGACGACGAGTGCTGATGACAAAGTCGATGCAAATGTCTTGAACCGCGAGGAAGCGATCCAGCAGGGTTGCCAGTGGTGGTCAAAGTCTTCATCGTGAAAGCTTACGAAACGTGTTGGCTAGTCGTTGCATTCCCGTGCTGCCGAAGTGTACAAGGCGCAAAGCTGGAGACATGAAGTAACCTGGGCAAAGAAATGGAGGAAATCGATGAGCCACTTCACGTATCTGCTCCCACGCCCACTGAACAGTTCCGGGACACTCTCGCAGTTCTTATCGACGACGAGTGTTTATGACATAGTTGATCCGGATGCCTTGATCCAAGAGGAAGCGATCCAGCAGGGTTGCCAGTGGTGGTCAAAGTGTTCACCGTGAAAGCTGACGAAGCGTGTTGGCTAGTCGTTGCATTCCCGTGCTTCCGCAGTATACAAGGCGCCAAGCTGGAGACATGAAGTAACCTGGGCAAAGAAACGGAGGAAATCGAAGAGCCGCGTCACGTAGCTGCTCCCACGCCCACTGAACTGTTCCGGGACACGCCAGCAATTCTTATCGACGACGAGTGTTGATGACATAGTCGATCCGGATGCCTTGATCCACAAGAAAGCGATCCAGCAGGTTTGCGAGTGGTGGTCAAAGTCTTCACTGTTAAAGCTGACGAAACGTGTTGGCGAGTCGTTGCATTCCCGTGATTCCGAAGTATACAAGGCGCCAAGCTGGAGACATGAAGTAACCTAGGCAGGAAAACGAACGAAATTGAAGAGCAGCATCACGTAGCTGCTCCCACGCCTACTGAACAGTTCCGAGACATTCCAGCAGTCTTATCGACGACGAGTGCTGATGACAAAGTCGATGCAAATGTCTTGAACCGCGAGGAAGCGATCCAGCAGGGTTGCCAGGGGTGGTCAAAGTCTTCACCATGAAAGCTTACGAAGCGTGTTGGCTAGTCGTTGCATTTCCGTGCTTCAGAAGTGTACAAGGCGCCAAGCTGGAGACATGAAGTAACCTGGGCAAAGAAACGGAGGAAATCGATGAGCCGCATCACGTATCTGCTCCCACGCCCACTGAACAGTTCCGGGACACGCTCGCAGTTCTTATCGACGACGAGTGTTTATGACATAGTTGATCCGGATGCCTTGTTCCACGAGGAAGCGATCCAGCAGTGTTGTCAGTGGTGGTCAAAGTCTTCATCGTGAAAGCTGACGAAACGGGTGGCGAGTCGTTGCATTCCCGTGCTTCCGAAATATACAAGGCGAGAAGCTGGAGACATGAAGTAACCTGGGCAAAGAAACGGACGAAATTGAAAAGCCGCATCACGTAGCTGCTCCCACGTCCACTGAACAGTTCCAGGACACGCCAGCAGTTCTTATCGACGGCGAGTGTTGATGAAAAAGTCGATTCGGATGCCTTGATTCACGAGGAAGCGAAAAGCAGTGTTGTCAGTGGTGGTCAAAGTCTTCCCCGGGAAAGCTGACGAAACGTGTTGGCGAGTCGTTGCATCCCCGTGCTTCCGAAATATGCAAGACGCCAAGCTGGAGACATTAAGTAACCTGGGCAAAGAAATGGACGAAATTGAAGAGCCGCAACAAGTAGCTGCTCCCATGCCCACTGAACAGTTCCAGGACACGCCAGCGGTTCTTATCGACAAAGAGTGTTGATGACATAGTCGATCCGGCTGCCTTGATCTACGAAGAAGCGATCCAGCAAAGTTGCTAGTGGTGGTCGAAGTCTTCACCGTGAAAGCTTAAGCAACGTGTTGGCTAGTCGCTGCATTCCCATGCTTTCGATGTATACAAGGCGCTAAGCTGGAGACACAAAGTAACCTGGGAAGGGAAACGGACGAAATTGAAGAGTCGCATCACGTAGCTGCTCCCACGCCCACTGAACAGCTCCAGGACACGCCAGCTCCTTATCGACGACCAGTGTTGACGACAAAGTCGGTCCGGATGCCTTGATCCACAAGAAAGCGATCCAGCAGGTTTGCGAGTGGTGGTCAAAGTCTTCACCGTGAAAGCTGACGATACGTGTTGGCGAGTTCTTGCATTTCCGTGCTTCCGAAGTATACAAGGCGCTAAGCTGGAGGCATGAAGTAACCTGGGCAACGAAACGGACGAAATTGAAATGCCGCATTACGTAGCTGCTCCCACGCCCACTGAACAGTTCCGGGACACGCCAGCAATTCTTATCGACGACGAGTGTTAATGACATAGTCGATCCGGATGCCTTGATCCACAAGACAGCGATCCAGCAGGTTTGCGAGTGGTGGTCAAAGTCTACACAGTTAAAGCTGACGAAACGTGTTGGCGAGTCGTTGCATTCCCGTGATTCCGAAGTATACAAGGCGCCAAGCTGGAGACATGAAGTAACCTAGGCAGGAAAACGGACGAAATTGAAGAGCAGCATCACGTAGCTGCTCCCACGCCCACTGAACAGTTCCGATACATTCCAGCAGTTCTTATCGACGACGAGTGCTGATGACAAAGTCGATGCAAATGTCTTGAACCGCGAGGAAGCGATCCAGCAGGGTTGCCAGTGGTGGTCAAAGTCTTCACCGTGAAAGCTTACGAAGCGTGTTGGCTAGTCGTTGCATTTCCGTGCTTCCGAAGTGTACAAGGCGCCAAGCTGGAGACATGAAGTAACCTGGGCAAAGAAACGGAGGAAATCGATGAGCCGCATCACGTATCTGCTCCCACGCCCACTGAACAGTTCCGGGACACGCTCGCAGTTCTTATCGACGACGAGTGTTTATGACATAGTTGATCCGGATGCCTTGATCCACGAGGAAGCGATCCAGCAGTGTTGTCAGTGGTGGTCAAAGTCTTCATCGTGAAAGCTGACGAAACGGGTTGGCGAGTCATTGCATTCCCGTGCTTCCGAAATATACAAGGCGCCAAGCTGGAGACATGAAGTAACCGGGGCAAAGAAACGGACGAAATTGAAAAGCCGCATCACGTAGCTGCTCCCACGTCCACTGAACAGTTCCAGGACACGCCAGCAGTTCTTATCGACGGCGAGTGTTGATGACATAGTCGATCCGGATGCCTTGATCCACGAGGAAGTGATCCAGCAGGTTTGCCAGTGGTGGTCAAAGCCTTCACCGCGAAAGCTTAAGCAACGTGTTGGCGAGTCGTTGCATTCCCGTGATTCCGAAGTATACAAGGCGCCAAGCTGGAGACATGAAGTAACCTGGGCAAAGAAACGGAGGAAATCGAAGAGCCGCATCACGCAGCTGCTCCCACGCCCACTGCACAGTTCCGGGACACGCCAGCAATTCTTATCGACGACGAGTGTTAATGACATAGTCGATCCGGATGCCTTGATCCACAAGAAAGCGATCCAGCAGGTTTGCGAGTGGTGGTCAAAATCTTCACAGTTAAAGCTGACGAAACGAGTTGGCGAGTCGTTGCATTCCCGTGATTCCGAAGTATACAAGGCGCCAAGCTGGAGACATGAAGTAACCTAGGCAGGGAAACGGACGAAATTGAAGAGCAGCATCACGTAGCTGCTCCCACGCCCACTGAACAGTTCCGAGACATTCCAGCAGTTCTTATCGACGACGATTGCTGATGACAAAGTCGACGCAAATGTCTTGAACCGCGAGGAAGCGATCCAGCAGGGTTGCCAGTGGTGGTCAAAGTCTTCACCGTGAAAGCTTACGAAACGTGTTGGCTAGTCGTTGCATTCCCGTGCTTCCGAAGTGTACAAGGCGCAAAGCTGGAGACATGAAGTAACCTGGGCAAAGAAATGGAGGAAATTGATGAGCCGCTTCACGTGTCTGCTCCCACGCCCACTGAACAGTTCCGAGACACTCTCGCAGTTCTTATCGACGACGAATGTTTATGACATAGTTGATCCGTATGCCTTGATCCAAGAGGAAGAGATCCAGCAGGGTTGCCAGTGGTGGTCAAAGTGTTCACCGTGAAAGCTGACGAAGCGTGTTGGCTAGTCCTTGCATTCCCGTGCTTCCGCAGTATGCAAGGCGCCAAGCTGGAGACATGAAGTAACCTGGGCAAAGAAACGGAGGAAATCGAAGAGCCGCATCACGTAGCTGCTCCCACGCCCACTTAACAGTTCCAGGACACGCCAGCAGTTCTTATCGACGGCGAGTGTTGATGACATAGTCGATCCGGATGCCTTGATCCACGAGGAAGTGATCCAGCAGGTTTGCCAGTGGTGGTCAAAGCCTTCACCGTGAAAGCTGACGAAACGTGTTCGCGAGTTGTTGCATTCCCGTGCTTCCGAAGAATACAAGGCGCTAAGCTGGAGGCATGAAGTAACCTGGGCAACAAAACGGACGAAATTGAAGAGCCGCATCACGTAGCTGCTCCAACACCTACTGAACAGTTCCGGGACATTCCAGCAGTTCTCATCGACGACGAGTGTTGATGACAAAGTCGATGCTAATGCCTTGAACCGCGAGGAAGCGATCCAGCAGGGTTGCCAGTGGTGGTCGAAGTCTTCACCGTGAAAGTTGACGAAACGTGTTGGCGAGTCGCTGCATTCCCGTGCTTTAGAAGTATACAAGGCGCTAAGCTGGAGACAGAAAGTAACTTGGGAAGGGAAACGGACGATATTGAAGAGTCGCATCACGTAGCTGCTCCCACGCCCACTGAACAGCTCCAGGACACGCCAGCAATTCTTATCGACAAGTGTTGATGAAAAAGTCGATCCGGATGCCTTGATCCACGAGGAAGCTATCCAGCAAGGTTGGCAGTGGTGGTCAAAGCCTTCACGGTGAAAGCTGACGAAACGTGTTGGCGAGTCGTTGCATTCCCGTACTTCCGAAGTATGCTAGGCGCCAAGCTGGAGACATGAAGTTACCTGGGCAAATAAACAGACGAAATTGAAGAGCAGCATCACGTAGCTGCTCCTACGGCCACTGAACAGTTCCGAGACATTCCTGCAGTTCTTATCGACGGCGAGTGCTGATGACAAAGTCGATGCAAATGTCTTGAACCGCGAGGAAGCGATTCAGCAGGGTTGCCAGTGGTGGTCAAAGTCTTCACCGTGAAAGCTTGCGAAACGTGTTGGCTAGTCGTTGCATTCCCGTTTTTCCGAAGTGTACAAGGCGCCAAGCTGGAGACATGAAGTCACCTCGGCAAAGAAATGGAGAAAATCGATGAGCCGCTTCGCGTATCTGCTCCCTCGCCCACTGAACAGTTCCGGGACACTCTCGCAGTTCTTATCGACGACGAGTGTTTATGACATAGTTGATCCGGATGCCTTGATCCAAGAGGAAGCGATCTAGCAGGGTTGCCAGTGGTGGTCAAAGTGTTCACCGTGAAAGCTGACGAAGCGTGTTGGCTAGTCGTTGCATTCCCGTGCTTCCGCAGTATACAAGGCGCCAAGCTGGAGACATGAAGTAACCTGGGCAAAGAAACGGACGAAATTGGAGAGTCGCACCACGTAGCTGCTCCCACGCCCACTGAACAGTTCTGGGACACGGCAGCAATTCTTATCGACGACGAGTGTTGATGACATAGTCGATCCGGATGTCTTGATCCACGAGGAAGCGATCCAACAGGTTTGCCAGTGGTGGTCAGTCTTCACCGTGAAAGCTGAAGAAACGTGTTGGCGAGTCGTTGCGTTCCCGTGCTTCCGAAGTATACAAGGCGCTAAGTTGGAGGCATGAAGTAACCTGGGCAAAGAAACAGACGAAATTGAAGAGCCGCGTCACGTAGGTGCTCCCACGCCCACTGAACAGTTCCGGGACACGCCAGCAGTTCTTATTGACGACAAGTGTTGATGATATAGTCGTTGCTGATGCCTTGATTCACGAGGAAGCGATCAGCAGTGTTGTCAGTGGTGGTCAAAGTCTTCACCCTGAAAGCTGACGAAACGTGTTGGCGAGTCGTTGCATTCCTGTGCTTCCGAAATATACAAGGTGCCAAGCTGGAGACATGAATAAACCTGGGCAAAGAAACGAACGATATTGAAGAGCCGCATCACGTAGCTGCTTCGGTGCCCACTGAACAGTTCCAGGACAAGCCAGCAGTTCTTCTCGATGGCGAGTGTTGATGACATCCTCGATCCGGATGTCTTGATGCACGAGGAAGCGATGCAGCAGGTTTGCCAGTGGTGGTCAAAGTCTTCACCGTGAAAGCTGACGAAACGTGCTGTCGAGTCGCTGCATTCCCGTGCTTTCGAAGTATACAAGGCGCTAAGCTGGAGACATAAAGTAACCTAGGCAACGAAACGGACGAAATTGAAGAGCCGCGTCACGTAGCTTCTCCCACGCACACTCAACAGTTCCGGGACACGCCAGCAGTTCTTATTGACGACAAGTGTTGTTGAAAAAGTCGATCCGGATGCCTTGATTCACGAGGAAGCGAAAAGCAGTGTTGTCAGTGGTGGTCAAAGTCTTCCCCGTGAAAGCTGACGAAACGTGTTGGCGAGTTCTTGCATTCCCGTGCTTCCGAAGTATACAAGGCGCTAAGCTGGAGGCATGAAGTAACCTGGGCAACGAAACGGACCAAATTTAAGAGCCGCATCACGTAGCTGCTTCCACGCCCACTGAACCGTTCCGGGAACGTCAGCAGTTCTAATGGACGATGAGTGTTGATGACATAGTGGATCCGGATGTCTTGATCCACGAGGAAGCGATCCAGCAGATTTGCCAGTGGTGGTCAAAACCTTCACCGTGAAAGCGGACGGAACGTGTTGGCGAGTTGTTGCATTCCCGTGCTTCCGAAGTATACAAGGCGCTAAGCTGGAAGCATGAAGTTACCTGGGCAACGAAACGGATGAAATTGAATAGCCGCGTCACATAGCTGCTCCCCCACTGAACAGTTCTGGGACACGCCAGCAGTTCTTATTGACGACGAGTGTTGAAGAAAAAGTCGATCCGGATGCCTTGATTCACGAGGAAGCGAAAAGCACTGTTGTCAGTGGTGGTCAAAGTCTTCCCCCGTGAAAGCTAACGAAACGAGTTGGCGAGTCGTTGCATCCCCGTGCTTCCGAAATATGCAAGGCGCCAAGCTGGAGACATGAAGTAACCTGGGCAAAGAAATGGACGAAATTGAAGAGCCGCAACACGTAGCTGCTCCCACGCCCACTGAACAGTTCCAGGACACGCCAGCAGTTCTTTTCGACAAAGAGTGTTGATGACATAGTCGATCCGGCTGCCTTGATCCTCGAGGAAGCTATCCAGCAGGTTTGCCAGTGGTGGTCAAAGTCTTCACCGTGAAAGCTGATGAAACGTGTTGGCGAGTCGTTGCATTCCCGTGCTTCCGAAATATACAAGGCGCCAAGCTGGAGACATGAAGTAACCTGGGCAAAGAAACGAACGAAATTGAAGAGCCGCATCATGTAGCTGCTACCACGCCGACTGAACAGTTCCGGGACACGGCAGCAATTCTTATCGACAACGAGTGTTGATGAAAAAGTCGATCCGCATGCCTTGATCCACGAGGAAGCGATCCACCAGGGTTGCCAGTGCTGGTCAAAGTCTTCACCGTGAAAGCTGACGGAACGTGTTGGCGAGTTGTTGCATTCCCGTGCTTCCGAAGTATACAAGGCGCTAAGCGGGAGGCATGAAGTTACCTGGGCAACGAAACGGATGAAATTGAATAGCCGCGTCACATATCTGCTCCCCCACTGAACAGTTCCGGGACACGCCAGCAGTTCTTACTGACGACGAGTGTTGATGAAAAAGTCGATCCGGATGCCTTGATTCACGTGGAAGCGAAAAGCAGTGTTGTCAGTGGTGGTCGAAGTCTTCAACGTGAAAGTTGACGAAACGTGTTGGCGAGTCGCTGCATTCCCGTGCTTTCGAAGTATACAAGGCGCTAAGCTGGAGACAGAAAGTAACCTGGGAAGGGAAACGGACGAAATTGAAGAGTCGCATCACGTAGCTGCTCCCACGACCACTGAACAGTTCCGGGACACGCCAGCAGTTTTTTCGACGACAAGTGTTGATGACATAGTCGAACCGGATGTCTTGATCCACGAGGAAGCGATCCAGCAAAGTTGCCAGTGGTGGTCGAAGTCTTCACCGTGAAAGCTTAAGCAACGTGTTGGCGAGTCGCTGCATTCCCGTGCTTTCGATGTATACAAGGCGCTAAGCTGGAGACATAAAGTAACCTGGGAAGGGAAACGGACGATATTGAAGAGTCGCATCACGTAGCTGCTCCCACGACCACTGAACAGTTCCGGGACACGCCAGCAGTTTTATCGACGACAAGTGTTGATGACATAGTCGAACCGGATGCCTTGATCCACGAGGAAGCTATCCAGCAAGGATGGCAGTGGTGGTCAATGCCTTCACGGTGAAAGCTGACGAAACGTGTTGGCGAGTCGTTGCATTCCCGTACTTCCGAAGTATGCTAGGCGCCAAGCTGGAGACATGAAGTTACCTGGGCAAATAAACAGACGAAATTGAAGAGCAGCATCACGTAGCTGCTCCCACGGCCACTGAACAGTTCCGAGACATTCCAGCAGTTCTTATCGACGGCGAGTGCTGATGACAAAGTCGATGCAAATGTCTTGAACCGCGAGGAAGCGATCCAGCAGGGTTGCCAGTGGTGGTCAAAGTCTTCACCGTGAAAGCTTGCGAAACGTGTTGGCTAGTCGTTGCATTCCCGTTTTTCCGAAGTGTACAAGGCGCCAAGCTGGAGACATGAAGTAACCTCGGCAAAGAAATGGAGGAAATCGATGAGCCGCTTCACGTATCTGCTCCCTCGCCCACTGAACAGTTCCGGGACACTCTCGCAGTTCTTATCGATGACGAGTGTTTATGACATAGTTGATCCGGATGCCTTGATCCACGAGGAAGCGATCCAGCAGTGTTGTCAGTGGTGGTCAAAGTCTTCATCGTGAAAGCTGACGAAACGGGTTGGCGAGTCATTGCATTCCCGTGCTTCCGAAATATACAAGGCGCCAAGCTGGAGACATGAAGTAACCGGGGCAAAGAAACGGACGAAATTGAAAAGCCGCATCACGTAGCTGCTCCCACGTCCACTGAACAGTTCCAGGACACGCCAGCAGTTCTTATCGACGGCGAGTGTTGATGACATAGTCGATCCGGATGTCTTGATCCACGAGGAAGCGATCCAACAGGTTTGCCAGTGGTGGTCAGTCTTCACCGTGAAAGCTGAAGAAACGTGTTGGCGAGTCGTTGCGTTCCCGTGCTTCCGAAGTATACAAGGCGCTAAGTTAGAGGCATGAAGTAACCTGGGCAAAGAAACAGACGAAATTGAAGAGCCGCGTCACGTAGGTGCTCCCACGCCCACTGAACAGTTCCGGGACACGCCAGCAGTTCTTATTGACGACAAGTGTTGATGATATAGTCGTTCCTGATGCCTTGATTCACGAGGAAGCGATCAGCAGTGTTGTCAGTGGTGGTCAAAGTCTTCACCCTGAAAGCTGACGAAACGTGTTGGCGAGTCGTTGCATTCCTGTGCTTCCGAAATATACAAGGTGCCAAGCTGGAGACATGAATAAACCTGGGCAAAGAAACGAACGATATTGAAGAGCCGCATCACGTAGCTGCTTCGGTGCCCACTGAACAGTTCCAGGACACGCCAGCAGTTCTTCTCGATGGCGAGTGTTGATGACAGTCGATCCGGATGCCTTGATCCACGAGGAAGCGATCCAGCAGGTTTGCCAGTGGTGGTCAAAGTCTTCACCGTGAAAGCTGACGAAACGTGCTGTCGAGTCGCTGCATTCCCGTGCTTCCGAAGTATACAAGGCACTAAGCTGGAGGCATGACGTAACCTGGGCCACGAAACGGACGAAATTGAAGAGCCGCATCACGTAGCTGCTACCACTCCCACTAAACAGTTACAGGACACGCCAGCAATTCTTATCGACGACGAGTGTTGATGAAAAAGTCGATCCGGATGCCTTGATCCACGAGGAAGCGATCCAGCAGGGTTGCCAGTGCTGGTCAAAGTCTTCACCGTGAAAGCTGACGAAACGTGTTGGCTAGTCATTGCATTCCCGTGCTTCCAAAGTGTACAAGGCGCCAAGCTGAAGACAAGAAGTAACGTGGGCAAAGAAACAGAAGAAATTGAAGAGCCGCATCACGTAGCTGCTCCCACGCCCACTGAACAGTTCCGGGACACGCCAGTAGTTCTTATCGACGACGAGTGTTGATGACATCCTCGATCCGGATGTCTTGATGCACGAGGACGCGATGCAGCAGGTTTGCCAGTGGTGGTCAAAGTCTTCACCGTGAAAGCTGACGAAACGTGCTGTCGAGTCGCTGCATTCCCGTGCTTTCGAAGTATACAAGGCGCTAAGCTGGAGACATAAAGTAACCTAGGCAAGGAAACGGACGAAATTGAAGAGCCGCGTCACGTAGCTTCTCCCACGCACACTCAACAGTTCCGGGACACGCCAGCAGTTCTTATTGACGACAAGTGTTGTTGAAAAAGTCGATCCGGATGCCTTGATTCACGAGGAAGCGAAAAGCAGTGTTGTCAGTGGTGGTCAAAGTCTTCCCCGTTAAAGCTGACGAAACGTGTTGGCGAGTCGTTGCATCCCCGTGCTTCCGAAATATGCAAGGCGCCAAGCTGGAGACATGAAGTAACCTGGGCAAAGAAATGGCCGAAATTGAAGAGCCGCAAAACGTAGCTGCTCCCACGCCAACTGAACAGTTCCAGGACACGCCAGCGGTTCTTATCGACAAAGAGTGTTGATGAAATAGTCGATCCGGCTGCCTTGATACACGAGGAAGCGATCCAGCAGGTTTGCCAGTGGTGGTCAAAGTCTTCACCGTGAAAGCTGACGAAACGTGTTGGCGAGTTCTTGCATTCCCGTGCTTCCGAAGTATACAAGGCGCTAAGCTGGAGGCATGAAGTAACCTGGGCAACGAAACGGACGAAATTGAAGAGCCGCGTCACGTAGCTGCTTCCACGCCCACTGAACAGTTCCGGGACACGCCAGCAATTCTTATCGACGAAGAGTGTTGATGAAAAAGCCGATCCGGGTGCCTTGTTCCACGAGGAAGCGATCCAGCAAGGTTGGCAGTGGTGGTCAAATTCTTCACCGTGAAAGCTGACGAAACGTGTTGGCGAGTTCTTGCATTCCCGTGCTTCCGAAGTATACAAGGCGCTAAGCTGGAGGCATGAAGTAACCTGGGCAACGAAACGGACCAAATTGAAGAGCCGCATCACGTAGCTGCTTCCACGTCTACTGAACCGTTCCGGGACACGTCAGCAGTTCTAATGGACGATGAGTGTTGATGACATAGTGGATCCGGATGTTTTGATCCACGAGGAAGCGATCCAGCAGATTTGCCAGTGGTGGTCAAAACCTTCACCGTGAAAGCTGACGGAACGTGTTGGCGAGTTGTTGCATTCCCGTGCTTCCGAAGTATACAAGGCGCTAAGCTGGAAGCATGAAGTTACCTGGGAAACGAAACGGATGAAATTGAATAGCCGCGTCACATAGCTGCTCCCCCACTGAACAGTTCAGGGACACGCCAGCAGTTCTTATTGACGACGAGTGTTGCAGAAAAAGTCGATCCGGATGCCTTGATTCACGAGGAAGCGAAAAGCACTGTTGTCAGTGGTGGTCAAAGTCTTCCCCCGTGAAAGCTAACGAAACGTGTTGGCGAGTCGTTGCATCCCCGTGCTTCCGAAATATGCAAGGCGCCAAGCTGGAGACATGAAGTAACCTGGGCAAAGAAATGGACGAAATTGAAGAGCCGCAACACGTAGCTCCTCCCACGCCCACTGAACAGTTCCAGGACACGCCAGCAGTTCTTTTCGACAAAGAGTGTTGATGACATAGTCGATCCGGCTGCCTTGATTCACGAGGAAGCTATCCAGCAGGTTTGCCAGTGGTGGTCAGTCTTCACGTGAAAGCTGATGAAACGTGTTGGCGAGTCGTTGCATTCCCGTGCTTCCGAAATATACAAGGCGCCAAGCTGGAGACATGAAGTAACCTGGGCAAAGAAACGAACGAAATTGAAGAGCCGCATCATGTAGCTGCTACCACGCCGACTGAACAGTTCCGGGACACGGCAGCAATTCTTATCGACGACGAGTGTTGATGAAAAAGTCGATCCGGATGCCTTGATCCACGAGGAAGCGATCCACCAGGGTTGCCAGTGCTGGTCAAAGTCTTCACCGTGAAAGCTGACGGAACGTGTTGGCGAGTTGTTGCATTCCCGTGCTTCCGAAGTATACAAGGCGCTAAGCGGGAGGCATGAAGTTACCTGGGCAACGAAACGGATGAAATTGAATAGCCGCGTCACATATCTGCTCCCCCACTGAACAGTTCCGGGACACGCCAGCAGTTCTTACTGACGACGAGTGTTGATGAAAAAGTCGATCCGGATGCCTTGATTCACGTGGAAGCGAAAAGCAGTGTTGTCAGTGGTGGTCAAAGTCTTCCCCGTGAAGGCTGACGAAACGTGTTGGCGAGTCGTTGCATCCTCGTGCTTCCGAAATATGCAAGGCGCCAAGCTGGAGACATGAAGTAACCTGGGCAAAGAAATGGACGAAATTGAAGAGCCGCAACACGTAGCTGCTCCCACGCCCACTGAACAGTTCCAGGACACGCCAGCAGTTCTTATCGACAAAGAGTGTTGATGACATAGTCGATCCGGATGCCTTGATCCACGAGGAAGCGATCCGGCAGGTTTGCCAGTGGTGGTCAAAGTGTTCACCGTGAAAGCTGACGAAACGTGTTGGCGAGTCGCTGCATTCCCGTGCTTTCGAAGTATACAAGGCGCTAAGCTCGAGGCATGAAGTAACCTGGGCAACGAAACCGACGAATTTGAAGAGCCGCATCATGTAACTGCTACCACGCCCACTGAACAGTTCCGGGAGACGCCAGCAATTCTTATCGACGACGAGTGTTCATGAAAAAGTCGATCCGGATGCCTTGATCCTCGAGGAAGCGATCCAGCAGGGTTGCCAGTGCTGGTCAAAGTCTTCACCGTGAAAGCTGACGAAACGTCTTGGCGAGTGATTGCATTCCCGTGCTTCCGAAGTATACAAGGCGCCAAGCTGGAGACATGAAGTAACCTGGGAAAAGAAACGGACGAAATTAAAGAGCAGAAACACGTAGCTGCTCCCAGGCCCACTGAACAGTTCCGGGACACGTCAGCAGTTCTAGTGGACGATGAGTGTTGATGACATAGTGGATTCGGATGTCTTGATCCACGAGGAAGCGATCCAGCATATTTACCAGTGGCGGTCAAAACCTTCACCGTGAAAGCTGACGGAACGTGTTGGCGAGTTGTTGCATTCCCGTGCTTCCGAAGTATACAAGGCGCTAAGCTGGAAGCATGAAGTTACCTGGGCAACGAAACGGATGAAATTGAATAGCCGCGTCACATAGCTGCTCCCCCACTGAACAGTTCCGGGACACGCCAGCAGTTCTTATTGACGACGAGTGGTGATGAAAAAGTCGATCCGGATGCATTGATTCACGAGGAAGCGAAAAGCACTGTTGTCAGTGGTGGTCAAAGTCTTCCCCCGTGAAAGCTGACGAAACGTGTTGGCGAGTCGTTGCATCCCCGTGCTTCCGAAATATGCAAGGCTCCAAGCTGGAGACATGAAGTAACCTGGGCAAAGAAATTGACGAAATTGAAGAGCCGCAACACGTAGCTGCTCCCACGCCCACTGAACAGTTCAAGGACACGCCAGCAGTTCTTTTCGACAAAGAGTGTTGATGACATAGTCGATCCGGCTGCCTTGATCCACGAGGAAGCAATCCAGCAGGTTTGCCAGTGGTGGTCAAAGTCTTCACCGTGAAAGCTGACGAAACGTGTTGGCGAGTTCTTGCATTCCCGTGCTTCCGAAGTATACAAGGCGCTAAGCTGGAGGCATGAAGTAACCTGGGCAACGAAACGCACCAAATTGAAGAGCCGCATCACGTAGCTGCTTCCACGCCCACTGAACCGGTCCGGGACACGCTAGCAGTTCCTATCGACGACGATTGTTGATGACATAGTTGATCCGGATGCCTTGATCCACGAGGAAGCGATCCAGTAGGGTAGCCAGTGGGGGTCAAAGTCTTCACCGTGAAAGCTGACGAAACGTGTTGGCTAGTCGTTGCATTCCCGTGCTTCCCAAGTGTACAAGGCGCCAAGCTGGAGACATGAAGTAACCTGGGCAAATAAACGGCGGAAATCGAAAAGCCGCATCACGTAGCTGCCCCCACGCCCACTGAACAGTTCCAGGACACGCCAGCAGTTCTTATTCACGGCGAGTGTTGATGACATAGTCGATCCGGATGCCTTGATCCACGAGGAAGCGCTGCGGCAGGTTTGCCAGTGGTGGTCAAAGTGTTCACCGTGAAAGCTGACGAAACGTGTTGGCGAGTCGCTGCATTCCCGTGCTTTCGAAGTATACAAGGCGCTAAGCTGGAGGCATGACGTAACCTGGGCCACGAAACGGACGAAATTGAAGAGCCGCATCACGTAGCTGCTACCACTCCCACTAAACAGTTACAGGACACGCCAGCAATTCTTATCGACGACGAGTGTTGATGAAAAAGTCGATCCGGATGCCTTGATCCACGAGGAAGCGATCCAGCAGGGTTGCCAGTGCTGGTCAAAGTCTTCACCGTGAAAGCTGACGAAACGTCTTGGCGAGTGATTGCATTCCCGTGCTTCCGAAGTATACAAGGCGCCAAGCTGGAGACATGAAGTAACCTGGGAAAAGAAACGGACGAAATTAAAGAGCAGATTCACGTAGCTGCTCCCACGCCCACTGAACAGTTCCGGGACACGCCAGCAGATCTAATGGACGGCGATTGTTGATGATATAGTCGATCCGGATGCCTTGATCCACGAGGAAGCGATCCGGCAGGTTTGCCAGTGGTGGTCAAAGTGTTCACCGTGAAAGCTGACGAAACGTGTTGGCGAGTCGCTGCATTCCCGTGATTCCGAAGTATACAAGGCGCCAAGCTGGAGACATGAAGTAACCTAGGCAGGAAAACGAACGAAATTGAAGAGCAGCATCACGTAGCTGCTCCCACGCCTACTGAACAGTTCCGAGACATTCCAGCAGTCTTATCGACGACGAGTGCTGATGACAAAGTCGATGCAAATGTCTTGAACCGCGAGGAAGCGATCCAGCAGGGTTGCCAGGGGTGGTCAAAGTCTTCACCATGAAAGCTTACGAAGCGTGTTGGCTAGTCGTTGCATTTCCGTGCTTCAGAAGTGTACAAGGCGCCAAGCTGGAGACATGAAGTAACCTGGGCAAAGAAACGGAGGAAATCGATGAGCCGCATCACGTATCTGCTCCCACGCCCACTGAACAGTTCCGGGACACGCTCGCAGTTCTTATCGACGACGAGTGTTTATGACATAGTTGATCCGGATGCCTTGTTCCACGAGGAAGCGATCCAGCAGTGTTGTCAGTGGTGGTCAAAGTCTTCATCGTGAAAGCTGACGAAACGGGTGGCGAGTCGTTGCATTCCCGTGCTTCCGAAATATACAAGGCGAGAAGCTGGAGACATGAAGTAACCTGGGCAAAGAAACGGACGAAATTGAAAAGCCGCATCACGTAGCTGCTCCCACGTCCACTGAACAGTTCCAGGACACGCCAGCAGTTCTTATCGACGGCGAGTGTTGATGAAAAAGTCGATTCGGATGCCTTGATTCACGAGGAAGCGAAAAGCAGTGTTGTCAGTGGTGGTCAAAGTCTTCCCCGGGAAAGCTGACGAAACGTGTTGGCGAGTCGTTGCATCCCCGTGCTTCCGAAATATGCAAGGCGCCAAGCTGGAGACATTAAGTAACCTGGGCAAAGAAATGGACGAAATTGAAGAGCCGCAACAAGTAGCTGCTCCCATGCCCACTGAACAGTTCCAGGACACGCCAGCGGTTCTTATCGACAAAGAGTGTTGATGACATAGTCGATCCGGCTGCCTTGATCTACGAGGAAGCGATCCAGCAAAGTTGCCAGTGGTGGTCGAAGTCTTCACCGTGAAAGCTTAAGCAACGTGTTGGCTAGTCGCTGCGTTCCCATGCTTTCGATGTATACAAGGCGCTAAGCTGGAGACACAAAGTAACCTGGGAAGGGAAACGGACGAAATTGAAGAGTCGCATCACGTAGCTGCTCCCACGCCCACTGAACAGCTCCAGGACACGCCAGCTCCTTATCGACGACCAGTGTTGACGACAAAGTCGGTCCGGATGCCTTGATCCACAAGAAAGCGATCCAGCAGGTTTGCGAGTGGTGGTCAAAGTCTTCACCGTGAAAGCTGACGATACGTGTTGGCGAGTTCTTGCATTTCCGTGCTTCCGAAGTATACAAGGCGCTAAGCTGGAGGCATGAAGTAACCTGGGCAACGAAACGGACGAAATTGAAATGCCGCATTACGTAGCTGCTCCCACGCCCACTGAACAGTTCCGGGACACGCCAGCAATTCTTATCGACGACGAGTGTTAATGACATAGTCGATCCGGATGCCTTGATCCACAAGACAGCGATCCAGCAGGTTTGCGAGTGGTGGTCAAAGTCTACACAGTTAAAGCTGACGAAACGTGTTGGCGAGTCGTTGCATTCCCGTGATTCCGAAGTATACAAGGCGCCAAGCTGGAGACATGAAGTAACCTAGGCAGGAAAACGGACGAAATTGAAGAGCAGCATCACGTAGCTGCTCCCACGCCCACTGAACAGTTCCGATACATTCCAGCAGTTCTTATCGACGACGAGTGCTGATGACAAAGTCGATGCAAATGTCTTGAACCGCGAGGAAGCGATCCAGCAGGGTTGCCAGTGGTGGTCAAAGTCTTCACCGTGAAAGCTTACGAAGCGTGTTGGCTAGTCGTTGCATTTCCGTGCTTCCGAAGTGTACAAGGCGCCAAGCTGGAGACATGAAGTAACCTGGGCAAAGAAACGGAGGAAATCGATGAGCCGCATCACGTATCTGCTCCCACGCCCACTGAACAGTTCCGGGACACGCTCGCAGTTCTTATCGACGACGAGTGTTTATGACATAGTTGATCCGGATGCCTTGATCCACGAGGAAGCGATCCAGCAGTGTTGTCAGTGGTGGTCAAAGTCTTCATCGTGAAAGCTGACGAAACGGGTTGGCGAGTCGTTGCATTCCCGTGCTTCCGAAATATACAAGGCGCCAAGCTGGAGACATGAAGTAACCGGGGCAAAGAAACGGACGAAATTGAAAAGCCGCATCACGTAGCTGCTCCCACGTCCACTGAACAGTTCCAGGACACGCCAGCAGTTCTTATCGACGGCGAGTGTTGATGACATAGTCGATCCGGATGCCTTGATCCACGAGGAAGTGATCCAGCAGGTTTGCCAGTGGTGGTCAAAGCATTCACCGCGAAAGCTTAAGCAACGTGTTGGCGAGTCGTTGCATTCCCGTGATTCCGAAGTATACAAGGCGCCAAGCTGGAGACATGAAGTAACCTAGGCAGGGAAACGGACGAAATTGAAGAGCAGCATCACGTAGCTGCTCCCACGCCCACTGAACAGTTCCGAGACATTCCAGCAGTTCTTATCGACGACGAGTGCTGTTGACAAATTCGATGCAAATGTCTTGAACCGCGAGAAAGCGATCCATCAGGGTTGCCAGTGGTGGTCAAAGTCTGCACCGTGAAAGATTACGAAACGTGTTGGCTAGTCGTTGCATTCCCGTGCTTCCGAAGTGTACAAGGCGCAAAGCTGGAGACATGAAGTAACCTGGGAAAAGAAATGGAGGAAATCGATGAGCCGCTTCACGTGTCTGCTCCCACGCCCACTGAACAGTTCCGGGACACTCTCGCAGTTCTTATCGACGACGAATGTTTATGACATAGTTGATCCGTATGCCTTGATCCAAGAGGAAGCGATCCAGCTGGGTTGCCAGTGGTGGTCAAAGTGTTCACCGTGAAAGCTGACGAAGCGTGTTGGCTAGTCCTTGCATTCCCGTGCTTCCGCAGTATACAAGGCGCCAAGCTGGAGACATGAAGTAACCGGGGCAAAGAAACGGACGAAATTGAAAAGCCGCATCACGTAGCTGCTCCCACGTCCACTGAACAGTTCCAGGACACGCCAGCAGTTCTTATCGACGGCGAGTGTTGATGACATAGTCGATCCGGATGCCTTGATCCACGAGGAAGTGATCCAGCAGGTTTGCCAGTGGTGGTCAAAGCCTTCACCGCGAAAGCTTAAGCAACGTGTTGGCGAGTCGTTGCATTCCCGTGATTCCGAAGTATACAAGGCGCCAAGCTGGAGACATGAAGTAACCTAGGCAGGGAAACGGACGAAATTGAAGAGCAGCATCACGTAGCTGCTCCCACGCCCACTGAACAGTTCCGAGACATTCCAGCAGTTCTTATCGACGACGAGTGCTGTTGACAAATTCGATGCAAATGTCTTGAACCGCGAGAAAGCGATCCATCAGGGTTGCCAGTGGTGGTCAAAGTCTGCACCGTGAAAGATTACGAAACGTGTTGGCTAGTCGTTGCATTCCCGTGCTTCCGAAGTGTACAAGGCGCAAAGCTGGAGACATGAAGTAACCTGGGCAAAGAAATGGAGGAAATTGATGAGCCGCTTCACGTGTCTGCTCCCACGCCCACTGAACAGTTCCGAGACACTCTCGCAGTTCTTATCGACAACGAATGTTTATGACATAGTTGATCCGTATGCCTTGATCCAAGAGGAAGAGATCCAGCAGGGTTGCCAGTGGTGGTCAAAGTGTTCACCGTGAAAGCTGACGAAGCGTGTTGGCTAGTCCTTGCATTCCCGTGCTTCCGCAGTATACAAGGCGCCAAGCTGGAGACATGAAGTAACCTGGGCAAAGAAACGGAGGAAATCGAAGAGCCGCATCACGTAGCTGCTCCCACGTCCACTTAACAGTTCCAGGACACGCCAGCAGTTCTTATCGACGGCGAGTGTTGATGACATAGTCGATCCGGATGCCTTGATCCAGGAGGAAGTGATCCAGCAGGTTTGCCAGTGGTGGTCAAAGCCTTCACCGTGAAAGCTGACGAAACGTGTTCGCGAGTTGTTGCATTCCCGTGCTTACGAAGAATACAAGGCGCTAAGCTGGAGGCATGAAGTAACCTGGGCAACAAAACGGACGAAATTGAAGAGCCGCATCACGTAGCTGCTCCAACACCTACTGAACAGTTCCAGGACATTCCAGCAGTTCTCATCGACGACGAGTGTTGATGACAAAGTCGATGCTAATGCCTTGAACCGCGAGGAAGCGATCCAGCAGGGTTGCCAGTGGTGGTCGAAGTCTTCACCGTGAAAGTTGACGAAACGTGTTGGCGAGTCGCTGCATTCCCGTGCTTTAGAAGTATACAAGGCGCTAAGCTGGAGACAGAAAGTAACTTGGGAAGGGAAACGGACGATATTGAAGAGTCGCATCACGTAGCTGCTCCCACGCCCACTGAACAGCTCCAGGACACGCCAGCAATTCTTATCGACAAGTGTTGATGAAAAAGTCGATCCGGATGCCTTGATCCACGAGGAAGCTATCCAGCAAGGTTGGCAGTGGTGGTCAAAGCCTTCACGGTGAAAGCTGACGAAACGTGTTGGCGAGTCGTTGCATTCCCGTACTTCCGAAGTATGCTAGGCGCCAAGCTGGAGACATGAAGTTACCTGGGCAAATAAACAGACGAAATTGAAGAGCAGCATCACGTAGCTGCTCCTACGGCCACTGAACAGTTCCGAGACATTCCTGCAGTTCTTATCGACGGCGAGTGCTGATGACAAAGTCGATGCAAATGTCTTGAACCGCGAGGAAGCGATCCAGCAGGGTTGCCAGTGGTGGTCAAAGTCTTCACCGTGAAAGCTTGCGAAACGTGTTGGCTAGTCGTTGCATTCCCGTTTTTCCGAAGTGTACAAGGCGCCAAGCTGGAGACATGAAGTCACCTCGGCAAAGAAATGGAGGAAATCGATGAGCCGCTTCGCGTATCTGCTCCCTCGCCCACTGAACAGTTCCGGGACACTCTCGCAGTTCTTATCGACGACGAGTGTTTATGACATAGTTGATCCGGATGCCTTGATCCAAGAGGAAGCGATCTAGCAGGGTTGCCAGTGGTGGTCAAAGTGTTCACCGTGAAAGCTGACGAAGCGTGTTGGCTAGTCGTTGCATTCCCGTGCTTCCGCAGTATACAAGGCGCCAAGCTGGAGACATGAAGTAACCTGGGCAAAGAAACGGACGAAATTGGAGAGTCGCACCACGTAGCTGCTCCCACGCCCACTGAACAGTTCTGGGACACGGCAGCAATTCTTATCGACGACGAGTGTTGATGACATAGTCGATCCGGATGTCTTGATCCACGAGGAAGCGATCCAACAGGTTTGCCAGTGGTGGTCAGTCTTCACCGTGAAAGCTGAAGAAACGTGTTGGCGAGTCGTTGCGTTCCCGTGCTTCCGAAGTATACAAGGCGCTAAGTTGGAGGCATGAAGTAACCTGGGCAAAGAAACAGACGAAATTGAAGAGCCGCGTCACGTAGGTGCTCCCACGCCCACTGAACAGTTCCAGGACACGCCAGCAGTTCTTATCGACGGCGAGTGTTGATGACATAGTCGATCCGGATGCCTTGATCCACGAGGAAGCGATCAGCAGGTTTGCCAGTGGTGGTCAAAGTCTTCGCCCTGAAAGCTGACGAAACGTGTTGGCGAGTCGTTGCATTCCTGTGCTTCCGAAATATACAAGGTGCCAAGCTGGAGACATGAATAAACCTGGGCAAAGAAACGAACGATATTGAAGAGCCGCATCACGTAGCTGCTTCGGTGCCCACTGAACAGTTCCAGGACACGCCAGCAGTTCTTCTCGATGGCGAGTGTTGATGACATCCTCGATCCGGATGTCTTGATGCACGAGGAAGCGATGCAGCAGGTTTGCCAGTGGTGGTCAAAGTCTTCACCGTGAAAGCTGACGAAACGTGCTGTCGAGTCGCTGCATTCCCGTGCTTTCGAAGTATACAAGGCGCTAAGCTGGAGACATAAAGTAACCTAGGCAACGAAACGGACGAAATTGAAGAGCCGCGTCACGTAGCTTCTCCCACGCACACTCAACAGTTCCGGGACACGCCAGCAGTTCTTATTGACGACAAGTGTTGTTGAAAAAGTCGATCCGGATGCCTTGATTCACGAGGAAGCGAAAAGCAGTGTTGTCAGTGGTGGTCAAAGTCTTCCCCGTGAAAGCTGACGAAACGTGTTGGCGAGTCGTTGCATCCCCGTGCTTCCGAAATATGCAAGGCGCCAAGCTGGAGACATGAAGTAACCTGGGCAAAGAAATGGACGAAATTGAAGAGCCGCAAAACGTAGCTGCTCCCACGCCAACTGAACAGTTCCAGGACACGCCAGCGGTTCTTATCGACAAAGAGTGTTGATGACATAGTCGATCCGGCTGCCTTGATACACGAGGAAGCGATCCAGCAGGTTTGCCAGTGGTGGTCAAATTCTTCACCGTGAAAGCTGACGAAACGTGTTGGCGAGTTCTTGCATTCCCGTGCTTCCGAAGTATACAAGGCGCTAAGCTGGAGGCATGAAGTAACCTGGGCAACGAAACGGACCAAATTTAAAAGCCGCATCACGTAGCTGCTTCCACGCCCACTGAACCGTTCCGGGACACGTCAGCAGTTCTAATGGACGATGAGTGTTGATGACATAGTGGATCCGGATGTCTTGATCCACGAGGAAGCGATCCAGCAGATTTGCCAGTGGTGGTCAAAACCTTCACCGTGAAAGCTGACGGAACGTGTTGGCGAGTTGTTGCATTCCCGTGCTTCCGAAGTATACAAGGCGCTAAGCTAGAAGCATGAAGTTACCTGGGCAACGAAACGGATGAAATTGAATAGCCGCGTCACATAGCTGCTCCCCCACTGAACAGTTCTGGGACACGCCAGCAGTTCTTATTGACGACGAGTGTTGAAGAAAAAGTCGATCCGGATGCCTTGATTCACGAGGAAGCGAAAAGCACTGTTGTCAGTGGTGGTCAAAGTCTTCCCCCGTGAAAGCTAACGAAACGAGTTGGCGAGTCGTTGCATCCCCGTGCTTCCGAAATATGCAAGGCGCCAAGCTGGAGACATGAAGTAACCTGGGCAAAGAAATGGACGAAATTGAAGAGCCGCAACACGTAGCTGCTCCCACGCCCACTGAACAGTTCCAGGACACGCCAGCAGTTCTTTTCGACAAAGAGTGTTGATGACATAGTCGATCCGGCTGCCTTGATCCTCGAGGAAGCTATCCAGCAGGTTTGCCAGTGGTGGTCAAAGTCTTCACCGTGAAAGCTGATGAAACGTGTTGGCGAGTCGTTGCATTCCCGTGCTTCCGAAATATACAAGGCGCCAAGCTGGAGACATGAAGTAACCTGGGCAAAGAAACGAACGAAATTGAAGAGCCGCATCATGTAGCTGCTACCACGCCGACTGAACAGTTCCGGGACACGGCAGCAATTCTTATCGACAACGAGTGTTGATGAAAAAGTCGATCCGCATGCCTTGATCCACGAGGAAGCGATCCACCAGGGTTGCCAGTGCTGGTCAAAGTCTTCACCGTGAAAGCTGACGGAACGTGTTGGCGAGTTGTTGCATTCCCGTGCTTCCGAAGTATACAAGGCGCTAAGCGGGAGGCATGAAGTTACCTGGGCAACGAAACGGATGAAATTGAATAGCCGCGTCACATATCTGCTCCCCCACTGAACAGTTCCGGGACACGCCAGCAGTTCTTACTGACGACGAGTGTTGATGAAAAAGTCGATCCGGATGCCTTGATTCACGTGGAAGCGATAAGCAGTGTTGTCAGTGGTGGTCGAAGTCTTCAACGTGAAAGTTGACGAAACGTGTTGGCGAGTCGCTGCATTCCCGTGCTTTCGAAGTATACAAGGCGCTAAGCTGGAGACAGAAAGTAACCTGGGAAGGGAAACGGACGAAATTGAAGAGTCGCATCACGTAGCTGCTCCCACGACCACTGAACAGTTCCGGGACACGCCAGCAGTTTTATCGACGACAAGTGTTGATGACATAGTCGAACCGGATGTCTTGATCCACGAGGAAGCGATCCAGCAAAGTTGCCAGTGGTGGTCGAAGTCTTCACCGTGAAAGCTTAAGCAACGTGTTGGCGAGTCGCTGCATTCCCGTGCTTTCGATGTATACAAGGCGCTAAGCTGGAGACATAAAGTAACCTGGGAAGGGAAACGGACGATATTGAAGAGTCGCATCACGTAGCTGCTCCCACGACCACTGAACAGTTCCGGGACACGCCAGCAGTTTTATCGACGACAAGTGTTGATGACATAGTCGAACCGGATGCCTTGATCCACGAGGAAGCTATCCAGCAAGGTTGGCAGTGGTGGTCAATGCCTTCACGGTGAAAGCTGACGAAACGTGTTGGCGAGTCGTTGCATTCCCGTACTTCCGAAGTATGCTAGGCGCCAAGCTCGAGACATGAAGTTACCTGGGCAAATAAACAGACGAAATTGAAGAGCAGCATCACGTAGCTGCTCCCACGGCCACTGAACAGTTCCGAGACATTCCAGCAGTTCTTATCGACGGCGAGTGCTGATGACAAAGTCGATGCAAATGTCTTGAACCGCGAGGAAGCGATCCAGCAGGGTTGCCAGTGGTGGTCAAAGTCTTCACCGTGAAAGCTTGCGAAACGTGTTGCCTAGTCGTTGCATTCCCGTTTTTCCGAAGTGTACAAGGCGCCAAGCTGGAGACATGAAGTAACCTCGGCAAAGAAATGGAGGAAATCGATGAGCCGCTTCACGTATCTGCTCCCTCGCCCACTGAACAGTTCCGGGACACTCTCGCAGTTCTTATCGACGACGAGCGTTTATGACATAGTTGATCCGGATGCCTTGATCCAAGAGGAAGCGATCCAGCAGGGTTGCCAGTGGTGGTCAAAGTGTTCACCGTGAAAGCTGACGAAGCGTGTTGGCTAGTCGTTGCATTCCCGTGCTTCCGCAGTATACAAGGCGCCAAGCTGGAGACATGAAGTAACCTGGGCAAAGAAACGGACGAAATTGGAGAGTCGCACCACGTAGCTGCTACCACGCCCACTGAACAGTTCTGGGACACGGCAGCAATTCTTATCGACGACGAGTGTTGATGACATAGTCGATCCGGATGTCTTGATCCACGAGGAAGCGATCCAACAGGTTTGCCAGTGGTGGTCAGTCTTCACCGTGAAAGCTGAAGAAACGTGTTGGCGAGTCGTTGCATTCCTGTGCTTCCGAAATATACAAGGTGCCAAGCTGGAGACATGAATAAACCTGGGCAAAGAAACGAACGATATTGAAGAGCCGCATCACGTAGCTGCTTCGGTGCCCACTGAACAGTTCCAGGACACGCCAGCAATTCTTATCGACGACGAGTGTTGATGAAAAAGTCGATCCGGATGCCTTGATCCACGAGGAAGCGATCCAGCAGGGTTGCCAGTGCTGGTCAAAGTCTTCACCGTGAAAGCTGACGAAACGTGTTGGCTAGTCATTGCATTCCCGTGCTTCCAAAGTGTACAAGGCGCCAAGCTGAAGACAAGAAGTAACGTGGGCAAAGAAACAGAAGAAATTGAAGAGCCGCATCACGTAGCTGCTCCCACGCCCACTGAACAGTTCCGGGACACGCCAGTAGTTCTTATCGACGACGAGTGTTGATGACATCCTCGATCCGGATGTCTTGATGCACGAGGACGCGATGCAGCAGGTTTGCCAGTGGTGGTCAAAGTCTTCACCGTGAAAGCTGACGAAACGTGCTGTCGAGTCGCTGCATTCCCGTGCTTTCGAAGTATACAAGGCGCTAAGCTGGAGACATAAAGTAACCTAGGCAAGGAAACGGACGAAATTGAAGAGCCGCGTCACGTAGCTTCTCCCACGCACACTCAACAGTTCCGGGACACGCCAGCAGTTCTTATTGACGACAAGTGTTGTTGAAAAAGTCGATCCGGATGCCTTGATTCACGAGGAAGCGAAAAGCAGTGTTGTCAGTGGTGGTCAAAGTCTTCCCCGTTAAAGCTGACGAAACGTGTTGGCGAGTCGTTGCATCCCCGTGCTTCCGAAATATGCAAGGCGCCAAGCTGGAGACATGAAGTAACCTGGGCAAAGAAATGGACGAAATTGAAGAGCCGCAAAACGTAGCTGCTCCCACGCCAACTGAACAGTTCCAGGACACGCCAGCGGTTCTTATCGACAAAGAGTGTTGATGAAATAGTCGATCCGGCTGCCTTGATACACGAGGAAGCGATCCAGCAGGTTTGCCAGTGGTGGTCAAAGTCTTCACCGTGAAAGCTCACGAAACGTGTTGGCGAGTTCTTGCATTCCCGTGCTTCCGAAGTATACAAGGCGCTAAGCTGGAGGCATGAAGTAACCTGGGCAACGAAACGGACGAAATTGAAGAGCCGCGTCACGTAGCTGCTTCCACGCCCACTGAACAGTTCCGGGACACGCCAGCAATTCTTATCGACGAAGAGTGTTGATGAAAAAGCCGATCCGGGTGCCTTGATCCACGAGGAAGCGATCCAGCAAGTTTGGCAGTGGTGGTCAAATTCTTCACCGTGAAAGCTGACGAAACGTGTTGGCGAGTTCTTGCATTCCCGTGCTTCCGAAGTATACAAGGCGCTAAGCTGGAGGCATGAAGTAACCTGGGCAACGAAACGGACCAAATTGAAGAGCCGCATCACGTAGCTGCTTCCACGCCCACTGAACCGTTCCGGGACACGTCAGCAGTTCTAATGGACGATGAGTGTTGATGACATAGTGGATCCGGATGTTTTGATCCACGAGGAAGCGATCCAGCAGATTTGCCAGTGGTGGTCAAAACCTTCACCGTGAAAGCTGACGGAACGTGTTGGCGAGTTGTTGCATTCCCGTGCTTCCGAAGTATACAAGGCGCTAAGCTGGAAGCATGAAGTTACCTGGGCAACGAAACGGATGAAATTGAATAGCCGCGTCACATAGCTGCTCCCCCACTGAACAGTTCAGGGACACGCCAGCAGTTCTTATTGACGACGAGTGTTGAAGAAAAAGTCGATCCGGATGCCTTGATTCACGAGGAAGCGAAAAGCACTGTTGTCAGTGGTGGTCAAAGTCTTCCCCCGTGAAAGCTAACGAAACGTGTTGGCGAGTCGTTGCATCCCCGTGCTTCCGAAATATGCAAGGCGCCAAGCTGGAGACATGAAGTAACCTGGGCAAAGAAATGGACGAAATTGAAGAGCCGCAACACGTAGCTGCTCCCACGCCCACTGAACAGTTCCAGGACACGCCAGCAGTTCTTTTCGACAAAGAGTGTTGATGACATAGTCGATCCGGCTGCCTTGATCCACGAGGAAGCTATCCAGCAGGTTTGCCAGTGGTGGTCAAAGTCTTCACGTGAAAGCTGATGAAACGTGTTGGCGAGTCGTTGCATTCCCGTGCTTCCGAAATATACAAGGCGCCAAGCTGGAGACATGAAGTAACCTGGGCAAAGAAACGAACGAAATTGAAGAGCCGCATCATGTAGCTGCTACCACGCCGACTGAACAGTTCCGGGACACGGCAGCAATTCTTATCGACGACGAGTGTTGATGAAAAAGTTGATCCGGATGCCTTGATCCACGAGGAAGCGATCCACCAGGGTTGCCAGTGCTGGTCAAAGTCTTCACCGTGAAAGCTGACGGAACGTGTTGGCGAGTTGTTGCATTCCCGTGCTTCCGAAGTATACAAGGCGCTAAGCGGGAGGCATGAAGTTACCTGGGCAACGAAACGGATGAAATTGAATAGCCGCGTCACATATCTGCTCCCCCACTGAACAGTTCCGGGACACGCCAGCAGTTCTTACTGACGACGAGTGTTGATGAAAAAGTCGATCCGGATGCCTTGATTCACGTGGAAGCGAAAAGCAGTGTTGTCAGTGGTGGTCAAAGTCTTCCCCGTGAAGGCTGACGAAACGTGTTGGCGAGTTGTTGCATTCCCGTGCTTCCGAAGTATACAAGGCGCTAAGCTGGAAGCATGAAGTTACCTGGGCAACGAAACGGATGAAATTGAATAGCCGCGTCACATAGCTGCTCCCCCACTGAACAGTTCCGGGACACGCCAGCAGTTCTTATTGACGACGAGTGGTGATGAAAAAGTCGATCCGGATGCATTGATTCACGAGGAAGCGAAAAGCACTGTTGTCAGTGGTGGTCAAAGTCTTCCCCCGTGAAAGCTGACGAAACGTGTTGGCGAGTCGTTGCATCCCCGTGCTTCCGAAATATGCAAGGCTCCAAGCTGGATGCATGAAGTAACCTGGGCAAAGAAATTGACGAAATTGAAGAGCCGCAACACGTAGCTGCTCCCACGCCCACTGAACAGTTCAAGGACACGCCAGCAGTTTTTTTCGACAAAGAGTGTTGATGACATAGTCGATCCGGCTGCCTTGATCCACGAGGAAGCGATCCAGCAGGTTTGCCAGTGGTGGTCAAAGTCTTCACCGTGAAAGCTGACGAAACGTGTTGGCGAGTTCTTGCATTCCCGTGCTTCCGAAGTATACAAGGCGCTAAGCTGGAGGCATGAAGTAACCTGGGCAACGAAACGGACGAATGTGAAGAGCCGCATCATGTAGCTGCTACCACGCCCACTGAACAGTTCCGGGACACGTCAGCAATTCTTATCGACGACGAGTTTTGATGAAAAAGTCGATCCGGATGCCTTGATCTACGAGGAAGCGATCCAGCAGGGTTGCCAGTGCTGGTCAAAGTCTTCACCGTGAAAGCTGACGAAACGTCTTGGCGAGTGATTGCATTCCCGTGCTTCCGAAGTATACAAGGCGCCAAGCTGGAGACATGAAGTAACCTGGGAAAAGAAACGGACGAAATTAAAGAGCAGATTCACGTAGCTGCTCCCACGCCCACTGAACAGTTCCGGGACACGCCAGCAGATCTAATGGACGGCGATTGTTGATGATATAGTCGATCCGGATGCCTTGATCCACGAGGAAGCGATCCGGCAGGTTTGCCAGTGGTGGTCAAAGTGTTCACCGTGAAAGCTGACGAAACGTGTTGGCGAGTCGCTGCATTCCCGTGCTTTCGAAGTATACAAGGCGCAAAGCTGGAGACATAACGTAAATTGGGCAACGAAACGGACGAAATTGAAGAGCCGTATCACGTAGCAGCTACCACGCCCACTGAACATTTCCGGGACACGCCAGCAGTTCTTATCGACGACGAGTGTTGATGAAAAAGTTGATTCGGGTGCCTTGATCCACGAGGAAGCGATCCAGCAAAGTTGGCAGTGGTGGTCAATGTCTTCACCGTGAAAGCTGACGAAACGTGTTGGCTAGTCGTTGCATTCCCGTGCTTCCGAAGTGTACAAGGCGCCAAGCTGGAGACATGAAGTAACCTGGGCAAAGAAACGGAGGAAATCGAAGAGCCGCATCACGTAGCTGCTCCCACGCCCACTGAACAGTTCCGGGACACGCCAGCACTTCTAATCGACGACGAGTGTTGATGACATAGTCGATCCGGATGTCTTGATCCACGAGGAAGCGATCCAGCAGGTTTGCCAGTGGTGGTCAGTCTTCACCGTGAAAGCTCACGAAACGTGTTGGCGAGTCGTTGCATTCCCGTGCTTCCAAAGTATACAAGGCGCTAAGCTGGAGGCATGAAGTAACCTGGGCAAAGAAACGGACGAAATTGAAGAGCAGCGTCACGCAGCTGCTCCCACGCCCACTGAACAGTTCGAGGACACGCCAGGAGTTCTTATCGACGACGAGTGTTGATGACATAGTCGATCCGGATGTCTTGATCCACGAGGAAGCGATCCAGCAGGTTTGCCAGTGGTGGTCAGTCTTCACCGTGAAAGCTCACGAAACGTGTTGGCGAGTCGTTGCATTCCCGTGCTTCCAAAGTATACAAGGCGCTAAGCTGGAGGCATGAAGTAACCTGGGCAAAGAAACGGACGAAATTGAAGAGCCGCATCACGTAGCGTCTCCCACGCCCACTGAACAGTTCCAGGACACGCCAGCAATTCTTATCGACGACGAGTGTTGGTGGAAAAGTTGATCCGGTTGCCTTGATCCACGAGGAAGCGATCCAGCAAGGTTGGCAGTGGTGGTTCAAGTCTTCACGGTGAAAGCTGACGAAACGTGTTGGCGAGTCGTTGCATTCCCGTGCTTCCGACGTATGCAAGGTACCAAGCGGGAGACATGAAGTAACCTGGGCAAAGAAACGGAGGAAATCGAAGAGCCGCATCACGTAGCTGCTCCCACGCCCACTGAACAGTTCCGGGACACGCCAGCAATTCTTATCGACGACGAGTGTTGATGACATAGTCGATACGGATGCCTTGATCCACGAGGAAGCGATCCAGCAGGGTTGCCAGTGCTGGTCAAAGTCTTCACCGTGAAAGCTGACGAAACGTCTTGGCGAGTGATTGCATTCCCGTGCTTCCGAAGTATACAAGGCGCCAAGCTGGAGACATGAAGTAACCTGGGAAAAGAAACGGACGAAATTAAAGAGCAGAATCACGTAGCTGCTCCCAGGCCGCTGAACAGTTCCGGGACACGTCAGCAGTTCTAATGGACGATGAGTGTTGATGACATAGTGGATCCGGATGTCTTGATCCACGAGGAAGCGATCCAGCAGATTTGCCAGTGGCGGTCAAAACCTTCACCGTGAAAGCTGACGGAACGTGTTGGCGAGTTGTTGCATTCCCGTGCTTCCGAAGTATACAAGGCGCTAAGCTGGAAGCATGAAGTTACCTGGGCAACGAAACGGATGAAATTGAATAGCCGCGTCACATAGCTGCTCCCCCACTGAACAGTTCCGGGACACGCCAGCAGTTCTTATTGACGACGAGTGTTGATGAAAAAGTCGATCCGGATGCCGTGATTCACGAGGAAGCGAAAAGCACTGTTGTCAGTGGTGGTGAAAGTCTTCCCCCGTGAAAGCTGACGAAACGTGTTGGCGAGTCGTTGCATCCCCGTGCTTCCGAAATATGCAAGGCGCCAAGCTGGAGACATGAAGTAACCTGGGCAAAGAAATTGACGAAATTGAAGAGCCGCAACACGTAGCTGCTCCCACGCCCACTGAACAGTTCCAGGACACGCCAGCAGTTC
Organism: Amblyomma americanum; assembly: GCF_052857255.1. Classification (NCBI taxonomy): domain Eukaryota; kingdom Metazoa; phylum Arthropoda; class Arachnida; order Ixodida; family Ixodidae; genus Amblyomma; species Amblyomma americanum. The sequence continues at coordinate 194,384,437 of NC_135498.1, forward strand.
TTTTCGACAAAGAGTGTTGATGACATAGTCGATCCGGCTGCCTTGATCCACGAGGAAGCGATCCAGCAGGTTTGCCAGTGGTGGTCAAAGTCTTCACCGTGAAAGCTGACGAAACGTGTTGGCGAGTTCTTGCATTCCCGTGCTTCCGAAGTATACAAGGCGCTAAGCTGGAGGCATGAAGTAACCTGGGCAACGAAACGGACCAAATTGAAGAGCCGCATCACGTAGCTGCTTCCACGCCCACTGAACCGTTCCGGGACACGCTAGCAGTTCCTATCGACGACGATTGTTGATGACATAGTTCATCCGGATGCCTTGATCCACGAGGAAGCGATCCAGTAGGTTAGCCAGTGGGGGTCAAAGTCTTCACCGTGAAAGCTGACGAAACGTGTTGGCTAGTCGTTGCATTCCCGTGCTTCCCAAGTGTACAAGGCGCCAAGCTGGAGACATGAAGTAACCTGGGCAAATAAACGGCGGAAATCGAAAAGCCGCATCACGTAGCTGCTCCCACGCCCACTGAACAGTTCCGGGACACGCCAGCAGTTCTTATCGACGACGAGTGTTTATGACATAGTTGATCCGGATGCCTTGATCCAAGAGGAAGCGATCCAGCAGGGTTGCCAGTGGTGGTCAAAGTGTTCACCGTGAAAGCTGACGAAGCGTGTTGGCTAGTCGTTGCATTCCCGTGCTTCCGCAGTATACAAGGCGCCAAGCTGGAGACATGAAGTAACCTGGGCAAAGAAACGGACGAAATTGGAGAGTCGCACCACGTAGCTGCTCCCAAGCCGCTGAACAGTTCCGGGACACGTCAGCAGTTCTAATGGACGATGAGTGTTGATGACATAGTGGATCCGGATGTCTTGATCCACGAGGAAGCGATCCAGCAGATTTGCCAGTGGCGGTCAAAACCTTCACCGTGAAAGCTGGCGGAACGTGTTGGCGAGTTGTTGCATTCCCGTGCTTCCGAAGTATACAAGGCGCTAAGCTGGAAGCATGAAGTTACCTGGGCAACGAAACGGATGAAATTGAATAGCCGCGTCACATAGCTGCTCCCCCACTGAACAGTTCCGGGACACGCCAGCAGTTCTTATTGACGACGAGTGTTGATGAAAAAGTCGATCCGGATGCCTTGATTCACGAGGAAGCGAAAAGCACTGTTGTCAGTGGTGGTGAAAGTCTTCCCCCGTGAAAGCTGACGAAACGTGTTGGCGAGTCGTTGCATCCCCGTGCTTCCGAAATATGCAAGGCGCCAAGCTGGAGACATGAAGTAACCTGGGCAAAGAAATTGACGAAATTGAAGAGCCGCAACACGTAGCTGCTCCCACGCCCACTGAACAGTTCCAGGACACGCCAGCAGTTCTTTTCGACAAAGAGTGTTGATGACATAGTCGATCCGGCTGCCTTGATCCACGAGGAAGCGATCCAGCAGGTTTGCCAGTGGTGGTCAAAGTCTTCACCGTGAAAGCTGACGAAACGTGTTGGCGAGTTCTTGCATTCCCGTGCTTCCGAAGTATACAAGGGGCTAAGCTGGAGGCATGAAGTAACCTGGGCAACGAAACGGACCAAATTGAAGAGCCGCATCACGTAGCTGCTTCCACGCCCACTGAACCGTTCCGGGACACGCTAGCAGTTCCTATCGACGACGATTGTTGATGACATAGTTGATCCGGATGCCTTGATCCACGAGGAAGCGATCCACTAGGTTAGCCAGTGGGGGTCAAAGTCTTCACCGTGAAAGCTGACGAAACGTGTTGGCTAGTCGTTGCATTCCCGTGCTTCCCAAGTGTACAAGGCGCCAAGCTGGAGACATGAAGTAACCTGGGCAAATAAACGGCGGAAATCGAAAAGCCGCATCACGTAGCTGCTCCCACGCCCACTGAACAGTTCCGGGACACGCCAGCAGTTCTTATCGACGACGAGTGTCGATGACATAGTCGATCCGGATGTCCTGATGCACGAGGAAGTGATCCAGCAGGTTTGCGAGTGCTGGTCAAAGTCTTCACCTTTAAAGCTGAAGAACGTATTGGCGAGTCGTTGCATTCCCGTGCTTCCGAAATATACAAGGCGCCAAGCTGGAGACATGAAGTTACCTGGGCAACGAAACGGATGAAATTGAATAGCCGCGTCACATAGCTGCTCCCCCACTGAACAGTTCCAGGACACGCCAGCAGTTCTTATTGACGGCGAGTGTTGATGACATAGTCGATCCGGATGCCTTGATCCACGAGGAAGCGATGCGGCAGGTTTGCCAGTGGTGGTAAAAGTGTTCACCGTGAAAGCTGACGAAACGTGTTGGCGAGTCGCTGCATTCCCGTGCTTTCGAAGTATACAAGGCGCTAGGCTGGAGGCATGAAGTAACCTGGGCAACGAAACGGACGAATGTGAAGAGCCGCATCATGTAGCTGCTACCACGCCCACTGAACAGTTCCGGGACACGCCAGCAATTCTTATCGACGACGAGTTTTGATGAAAAACTCGATCCGGATGCCTTGATCCACGAGGAAGCGATCCAGCAGGGTTGCCAGTGCTGGTCAAAGTCTTCACCGTGAAAGCTGACGAAACGTCTTGGCGAGTGATTGCATTGCCGTGCTTCCGAAGTATACAAGGCGCCAAGCTGGAGACATGAAGTAACCTGGGAAAAGAAACGGACGAAATTAAAGAGCAGATTCACGTAGCTGCTCCCACGCCCACTGAACAGTTCCGGGACACGCCAGCAGATCTAATGGACGGCGATTGTTGATGATATAGTCGATCCGGATGCCTTGATCCACGAGGAAGCGATCCGGCAGGTTTGCCAGTGGTGGTCAAAGTGTTCACCGTGAAAGCTGACGAAACGTGTTGGCGAGTCGCTGCATTCCCGTGCTTTCGAAGTATACAAGGCGCAAAGCTGGAGACATAACGTAAATTGGGCAACGAAACAGACGAAATTGAAGAGCCGTATCACGTAGCAGCTACCACGCCCACTGAACATTTCCGGGACACGCCAGCAGTTCTTATCGACGACGAGTGTTGATGAAAAAGTCGATTCGGGTGCCTTGATCCACGAGGAAGCGATCCAGCAAGGTTGGCAGTGGTGGTCAATGTCTTCACCGTGAAAGGTGACGAAACGTGTTGGCTAGTCGTTGCATTCCCGTGCTTCCGAAGAGTACAAGGCGCCAAGCTGGAGACATGAAGTAACCTGGGCAAAGAAACGGAGGAAATCGAAGAGCCGCATCACGTAGCTGCTCCCACGCCCACTGAACAGTTCCGGGACACGCCAGCAGTTCTTATCGACGACGAATGTTGATGACATAGTCGATCCGGATGTCTTGATCCACGAGGAAGCGATCCAGCAGGTTTGCCAGTGGTGGTCAGTCTTCACCGTGAAAGCTCACGAAACGTGTTGGCGAGTCGTTGCATTCCCGTGCTTCCAAAGTATACAAGGCGCTATGCTGGAGGCATGAAGTAACCTGGGCAAAGAAACGGACGAAATTGAAGAGCAGCGTCACGCAGCTGCTCCCACGCCCACTGAACAGTTCGAGGACACGCCAGGAGTTCTTATCGACGACGAGTGTTGATCACATAGTCGATCCGGATGTCTTGATCCACGAGGAAGCGATCCAGCAGGTTTGCCAGTGGTGGTCAGTCTTCACCGTGAAAGCTCACGAGACGTGTTGGCGAGTCGTTGCATTCCCGTGCTTCCAAAGTATTCAAGGCGCTAAGCTGGAGGCATGAAGTAACCTGGGCAAAGAAACGGACGAAATTGAAGAGCCGCGTCACGCAGCTGCTCCCACGCCCACTGAACAGTTCCGGGACACGAGAGCAGTTCTTTTTGACGACGAGTGTTGATGATATAGTCGATCCTTATGCCTTAATTCGTGAGGAAGCAATCAGCAGTGTTGCCAGTGGTGGTCAGTCTTCACCGTGAAAGCTGACGAAACGTGTTGGCGAGTCGTTGCATTCCGAAATATACAAGGCGCCAAGCAGCACACATGAAGTAACCTGGGCAAAGAAACGGACGAAATTGAAGAGCCGCATCACGTAGCATCTCCCACGCCCACTGAACAGTTCCAGGACACGCCAGCAATTCTTATCGACGAAGAGTGTTGGTGGAAAAGTTGATCCGGTTGCCTTGATCCACGAGGAAGCGATCCAGGAAGGTTGGCAGTGGTGGTCAAAACCTTCACCGTGAAAGCTGACGGAACGTGTTGGCGAGTTGTTGCATTCCCGTGCTTCCGAAGTATACAAGGCGCTAAGCTGGAAGCATGAAGTTACCTGGGCAACCAAACGGATGAAATTGAATAGCCGCGTCACATAGCTGCTCCCCCACTGAACAGTTCCGGGACACGCCAGCAGTTCTTATTGACGACGAGTGTTGATGAAAAAGTCGATCCGGATGCCTTGATTCACGAGGAAGCGAAAAGCACTGTTGTCAGTGGTGGTCAAAGTCTTCCCCCGTGAAAGCTAACGAAACGTGTTGGCGAGTCGTTGCATACCCGTGCTTCCGAAATATGCAAGGCGCCAAGCTGGAGACATGAAGTAACCTGGGCAAAGAAATTGACGAAATTGAAGAGCCGCAACACGTAGCTGCTCCCACGACCACTGAACAGTTCCAGGACACGCCAGCAGTTCTTTTCGACAAAGAGTGTTGATGACATAGTCGATCCGGCTGCCTTGATCCACAAGGAAGCTATCCAGCAGGTTTGCCAGTGGTGGTCAAAGTCTTCACCGTGAAAGCTGACGAAACGTGTTGGCGAGTCGTTGCATTCCCGTGCTTCCGAAATATACAAGGCGCCAAGCTGGAGACATGAAGTAACCTGGGCAAAGAAACGAACGAAATTGAAGAGCCGCATCATGTAGCTGCTACCACGCCGACTGAACACTTCCGGGACACGGCAGGAATTCTTATCGACGACGAGTGTATGGAAAAGTCGATCCGGATGCCTTGATCCACGAGGAAGCGATCCAGCAGGGTTGCCAGTGCTGGTCAAAGTCTTCACCGTGAAAGCTGACGGAACGTGTTGGCGAGTTGTTGCATTCCCGTACTTCCGAAGTATACAAGGCGCTAAGCGCGAGGCATGAAGTTACCTGGGCAACGAAACGGATGAAATTGAATAGCCGCGTCACATAGCTGCTCCCCCACTGAACAGTTCCGGGACACGCCAGCAGTTCTTACTGACGACGAGTGTTGATGAAAAAGTCGATCCGGATGTCTTGATTCACGTGGAAGCGAAAAGCAGTGTTGTCAGTGGTGGTCAAAGTCTTCCCCGTGAAAGCTGACGAAACGTGTTGGCGAGTCGTTGCATCCTCGTGCTTCCGAAATATGCAAGGCGCCAAGCTGGAGACATGAAGTAACCTGGGCAAAGAAATGGACGAAATTGAAGAGCCGCAACACGTAGCTGCTCCCACGCCCACTGAACAGTTCCGGGACACGCCAGCAGTTCTTATCGACGACGAGTGTCGATGACATAGTCGATCCGGATGTCCTGATGCACGAGGAAGTGATCCAGCAGGTTTGCGAGTGCTGGTCAAAGTCTTCACATTTAAACCTGAAGAACGTGTTGGCGAGTCGTTGCATTCCCGTGCTTCCGAAATATACAAGGCGCCAAGCTGGAGACATGAAGTTACCTGGGCAACGAAACGGATGAAATTGAATAGCCGCGTCACATAGCTGCTCCCCCACTGAACAGTTCCAGGACACGCCAGCAGTTCTTATTGACGGCGAGTGTTGATGACATAGTCGATCCGGATGCCTTGATCCACGAGGAAGCGATGCGGCAGGTTTGCCAGTGGTGGTCAAAGTGTTCACCGTGAAAGCTGACGAAACGTGATGGCGAGTCGCTGCATTCCCGTGCTTTCGAAGTATACAAGGCGCTAAGCTGGAGGCATGAAGTAACCTGGGCAACGAAACGGACGAATGTGAAGAGCCGCATCATGTAGCTGCTACCACGCCCACTGAACAGTTCCGGGACACGCCAGCAATTCTTATCGACGACGAGTGTTGATGAAAAAGTCGATCCGGATGCCTTGATCCACGAGGAAGCGATCCAGCAGGGTTGCCAGTGCTGGTCAAAGTCTTCACCGTGAAAGCTGACGAAACGTCTTGGCGAGTGATTGCATTCCCGTGCTTCCGAAGTATACAAGGCGCCAAGCTGGAGACATGAAGTAACCTGGGAAAAGAAATGGACGAAATTAAACAGCAGATTCACGTAGCTGCTCCCACGCCCACTGAACAGTTCCGGGACACGCCAGCAGATCTAATGGACGGCGATTGTTGATGATATAGTCGATCCGGATGCCTTGATCCACGAGGAAGCGATCCGGCAGGTTTGCCAGTGGTGGTCAAAGTGTTCACCGTGAAAGCTGACGAAACGTGTTGGCGAGTCGCTGCATTCCCGTGCTTTCGAAGTATACAAGGCGCAAAGCTGGAGACATAACGTAAATTGGGCAACGAAACAGACGAAATTGAAGAGCCGTATCACGTAGCAGCTACCACGCCCACTGAACATTTCCGGGACACGCCAGCAGTTCTTATCGACGACGAGTGTTGATGAAAAAGTCGATTCGGGTGCCTTGATCCACGAGGAAGCGATCCAGCAAGGTTGGCAGTGGTGGTCAATGTCTTCACCGTGAAAGCTGACGAAACGTGTTGGCTAGTCGTTGCATTCCCGTGCTTCCGAAGTGTACAAGGCGCCAAGCTGGAGACATGAAGTAACCTGGGCAAAGAAACGGAGGAAATCGAAGAGCCGCATCACGTAGCTGCTCCCACGCCCACTGAACAGTTCCGGGACACGCCAGCAGTTCTTATCGACGACGAGTGTTGATGACATAGTCGATCCGGATGTCTTGATCTACGAGGAAGCCATCCAGCAGGTTTGCCAGTGGTGGTCAGTCTTCACCGTGAAAGCTCACGAAACGTGTTGGCGAGTCGTTGCATTCCCGTGCTTCCAAAGTATACAAGGCGCTAAGCTGGAGGCATGAAGTAACCTGGGCAAAGAAACGGACGAAATTGAAGAGCAGCGTCACGCAGCTGCTCCCACGCCCACTGAACAGTTCGAGGACACGCCAGGAGTTCTTATCGACGACGAGTGTTGATGACATAGTCGATCCGGATGTCTTGATCCACGAGGAAGCGATCCAGCAGGTTTGCCAGTGGTGGTCAGTCTTCACCGTGAAAGCTCACGAAACGTGTTGGCGAGTCGTTGCATTCCCGTGCTTCCAAAGTATACAAGGCGCTAAGCTGGAGGCATGAAGTAACCTGGGCAAAGAAACGGACGAAATTGAAGAGCCGCGTCACGCAGCTGCTCCCACGCCCACTGACCAGTTCCGGGACACGATAGCAGTTCTTTTTGACGACGAGTGTTGATGATATAGTCGATCCTTATGCCTTAATTCGCGAGGAAGCAATCAGCAGTGTTGCCAGTGGTGGTCAGTCTTCACCGTGAAAGCTGACGAAACGTGTTGGCGAGTCGTTGCATTCCGAAATATACAAGGCGCCAAGCTGCACACATGAAGTAACCTGGGCAAAGAAACGGACGAAATTGAAGAGCCGCATCACGTAGCGTCTCCCACGCCCACTGAACAGTTCGGGGACACGCCCACAGTTCTTATCGACGACGAGTGTTGTTGACATAGTTGATCCGGAATCCTTGATCCACGAGGAAGCGATCCAGCAGGAAAGCCAGTGGTGGTCAAAGTCTTCACCGTGAAAGCTGACGAAGCGTGTTGGCGAGTCGTTGCATTCCCGTGCTTCTGAAGTATACAAGGCGCTAAGCTGGAGGCAAGAAGTAACCTGGGCAAAGAAACAGACGAAATTGAATAGCCGCATTAAGTAGCTGCTCCCACGCCCACTGAACAGTTCCGGGACACGCCAGCTCCTTATCAATGAGCAGTGTTGATGACAAAGTCGATCCGGATGCCTTGATCCACGAGAAAGCGATCCAGCAGGTTTGCGAGTGGTGGTCAAAGTCTTCACGGGTAAAGCTGGCGAAACGAGTTGGCGAGTCGTTGCATTCCCGTGATTCCGTAATATACAAGGTGCCAAGCTGGAGACATGAAGTATCCTGGGCAAAGAAACGGATGAAATAGAAGGGCCGCACAACATAGCTGCTCCCACGCCCACTGAACAGTTCCAGGACACGCCAGCAGTTCTTATCGACGACGAGTGTTGATGAAAAAGTCGATCCGGATGCCTTGATCCACGAGGAAGCAATCCAGCAGGGTTGCCAGTGCTGGTCAAAGTCTTCACCGTGAAAGCTGACGAAACGTCTTGGCGAGTGATTGCATTCCCGTGCTTCCTATGTATACAAGGCGCCAAGCTGGAGACATGAAGTAACCAGGGAAAAGAAACGGACGAAATTAAAGAGCAGAATCACGTAGCTGCTCTCAGGCCCACTGAACAAATCCGGGACACGCCAGCAGTTCTAATGGACGACGAGTGTTTATGACATAGTGGATCCGGATGCCTTGATAAACGAGGAAGCGATCCAGCAGATTTGCCAGTGGTGGTCAAAGTCTTCACCGTGAAAGCTGACGGAACGCGTTGGCGAGTTGTTGCATTCCCGTGCTTCCGAAGTATACAAGGCGCTAAGCTGGAAGCATGAAGTTACCTGGGCAACGAAACGGATGAAATTGAATAGCCGCGTCACATAGCTGCTCCCCCACTGAACAGTTCCGGGACACGCCAGCAGTTCTTATTGACGACGAGTGTTGATGAAAAAGTCGATCCGGATGCCTTGATTCACGAGGAAGCGAAAAGCAGTGTTGTAAGTGGTGGTCAAAGTCTTCACCGTGAAACCTGACGAAACGTGTTGGCCAGTCGCATCCCCGTGCTTCCGAAATATGCAAGGCGCCAAGCTGGAGACATGAAGTAACCTGGGCAAAGAAATTGACGAAATTGAAGAGCCGCGTCACGGAGCTGCTCCCACGCCCACTGAACAGTTCCGGGACACGCCAGCAGTTCTTATTGAAGACGAGTGTTGATGATATAGTCGATCCTTATGCCTTAATTCGCGAGGAAGCAATCAGCAGTGTTGCCAGTGGTGGTCAGTCTTCACCGTGAAAGCTGACGAAACGTGTTGGCGAGTCGTTGCATTCCGAAATATACAAGGCGCCAAGCTGCACACATGAAGTAACCTGGGCAAAGAAACGGACGAAATTGAAGAGCCGCATCACGTAGCTGCTCCCACGCCCACTGAACAGTTCCAGGACACGCCATCAGTTCTTATCAACGACGAGTGTTGATGACTAAGTCGATCCGGATACTTTGCTCCACGAGGAAGCGATCCAGCAAGGTTGCCTGTGGTGGTCAAAGTGTTCACCATGAAACCTGACGAACCGTGATGGCGAGTCGTTGCATTCCCGTGCTTCTGAAGTATACAAGGCGCTAAGCTCGAGATATGAAGTAACCTTGACAAAGAAACGGACGAAACTGAAGAGCCGCATCACGTAGCTGCTCCCACGCCCACTGAACAGTTCCGGGACACGCCAGCAGTTCTTATCGACGACGAGTGTTGATGACATTGTCGATCCGGATGCCTTGATCCACGAGGAAGCGATCCGGCAGGTTTGCCAGTGGTGGTCAAAGTGTTCACCGTGAAAGCTAACGAAACGTGTTGGCGAGTCGCTGCATTCCCGTGCTTTCGAAGTATACAAGGCGCTAAGCTCGAGGCGTGAAGTAACCTGGGCAACGAAACGGACGAATTTGAAGAGCCGCACCAAGGAGCTGCTACCACGCCCACTGAACAGTTCCGGGACACGCCAGCAATTCTTATCGACGACGAGTGTTGATGAAAAAGTCGATCCGGATGCCTTGATCCACGAGGAAGCGATCCAGCAGGGTTGCCAGTGCTGGTCAAAGTCTTCACCGTGAAAGCTGACGAAACGTCTTGGCGAGTGATTACATTCCCGTGCTTCCTAAGTATACAAGGCGCCAAGCTGGAGACATGAAGTAACCTGGGAAAAGAAACGGACGAAATTAAAGAGCAGAATCTAGCTGCTCCCAGGCCCACTGAACAGTTCCGAGACACGCCAGCAGTTCTTATCGACGACGAGTGTTGATGACAAAATTGATCCGGATGCCTTGATCCACGAGGAATCGATCCAGCAGGGTTGCCAGTGGTGATCAAAGTCTTCACCGTGAAAGCTGACGAAACGTGTTGGCCAGTCGCATCCCCGTGCTTCAGAAATATGCAAGGCGCCAAGCTGGAGACATGAAGTAACCTGGCCAAAGAAATTGACGAAATTGAAGAGCCGCGTCACGGAGCTGCTCCCACGCCCACTGAACAGTTCCGGGACACGCCAGCAGTTCTTATTGAAGACGAGTGTTGATGATATAGTCGATCCTTATGCCTTAATTCGCGAGGAAGCAATCAGCAGTGTTGCCAGTGGTGGTCAGTCTTCACCGTGAAAGCTGACGAAACGTGTTGGCGAGTCGTTGCATTCCGAAATATACAAGGCGCCAAGCTGCACACATGAAGTAACCTGGGCAAAGAAACGGACGAAATTGAAGAGCCGCATCACGTAGCTGCTCCCACGCCCACTGAACAGTTCCAGGACACGCCATCAGTTCTTATCAACGACGAGTGTTGATGACAAAGTCGATCCGGATACTTTGCTCCACGAGGAAGCGATCCAGCAAGGTTGCCTGTGGTGGTCAAAGTGTTCACCATGAAAGCTGACGAACCGTGATGGCGAGTCGTTGCATTCCCGTGCTTCTGAAGTATACAAGGCGCTAAGCTCGAGACATGAAGTAACCTTGACAAAGAAACGGATGAAACTGAAGAGCCGCATCACGTAGCTGCTCCCACGCCCACTGAACAGTTCCGGGACACGCCAGCAGTTCTTATCGACGACGAGTGTTGATGACATAGTCGATCCGGATGCCTTGATCCACGAGGAAGCGATCCAGCAGGGTTGCCAGTGCTGGTCAAAGTCTTCACCGTGAAAGCTGACGAAACGTCTTGGCGAGTGATTACATTCCCGTGCTTCCTAAGTATACAAGGCGCCAAGCTGGAGACATGAAGTAACCTGGGAAAAGAAACGGACGAAATTAAAGAGCAGAATCACGTAGCTGCTCCCAGGCCCACTGAACAGTTCCGGGACACGCCAGCAGTTCTAATGGACGACGAGTGTTTATGACATAGTGGATCCGGATGCCTTGATCCACGAGGAAGCGATCCAGCAGATTTGCCAGTGGTGGTCAAAGTCTTCACCGTGAAAGCTGACGGAACGTGTTGGCGAGTTGTTGCATTCCCGTGCTTCCGAAGTATACAAGGCGCTAAGCTGGAAGCATGAAGTTACCTGGGCAACGAAACAGATGAAATTGAATAGCCGCGTCACATAGCTGCTCCCCCACTGAACAGTTCCGGGACACGCCAGCAGTTCTTATTGACGACGAGTGTTGATGAAAAAGTCGATCCGGATGCCTTGATTCACGAGGAAGCGAAAAGCAGTGTTGTAAGTGATGGTCAAAGTCTTCCCCGTGAAAGCTGACGAAACGTGTTGGCCAGTCGCATCCCCGTGCTTCCGAATTATGCAAGGCGCCAAGCTGGAGACATGAAGTAACGTGGGAGAAGAAATTGACGAAATTGAAGAGCCGCAACACGTAGCTGCTCCCACGCCCACTGAACAGTTCCAGGACACGCCAGCAGTTCTTATCGACAAAGAGTGTTGATGACATAGTCGATCCGGCTGCCTTGATCCACGAGGAAGCGATCCAGCAGGTTTTCCAGTGGTGGTCAAAGTCTTCACCGTGAAAGCTGATGAAACGTGTTGGCGAGTTCTTGCATTCCCGTGCTTCCGAAGTATACAAGGCGCTAAGCTGGAGGCATGAAGTAACCTGGGCAACGAAACGGACCAAATTGAAAAGCCGCATCACGTAGCTGCTTCCACGCCCACTGAACCGTTCCGGGACACGCCCGCAGTTCCTATCGACGACGAGTGTTGATGACATAGTTGATCCGGATGCCTTGATCCACGAAGAAGCGATCCAGTAGGGTAGCCAGTGGTGGTCAAAGTCTTCACCGTGAAAGCTGACGAAAAGTGTTGGCTAGTCGTTGCATTCCCGTGCTTCCCAAGTGTACAAGGCGCCAAGCTGGAGACATGAAGTAACCTGGGCAAATAAATGGAAGAAATCGAAAAGCCGCATAACGTAGCTGCTCCCACGCCCACTGAACAGTTCCGGGACACGCCAGCAGTTCTTATCGACGACGAGTGTCGATGACATAGTCGATCCGGATGTCCTGATGCACGAGGAAGCGATCCAGCAGGTTTGCCAGTGGTGGTCAAAGTCTTCACCTTGAAAGCTGAAGAACGTGTTGGCGAGTCGTTTCATTCCCGTGCTTCCGAAATATACAAGGCGCCAAGCTGGAGACATGAAGTAACCTAGGCAAAGAAACGAACGAAATTGAAGAGCCGCATCACGTAGCTGCTCCGACGCCCACTGAATAGTTCCAGGACACGCCAGCAGTTCTTATCGACAGCGAGTGTTGATGACATAGTCGATCCGGATGCCTTGATCCACGAGGAAGCGATGCGGCAGGATTGCCAGTGGTGGTCAAAGTGTTCACCGTGAAAGCTGACGAAACGTGTTGGCGAGTCGCTGCATTCCCGTGCTTTCGAAGTATACAAGGCGCTAAGCTGGAGGCATGAAGTAACCTGGGCAACGAAACGGACGAATTTGAAGAGCCGCATTATGTAGCTGCTCCCACGCCCACTGAACAGTTCCGGGACACGCCAGCAATTCTTATCGACGACGAGTGTTGATGAAAAAGTCGATCCGGATGCCTTGATCCACGAGGAAGCGATCCAGCAGGGTTGCCAGTGCTGGTCAAAGTCTTCACCGTGAAAGCTGACGAAACGTCTTGGCGAGTGATTGCATTCCCGTGCTTCCGAAGTATACAAGGCGCCAAGCTGGAGACATGAAGTAACCTGGGAAAAGAAACGGACGAAATTAAAGAGCAGATTCACGTAGCTGCTCCCACGCCCACTGAGCAATTCCGGGACACGCAAGCAGATCTAATGGACGACGAGTGTTGATGACATAGTGGATCCGGATGCCTTGATAAACGAGGAAGCGATCCAGCAGGTTTGCCAGTGGTGGTCAAAGTCTTCACCGTGAAAGCTGACGAAAAGTGTTGGCGAGTTGTTGCATTCCCGTGCTTCCGAAGTATACAAGGCGCTAAGCTGGAGGCATGAAGTTACCTGGGCAACGAAACGGATGAAATTGAAGAGCCGCATCACGTAGCTGCTCCCACGCCCACTGAACAGTTCCGGGATATTCCAGCAGTTCTTATCGACGGCGAGTGTTGATATAGTCGGTCCGGATGCCTTGATCCACGAGGAAGCGATCCGGCAGGTTTGCCAGTGGTGGTCAAAGGGTTCACCGTGAAAGCTGACGAAACGTGTTGGCGAGTCGCTGCATTCCCGTGCTTTCGAAGTATACAAGGCGCAAAGCTGGAGACATAACGTAAATTGGGCAACGAAATGGACAAAATTGAAGAGCCGTATCACGTAGCAGCTACCACGCCCACTGAACAGTTCCGGGACACGCCAGCAGTTCTAATGAACGACGAGGTTTTATGACATAGTGGATCCGGATGCCTTGATCCACGAGGAACCGATCCAGCAGATCAGCCAGTGGTGGTCGAAGTCTTCACCGGGAAAGCTGACGGAACGTGTTGGCGTGTTGTTGCATTCCCGTGCTTCCGAAGTATACAAGGCGCTAAGCTGGAGGCATGAAGTTACCTGGGCAACGAAACGGATGAAATTGAAGAGCCGCATCACGTAGCTGCTCCCACGCCCACTGAACAGTTCCGGGATATTCCAGCAGTTCTTATCGACGGCGAGTGTTGATGATATAGTCGGTCCGGATGCCTTGATCCACGAGGAAGCGATCCGGCAGGTTTGCCAGTGGTGGTCAAAGGGTTCACCGTGAAAGCTGACGAAACGTGTTGGCGAGTCGCTGCATTCCCGTGCTTTCGAAGTATACAAGGCGCAAAGCTGGAGACATAACATAAATTGGGCAACGAAACGGACGAAATTGAAGAGCCGTATCACGTAGCAGCTACCACGCCCACTGAACAGTTCCGGGACACGCCAGCAGTTCTTATCGACGACGAGTGTTGATGAAAAAGTCGATTCGGGTGCCTTGATCCACGAGGAAGCAATCCAGCAAGGTTGGCAGTGGTGGTCAATGTCTTCACCGTGAAAGCTGACGAAACGTGTTGCCTAGTCGTTGCATTCCCGTGCTTCCGAAGTGTACAAGGCGCCAAGCTGGAGACATGAAGTAACCTGGGCAAAGAAACGGAGGAAATCGAACAGCCGCATCACGTAGCTCCTCCCACGCCCACTGAACAGTTCCGGGACACGCCAGCAGTTCTTATCGACGACGAGTGTTGATGACATAGTCTATCCGGATGTCTTGATCCACGAGGAAGCGATCCAGCAGGTTTGCCAGTGGTGGTCAATCTTCACCGTGAAAGCTCACGAAACGTGTTGGCGAGTTGTTGCATTCCCGTGCTTCCAAAGTATACAAGGCGCTAAGCTGGAGGCATGAAGAAACCTGGGCAAAAAAACGGACGAAATTTAAGAGCCGCGTCACGCAGCTGCTCCCACGCCCACTGAACAGTTCCGGGACACGCCAGCAGTTCTTATCGACGACGAGTGTTGATGACATAGTCGATCCGGATGTCTTGATCCACGAGGAAGCGATCCAGCAGGTTTGCCAGTGGTGGTCAATCTTCACCGTGAAAGCTCACGAAACGTGTTGGCGAGTCGTTGCATTCCCGTGCTTCCAAAGTATACAAGGCGCTAAGCTGGAGGCATGAAGTAACCTGGGCAAAGAAACGGACGAAATTGAAGAGCCGCGTCACGGAGCTGCTCCCACGCCCACTGAACAGTTCCGGGACACGCCAGCAGTTCTTATTGACGACGAGTGTTGATGATATACTCGATCCTTATGCCTTAATTCGCGAGGAAGAAATCAGCAGTGTTGCCAGTGGTGGTCAGTCTTCACCGTGAAAGCTGACGAAACGTGTTGGCGAGTCGTTGCATTCCGAAATATACAAGGCGCCAAGCTGCACACATGAAGTAACCTGGGCAAAGAAACGGACGAAATTGAAGAGCCGCATCACGTAGCTGCTCCCACGCCCACTGAACAGTTCCAGGACTAGCCAGCAATTCTTATCGACGACGAGTGTTGATGAAAAAGTTGATCCGGATGCCTTGATCCACGAGGAAGCGATCCAGCAAGGTTGGCAGTGGTGGTCCAAGTCTTCACGGTGAAAGCTGACGAAACGTGTTGGCGAGTCGTTGCATTCCCGTGCTTCCAAAGTATACAAGGCGCTAAGCTGGAGGCATGAAGTAACCTGGGCAAAGAAACGGACGAAATTGAAGAGCCGCGTCACGCAGCTGCTCCCACGCCCACTGAACAGTTCCGGGACACGCCAGCAGTTCTTATCGACGACGAGTGTTGATGACATAGTCGATCCGGATGTCTTGATCCACGAGGAAGCGATCCAGCAGGTTTGCCAGTGGTGGTCAGTCTTCACCGTGAAAGCTCACGAAACGTGTTGGCGAGTCGTTGCATTCCGAAATATACAAGGCGCCAAGCTGCACACATGAAGTAACCTGGGCAAAGAAACGGACGAAATTGAAGAGCCGCATAACGTAGCTGCTCCCACGCCCACTGAACAGTTCCGGGACACGACAGCAGTTCTTATCGACGACGAGTGTTGGTGACATAGTCGATCCGGATGCCTTGATCCACGAGGAAGCGATCCGGCAGGTTTGCCAGTGGTGGTCAAAGTGTTCACCGTGAAAGCTGACGAAACGTGTTGGCGAGTCTCTGCATTCCCGTGCTTTCGAAGTATACAAGGCGCTAAGCTCGAGGCGTGAAGTAACCTGGGCAACGAAACGGACGAATTTGAAGAGCCGCATCATGTAGCTGCTACCACGCCCACTGAACAGTTCCGGGACACGCCAGCAATTCTTATCGACGACGAGTGTTGATGAAAAAGTCGATCCGGATGCCTTGATCCACGAGGAAGCGATCCAGCAGGGTTGCCAGTGCTGGTCAAAGTCTTCACCGTGAAACCTGACGAAACGTCTTGGCGAGTGATTGCATTCCCGTGCTTCCTAAGTATACAAGGCGCCAAGCTGGAGACATGAAGTAACCTGGGAAATGAAACGGACGTAATTAAAGAGCAGAATCATGTAGCTGCTCCCAGGCCCACTGAACAGTTCCGGGACACGCCAGCAGTTCTAATGGACGACGAGTGTTTATGACATAGTGGATCCGGATGCCTTGATCCACGAGGAAGCGATCCAGCAGATCTGCCAGTGGTGGTCAAAGTCTTCACCGTGAAAGCTGACGGAACGTGTTGGCGAGTTGTTGCATTCCCGTGCTTCCGAAGTATACAAGGCGCTAAGCTGGAAGCATGAAGTTACCTGGGCAACGAAACGGATGAAATTGAATAGCCGCGTCACATAGCTGCTTCCCCACTGAACAGTTCCGGGACACGCCAGCAGTTATTTTTGACGACGAGTGTTGATGAAAATTCGACCCGGATGCCTTGATTCACGAGGAAGCGAAAAGCAGTGTTGTAAGTGGTGGTCAACGTCTTCCCCGTGAAAGCTGACGAAACATGTTGGCCAGTCGCATCCCCGTGCTTCCGAAATATGCAAGGCGCCAAGCTGGAGACATGAAGTAACCTGGGCAAAGAAATTGACGAAATTGAAGAGCCGCAACACGTAGCTGCTCCCACGCCCACTGAACAGTTCCAGGACACGCCAGCAGTTCTTATCGACAAAGAGTGTTGAGGACATAGGCGATCCGGCTGCCTTTATCCACGAGGAAGCGATCCAGCAGGTTTGCCAGTGGTGGTCAAAGTCTTCACCTTGAAAGCTGAAGAACGTGTTGGCGAGTCGTTTCATTCCCGTGCTTCCGAAATATACATGGCGCCAAGCTGGAGACATGAAGTAACCTAGGCAAAGAAACGAACGAAATTGAAGAGCCGCATCACGTAGCTGCTCCAACGCCCACTGAATTGTTCCAGGACATGCCAGCAGTTCTTATCGACGGCGAGTGTTGATGACATAGTCGATCCGGATGCCTTGATCTACGAGGAAGCGATCCAGCAGGGTTGCCAGTGCTGGTCAAAGTCTTCACCGTGAAAGCTGACGAAACGTCTTGGCGAGTGATTGCATTCCCGTGCTTCCGAAGTATACAAGGCGCCAAGCTGGAGACATGAAGTAACCTGTTAAAAGAAACGGACGAAATTAAAGAGCAGATTCACGTAGCTGCTCCCACGCCCACTGAACAGTTCCGGGACATTCCAGCAGTTCTTATCGACGGCGAGTGTTGATGATATAGTCGGTCCGGATGCCTTGATCCACGAGGAAGCGATCCAGCAGGTTTGCCAGTGGTGGTCAATCTTCACCGTGAAAGCTCACGAAACGTGTTGGCGAGTCGTTGCATTCCCGTGCTTCCAAAGTATACAAGGCGCTAAGCTGGAGGCATGAAGTAACCTGGGCAAAGAA
The DNA here is from genome assembly GCF_052857255.1 of Amblyomma americanum. Taxonomy (NCBI): domain Eukaryota; kingdom Metazoa; phylum Arthropoda; class Arachnida; order Ixodida; family Ixodidae; genus Amblyomma; species Amblyomma americanum. The sequence goes on from NC_135498.1 coordinate 194,401,957, forward strand.
ACGGACGAAATTGAAGAGCCGCGTCACGGAGCTGCTCCCACGTCCACTGAACAGTTCCGGGACACGCCAGCAGTTCTTATTGACGACGAGTGTTGATGATATAGTCGATCCTTATGCCTTAATTCGCGAGGAAGAAATCAGCAGTGTTGCCAGTGGTGGTCAGTCTTCACCGTGAAAGCTGACGAAACGTGTTGGCGAGTCGTTGCATTCCGAAATATACAAGGCGCCAAGCTGCACACATGAAGTAACCTGGGCAAAGAAACGGACGAAATTGAAGAGCCGCATCACGTAGCTGCTCCCACGCCCACTGAACAGTTCCAGGACTAGCCAGCAATTCTTATCGACGACGAGTGTTGATGAAAAAGTTGATCCGGATGCCTTGATCCACGAGGAAGCGATCCAGCAAGGTTGGCAGTGGTGGTCCAAGTCTTCACGGTGAAAGCTGACGAAACGTGTTGGCGAGTCGTTGCATTCCCGTGCTTCCAAAGTATACAAGGCGCTAAGCTGGAGGCATGAAGTAACCTGGGCAAAGAAACGGACGAAATTGAAGAGCCGCGTCACGCAGCTGCTCCCACGCCCACTGAACAGTTCCGGGACACGCCAGCAGTTCTTATCGACGACGAGTGTTGATGACATAGTCGATCCGGATGTCTTGATCCACGAGGAAGCGATCCAGCAGGTTTGCCAGTGGTGGTCAGTCTTCACCGTGAAAGCTCACGAAACGTGTTGGCGAGTCGTTGCATTCCGAAATATACAAGGCGCCAAGCTGCACACATGAAGTAACCTGGGCAAAGAAACGGACGAAATTGAAGAGCCGCATCACGTAGCTGCTCCCACGCCCACTGAACAGTTCCGGGACACGACAGCAGTTCTTATCGACGACGAGTGTTGGTGACATAGTCGATCCGGATGCCTTGATCCACGAGGAAGCGATCCGGCAGGTTTGCCAGTGGTGGTCAAAGTGTTCACCGTGAAAGCTGACGAAACGTGTTGGCGAGTCTCTGCATTCCCGTGCTTTCGAAGTATACAAGGCGCTAAACTCGAGGCGTGAAGTAACCTGGGCAACGAAACGGACGAATTTGAAGAGCCGCATCATGTAGCTGCTACCACGCCCACTGAACAGTTCCGGGACACGCCAGCAATTCTTATCGACGACGAGTGTTGATGAAAAAGTCGATCCGGATGCCTTGATCCACGAGGAAGCGATCCAGCAGGGTTGCCAGTGCTGGTCAAAGTCTTCACCGTGAAACCTGACGAAACGTCTTGGCGAGTGATTGCATTCCCGTGCTTCCTAAGTATACAAGGCGCCAAGCTGGAGACATGAAGTAACCTGGGAAATGAAACGGACGTAATTAAAGAGCAGAATCACGTAGCTGCTCCCAGGCCCACTGAACAGTTCCGGGACACGCCAGCAGTTCTAATGGACGACGAGTGTTTATGACATAGTGGATCCGGATGCCTTGATCCACGAGGAAGCGATCCAGCAGATCTGCCAGTGGTGGTCAAAGTCTTCACCGTGAAAGCTGACGGAACGTGTTGGCGAGTTGTTGCATTCCCGTGCTTCCGAAGTATACAAGGCGCTAAGCTGGAAGCATGAAGTTACCTGGGCAACGAAACGGATGAAATTGAATAGCCGCGTCACATAGCTGCTCCCCCACTGAACAGTTCCGGGACACGCCAGCAGTTATTTTTGACGACGAGTGTTGATGAAAATTCGATCCGGATGCCTTGATTCACGAGGAAGCGAAAAGCAGTGTTGTAAGTGGTGGTCAACGTCTTCCCCGTGAAAGCTGACGAAACATGTTGGCCAGTCGCATCCCCGTGCTTCCGAAATATGCAAGGCGCCAAGCTGGAGACATGAAGTAACCTGGGCAAAGAAATTGACGAAATTGAAGAGCCGCAACACGTAGCTGCTCCCACGCCCACTGAACAGTTCCAGGACACGCCAGCAGTTCTTATCGACAAAGAGTGTTGAGGACATAGGCGATCCGGCTGCCTTTATCCACGAGGAAGCGATCCAGCAGGTTTGCCAGTGGTGGTCAAAGTCTTCACCTTGAAAGCTGAAGAACGTGTTGGCGAGTCGTTTCATTCCCGTGCTTCCGAAATATACATGGCGCCAAGCTGGAGACATGAAGTAACCTAGGCAAAGAAACGAACGAAATTGAAGAGCCGCATCACGTAGCTGCTCCAACGCCCACTGAATTGTTCCAGGACATGCCAGCAGTTCTTATCGACGGCGAGTGTTGATGACATAGTCGATCCGGATGCCTTGATCTACGAGGAAGCGATCCAGCAGGGTTGCCAGTGCTGGTCAAAGTCTTCACCGTGAAAGCTGACGAAACGTCTTGGCGAGTGATTGCATTCCCGTGCTTCCGAAGTATACAAGGCGCCAAGCTGGAGACATGAAGTAACCTGTTAAAAGAAACGGACGAAATTAAAGAGCAGATTCACGTAGCTGCTCCCACGCCCACTGAACAGTTCCGGGACATTCCAGCAGTTCTTATCGACGGTGAGTGTTGATGATATAGTCGGTCCGGATGCCTTGATCCACGAGGAAGCGATCCGGCAGGTTTGCCAGTGGTGGTCAAAGGGTTCACCGTGAAAGCTGACGAAACGTGTTGGCGAGTCGCTGCATTCCCATGCTTTCGAAGTATACAAGGCGCAAAGCTGGAGACATAACGTAAATTGGGCAACGAAATGGACGAAATTGAAGAGCCGTATCACGTAGCAGCTACCACGCCCACTGAACAGTTCCGGGACACGCCAGCAGTTCTTATCGACCACGAGTGTTGATGAAAAAGTCGATTCGGGTGCCTTGATCCACGAGGAAGCGATCCAGCAAGGTTGGCAGTGGTGGTCAATGTCTTCACCGTGAAAGCTGACGAAACGTGTTGCCTAGTCGTTGCATTCCCGTGCTTCCGAAGTGTACAAGGCGCCAAGCTGGAGACATGAAGAAACCTGGGCAAAGAAACGGAGGACATCGAACAGCCGCATCACGTAGCTGCTCCCACGCCCACTGAACAGTTCCGGGACACGCCAGCAGTTCTTATCGACGACGAGTGTTGATGACATAGTCGATCCGGATGTCTTGATCCACGAGGAAGCGATCCAGCAGGTTTGCCAGTGGTGGTCAGTCTTCACCGTGAAAGCTCACGAAACGTGTTGGCGAGTCGTTGCATTCCCGTGCTTCCGAAGTATACAAGGCGCTAAGCTGGAAGCATGAAGTTACCTGGGCAACGAAACGGATGAAATTGAATAGCCGCGTCACATAGCTGCTCCCCCACTGAACAGTTCCGGGACACGCCAGCAGTTATTTTTGACGACGAGTGTTGATGAAAATTCGATCCGGATGCCTTGATTCACGAGGAAGCGAAAAGCAGTGTTGTAAGTGGTGGTCAACGTCTTCCCCGTGAAAGCTGACGAAACATGTTGGCCAGTCGCATCCCCGTGTTTCCGAAATATGCAAGGCGCCAAGCTGGAGACATGAAGTAACCTGGGCAAAGAAATTACTAAATTGAAGAGCCGCAACACGTCTGGAGACATGAGACATGAAGACACCTGGAGACATGAAGAAACCTGGGCAAAGAAACGGAGGACATCGAACAGCCGCATCACGTAGCTGCTCCCACGCCCACTGAACAGTTCCGGGACACGCCAGCAGTTCTTATCGACGACGAGTGTTGATGACATAGTCGATCCGGATGTCTTGATCCACGAGGAAGCGATCCAGCAGGTTTGCCAGTGGTGGTCAGTCTTCACCGTGAAAGCTCACGAAACGTGTTGGCGAGTCGTTGCATTCCCGTGCTTCCAAAGTATACAAGGCGCTAAGCTGGAGGCATGAAGTAACCTGGGCAAAGAAACGGACGAAATTGAAGAGCCGCGTCACGCAGCTGCTCCCACGCCCACTGAACAGTTCCGGGACACGCCAGCAGTTCTTATTGACGACGAGTGTTGATGATATAGTCGATCCTTATGCCTTAATTCGCGAGGAAGCAATCAGCAGTGTTGCCAGTGGCGGTCAGTCTTCACCGTGAAAGCTGACGAAACGTGTTGGCGAGTCGTTGCATTCCGAAATATACAAGGCGCCAAGCTGCACACATGAAGTAACCTGGGCAAAGAAACGGACGAAATTGAAGAGCCGCATCACGTAGCTGCTCCCACGCCCACTGAACAGTTCCAGGACACGCCAACAATTCTTATCGACGACGAGTGTTGATGGAAAAGTTGATCCGGATGCCTTGATCCACGAGGAAGCGATCCAGCAAGGTTGGAAGTGGTGGTCCAAGTCTTCACGGTGAAAGCTGACGAAACGTGTTGGCGAGTCGTTGCATTCCCGTGCTTCCGAAGTATGCAAGGCGCCAAGCGGGAGACATGAAGTAACCTGGCCAAACAAATATACGAAATTGAAGAGCCGTATCACGTAGCTGCTTCCACGCCCACTGAACAGTTCGGGGACACGACCACAGTGCTTATCGACGACGAGTGTTGTTGACATAGTTGATCCGGAATCCTTGATCCACGAGGAAGCGACCCAGCAGGGAAGCCAGTGGTGGTCAAAGTCTTCACCGTGAAAGCTGACGAAGCGTGTTGGCGAGTCGTTGCATTCCCGTGCTTCTGAAGTATACATGGCGCTAAGCTGGAGGCAAGAAGTAACCTGGGCAAAGAAACAGACGAAATTGAAGAGCCGCATTAAGTAGCTGCTCCCACGCCCACTGAACAGTTCCGGGACACGCCAGCTCCTTATCAATGAGCAGTGTTGATGACAAAGTCGATCCGGATGCCTTGATCCACGAGAAAGCGATCCAGCAGGTTTGCGAGTGGTGGTCAAAGTCTTCATAGGTAAAGCTGACGAAACGAGTTGGCGAGTCGTTGGATTCCCGTGATTCCGAAATATACAAGGTGCCAAGCTGGAGACATGAAGTATCCTGGGCAACGAAACCGATGAAATAGAAGGGCCGCACCACATAGCTGCTCCCACGCCCACTGAACAGTTCCAGGACACGCCAGCAGTTCCTATCGACAGCGAGTGTTGATGACATAGTCGATCCGGATGCTTTGCTCCACGAGGAAGCGATCCAGCAGGTTTGCCAGTGGTGGTCAGTCTTCACCGTTAAAGTTGACGAAACGTGTTGGCGAGTCGTTGCATTCCCGTGCTTCCGAAGTATACAAGGCGCTAAGCTGGAGACATGAAGCAACCTTGACAAAGAAACGGACTAAACTGAAGAGCCGCATCACGTAGCTGCTCCCAGGCCCACTGAACAGTTCCGGGACATGATGGTTGTTCTTATCGACGACGAGTGTCGATGACAAAGTTGATCCGGATGCTTTTCTCCACGAGGAAGCGATCCAGCAGGGTTGCCAGTGGTGGTCAAAGTCTTCACCGTGAAAGCTTGCGAACCGTGATGGCGAGTCGTTGCATTCCCGTGCTTCCGAAGTATACAAAGCGCTAAGCTGGAGACAGGAAGTAACCTGGGCAAAAAAACGGACGAAATTGAAGAGCCCCAACACGTAGCTGCTCCCACGCCCACTGAACAGTTCTGGGACACGTCAGCTGTTCATATCGACGATGGGTGTAGATGACAAAGTCGATCCGGAGGCCTTGCTCCACAAAGAAGCGATCCAGCAGGGTTGCCAGTGGTGGTCAAAGTCTTCACCGTGAAAGCTGAAGAAACGTGTTGGCGAGTGATTGCATTCCCATGCTTCCGAAGTATACTAGGCGCCAAGCTGGAGACATGAAGTAACCTGGGAAAAGAAACGGACGAAATTGAAGAGCAGCATCACGTAGCTGCTCCCACGCCCACTGAAGAGTTCCGGGACACGCCAGCTGTTCTTATCGACGACGAGTGTTGATGTCAAAGTCGATCCGGATACTTTGCTCCACGAGGAAGCGATCCAGCAAGGTTGCCTGTGGTGGTCAAAGTGTTCACCGTGAAAGCTGACGAACCGTGATGGCGAGTCGTTGCATTCCCGTGCTTCTGAAGTATACAAGGCGCTAAGCTGGAGACATGAAGCAACCTTGACAAAGAAATGGACGAAACTGAAGAGCCGCATCACGTAGCTGCTCCCGGGCCCACTGAACAGTTCCGGGACACGTTGGCTGTTCTTATCGACGACGAGTGTCGATGACAAAGTCGATCCGGATGCTTTGCTCCACAAGGAAGCGATCCAGCAGGGTTGCCAGTGGTGGTCAAAGTCTTCACCGTGAAAGCTGACGAACCGTGATGGCGAGTCGCTGCATTCCCGTGCTTCTGAAGTATACAAGGCGCTAAGTTGGAGACATAAAGTAACCTGGGCAAAGAAACGGACGAAATTGATGAGCCGGATCACGTAGCTGCTCCCACGCCCACTGAACAGTTCCGGGACACGCCAGCAGTTCTAATGGACGACGAGTGTTGATGACATAGTCGATCCTGTTGCCTTGATTCACGAGGAAGCAATCCAGCAGCGTTGCCAGTGGTGATCAAAGTCTTCACCGTGAAAGCTGACGAACCGTGATGGCGAGTGGTTGCATTCCCGTGCTTCTGAAGTATACAAGGCGCTAAGCTGGAGACATGAAGTAACCTGAGCAAGGAAACGGACGAAATTGAATAGCCGCATCACGTAGCTGCTCCCAGGCCCACTGAACAATTCCGAGACACGCCAGCAGTTCTTATCGACGACGAGTGTTGATGACAAAAGTCGATCCGGATGCTTTACTCCGCGAGGAAGCGATCCAACAGGGTTGCCAGTGGTGGTCAATGTCTTCACCGTGAATGCTGACAAAACGTCTTGGCGAGTCATTGCACACCCGTGCTTCCGATGTATACTAGGCCCCAATCTGGAGACATGAAGTAACCTGGGCAAAGAAACGGACTAAATTGAAGAGCCGCATCACGTAGCTGCTCCCACGCCCACTGAAAGTTCCGGGACACGACAGCAGTTCTTATCGATGACGATTGTTGATGACATAGTTGATCCGGATGCCTTGATTCACGAGGAAGCGATCCAGCAGGGTTGCCAGTGGTGGTCAAAGTCTTCACCGTGAAAGCTGACGAAACGTGTTGGCGAGCCGTTGCATTCCCGTGCTTCCGAAGTATACAAGGCAATAAGCTGGAGACATGAAGTAACCTGGGAAAAGAAACGAACGAAACTGAAGAGCCACATCACGTAGCTGCTCCCAGGCCCACTGAACAGTTCCGAGACACGCCAGCAGTTCTTATCGACGACGAGTGGTGATGACAAAATCGATCCGGATGCCTTGATCCACGAGGAAGCGATCCAGCAGCATTGCAAGTGGTGGTCAAAGTCTTCACCGTGAAAGCTGACGAAACGTGTTGGCGAGTCGTTGCATTCCCGTGCTTCCGAAGTATACAAGGCGCTAAGCTGGAGACCTGAAGTAACCTGGGCAATAAAACGGACGAAATTGAAGAGCCGCATCACGTAGCTGCTCCCACGCCCACTGAACAGTTCCGGGACACGTCAGCTGTTCACATCGACAATGGGTGTAGATGACAAAGTCGATCCGGAGGCTTTGCTCCACGAGGAAGCGATCCAGCAGGGTTGCCAGTGGTGGTCAAAGTCTTCACCGTGAAAACTGACAAAACGTGTTGGCGAGTCATTGGATTCTCGTGCTTCCGAAATATACAAGGCGCTAAGCTGGAGACATTTATATATTTAATTATTTATTTATTTATTTCACATACTTCCAGAGCCCGAAGGCATTACAGGAAGGAGTGGTACAACAAAGCAAAAAAATACAGTGCATAGTACACAAAATAAGTTATATGATGGCAGAAACCACAGTTTTCTTGAAGTTCTCAACATCGGTAATGGCAGCGATGGAGGGAGGAAGGTCGTTCCAGTCAACGCTGGTTTTAGGAATAAAAGAATCATAATACAATTTTGTTCTCGGAACGGGATGAAATGTATGAAGGGCTCGAAAAAAGATGATCCTTTAACAGAGGGTTATGGTGATACAGTCTGTAGAAAAGACACAGTCGAAAACACTTTCGGCGCAATGAAAGGTCTGGTAAGGCAAATGTGTTTTTTCATAGAAGTAATGCTGGCGTAACGGGAATAGTTAGATAAGATAAAACGCGCTGCAGAATTTTGAATGGATTCTAGTGTGTTTAACAGTGTGATTATATTAGGATCCCGAACTGCAGATGCATATTCTAACTTTGGTCGTACTAATGTTTTATAAAGGGTTAGTTTTATAGGCATAGGCGCGGTAGAGAAATTTCGGCTCAAGTATCCAAGAGTCCTGTTGGCGTTATTTGCGACATGTTCGACGTGTCTATGCCATGATAAGTTACGTGAGATATGAACGCCTAGGTATATATAGGAGTTATCTGATTCAAGGGGAATGTCGTGAAGAACATAAGTACGCTTGTTATCAGTGATGTTAGTGCGACGTGACACATGCATCGTTTTACATTTATTAACGTTTAGTCGCATGCACCACTTATCACACCAGTTAGATACGCTTGTGAGACCATACTGAAAATAAACAGAATCAGTTTGGTTAGATATTTTGTGATAGATGACACAGTCATCTGCCAAAAGCCTGATAGAAGAATGAGAGAGGCATTCAGGAATATCGTTAATGTAAATTAGGAAGAGAAGAGGCCCCAGTACCGACCCTTGTGGTACACCAGATGTCACAGAGGTGTGAGAGGAGGAACAGCCGTTAGCAGAGACATATTGAGTTCCATTCGATAAGAAGCTTTTAAGCCAGTTCAGTACGTTAGGGTCAATGTTAAGCATGCTAAGCTTAAGAATTAGGAGATCGTGGGGAACAGTATCAAAAGCTTTCGCGAAGTCCAAAAACACACAGTCTACATCTATGTTCAAGTCAGTGTAAGAAAAAGGTCATTAGTAAAACATACAAGCTGTGTTTCACATAAAAATGTCTTCCTGAAACCGTGTTGTTCTGCTGAAAAGGAGGAATTAGACTCAAGGAAATCAATCAGATGAGAGTATATGATATGCTCCAAAATTTTACATGGTATACTTGTGAGTAATATAGGACGATAGTTATCAGGAGAATGAGTGTTACCTGATTTTGGTACTGGAACAACCTTGCCAACCCTACAATCGCCTGGAAGTACTGAGGAACAGAGTGACTGGGCAAGAAGCATTGAAAGCATAACAGAAGAGTAGGGTTCAGTGAGTTTTAGCATTTATGAGCTGATTGCATCGTCACCGGGTGAAGAAGACATTTTCAAGTTTCCAACCAACTTTTGCACGCCGACCCAGTCAATACTGATAGGGTCCATTGGCAAATAAGAGAAAGTAGTTACGGACGGTACAATATTAGCACTTTTCTGGAAAACGAAAGCAACCGCATCATTTAAAACGGAACAACACTGGTTCGGAGGAATGAAAATTTTGTCAGAACGGGTTAGTTGAATTACCTTATCTTCTTTGCCCCCAACAATATTCCAGGATTTACGCGGATTAGATTGCAGAAGTGATAGGAGGGTGTTGTCAAAAAGTTCTGTATTGTATCTTTAACAGCTATTAAATATTCACCATGAATGCGATGATATGCTGTCCAGCGTTCAGGAAGGTTAGATGCTTTAGCGCGACGAAAAATACGCTTCTTTTTCTTGCATAAGCGGCGTAGGGTTTTGGTAAACCACGGAGAGGTAGTATTTGAGACAATCCTAATTTTAGGTACGTATCTATCTATTAATTCTATCAGTTTATTTTTTTACAATGACCAGTTTTCTTCAATAGTAAGTTCGGAAAAGTTTTGAATGTAGTCGGCAAAGAATGATACTAGTTCAGATGTGATGGACGTGGTATCGGCGGCATTGTAATCACATATGGTCTTAATTATTTTCTTAGGACGAACATTCTTCCTAATTGTGAAGTGAAGCAGTGAGTGGTCACTCAGTCCTTCCAGGTACGTTGGCGGAGAGACCAAATCTGGAGCTGTAGTAAAACAGAGGTCTAAAATATTAGACGATGTGCTGGTGGTACGTGTGGGTTTGTTAATTAGCTGGGTTAGATTAAAATCGGCGCAGGTGTCTAAAAATTAGTGCGCTCGGAGGATGGCTGCTTAAGGTAGGGAATACAGTTTCGCCACACTATGTTTAGGAAGGTAAACTCACCCAGTAGGAATAAGTGTGACTTCGGGTGTCGAACAAATAATTTATTCAGGGCATCATGAAGGTCGACGCAAAAAGTAGTAGGTGAGGATGGGGATCTATAACAAGCGCAAAAGATAAAGTCACGCGTTGGAAAACTAACATGGATGCAAACGATGTCTAGTGGGGAATCAATAGAGATAGCAAAGGAATTGATAGCAGAGCTCACGGCAATCAGTACACCTCCGCCTGATCGGAAATCGCGGTCGTATCTGCAAAACTTGTATGTTTTTTCGCAGTCTAGTATTTCGCTGTTCTTTATTTTTGCTGAGAGCCAAGTTTCGGTGAGCACAACAATATCAGCCGAGCATGCATCGATATGTGACGATAGTGATGTACGTTTCTTGATGACACTTCGGACATTAGTGAAAAGAAGCGATATGCAGTCTGTTTGCGTTTGATCATGACATAGCTATGCTGAGCTTGAATGTGTGGTGGGTGAACCTGGTGGTGTGATCTCTCTTTTGGGGGTAATTGCACTCCCGGCTGGTCAGATTTCGCATAATTCGTCAGTAGCTGCACAATAAGCGTAGCATTTGTTACCTATGATCAATTTGTTGTGGCGTAAGGAATAAAATTGGCCGCTAGCCTTGCCGAAATCAATAAGGGCTTTCCGCGATTTACGCGAAGCTTTACAAAAATCTTCGCCGATAGAAACGCCTTCTTTAAACTTTGATTTTTGTGAAAGTATATATTCTCGAGTTTTATTGGACGCAAACTTAGCAATAACAGGTCGTGTTTTGCCATTTCCAAAGCTGCCTAACCTATGAGCTCTGTGAATCGCCACTTCCGAGGAATTCAGATTGAGACATTTGGAAAGAAAGTGTTGGATCTGGGCTTCTGATTGTGCCCACGTTTCTGACGAATTGTGAGAGATGCCATAGAATATTAAGTTGTCGCGTCTTGACTGTTCCTCCAGCTCGTCCAATCTGGATGCGAGCGCAACGCTCTCATTTGAAACAGCCTCTTGGACTGCTGCAGTAAGATCGATACTAGAAGGCATGGTTTCGAGACACTCAACCGCGGCTTCCATAGGAGTCATCCTATTAGAAAGGTCTGAAACAGTGTCGGACAGCGCTTCCTGGTTAACCTTGAGTTCAGCAATGGCATTCATCATTTCTTCATTTCGTGTATCAAACTTGGACGATAAAGCAGCTATCGCGGCCATAACTTCACCATGCTGACGGTCCACATCCTTGTTAGGACCAGGATTTAGCTCTACAGCGCCGAAAAGTAACAGCAAAATTGCAGCGGATACACAATCATTCAAGGTGGCAGCAAGCACTTGTGGGCAAGGGAAGAGCAGCAAACATACATTGCTTGTACGTTTGCAAAATAGCGATTCAGGTTGACTAACCTGCACAAGAAAGCAGAATGGAGAACTTAGCGACCGCATGGTAGCCGCTCTCCCATACCCACTGGAAGCGCCTCGTAGATGCCAGTTGCCTAAATAGGGGCGGCGCAGTGCTGCCGCTGACGGATGCGTCGATGTTCCACGAGACTCGGACGTGAAGGTGATGACGTCTACTGTGCTCAGATAAGGCCCGTTGTCAGCTGTTGGTAGTCGCAGATCCAGGCCAAATTCCCAAGCAGATATCGATGCTTAACACGTGTCAGTCGGTGAGAACGAGAAGCCGTAGGCAGCAAGCTGCACAAGAAAGCAGAATGGAGAACTTAGCGGCCGCATGGTAGCCGCTCTCCCATGCCCACGCCCACTGAACAGTTCTGGGACACGCCAGCAGTTCTTATGGACGACGAGTGTTGAAGACATAGTCGATCCAAAGGCCTTGATCCACGAGGAATCGATCGAGCAGGGTTGCCAGTGGTGGTCAAAGACTTCACCATGAAAGCTGACGAAACGTGATGGCGAGTCGTTGCATTCCCGTGCTTCTGAAGTATACAAGGCGCTAAGCTGGAGACATGAAGTAACCTGGGCAAAGAAACGGACGAAATTGAACAGCCGCATCACGTAGCTGCTCCCACGCCCACTGAGAAATTCCGGGACACGCCAGCTGTTCTTATCGACGACGAGTGTTGATGACAAAGTCGATCCGGATGCTTTGCTCCACGAGGAAGCGATCCAGCAGGGTTTCCAGTGGTGTCAAAGTCTTCACCGTGAAAACTGACAAAACGTGTTGGCGAGTCATTGCATTCTCGTGCTTTCGAAGCATACAAGGCGACAAGCTGGAGACATGAAGTAACCTGAGCAAAGAAACGGACGAAGTTGAAGAGCCGCATTACGTAGCTGCTCCACCGCCCACCGAACAGTTCCGAGACACGCCAGCAGTTCTTATCGACGACGAGTGTTAATGACAAAGTCAACCCGGATGCTTTGCTCCACGAGGAAACGATCCAACAGGGTTGCCAGTGGTGGTCAATGTCTTCACCGTGAGAGCTGACAAAACATCTTGGCGAGTCATTGCACACCCGTGCTTCCGAAGTATACTAGGCACCAAGCTGGAGACATGAAGTAACCTGGGAAAAGAAACGGACGAAATTGAAGAGCAGCATCACGTAGCTTCTCCCACGCTCACTGAACAGTTCCGGGACGCGCCAGCAGTTCTAATGGACGACGAGTGTTGATGACATAGTCGATCCGGATGCCTTGATTCACGAGGAAGCGATCCAGCAGGGTTGCCAGTGGTGGTCAAAGTCTTCATCATGAAAGCTGACGAACCGTGATGGCAAGTCGTTGCATTCCAGTGCTTCTGAAGTATACAAGGCGCTAAGCTAGAGACATGAAGTAACCTGAGCAATGAAACCGACGAAATTGAAGAGCCGCATCACGTAGCTGCTCCCACGCTCACTGAACAGTTCCGGGACACGCCAGCTGTTCTTATCGACGACGAGTTTTGATGACAAAGTCAATCCGGATGCTTTGCTCCACGAGGAAGCGATCCAGCAGGGTTGCCAGTGTGGTCAAAGTCTTCACCGTGAAAGTTGACGAAACGTGTTGGCGAGTCGTTGCATTCACGTGCTTCCGAAATATACAAGGCGCTAACATGGAGACATGAAGTAACCTGAGCAAGGAAACGGACGAAATTTAAGAGCCGCGTCACGTAGCTGCTCCCACGCCCACTGAACAGTTCCGGGACCCGCCAGCAGTTCTAATGGACGACGAGTGTTGGTGACATAGTCGATCCGGATGCCTTGATTCACGAGGAAGCGATTTAACAGGGTTTCCAGTGGTGGTCAAAGTCTTCACCGCGAAAGCTGACGAACCATGATGGCGAGTCGTTGCATTCCCGTGCTTCCGAAGTATACAAGGCGCTAAGCTGGAGACATGAAGTAACCTGTTCAAAAAAACACACCAAATTGAACAGCCGCATAACGCAGCTGCTCCCATGCCCACTGAACAGTTCCGGGAAACGCCAGCACTTCGTATCGACGACGAGTGTTGATGACAAAGTCGATCCGGATGCCTTGATCCACTAGGAAGCATGCCAGCAGGGTTGTTGCCAGTGGTTTTCATAGTGTTCACCGTGAAAGCTGACGAAACGTGTTGGCGAGTCATTGCATTCCCGTGCTTCCGAAGTATACAAGGCGCTAAGCTGGAGACATGAAGTAACCTGGGTAAAGAAACGGACGAAATTGAAGAGCCGCATCACGTACCTGCACCCACACCCACTTAATTTGTTGTCTTCGATAGTCGACACAAAATCTGAATCCCCCGTCCTTCTTGGCGACCAGCTCAACGGGCGAAGCCGATAGTCTTGTAGACGGCTCTAGGACATCATCCCGGAGAATTTCGTCAATCTGCAGCCGTATCGCCTCACGTTCTTATGGTGACACTCGATAGGGGTGTTGACGGATAGGCCGCTCACTGTCGTCAACTTTGATGTGATGTTTCGTTATGGATCAGTGTTCAAAGAAGGGGTCACGTCCGCCTTAACTGTTCGACTAGGCCCTCCTGGATGGGTGTCCCGGGACGTTGACAACGCGCAGTGGGTGACGGTCTCGCTAATTTTATCTCAATAGGAGATGGCTATATTTTTCGCCACGCGGCGGTATTTGGCTGTAAAGCTTGTAACTAGAAGCTGAGCTCACTAGTTCTGCAGTGAAACGACGCTCCATGCGATGCAGAGTTGTTGGCTGAGCCGTGAACACAGGTTTGCTTCTGCGATGCCGTTAGATGCGCGGAGGTTGTCGCAGTCCACCGTAGCAAACAAGCTGGCACGCTGTGGTAGAGTGATGTGGTCGTTGGGTACGCGAAAAATGGGTCTGCTTGGCGCACTGTCATCGACTATTGTGCACGGTGTTAAGAATGTCACCATGGGTTAGCGGAGGTCGATGATAGCACCATTTTCGCGAAAAAATCGAGGCTGACTATAAGGTCTTTGGAGCACTGAGCCAGCACCGCGAAGCAACCAGTGAAGATGTAACCGCGAATCTCTATCCTAAATATGCAGACGGTGAGCGGCATCAACACATGACCGCCAGCGGTCCGAATGTGTGTTATATGCCAGGGTGTCAACACTTTTCTCAACAGGGTAGCAAGACTACGACTCATAACGAAGAAATCCGTGCCGGTATGGACGAGGGCAGTCACATGGTAGTTGTCTGCTAAGACCGGTATTTCAGCGGAAACTGCCTCATTTTCTGGAAAGCTCGTCGTGGAAGGTTCGAGAACGGAGGGTCGAGGTGTTCGTCAAAATGTGACGTCGAGCAGAAGCTGTTCTGAGCGTCGGAAGGTAGTCGGAGCAGGGGATGGAAGATCGGGTTGAAGGGTCAAGTCTTCGAGCGGAGGATTTTGTTCAAATTGCGAAGTGACGGCGGCCCTTCCCGCTGAGGTCCCCGTCTTCAGTTTTCCCAGCATGGACTATGGGACTTCCGGATTGATGGCTGGCGACTTGGGGAAGATAACCGACGGGGCGACGGTGACCTGGACGGGTTCTGCTGCGAAGACGCAGAGGGGGACGCTGGCCGTCCGCTGCTGCTCGATGTCTCAGGGTCGTTCACCATAGCGTGGCCGGGGTGCATCTGGTGAAACCATCGCAGGCCCATCCGACGATACGGGCAGTGGCACAGTATGTGGCCGGCATCACCGCAGTGCAAGCACAAGGGCCGGTTGATTGATGTGCGCCACGTGTGTGCTTTGCTGAGGGGTGGTCGTGCGTCAGAGATAGCAGGCGAAGTCGAGAAGCGTAGATGCGGTGGAGGAGGTTTGGTTTATGGGGGTTTAACGTCCAAATGCGACTAACGCTATGAGGGACGCCGTAGTGAAGGGCTCCGGAAATTTCGACTACCTGGGGTTCTTTTACGTGCATTGACATCGCACAGCACACGGGCCTCTAGAACTTCGCCTCCATCGAAATTCGACCGCCGCGGCCGGGATAGACCCCGCGTCTTTCGGGCCGGCAGCCGAGCGCCATAGCCACTCAGCCACCGCGGCGGCTAGGCGGTGGAGGAGGAGCAGGGCAGTAAAACGACGGTGGTGCTGTCGCAGAGCTGCGTAACGTTTCAGTGTACGTCATGACTTACGGCTCAGGTGGCGGCTGGGGGCAGGCCATTGACTGCACTGCTAGACGGACTTCGTCACGAATGACATCCCAGATGGCTGCGACACACGGGTATTGCTCAACAGGGCGAAGCTTCTCTAGCTCTACGCGCACAATGCTGCTGACAAGCTCACGCAGGGCCTCACTCTGGGTGCCGGGCAGCGGCATGTAGGCGTCCATAGCAGTTATATTCGCAGGACGGCCGTAATGCGCGAACCTCTGCTGCAAGGCGCGCTCCATGCTTGTCGCCTCCCGAGAAATGTCAACCACTGTGCCAGGATGGTCGCTCACAACTCCTACGAAAAGCTGCTCTGACTCCTCGCATTAGATGACGTATGTACCTTCTTCGTTTTAGACATGGTAGGATCTGCGCGGTTGAAGAGCCGCGTTATTTCTTCTACGAACATGGCGACGCTCTCAGTTGACCGCTGCGCTGGGACTGCAGGGCAACTTCAGCTCGCTCCTTCCATTCGCTGTTGCCGAAGGTGTCGAGCAACTGTCGCCGGAAATCTCGCCGGGTGGGGACAGCTGACTCACGGTTTCCAAAATACGTCTTGGCGGCGTCTTCCAGTCCAGAGTAGAAGTTGCGTAGCTTGCGGTCCTCGTCCCACAGATTTAACACAGCGACCCTGTCGCAGCTAGCCAACCAGTACTCCACGTCTTCGTACGCCTTCGTAAATCGATCATAGCAGCAGGAGTTCTGGCCTCGGCAACACGCTAAAAAGTTTCCTGCTTTGTACAAGTCCCATGTCCACAGCTCATCTACGAAGCCATAACCTATCCCGCACCCTTGGTCTGGCCTGAGCACGGTTTATTACTGCCAACATCGGTGGACAGATAAACTTCTCGGACGCCACAAGCAACTCACCGGATACGCCTTCTACAGTTCCTGCGCCTGCGTGGAAACTGACCATAAAAACCACTTCCACATAACTGCAGCGTAAAAAATTACCAGCACAAAAAAGGGGAGAAACACATACTACACGGACAAAAGCTGTACTCACAATTGATTTTATTTCGCCGGGAATGGGAAATATAAAGGTTCCGCCGCGGATGCGCGCGCAGCAAGTACACGTACCTCGATCACAAAAACCCCCAAAAAAAACCAAAAAACCAAAAAAACCAAATCCAAAAAACTAAACACAAAACTTTATCACACCGTGAAACCCATCTTATCGCCTGGCAGAGAAAAGGTTTCATTCCGCTTTACAAAAATGAACAGAAGTATCGCTTGCGCAAAAACGCCCTTTTTCTTTATATGGTAAGCTTCCAGTAGTCCACGTGCAGTTCGATCTTTGCTTTTGCCTAGAATCTTTGCACCTTCAAAATGCGGCGAAGAATCCTGACAAGACCTGCAATGTTTAACTAAATTAACATCTTCATCTCTCTCTAAATTTCTTTCATGCTCCCTCAATCGATCGTTGACACATCTGCCAGACTGGCCGACATAGGCTTTTCCGCATGACAGCGGAATTTCATACACCACTCCTACCTGGCACTCTACATGGGGCTTAGTATGCTTTTTCCCGCAGCCAGTTTTTGTTGCCTCCTTACCGGAGATGCGAGGGCATAGTTGGCCGAGCTTTTTCGGAGCTGAAAAAACCAGCGGCACCCCAAACCTGTTCGCTACTTTCTTCAAGTTATGCGAGACTGTGTGCAGGTAGGGGGCTACTTCCGGACGCACAGTGCGCTCAACTTCCCTTGTCTTCGAGGACGTCGCCTTCTTCTTCACCTTTTTCAGGAGGGTTTCCGCAACAGCCGTCACGATCGACTGAGGGTAGCCCAAGTCCAATACTCTTGCCAATTGGCCGTCAAAGCTGGTCTGCATTTCATGTTCGCACGATTTATCTAGTGCAGAGTCTAGGCATAAGTTCACAATGCTTCTTTTAATTATTTTAGAGAGTGCAGAATTATATGGCAAAAGACGTCTCTGCACACGTGGAGAGTACCGCCAACACACGTGATCCCCCCCGAACTTTAAACGAATATCCAAAAACTGTAGAAAATTATCGTTTGGCACTTCGCAAGTGAAGGTCAGTCCCTTTCCATGGTGTTTAAAAACGTCTAAAATATTATCAACAATAGCGCAGTAGTGTAAAGGGCTCTGCTTGTCCAATAAGATCAAGAAATCGTCAACATATCGGTACACCTTTGTGACTTCGTCCGGTTTAAAAACAGTTGCTAACAACTGGTCAATACTAGCTAAAAAAATCACTTAACATGGGAGCTACGCAGGACCCAATGCATATTCCTTTGGTTTGTAAGTAATGCTGGTTGTTAAAAGCGATAAAAGTTCCTTGAAGGTAAAATTCTAAAAGTGTTAGAAAATTGTCAACAGACATACCAGCTGAATTTTGGAAGGGGATGACGCCACTCTTGTCAATGCACTGTTTCAGTGAAGCGAACAAATCCTGGTGGGGTATCGAATAAAACAAATCTTCAACATCCACAGAGAATGCGAAGCCAATGCTGCGGTTGGTTTTTAGAAAATCAACAACTTCTCTAGAATTCTTATAAGAAAAGGGTCATTAATGGTGAGCCCTCGCAAAGATCTCTGCAGGAACCGGCTAACAAGCACCTGCCATGTACCATTTTCAGTAACAATAGTTCGGAACGGTAAATCTGGTTTGTGTGTCTTGGCACTAAAAAACACTTTCTAAGCATTGCCTTTACAATTCATAATCTGCCTGGACAGTTTATCATTTCCCACGTCTTTGCAAAGGTTGGCCACTCTCTTTTTTGCAGTTGTGGGACGGCTTTTCTTCAGGGTAAAGTTTTTTTGCACAGCCTGAAGGGCTTTCTCGCGGAAAACACCTTCCGGTAAAACAACAAACCCTCCATTTTTGTCAGCCTGGAGAAGAGAGAGCCCCTTATCTTGAAAGTAAGTAACCACCTTCCGCAAAGACGTGCCAACATGACTATTATATAAAAAACCAGCTGTTTTCAAAGGAGTGTCCGCACCTTCGAGTAAGCATCTCTCCCGTTGCTCGATCGGCGCTTTTTTTGCTATACGGCGGTTGAGTGCTGCCAGGTCTTGAACAGGTACAGAAGGTGGAAGCCCGTACTTGGGTCCTTTGTTGAGTAGACCGTGTATGTTCTGGGGCAGTTCTACCTCACCTAACACCGTGAGGTTTCCACTGGCTTGTACGTTCCTCTTTGTAGACTCAGGATCTCGAATGGCATACCTTAGGTAGGAGCTCCGCCAGAGCTCTGGTGGATTGCATTCCCGTGGTGATTGCATTCCCGTGCTTCCGAAGTATACAAGGCAATAAGTTGGAGACATGAAGTAACCTTGACATATAAACGGACGAAATTGAAGAGCCGCATCACGTAGCTGCTCCCAAGCCCACTGAACAGTTCCGGGACACGCCAGCTGTTCTTATCGACAACGAGTGTTGATGACAAAGTCGATCCGGATGCTTTGCTCCGCGAGGAAGCGATCTAGCAGGGTTGCCAGTGGTGGTCAAAGTCTTAGCTGTGAAAGCTGACGAACCGTGAGGGCGAGTCGTTGCATTCCTGTGCCTCTGAAGTATACAAGGCGCTAAGTTGGAGACATGAAGTAACCTGGGCAAAGAAACGGACGAAATTGATGAGCCAGATTACGTAGCTGCTCCCACGCCCACTGAACAGTTCCAGGACACGCCAGCTGTTCTTATCGACGACGAGTGTTGATGACAAAGTCGATCCGGATGCTTTCCTCCACGAGGAAGCGATCCAACAGGGTTGCCAGTGGTGGTCAATGTTTTCACCGTGAAAGCTGACAAAACGTCTTGGCGAGTCATTGCACACCCGTGCTTCCGAAGTATACTAGGCGCCAAGCTGGAGACATGAAGTAACCTGGGAAAAGAAACGGACGAAATTGAAGAGCAGCATCACGTAGCTGGTCCCACGCCCACTGAACAGTTCCGGGACACGCCAGCAGTTCTAATGGACGAAGATTCTTGATGACATAGTCGATCCGGATGTCTTGATTCACGAGGAAGCGATCCAGCAGGGTTGCCAGTGGTGGTCAAAGTCTTCACCGTGAAAGCTGACGAACCGTGATGGCGAGTCTTTGCATTTTCGTGCTTCCGAAGTTTACAAGGTGCTAAGCTGGAGACATGAAGTAACCTGGGCAAAGAAACGGACGAAATTGAAGAGCCGCATCACGTAGCTGCTCCGAGGCCCACTGAACAATTCCGGGACACACCAGCAGTTCTTGTCGACGACGAGTGTTGATCACAAAGTCGATCCGGATACTTTGCTCCACGATGAAGCGATCCAGCAAGGTTGCCTGTGGTGGTCAAAGTGTTTGCCGTGAAAGCTGACGAACCGTGATGTCGAGTCGTTGCATTCCCGTGCTTCTGAAGTATACAAGGCGCTAAGCTGGAGACATGAAGTAACCTTGACATATAAACGGACGAAATTGAAGAGCCGCATCACGTAGCTGCTCCCAAGCCCACTGAACAGTTCCGGGACACGCTAGCTGTTCTTATCGACGACGAGTGTCGATGACAAAGTCGATCCGGATGCTTTGCTCCACGAGGAAGCGATCCAGCAGGGTTGCCAGTGGTGGTCAGTCTTCACCGTGAAAGCTGACGAACCGTGTTGGCGAGTCGTTGCATTCCCGTGCTTCCGAAGTATACAAGGCGCTAAGTTGGAGACATAAAGTAACCTGGGCAAGGAAACGGACGAAATTGAAGAGCCGCATCACGTAGCTGCTCCCAGGCCCACTGAACAGTTCCGGGACACACCAGCAGTTCTTGTCGACGACGAGTGTTGATGACAAAGTCGATCCGGATGCTTTGCTCCACGAGGAAGCGATCCAACAGGGTTGCCAGTGGTGGTCAAAGTCTTCACCGTGAAAACTGACAAAACATGTTGGCCAGTCATTGCATTCTCGTGCTTCCGAAGTATACAAGGCGCTACGCTGGAGACATTTATTTATTTATTTATTTATTTATATATTTATTTATTTATTTATTTATTTATTTATTTCACATACTTCCAGGGCCCGAAGGCATTACAGAAAGAAGTGGTACAACAAAGCAAAAAAATACCTTGCATAGTTACACAAAATAAGTTATATGATGGCAGAAAACACAGTGTTCTTGAAGTTCTCAACATCGGTAATGGCAGCGATGGAGGGAGGAAGGTCGTTCCAGTCAACGCTGGTTTTAGGAATAAAAGAATCATAATACAATTTTGTTCTCGAAAATGGAATACCGACTTTAAATATATTGCCACGGATCTGGCTCGAGCTACCTGCGCGCTAAGCCGTGACGAGGACGAAGTGGTCGCGTTCGCGTGAGGCGCGCTCGATCTGGCTCTGTTCTGGGCGATTAAAAACCTCGGCCGTTCTGCGGTCCCCCTCAACGTCTACGACTGTTCTCCGTCTGGCCTGTGACATCTGGTGGAGGTCGCTTGGGTATTCTCGGCTGATGCTCCATCCTGCCTCGGAGACCCGAAGCACAAGCCCGGTGCCTCTTGTGCGAACCCCCGTCCATCGTGTCAGCCGCAGGCTCCGCGGCTTGTCTCCAGAATTCGGACTCCAGCCTCAAGAGAGCGCACCCATGGCTACGACCACGGCAGCAAGGTCAGACAGCGCCCCGTTCATACCTGCTTCTTTTGTGAGCCTGCAAAATCCCCGGATCCCGAAGCCCTTTCGCGGCGGATACTCGAAGGACGCCCAAGACTGGCTTGATCAGTTCGAGCGCGTTGCGCGTTTCAACGGCTGGGACGACAGTGCTAAGATCCGGAACGTTTACTTCAGTTTAGAAGACGCCGCTCGGATCTGGTACGAAAACCGCGAGACGAGTCTAACGACGTGGCAGGACTTTCGTCGCCAGCTGTTGGAGACTTACACCAGCAGTGATCGCCGTGAACAGGCCGAGCGTGAATTGACCGCCCGCATTCAGCTACCAAACGAGAACGTAGCGATGTACGTGGAGGAAGTGACGCGCCTCTGCAACCGAGCGGACCCGACCATGACGGAAGAGAAAAAGCTCAGACACCTGATGAGAGGCGTGAAAGAGCAATTGTTCTGCGGTCTTGTGCGAAGCCCGCCCAGAACAGTCGCCGAGTTCCTCTCCGAGGCTGTGCTCATGGAGAGGGCGCTCTAGCAACGGTACAATTTCTACGACCGGCAGCTAAACCCTATCTCGGCTCTACACCCCCTGGATGCTGCTTCGGGGGCCAATACAAGCTCCCTTCGGGACATCGTGCGTTCTGTGGTCCGTGAGGAGCTGCAGAAACTTCACGGGATTTTTCCTGTGGACTCTCTGACTAGCGCCATTCGGGAGGAAGTTCAGCAGGCGCTCAGATCGCCCGTCGCTCCAGTAGAGCCGCCACCACAGCCAGCTGCTTGGCCGCCAACGACGTATGCGGACGTGCTGCGCCGTCCTGCGCCGGTTCCCTGCGCGCCACCGTATGCCCCTTCGGTAGTCGCAGTACATGCCGAGAAGCCGGTTCCCTACTGGCAAGCTCGAGGACAGGCGCCGAGGAAGACCGATATTTGGCGTGCGCCAGACCGACGTCCCCTGTGTTACCATTGTGGCGAGGCCGGTCACATCTTCCGGCGGTGTTCATATCGGCCTCTGGGATTGCGAGGCTTGTCTGCAGGTAGTCCCCGTCCGCGGCATGTCGAACAGCCTCAGGAGTTTGACGAATACGTCACCCGCCGGCGTGGTTCACCACCTCCTCCGCGCCGAACGTACCGATCGCCCTCACCTCGCCATCCGTTGCCTCATCAGTCCGGTTATGGACCTGGTGCACAGCGTGGGTCCTCGAGCCCGCACCGGGAAAACTAGAACAGGCGACCTTTCGAGGCGAGGCCGCCGAACGCCGTATTGCCGAAAAGCTTCCACCGACGCGCCGACTGACCCTTCCCGAATTGACGACCACAATACCGATGACGACGACGACGACGACGAAGACGGCGCCGACGACTGGGTCTGGTAAGACCAAGGTCTCCCTTGACATACCCGTGCTGATTGACTCTAAGGAGGTTAGCGCACTAGTGGATACGGGTGCGGACTACTCAATAATGAGCGGTAGGATGGCTAAGGTGCTGAAGAAAGTTATGATGCCGTGGGCAGGGTCACAGATACGTACGGCTGGTGGCCACGTGGTTACGCCGCTCGGAATGTGTACGGCAAGAATTACGGTGCGCGGATGCACGTTCGTGGCAACGTTCCTCATTTTGCCTGAATGCTCACGAGACGTCAGTCTCGGTCTCGACTTTCTTCGAGAAAATGGTGCGACTATAGACCTTCGAAATCGATTGGTTACATTTTCAACTGAACTCGCTGCCACCAAACCCGCCCCCGAGAATTGCAGAGCCGCACTGCGTATATCCGACGATGCCGTAACGGTGCCTCCACGGGCGAGTATTCTGGCTAGGGTCACTTGCGAAGCGCCACATTGCGGACAACGTGTTGTTGAGCCAAATGTCTCTCTTTTGCTCACCATGGGTGTTTGCGTAGCAAGAGGGCTCGCCTTTCTATCTGACGGTCGCACTGAAGTCCTCGTGACCAATTTCAGTAATGAACACCGCCATTTATTTGTGGCACAGCCATCGCCCACGTCGACCCCGTCCAAGAGGTGGCTGAGTGTTTCGCATGCCTAGAAGACACGCCTGGTGAAGTTGACGAAGAGGCAGTACGCGCCGTTCACATAAACGAGGGCCTCCCGCCCGCAGAAAGGCAGCAATTGCAAGAATTGTTGCTGCAGATTAAGGACTGCTTTACCTCGTCGTCTAAGGTACGTCAGACGCCCATCACTAAGCATCGGATAGTCACGCACGATGGCGCGCGCCCAATACATCAACAGCCTTATCGCGTATCTCCCCGAGAGCGGGAGGCCATCCAAACGCAAGTGAAGGAGATGCTCAATGACGGCATAATCCAGCCATCGAATAGTCCCTGGTCGTCTCCTGTCGTTCTTGTAAAAAAGGATGGCACGCTGCGCTTCTGTGTGGATTACAGAAAACTTAACAGCGTAACAAAAAAAGATGTCTATCCGCTACCTCGTATAGATGATTCCCTCGACAGACTGCGCCAAGCAAAATACTTTTCTTCGGTAGATCTGCGCAGCGGATATTGGCAAATAGAAGTTGATGAGAGGGACCGGGAGAAAACCGCCTTTGTCACACCGGACGGCCTCTATGAATTTCGTGTGCTCCCCTTCGGACTCTGCTGTGCTCCAGCAACGTTCCAGCGAATGATGGATACCGTGCTCACCGGCCTTAAATGGCAAACATGTCTAGTATACCTGGATGATGTAATCATTTTTTCAAAAACGTTTTCGGAACATTTGCAGCGGCTCAGAGTGGTGTTAGAAGCCGTCCGATCAGCTCATCTTACTCTAAAGCCGCAAAAATGCCATTTTAGATTTACTGAATTGAAGTTTCTTGGGCA
Source organism: Amblyomma americanum (assembly GCF_052857255.1). Classification (NCBI taxonomy): domain Eukaryota; kingdom Metazoa; phylum Arthropoda; class Arachnida; order Ixodida; family Ixodidae; genus Amblyomma; species Amblyomma americanum. The sequence continues at coordinate 194,425,984 of NC_135498.1, forward strand.
TATCGTCAGCTCCGAGGGCATCCGGCCAGACCCTGACAAAATTTCTGCCGTCGCGGACTTCCCGGTTCCCACTGATAAAAAAGCCGTCCGACGATTTCTAGGCCTTTGTTCGTACTACTGACGTTTCATAAAAAACTTTGCTAAGCTGACCAGTCCTCTGACGTGCTTGACACGAGATGAGGAGCCATTTTCGTGGGGTGCCGAGCAGCAAACTGCTTTTGACGATCTACGACGTCGGCTACAATCACCACCAGTACTAGCCCATTTTGACGATGATGCCGCCAGTGAAATTCACACGGACGCCAGCAACGTCAGTCTTGGAGCGGTTCTCGTCCAGCGTCCGAACGGTGTCGAAAAAGTAATCGCTTATGCTAGCCGTGCACTTTCCCGCGCAGAGTGTAACTACTCGACAACTGAGAAGGAATGTTTGGCCGTAGTATGAGCCATCACAAAGTTCCGCCCCTATCTGTATGGCAGGCAGTTCAAGGTTATTACTGACCACCACTCATTGTGCTGGTTGACAAACTTGAAGGACCCATGTGGCCGCCTAGCACGTTGGGCATTACGCTTACAGGAATTTGACTTCACGATCATCTACAAGTCTGGTCGCAAGCAAACCGACGCTGACCGCTTGTCGCGTTCACCCGTGCAACCTTACGAAGGTAACGCAGAAGACGAAGCATTCCTTGGTGCAGTCACGTCGTCCGACATCATCGCACAACAACGTGCGGACGACGAGTTGAAGCTGCTCATGGAGCATCTAGAGGGTCACCATCCCTCGATACCCTCCCACCTGGCTCGTAGGCTGCCATCCCTATGTCTTCTAGGCGGAGTGTTGTATAAGAAAAACTCCGCCTCCAGTGGTAAGAGTTACCTTCTGGTTATACCAGCCGCCCTCCGCCACGAGATCCTCCTCGCCTGCCACGACGAGCCGACCTCTGGGCACCTTGGATTCACGCGCGCACTTGCCAGAGTGCGGCAGAACTACTATTGGCCCAACCTTGCCTCATGTGTGAAGCGATATATTCGGACCTGCCGTGAGTGCCAGCGTAGGAAGACGCCGCCACTGAAACCGCCTGGCATGTTGCACCCTATCATACCTCCTAACATACGCTTTGAACAAGTCGGCATGGACCTCCTCGGACCATTTCCCTTGTCGTCGGGAGGAAACAGATGGATAGCTGTTGCAACCGATTACCTGACGCGTTACGCCGAAACGCAGGCTCTCCCTCAAGGCACAGCGTTCGAAGTTGCGCACTTCTTTATGCGTGCAATAGTGCTTCGACACGGCGCTCCGTCCGTCGTCATCACAGACCGAGGGAAGGCATTTACAGCTCAGCTTGTCCACGACATCTTTGAGCTGAGTCACACCAGCCATCGAACGACAGCATACCATCCCCAAACAAATGGGCTCACAGAACGCCTGAATAAAACACTGGCCGACATGATTTCCATGTACGTGGATGTGGAGCACAGAACCTGGGACCAAATACTCCCCTATATCACATTCGCGTACAACACTGCGACTCAAGAAACAACCCGCTTTACACCATTCCGTCTAGTCTACGGCAGAGAAGTGCGGATGATGCTGGACGCCATGCTCCCGTGCGTGGATGATGACTTGACACCAGATGCGGGCTCCTTTGTCGAACAAGCCGAGCAAGCTCGCCAGCTTGCTCGTTTGCACATCACAGCTCAACATGACACGGACTCCAGACGTTACAACCGGCGCCACAGGGAGGTTACCTACAACATCGGTGACCGTGTGTGGGTGTGGACCCCTGTCCGCCAAAAGGGATTGTCCGAAAAACTGCTGCACCGATATTTCGGACCTTATGAGGTGCTCTGTCGTGTTGGAAACGTGGATTATGAGGTTGTTCTACGTGGAACTGTGGCTACCGGTTGTCGGCAACCACGGACTGACATTGTGCATGTAATGCGACTTAAACCATACTTCTCGCGTGAGAGCGATGACGCTCCACTTTAAACTGTGTTCGGGTTCTGCGTTTTAATTTGTTTCTTTTTGTTCGTTTTCTGCTTTGTACATACCCTCGCATCGGGACGATGCTCTTCTTTATCGGGGGACTAATGCCACGGACCTGGCTCGAGCTACCTGCGCGCTAAGCCGTGACGAGGACGAAGTGGTCGCGTTCGCGTGAGGCGCGCTCGAGCTGGCTCTGTTCTGGGCGATTAAAAACCTCGGCCGTTCTGCGGTCCCCCTCTACGTCTACGACTGTTCTCCGTCTGGCATGTGACAATATGATCGGAACGGGATGAAATGTATGAAGGGCTCGAAAAAAGATGATCCTTTAACAGAGGGTTATGGTGATACAGTCTGTGGAAAAGACACAGTCGAAAACACTTTCGGCGCAAAGAAAGGTCTGGTAAGGCAAGTGTGTTTTTCATAGAAGTAATGCTGGCGTAACGGGAATAGTTAGATAAGATAAAACGCGCTGCAGAATTTTGAATGGATTCTAGTGTGTTTAACAGTGTGATTATATTAGGATCCAGAACTGCAGATGCATATTCTAACTTTGGTCGTACTAATGTTTTATAAAGGGTTAGTTTTATCGGCAGAGGCGCGGTAGAGAAATTTCGGCGCAAGTATCCAAGAGTCCTGTTGGCGTTATTTGCGACATGTTCGACGTGTGTATGCCATGATAAGTTACGTGAGATATGAACGCCTAGGTATATATAGGAGTTATCTGATTCAAGGGGAATGTCGTGAAGAACATAAGCACGCTTGTTATCAGTGATGTTAGTGCGACGTGACACATGCATCGTTTTACATTTATTAACGTTTAGTCGCATGCACCACTTATCACACCAGTTAGATACGCTTGTGAGACCATACTGAAAATAAGCAGAATCAGTTTGGTTAGATATTTTGTGATAGATGACACAGTCATCTGCGAAAAGCCTGATAGAAGAATGAGAGATGCATTCAGGAATATCGTTAATGTAAATTAGGAAGAGAAGAGGTCCCAGTACCGACCCTTGTGGTACACCGGATGTCACAGAGGTGTGAGAGGAGGAACAGCCGTTAGCAGAGACATTTTGAGTTCCATTCGATAAGAAGCTTTTAGGCCAGTTCAGTACGTTAGGGTCAATGTTAAGCATGCTAAGCTTAAGAATTAGGAGATCGTGGGGAACAGTATCAAAAGCTTTCGCGAAGTCCAAAAACACACAGTCTACATCTATGTTCAAGTCAGTGTAAGCAAAAAGGTCATTAGTAAAACATACAAGCTGTGTTTCACATGAAAATGTCTTCCTGAAACCGTGTTGTTCTGCTGAAAAGGAGGAATTAGACTCAAGGAAATCAATCAGATGAGAGTATATGATATGCTCCAAATTTTTGGATGGTATATTTGTGAGTAATATAGGACGATAGTTATCAGGAGAATGAGTGTTACCTGATTTTGGTACTGGAACAACCTTGCCAACCCTCCAATCGCCTGGAAGTACTGAGGAACAGAGTGACTGGGCAAAAAGCATTGAAAGCATAACAGAAGAGTAGGGTTCAGTGAGTTTTAGCATTTATGAGCTGATTGCATCGTCACCGGGTGAAGAAGACATTTTCAAGTTTCCAACCAACTTTTGCACGCCGACCCAGTCAATACTGATAGGGTCCATTGGCAAATAAGAGAAAGTAGTTACGGACGGTACAATATTAGCACTTTTCTGGAAAACGAAAGCAACCGCATCATTTAAAACGGAACAACACTGGTTCGGAGGAATGGAAATATTGTCAGAACAGGTTAGTTGAATTACCTTATCTTCTTTTCCCCCAACAATATTCCAGAATTTACGCGGATTAGATTGAAGAAGTGATGGGAGGGTGTTGTCAAAAAAGTTCTCTTTTGTATCTTTAGCAGCTATTAAATATTCAGCATGAATGCGATGATATGCTGTCCAGCGTTCAAGAAGGTTAGATTCTTTAGCCGACGAAAAATACGCTTCTTTTTGTTGCATAAGCGGCGTAGGGTTTTGGTAAACCACGGAGAGGTAGTATTTGAGATAATCCTAATTTTAGGTACATATCTATCTATTAATTCTATCAGTTTATTTTTGTACAATGACCAGTTTTCTTCAATAGTAAGTTCGGAAAAGTTTTGAGTGTAGTCGGCAAAGATTGATACTAGTTCAGATGTGATGGACGTGGTATCGGCGGCATTGTAATCACATATGGTCTTAATTATTTTCTAAGGATGAACATTCTTCCTAATTGTGAAGTGAAGCAGTGAGTGGTCACTCAGTCCTTCCAGGTACGTTGGCGGAGAGACCAAATCTGGAGCTGTAGTACAACAGAGGTCTAAAATATTAGACGATGTGCTGGTGGTACGTGTGGGTTTGTTAATTAGCTGGGTTAGAATAAAATCGGCGCAGGTGTCTAAAAAATTAGTGCGCTCGGATGATGGCTGCCTAAGGGAGGGAATACAGTTTCGCCACACTATGTTTGGGAAGTTAAACTCACCCAGTAGGAATAAGTGTGATTTCGGGTGTCGAACAATTAATTTATTCAGGGCATCATGAAGGTCGACGCAAAAAGTAGTAGGTGAGGATGGGGATCTATAACAAGCGCAAAAGATAAAGTCACCCGTTGGAAAACTAACATGGATGCAAACGATTTGTAGTGGGGAATCAATAGAGATAGCAAAGGAATTGATAGCAGAGCTCAGGGCAATCAGTACACCTCCGCCTGATCGGAAATCGCGATCGTATCTGCAAAACTTGTATGTTTTTTCGCAGTCTAGTATTTCGCTGTTCTTTATTTTTGCTGAGAGCCAAGTTTCGGTGAGCACAAAAATATCACACGAGCATGCATCGTTATGTGACGATAGTGATGTACGTTTCTTGATGACACTTCGGACATTAGTGAAAAGAAGCGATATGCAGTCTGTTTGCGTTTGATCATGAGATAGCTATGCTGGGCTTGAATGTGTGGTGGGTGAACCTGGTGGTGTGATCTCTCTTTTTGGGGTAATTGCACTCCCGGCTGGTCAGATTTCGCATACATCGTCAGTAGCTGCACAATAAGCGTAGCATTTGTTACCTATGATCAATTTGTTGTGGCGTAAGGAATAAAATTGGCCGCTAGCCTTGCCGAAATCATTAAGGGCTTTCCGCGATTTACGGGTAGCTTTACAAAAATCTTCGCCGATAGAAACGCCTTCTTCTTTAAACTTTGATTTTTGTGAAAGTATATATTCTCGAGTTTTATTGGACGCAAACTTAGCAATAACAGGTCGGGTTTTGCCATTTCCAAAGCTGCCTAACCTATGAGCTCTGTGAATCGCCACTTCCAAAGAATTCAGATTGAGGCATTTGGAAAGAAAGTGTTGGATCTGGGCTTCCGATTGTGCCCACGTATCTGACGAATTGTCAGAGATGCCATAGAATATTAAGTTGTCGCGTCTTGACTGTTCCTCCAGCTCGTCCAATCTGGATGCGAGCGCAACGCTCTCATTTGAAACAGCCTCTTGGACTGCTGCAGTAAGATCGATACTAGAAGGCATGGATTCGAGACACTCAACCGCGGCTTCCATAGCAGTCATCCTATTAGAAAGGTCTGAAACAGTGTCGGACAGCGCTTCCTGGTCAACCTTGAGTTCAGCAATGGCAGTCATCATTTCTTCATGTCGTGTATCAATCTTGGACGATAAAGCAGCTATCGCGGCCATAACTTCACCATGCTGACGGTCCACATCCTTGTTAGGACCAGGATTTAGTTCTACAGCACCGGAAAGTAACAGCAACATTGCAGTGGATACACAATCATTCAAGGTGGCAGCAAGCACTTGTTGGCAAGGGAAGAGCAGCAAACATACATTGCTTGTACGTTTGCAAAATAGCGATTCAGGTTGATAAACCTGCACAAGAAAGCAGAATGGAGAACTTAGCGACCGCAAGGTAGCTGCTCTCCCATGCCCACTGGAAGCGCCTCGTAGATGCCAGTTGCCTAAATAGGGGCGGCGCAGTGCTGCCGCTGACGGATGCGTCGATGTTCCACGAGACTCGGACGTGAAGGTGATGACGTCTACTGTGCTCAGATAAGGCCCGTTGTCAGCTGTTGGTAGTCGCAGATCCAGGCCAAATTCCCAAGCAGATATCGATGCTTAACACGTGTCAGTCGGTGAGAACGGGAAGCCGTAGGCAGCAAGCTGCACAAGAAAGCAGAATGGAGAACTTAGCGGCCGCATGGTAGCCGCTCTCCCATGCCCGCTCTCCCATGCCCACGCTCACTGAACAGTTCCGGGACACGCCAGCTGTTCTTATCGACGACGAGTGTTGATGACAAAGTCGATCCAGATGCTTTGCTCCACGACGAAGCGATCCAGCAGGGTTGCCACTGGTGGTCAAAGTCTTCACAGTGAAAGCTGACGAACCGTGATGGCGAGTCGTTGCATTCCCTAGCTTCTGAAGTATACAAGGCGCTAAGCTGGAGACATGAAGTAACCTGGGCAAAGCAACGGACGAAATTGACAGCCGCATCACGTAGCTGCTCTCACGCCCACTGAACAGTTCCGGGACACGCCAGCTGTTCTTATCGAGGACGAGTGTTAATGACAAAGTCAATCCGGATGCTTTTCTCCACGAGGAAGCGATCCAACAGGGTCGCCAGTGGTGGTAAATGTCTTCACCGTGAAAGCTGACAAAACGTCTTGGCGAGTCATTGCACACCCGTGCTTCCGACGTATACTAGGCACCAAGCTGGAGACATGAAGTAACCTGGGAAAAGAAACGGACGAAATTGAAGAGCAGCATCACGTAGCTGCCCCCACGCTCACTGAACAGTTCCGGGACACGCCAGCAGTTCTAATGGACGACGAGTGTTGATGACAAAGTCGATCCGGATGCCTTGATTCACGAGGAAGCGATCCAGCAGGGTTGCCAGTGGTGGTCAAAGTCTTCACCATGAAAGCTGACGAACCGTGATGGCGAGTCGTTGCATTCCAGTGCTTCCGAAGTATACAAGGTGCTAAGCTAGAGGCATGAAGTAACCTGAGAAGAAACGGACGAAATTGAAGAGCCGCATCACGTACCTGCACCCACACCCACTTAATTTGTTGTCTTCGATAGTCGACACAAAATCTGAATCTCCCGTCCTTCTTGGCGACCAGCTCAATGGGCGAAGCCGATAGTCTTGAAGACGGCTCTAGGACATCATCCCGGAGAATTTCGTCAATCTGCAGCCGTATCGCCTCACGTTCTTTTGGTGACACTCGATAGGGGTGTTGACGGATAGGCCACTCACTGTCGTCAACTTTGATGTGATGTTTCGTTATGGATCAGTGTTCAAAGAAGGGGTCACGTCCGCCTTAACTGTTCGACTAGGCCCCCCTGGATGGGTGTCCCGGGACGTTGACAACGCGCAGTGGGTGACAGTCTCGCTAATTTTATCTCAATAGGCGATGGCTATATTTTTCGCCAAGCGGCGGTATTTGGCGGTAAAGCTCCTAACTAGAAGCTGAGCTCATAAGTTCTGCAGTGAAACGACGCTCCGTGCGATGCTGAGTTGTTGGCTGAGCAGTGAACACAGGTTTGCTTCTGCGATGCCGTTAGATGCGCGGAGGTTGTCGCAGTCCACCGTAGCAAACAAGCTGGCACGCTGTGGTAGAGTGATGTGGTCGTTGGGTACGCGAAAAATGGGTCTGCTTGGCGCACTGTCATCGACTATTGTGCACGGGGTGAAGAATGTCACCATGAGTTAGCGGAGGTCAATGATAGCACCATTTTCGCGAAAAAATCGAGGCTGACTATAAGGTCTTTGGAGCATTGAGCCAGCACCGCGAAGCAACCAGTGAAGATGTAACCGCGAATCTCTATCCTAAATATGCAGACGGTGAGCGGCATCAACACATGACCGCCAGCGGTCCGAATGTGTGTTATATGCCAGGGTGTCAACACTTTTCTCAACAGGGTAGCAAGACTACGACTCATAACGAAGAAATCCGTGCCGGTATCGACGAGGGCAGTCACATGGTAGTTGTCTGCTAGGACCGGTATTTCAGCGGAAACAGCCTGATTTTCTGGAAAGCTCGTCGTGGAAGGTTCGAGAACGGAGGGTCGAGGTGTTCGTCAAAATGTGACGTCGAGCAGAAGCTGTTCTGAGCGTCGGAAGGTGGTCGGAGCAGGGGATGGAAGATCGGGTTGAAGGGTCAAGTCTGCGAGCGGAGGATTTTGTTCAAATTGCGAAGTGACGGCGGCCCTACCCGCTGAGGTCGCCGTCTTCAGTTTTCCCAGCATGGACTATGGGACTTCCGGATTGATGGCTGGCGACTTGGGGAAGATCACCGACGGGGCGACGGTGACCTGGACGGGTTCTGCTGCGAAGACGCAGAGGGGGACGCTGGCCGTCATTTGCTGCTCGATGTCTCAGGGTCGTTCACCATAGCGTGGCCGGGGTGCACCTGGTGAAACCATCGCAGGCCCATCCGACGATACGGGCAGTGGCACAGTATGTGGCCGGCATCACCGCAGTGCAAGCACAAGGGCCGGTTGTTCGATGTGCGCCATGTGTGTGCTTTGCTGAGGGGTGGTCGTGCGTCAGAGATAGCAGGCGAAGTCGAGAAGCGTAGATGCGGTGGAGGAGGTTTGGTTTATGGGGGTTTAACGTCCAAATGCGACTCACGCTATGAGGGACGCCGTAGTGAAGGGCTCCGGAAATTTCGACCACCTGGGCTTCTTTTACGTGCATTGACATCGCACAGCACACGGGCCTCTAGAACTTCGCCTCCATCGAAATTCGACCGCCGCGGCCGGGATCAAACCCGCGTCTTTCGGGCCGGCAGCCGAGCGCCATAGCCACTCAGCCACCGTGGCGGCTAGGCGGTGGAGGAGGAGCAGGGCAGTAAAACGACGGTGGTGCTGGCGCAGAGCTGCGTAACGTTTCACTGTACGTCATGACTTACGGCTCAGGTGGCGGCTGGGGGCAGGCCATTGACTGCACTGCTAGACGGACTTCGTCACGAATGACATCCCAGATGGCTGCGACACACGGGTATTGCTCAACAGGGCGAAGCTTCTCTAGCTCTTCGCGCACAATGCTGCTGACAAGCTCACGCAGGGCCTCACTCTGGGTGCCGGGCAGCGGCATGTTGGCGTCCATAGCAGTTATATTCGCAGGACGGCCGTAATGCGCGAACCTCTGCTGCAAGGCGCGCTCCATGCTTGTCGCCTCCCGAGAAATGTCAACCACTGTGCCAGGATGGTCGCTCACAACTCCTACGAGAAGCTGCTCTGACTCCTCGCATTAGATTACGTATGTACCTTTTTTTAGACATGGTAGGATCTGCGCGGTTGAAGAGCCGCGTTATTTCTTCTACGAACATGGCGACGCTCTCAGTTGACCGCTGCGCTGGGACTGCAGGGCAACTTCAGCTCGCTCCTTCCATTCGCTGCTGCCGAAGGTGTCGAGCAACTGTCGCCGGAAATCTCGCCGGGTGGGGACAGCTGACTCACGGTTTTCAAACCACGTCTTGGCGGCGTCTTCCAGTCCAGAGTAGAAGTTGCGTAGCTTGCGGTCCTCGTCCCACAGATTAAACACAGCGACCCTGTCGCAGCTAGCCAACCAGTACTCCACGTCTTCGTACGCCTTCGTAAATCGATCATAGCAGCAGGAGTTCTGGCCTCGGCAACACGCTAAAATGTTTCCTGCTTTGTACAGGTCCCATGTCCACAGCTTATCTACGAAGCCATAACATATCCCTCACCCTTGGTCTGGCCTGAGCACGGTTTATTACTGCAAACATCGGTGGACAGATAAACTTCTTGGACGCCTCAAGCAACTCACCGGATACGCCTTCTACAGTTTCTGCGCCTGCTTGAAAACTGACCATAAATACCACTGCCGCCAGACCCCCAGCATCATAGCAGCAGCAGTTGTAGCCTCGGCAACAGGCTAAAAAGTTTCCTGCTTTGTAAAGGTCCCATGTGCACAGCTGATCTACGAAGCCATCACCTATCTCGCACCCTTGGTCTGGCCTGAGTACGGTTTACTGCCAACATCGGTGGACAGATAAACTTTTCGGACGCCACAAGCAACTCACCGGATACGCCTTCTACAGTTCCTGCGCCTGCGTGGAAACTGACCATAAAAACCACTTCCACATAACTGCAGCGTAAAAAATTACGAGCACAAAAAAGGGGAGAAACACATACTACACGGACAAAAGCTGTACTCACAACTGATTTTATTTCGCCGGGATTGGGAAATATAAAGGTTCCGCCGCGGATGCGCGCGCAGCAAGTACACGTACCTCAATCACAAAAACAAAAAAAACAAAAACAAAACAAAAACCAGAAACCCAAAAAACAACTTTATCACACCGTGAAACCCATCTTATCGCCTGGCAGAGAAAAGGTCACATTCCGCTTTATACAAATGAACAGAAGTATCGCTTACGCAAAAAACGCCCTTTTTCTTTAAATGGTAAGCTTCCAGTAGTTCACGTGCAGTTCGATCTTTGCTTTTGCCTAGAATCCTTGCACATTCAAAATGCGGCGAAGATTCCTGACAAGACCTGCAATGTTTAACTAAATTAACATCTTCATCTCTCTCTAAATTTCTTTTATGCTCCCTCAATCGATCGTTGACACATCTGCCAGACTGGCCGACATAGGCTTTTCCGCATGATAGCGGAATTTCATAGACCACTCCTACCTGGCACTCTACATGGTGCTTAGTATGCTTTTTCCCGCAGCCAGTTTTTGTTTCCTCCTTACCGGAGATGCGAGGGCATAGTTGGCAGAGCTTTTTCGGAGCTGAAAAAACCAGCGGCACCCCAAACCTGTTCAATACTTTCTTCAAGTTATGGGAGACTGTGTGCAGGTAGGGGGCTACTTCCGGACGCACAGTGCGCTCAACTTCCCTTGTATTCGAGGACGTCGCCTTCTTCTTCACCCTTTTCAGGAGGGTTTCCGCAACAGCCGTCACGATCGACTGAGGGTAGCCCGAGTCCAATACTCTTGCCAATTGGCCGTCAAAGCTGGTCTGCATTTCATGTTCGCACGATTTATCTAGTGCAGAGTCTAGGCATAAGTTCACAATGCTTCTTTTAATTATTTTAGAGAGTGCAGAATCATATGGCAAAAGACGTCTCTGCACACGTGGAGAGTACCGCCAACACACGTGATCCCCCCCGAACTTTAAACGAATATCCAAAAACTGTAGAAAATTATCGTTTCGCACTTCGCAAGTGAAGGTTAGTCCCTTTCCACGGTGTTTAAAAACGTCTAAAATATTATCAACAATAGCGCAGTAGTGTAAAGGGCTCTGCTTGTCCAATAAGATCAAAAAATCGTCAACATATCGGTACACCTTTGTGACCTCGTCCGGTTTAAAAACAGTTGCTAACAACTGGTCAATACTAGCTAAAAAAATCACTTAACATGGGTGCTACGCAGGACCCAATGCATATTCCTTTGGTTTGTAAGTAGTGCTGGTTTCTAAAAGCGATAAATGTTCCTTGAAGGTAAAATTTTAAAAGTGTTAGAAAATTGTCAACAGACATACCAGCTGAATTTTGGAAGGAGATGACGCCACTCTTGTCAATGCACTGTTTCAGTGAAGCGAACAAATCCTGGTGGGGTATCGAATAAAACAAATCTTCAACATCCACAGAGAATGGGAAGCCAATGCTGCGGTTGGGTTTTAGAAAATCAACAACTTCTCTAGAATTATTTATAAGAAAAGGGTCATTAATGGTGAGCCCTCGCAAAGATCTCTGCAGGAACCGACTAACAAGCACCTGCCATGTACCATTTTCAGTAACAGTAGTTCGGAACGGTAAATCTGGTTTGTGTGTCTTGGCACTAAAAAACACTTTCAAAGCATTGCCTTTACAATTCATAACCTGCCTGGACAGTTTATCATTTCCCACGTCTTTGCAAAGGTTGGCCACTCTCTTTTTTGCAGTTGTGGACGGCTTTTCTTCAGGGTAGTTTTTTTGCACAGCCTGAAGGGCTTTTTCGCGGAAAACACCTTCCGGTAAAACAACAAACCCTCCATTTTTGTCAGCCTGGAGAAGAGAGAGCCCCTTATCTTGAAAGTAAGTAACCACCTTCCGCAAAGACGTGCCAACATGACTATTATATGAAAAACCAGCTGTTTTCAAAAGAGTGTCCGCACCTTCGAGTAAGCATCTCTCCCGTTGCACGATCGGTGCTTTTTTTGCTATACGGCGGTTGAGTGCTGCCAGGTCTTGAACAGGTACAGAAGGTGGAAGCCCGTACTTGGGTCCTCTGTTGAGTAGACCGTGTATGTCCTGGGGCAGTTCTACCCCACCTAACACCGTGAGGTTTCCACTGGCTTGTACGTTCCTCTTTGTAGACTCAGGACCTCGAATGGCGTACCTTAGGTAGGAGCTCCGCCAGAGCTCTGGTGGATTGCATTCCCGTGGTGATTGCATTCCCGTGCTTCCGAAGTATACAAGGCAATAAGTTGGAGACATGAAGTAACCTGGGCAAAGAAACGGACGGAATTGAAGAGCCGCATCACGTAGCTGCTCCCACGTCCACTGAACAGTTCCGGGACACGCCAGCTGTTCTTATCGACGACGAGTGTTGATGACAAAGTCGATCCGGATGCTTTGCTTCACGAGGAAGCGATCTAGCAGGGTTGCCAGTGGTGATCAAAGTCTTAACTGTGAAAGCTGACGAACCGTGACGGCGAGTCGTTGCATTCCCGTGCTTCTGAAGTATACAAGGCGCTAAGTTGGAGACATGAAGTAACCTGGGCAAAGAAACGGACGAAACTGATGAGCCGGATCACGTAGCTGCTCCCACGCCCACTGAACAGTTCCCGGACACGCCAGCTGTTGTTATCGACGACGAGTGTTGATGACAAAGTCGATCCGGATGCTTTCCTCCACGAGGAAGCGATCCAACAGGGTTGCCAGTGGTGGTCAAAGACTTCACCATGAAAGCTGACGAAACGTGTAGACGAGTCGCATTCCCGTGTTTCTGAAGTATACAAGGCGCTAAGCTGGAGACATGAAGTAACCTGAGCAAAGAAACTGACGAAATTGAAGAGCCGCATCACGTAGCTGCTCCCAGGCCCACTGAACAGTTCCGAGACACGCCAGCAGTTCTTATGGACGACGAGCGTTGAAGACATAGGCGATCCGAATGCCTTGATCCACGAGAAGCGATCCAGCAGGGTTGCCAGCGGTGGTCAAAGTCTTCACCGTGAAAGATGAAACGTGTAGACAAGTCGTTGCATTCCCGTGCTTCTGAAGTATACAAGGCGCGAAGCTGGAGACATGAAGTAACCTGAGCAAAGAAACTGACGAAATTGAAGAGTCGCATCACGTAGCTGCTCCCAGGCCCACTGAACAGTTCCGGGACACGCCAGCAGTTCTTATCAACGACGAGTGTTGATGACAAAGTCGATCCGGATGCTTAGCTCCTCGAGGAAGCGATCCAACAGGGTTGCCAGCGGTGGTCAATGTCTTCACCGTGAAAGCTGACAAAACGTCTTGGCGAGTCATTGCACACCCGTGCTTCCGAAGTATACTAGGCGCCAAGCTGGAGACATGAAGTAACCTGGGAAAAGAAACGGACGAAATTGAAGAGCAGCATCACATAGCTGCTCCCACGCCCAGTGAACAGTTCCGGGACACGCCAGCAGTTCTAATGGACGACGAGTGTTGATGACATAGTCGATCCGGATGCCTTGATTCACGAGGAAGCGATCCAGCAGGTTGCCAGTGGTGGTCAATGTCTTCAGCGTTAAAGCTGACAAAACGTCTTGGCGAGTCATTGCATTCCCGTGCTTGAGAAGTATACAAGGCGCCAAGCTGGAGACATGAAGTAACCTGGGAAAATAAACAGACGACATTTAAGAGCAGCATCACGTAGCTGCTCCCACGCCCACTGAACAGTTCCGGGACACGCCAGCAGTTCTAATGGACGAAGATTCTTGATGACATAGTCGATCCGGATGTCTTGATTCACGAGGAAGCGATCCAGCAAGGTTGCCAGTGGTGGTCAAAGTCTTCACCGTGAAAACTGACAAAACGTGTTGGCGAGTCATTCCATTCTCGTGCTTCCGAAGTATACAAGGCGCTAAGCTGGAGACATTTATTTATTTATTTATTTATTTATTTATTTGTTTATTTCACATACTTCCAGGGCCCGAAGGCATTACAGAAAGGAGTGGTACAACAAAGCAAAAAAATACAGTGCATAGTTACACAAAATAAGTTATATGATGGCAGAAAACACAGTTTTCTTGAAGTTCTCAACATAGGTAATGGCAGCGATGGAGAGAGGAAGGTCGTTCCAGACAACGCTGGTTTTAGGAATAAAAGAATCATAATACAATTTTGTTCTCGAAAATGGAACACTGACTTTAAATATATGATCGGTACGGGATGAAATGTATGAAGGGCTCGAAAAAAGATGATCCTTTAACAGAGGGTTATGGTGATACAGTCTGTGGAAAAGACACAGTCGAAAACACTTTCGGCGCAAAGAAAGGTCTGGTAAGGCAAGTGTGTTTTTCATAGAGGTAATGCTGGCGTAACGGGAATAGTTAGATAAGATAAAACGCGCTGCAGAATTTTGAATGGATTCTAGTGTGTTTAATAGTGTGATTATATTAGGATCCAGAACTGCAGATGCATATTCTAACTTTGGTCGTAGTAATGTTTTGTAAAGGGTTAGTTTTATCGGCATAGGCGCGGTAGAGAAATTTCGGCGCAAGTATCCAAGAGTCCTGTTGGCGTTATTTGCGACATGTTCGACGTGTGTATGCCATGATAAGTTACGTGAGATATGAACGCCTAGGTATATATAGGAGTTATCTGATTCAGGGGGAATGTCGTGAAAAACATAAGTACGCTTGTTATCAGTGATGTTAGTGCGACGTGACACATGCATCGTTTTACATTTATTAACGATTAGTCGCATGCACCACTTATCACACCAGTCAGATACGCTTGTGAGACCATACTGAAGATAAACAGAATCAGTTTGGTTAGATATTTTGTGATAGATGACAGAGTCATCTACGAAAAGCCTGATAGAAGAATGAGAGATGCATTCAGGAATATCGTTAATGTAAATTAGGAAGAGAAGAGGTCCCAGTACCGACCCTTGTGGTACACCGGATGTCACAGAGGTGTGAGAGGAGGAACAGCCGTTAGCAGAGACATATTGAGTTCCATTCGATAAGAAGCTTTCAATCCAGTTCAGTACGTTAGGGTCAATGTTAAGCATGCTAAGCTTAAGAATTAGGAGATCGTGGGGAACAGTATCAATAGCTTTCGCGAAGTCCAAAAACACACAGTCTACATCTATGTTCAAGTCAGTGTAAGCAAAAAGGTCATTAGTAAAACATACAAGCTGTGTTTCACATGAAAATGTCTTCCTGAAACCGTGTTGTTCTGCAGAAAAGAAGGAATTAGACTCAAGGAAATCAATCAGATGAGAGTATATGATATGCTCCAAAATTTTACATGGTATACTTGTGAGTGATATAGGACGATAGTTATGAGGAGAATGAGTGTTACCTGATTTTGGTACTGGAACAACCTTGCCAACCCTACAATCGCCTGGAAGTACTGAGGAACAGAGTGACTGGGCAAGAAGCATTGAAAGCATAACAGAAGAGTAGGGTTCAGTGAGTTTTAGCATTTATGAGCTGATTGCATCGTCACCGGGTGAAGAAGACATTTTCAAGTTTCCAACCAACTTTTGCACGTCGACCTAGTCAATACTGATAGGGTCCATTGGGAAATAGGAGAAAGTAGTTACAGACGGTACAATATTAGCACTTTTCTGGAAAACGAAAGCAACCGCATCATTTAAAGCGGAACAACACTGGTTCGGAGGAATGGAAATATTGTCAGAACGGGTTAGTTGAATTACCTTATCTTCTTTGCCCCCAACAATATTCCAGAATTTACGCGGATTAGATTGCAGAAGTGATGGGAGGGTGTTGTCAAAAATGTTTTCTTTTGTATCTTTAACAGCTATTAAATATTCAGCATGAATGCGATGATATGCTGTCCAGCGTTCAAGAAGGTTAGATGCTTTAGCGCGACGAAAAATACGCTTCTTTTTGTTGCATAAGCGGCGTAGGGTTTTGGTAAACCACGGAGAGGTAGTATTTGAGACAATCCTAATTTTAGGTACATATCTAATTTTGGGTACAATTCTATCAGTTTATTTTTGTACAATGACCAGTTTTCTTCAATATTAAGTTCGGAAAAGTTTTGAGTGTAATCGGCAAAGAATGATACTAGTTCAGATGTGATGGACGTGGAATCGGCGGCATTGTAATCACATATGGTCCTAATTATTTTCTTAGGACGAACATTCTTCCTAATTGTGAAGTGAAGCAGTGAGTGGTCACTCAGTCCTTCCAGGTACGTTGGCGGAGAGACCAAATCTGGAGCTGTAGTAAAACAGAGGTCTAAAATATTAGACGATGTGCTGGTGGTACGTGTGGGTTTGTTAATTAGCTGGGTTAGATTAAAATCGGCGCAGGTGTCTAAAAAATTAGTGCACTCGGAGGATGGCTGCTTAAGGGAGGGAATACAGTTTCGCCACACTATGTTTGGGAAGTTAAACTCACCCAGTAGGAATAAGTGTGATTTCGGGTGTCGAACAATTAATTTATTCAGGGCATCATGAAGGTCGACGCAAAAATAGTAGGTGAGGATGGGGATCTATAACAAGCGCAAAAGATAAAGTCACCCGTTGGAAAACTAACATGGATGCAAACGATTTCTAGAAGGGAAACAATAGAGATAGCAAAGGAATTGATAGCAGAGCTCACGGCAATCAGTAGACCTCCGCCTGATCGGAAATCGCGGTCGTATCTGCAAAACTTGTATGTTTTTTCGCAGTCTGGTATTTCGCTGTTCTTTATTTTTGCTGAGAGCCAAGCTTCGGTGAGCACAACAATATCAGCCGAGCATGCATCTATATGTGACGATAGTGATGTACGTTTCTTGATGACACTTAGGACATTAGTGAAAAGAAGCGATATGCAGTCTGTTTGCGTTTGATCATGAGATAGCTATGCTGGGCTTGAATGTGTGGTGGGTGAACCTGGTGGTGTGATCTCTCTTTTTGAGGTAATTGCACTCCCGGCTGGTCAGATTTCGCATACATCGTCAGTAGCTGCACAATAAGCGTAGCATTTGTTACCTATGATCAATTTGTTGTGGCGTAAGGAATAAAATTGGCCGCTAGCCTTGCCGAAATCATTAAGGGCTTTCCGCGATTTACGGGTAGCTTTACAAAAATCTTCGCCGATAGAAACGCCTTCTTCTTTAAACTTTGATTTTTGTGAAAGTATATATTCTCGAGTTTTATTGGACGCAAACTTAGCAATAACAGGTCGTGTTTTGCCATTTCCAAAGCTGCCTAACCTATGAGCTCTGTGAATCGCCACTTCCAAAGAATTCAGATTGAGGCATTTGGAAAGAAAGTGTTGGATCTGGGCTTCCGATTGTGCCCACGTATCTGACGAATTGTCAGAGATGCCATAGAATATTAAGTTGTCGCGTCTTGACTGTTCCTCCAGCTCGTCCAATCTGGATGCGAGCGCAACGCTCTCATTTGAAACAGCCTCTTGGACTGCTGCAGTAAGATCGATATTAGAAGGCATGGTTTCGAGACACTCAACCGCGGCTTCCATAGCAGTCATCCTATTAGAAAGGTCTGAAACAGTGTCGGACAGCACTTCCTGGTTAACCTTGAGTTCAGCAATGGCATTCATCATTTCTTCATGTCGTGTTTCAAACTTGGACGATAAAGCAGCTATCGCGGCCATAACTTCACCATGCTGACGGTCCACATCCTTGTTAGGACCAGGATTTATTTCTACAGCGCCGGAAAGTAACAGCAACATTGCAGTGGATACACAATCAATCAAGGTGGCAGCAAGCACTTGTGGGCAAGGGAAGAGCAGCAAACATACATTGCTTGTACGTTTGCAAAATAGCGATTCAGGTTGATAAACCTGCACAAGAAAGCAGAATGGAGAACTTAGCGACCGCATGGTAGCCGCTCTCCCATGCCCACTGGAAGCGCCTCGTAGATGCCAGTTGCCTAAATAGGGGCGGCGCAGTGCTGCCGCTGACGGATGCGTCGATGTTCCACGAGACTCGGACGTGAAGGTGATGACGTCTACTGTGCTCAGATAAGGCCCGTTGTCAGCTGTTGGTAGTCGCAGATCCAGGACAAATTCCCAAGCAGATATCGATGCATAACACGTGTCAGTCGGTGAGAACGGGAAGCCGTAGACAGCAGCTTGCACAAGAAAGCAGAATGGAGAACTTAGCGGCCGCATGGTAGCCGCTCTCCCATGCCCGCTCTCCCATGCCCACGCTCACTGAACAGTTCCGGGACACGCCAACTGTTCTTATCGACGACGAGTGTTGATGACAAAGTCGATCCGGATGCTTTGCTCCACGACGAAGCGATCCAGCAGGCTTGCCAGTGGTGGTCAAAGTCTTCACAGTTAAAGCTGACGAACCGTGATGGCGAGTCGTTGCATTCCCGTGCTTCTGAAGTATACAAGGCGCTAACCTGGAGACATGAAGTAACCTGGGCAAAGAAACGGACGAAATTGAACAGCCGCATCACGTAGCTGCTCCCACGCCCACTGAACAGTTCCGGGACACGCCAGCTGTTCTTATCGACGACGAGTGTTGATGACAAAGTCGATCCGGATGCTTTGCTCCACGAGGAAGCGATCCAGCAGGGTTGCCAGTGGTGGTCAAAGACTTCACCATGAAAGCTGACGAAACGTGTAGACGAGTCGCATTCCCGTGTTTCTGAAGTATACAAGGCGCTAAGCTGGAGACATGAAGTAACCTGAGCAAAGAAACTGACGAAATTGAAGAGCCGCATCACGTAGCTGCTCCCAGGCCCACTGAACAGTTCCGGGACACGCCAGCAGTTCTTATCGACGACGAGTGTTAATGACAAAGTCAATCCGGATGCTTTGCTCCACGAGGAAGCGATCCAACAGGGTTGCCAGTGGTGGTCAATGTCTTCACCGTGAAAGCTGACAAAACGTCTTGGCGAATCATTGCACACCCGTGCTTCCGAAGTATACTAGGCACCAAGCTGGAGACATGATGTAACCTTGGAAAAGAAACGGACGAAATTGAAGAGCAGCATCACGTAGCTGCTCCCACGCTCACTGAACAGTTCCGGGACACGCCAGCAGTTCTAATGGACGACAAGTGTTGATGACATAGTCGATCCGGATGCCTTGATTCACGAGGAAGCGATCCAGCAGGGTTGCCAGTGGTGGTCAAAGTCTTCACCATGAAAGCTGACGAACCGTGATGGCGAGTCGTTGCATTCCAGTGCTTCTGAAGTATACAAGGCGCTAAGCTAGAGACGTGAAGTAACCTGAGCAAAGAAACGGACGAAATTGAAGAGCCGCATCACGTAGCTGCTCCCACGCTCACTGAACAGTTCCGGGACACGCCAGCTGTTCTTATCGACGACGAGTGTTGATGACAAAGTCGATCCGGATGCTTTGCTCCACGAGGAAGCGATCCAGCAGGGTTTCCAGTGTGGTCAAAGTCTTCACCGTGAAAGCTGACGAAACGTGTTGGCGAGTCGTTGCATTCACGTGCTTCCGAAGTATACAAGGCGCTAAGCTGGAGACATGAAGTAACCTGAGCAAAGAAACGGACGAAATTTAAGAGCCACGTCACGTAGCTGCTCCCACGCCCACTGAACAGTTCCGGGACCCGCCAGCAGTTCTAATGGACGACGAGTGTTGATGACATAGTCGATCCGGATGCCTTGATTCACGAGGAAGCGGTCCAACAGGGTTGCCAGTGGTGGTCAAATTCTTCACCGCGAAAGCTGACGAACCGTGATGGCGAGTCGTTGCATTCCCGCGCTTCCGAAGTATACAAGGCGCTAAGCTGGAGACATGAAGTAACCTGGGCAAAAAAACGGACCAAATTGAACAGCCGCATTACGCAGCTGCTCGCACGCCCACTGAACAGTTCCGGGACACGCCAGCACTTCGTATCGACGACGAGTGT
Source organism: Amblyomma americanum (assembly GCF_052857255.1). Classification (NCBI taxonomy): domain Eukaryota; kingdom Metazoa; phylum Arthropoda; class Arachnida; order Ixodida; family Ixodidae; genus Amblyomma; species Amblyomma americanum. Next base: position 194,446,014 of record NC_135498.1, read on the forward strand.
TGATGACAAAGTCGATCCGGATGCCTTGATCCACGAGGAAGCAATCCAGCAGGGTTGTTGCAATTGGGTGTCAAAGTCTTCACCGTGAAAGCTTACGAAACGTGTTGGCGAGTCATTGCATTCCCGTGCTTCCGAAGTATACAAGGCGCTAAGCTGGAGACATGAAGTAACCTGGGTAAAGAATCGGACGAAATTGAAGAGCCGCATCACGTACCTGCACCCACACCCACTTAGTTTGTTGTCTTCAATAGTCGACACAAAATCTGAATCTCCCGTCCTTCTTGGTGACCAGCTCAACGGGCGAAGCCGATAGTCTTGTAGACGGCTCTAGGACATAATCACGGAGAATTTCGTCAAAATACAGCCGTATCGCCTCACGTTCTTTTGGTGACACTCGATAGGGGTGTTGACGGATAGGCCGCTCACTGTCGTCAACTTTGATGTGATGTTTCGTTATGGATAGCGTTCAAAGAAGGGGTCACGTCCGCCTTAACTGTTCGACTAGGCCCTCCTGGATGGGTGTCCCGGGACGTTGACAACGCGCAGTGGGTGACAGTCTCGCTAATTTTATCTCAATAGGCGATGGCTATATTTTTCGCCAAGCGGCGGTATTTGGCGGTAAAGCTCCTAACTAGAAGCTGAGCTCACTAGTTCTGCAGTGAAACGACGCTCCGTGCGATGCAGAGTTGTTGGCTGAGCAGTGAACACAGGTTTGCTTCTGTGATGCCGTTAGATGCGCGGAGGTTGTCGCAGTCCACCGTAGCAAACAAGCTGGCACGCTGTGGTAGAGTGATGTGGTCGTTGGGTACGCGAAAAATGGGTCTGCTTGGCGCACTGTCATCGACTATTGTGCACGGGGTGAAGAATGTCACCATGAGTTAGCGGAGGTCGATGATAGCACCATTTTCGCGAAAAAATCGAGGCTGACTATAAGGTCTTTGGAGCATTGAGCCAGCACCGCGAAGCAACCAGTGAAGATGTAACCTGCGAATCTCTATCCTAAATATGCAGACGGTGAGTGGCATCAACAGATGACTGCCAGCGGTCCGAATGTGTGTTATATGCCAGGGTGTCACCACTTTTCTCATCAGGGTAGCAAGACTACGACTCATAACGAAGAAATCCGTGCCGGTATCGATGAGGGCAGTCACATGGTAGTTGTCTGCTGGGACCGGTATTTCAGCAGAAACAACCTCATTTTCTGGAACGCTCGTCGTGGAAGGTTCGGGAGTGGAGGGTCGAGGTGTTCGTCGAAATGTGACGTCGAGCAGAAGCTGTTCTGAGCGTCGGAAGGTGGTCGGAGCAGGGGGTGGAAGATCGGGTTGAAGGGTCAAGTCTGCGAGCGGAGGATTTTGTTCAAATTGCGAAGTGACGGCGGCCCTACCCGCTGAGGTCGCCGTCTCATTTTTCCCAGCATGGACTATGGGACTTCCGGATTGATGGCTGGCGACTTGGGAAAGATAACCGACGGGGTGACTGTGACCTGGACGGGTTCTGCGGCGAAGACGCAGAGGGGGACGCTGGCCGTCAGCTGCTGCTCGATGTCTCAGGGTCGTTCACCATAGCGTGGCCGGAGTGCATCTGGTGAAACCATCGCAGGCCCATCCGACGATGCGGGCAGTGGCACAGTATGTGGCCGGCTTCACCGCAGTGCAAGCACAAGGGCCGGTTGTTCGATGTGCGCCACGTGTGTGCTTTGCTGAGGGGTGGTAGTGCGTCAGAGATAGCAGGCGAAGTCGAGAAGCGTAGATGCGGTGGAGGAGGTTTGGTTTATGGGGGTTTAACGTCCAAATGCGACTCACGCTATGAGGGACGCCGTAGTGAAGGGCTCCGGAAATTTCGACCACCTGGGGTTCTTTTACGTGCATTGACATCGCACAGCACACGGGCCTCTAGAACTTCGCCTCCATCGAAATTCGACCGCCGCGGCCGGGATCGAACCCTCGTCTTTCTGGCCGGCAGCCGAGCGCCATAGCCACTCAGCCACCGCGGCGGCTAGGCGGTGGAGGAGGAGCAGGGCAGTAAAACGCCGGTGGTGCTGGCGCAGAGCTGCGTAACGTTTCACTGTACGTCATGACTTACGGCTCAGGTGGCGGCTGGGGGCAGGCCATTGACTGCACTGCTAGACGGACTTCGTCACGAATGACATCCCAGATGGCTGCGACTCACGGGTATTGCTCAACAGGGCGAAGCTTCTCTAGCTCTTCGCGCACAATGCTGCTGACAAGCTCACGCAGGGCCTCACTCTGGGTGCCGGGCAGCGGCATGTTGGCGTCCATAGCAGTTATATTCGCAGGACGGCCGTAATGCGCGAACCTCTGATGCAAGGCGCGCTCCATGCTTGTCGCCTCCCGAGAAATGTCAACCACTGTGCCAGGATGGTCGCTCACAACTCCTTCGAAAAGCGGCTCTGACTCCTCGCATTAGATGACGTATGTACCTTCTTCGTTTTAGACATGGTAGGATCTGCGCGGTTGAAGAGCCGCGTTATTTCTTCTACGAACATGGCGACGCTCTCAGTTGACCGCTGCGCTGGGACTGCAGGGCAACTTCAGCTCGCTCCTTCCATTCGCTGCTGCCGAAGGTGTCGAGCAACTGTCGCCGGAAATCTCGCCGGGTGGGGACAGCTGACTCACGGTTTTCAAACCACGTCTTGGCGGCGTCTTCCAGTCCAGAGTAGAAGTTGCGTAGCTTGCGGTCCTCGTCCCACAGATTAAACACAGCTACCCTGCCGCAGCTAGCCAACCAGTACTCCACGTCTTCGTGCGCCTTCGTAAATCGATCATAGCAGCAGGAGTTCTGGCCTCGGCAACACGCTAAAAAGTTTCCTGCTTTGTACAGGTCCCATGTCCACAGCTTATCTACGAAGCCATAACCTATCCCGCACCCTTGGTCTGGCCTGAGCACGGTTTATTACTGCAAACATCGGTGGACAGATAAACTTCTTGGACGCCTCAAGCAACTCACCAGATACGCCTTCTACAGTTTCTGCGCCTGCGTGAAAACTGACCATAAATACCACTGCCGCCAGACCCCCAGCATCATAGCAGCAGCAGTTGTAGCCTCGGCAACAGGCTAAAAAGTTTCTTGCTTTGTACAGGTCCCATGTGCACAGCTGATCTACGAAGCCATCGCCTATCTCGCACCCTTGGTCTGGCCTGAGCACGGTTTACTGCCAACATCGGTGGACAGATAAACTTCTCGGACGCCACAAGCAACTTACCGGATACGCCTTCTACAGTTCCTGCGCCTGCGTGGAAACTGACCATAAAAACCACTTCCACATAACTGCAGCGTAAAAAATTACGAGCACAAAAAAGGGGAGAAACACATACTACACGGACAAAAGCTGTACTCACAACTGATTTTATTTCGCCGGGAATGGGAAATATAAAGGTTCCGCCGCGGATGCGCGCGCAGCAAGTACACGTACCTCAATCACAAAAACAAAAAAACAAAAACAAAACAAAAACCAGAAACCCAAAAAAACAACTTTATCACACCGTGAAACCCATCTTATCGCCTGGCAGAGAAAAGGTCACATTCCGCTTTATACAAATGAACAGAAGTATCGCTTACGCAAAAAACGCCCTTTTTCTTTATATGGTAAGCTTCCAGTATTTCACGTGCAGTTTGATCTTTGCTTTTGCCTAGAATCCTTGCACCTTCAAAATGCGGCGAACAATCCTGACAAGACCTGCAATGTTTAACTAAATTAACATCTTCATCTCTCTCTAAATTTCTTTCATGCTCCCTCAATCGATCGTTGACACATCTGCCAGACTGGCCGACATAGGCTTTTCCGCATGACAGCGGAATTTCATAGACCACTCCTACCTGGCACTCTACATGGGGCTTAGTATGCTTTTTCCCGCAGCCATTTTTTGTTGCCTCCTTACCGGAGATGCGAGGGCATAGTTGGCCGAGCTTTTTCGGAGCTGAAAATTCCAGCGGCACCCCAAACCTGTTCGCTACTTTCTTCAAGTTATGCGAGACTGTGTGCAGGTAGGGGGCTACTTCCGGACGCACAGTGCGCTCAACTTCCCTTGTCTTCGAGGACGTCGCCTTCTTCTTCACCTTTTTCAGGAGGGTTTCCGCAACAGCCGTCACGATCGACTGAGGGTAGCCCGAGTCCAATACTCTTGCCAATTGGCCGTCAAAGCTGGTCTGCATTTCATGTTCGCACGATTTATCTAGTGCAGAGTCTAGGCATAAGTTCACAATGCTTCTTTAAATTATTTTAGAGTGTGCAGAATCATATGGCAAAAGACGTCTTTGCACACGTGGAGAGTACCGCCAACACACGTGATCCCCCCCGAACTTTAAACGAATATCCAAAAACTGTAGAAAATTATCGTTTGGCACTTCGCAAGTGAAGGTCAGTCCCTTTCCATGGTGTTTAAAAACGTCTAAAATATTATCAACAATAGCGCAGTAGTGTAAAGGGCTCTGCTTGTCCAATAATATAAAAAAATCGTCAACATATCGGTACACCTTTGTGACCTCGTCCGGTTTAAAAACAGTTGCTAACAACTGGTCAATACTAGCTAAAAAATCACTTAACATGGGTGCTACGCAGGACCCAATGCATATTCCTTTGGTTAGTAAGTAATGCTGGTTGTTAAAAGGTATAAAAGTTCCTTGAAGGTAAAATTCTAAAAGTGTTAGAAAATTGTCAACAGACATACCAGCTGAATTTTGGAAGGCGATGACGCCACTCTTGTCAATGCACTGTTTCAGTGAAGCGAACAAATCCTGGTGGGGTATCGAATAAAACAAATCTTCAACATCCACAGAGAATGCGAAGTCAATGCTGCTGTTGTTTTTTAGAAAATCAACAACTTCTCTAGAATTCTTTATAAAAAAGCGTTATTAATGGTGAGCCCTCGCAAAGATCTCTACAGGAACCGACTAACAAGCACCTGCCATGTATCATTTTCACTAACAATAGTTCGGAACGGTAAATCTGGTTTGTGTGTCTTGGCACTAAAAAACACTTTCAAAGCATTGCCTTTACAATTCATAATCTGCCTGGACAGTTTATCATTTCCCACGTCTTTGCAAAAGTTGGCCACTCTCTTTTTTGCAGTAGTGGGACGGCTTTTCTTCAGGGTAAAGTTTTTTTGCACAGCCTGAAGGGCTTTTTCGCGGAAAACACCTTCCGGTAAAACAACAAACCCTCCATTTTTGTCAGCCTGGAGAAGAGAGAGCCCCTCCTCTTGGAAGTAAGTAACCACCTCCCGCAAAGACGTGCCAACATGACTATTATATGAAAAACCAGCTGTTTTCAAAAGAGTGTCCGCACCTTCGAGTAAGCATCTGTCCCGTTGCTCGGTCGGCGCTTTTTTTGCTATACGGCGGTTGAGTGCTGCCAGGTCTTGAACAGGCACAGAAGGTGGTAGCCCGTACTTGGGTCCTTTTTTGAGTAGACCATGTATGTTCTGGGGCAGTTCTACCAGAGCTCTGGTGGAGCTCCTACCTTAGGTACGCCATTCCAGGTCCTGAGTCTACAAAGAGGAACATACAAGCCAGTGGAAACCTCACGGAGTTAGGTGGGGAAGAACTGCCCCAGAACATACACGGTCTACTCGACAAAGGACTCAAGTACGGGCTTCCACCTTCTGTACCTGTTCAAGACCTGGCAGCACTCAACCACCGTATAGCAAAAAAAGCGCCGATCGTGCAACGGGAGAGATGCTTACTCGAAGGTGCGGACACTCTTTTGAAAACAGCTGGTTTTTCATATAATAGTCATGTTGGCACGTCTTTGCGGAAGGTGGTTACTTACTTTCATGATAAGGGGCTCTCTCTTCTCCAGGCTGACAAAAATGGATGGTTTGTTGTTTTACTGGAAGGTGTTTTCCGCGAAAAAGCCCTTCAGGCTGTGCAAAAAAACTTTACCCTGAAGAAAAGCCGTCCACAACTGCAAAAAAGAGAGTGGCCAACCTTTGCAAAGACGTGGGGAATGATAAAAACTGTCCAGGCAGATTATGAATTTTAAAGGCAAAGCTTTGAAAGTGTTTTTAGTGCCAAGACACACAAACCAGATGTACCGTTCCGAACTATTGTTAGTGAAAATGGTACATGGCAGGTGCTTGTTAGTCGGTTCCTGCAGAGATCTTTGCGAGGGCTGGCCATTAATGACCCTTTTCTTTTAAAGAATTCTAGAGAAGTTGTTGATTTTCTAAAAACCAACCGCAGCATTGGCTTCGCATTCTCTGTGGATGTTGAAGATTTGTTTTATTCAATACCCCACCAGGATTTGTTCGCTTCACTGAAACAGCGCATTGACAAGAGTGGCGTCATCCCCTTCCAAAATTCAGCTGGTATGTCTGTTGACAATTTTCTAACACTTTTAGAATTTTACCTTCAAGGAACTTTTATCGCTTTTAACAACCAGCACTACTTACAAACCAAAGGAATATGCATTGGGTCCTGCGTAGCACCCATGTTAAGTGATATTTTTTTAGCTAGTATAGACCAGTTGTTAGCAACTGTTTTTAAACCGGACGAGGTCACAAATGTGTACCGATATGTTGACAATTTTTTTATCTTATTGGACAAGCAGAGCCCTTTACACTACTGCGCTATTGTTGATAAGATTTTAGACGTTTTTAAACACCATGGAAAGGGACTGACCTTCACTTGCGAAGTGCCAAACGATAATTTTCTACAGTTTTTGGATATTCGTTTAAAGTTCGGGGGGATCACGTGTGTTGGCGGTACTCTCCACGTGTGCAGAGACGTCTTTTGCAATATGATTCTGCACACTCTAAAATAATTAAAAGAACCATTGTGAACTTATGCCTACAATCTGCACTAGATAAATCGTGCGAACATGAAATGCAGACTAGCTTTGACGGTCAATTGGCAAGAGTATTGGACTCGGGCTACCCTCAGTCGATCGTGACGGCTGTTGCGGAAACCCTCCTGAAAAAGGTGAAGAAGAAGGCGACGTCCTCGAAGACAAGGTAAGTTGAGCGCACTGTGTGTCCGGAAGTAGCCCCCTACCTGCACACAGTCTCGCATAACTTGAAGAAATTAGCGAACAGGTTTGGGGTGCCGCTGGTTTTTTCAGCGCCGAAAAAGCTCGGCCAACTATGCCCTCGCATCTCCGGTAAGGAGGCAACAAAAACTGGCTGCGGGAAAAGCATACTAAGCCCCATGTAGAGTGCCAGGTAGGAGTGGTCTATGAAATTCCGCTGTCATGCGGAAAAGCCTATGTCGGCCAGTCTGGCAGATGTGTCAACGATCGATTGAGGGAGCATGAAAGAAATTTAGAAAGAGATGAAGATGTTAATTTAGTTAAATATTGCAGGTCTTGTCAGGATTGTTCGCCGCATTTTCAAGGTGCAAGGATTCTAGGCAAAAGCAAAAATCAAACTGCACGTGAACTACTGTAAGCTTACCATATAAAGAAATAGGGCGTTTTTTGCGTAAGCGATACTTCTGTTCATCTGTATAAAGCAGAATGTGACCTTTTCTCTGCCAGGCGATAAGATGGGTTTCACGGTGTGATAAAGTTTTGTTTTTAGTTTTTTGGATTTGGTTTTTTTGGTTTTTTTGGTTTTTTTGGTTTTTGTGATCGAGGTACGTGTACTTGCTGCGCGCGCATCCTCGGCGGAACCTTTATATTTCCCATTCCTGGCGAAATAAAATCAGTTGTGAGTGCAGCTTTTGTCCGTGTCGTTTGTGTTTCTCCCCTTTTTTGTGCTCGTAATTTTTTACGTTGCAGTTATGTGGAAGCAAAGTAACCAACTTGCCCAAAAGCTCGTTTTAATAAAAACCACTGCCGCCGGACCCCCAGCATCATAGCCAGCATCATAGCAGCAGCAGTTGTGGCCTCAGCAACACGCTAAAACGTTTCCTGCTTTGTACAGGTTGGTACAACTGTTTTCAAGCAGTTCAAGATTTTGGTTTTGTACCACGGCTGCTGCTGCTGCTACTGTTACTGTAGTACATTTGTATCGCGCCGCTTGTTTGCCTTCGCACCATTGTGTCTTTGACTTTCTGTTTTTTCTTGGCTGCACATAACCATTTCTTGCCATGAAGGATGATATGAAAGCCGTACTAACAAAGCTGAAAGAGGAAATCAGACAGGAAGTCAAGATTTTCTGTGAGTCGATGGAAAGAAACCTGCGTCGCGAAATCCGTGATCTTAAGAGTGAACAAAAAATTATGAACCAAAGCCGTGACTTGGCCCATGGAACAATAGATGAGTTAAAAAAGAAACTCGATGATGGAGTTGCTAAAACCGAAAAAAAGGCTGCTGAAAATGAGGCACTTTAAACGAGGCTCACGTTGATGGAGGCTAAATTAAAAGATCTGGAAAACCGGCAAACCCACTCAGAACAGTACTCAAGGAAAAACAACCTTGAGATACAGGGTGTGGCTAAATGTGAAGACGAATCGGTCACTGATATTCTCGCGAAGATTGGTGATGCTGTAAAAGAACCAATTACTGAGAATGACATTGAGGCTTGCCACCGCGTACCGACAAGAAACCCCGATAAAGCAAAAATCATCGTCCTACGTAGTTCTTCTACTGTGTCTGTGTGATTTTCGGCGCTACTGTTTTCCTTTCTGGATCAGTTCCGGTCACGCGGTAAACGCGACAACGTCCTCGGAAAAGCGAAAAAGACTCGTCTCACAAACAGCACCATCGGCCTGAACACTTGAGGTCCTATCTACATAAATGAACACATAATAGAGCCCAGTACTTAAGAAGCTTCTAGCGCTGACTGTCAAGAAAAATTACGAAAATAGCTGGAAATCCATCTGGACAATCAACGGAAAGATCTTCGCAAAACAAGCCGATTGCATGCCGGCTGTGCAGATCCTTACTGAATTTGACATGGACAAAACATTTCCGCCCAGGCTAGGGTTGCGTCCTCATCCACTGATAATGAATAAACTGTGTGCAGGATCAGTTGCTTCTACAAACCGGAAAAAAACGAAGCCAAAATGGATTATCGCGAACTGGTCTTACCATCAAATCTCGACCTTCAGCATCGTTTTTGTGAATCGGTCTTGCATATTAACGCACGTTCGGCTAAACATAAAGAGGATGATATCATTCTTCTTTTGCAGCAATTTTCTTTTAAGTTTGACGTGATAATGATGTCAGAGACTTGGTATTCAAAGGATTGTCCTTTTTTGGTAATGGATGGGTACGATACCTTTTTTCTTAATCGATTAAGTCGACGAGGTGACGGTGTGGCGATACTTCTAGAAAAAAATAGCGCACACAGGACAGGGACCAAGGGAAGAACCGACGACACGAGCGCTGTGTCGTCGGTTCTTCCCTTGGTCCCTGTCCTGCGTGCGCTGTCTTTTCTAGAATGACTACCTACCTACTCGCCCAGTCTCCCACATTGGCGATACTTGTTTCTGCTCAAAACAAATGTGAAATTCTGACAGATTTCAGTATGGCGACTGATGACTTTGAAATGCTGACAATTCAAAATAAAAGCCAAGTAATTTCTGTTGTTTACCGCCCACCAAACGGTAACGTTATGCGCTTGCTTGATTTATATTAATCGTTTTTAAACTTCGTCTTAAAAAATAACCTGACATTGGTTCGCGGGAATGATTTCAACATCAATGTTTTAGAAGATAGCCATCCTGCACATGAATTTATTATGCTATTGCTTTCGTTTGGTTTCGCAAATTTAATTGTAACGCCAACACGCATTACATGTTCTACATCTTCAGTACTTGATCTTTTGATAACGAACATTGATACAACCATACATACACCGTGCAGGCAGAATTTCATCCGACATCAGTGACCATTTCCCGGTTTTTCTTGCGCACTACGTAGATTCAATGTAAAAAAAAGGCAAAGAAATGTTTCACTACTCAGTGCGCCACTAAAAACAGTTTAGAGCTGTTCAAACAAGAAATGTTATGCCAAGACCGGTCAATAGTAAAAACAAACGGTAACACGGATGAAGCTTACAATGAATTTATCAAGCTTTCTGTGCTTGTCTATGAAAAATATTTTCCTTTAAAAACACTTAAACGCACTAAAAAATCGAGGAAACCATGGGTGACAAAAGAGCAACTAATAAAGATAAAAAGTAAAAACCGCCTTTATCACTTCTTTTTACCTACACGATTCGATGCGACTTTGAAAGAGTTTAAAACCCTTCGGAATAAACTGAATGCAGAGCTGCGGCGCGCGACGTTTACATATTATGAACAAATCTTTGCTAATATTACTGAACAGCGCACCAACGCTGCCTGGAAAGCAATGAATAGTGTTCTAAGCCGTGGAAGCAAA